>NC_135325.1:52328253-53528253 GCF_048772815.1 Callospermophilus lateralis | reverse complement strand
GAGCGCTCTGGGAACCGAGCTAAGCAGAACCCAACCCTAACCGCATGAGCCGCACATTCAGATTGGTGCCATCGGCAGCGCGGCGTCCTTAAGAGCTCCCTGAAACCCCGCCCCCTTCCTGCTAAGAGGGCGTGGCATAGGGCAAGGACCCCGCCACGGAGCTTGCTATTGGCTAGAAAGAGCAGGGTTGGCCTTGCGTTCGCCTGAGCAGGGGAGTAGACAGCTCAGCGGCAGCGGAGGGAGTCTATGCGCGCTGGACAGCAGTGGGAGGTGTGTGAGACCTGCTCCGGCCGCAGACCCTAGGGCTTAATTGCCGGGGAGCAAGGACTCGGCGACGGGGCTGCCGGGCTACCCGGCTGAGGCTTCAAAGGCGCAAACTGATGGGACTGGCTCGCTCGGCAGCGTCTCCCCGCTCTTTTAAGTACACTGAGCGGGGCCCGCGCTGAAGTCGAAGCTGTCGGGGGGCGCGCAGCCCGGAGTCCCAGTGTGGCCCAGAGGAACGGAGCCCGTGTCAGGGCGACCCATTCGGGAGCCTGGGGACCGAGCTCATTTTGTGGGGATACCCCCACTTCTTCCCAGGGCCGCCAATCCCAGGACGGTCGAGGCGTCGGGGCAGGCACCGAATCCTCCGCGGGGAGACCCCGTCGGGGAGAGGGCGCACAGTCCCAAACTCTCTCGGGGAGCCGAGCAGAACAAGGCGGAATCACCCGGGGGCGCAGAGCCCCCGTCACGCCTCGTGCGGCAGAGAGGCCAGGGGAGCTAGTCCTCGGAGGCCACAGCCCATGCCCGGATTGGGGGCGCCTGCCCAGTGAGTCCTCCTGGCCGGCCGGGCGGAGAAGAGCTACACCGAAGCCGGCGGGAGGGGAGCACTTCAAGGCCGGCGGCTGCGGAGGATGGGCGCCTGAGTGGCTCAAAGCACAGCGCAGCACGGGAAAGCGAGGCGAGCTTTGCTGAGGAGACGCCAGGGGATTCCGAAGTGCAGCCTGCCCCCGGGAAGATGGCCCGGCCTGGGCAGCGTTGGCTCGGCAAGTGGCTTGTGGCGATGGTCGTGTTGGCGCTGTGCCGGCTCGCCACGCCGCTGGCCAAGAACCTGGAGCCCGTATCCTGGAGCTCCCTCAACCCCAAGTGAGTAACTTATCTGCTCTGATCCCTGGGGGTTGGAGGCACTCTAGGGTGAGGCCGCGCGCCCCCGAGTGCGTGTGAGGAGGTGTTCGGAGGAGGAGCGGCGCCCCATTTTGTCTCCTGCTTTTTCTAGTGTTTTCTTGCGGGCAGGCGGGGCAGGGTGCGGCGGGGTGCGGTGGGGTGGGGGTACTTGTGACCCCTCGGCTTCCCAGCCTTCGCCTCCGCACGTCCCGGATCAAGAGGAGATGATCGCACCAGGCAGAACTGGGGAGTCCCGGCGCTCAAGAGCGCACCCGAGAGCTGGGTGGGAGAGGGAACGCAGTCCCCTCCAGGGCCCCTGGGAACGTGGTGGTTTTCTCCGAGAGCCGCTCCGGAGGCAAGCTTGACCTGGGTGGGGGACGAGGCCAGAACACAGGTTCCTCATTTGCTTAGCTGTGGGGGTAACGCGGCGCGGGACCCGGCGCCTGGGGCGAGTGGCAGCGCCTGTATCCCCACTCCAGCTTCTCCCATTTTCGTTTCTTTCTTCCCTGTTTGCCTCCCTGGCTTTTTGCTTTGCCGTCTCTTCTTGTACCCCCCCTCCCTGCCGGGGCGGTAGAAAGGCGGGCGCCGCTCCCAGGCTCACAAAGGCGGCGGGTGGAGAGGGGCGGAGTGGGAGAGGGGTTGTTTGTTGGGGGGGGGGGTTCGATCCAGCGCCCGTCGGGGGTCCAATGGAGCCGGCAGCAGAGCTTCTTCGAGGGCCCGCCGGGGCGAAGAGTGGCGGCCGAGCGGGAGAGGGAGGTGGGTGGGGAACGAGCGATTCCTGCCCAGGCAGGTTCCTTTGGTCCCCTACTCTGTGTCCCCGAGATTGGGGAGCTGCGTTTAGCTTTTTTTTAAGGGATTGGGGGGATATAAAGGAGATCCTTTCTTTTCTTTCTTCTGCTTCCCTCCACAACTCTCTCTCACCTCCAAACAACACACACACACACACACACACACACACACCTTTCAGGGCGGTGGCTCAGTGGTTTCTGCGCTGTTAGTGGGGAGTCGCTGGGGCTGTTGTGGTGACCTCTGGACCTTTTTCTCTTTTGGCTTGCAGGACTTTCGTTGGAACCCGGGGTCAAAATCGCTCTCCAGTTTTCTGGAGGTCCTGGCAGTGTGTGGACAGCCCCACACAAGGGAAAACTGGGGGCTTTGACCTGCCCCATCCCTCCTCTCCAAACCCCGTATCTGGAATTTTCACTGTCCACTATTGCCGGCTCCCAGCTAACTTCCCAGGCCCCTGTCTGCTGTGGCCTCTTGGTTTCCAGGGGCCGAGCATTTCTCAGCCCTGGAGTGGGAGAAAGTGGCTTCTTTAGTTCTCTTCCTGGGTTAAGATAGGCTTCTTACTACTGGTCGGTGGGATGGCTAAACTAGGGTCAGGGTGGACAATTCTGCTTTGGTACAAGGAAAGAGAGACTGGCAAGAATTTCTCCCTACCTAGAAGCCAAATGGAGTGCAGTGCTCTTCTAACCGCAGAGGCTCAAAGTGGTCTGGGAACCCTGGATTGCAGAGCCCAGGGGAAAAGGTTGTGTGAAGTGCCCAGTTACCCCCTGTAAGGATGGAAGCTGGAAATGCTCTCTGGAGCCTGGAGAGTTGAAATCTGCCTGGGGTAGCCCATCCTAGGGGCTCATGGGAGTGACCTAATTGCTCTCTCGGGTCTCTAACCAGAGATAGCATGCAGCTCCACAGCTGGAAAGGAGCCCTCCTGCAGAGTTGGGGGTGCTGGAAGAAACAAGATCTCTCCTGGAGCTTCCCCGTTTTTTGTGTTCTGAGCCTTTAGTACTCTGGACGGGTTCACAGGTTTGGGGTGGGAATGGGGGGTGGTAGCGGACTCAGTAGAACCTGCCCGAATTCCATCCTGTAATTGAGCAGATCCTGGGAATGGTCGGGGACTGATCCCAGTGCGCTCCCCCCCCCCCCCAGAGTTCCATCTACGCTCAGGGGTCTGGAATGCAGCCGCCGTCTGCGTGTGTTGGCGCGGGGTGGGGGGGGGCAGGAGCACAGGAGGGAGGCACTGCCCTGGGCTCCACTCAAGCTCTGGGGGCTGCTTCTGCCACCGCGCCCAACCCGCAGGCTGCCACAGCCTTTCAAATAAACAGTCTCTCTCTGTCTCTCCCTCTGTACCTCCTGCCCGAGTTCTCCCTCCCTGGCCCATGTCGGTCGTCCTCTCACCCTCCGTGAGCAGCGCTCACCTCCCCTCTCCAGCTCGGCTCGCCTGCTCTCCCTCTTTCTCACACTCCCTCTCACTCTTAGTCACTCTCTGCCTCTTTTTCTCAAGTCCTTTTGTTTCTCGCACATGCCCGTGCTCTCCCTCGCAGGCTCATTTTCTCTCTTCCCTCCTCTCTTCCTCTCCTGGCTTTTGGTCTCTCTCCTAAGCCCTGTCAGGAGCTGGCACCCCCCCCCCAAACAAAAAAATCTCCCAGTGCCTATAAACCCTGCTTAATTGCTTCCTCATTGGGAAAAAATCAAAATAAAGAAGTGATGGGGCTGGGGGTCTGCTTTCAGGTTCCAGGGCGCACACAGCCCCAGCCTGAACTGAAAAGGGAAGCTGGATGGGCTGGCTTGAGACTCCCAGCTTCTGTCCCAAATTGGTGCTGGAGACTTGGGGGGGGGGTGGCAAGAGCTGCTACCTCCTGGGCCCCTCCTGTCAGATTTGCCCCAAGAGTACTGAGTGGGGAGATGGGTTTGGTCCTTCTTGAGTTTGGTAGAAATCAGAGTGTGTGTCTACACGCCTGAGTCGGGGGCTGTGATCTAAATGGTCCCAGAGCGGCCCCCTCCCCCAGCCTCTTCCCCTGGAGACCTTGGGGCAGCCGGCAGGCCTCACACTTGAGTCCTCAGCCAAGTCCAGCTGCTGCAGTTCAGTCTCTCAGTCCTGTTCTGACCCCTTCCTGCCCCCCACTCAGGTTCCCCCACTTCCAGGGAGGGGGGAATGTGCCTGAGATCACATTACAAACCTTCCCTATGTGGGGGTGGGGGTTCAGCTTGACATGTGGGACCCTTGACTCCAGCATGGGTGGGGGCAGCTGCAGACCCCAATTCTTGCTTGCCTGCTACAAGCCAAAGTGTTGGTCCCAGCCCCCTCACAGCTGTTGTAGCTCACAGTCCTGGGGAGGCCAGCTCAAGGGGCCTCTTTCCGGGGTGGCTAGAGACCTGACCTCTTCTACTCTGGCTGATTGGCCACAGGTGGGGGCCTGAGAGTGATGGGAACCCAGCAGTTTATTAAAGTTGCCAGTTGCTCTGCCTCTCTACCCCCACCCAGGGCAGCCAAGCAAGGGCAAGAAGGGCCTGTGAGGTGCGGGTGAGGGCTGAATTGAGGGTTCCTTTTCTTTCTTTGAGCTCTCTGTCGCATCCCCAGCTCAGGTAAATGGGTACTCCTGGATACTACTGTGCATCGCTGTTTTCTGGGGTTAGGAGTGTGGGGAGAACAGGCCAGTCAGGAGGCTGCTGGTTGCCATGGGAACTCCAGGTTTGGGGGAGGGTCCACCCTGTGATTATTAGTGGAGCTGAGGTGGGGGATGCTCACCAGCCTATTCTAGAATCTTGGCCCTGTGAACCTTCGAAGCCCCTACTGGGTGCGTTATTTTTGTCTTGTGTATTGTAGTAGTTTTGGATCTGGGAGCTAGCAGCCAGGGGTGTGAGCATTTTCTACTACAAAACGACACTGGTTGGCATGCTAACTAACAGGCAGGCAGCACCTTGCTCCTTACCACATAGTCTCCTCTGTAATCTCATCGGATGCTCCCCACAGCCCCCTGGAGTAGGTATTGGTCCCATTTTCCAAATAAGGGGGCATATGCCCAGCAAAGCGAAGTGACTTGTCTGAGATCAGTTGGTGACTTGTCTAAGGGGGCAGAGCTGTGCTGTGTGCCATTCTTTCCACATCATCCTGCTGCCCCGGAATCTAGGAAACACAGGAATTTGAGGTAGGGCTCTGCCAGAGGTGCTGGCCCCCTGCTGCTCCTGGCTTCCACTCTCACCTCAAAGGTAGGCATGCATCTGCCCTTGTGACTCAGGCCCTGTGTAACTTAAGGAGTGCTCCAGCTTCCTCATTTAACTCCCTAGGCTACCTCCCAGGGCAGCCTGCTGGGGCCACCTGAATCCCAGGCAGCCAGCTAGCAGTGTGGCACTCCCCCCTGAGCTCTGAGTAGCTCTGGGCCAGGAATCTGTCTTCCTCTCAGGGGCACCATGGAGAGCAAACAACCTGGAGGTGGTGTTAAGCCTTCCCCAGTGGACACTAGTTTTGGCCAGCTGGGGCAGAGGGGTGGCCATAGTTCATGTAGGTGGTGAGGGTGGCTTCCTCTGGGACTCTCCTGGCTTCCCTGCCTCCGACAGAGCTGTGTGTGTGCCAGGACCCAGCTGCTGTTCCTGCCCACCCACGCCTGGGCGGGCACTGCTGGGACACGCCAGGCCTGCTCCTGCTGCCTCGGGGGCTGGGTGGAGTTGGGGGAGTGAAAGAGGAGCCTTTAATTTGGGGGCTCCCCACCCTAGCTGAGATGAGAGCAGACTTGAGCTCTGGCTTGGGGTCCGTCCTCCACTGGTCTTGCCACCCTAGGGGAACAGGCACAGTAGTGGTAGGGTCACCAAATCAAGGCTGTATGTGGCTCAGATCTTCTTCTGAGCTTGCATTTGCATGGTCTTCCATCAGACTCCACCTTCGCCATTCTCTGATGACCCTGAGTCGCTGGAGCCTGAGGGAAGGGTGGGAGGCAAGGGAGTTTAGACCCAGTGGTATGCAGGCAGCTTTCTGTCCCTGCTGCAAGATCTCCCCCTATAGATCATCTGCAAAAGGGTGGAGAAGACCTCTTCCCGACAGAAGATACATGAGGGGAGGGCAGGGAGACATTGGTTTCTGACCAGTCCAGGACCTTGAAGGTTGCTGTTCCCAGATCCTCTAGGCTTTTCATATACCAGGCTTCTTTTGAGCAATCATGATACTACCTGTAAGCTCAGTAGAATGGCTGAGGGAGGGATTTGGGCTACCCTAGATGGGAAGGGGCCAACCATAAGACAGGAGCCAGAATAGTCCTGGCTGCCTCCCCCAAGTCCTTTTACACCCTGGGGTGGCTCCCTGGGGTCCCCAGGCTATCAGAGGCTAGGGAGCAAAGGCTTCAGGGGTTACCATGGCGACCTGCTTCAGGCTTCCTGCTGGGCCATGTCAATCCCCTTATTTTCCAGAAAAGGGCTTTGTCTGGGGGTGGCCCCAGGCAGGAAAGCTTGGCTCAATAATGGGTGGGGGGGCGTTAATAGTTTTTGAAAGGTGTGGAGGATAAAGAGTTTAACTTAGAGACATGTTTTCTTTCTCCTCTTCTACTCCTAACCTGGTAAGAAAAAGGAGAGACATAGAGGGTCTCCCTATAAAGTGTCATTAACATTGCTCCTGGCTTAGGACTTTACTCTCAATGTCCACTCTTGGTGCTCCCTCGCACTTTCTTGGGCTTCTCACAGGCCAAGATGAAGTTTGCCCAGTGCTGGGGCAGGGGGAGATGCTAAGCAGCTACCGGTGTGGGCGGTTAGGGTCTGGGACATCAGGTCTCATCAGACTCCCCTGCCTTTCCACAATTTAGGGGAAGGTGAGTTTACATCTGCCAGCTTCTATGCAAATGAACTAATGAATATTTATGAAGTTTGTTCACTAAGGTTGGCAAGACTGAGGGGTATTGAGAGCAATAGTGCCCCCCCACGTCCCTACCTTGTAGACTTCTGTTTCCTCAATGTCCTTGGGTTCAAGGTAGAACACTGAGTAGACTTGTTCCATCTGGGGCTTCTGGAGCCTGGGTGGCAATGGCAGACTGCACCAGGACAGACAAGTCTCCTAGGTGAGTAAGCCACGGCCAAGTGGTTAGAAAGGCAAATTGGGGCCTGGGGATATAGTTCAGTTGGTAGGGTGCTTGCCTCGCATGCCCAAAGCCCTGAGTTCAATTCCCAGCACCACAAAAAAAAAAAAAAAGAAGAAGGAAAAAAAGAAAGATTGGCCTGTTTCTCTTTCCAGTACCTTCTGTGTCTTTTTGAGGTACAACCAATGTTTTAGGTTCTCTTAGACCTCTAGGGATTATCATCCTGGTTGGCTTCTGGCCCCTCTAGTTGATTTTGAACACCTTTCTCCTCAGTGGGAACATTCATCTGATCTCTGGAAGTCTCTAATGTTTCTTTGGGCTCTAAGATGTTTAGAAATTGTCTGTTCCTGCCATCTGGATAGAACCAGTGTGGGCACTGGAAAGTGACAAATGCCTTGGGAACTATAAAAACTTCAGTGAAACTTGTGGGCTTTGCATGGTACATGGAGAGGGGCATTTCCTCTCAAATGTTCATTTGGGCCTCCGTCCCATGCCTACTTCCTTTCTGGCATTTACCCTCCTAAGCATAAAGATGGCAGCTCCCAGCTTGGTGGAGCATCATGTGGCAAGGAAGGAGGGCTGCTTTTCTTCATCTACTCCATCCACTTGATGAGTTCCCTCCTGTGGATGAGGACACAGGGTTTGGCAATGTGAAGGCATTTGCTCAGATCTCCCAGTAGTCCCTCATTGTTTGTTCCCACTGTGTGTCATGAGCCTTCAGAAAATGGAACCACTCTCCTCCCAGATGATCATAGGAGCACGTGAACTGGTGCCTTTGGCCAACACAGCTGGGCAGCATGTCTGTCTCCTTCTCCTTTTTAAGCACTACCTTAAGCCCTCCGCTACCCTGTTAGAGGGTTTTTGTCACCAGGGGAATGAAACCCACCCTGCTTGTCCTGGCCCTTGAGGCCTTTCAGTCTGGCCCTAGCTGATCATTTCCACCTCTTTCATCTTTCCCCTGTCCCATCCACTGCTGTCCACTCTTGCTGCATGTTGGATTCTTATTCTTCACACAGGATCCACCTTCATCCTGCCCTTTCTATGGAACCATCTCTGACCATCTCTGAGCCATCTTTTTTTTCCCTCGACTGCCTCTA
Source organism: Callospermophilus lateralis (assembly GCF_048772815.1). Classification (NCBI taxonomy): domain Eukaryota; kingdom Metazoa; phylum Chordata; class Mammalia; order Rodentia; family Sciuridae; genus Callospermophilus; species Callospermophilus lateralis. The sequence continues at coordinate 53,520,179 of NC_135325.1, read as the reverse complement.
TTTAGCCCTTGCTGCTTGAAACATCATCCTCACAAGTAACCTACAGCTAGCCTAGGGTTATCTTTCACTAGCTAGAGTGTGGGCCTTTTCTGGGCCAAACCAAACAATAAAGTCCTTGACAGTGGGGCTGTTTCTTCTCTTCCTATTTCCAGTCTAAGAAACAAGACTAGGCTCAGGGGTACTTAGTGTTAGTGCCTGATCTCTGCCTGTTGGCAGATTATTGCTAAGAAGGATTTGGAACTGTTGAGTGCCTACTATGTGCAGGGTGTTCTCCAGGTGCTGCCTCTTCTCTCCACTATAACCCTGGGAGATAGGGGCTCCTATCACCCCCAGTTTACATGTGAGGAAACTGAAGCTCAGAGAGATCAGGCAGCTCATCCAAGGCCACGGTTCTAGTCAGAGCCTAGCATTGCCATATCATTCCCCAGTCTGTTCTTTTTTCTACACGCTACTGTTGCACTCTCAGCTCTCACCTGCCTAGGCTCAGAAATGGGAAGCTCTGCCTTCTTACTGTGCTTAGGCAAAGGCAGAGTCGAACACATAAGTGGCCCTAGACAGCCACCCTTCCCTGTTATACTCTGGTGCCTGGCCTCCTAGATTACAGCATGAACCCTGGCTCAAAAGGCATCTGTCTGTCTACTCTGAGGATGTGGAATGGGAGCAGTGTGGAGGTGAGGGGTCAGAACACAGATGAATGGGGTTCCTGGGGCCCTGTCTTACGTGATTTGATGTCTCTGGGTTGGGCCCCTTCTCCCCCTCCCTCTGTTCTTCTTAGGAGTGAAACTGGCTATTTGTGGATTCAGGCTCTTTTATTATGGGGGTGGGGTGGGTCACCAGTAGGACATTCTGGAGTTGCACCTGGCCAGACACTGTGACCATCATCCTTTGGCTCAAGGCAATGCCTATTCGTATTTCCTCATCACACCCAAGATTAATAAGAATGGGGGAAAAGGCATGGGTCCCAGACAGGTTGAGCTCCCCCAGCTTTGGGCTGGGAGCTGCGGGGGTGGGAGTGAAGGCATGTGTGGGCTTGCTCTGTGTGTGTGTGTGTGTGTGTGTGTGTGTGTGAGTGTGAGAGTGTAAGAGAGAGAGTGTGTGTAGGAGAGAGGAAAGAAGGTAGCAGTGACCATGAAGGAATGTGAATGTGTTAAAGAGGCAGGGGGGACAAGGTTGCCTCCTCCAGACAGCCTGGGCCTGACACCTTGGTACTCAGCCCATTTGGCCACGTCAGCCCCCTGCGGAAATGCCACATTAGGACAAAGGGCTCCCCCAGCCAGGCAGTGCCCCACCCTGCCAAGCACTCAAAGCCTGGCAGCCTTGCCCATGGGCCACCCCTTCCACACCCTGCTGGCAGTGTGGTTCTCTCTCCCCACCCCCAGCCTGAGGATGGGGGAAGGGCAGAAGGCCTACTCTCGATATCCCCACCCAGAAGGCCCTCATTGCCTGTTCCCTTCATTTTGGGCTGGTCTGGGCCCCTACAACCCTGAAGCTGACCACCTCCTCCTTTCTGGACAGGTTCCTCAGTGGGAAAGGCTTGGTGATCTACCCGAAGATTGGAGATAAGCTGGACATCATCTGCCCCCGAGCAGAAGCAGGGCGGCCCTACGAGTACTACAAGCTGTACCTGGTGCGGCCAGAGCAGGCGGCTGCCTGCAGCACTGTGCTGGACCCCAATGTGCTGGTCACCTGCAACAGACCGGAACAGGAAATCCGCTTTACCATCAAGTTCCAGGAGTTCAGCCCAAACTACATGGGCCTGGAGTTCAAAAAGCACCATGATTACTACATTACCTGTGAGTCCTCCCGCATTGTGTGGCTCTCTTCCCTCCTGCTCCAGTGGAAGCTTCTAAGTGGTGCAGTGAAACCACACACAGTTCAGGTCCTACCCTTTGAAGACAGGCGTGCTCCCCTCCCAGTTTGGCCTTGGAATTCTGGCCCCAGCATTCCCTGTGTGGCCGGCCGCCAGCTTGCCTTGGCACCAAAGGTTGGGTGGGAGAGGCCTCCAATTCCTGTTGCTTTCTGTCTCCTTTTCTTGCCCACCTAAGATCTAATCTTGGGAATGGCAGAGTTGGCAGAGCCCTTTGGGACCAAGCAACTTCTGCCTTTTTCTTATCAGGTAACTGAGGCCACCAAGGGACCTTCAGTCACATGGGGAGTTAGAGATAGGTTTGGGACTCCAATCTGGTTCTTCTGATCTTGAATTTCTTCCAGTCCACATAGAAGCCTCTCTCGTGATGCCAGGTCTAATTGCTTTGCCTCTGAGCAATATCTCTTAGTGGGAAGGCATCTCTTAATGTTGTCCCTGAAAAAAGAGGGACCAAGGCCTGGGCATGGGAGAGGAGCACTGCCTCTTGGGGAAGGACTCATTCTTAGCCTGGCTGGGCTGGATTACAGTGTTCCTCACGGGAGGGAGGGACGTAGAAAGGTTCACAAGCTGCTTGCCACTCCCTACTCCCAGTTCCATCTCTGTTGGCTGAGGCAGCTTTGAGATTTCTGGGTAATGCAGGCAGACATTCCCTTCTTCCTGACTTCTCTGGCTTTCCCACAGCAACATCCAATGGGAGCTTGGAGGGACTGGAAAACCGTGAGGGGGGTGTATGCCGTACACGTACTATGAAGATTGTCATGAAGGTTGGGCAAGGTGAGTGGCCAATGTGAGGGTCCAGTTAAGCCTTTGGAATGCATATTCCTGGCTGGCTGGGGTGTTGGGAGTGGGGGAGGAGGACCGGGTTAAAGTAGCTAAGGTCCCACATTTAGATGACCAAGGGCATCTATGCTGGCAGGACCCCTCCCTCTCATCTGTCCTATCCCTGCCCTCAGATCCCAATGCTGTGACACCTGAGCAGCTGACTACTAGCCGGCCCAGCAAGGAGGCAGACAACACTGTCAAGACAGCCACACAGGCCCCTGGTCGGGGCTCCCAGGGTGACTCTGATGGCAAGCACGGTAAGTGTATATGCTCCAATGCCCTCTCAGGCCCCGTCTCAGAAGAAACCTAATCTGGGCCCACCCTGAAAACTGCCACATATCTGTAGTAAATTTAGATGGCAGTGGGCACCCTATGATGGCTTCTTCTGACTCCAAGGCAGCACTGTTTACAGCCATCAGTGTCAATGGCACCATCTTCCCCTGACTAACCATTCCTCCCTCCCTGCCCCTTCCTCAGAGACTGTGAACCAGGAAGAGAAGAGTGGCCCAGGTGCAAGCGGGGGCAGCGGTGGGGACCCCGACAGCTTCTTCAATTCCAAGGTGGCACTGTTTGCAGCCGTGGGTGCTGGCTGCGTCATTTTCCTGCTCATCATCATCTTCCTGACGGTCCTACTACTAAAGCTACGCAAGCGGCACCGCAAACACACACAGCAGCGGGCGGCTGCCCTCTCGCTTAGTACCCTGGCCAGTCCTAAGGGGGGTAGTGGCACAGCGGGCACTGAGCCCAGCGACATCATCATCCCCTTACGGACTACAGAGAACAACTACTGCCCCCACTATGAGAAGGTGAGTGGGGACTATGGGCATCCGGTCTACATCGTCCAGGAGATGCCACCCCAGAGCCCAGCGAACATCTACTACAAGGTCTAAGTGCCCAGCGTGGCCTCGGGCCCCCGAGGGACAGACGGCCTGGACCGGACCTCTCCTTTCTCCCCCATGCCCCTCCCCTTGCCAGCTGTGCCCACCTTTGTATTTAGTTTTGTAGTTTCTTGACTTTTATAATCCCCCATTTTCCTTGCCCCCTGGGCTTCGGAGGGGGGTGTTTGTGCCCCCAACCCCCATGCTCTTGTGCCTTCCCCCTCTGGCCAGGCCTCTGGGCTCTGTGGGGGCGCCCTTTCTCGGAGGGCAGGGTTGGACGCTGATGGACAGCAAGCAGGGAGACGGCCCCCTGGCCCTGCCCCCTCCCTTGCCCCCTTTCCCCTTTCCCAGGACTGCTCGTCCACTATCATCACTGTTTATAATGCTTTTGTGTTCATTTTTTTAGCTGTCAACTCATTTTCATCTGTTTTTTTGAAGAAAAATGGAAAAATGTACAAGGCAGCCCCTCCCCAGGCTCTCTGAGCCTGGCCTGACCCAGTATAAGAGGGCCTGGGGCAGAACGTGGCCAGCCAGGAAGCACAGGACGGCATTTCTTTTATAGGCTCCTTGGTATTTCAGGGAGGGTGGGGGGAGGGCAGGCCAGGGCCGTTCCTGCCCACGAGGGAAGAGGAGAGTGCCATTGTGCAAGGTGTCCCGCCCTCCCCTCCTGACCCTCCTTCTACAAAGCTGATCCTGGCAATGGGGTAGTGGCTGCCACCCTTCCACCAAAAAAAAAAAAAAAATCCCTTCCTTGTGGGATTCTTGGGCATCTCCTGCCTCCCTCACTCTCACGGTAATTAATGTCTTAATTGGCTGTTGCCTGGGGAACAGGAGAGCTGCTGCAGGCAGATGACCTCATGGGGGGTGGAGGGAGGTGAGGTGCCCAGGTGGCTATTTGCCCTGCAGAGCTGGGAGTTCCCCCAGCCCTGTTCTCTCCTCACCTTCAGCATCCCTCAGCCTGGTGGGGAAACAGAGGCCCAGGGTGGAGACCTAGGCGGGTATAAGGCTAGGTGGTCTGCTCCTTTTCTGGGCTCTAGCATAGTTGGGTGCCCCCCACCCAACCAGCTCCCACTGTTCCTGCTCCCCAGTCTTGGGCTGGAGCCTGGAAAGAGGAAGAGGCTGCCCCAGGCTGGGCCAGCCCGCCGTGCACTTTGACCCCTGCTCCTTGCCAGCATGGCTGCTAACAGACTGCCACTTGAGTGCGCCTTGCAGGCACTCCCAGAGCGGCCATGGAAGGAGCTGGCCTTACACCATCCACCTCCACACTGCCTCCTAGCCAGCCGACCACCCCAGTGCCAGGTGGGAGAGGGAGCAGAACAGCCAGCCCCTTCCAGGTGGCAGTTGGAAGGGTTTTTTGATTTTTGTTTCTGTTGCCATTTGTGTAAATACTAGTCTTTTTGGAAAAAAAATAATGTAAAGATGTTTTGTATAAACTCCGAATTATTTTCTGGTTGCTTTTTTCTTAGAAAAAATGAGAACTAAAAAAAAAAAATTAACCACATGGAGAAATGGGTGTAAAATGGTGTCATGATGTTGGGGAGTGGAGCGTGAGAGTGTGCACGCGTGCGTCAGTGTGCATTTGTGTGTGTGCGTGCATATGTGAGATTCCGTGTGCCCCAAGTCACTGGTAATGTGAACAGAGTGGCCATCCAAGCCAAGAAAAATATTTCAAGTGCCCCATGATCCTGCTGCTCCTCTTTCCCTCAGGTTTCTGTGTCTCCTTGTTCTGCCATGGAGCATGGAACCATTTTCTCGTGTCTATCTTGTCACCTCTGTGGCACAGGCCATGGACATCTGCCCAGTCTGACACCAGGCTCAGCTAGAAATGATTGGTGGGGGAGGTGTTCCCATGGGGACCTGGGTGTGTCTGCAAGTACTGCCACCACCTGGCTGGGGCTAGATCTGGGGCCTGCTGGCAGGCCCAGCCCTATCCACCTCAGGACACTTGGAGGTCGATAGAAGTAACTTCCCAAGAGCTGAGCTTTGGCCGCAGCCCACTGGGGTGGTTTCCAGCTGCCCAGTCCACCTCTCAGCCAGGATAATCTCCCTATACCTGTCTTTAGAGCTCGGCCACACCAGAGCCCCCACCATGGCTTATGTGGGGCTTCTGGCTGGTAGTGGGAGCCCTCAAGCTAGGGCAGCCCTGTGCACCCAGCCTCCCTCCCACAAGCTGATGAGTAACTTGCTCGGGTCAGAGAGTATGGAGAAGGCCCCGAAGAGGGTTTGGCCTGGATCCCACAGCAGAGACACAGACTGGCAGGGCTTAGGGCCATCCTGCTCTAACCTGGAGGAGCCTGTGGGCCTTGTGGGGGGACTCCCTGTGGAGATGCTAAGACAGATGTCAGGGGAGGAGGACAAGTGAGATCCCAGCAGCTAAAAATGGGTAAGAAGGCAGTAGAGGAAAGGAGGAGGAGGAAGGAAGGGGAGGGTGAGTAAGGGATCCAGAGCAGGAAGCCCCAGCAAACCAGCCAAGGATCAGGCAGGCCTCTGCGGGAAGTGGGGAGCGCATGGAGAAGGCAGGGGGAGGAGAGCCCTGGGACTTGCAGGCAGAGGGAAGGGAGGCTGGGCTCAGGCTGGGCTGGGCTGGGCTGGGCTGGGCTGGGGTGCTCCTGGAGCCAGCTGGGGCAGAGGCTGTTTATTTGGTTTCTCATTAACCAAAGGAAGTGCCTGGATCAGATGTGGCCTCTGTTGCTTGACTGCCTGCCCAGAGTGGGGCCTGGCCAGGGTGGGGGGGTCTCTAACCAGGGATGTTTTAGGCCAGATTAGTGCCTCCAACTGAGGTAGAGCTGGCCCCAGGTTGAATGAGCCCATCCTGTACTTCTTCAACTGAGAGTCCTTTTGTGATCTTCCACCCCACCCAGGATACCAGCTGCCTCCCCCTGACAGGTGGGGGATGGAGTTCCTGGGGCACCCTGGGAGTCTGCTGTGGGGACGTAAAGTAAAATGGGAGAGAGAGGGCCAAGAAGAGTATGGGGCAGTCCATCAGAGAGCCCAGAAGGTCTGTGACTGACTAGCTGTTCCCTGGCATGGGCATTGTGACTGGCGCTAGTTGAAGCTCGGCACGTACATTGTGCCAATCACACTGTGGTGCTTATTATTCCCTTATGGCATAGCATCTTTCACCTGGCCAGCCCCTGCCACTTGTTTCAAGTACTTTTTACCTCCTTTATCTCATTGGACCTCATAAAGTGTCCTTGTGAGGGTGGCAGTTGGGGAATTATTTGTATTTGAGATGAGGAAACAGAGACCCTGCAAGGGGCTGCAGCTTGCCAAAGAACAGATGTCAGGTGAATAGGACACTAGGGTTCAAGCCTAGTCCTTGAATATACCGTAAGCAAATAGGAGAGTGAGGGGTGTGACTCACCCCTGACTCCCCCACTTCTTGCCTCTGGGAGGTAGAAATGAGATATTGAGGAACAGGAACCTTCCCCACCTCAGTTCCCTTTTCCCATCGGCCTGGGTCAGGGAGGGACCAAGCCTAGCTAGCTGGAGGCAGGAGGTGTGAGCCTCCTCTGGTCGGGGCCCCAGACCTGCCCCACCCTCTACTCTCCTTCCTGTCCCAGCTGGGCCCAAGCGAATGGTGAGTCAGGGATAGAGGATGCTTCCCAGGTGAGGGTGGGGCTGCCTGGCTTCCTCTGCAGGCTGAACCCAGTTCCCTGATAAAGTCAAACAGCAGGTGCTAACCAGGCCTCAGTTTCCTTGAAGGGCCTGGCTTTATAGTACTAGACCAAAGTTCTTGTGACCTTACTGTACCAGTCGATTTTTAGCTCCCAGAAGGCACCTCAGCCAGATGTATGTGGCCTGGCACAGAAGGCCAGGGTGGGCTGAAGAACCCGAGAAAGGACCCTGGCCCAACTGAGGCCATCCTAGGTTGAGCTCTGCTGAGCAAGCGGCCCTCTAGCCACTAGCATCAGTCACTCTCGGAAATCCGGCCCGCCCGCCTGCCTGCCTGGCCTCCTATCTTGCCTGGGCACGTCACAGTCCCACTAGACACCCCAGCTGAGTCAGCCCCAGCCTGCCTGGGGACCCTCCTCACCCATCTGCTGCTGGCCTCCTGTACAGCTGGCCAATGGATCTGAGGGTTGGGGCCCCAGCTGGTGCCCGTTAGGATGACTCCCCTTTGTAGACTGCTGAGGGGGTGACCAGCCCCCACCCAAAATGGGGGTCACAGAGCCTAATATGAAAGCAATTTAAGGACATAGGGAAAACAATAATGACAGCTTCTGTTTCCAATGGTTAATTATCCAGCTGGCAAAGAGAAAGCTAAGAGGGCAAGCTGGGGGAATAAGGGACTTGTGAAGGGGTCTGGGAAGGTGAGAGAACTTTGCCATGGGACCCTTTAATACAGAGGAAAGAGCCCCAGGCTGAGTTCCTGGAGACCTGAGGATCTGAACCTGCTCTTCCATGACTCCCTTTTCAGGCAGGTCCCTGACTCGTTGGGCCTTAATTTCCATGTCTGATAATGAGGGGGTAGTATTTGATTGATTCATTCAGAAAATATTTCCTGAGCACCTGCTCTATGCCACCTCTGGGCACTGGGGTACGAGGTCTTTGAGTGCTTAGCTAACTCTGATTCACTTGTGTGGTAACTGGTTCGTGGGAATGTGGGAGACAGAATGGAGGATACAAAGATTAAGAACGTGCATTCATTCATTCATCTTTTTTTTTCAACAAACATTGAATGCCTGGCACAAAGTAGACACCAATCAATGGTCACTATTGCTTTTTCCATGAGGAATGGAGGGGATACTTGGGCTCTGGGGCTGGGCTTCCTGGGAGCTCTTTCTGCTTTGGTAGTAGACCCCAAGGTCTGTTTGTCCTCCCTCATCACCCACCAAAGCTAACCTTCAGCAAAGTTCCTTCTTTGTGTGTGTGGTACTGGAGGTTTAACCCAGGGGTGCTTACCACTGAGCTAAGTCCCTAGTCCTTTTTATTATTATTTTTTAACATTTGAGACAGGGTCTTGCTAAATTGCTGAGGCTGGCCTTGAACTTGTGATCCTTCTGCCTCAACCTCCCTAGTTGTTGGGATTATAGGCATGTGTCACCTTGCCCTTTGCAAAGTTCCTAAACATCTACAGAAGTTATCCTGCAGCTCCAATACCAGCCTGCTTCTTCCAGCCCTGGTCCCAGATTTCTGGGCAAAATGTCCCCAGGATAAATACTCCAAAGACTGGAAGCAGAAGCTGCCCAGACCAGAAGAGCTGACCTCAGCCCTTACCTATTCCTGTGACCCCCAAGCCAGCCTCTCCTAGGTGTTGGGTTGTGGGTGAAGACCTGGCTTCGGAGGAAAGAGATTTCTCCCATATCTCTGGCCAGATTCCTAAGGAGAGGCTTCATATCAATTCTGGGTTCTAGGGAAAAAGAGGGGAGATCCTGGAATCCACACTTGCACCAAATACTCCACACTTGAATGGGATCCTTCAAGTCATACGGGAACTAGCTGGTGACCTCACCAGCTGCTCTCATGCCCACTCAGGTGGAATCTGAGTGGAATCAGGGGCCAGAAGTGACAGAGCCAGGACTTTTCTGAGAGCTCCTTTCCTGACCTAGCCCCTCACGAGGAAAGAATCTCAGAGGCTGGAAGAGACTTACCCAAGGGCACACAGGGAGTGCCCACAGAGGCAGCCCTAGGAACCATCTTCCTTGACTCACAAGCAAGAATTGGTTGCCCTTAAACACTGTGGCTTTGTTCTCCAGAATCCCCAGCAGAGCGTGTCTTATGTGTGCTTACAACAAACCTATATATATATATATATATATATATACAATATTTATATTGACAAACTCTAGTTTATACAAGGCAATTACTAAAACGACGGCATAACCCTGAGGAAAATATGATCCTGGGAGTTTTAGACCTGGTTCAGAGCTGACCTCAAAAATGCACTAACAGTCTGCCGCTTTCCCTGGGGGCCCCTCTCCTGCGACACCTCACACAGCTCTGAAGCCACACATCCGCACAACATCCTGGTACATCAGTAGGGGCCAGACCCACTGGTTCATGGCCCAGACCTAGAACTGGGCATGTCATGGCTAAGTGGAGGCTGGAAGGTCCTGCAGCTTCACCCTTCTGGATGCTGAGTGTAGTGGGCCAGTCTTCCTGGGCACACCTCAGGGCTCACTTCCCTCCCTCCCCTGCGCCAGGCTGCCAGGGCCCTTCCGGCCTGCCTGACAGTTAGCTGTCCTTGCCCGGTCTTCAGCCCCCCTGCACACACTAATAGCCATGGCAGTAACATGCTTTCACATGCAAATTGCTATGGAATTCTCAGCCCCTGCCGGTGCCCCAGCCCCCAAGGCCTCCCCCTGGGCAGATTCAGAGAAGAGAATGGAATCTTTCAAGCTGTTAGGGCGTCTAAAGACCTTGAAGTCCAGCCCCCTTATTGGAGGGATGGGAAAACTGAGGCCCAGAGAGGGGACACAGGAACTGCCCAAGTCACGCAGAGAGTTCACCGGGACTGGCCCTCACCCAGGTCTCCTCACTTCCAGCCCATTGCCTCTCCCAACCCCCACACAGCCCCACTACCCCCACCTTCCCCAATCATAGGTTGTTTATTATGAACTCTGGGGTTCCTCCCTCTGGCACAGATGCTCATCCCAGGCACCCCTCGGTGAGGCCTGGGAGTGTGAAATCCAAAGAAGAAAAGGCCAGAGGTGTCGTGACTTAGGGGCCTTGCCCAGGGACAGAAGCCATTCTCCTTTGAAACATGCAACAGATTTTCCCTTACTTCTCTCTCTGCCCCCCTCCCCTGATCCTGGCCAAACTGCTCCTCCCCGTCCTCCAGCACGCCTGCCCAGTTATGCCAAGCTCTCCTCTGGGCCCTAGTCGGTTTCCCCAGGTAGCAAACCTGGGGATGAGCACATCTTCACTCTGCAAAGTCTGAGGCCTGCAAGGGCCCAGGAACCATGGTCCCAGCTGGGGTGTGGAAAAAAAAGAAAATGCCCCTTCCCTTCGGTTCAGCCAAACAAGATGGGGGTATTTTCTGAAATGAACTTTACAAGGAAATGAAAGGAAACAAAAATAAACACCAAATGGGAAAAAGAGGCACATTTACAGAACACAGGTGCCTGCTCCCAGCTCAGCTAAGGTCTTACCACAGATGGGCCCAAGCTCGAAACATCCGAGTTAGCCTTGAAATCTGCTTTCAGTTCTGCCTGTCACACAGCATTTGACTCTCCATTTCTGACCACCCCAATACCCAGGATCAAATGGCCCTCAACTGCTATTCCACCCTGCTATCTTGTAAAATGGCTGCCAGAGTGATATTCCCCAAACTCAATCCTGATCTTGTCTGGGTCTCCTTATCTTTCAGATTTGTGAATCCTTTCTCAACTCAACATGTCTTTCAGGATCCTGGATGATCTGATCCTTGCCAGTCTCTTTAGCATCTGATTCCCACCCCTCCCCACCACATACATTTCACACCCCAACACCACCAAGCTACTCACAGTGCCTGACTAGTACAGCCCCCCCCCAAGCCTCTGTGTCTTTCTGGGTGCACTGTCTTCAGCCAGAAATGCCCATCTCCTTGTCCCTGGCCTGACAAACTACTGTTCATCCTTCACCGACACATCCGACTTCGAAGCAGGCCAAATTGGTGCCCTCTTCTCATCTCTTGCTAACAGCCATGGCACTGTGTGCCTGTGTCTATTTCCCTCACTAGACTGTGAGCTTTTGGAGGGCAGGGACTGTATTTCTTTCCTTGTCTCAACTGGAGTGACACCCAGCACAGTGTTTAGCATGGAGGTGATATCAATGAACCTTTGAAATGCTACTCCAATTTAAGGGGCTTGGCTGGGCTGGAACGGTCATCCCAGGGCTGTGTTCCTGTCTGCCACTGCCCACATTACCAGCAAGCCAATCTGGAGGGTCAATGTCTTGTTATATTACCCTGCAATAAACACTAACATTTATTGAGTACTTATTATGGGGCAGGCACCTTGCTCAATACTTGATGTGTATTACTTCATTGACACCTTATGTCATTGTGATGTCTCATTGAGGTTCCTATCTGGGGTAGGACTATGATTATCCCTGTTTTACAGATGAGGAAATGGAGTGTCAAAGAGGGAAAGTACCTTGGGCTGGGGTTATGGCTCTGTGGCAGAGCAGTTGCCTCACACATGTGAGGCATTGGGTTAGATCCTCAGCACCACATAAAAGCAAATAAACAAAATAAAGATATTATGTCCATCTACAACTAAAAAAAATATTTTAAAAAGAGGGAAAGTACCTTGCCCATGACATTCCATTCCAGCCTTGGCACTTTCTACTTATGAATTCTCAAGCAAGTTACTTAAAACCCACTGTGCAGCTTGGCATGGTGGTGCATGCCTGTAATCCGGTGACTTGGAGGCTGAGGCAGGAGGATTGCAAGTTCAAGGTCAGCCTGGGCAACTCAGTGAGACCCTGACTCTCTCTAATATCAAAAAGGGCTGGGGATGTAGCACAGCAATAGAGCACCCCTGGGTTCAATTCCCCAAATGGGAAAAAGAGATACATTTACAGAGCACAGGTGTCTGCTTCCAGCTCAGCTGAGGTCTAGAAAACAAGAAAAACAAACCACCTCTGAGCTGGGCTTGAGGGTATGGTTCCATGATAGAGTGCTGGCCCTGGGTTCCATCCCCAGCACTACAATCAAACAGGAATCCCCTTCGGGCTTCTGTTTTTTTTTTTTTTTTTTTTTTTTTTGTTGTTGTTATTTTGTTTTGTTTTGGTACCAGGGATTGAACTCAGGGGCACTCAACCACTGAGCCACATCTCCAGCCCTATTTTGTATTTTATTTAGAGACAGGGTCTCACTGAGTTGCTTGGTGCCTCACTTCTGCTGAGGCTAGTTTTGAACTCGTGATCCTCCTGCCTCAGCCTCCCAAGCTGCAGGGATTACAGGCAAGTGCCACCATGCCTGGCTGGTCATCTGTTTTTGGATCCAAAAGATGGGACTGAGAGTAGCAGCCATCTCATAAAACTACAGGGAAGATCAAGTGAAAGAACACACATCAAGCCCTTAATACAGTGCTCAGCCTGATAATTGCTGAGTATATGCCATTTGCTACCCTTTCAGTATTGAGGCAGGCCTTGCTTCCTGCTACTCAGCCTTAGCAGCCTAAGTCCTCCCCAGGTTGGTCTCTGCTTGGACACTTGAATTGGAAGGCTCGGCAGCCTAGATTCTCTGGCCTCAGCCTCAGCCTGTCACCATGACCACATGTAAGGTCCAGTCAGTGGTGGCTCTTGTGGCCCTAGCCCCAAGGCTTAGTTACCCTGGCCTTGACTCCTGAAGGCCTCAGGGGAGGAATACCCAGGCCTAACTGTGCCTTTTCCAAGGAACTTGAAGTTCAGGGTCCAGAGATTTGCATTTGAGGTTTGACTCTGCCACTAATACTGGAATACGACATCTCTTCTCTTAAGGCCTGAGTTTCTTCTTCATATGTTGAATGTAAATGGGATGATGTTAGCAAAACTGTTTTGTGAAAAGTAGCAAATGTACTTCCATGTAAGGAGCCACTATTTCCCATCAGAATGTATGTTCCTTCAGGCCATGAGCCTGGGCCTCAGTGGAGAGTCCCTGAATAATGAACTAGCAAAGCCAGTGTCTCCCCTACCCATAATCTATGCCCCTCCCTGCAGGACTCCAGCAACCGGAGAGCCAAATCACAAGCAGGAACATCCCCTCTGATAGTGGCCTGGAACACTTCTGGAAGAGCAAAAAAAAAAAATAAAAAAAAAAATAAAAAAAAAAGATGTGTTGCCATGCACCAGAGAAACCCCTAACCAAAACCTGGGACTCAAAGACTGTTTAGTTCCTGTTCTCTGCAGGGTGACTGTGGAGCACCAAGTACTATTTGAAAGAAGGACAGCTACATTTTTGTTTTGCTACTGGAGATTGATTTAGGGGGTGCTTTACCACTGAGCTACATTCCAGGTCCTTTTAATTTACTTTTTATTTTTTTCATACTAGGGATTGAACCCAGGGAAGCTTAACCACTGAGCAACACCCTTAGCCCGTTTTTAATTTATTTATTTTAATTTTGAGATAGGGTCTCAGAAAGTTCCTTAGGGCCTCACTGTAAGTTGCTAAGGCTGGATTTGAACTTGAAATCCTCCTGCCTCAGCGTCCTGAGCTTCTGGGATGACAAATGTGCACCACCATATCTGCCAGTATAGATTCTTTCTATACTATGTCATGCTGATGAAGTTTTGACCAATAAAGCCTTTCTAAAGGCCACTTAGATAAAAAGATGCATCCATCAACAGCCTAACAATAAAGATCTCTTGCCCAGCTATTCCAATGTGAATTTTGGCCCGGAGTAAAGGATTCTCATCACAATCTTATGGATTTGCAGTGGTTTCCTAATATCCGAAAATCGGAATGCTCATAATCTCAGCTACTCAGGAGGCTGAGACAGGAGGATTGCAGGTTCAAGGCCAGCATCTGCACCTTAGTGAGAACTTGTCACAAAATTAAATTTAAAGAAAAGACTGAGGGTATAGCTCAGTGGTAGAGTACCTGCCTAGCATGCATGAGTCTCTGGGTTTTATCCCCAGCATTACAAAAACAAACAAATAAAAAAAAAACTTGGAACACATCTTGAATGCCATGTCCCCTGATACTTTTTATAATCTACACATGCACACAGACAAACATCTCCAGTAACAATGAAAAATTTTCAATATAGCATATATTAACTGTATGCTTTCAAAATCTTGCCCATTTTCCCTCCAGAGGTTTACATGTGTGTCTCTAAACTCTAGCACATTAGATTGCAAACACAGGGCCTCCACCTCTCAATAATCCAGTTTCCTCATTTGTAAAACAAAGTTATTGATACCATCTATGGTGTTGTGTTGTTGAGAAGATGCCATGAGATACTATATGCAAAACCCTTAGCAGAGTGCCACACATATCATCTATCTCTACATGACAGTCACATGTCTGCCTTGGCCACTAGATCATGATCTCTACAAGGTAGGGGCTAGGCTTTATTTTTTTCTCTCTGGATCTCCAGTGCCCAGTACAGAACTTGGCACATAGTAGGTGACTGAGTGACTGGTAAAAGAATAAATTTGGGGGTGGGGGGTAACTGGGGATTGTATTTAGGGGCACTCAATCACTGAGCCACATCTCCAGCCCTATTTTGTATTAGAGTCAGGGACTCACTGAGTTGCTTAGCACCTCGCTAAGTTGCTGAGGTTGGCTTTGAGCTTGTGATCCTCCTGCCTCAGCCTCCCGAGTTGCTGGGGTTACAGGCGTGTGCCACCAGTCCCGCAAAAATAAATTTTAACCAATGCCCTTAATGCAGAGAAGAGGTAGGTAAAGTTCAGGACAGGACAAATCATGACTTGGGACTAGAACTCAAGTCTCTGTCCACACACTAAGGTCCCTTGGGCAATGGGAATGAAGGTGGGATTGGGAGGAACTTTCTAGATTCCTAGAACTGCACTGCCTGGGTTTGTTCTGGGTTTTGAGTTTGGGTTCACTGTGATCAGATGGTCTCCAGGACTGGGCCAGTTGTGCTGACCCCCTCCCCATTGCCCTCAGTCTCTCCATCTTGGGCTCTAGTCTGGTCCAGTCAAACAGGAAGATTCATTAACCATCTAAATATACAGAGCCTAGGGGCCATGTGCAGCCTGCAACAGAGCTGGGGTCCCAGCAGGGCCAGAGCCTGAGGCATGGTGCTGGCGGAGGCAGAGGGCTGGCTGGGAGGGGGGCCTGGAGTGGGGAAGCCCAGAGAACAGCTAATGTGATGATTGATGGGGAGGTGAGTGAAGCCAGGCCAGCTCCGGGTCCTCAGAACCCCCAGTCCCCAGTCCCATTCTTTGCCAACTATCCCTGCAACCGCACCGCCCCCCCCCCAAGTCGAACCCTGGTTCTCCCACCAGCAGTGGTACCATGTCTCTCTGTCTGCAGTCTCTAACTCTTCATTCCAGGTCCCTGAGCTTCAGAAGGACGGAGCCTAAGAGGTGGGCGGCCAGGGGTGGAGGCGGGTCTCCCTAGGCTCTTGCCTGCTTATTATTGTAAGGGCTATTTCTCTAATCAAAACTCCCCAATTACCCAAGGGCCCCTCTGATTAATATTCCATGATAACAGGAACAGGTCACATCTGGCTGCAGGAGCTGGAATTCGACACTCCAGAGCCCCATGATTGGTCTGCAGGAAGAATAATAAACTTCCTTTCTCTTGCCCTGCGTTCCCTTCCTTTCCATTCAGAGGTTCCCTTTTCCTCCACCTCCTTCCCCAGCCCTGCATTTGTCACCTTCCACTCCAATCCAAAGTCCCTGCTTTGCACTCAGCTCTCCACTGAGGTAGAAACCATCTCTCCAGTCTCCATCAGCCTCTGGTCACTGTTGTCCCTTTGCCAGGATGGCTTTTGGGCATGGGAGCATTTTATGCTGGGTCATGGGAAGCCAAGCAGGGAGGACAACGTCAGTGATTGTGGGTACTTTAAATATATCACCTCATCGAAATCCTCCTTAGCCTCCTCTTACCTGGAAGGTAGTGTCCTTCATTTATAGATCAGGGTCTGGGGTGTCTGAGAAGCCATAGGACTTGCCAGGGGTTATACAGAGCTGTGGTTTCAAACCCAGGGCTTTCTGCTCCTAACCCACCTTGCTCTACTGAGGATGGTTTTGGTCCCCAGAATCTTGGGTTCAAACCAGACCCATTATATGGCACGAAGCCAGAGCCTGGGATACCTGGACTCCCAGGCTTTCATTGGATTATAGATATTTTTAGGCAAGAAGGATCTATGACCTTATAATGAAATCCCATAGCCTAGACAGGAGAAAAGACTTGCCAGTGCTCATCCAGGAAGCTAGTAGTAAATAGGGACCCAGCCCCAGACCTTGGGAAGCTTAGATGAGAAGCCCTTCCATGTGTCATCATGTGGGTGGCTCTGAGTGGGAAAGGTTTCCCATCACACCTGCTTGCAAGGGACTGCCAGCCACCCCCTCTCCTGGACTAACCTAGAGACACTCCAGATAGGGCCTGGCTGCCTGTGTTTGTTCTGTCTTCCCCAGGACCTGCTTGCGAGGGGGTGGGGATGGCAAGGGAGGGCTTGCAGCAACTGCTGGCAGCCAAAAATAATTTGCCTTCAACCAACCTCACCTAAGGGTGCTCCCTCCCTCCCACAGTCTCACCTGTGGCTTAGTAGCTGGGAGTAGGACAGACCCTTGTGTTTTGGGGACACCACCCTTCACCATTCCTCTCCCTCCCTGCTCACAGCAGTGGGGTGCAGGCTCCATCAGTGCCTGGCAGTGGGTCACTAGTTTGATTTGCTAAGGAGGGGTAGTGCAGTGATGTGTCTCAGCCACCCTTGACCCCTCTACCTGGCAGAGTCTCTCTCTCTCTCTCTCTCTCTCTCTCTCTCTCTCCCCCTCTCTCATTTCAGGGATTGAACCCAGAGGTGCTTAACCACTGAGCCACATCCCCAGCCCTTTTTGTATTTTATTTAGAGACAGGGTTTCGCTGAGTTGCTTAGGGCCTCACTTTTGCTGAGGCTGGCTTTGAACTGGCAATCCTCCTGCCTCAGCCTCCCAAGCTGCTGGGATTAAAGATATGTGCCACCACTCTTGGTCCTCAGACTCTCAACTTGCTCCTGCTTCTCATGGCCTGTTACTTTGCTCAGTTCTAGTAAAAAACTCCATGAAGCCATGTCCCTAACTCATAGCTAGGTAAACTGAAGGCAGTGTGTGAGGAGACTGAGGCTTGACTCAGTCAGTGGCTCCTGGCTTTGTGCCTCCCATACACTCCTTCTGCCTGGGACTGTCTTGGCCAGAGGTCTAAAACATGGAACTCCTTGGTCCTTGTCCTGCACCTTGGTGATGTCTGAGTCTCACTAAGACTCAGGGGAGCCATGAGGCACAGCTATGTCTACATTAATGGAGGCCCACACAGGCCTTGGAAGACCTCTAGCTCTGCCTGGGAGACCAGGGGACCTAGGTCTCTCAATCACTCCTGTCTTACTTTCTCTCTGCTCCTGTACAGATCCCCGCAGCCTCACTTTAACCCCGGCTTCTGCCCCACCCCAATTACACCCTACCTCCCAGCTGTCCCTTTGATCCATCTTCTCTATGTTGAAGCTAAGCTGACCTTCTTTAAGTCCACATCCTGGTGAGTCTGTGCCTCAGGTTCCTCATCAGCAAAATGGGGGGGAAGAGCCGCACCTAGCTCAGAGGGTGGGAAGGATTCGTAGAGAGTGTGCATAAAGCACTTAGACCAATGCCGGGAATAGACTGAGCGTTCAGGAGCATCATCTGATCTGCTAATGCCAAGTGAGTGAGGACTACATGCCAGGCACTGTTCTCAACACTCATATGTGCAGGAGTTTACTTAAGCTCCCCAACACTGTGACATGGTATCTCGGCTATCATTCTCATTTCACAGATGACTATCTGAGGCACAATCATATTGTGCAATTGGCCAAAGTTCACCTTGCTAGTAACCTGCAGATCAAGCATTGAACTCACAGCTTCTGACTCCAAATTTGGTCTTTCAATCACTATCTGTAGGATAAAGTCTAAATCATTCTCTCTCTCTCTCTCTCTCTCTCTCTCTCTCTCTTACTAGGGGCTGAGCCCAGGGACACTCTACCACTGAGTTGTTGTTACCATCCCCAGCCCTTTTTAAAATTTCTTTTCCCATTTAAAAAATATTTTCTTATCATGTGCTCTAGTTAACATTTATCTCTCTCTCTCTCTCTCTCTCTCTCTCTCTCTCTCTCTTTTTTTTTTTTTTTTGCTACTAGGCATTGAACCCAGGGGCATTTAGCCACTGAGCCACATCCCCAGCCCTTTTTAAATTTTACTTAGAGGACAGGATCTCGCTGAGTTGCTTAAGGCCTCACCATGTTGCTGAGGCTGGCTTTGAACTCGAGATCCTCCTGCCTCAGCCTCCTGAGCAGCTGGGATTATAGGCGTGCACCACTGTGCCCAGCTAAATTTATCTTTTTAATGGCCATGCAATATTGCTTGTTGTGCAGTGCTACATGCTGGTGATTTTTAATTTAATGGACAGTTTATTTTTCGTTGTTTTTTTTTTTTTTTTTTTTTTTAATTTTTGAGACAGGGTCTCACAGAGTTGCTGAGGCTGGCTTCCAACTTGTTATCCTCTTGCCTCAGCCTTCCAGTAACTGGGATTACAGGTGTGCACCACTGTACCTGGTTTAAAGTCCAGATTATTTAAATTGCCTTTCAAGTTTCCCCACCCCTATTCCTCCTCACACTACACTGCACCTTGAGAGCCAGTGTTTCCAGAACACCAAGAGTACTTACCCACTTCCAAGCCATTGCTTACGCAGTTCCTTCCTTTTGAAATGATCTCCTCCCTAAAACACCTGTCCCCCCAAACCACCTTTCTAAGGGCTTCACCTTTGGAGATGGGTTCGAAATAAAAGGACAGGTGGTGTTCATGGGGGTGTGGGGAGTTTGGAAGGGTTGGTTTTAGAGGGTGCCTTCAGATATGACCATCCTTGTGAAGCTGATGGGACCTTAGAGGTACTCTGAGCCAATGGATCTTAAGCATTTGGCCACCTAGAACCACCCTTTTGAATATTTGCCCCGCTTCTCTCTTCCCCCTGCCCCTACCCTGAGGCTCTGAAAAATCTTGTCTACCAAACACCCTGCATTTAAAAATATAAAAAAGGGTTAGCAATAAAAGTTAGTCTTCTGGGAAATCAGACACCGCAGTTGAGAGGAGTATGGATTTTGCCTCCCCCCCCCCCAACCCTGCTTCTTCTGAACTTGAGTTTGAACAACTCCTTGCGACTTCTGGGCAACTGGATGCCTGCACCAGGCCTCCTGCAAGTGAGAATCAGATCAGATCGGTATTTTTTTCTCCGCTCTTGATATGGTTTTATTGTCATGCTCTAGGATTGACTGCAACAGACAATTGATCCTACTGCCCAATTATTGTCAGAAAGCAGGACTTAAGATCAACTACCCGGGGCTGGGGATGTGGCTCAAGTGGTGGCGCGCTCGCCTGGCATGCGTGCGGCCCGGGTTCGATTCTCAGCACCACGTACAAACAAAGATGTTGTGTCCGCCGATAACTAAAAAATAAATATCAAAAAAATTCTCTCTCTCTCTCTCTCCTCTCTCACTCTCTCTTTAAAAAAAAAAAAAAAAAAAAAAAAAAAAAAAAGATCAACTACCCGAAAACCCAAATCAGCAGCATTGGCAGACGGCCCCCAGCATTCAATTGGTTTCTCTCCAACAATTTAATACAGCAGGTCAAATCATTCAGTTACCTGCGGGTGCAATTTGCAACTAATTCATCTTGGAGGGTTCACCAGGAAGCTATATTGCCTAAATTAGATGTTCTAGGGGTGTTTTATTGAGAGTTTTTAAATGGCCACAGTGGCAATTGGTAACGCCTGCTTTGAAAGCGTTCCAGACAGAAATGGCTGCAGGCCTGGCTTGATGGCAGAGAACTTCGCACACGGGAGGGGATTTAGAACTATTTTCAGGGGGAAAGACTGCCCTTGGCTGCGGGTGCCCCTCTGGGCCCCTTTGTGAGAATCACCCCTAGTCCTTCTTGATCCCTTTAAGCCCTGCTTCTGCCTGGCTCTCTGGCCAAGTGTGGGGGCCCTGCCCTGCATCAGCAGCTCACAACTGTGACAGCCCAGGATCTCACTCCAGAAAACCCAGCCCTGGAATGCCTGACAGCCCAGCGGCACTGGGAGCTCAGTTGGGAAAAATAATATGGAGGATAGACTGCCTGACAGGCAGACTGTCTAGCCTTGTTCCTCGAGTCTCCCATTATCTCCAGCTTAAGACAGCAAGCACATCAGAAGGCTGGGTATCGGGACCACTGCACTGTGGCCTCTCAGGAGGCAGGAGAGCTTAGTGGTTAGGAATCTGGGCTCTGCTATCAGAGACCTGCATTTGCTTCAAACCCTACCACTCTCTGCCGAGGGCAAGTAATTTCACCTGGCCTCAGTTTTCTCATCTGTAAAATGATGATAATGACAGTGTTCACCTTCTGGCTTTCCTTGAGGGATTCAATACCTATATATCGTAGTAAATGGTGACTATTATTATTTATTGTTATTCTTGGAGAGTTGCCATGGGTCCTTGTAGTAGGTGGACTGGAGGGAAAATCGTGAGAAAGTCCACCTGTGGTCATTGTAGGCATGTGGTTGAGGACATTGTGTGGTCGCTTCTCCCAGGGATCTCTTTGTGAGGGACCAAGAAAAAGATGTGATTCTTTTGCTGACGAGCAAAAGCCGTGCTTCTCGGAATCCTTGGTTTATTTTTATGTTACAGATGTCTTGAAGCTTATAATTGATGATGTTTCCCTCTTTTATGTGGCTACCAGGGGAGTTGAAAGCCAAATCAGGCCCTAGTAACTGTATAGAACTTTGCAAAGCATTTTATGTTTTTATGCAAAGCATTTTATGTCAATCTTACCCCTGGATTTATTATTTTCCTAACCTTATTTTTCTTTATCATGATTTCTCTCAAATACATATTTTATCATTTTAGAGTTTATGGCACTCTTTCAGTTGTTCCAAATCCTTTGATGAATAACATGTGATATAAATGATTGTAAGAGCCACCATCCTGTGGTGAATGTTTACTGTCACCTGTGCTTACCAAGAATAAGTCCATTGACTCTTGCGATGACCCTATAAGGAGGGGGCCATTATTATGACCCCCATCTTACAGAGGAGAGAGTTGATTTTCAGAAGGGTTGAATTACTTTCATCAGGACATATGGCTTGGTAGGTTTGGGAATGAACTTGTGTTAACTGAGTCCAGAGTGGTACCCTCTCTTAGCTGCAGTGCCTCTGATAGGTCGGAGAAAGACAGGTACCCAGGCAGGTATCTAGGGGATGCAGGCGTACAGATGACAGATTAGATAAATTGATATGGGCAGGTATGATAGGTGTAGATGGCAGGTAGTGAGATGAAGATATGATTGGTTTTCCCATATAATAACCAGAGTTGCTTCATTGAGGTGATATAATTCTAGACTGAGGCCAAAGAACTTGATGTCTTAGCATGCACTATCCTACCCTAAGAAAATGTCTTTTTTTTCCCCAGAGGGTTTTGCAAATTGAGATTCAGATGGTTGTTTTTTGATGCCTTTCATTAATAGGGGTTCACCCTATTCCTTCTTTCTTTATTTATTTGTTCTAATTACTTATACATGACAGTAGAATGCATGTTGACACATCATACATAAATGGAGGAGAACTTCTCATTCTTCTGGTTGTACATGATGTAGACTCACAATGGTTGTGCAGTCATACAAATGCATAAGGTCATAATGTCCAATTCATTCTATTATCCTTCATACCCCCATTCCCCTCTGCAACTATTATGTGGCTAGGCACAGGGGATGCAGAAACAACTAAGACATGGTAGGTCCCTGCCCTCAAGGGGCTCCTGATTCACTGTGCGAGACATGTAAGAACACTAAAGATCATGAACAGATGCAGTGGAACTGAGATCTCTCTGGGGAGTTTGGGTAGCAGCAAGGCGGTCAAGGTTGGGGATCAGGTGAGAGACCAAAAGTGCTTGAACTCATCATCTCATTGGGAGAGGCTTCCAAGAGGAGAGTGGAACAGAGTGGAGAATGAGTCAGAGTTTGCTAGGCTACAGGGGTGCTGGAGGACAGACTGAGCCACATGGACAAAGACACAAGGGCAGGCATGTGGGAGGACCTGCAAGTAATCTCTTGTGACTAGAGGGCAGTGTGTTGGTGGTCAAACAGGTAAACCTGGAGGGGGGTGGGGGAAGGCCATGCCAAAAAGGACCAAGGCATTTGAAATGTATCATGTAGTTTACGGGGAGCCCTTCGAAGGTTTGAGGCGAGGAAGGGACCTGGTCCATTCTGTTGTGGAAAGTCATCCACATCCTCAGAGCAGTATGGAAATCAGCCTAGAGGCAGATTTCTTTTTTCAAATTTACTTTTATTTTTGATATCAGGGATTGAACTCAGGGTCAGTCAATCACGGAGCCACATCTGCAGCCCTCTTTGCTTTTTATTTTGAGACAGGGCTCACTAAGTTGTTTAGGGACTCACTAAATTGCCGAGGCCAGGCTCAGACTTGAGATCCTCCTCCGTCAGCCTCTTAAGTCACTGGGATTACAGGCATGCACCACGGCACCTGGTTACCAAGAAGCAGATTTCAACCCTGCCATGCCACTACCTGATCTAAGCTGCTATTATATATGTTGCTCCTTCAAAAAATACCTACTCAACATCATTGTAGTCTGTTCTGATATAACAGAATACCATGAACTAGGTAGTTTATAAACAACAGATATACTTCCCATAGTTCTTGAGGCTTGAAGTTCTTGAAGTTCAAGATGAAGGTTTTGGCAGATTCAGCGTCTGCTGAGGGCCAGCCTTTTTGTTCACACATGGTACCTTCTTATTGTTTAATCATATAGTAGAAGGGACAAGGGTCTCTCTTAGGCCTTTTTATAAGGACACTAATCCCAATCAACTCCCAACACCCCACTTCCTATTACCATCACCTTGGTATTAGGTCAGTTAGGATTTCAACACATGAATTGGGAGGGGGAAGACATTCAGATCATGGTTAGTAAGCACCTATTAAGCACCAGGCACTATGCTGGGCATTGGTGAGATCACAAAACACAACATGAACAAAGCTCCCTGCCCACAAAGAGCTTATAGTTTTAATGGAAGGAGATAAAGAATACATAATAAACACAATACATAAGCAATTTACATAATATGTTAGAAGATGATAAGAAATACGGAAAAAATTAGAACAAAATTAGAATTGGAATTGTGAGAGGGGAGGTGGCATGTGACTTTACAGAGAAGGTGACTTAAAACTTGAAAATAAACTAGATGTGGTGGTGCACACCTGTAATCCCAGAGGCTCAGGAGGATGAGGCAGGAGGATCTTGAGTTCAAAGTCAGCCTTAGTAACTTAGTGAGGCCCTAAGCAACTCAGTGAGACCCTGTCTCTAAATAAAATGTATTAAAAAGGCCTGAGTTCCATCTCCAGTACTAAACAAGCAAACAACCCTGTCTGAAAATAAAATAAGAAAGCCTGTGGGTGTTGCTAAGTGGTAGAGTGCTTGCTTAGCATGCCTGAGGCTCTGGGTTTGCTCCCCATCCTTGGAAAAACTAAAAATAAAAAGTTGAAGTTACAAATGCACAGGCAATATGGTGACTCTTGTCTGATGCCCACAGACTTTCTCAGCCCAGGACAGCAGACTTGGGATCTGGGATCTGACTCTCCTGGTTTCAAGTTCTAGCACCTTGGGTGAGAAACTACCTCTGAGAGCCTCCATTTCTCTGTGCTCCCCACTGCCCCGGGCTATGGTGAGATGATGGGCATAATCATGTAGTTGAACAGGCAGGGCCTGGAGCTGAAGAGGTTACCACGGATCTTCTCTCCTGCATCCCTTCCTAACCCTTTGTCAGTCTCAAGGTTCTTTGCAGATAAAGAGCCAGTAGAAGAGTGGGAGAGTTGGTGTGGGAGAGTTGCTGATAGTCTCTTGTTCAGGGGAGGAGAGTCTCACAGCTCCAGGAAGGATGAATCTGGGCCATGGGTTGGGCCTGTGGAATTGTGGCTGTTGCCTCTGCCATGCGTCACTGGGCATGAACCCACAGTGTGGCACAGCTGGAGGGAAGGCTGCAGCTCAGCCCCCATGAGACAGATGGGGATGCTGAGGTCCGGGCAGGACAAGGGACTGTCCCAAGGGTACACAATGAGAAAGTGAGAAACACACCTGGCGCTGGGCAGGGTGATACAGTCCTTTAATCTGAGGAAAAATGGATGAGGCTAGAGCTTTGTGGTAGAGTACCGCTGGGTTCAATCCCCAGTACCACAAAAAGAAAACAAAACAAAATACCCCCCACTCGGCATTGGTGTCTGGTACAGGATCTAGGTCTTCTGATCCCAAGTGTGTCATGGCTGAGCCTGGAGGCTGCTTTGACCCGGATGAACTTACTCATGGTTATGGCCTGGCTTGGGCTTTTCCCTACAGAGCCTTCTTCCTGTGTGAGCCTGGAGTCAACTGTTCAAAACTATAATAATGGATAGCATTTTGTGTTCTTCCAAGGATTTCCATTTGTTATCTCTTTGAGTCTCCCAAGAAGCCTATGAAGTATTATTACACCTAATTTCATTGGTGAGGAAACTGAGGCACAAAGAAGTTAACTGGCCTGTTCAAAGCCACACATTGGGAAATGAGACAGCTGGCTGACCCCGATAGTTTTACTCATTACTCTTTGTAGTTAGCCACTAGGTTATGTAGGTGCGAAATAGGTGTGTGCGTGTGTGTGTGCATGACTTTGTATGTGAGTGTGGCTGAATGCATGTATATTGGGACGGGTTCCTGGATAACTCCTAATTGTTCTTTCATGTTCTACCAAAGGCTGCCTGGGGGGCAAGTGTAAGAAATCTCTCTGACAGGCCTCCATAGGGATTGAGGGGCTGCCGGTGAGTCTGAGTAGCTGTGAATTCATGTTAAGATCCCCTTATCCCTCTGTTATATACTTGTCAAGAACTTACACTGAGTGCACACCTGTAATCCCAGCAGCTTGGGAGGTTGAGGCAGGAGGATTGTGAGCTCAAAGCAAGCCTCAGCAACTTATGGAGGCCCTAAGTAACTCAGTGAGATCCTGTCTCATATATATATATATATATATATATATATATATATATATATATATATATATATATGGGCTGGGGATGTGGCTCAGTGGTTAACTGCCCCTGGGTTCAATTCCCACTACCAATAAACAAACAAACAAACAAACAAATAAATAAAATAACAAAGAACTTGCAGAGATACCATGGGGGAGGTTAGTCCTCTTGTGTGCTACAATATAGTGGTTCTCCAACTGTGGTCTCCAGGTCAGGAGCATCAGCAGCACCTGGGAACTTGCCAGAAATGCAAATTCTTGGGCCTCACCCCATGCTCTGAATCAGAGAGTCAGGGTGGAGCCCAGCAATCTGTGCTTTAGCAAGGCCTTCAGGGCTTCCAATGCATGCTCTCAAGTGTGAGCATGAAATACATACAGGGGATCCCCCCTGCAAGTGTGCCGGGGTGCGTGCTTCTGTGTGCATGCACACGTGTGCTCAGGGCACAGTGCTTTACCGTTTCCAAAGGGCCTTCTCACCTGTAATCTTCTTCAAGCCTCTCAACAACAGGGATCCTGCCCAATTCTCAAGGAAGAAGCTAACATCCAGGAAGGTGAGGTCATACAGCAGGCAGTCCCTGACAGATGCCAAGTGGGGCAGTTTTCTCTGGTCTTCTCCGGCGTGCAGGCCACAGTGACTCACTTAGCTCCTCCCCCCACCCCGCCCCTTGTGCTGGGCCAGGGCTCCCCTTGGCCACAGCAGGCTCTCAAGGGAAAAAGGGTGATAGAGAATGGTCTTCTTTGGCTTCCCGACCCCCACCCCCCATGTTCTCTTCCTCCTATTAGCAGTACCTGTAGAACAAGTTCCCTCTTCCCCAGGTGAGTTCACCTGGCGTGGAAGGGCAGGGTGTCTGAGAAAACAGTAAGGCCCTAGGAACCCCATGGCTATTTTCTAGGTGATGCCTAGAGGCAGACCCAGGAGCAGCAGAAAGTTCAGGTTTAAAGTCCCCTCTGTATTTTCTCAGCTGAATTATGGGGGGCTCCACTGAGGCTGGCCCAGGAGATACACTCCATCCCCACTGGAGGTGAGAGTGAGGGCCTCAGGCTAACTCCTGACCAGGCCCATCTTCCGCCCCAGCCATAGGCCCGCTCTGGGGTCCATGTCTTTCTTGGGGTGGGGGATAGTACCAGGGGATAGAAGTCAGGGACGCTTGGCTACTTAGCTACATCCCCAGCCCTATTTTGTATTTTATTTAGAGACAGGGTCTCACTGAGTTGTTTAGCACCTAACTTTTGCTGAGGCTGGCTTTGAACTCGTGATCCTCCTGCCTCAGTCTCCTGAGCCGCTGGGATTAAAGGCATGTGCCACCATGCCCAGCTGGGGTCCCTGTCTTGAATAGCCTACTTGATGGGTTGGTGGGTGAGAGGATAGGACAGGGACAGGGGGAGATGTCCACATGTGATTGAAGAAGGTATAAACATATTTTGCAGATGAGGAGAAATGAAGCCCAAGAAGGCTAGATCAATTGATTCTGTCAGAGCCCAGCTGACTGATTCCTGAGCACACTTTTTTCATAGTTCTTGGTTTCCCATGATCCTCATGGTAGCCCCTAAAGGAGGCAGTGTGGGTCATTTCCCCCAATTCACAGAATTAGAAACTGTGACTCAGAGATCGGGAGCATTTGGATCACAGGGTACAAGCTAGGAAGTGTTCTGTTTCCCTTCTGATAGAAGGTCTCATCTTCATCCCTCTAGTGCCCCATCAAAGATCCAAGGCTATGAGATTTTGAGGATTTGGGAGCATGTCAGGAACAAACTTGTCAAAAATCAGTGACAGCAGCAAGTGAGTTGAAATTATAAAATGGTTGAAAATAAATACATCCAGTCAATGGTTTTCTATGTAATGGTAATTTCCATGCACTATGGGGAAGTTGTTTGTTTGTTTGTTTGCAGTCTTTGAGCATGTTTGACTGTTTTCTGGATCTAAAAAGTTCTATTTTGGGGAGGAAGAATTTGTGAATCCATTTTGAACTCATTCTTCGCACCCTGTGTCTTCAGTAATGTTGTAAAACTTTGAAATTTTACCTATGATTCTAAGTAATTTACCCAAAAAAGCAAATAAATTGAGAATGAAATGTTTTCAACTATTGGCTCCTGTTTCTAGAAGTTTCTGCAACCAGGGATAAAGGTGAAAACTTTACAGGAAATATAATTTGCTTTTCAACTATTTTGCCTTTAAGTCATTTATTTATTTGTTTGTTTGTTTATTATTTTGCCAGTGATGCCAACTTTATCTTTAGGCCACATTCTTTTTAAAAATTATTATTATTTTTTTAATTTAAAATTTTCTTTTTTTTGGTACCGGAGATTAAACCTATGGGTGCTTAACCTCTGAATCACACCCTAGGCCCCTTTTATTTTAGATTTAGTTTTTAAATTTTGAGACAGGGTCTTGCTAAGTTACTTGGGGCCTCACTAAGTTGCTCAGGCTGCCTTTAAACTTGCAATCCTCCTGCCTCAGCTTCCTGAACTGTTGGGATTACAGGCCACTGTGTCCAGTTTATTTTTAGACTACATTCTCATCAGTTCCAATATATGATCTTTTTTAATGGAAGCAGTTTTCGCTTACCATCTTTTCAATTATGCCATGATAATTGTTGGCTGCCACTGGGCACACCACTTCCTGGCAGAACTGAGGTGATATATAGTTTTCGGGGACAAGCTTAGGCCAACCTTTGTTGGTGAAATGGTACTTGAAAATATTGGTGTAGAAAATGCCAGATGTTCTAATGTCCATACACAGGAGACATGAGGTGGGGGAGGCCTCTAATGTCATTGTAAAGAACTGGGAAATATTGTTGGAAACTTTCTGCCATTTCAGTGTTTGTCTATGTTGTCTGGGGCTTGGTGCCTCCAACCCTAGCTCTCCTTCCAAAATCAGAGCTAGCATGCTTATCTCCAGTAATACTCAAATGGTTTTGGTACTTGGATGGCTGAGGCAAAGGGGATCACAAGTTCAAGGCCAGCCTGGGCAACACAGTGAGACCCTATCTCAAACAGAACAAAATGAAACAAAAAATTGATTTGAATGTGTCTCTTGGGTGGCAGTGGTGAGGATTCTAGATCCAGACTAGTTACTTCTCTAGCCTTGCACACATTGATCCTTCCATCAAAATGAAATCATGGGCCAGACACATAGGTGCAAGCCTGTATTCCTGGCTACTCAAGAGGCTGAGACTGAAGGATCATGACTTTGAGGCCAGCCTCAACAACTTAGCCAGACTCTTCCCCAAATAAGAAAATTTAAAAGGGCTGGAGATGTAGTTCAGTGGTAGAGTACCCCTGGGTTCAAGTCCCCAGTACCAGGAAAAAATAAAAAGACAAACTCTGCTTCTCAAAAAAAAATTTAAAAAAAAGAAAGAACAGAAAATAATCAAATGCTGGAATCAAATGCTAATGAACAGGAAGTATAAATGGGCATCAAAATAAATTAGAGAAAATCTCCCACAAATTAAAAATCAAAAACAAAATACCTACTCTCAACATGTTCAAGGTAGTAAAAATGCTTAAGGTTGACAAAAAATTCCTGAAGCATCATAGTGCATCAAAATCACCAATATCTGAAAAACCAATAATTACAAGTATTACTTTTTCTATAGTCTATCATTCAACTCTTCTTTCATCATTTCATCTGGAGCCAGAGCAGATCATTTGGAACAAAGGTCATCATCTCATTCTCCCTGGAGACACTCAGCCCACTACTGGGCCCATGTTGGAATTTAATTCATGAGGGTCTTGTGATTCTTTCTTCATATGCCTGCACCACAAAGACCCATTTCTAAGGAGAGACTCTGTCTTCAGAATCTAGAAAAGAGACACTTGTGGATCAACCAAGGTCAAATCAACCTTATGGCCATTATGGATTCAAAGTAGGTTTCCTCTTCTCACGGGGTTTTTCTGCACTTGACAAATTTTCCACCATTACCATATACAGTTAGTTGGCTCTTTTATATCCACATGTACCAGACCTGAGGATTCAACCAACTGCTGATCAAAAATATTTGGAAAAATAATTGCATCTATCCTGAACTTGTGCAGGGGTTTTTTTCCCTTGTCATTGTTCCCTGCACAATACAGTATCACAACTTTTTGCATATTGTTTACATTGTATTAGGTATTATGAGGAACTCCAGATGATTTAAAGTACATGAGCAGATGTATATAGGTTGTACGGTAACATCACACCATTTTAGAGAAATGACATGAGTAGCTGAACACAGTGGTGCACAACTGTAATCCCAGTGACTCAGGAGGCTGAGGCAGGAGGATCACAAGTTTGAGGCCAGCCTCAGCAACTTAGTGATACCCTGTCTCAAAATAAAAAGTGCTGGGAATGTAGCTAAGTACTAGAGCACCTCTAGATTCAATCCCCAGTACCATGAAAGAAACAACAAAGAAAGACAGATGAAGGTAGGGAAGAACGGAGGGAGAGAGGGAGGGAGGGAGAAAGGAAGGAAGGAAGGAAATGCAGATTTTTGGTATCCATAGGAGGTCCTGGCACCAATTCTCCATGGATAGTGGGGACAACTGTACTATTTTTGTAATTAGCAAGCACAAATCCTACAATAAATAGTACAAAACCACATATTCAAAAAATGCAGAACCAAACCCTATACGTAATATTGAGCGGGGTACTTTGGGGTTGGGACAGTGAATCCCTGTCCTGGGTTGTCTGGTGCTACTGGGGACTTTCCCTCTTCAAGCCTCCCCTTTCCACCCTGGCTTCATTTGCTAATGGAGCCATGGAGGGGCTCCAGTCTCTAGTCACCACAGGAATGATTAGCCGAAGGGGAAAAATAGTAAAAATGAAACTGGGTTTAGAGATAAGATAGCACAATTTGTGACAGCAAGGACAATTTTTCAGCACTTGTTTTCTGAGTGACAACTATGTGCCAGCTGGGGTGCTCAATAAGGCAAAAATTGTACCCCATAGCCAGGTGTGGTGGCACATATCTGTAATCCCAGCAGCTTGGGAGGCTGAAGCAGGATGATTGCAAGTTGGAGGCCAGCCTCAGCAATTTAGCTAGGCCCTGAACAACTTAGTGAGACCCTGTCTCAAAATAAGAAATATTTCAAAGAATGGGCTGGAGATGTACTTCAGTAGCTAAGTGTCCCTGGGTTCAACCCCCAATACCCAAACCAACCAAACAAAAATATACTGTACAACTTGAGAAGCAGACAGACACAGAGGCATGAGCTTAGGCACTTGGACTAAAAAGAATGGGTACCTCACTTAGTAGCCCTGTGACTTGGAACCAAAACCTTAAACTTCTAGAAGAGTCAGCCTCATCATCTATAAGATGTGGACACTGATTATCATACTGTCACCCGAAGTATGTATTGAGGGTTTACTGTGTTACACCTACATGTGCATTTGACTACAGGGTCTCATTGCATCTTCACAGAGATCCTATGAGAGGTACTGTTAGACCCATTTGACAGATGGTGAAACTGAAGCTCAGGGGGATTAAGTGATAGTTCCAGCATCCCATAGCAAACAACAGATGAGAACAGAGTTTGAGACTAGGCAAGCTGGCCCCAGAGTCTTGGCTCCTTATCGCTGTGTTGTGATAAAGTGAGCTGATGTGATGAGTCAATGGGGCTTCTATACATGAAGCAGGCCTTGCACACAGTAGCTGTTCAACACCAGCTGGTCCACTTCCCTTGCAGGTCTCCCAGGCCTAGGGGGATCATAGAGGGGGAAGGAATGGGCTCTGTGCATCCCAACAAATTATTTCCACCACAGAGACTAAAAACCTCTCTGGTGACACCCTGTCTCAAAAGAAAAAAAATATATATCTCTGGTAGAGTTGCCCTGCTTCAGTCCCCAGTACTGGATAAAAAGACAAAAGAAGGAAACCCATTCCATTAGATGTTGGTGCACATGTCTCCTGCCAGGGCCAGGCTGTGGGGTCTGTTCTCCTGATTTCTTCTTCCCCAAACTTCAGGCAAGCTGGGTGTCCCCCTGTCTCCCTGCCCCCCCACCCCAGTTCAGGGCAGACATCTTCTGCCCCCTCCCTATGGCCTGTCTGGGCCAGTGTGTTCCCCCAACCCTAGTGAGGCATTAAAAATTGAAACCTCCTTCGAAGAGAAAACAGTTTAATAAAAGCTCCATCCATTTTTCATGAGAGGATCAGGAGAGGGATGGTGAAGAGGATGGGGAGAGAAACGGCAGGGTGGGCAGTGAGGGTCCTCGGGATTCCTTGGTGGAGGTCACCAGAGGGTGGGCTAGGCAGCGCCACTGACCCTTTCCCTGCGGCTCCGATGGCCCTAATGCCCTGTTTTTTCTCACTTCCTGTCAGTAGCATGCAGGCTGGGTCTGGTAGTTTAAGGTGCAAAGGAAAGTGGGCCCCAGAAAACTGAGCAAGCCCTGGGGCCTGGAAGACAGGCAGCCCTGGATGGTCTAGCCCCAGTTACAAAGCAGTTCCCTGAGGATACTAGGAATTGAGAAAGAGCTCGCTTTATGATCCTCCACAACCAAGGAAGGTGTATGACTGCATGTTTGTATAGGGGCAGGGGGACACTCCTGGAGTAATCACTGGGGAAGAGGCTGGGAGACAGATTGAAGGAGGCTTCCCTGGTTTGGGAGACCAGCTTTCAACCAAATATCTACACCAATGTCAGCAGAGCTTCCTCCCACCCCTTTCCTGTCCAGGGAAGTCAGGTCCCCAGGGTCCAGCCTCCAGGTAATTAGAGTAGGAGGTAGGGGTCTTAGCTCTGGAAGAGGGTTTAGGATCAGTGTTGGGGATCCTGGCTGGACCTTCATCTGAGGTTTGCTCCAAATCTGTGTCCATCCTAACCATTCTTCCAGCCATCCAACACATTTTTCCTGGGACACTGAGCAGCCAGACAGGGCCCTCCCTGCTCTGTGAGACCACTGAGTCTAGTGCATTCTTAACATTTCTGCTCCATGACTTCACATACCCTGCCTCCTCCATGGCCCCTGTGTTAGTCAGCTTTCTGTTAGCTGTGACAAAATACCTGAGAAAAACAACTTAAAAGAGGAAAGATTTGGATCATGGTCGCAGAGATTTTAGGTTATGCTTGCTTGGCCCTTTTGCTATGGGCCTATGGTGAGACAGAACATCATGGTGGGGAGCACGTAGAGCAGTGGAGAGAGAGAGAGAGAGAGAGAGAGAGAGAGAGAAGAGAGAGAGAGGCTGGAGACTAGACACAAGCTTCAAGGACACCCTCCCACTGACCTACTTCTTCCAATGAGGCCTTGCCTCCTGAAGTTTCTATCCCCTCCCAATAGCACCATAACTGGGAGCAAAGTTTTCAACATATGAACCACTGTGGA
Organism: Callospermophilus lateralis; assembly: GCF_048772815.1. Taxonomy (NCBI): domain Eukaryota; kingdom Metazoa; phylum Chordata; class Mammalia; order Rodentia; family Sciuridae; genus Callospermophilus; species Callospermophilus lateralis. The sequence goes on along the minus strand of NC_135325.1, from coordinate 53,487,678 downwards.
ACATTCTAGATCTATACCATAACAGAACTGGAAGGCAGGTGGCAGCTTTACAGGCCAGGGAATCAGGAAACCCAAATTTCCCTTCCCCTGTGATGACAGGCAACTTACTGTCCCTGCCAGGGTGCTTCCCCCACCCCTGCCCCCATAGTTATACAGGGAGAGGTTGTACCAAGATGGCTTCCAGATACATTCTCAAAGATCCAGGGTTGATCATTCCTGTGGAATTTCACCCTTAGTTAGTGACTCCTGGGTAGCCTTGGGCAACGGATGGTATCTGTCTAAGCTCAGTTTCTTTGGTTACAAAAAAAGCATAAGAAAACTGCTTTCCTCATATGATCTTCAGGGGCATTAACTGTGGGTTCTCATGTATGCCAGGCCCTGGAACAGTGCCTGTGGACCTTGAACAGCATGGGGCTTGCCTTAGTTCATGTTATGCTGCTATAACAGAACATGGAGACTGAGTATTTATAAAGACAACAGAGATTTATTTCATATAGTTCTAGACGCTGGGAAGTCCAAGGTCCAGGGGCCCACATCATCAAGGGCCTTTCTACTGTGTCATTCCGTTGCTAGAAGGCAGAAAGAAGGGCCAGAGAACAGGTGAAAGAGACTGAGGGAGGAGGGCCGAACTCATCCTTCTATCAGGAATGCTGTCCCGTGATAAGCACCCCGGTCTTGTCATGAAGGCATTAATCCATTCGAGAGAACAGAGCCCTCACGGCCAATCACCTCTTAAAGTCCCACCTCTCACACTGTTGCATTGGACACTGTTTCCAACATGTGAACTTTGGGCACATATTCAAATCACAGCAGGGCCATTGGGTTAGGTTAGTAGTGGCATCACTGACAGTGTCCCCAGTCCCAGAGCCGACCTTATCTCCTGCTGCACTCTGAAATGTAGAGACGGGAATAGGGTTTGGTGGTTGAGAATGCTGGCCTGAGACTTGAGGAAATCTTTTTTTTTTTTTTTTTTTTGGTGGCAGGTGGGTGGGGGGTATTGGGAATTGAACTCAGGGGCACTCAACCACTGAGCCCCATCCCCAGCCCTATTTTGTATTTTATTTAGGGACAGGGTCTTGCTGAGTTGCTTAGTGCCTCACTTTTTCTGAGTCTGGCTTTGAACTCATGATCCTCCTGCCTCAGCCTCCTGAGCTGCTGGGATTATAGTCATGCCCCACTGTGCCTGGCTTGAGGAAATCGTATTAGGGAGCCAAGGAGAGAGGTCACACTAGGTATGGGCTACATGTGCTTCCTCACAGGCACTTGAAAACTATTCAGGAAGAATCCAGAAAGCCCCAGGTCAGGGAAAAGGGTGTTTGCAGTACCCCTACCCCCCCATTCTGTCCTGGTCATCCCTTCAATTTGAACACCAGTGCTGAACAATAGCTGTGGCCTGTAGCTCTTTGTGGGTCAAATATGGCAGGACAGCTGGGAAGTGAAGGGGTACAGCAGGAGGCCAAGAGCCAGGGCCTGATCCCCCTTTTCCCTCTTCCTTCTTCTTAACTGCCCTCCTCTCTCCCCACCCCCACCCCTCAGAGGAAGGAGTGGGCCTCCTCCCCCCAAGTCCAACCAGCCCATCACCCAGGGACCACACTCTAGTAATTATCTCCCCACGCTGGCTCCCTGCCCTGGGCCTGCAGATACATTCTGGATTTTCCTATCTGAACAAACCCTCCCCTCCACCCTCTCATCCTGCCTCCTGCTCATGACCCTCTCACAGCCAAGTGGCTTGGACCATGCAGCCCTGCTCCTGTCTCCTGGCCTGGCCTGCCTCCCACTCCCTGCTGTCACTGCGAAAACCAGTGATGTCTGGGTGACTGAAGGTCATCTCCTCCCCTCCAGCCTTGGGCCTTGACAACCCCCACCTGGTGTTTGCCTTGCATCCTCGACTCCTTGTCTCCTCGCAGGGGTTCTTTCCTGGTCTCCTCTACCCTGGGCTCCCCTGCCCTTCTGTTGGTTTTTCCTCAGGCTTTCTAAGACACTTTTCTATTCTTATGGCCTCAGTTCTCTCTCTCTCTGGAGGAAGAGTGGGCATTTGAGGTCCTGGAAGAGGCCAGAGATGACCCTTTGTTCCACTGGGAGAAATGAGGGCCAAAGAGGAGGCCAGAAGTTGTGGCTTCAGTTGGAGCTCCCAATGTCCCTTCTGTCCCTCCTCCCTCTCTGCCTCCATTCTTCTATTTTTTCTTTTTTGCCATACTGGGGATTGCACCCAGGGCCTTGTGCATGTTAGGCAACTGCTCTACACTGAGCTACACCCTCAGGCTTCTTCTTGGTTTTTATTTTCCTAACATCTTCAGTGCTTTCTCCCTGCTAAGAGTTTTGCTGTCTTAGAGGATACAGCAAGGAAGAGGTGGGTGAGATTGAAGCATAGCCAAAAAGATGGACACAGTAAGGGCTAAGCAGCAGACACAGGTGAGGCCAGACCACGCCAGGCCCTGTAGGGCATGGGCAGTACTTGGGGTTTCATTTTGACTGAGACATGAGACCGGTGTGGGGGTGGTTAAGCAAGCAAGTGACTGGATCTGATTTGCATTTTTAAAAGAAAAATCACTGTAACCTCTGCATTGACAATAGAGTATGGCAGAGCTGGGTGGTGAAGGCAGGCCTGATGATAGAAACTCCTTCCATACTCTTGATAACTCTGGAAGAACGAGGATGGCAGCTTGGACCAGGGTGGTGGAGGAGGAGGCCGTGAGGAGTGGGTGGATTTGGATATATTTTGAGGGTAGAGCAGCTGGACTTGCTGATGGATTAGATATAGGACATGAGAAAAAGGAAGCTTCAAGGGTAATTCCTAGGTTTGGGGCTGGAGCAACTGGGTGCACAGTGAGGCCGTTTGCTGAGCTGGGGAGCACTGTTGGGGGAGGCTTGGTGGAGAACCAAGAGCTCTACTTTGGCTGTGGTAAGTTCAAGATCCCATTCGATGTCTTAACTGGAGTTGTTGTCAGAGCTCAGTGGAATGAATAGGGCAAGAGATAGAATCATGGAAGGTAACAGTTTTCACTGTGGGGCTTTTGAACTTGCTCTTCCCTCTGTCCCAGATCCTGCCTTCCAAATTTCACATAGCTTTGGCTTCATTGAGGTTGCAGCTCACACATCATCTGAATCTAAAGCCACCTGCCATGTGCTAGCCTGGTCATGCTCTACTCAGCACCCGTGTTTGTTTTTTTCCTTCCCACCACTCATCACTAGTCCAAGTCATCTCATTCATTTATTCATTTACTTGCTTCTCCACAACTTTAGACTGTAAGCTCCATGAAGACTGGTGTTGTTTTTGTTTGCTGTTCTATCCCCCAAACCTAGAATCTGTCACATAGTAAATGCTCACTGAATCTTTGTAGGCTGAATGACTAAGCACTTTACAGTTTATCAGCTCCCAGTATCCTGACAACAATGTCATGAGAGTAATAGTTTTTAACCTTGGTTTTCAGAAAAAGAGACAGGCTTAGAGAGTTAGCGGAAAATCCAAGGCCACATGGCTAAGGAAGGGTGTAACTGGGACTCAATCCCAAGTCTATTTGGTTCCAAAGCCTCTGCTGTTATCTAAAGAAGGATTGTGTTGGAGACCACCCCTGTCACATCCTTGCTAGGACCTTGGAAAAGTTCTTAAGCAATTTCCTTGCTTGAAACTGGGGAGTGTTCTGAGGATTCCACATGGGAACACACGCTAAAGAGCTTTATCCATGCTATTAGTGCATATATTTATGGGTGATGTCATAACCTGTGTGGGCCTTGGTCTTCTTAACCGAATGACGGGCAGAGGTTGGGGGATGTGTAATGGGACAAGATGATTTCTAAATGTCTTTCTACAATATCTTTCCAGCTCTGTCATTCCAAGAATCCTTGATCTCCAATGTTGGTAGAAATAAATTGAGTTTAAATGTTCCAAATTGCAAGCATTGTGAACCCAGGGGCCTCTAACTTTGGTCATCAAAGTTCCAGCTCTGTGGATGTGGGAGGCCTCTTTGAAGCTTGAGGGAGGTAAATTGAGGACAAATCAAAGGAAGTCCTTCTTCACCCCAACTTAATGAGCTTATGGCTTTCATTACACACAGGAGTGGTCCAGGCAGGAAACAGGAACGGCTTTGGATGGAATGATAAATGCCAGAGACACGGATGGCTCTGAACAGGAGCTGGCAATGTTGACCTCTAAGGTCAATGGGAGGGAAATGGCCCCTTAGGACCCAATCAGAGACTAGCCCTAGGCTTCCAGAGCCACAGTTGTGGGTGGTGAGAATTGGGGGTGGGGAGGTCACCAAAACCATCTACCTGTGTCCCCTCCCCCCAGCTCCATTAGTTTAGTCCCTGGCTGAAGGAGAGAGGGGGCTTGGATAGAGCAGTAGCAGCAACTGCAAGAGAGAGACACGTGACAGAGATCCCAGCTCCCAACCTCCACCCACCTTCTCAGGGAGGCTCAGGCTGGTGGTGCCAATACTCACCAGCTGCTGTGGGGAACACCTGGCACATGATCTCCCTTTCCTTCTGCCTCACCCCCACCCACACCTGGGGACAGCAACGGCGTCCCTTCCACACAGCACAGGGCAACAGTAGATTGGCATTTGGGGGAGGTGGTGGGGTTTAGCTGGGTGCCCTCCTTTTGACCCAACTAAAGCCCTTCTCTTTCTACGATTCCTGTCCTCCTTCTTCCAGAAGCTCGTTCTGCAGGGTCTTGCTCTCAGCTGGCTGTCAACTGAGGTGTTAGCTGTCAACTAAGGTGTTAACTGATATCTAAGGTGTTAGCTGACAACTAAGGTGTTAGTTGATAAGGCTTAACACCCCCCAAGGGGTATGTGCATTTTAATAGGGGATTGTTGAAAAGGAATGGCCTTCAAGACTCCAATGATATATGCTATATTGGTGGAATTTCAGGCCACGGTGTTGATTATGGGTGGAGGTGTGGGTAGTCCCCTCTAAATCATACCACTTAGGTCATCACTTATTCATAAACACACACGTGCGCACATGCGCACACACATGCATGCAGGCACACACATCTATCACTTTTGCAAAACGGTTCTGAATTGTGTGTATAGAAGTATACATTTTTATGACGTGTAATGATAACAACAAACACTTACTCTGGTGACAGGCAAGTGTTCTAAGCACTTTACATGTATTAACTCATTTCATCTTCCCCCCAGCCTTATGAGGTAGGTACTATTATGATTCCCATTTTATAACTGAGGAATCCGTGGTTGGGGAGGTGAGATAACCTGCGGCCAGGCCACACAGCTAGTCTGTGCTGGTGCTGGGCTGTGCACTCAGGCAGCCTGGCTCCAGGGCCTTGTTCCTATATCATGTGCTACTTGCCCTGCTGCATGCTCTGTGGGATCTGCAGTGTGGTGTGGGCCTGTCCTGGGGTGTGAAGGGAGCAGGAGCAAACTTCAGGCCTGGGGGGGGGGCACAGAGGGGTGGCACATTTTGAGACAGATGTGCATGTGGGTGGGACTGTGCATTCCCACAGGGATGTGAGGGGTCTGTGGGCAGATGGAGGTGCAGACAGCTAACGTAGGGGCTGAGTCCATCAGGAGGGGTTGTGTGTGTGTACAGATCCTGAGCCCGCCAGTCACATGCCACAGTCCTACTGTTTGGGTTGCTTTGGGACTTGCCTCGCTGTCCTATGGAGTTGCCTCTATCAGGAGGCTGAGGTCTGTCAGAGTCTACTCCTGAACCATAGGACTCAGCCTCTGGCTACCAGAGGAGAAGATAAACCCAACACCCAGTGGGGAGGACAGGGGAGAAATGGGATGAAGTGAGGAAAAAGGGGCATGTGTGTGGGACAATGGCATGACAGGGTATCTGTCTCTCTCTCTCTCTCTCTCTCTCTCTCTCTTTTTTTTTTTTTTTGGTACCAGGGATTAAACCCAGGGGTGATTTACCACTGAGTCACATCCCCAGGTCTTTTTATTTTTTATTTAGAGACAGGGTTTCCCCACATCACTGAGGCTGGTTTTGAACTCGAGAACCTCCTGCCTCAGCCTCCCAATCCGCTGGGATTACAGACATGCACCACCACACCCAGCGAGATGGTGCATCTTAATTGATGGGATTTTTGCCAAGTAGGAGCAAAGGTTGGAAGTATGTTTGTGTGTGTTCACACGCACTTGTGTGCATGTGTTCTTCCTCCTTGGGGGAGGAGAACCTGGGGAGCGAGATTTGCCAAGATATTTCAAGGCCTATAGGTGTTTTTCTATGTGTGCTTGGAACCACCAACTTATTTTACAGGTGGGTGAGACATGATGGAATGTAACTTGTCATAATAGTGACTCAGTTCGTAATGTGCAGAAGCGGGTGGGGGCAGGTCGGATGCAGGGGAAGCCAGAGCGCAGGCTTCAGGCCCTGGCTTGAGATTGTAGGGTAGCCTGGACTGGGGTGTGGCTGTATGGAAGGACAAAAGGACGGGCCTGGAATCTAGAGGCACCCTTGGTTTAAATTGCAGGAGCCACAGAAGCAGGAGGAGCCTGTGGCCCGAGTTGCTGGCTCTGGGCCTGAGTGGCTAGTGGGAACAACAAACTGTGTGGGTTGCTTGTGGGGTTGGGAGCCTGGAGGTCAGAAGAAAGGTCTGGATTAGAGACTGAAATCTTTAATTTTTCCACATGACTTTTTACCTCTTTTTCTTATTACAAAAGCAATTTGAACCAGAAGAAGAAAAAAAAAATTCTTGCTTATTAAAGAATATAGAGATGTAGGAAACAATGGCAGCAATAATTTGCATATCACTGACAGAGATAACTAGTATTGATATTGGGGTGTATTTCCTAATTCTGGTCTTTTTTTCCCTGTATGCATTTATTATTTTGGTTTTACAAAGTGGTCTTTAAGGTACATTGTAACCATTTTCTGACATGAAATGTTACCCGCAAGTTTGTTTTGTGAGTATTCAACACCATATATAAACTAGAATTTATTTATTTACTCAGTTCCCTGTGGTTTAAATTCCCTTATTATAATTATTGTCGTAATGAATATCTTTATGAGTGATGAGAAAGAGATTTGGAAGTTGTCCATCTGTCCCTCTTAGTGCCCTCTCCTCTCAAGGGGCCCCTCCTGGATTGGGGTATTGGAAATTCCGCCAGGGAAAGGGTCTTGGATAAGCCCTTGCTCTCTCTGGGGCTTCCGTCCCCCTCTGTGGGTGGTGGAGGCCTTGGGACCCAGTGAGTTGTCATCTCCTACCTCCCTATTTCCCTTCTCTCATTCCTTCCTTCTGCTCACTGCTCCTACACCTCCTCTGGTCCCCTTCTCCTTGGCCCCCCTGGTGGGTGTCACAGCCTGCTAAGCCATGGGGGACATTTCCCAACTGGCCCCTCTATCCCATATTCGCCCTGCCTGGCAGGGTCGGGAAACCCCAGCAGAGACCTAGCACAGACACCAGGGCCCTGGGGCACTTCTGGCTCCCCAGTGGCTTAGGGTGGCCCTGGACTGTCCTGGCACTTGTTCTTGGTCAACTGGGCAAGCAAGCAAGATGCTCATCAAGGGGAAACTGGTTCTGGAAAAGGGAAGAGAAAGTTGAGGATTTCTGAGGTTCACCCTGAAGGGTTATCTTTCCCAAGAGGAGGTGGTATCCTGCAGGGTAAAAGCCACTGGGCCAGACATTCTGGCTCCAAGTTCCCGACCAGGATCTCTGGACTGCCTCCAGTGGTTTAAGGATTCATTTTTTTTTTTTTTTTAAACCAAGGTGAGTGTGTTTCCAGACACGGCTTCTTTGCTTAAGATGATCAAGGCTCATGACTTCAGCAAAAGATGAAGCAGGCTTGTTCACAGGGCCTCTGGAGCTCCCCTGGCCTCTAGGAGAGACCTAGTCCCGACCCCCAGCCGAGTGCACATACTGGGAATTGACTGCAGTGATGTTGTACCCCTGGGAGATAACACCGGAGTCACATAGGGACATGCTCTCCAGGCATTGCCGTCCAAATAGCCACCTCTCAGCACTTTCTGTCCCTTTCAAAGTATCTGGGATGAGCAAAAGTCTTTCAACCCCCAGGCCAGGCTTGGGGCTTCTGTAGGAGAAGGAGCCAGAGCTTCAGCATCTGCTGTCTGCAGCCCCTGAACGTGCCTAAGGACCCGTGTGTGTGTGTGTGTGTGTGTGTGTGTGTGTAGCAATGCAGAGCTGTATTGGAGAGGATTAGATAATTGACCTCATAATTGACCTAATTAGCGAGTGGCTGTGTGGAGAGCCCTTGGGGATGCGAGGCCTGCAGGTGGCACAAAGACCAGGCAGAAACGCTGTGAGAGCTGAAGGCTGGGAGTTTGCCAGAAAGGGGGAGCAGGGAGAGCATGGTGGGGAGGAGAGCAGGATGTGGGGGCACTGAGCAGACAGGGACAGGGATGATGGGGATCAGTGAATGGACAGAGAAGGGGCAGAAGAGACCTTAAAAGCAGAGGGATATTGACTGGGAGTCTTTGAGGGGAAGGCTCAAGATCTGGGGTCACCGAGGGAAGAAAAACAGAAACTGGGGGGACTGCTGAGGGGAGGGTACAAGACCTGGGGACACTGAGGGGGAGGGTCCTGGAAGATACTGAGGGCGGAGAGATAGAGATTAGAGAGTCTGGAAAAGAAAAGGGAGTCGTTGAGGAAATGGGCCAGTAACTTCAGGGAGCTTGGGAGGGGAGTGGCAGAACCACAGAAGGACCTAAAGAATGTGGCCCCAGTGTCCATATCTGGACACTGAGTTTGTGTACCACACTTGCATGTGTGAATATACACGTTCACGTGTGTGCATGTGCACGGTCATGCATGCACGTGTATGGTTAGTCTCAACCCATTTCTGGTTGCGAGGGGCCCAACAGCATTTTGATGGGAGGAGAGGTGGGTAGGAGCTGGGATACATCAGCAATTCCATCCAGCAGAGATCCTCATGGAGCTACATTTTAGTGTAGGGAGACAGACGATAAATAAATCATGCACTGTGTTTGGAACATGAGAAATGCTATGGAAAGAGAAAGGATCAGGGAAAGGAGAACAGGGGGTGCTAATCTATGTTAGGAAGTGATCTGCAATTTTAAATAGAGTGGGCCTGGTGAGGCCTGGTGAGAAGGTGATAGGAGACAGGAGAAAAGATAGAAGGGAAGAAAGGGAGTGATTCAGGTATCTAGCAGAGATCAGGGAGAGTCCTAAAGGCAGCAGATGTAGCATGTGCAAAGTCCCTGAGGCAGCAGAGTACCTGGTATGCTGGAGGAACAGCAAAGCAGCCTGCATGGATGGAAGGAGTGGGCAAAGGGAGAGAGTAGGACAGGGGGTTCCGAGAAGTAGGACGGTGGAATGGGGTGGAGGGTATGTCCTATAGTGCCAGGGTAAGTGCCATGGAAAGGACAGTGTCTTTTACTCTAAGTGAGATGGGAGCCACTACAGGATCTGACTTTGTTTTAATGCCCCCCCCCCTTCCACTGACTTATCATGTGAATAGGCTTTGGTGGAGTCAGGAGGAAGCCAGGGAATGGTAACGAGGCTTGGTAATATTTCGATGAGACAGGCAGGGGGCTGAGCCAGGGTGGGACTGGAGAGGTGGTTAGCAGGACCCATCGTTGCCACTGTCTCATGCTGGCCTGGCTCTGGCTAGAGTTCATCCAGGTGGAGTAAAGAGCCCTGACTAAGCAGGGCATTTGAGTCCATTTTCGGAGTTCACCCATCAGGAATCTGGCATATTTGGTTGAGAGATATACCCAGTGATGCTCTGTTAGAAGCTGCATGTGTCCAGAGAGTATAGTCTTTGTCATTTGATAAGCAAATAATTTACAAGAGCAATGGCAACCCCAGTCCCCGACATTGGGGCGTGGGCAGTGTGGTCGAGGAGAGCAAACACATACAGAGACACACCAGCTCTAAGGAAGAGCCTGTCTCCAACCTCAGAGTCTGTGGAAATTGAGAGGCGTGGAGGCAAAGGGCTTCTGCAGATGGCTCAGGAGGACACAGGAAGACTTTCCAGAGGAGGTGCTTTGGGAGGCGCCCATTCAGATCCACATACCTATCATAGAAGTCCATGTGCAGCTGGGCATGGTGGGGAATGCCTGTAATCCCAGTGGCTCCGGAGGCTGAGGCAGGAGGATTCAAGTTTGAGGCCAGCCTCAGCAACTTAGCGAGGCCCTAAGCAACTTAGCGAGACCCTGTGTCAAAAAAAAAAAAAAAAAAAAAAAAAGAAAGAAAGAAAGAAAGAAAAGAAAAGAAAAGAAAAAAAGAAAGAAAAGAAAAAAGAAGCGCCTGTGCACACGCTGACACTCATGTCACTCCCATTGTCATGGACACATGCAGAGCTTTTATTCACCATTCATCATTGAGCCCCAGCCTCCCCTTCCACCAGGCACAATCTTGCTATCCTACCCAACCAAGCCACCTCCTCAGACAGGCTGTTTGTTTCCACACTTCATCCCTGTGCTTTGGCACACATTCCTCTGCCTGCAATGATCTTATTCTCTGACCTCCTTTGACAACAGTTGGTGGCCTCCCTGCTGTGGAACTGAGCACACCGAAATGTCATTCCTTCCTCATCTATCCATTCCTCTTTCTGCCTACACTTGAGCTCTTGCGGCTTCGTGTATCTTGCTTGCCACCGGCCTGGCATGCACTAAGCCCTCAACAAACTGTTGAATGCAAGCAGACCTGGAAAGAGTGGAGGGTCCAAGGATTAAGGGGGCAGAGAAACAAAAGGTGAGGCAACTGGAGCAGCCAGGACCCCCTGCTCATTGCATCCCTAGGAGCTGTCTGGAACCCCCATTACAGTTCCATGAGGTCCCGGGGGGGGGCTCCCTCTTTCCCAGGGCCTAGGGAAACGTCTCTGGTTTGTGGGTGGTGGTGGCTGGAGGGAAGGGGACAGGGAGAAGGATCAGATTAATCTGGGGATTAATTGAGGGACTTGGCGGCTTGGCAGCACGTGCTTGGAGCAGCGACTCTAATGGCTTAATCAGATTATAGGCCTCTGCACATGGTGTGTTCCAGTAGTGCCCAGCTTGCCCTCGAGAGCAACTCAATTCCAGGGCTATGAGGGATGGAGCCCATACCCTATGCTCAGGACCCACTATGAAGCCCAGCATCTTGAGCCTTTATCATCGAGACCCCTATCTATCCAATCTCTCAAGATCCAGGTCCTGATTTGGGGAGCACTGGGTTGGCAGTTAAGACCAAAATGGGTTCAAAGCTAAACTCTACCACTTTCCAAGCTGTGTGTCCTCAGGAAAGCTACCTAACCTCGCTGAGCCTCAGTTTTCTCATTTGTAAAAGGGGCCAAAACCATTGCTGAAAGCCTTGATGTGAGGTGCAAATAAAACGCACTAACTGAAAAGTGCTCGCTTCACAAGTGATCCGTGTTGCTGGTGCAGTCAGTCGACATTTTCTTCCTTCTGAGACCAGAGGGGAAGAATTCGAAAGGAAAAAGAAAAAGAACAGTAGCAACAATAACCAGCAGTCATCCCAACAACCAACCAACCTATATGTATATGGCACTTCAAAGTCAAGGAAGCAGCCAGGTACCATGGCGCATGCCTATAATCCCAGCAACTCAGGAGGCTGAGGCAGGAGAATCGCAAGTTTGAGGCCAGCCTCAGCAATTTAGCAAGACCCTGTCTCAAGAAATAAAAAGGACTGGAGGTCTAGTTCAGGGTAGAAGGGCCCTGGGCTCAATCCCCAGTACCACACACACACACACACACACACACACACACACACACACACTCACAGAGTCAAGAAGATACTTTTTCCCCCATGAACTTATTTCATACCGGGGCAGCGGCAGGAGGTAGGGGGATGGGGGACACGAACAGTCACCATTTGAATACAAGCAAGCAAAGTCCACTAGAGAAATGATTTTCCTTAGCCAGTGATCCAAACTGTCCCCATAAAGAGAATCTCACCCACACACATACCGGTAGGATGGCTAGGTACCAGTAAGCTGGGGGCGTCTAGACTGAACTCTCAGACCTCCAGACAGTCAAGGCAGGGCGCACCCAGCCTGGCCATCTCTCCTTCCCACTAGAGGCCATGCAGACAAAGCTGGGCTGAGGTCCTGGGGTTCAGGAAAAGTGAGACCCTTAGGACCCAGCAGGGGTGAGGCCTGTGGTTCTGAAGCTTGGAGGAACCTCAGCCTCCAGAGCTGGGGATAGACGGGGCTGCAGACAGGACTCGGGCCATCCTCGGAGCCAGTCTGGGTAGACAGAGTGGCCCAGGGAGCAGCCATGCACACCAGGGCCCGGGCAGAGGTGCAGCGACGGGAGCAGCCTGGCTTCCGGCCTCCCCTCCTCTCGCCCCCAGTAGTTTATTAGGAGTAATTTGTTAAGCTGTTCCAACTTGTCAGCAGCCACTTCAATGACTCTGCCTCCTGCTTGCTTTTTGGGGGGGTCCAAAAATGTCAGAAGCTGAGAGGTGAGTTGGAGAGGGGAGGCTGTGGGGGAAGGAGGTGCCTGGGCCTCTCTCCACCTTGAAGCCTTACCTCCACATGGTGCCATGTCTGAAGGGAAGGGAGGCCGGATCACACAGCCCCTGCCCTCACAGCCCATCCCCTGCAGTTTTGCTCCAGGATCAAGGAAAAGAGAGGGTTCCAGAGAAGAATTGGTGGCTGGGTTGGGTGCAGGCAGTTGGGATGACCGCTGATGGATAGGGATAGGGATTGGGCCTGGAAAGGGGGTGGGCATGGCTGAGGGGCCCTGGCTTGTGGAGGATCTGGGCTTTCTGCTTTTCTTTGGCGTCCAAATGCAGGAGGAATTAGATAGGAACAGATATGCACTAGGGGAGGGGTCCCACTTTTGTTGTCATTAGTTAATTTCATACCTGTTAGCATTGTATAAGGGGGAACCGAAGGCTCAGAGAGATAAAGCAACTTGCTCAAAGTCACAGCTGGAAAGTGGAATGGCTGAATTCGAACACAGATCTGGCCAACTCCATGGCCTTCAGAGTACCTTGGGAGAGTTTGAATGAAGAAGAAACAGGAAGGTCCATCAGCCAAGCAGGTGAGAGAGTCATTTGCCAGCTCTCCAGGCCTCTGCAGCTCTCCTTACCTGGGCCCTGGTTTCCTGCCCCTACAAGAAGTGGGACCTAGGACTGCTCTGGTGGGACAGGATTTCTCGGATCTGTGTTCACCTCCTTGCCATGGATGTGTTGGAGAAGCCACCCTGAGGTGAGGGAGGCATGGGGGAGATGGTTTCTGAGAGAGCCAGGCCCATGGTACCCGACCAGGTGCGGCTTTGAGCAAGACTTGGCAAGAGGAGACAGGTCTGAGGCGAGCTTTGGCTCTTAATCACGGCTCTCTCCCTCCTGCACGCCCTGCCACCCTCCCAGGAGCTGGGCGCCATGGGGGGCTGGGAATGGGAAGAGGCTGCCTGCCACATCCCCTCCTGGCCCTGGCCCTGCCCCATGGACTCTGGGGGAAGCTCATTAGCTCGAGGGGCGCCCTGGCCCTCCCCTCACAGCTTGTCACACAATTAGCCACCCTCTCTGTACAACTTGCTGTGTAATTATTGGGTCTTGGCGGGCTCAGGGCCATGTAATTAGCCTGCCCCAGCCTCCAACCAGCTCTCAGGGTCATTAGTGGGCCCACTGGGGGTGGGCGGGCAGGCAAAGCATCTGCATGACAATGCACACATTGTAGCGCCTCTGCCTGCACCCAGGGCAGAGGGGCAGCTGGTGCCATTGTGTGGCCCAGTTCCTGGGCACATCTGCCCCCTGCCCCGACCCCCTGCTCAGATACACCTCCACCCCGGTCAGTCAGAGGTTACAAGCCCTTTCCCATCTTCTTTCAACCACAACCCTGGAGGTAGGTACTCCGCTTATCCCCACTTCACAGATGAGACAAACTGAGGCTTCAAGAAGCCAGAACTCCCCTGGGATCGCTTAGCTCAGAGGCAGCAGAGGAGTCAGGATTTGAATGCAGATTTGTCTCACTTGTTCACTTTCTCCCCATGGCAAGCCACGAAGAGAAGAGACAGACTCCTGAGGGTAAGGCCTTGATGTTGAGCCTCAGGTTGTCCTGAGGACCTTTGCTCCCTCCCAGGGCCCTCTTTGCTGGCCCTGAAGCCCTCTGCCAGCCTGCTCTTAGGCCACCAAACAGCCTCCTTCTCAGCTGCTCCATTCAAGGGTTCTAAGAAGCCAGCAAGATGGGCGACTTCCCTAAGCTTTTGAACTTCAAGGGGAGGGCTTCCAAGACCCCCTTGACACCTCTGACAGCCTGGAAATGTGCCTTGTATCTAGCCAGTTACATCCTTGGAGGATTAACAGAGGGCATTCCTACCTTTACAAGACACCAAAACACTGTCCCTGCTCTGCCCTGCAGAATCCACCTCCCAACCTGCTTCACTTCTGTCCCAAAGGGTCATTTACTTCTCCCACCCTAAACTGCTGCCTGGGAGCCTGGGCCGGGCTGGGTCCCCTGATTGTCTGTGTGGTTGGCAGAGGTGGGAAGGGATGTGGCAAGGGATCCTGGATTCTTAAGCTGGGTGTCAAAGTGCCATGGAACCTGGGCCTGGACGACAGCTCCTGACTGGCCATTTGGAGTTGGGTGATCTTGTTCAGGTCCCCTAATGTCTCTGAGATGCTCGGGAGACGATGAAATGATCCGATTCTAGCAAGTGCCTGGTTCTGCGAGTGCAGGACAGGAAGCAGGAAAGTTCCAGTTCTCAGCAACTCCTGGCCTCTGAAGCCAATCCCATCTTCCATTTCTCCAGGACTCCAAACAAAGTCCCCACAGAGCTCCACTGTTCGGCACCTTGCCCTTCCCTGCCTCCTGCCCCTGGCGACCCCCAGCCACCATCCAGCTCCCCCTGAACCCTCTCCCCATTTTGAAGGCTGCATTATCCGGGCTGCAGGGAAATTAGTTGTTCCCTTGAAACCCTCTGCCCCGCCCTCCCTGCCCCCCCTTCCCAGGGCTGGTGACAAGTATGTGGGACTTAATTGGCTGGCATGAAAGGCAGCACTGACATTAATTGGCTACATTTGGCAGGCAGGCCCCCAGCCTCCCCCTCCTCTCTCCAAACCCCTACTGCTTCCCAAGAACCTTATCAATCCCACCACAGGGACCAAGAGCTTCGAGGCCCCTGCCAATTAGGCACTTTTTCTCCTTTTCTTCCCCTGATGGGGTTTCGTTAGAATTTATGACACTCTATAGGGCTGGGGTGAGGGGGGTGGGAAGCGGGAGATGGGAAGGCTGGGGGAGGCCCATTCCTATGGAGAACA
The DNA here is from genome assembly GCF_048772815.1 of Callospermophilus lateralis. Classification (NCBI taxonomy): domain Eukaryota; kingdom Metazoa; phylum Chordata; class Mammalia; order Rodentia; family Sciuridae; genus Callospermophilus; species Callospermophilus lateralis. The sequence goes on along the minus strand of NC_135325.1, from coordinate 53,472,527 downwards.
GGCTGGGGGAGGGGAGGGGGTTCAGATGTGAAAAGGACACTTGGGATTAGGCCCCAAAGCTGTAGGGGAGGGGGTCCACTGCAGTGCAGGATGTGGGGCGGTGGGGGAAGGGGTAGGAGGCCTTTGGCCAGGCCAAGAAGACTGATTTAATAGGCACTGCGTGCACACTAGAGGAAGGTTTGTAAAGGTTTCAGGCAATCGGGTCACATGGCTCAAGGCCAGAGCTGGGAGCCTCAAAACCTGGGTATGCTTCCCAACTTCTACCTGTGTGCCCTTGGGTCAGTCACTGGCCCTTTCTGGAACATGAAGAGATGGGGCAAGGTCCATGGCTTTCATCCCAAGCTCGTGTCCATGAAGAACCCCAGCACTTCAGAAAGCCAGGACTGAGTTTGAGCCTTGGTGTCAATGGCAGCAACAGGGTGGCCTAGACCAGTCTCAAACTGGCCAGAAACTTTGATTGGCAAGCCAGAAAGTCTGTACACTCAAACTAGGGAGGCAAATGAACTGTTAGCCCATGAATTCTGCGTGTTCGGGAGAGGAATCTCTAAAAACCTCAAAGCTGGTTTACAATAATGTTTCCTAGTGGTGCTAAGAGGCAGGGACCAGGGACCATTTCTTGCAAGCCCCTGAAAGCACCCTTGCAGCCTGTGGATTCAAGGCTCCCGCGTACATCTGGATACACATGTGCTGTTTTGTGAAAGGAAGGCCCTGGGCCTTTCAGATCTATGCTGGCATTGGGTGTTGGTGTGACGGTCGGGCAATATCTGTATAGGCCTGGACATTTCACTGCACTAACATTTACTTAGGTCTCTTCTTTCTTGGTCTGTAAAAGTATTTCTGTTTCCATTTTTGATTGCCCCTCTTTCAGGCCTCACCAGAATTTCCCATTCTTAGAATCCTGGGCTCCCCTCTCCTCAAGTCCTGAGCCCCAATCTTTCCCCTGGCTTCTCTCAACTCTGCATTCCACAAGGCCCAGGTCCAGGTCGGCAGGCACAGCTCTCCCTCCTGGTGAGAACCAGCCCTCTGCAAACACCTTGCTCCTTCCTAGGGCAGCCAGCACCTTGTCCTCCCCAGCCAGGTCCTTCTTGTGTTCCTAAGAAGCCACTGGAGTCCTTTGCCCTCAGTCCTCTGAGAGGCCTCTGGTCACTAGGGATGGGATAGACATTCCTCTTCTATCAGGAAACATCTGAGGCCCACCACTGTCTGGAGAAGCAATGCTCCGCCCTGCCCCCCCCATTGCTACTGTGTTTCTTAAGGGATGTCTCTCACCTACGAGGAAGGCTGCAGAGAGCTCCTGCGTCCCCCAAGATATGCAGTGTATCATAGGCTTTCTCCTTCATTCACAAAGCAATCTGAGTTGACTCTGATGGTCTCATTGACCCCCGCATGACTTGGCAGGACTGGGCAGAGGTGGGTGGCACCAAGGAATCTTGCCAGGCTCTTGTCAAACACAGTTTCTGCACAACTCAGCTGTCACCTGTGCCTCCTTGCTTCCTTGAACAGTTTCCCAGGGCCCGAGGCATCTCTTTTAATGCTGCAATGGTGCTCTCGCACAACTCTAGTGGGCAGTTTTAACGACTGCCGCTTTTAAGGGAGTGCAACTTGATTCTAAGCACTGTATTGATGAGATTAACCAATTTAGTTCTCAGAATGAAGCCATAAGGCAGGGACTCTTATAATTTGCCTCTTACAGAACCAAAGTCTTAGAATGGAAAGTCATTTCCCAGGGTTATACAACTAAGAAGAAAGAGAGATGGGAGTCAAATGCAGGCAGCTGGGGGACCCTCCTCCCTGGGAGGTGACAAGGGCTGCTGATTGAGCAGTGTGCTGATGGTGGGGGACACAGATAGCATGAGCCCTTCCTTGGTTCCTGGGTTCTGTGACATTGAAGTTGATGCCTCTCCATTGCATTGGCCTTTTATTTATTTATTTATTTTTGACACTGAGGATTGAACTCAGGAGTACTTAACCACTGAGCCACATCCCCAGCCCATTTATTTATTTACTTATTTATGGGGCTGGGATTGAACTCGGGGACACTCGACCACTGAGCCACATCCCCAGCCCTATTTTGTATTTTATTTAGAGACAGGGTCTCACTGAGTTGCTTAGCCACCTGACTTTTGCTGAGGCTGGCTTTGAACTCCCAATCCTCCTGCCTCAGCCTCACAAGCCGCTGGGATTACAGGCATGTGCCATGGCACCTGGCTCCTTTTTTAAAATATTTTATTTGGAAACAGGGTGTCACTGAGTTCCTAAGTGCTAAGTTGCTGAGGCTGGCTTTGAACTCACATCCTCCTGCCTCAGACTTCCAAGCCACTAGGATTACAGGCATGCAACACTATGCCTAGTGCATTGGACCCTCTTTAGTGTCATGGGACATCTTGTAGCCCATCTAAGAACTGCCAACCCCCTTGGGTGATGACATATTTCATCTGAGAACACAATCTCCTCTGCAGATTCTAGGACTGGGGATGCAGGAACTGGCAGAAAGCATGCTTGGCCACAACCTCAGGCCCCAAAGCTCAGGGACAAAGACTCTAATGGCCACCAGGGTTGTTTTTTAAGAACTTTGGAAGCCTTAAGCTCTAAACAAGCAACACAGCTCCTGCACCCACCTCCCCACTGGCCATATATAATTAAAATTAAAAACAATACTAACTAATAAACTACGTGTAAGGAAGTCCAACAAAGTTTTGATTTTTCCCAAGACACTACTTTGATGCTTGAAAAAATATATCACATTCTTTCAAAATGTTGCACCCTCTCTCTTGCGTGTATACAAACTGCCAGTATTCTAGTGCCTTATATGGAGGTTGTCTGCCAGTTCCAGGATCACAGATCAGAGGTCCTCACTTATTGACAAAGTTCTACATTCTCACCTCCTCTATGCTACTGCCTTGTTGCCAAACTTTGGCCTCCTGAGCCCTGTGCTCCCCTCTCCTGGTCTTCTTACCTGGTAACCTATTAACCTATTGCTATCAGCGAGAGTTGGTAATTAACCGCACATCAACCACTCCTCTAACTCTTGCTCCCTAAGTGTGGTTACAGTGGTAGTATTGGCATCACCTGGGAGCTTATTAGAAATACAGAATCCCAGGCCCTATCCCAGCCCTGATTCAATCAGAATCCACAGTTGAACAACTCCTCCAGGTGTTTGATGTATAGTTCAAGTTAATTTATAGTTAAAACTTCTGTGTTTTCAGAAGCCATTCAGAGGATCTTGGTGGAATCTAGAGTTTGAGAAATATGTTTGCTCTGGATACACCAAGCAGGAAGCTCTCCCAGAAAAGCCCCAGTTCTGAGCTGGGGATATAGCTTAGTTGGTAGAGTGCTTGCTTTGCATGTACAAGGCCCTGGGTTTGATCCCAGCACCAAAACAAATGAAAAGCCCCAGTTCCCACCCCTATTCTGGAGGAAGCTAGATACCAGACTGACTGAAGGGACCCAGGGGGATCCTGGACTGAGTGCCCCAATGATTGGTTAGGCATTTGCAATAGTATCTGGGAAATGGTGCAAGATGCTTGGGGATTTTAGTAAGCTGTCATTTATTGAGCACCTATATATGCTAGGAATGGCCAGATATGTTCACAGGCATCTCTTTGTCTAATGTATTAACCATCCTATGGGCTGAGTTAGTCTCACCAACTATTTTAAAGGTGAGGAATCTGAGTCTTATAGAGTCCAAGTCTAATGTCTTTCCAGATTTTGGGAATGGGCACATGAGTATTGAATCCAGAGATGCTTTAACACTGAGCTACACCCCCAGACCTTTGTTGTTGTTGTTGTTAGTAGTAGTAGTAGTCGTATTTTGAGACAGGGTCTCACTAAGATGCCAGACTGGCCATGGACTTCTGGTCCTCCTGCCCCAGCTGTCTGTCTAATGCCCTGTTTTCTTTACTCCCCTGCCCCCACCTAGTACTGTTGATTAAACTCAGTGGCACTCTAATAGCCACATCCCCAGACCTTTTTATTTATTCATTTTTGAATTTTGAGGCATAATTACTCTTTTGCTCAGGCTGGCCTTGGAGTCGGGATCCTCCTCTTTCAGCCTCCTGAATCACAGATACTACAGGCATTCACCACAATGCCCAGCTTCAATGGCTTTTTATAGAACCACTGCTGCCCAGGCTGTAGTGCTCTGGAAATAATGAGAGATTACCACACACCAAGCACCATTCTCATTGCTTTACTAATATTAAGTCAATGAATTCTACAACAACCTCCTTTTGCAAAGGAGGATATGGAGGCACAGAGACATTAACCACCCAAGGTCTCACTACTGGTCAGTGGCAGAGTGATACTAGATGTCTTGCCTAAAAACAGGAGTTCAACCTGGTGCAGTGGCTCATGCCTTTAATCTAAGTGGCTCCGGAGGCTGGGGCAGGAGGATCGCAAGTTCAAGGCCAGCCTCAGGAACTTAGTGAGAACCTGTCTCTAAATAAAATTTAAAAAGTGCTGGGGATGTGGCTCAGTGGTTAAGCACCCCTGGGTTCAATATCTGGTACCAAACAACAACAACAACAGCAATAAAATGTGGAGTTCATTTCCTGTCTCTTTAGAAGCCAAGCACAGATCAGGCATTGAAATCAAAAGGGGTAGTTTGCTGTTTAACTTGCACCCCTTCCTCCCAGGAAGCAGGAGCTGGGGCTGTGGGCCCCTCTCTTGTTCAGTCCTGCACTTCTCTTACCCCACTCTCTAATCTCCTGGGGGTCACTAATGGCCATCATATCCAGCTCAGGCTGGTCCTCTGCGCTTCTTGCCCAGCATACAGTTGGCCAGCCTGGGCCACCCGCACATCCAGGAAGGCAAAGCATGGGAATCATACATCTCCTGGAGGCCTCAAAGGATGCAGTTAGTGGGGTTCACCTGGATGCCTCCTCTTGGATCTTGCTGTGCTTCCCTCTCTCTAGTGGTTAGTTTTCCTACTCCTTCTTCTATTAGAATCCTACCTGCCCAGAAGCAAGCAGAGTCCCAGTTTGGCACAGGTCCTTGGCTGCTAGCTTCCTGTACTGACAGGTGGTAAGATGGGCTGCCGGACAGCTGGACAAGCCGACAGGTCAGCTGGCCTTCACCAGAGTGCCTCGGGCCATGGCTGTCTTCCCAGAAGTAATGATATGCTCCCAGCTGACAGCTCTGCAGTGACTGACATTTTGTAAAGACTCTCCAGCAGCTTCTCTGGGTGAATCCTCACTACCATCCCGTGAGGGAGGCATTCTTTTTTTGGGGGGGGGGTGGTACTGAGGATTGAACTCAGGAGCACTCGACTACTGAGCCACATCCCCAGCACTATTTGCATTTTATTTAGAGACAGGGTCTCACTGAGTTGCTTAGTGCCTCACTTTTGCTGAGGGTGGCTTTGAGCTCACAATCCTCCTGCCTCAGCCTCCCAAGCTCCTGGGATTACAGGTGTGTGCCACCATGCCCAGTGAAGGAGACATTCTTAACCTGAATTTTTTTTTTTTCAGATTAGGAAACTGAAAAGGTTCATAGAGGCAAAGACACTGGAAAGAAGACACACAGACTTTTTTGAACTATGCTAATAGTGTGCTCTGTCAACGCTACCAAAACCCCAACTTCATATGAAGGCCAATTTCTTGGCAGATGAAATGGAGTGGCTGTTGCAGCTGAGAAATCTCCACACAAGAAGGTAGTAGGCCAGGCATGCTTTTTACATACAGGGATGTAGGTGGGCCTACTTGTGTGTCTCTTAGATATGGTTGCTATGGGAAGAGGGTGGGAAAGCTGCTGTGGTCACGTTTCCAGAGGTTAACCTCACCTTCCCGATGGGTGATGGGCCCCTCCTTCCCCCTTAGCCTGACGTTACAGCCACTGCTCTAAGGATAAGGAACTCTCTCAGGTACCACCCACCCCTTTCTCTTCTCCCAGATCTGGTCCTACCCAGTAATGGCCCTGGTTATTCTCTATGGAAGCCTGTTCTATTTGAAACCAAGCCACCAGGTTCTCTTCTCCAGAGCATCCTCAAGTCAGAACTGAAACCTGGAATCCCCTTTGAACAAGTCCTATCAGTGGATCCTCGGTTTTTGCCTGAGCCAAGCTTGCTCCTGGGCCCATGTCCCATGACCCCTGTACCAGAGAAAGCCAGGCTAATGACTTGAAGCCTCTTGGGTTTTTTCCAACATCATCATCCTGCAGAACATCTGGCCTTTCCCACTCCCACAGCATCATGCTCCCAAGGCCTTTCTCTCCACCCTGCGCCCTGCAAGCTTGGTGGATGACGTCAGCATTCTCATGGACTTTTCCTCACCCTGACTCTTATTCTTCCCACAACTTCCATGACTTCCGTGTTATTTCTGTGGAAGTTCCCCACTGGCTTGGACAGATCTTGAGCCTTGACATTAGTTGTAGGTTTCAGCACCATGATTTCCAACTCTTAATTCCCCCAGCCCTACACTTGAGATGATTGGCTCCCTCATTGCACCTGAGCCTGGTCTTGGTCCCGGAACTTAGCACTGAGCTCTTAAGTAATCACATATTGAATGAATTAAAAACATGAATGGGTATCCCCACCCTCAAGCTCTGAAGCTCCTCCTTACCATCCCAGCCCCATTCCCCCAGCCCATAGCCCTCTGCTGGACTCCTTTACTTTCCTGTTTTATCTACTCTAAACCTCGGCATTGGTCATGACCTTCATGACTTGAAGCCATTCAAGCTTTGTGCACCTTCTGCTGGACCTGCCTTCTGCTGTCCCTAGCCCTGGCCAGTTAGCTGCTAGCAGTTAGAAGTATGCCAGCCTCAGCAGGAAGCCCCCACTGATGTTCCAAAATCCTTTGGAGTCATCTCAAGGAGACTGCCATTCCCATCTTCCACTTTTCCTACATTCCAGCCCCACGACGACATCCTCCTAATGTCCGGCTTTCAATTGTGCTAAAATTAAAGCTGTTCTCAGAATCTCTCTGTATGTTCTCTCTCCCTCCCTCCTTCTATCTCTCCTCCCTCCCCTTTTCCCTCCTTCACCGTCTCTTCCTTTTGCCTCCTAGGAAGATGTGTCTATCCTCCTCTCCATACCTAACCTCTAACTCCATCAATTATATCCTTTCTTTTATATCTTCCCCTCTCCCCCTTGTATGAGTGCTATTTCCTCCTCAGCCTACAAGGATTTCCAGCTCTCCCCCATCCTTCAAAGGAACCCGCCCTTGACCCTGCCTCCTCTTGAAGCTCTTGCCTTCTCTCCCCTTCCCTACTCGGTCAAACTTGTTGGAAGGGTTGATTCCTCTCACTGGCTCGACTTCCTGGCCTCCCACTCTCTCTTGTTCTCTGCAATATGTCCTCTCCCTCTCTCCCCTGAAATTGCTCTTTTAAAGGTCACCAATGACTCCCTTGTCGCCAGATGGAGTGACCTTTTCCCATCTTTATATCTGGCCTTGCCAACTGTCCCTTCCTGCTTACCATACTCTCTTCCCTTGGCCTGGGAGTCACTGAATGTTCTCTCACCTCTCTTCCTGCATCTCGTGGCCCCTTTACTCTTCTCTCTTGCCATATAGGCACTCATTTTGTTCTGTCTTCTGGCTTTAGTTCTCTTTTATCTCTACGTTCTTTCTAGAACAGTGAAGTCCAGTCTGGCTCTCAGTCATTGTGATGATGCCCCACTCTCCATTGCTAGCTCTATCATCCTTGAGTTCCACCCTTGGGTCCCAATGTCCCTACTGGATGTGTCTATTTTATGTTAGACAGGATCTTCCAACTCAATGCATCAAGTGAAAAGAATCTAGTAATGTTATCCCCAAAGCTGGCCCCCTCCCATATTACCCAGGTATTTTGTGTATCTGTGTTACTGGGGATTGAACCCAGGGCTTCAAGAATGCTAGGCAAGAGCTCTATCACTGAGCTACACCCCCAGCCCCCATATCATCCTGTTTAATAACTGGTACAACTGCTTAGCCCATCAGGCCCCAAAATTGGGGGTCATTACTGCCCCTCCTTCCCTTACCCCCATATCCCATCCTTCAGCAAGTCTCATGGAATCTACTTCCTCAGTCTTGCCAATTTATCCTCTTCTCTCCAGCCCCATGTTTTTAAATTCATCGAGCCATTCATTCAACAAATAACTGTTGAAGTCTTTGTAACAGTAATTGTGCTAGACTCTGGAGTGACCGTGCTAAGTAAGAGGGTCAAGGTCTCTCCCTCATTGCACTTGCATCCTGAAGAGGGAAATAGGCAAGAAACAAACCAATATATAAGGAGCCACTGAGGGGGTAAAATAGATCACTGTGCTAGAGACTACTAGGAGAATGTATTTTACATGGGATGTTCAGGGAAGGCCTTTATAGGGAGATGATATTTGGTATTTTCCTGTTGTTACTGTGCCTGGTGCTGGGGATTGAGCCCAGGCCCTCATACTTGCTAGGCCTGGGCTCTTCCACTAGGCTACAACCCCAACCCCTTGCATTGGATTCTAAGCACACTCAGAAACCACTGCTAGTCTTGAAATTAGGGAGAAATGTGGTCCTATATATTTTTTTTTGGAAAAAACAGTTGCTCTGATGATCGCAAAGAGACTAGACTGTAGCAGGGGGAGAGGAAGCAGGCAGAGGGGTGAGGAGACCAGCACTTGTCCCCAGGAAAAGATGGTCATGGTGGTACAGGTGGAGGGTGTGGATGGATGAGATCTAATCGAGCTAGTACCGAACTTGTGGATTGGAATGAATGTGGAGACAGAGGGGAAAAAAAGAATCAAGGGGGGCTCCTGGGGCTTTGGCTTGAGGAACTAGTAAATGGTGCCATTACTAAAACACAAAGCCTTGGGGAAGAACAAGCTTTAGGGTGAATCAATACCACTTATTTAGACCTGTGAAGTTTGGCCTATTCTTGAACCATCGAAGTAAAGACATTGAAGCAGGTTGTTGGTTCAATGAGCCTGGAGATCAGAGAGGCTTGGGATGGACATGGATGTTGGGGAGTAGGAAAGGTGTCAGTGGCATATGAGGTCATAGGAAAGGCTGAGCTCACTGAGTGCAGGTAGGAGAGGAGAAAGGTCAGGATTTTTTTTTGTTCGTTTGTACTAAAGATTGAATCCAGAGGTGCTTAACCCCTGAACCACATTCCCAGCCCTTTTTAAATATTTTATGTAGAGACAGGGTCTCTCTGAATTGCTCTGTACCTCACTATGTTGCTGAGGCTGGCTTTGAACTCACAATCCTCCTGCCTCAGCCTCCCAAGCTGCTGGGATTCCAGGTGTGCATCCCCACACCCAGCCAGGATGGGTTTTTAGGGAATTCTAGTATGTAGAGGTTGGATAGCAGAGTGAACTGAGGGGCCATGAGAGTAGGAGAAGGACCAGAAGAGTGTGTTTTCACAGAGCAGGAGAAGAGATTTCTCACAGAAGGAAGAAGTTGGTTAACACTAGGGAAGTCTGCTGAGAAGTCAAGTCAGATAGGAGCCATAGAGGGAACTAGCCTGTATAGCACAGCGCCATGATACCAAGCACTGTGCTGAAGCACTTACTGTGGGTTAACTCATTCAAGCCTCACACCAACCCTTGGAGGAGAGGGCTATTATTATCATCTCCACTTTACCCATTAAGAAATCAAGTCTCGGGGTTGGGGCTGGGGCTAGTGCTCAGTGGTAGAGTGTGTGCCTAGCACCTGCAAGGCTCTGGGTAAGATCCTCAGCACCACATAAAAATAAATAATAAATAAAATAAAGGTATCCAACTACAACTAAACAATAATAATAGTTAAAAAAAGAAAGAAATCAAGTATTATAGTGACACTATCAAGGCCACACAGTTCATTTGAGGAAGTCAGAATTCAATCAGAGGCAGGCTGGCTTGCTCCAGAAGCCATAATCTTAGCAACTCAGTTCTAATATCAGCTCTTAGAACTGTCCACTGGAAGCCAGGCACTGTGCCTGTAATCCCAGCAGTTCAGGAGCTGAGGCAGGAGGATCGTGAGTTCAAAGCCAGCCTCAGCAACTTAGCGAGGCCCTAGGCAACTCAGTGAGACCCTGTCTCTAAATAAAATATAGAAAAGAGCTGGGGATGTGGCTCAAGGGTTAAGTGCCCCTGGGTTCAAACCTTAATACCAGAAAAAAAGTGCCTGTTGGATTTGGCTACCTGGCCATTGTTGGTGATTCTCTACAAGAGGGGTCTTAGTGAAGGGGTGACAGTAGAAGGGAGTGGCCAATGGATGAGTGGGCGGTGAGGAAGTGACAGTGGAGGGGAGATGGCTCTTTTGAGATGTTTCCTGTGAAGGAGAGCATAGAAATGGGGCCATAGCTGGAAGGAGACATGGGTGGGTCAAAGAAAGCCTTGTCTTTTCTTCTTATATTGTCATTTATTTTTGCCTTGCTGGGAATGGAACCCGGGGCCTTGCAAATGCTCAGCAAGTATTCTACCAATGAGCTACACCCCAGCCCTTCTTTTCTTTTCCTCCTTTTTGTTTCAGTTCTTCTCTTTTATCCCTTTCCTGTCCTTTTCTTTATTGATTTTTCCTGTCTTGTCCTGTCCTGTAAAGACGTTAAGATACTGAACTTTTTTTTTTCTTAAAAGGGAATGAGTCAACAGAGAGAAAAAGGAGTTAGGTGAGAGAGCCTCAGGAAGGTGTAAAGGATGGGCTGTGGGTACATTATGAAAGAAGCATCTGGAATCTGAGAAAGCCTCCATCTTCCATCTTAAGAGGAGGGAAGACAGGACAGTGGGCCGATGGCAGTAGGACTGTAGGATTTGTGGGGATAAAAGGAAGTTCCTTTCAGATGGTACCTGCTGTCCTACTAAGGTGAGGTTATCAGTGGTGAGAGGTGGAGACTAGGGAAGAAGGAGAGGATTGAGAGAACCAAGTCCCCATCAATTGCCCCCTGAATACTGCAGACCTTCACATTGCCAACCTACCACCTAAGCTTCCGTGCTTCTGGATGCAGAAGGCTGACTTTCAACCCACGTGTCAGCCTCTATAGGTCAGCATCTCTCTAATACTAGCCAGGTGTATTGAGCACTTACTGCATGCCATGCTAAGATCTTTGCATGCAATTTCTCATCTAAGCCTGCTAACAATTACAGAGGTAGGATTTTAAAGATAAGGATACTGAGGCTTGTAGAGGTTAGGTCATCTGCCCAGTGCAACACCATAAAGTGAGTGGCAGAGTTGAGATTCTAACACGGGCCTCTCTACTTTCAGAGTCTGCTCTTTGAAGCACTCTGCTGGATGCTGACCACTCAGAGTGCTATCGACTTTGGCTGCACATAAGACTCACTTGAGGAACTTTATAAATTATTGATCTCCCCCAGAGATCCTGACTCAGTTGTTCTGGAGTAGAGTCTGGTCCTTGGGGATTTCTTCAGTGTTTCCCCAGAAGATTCTACTGGGCAGGCAGGATTGAGACACACTGTCCTAGAAGTCCAGTCCTTAGGTCCAAAGCTAATGCTGACGTGAGCAGGCTACCTCAGTGTTAGTGGGTTTGGGGGATACAGGTGTGAGTGGGACTGGGAATAGAGGCAGGACAGTAGGCAGGTTGGGGTAGGTGGGTGTGATAGGAAGCATATTTGGAATTCTTCTTGTTCTACAGACTGTAGTGCCTAAAACTGGCATAGATTCCTAGATGCAACTTGTTTATATTGTAACTTCCTCACTAACCCCAGCTGTACACAGGTCCTGTTTGACTCTCAGCAGAGTGCATCTCTTCCCTACAGGCTTGTGCTCTGTCCAAAGCCCCCACCCAAAGCCTTGCCAGTGGCCTTCCAGATCTGGAGGCTACTTCCTGCATGTTCAGGCCCTCATTAAAAGGCTGTTGTCCAACTCAGAACATCTAGATTCTGTGCTCTGTTGCCAAAGACAGTCATGTTATCTCTGGACCTGCCCTGACATGGAGTCTGATCAAGGTCAGGGTTCACACTTTGTTGGTCCAAGCTTCCTGCCCTGGAATCACATCCTGGCCACAGTATCCCCAGAATCTGGCCAACCTTGGTGGCTGAGGTGCCTTGTACACCAGCCCCATAAATTATTAATGATGGCCAGGTGCAGTGGCACATGCCTGTAATCCCAGTGGCTCAGGAGGCTGAGGCAGGAGAATTGCAAGTTCAAAGATAGTCTTAGCAACTTAGCAAGGCACTAAGCAACTCGGTGAGACCCTGTCTCTAAATAAGATATAAAAAAGAGCTGGGATGTGGCTCAGTGATCAAGTACCCCTGAGTCCAATTCCTAGTACCAAAAAAAGAGAAAGAAATATGAAATGCTGGAGTCAAGCAACCATTCCCTAGAGGCCTGAAGTGCTCTCTGGAGGGCACTACCAGGCTAGGGTAGTCCTGTGCTCCCCAGACACTGGCTTCTGCATGTCTGTGTGCCAGGATGGGGTGCCCCTGAGGTTGTAGAGGGCCTGGTGGGGGTAGGAAGGCTGGGAGTTGCTGGGTGGGCCAGGTGGGTGTGGAGGAATTCTCTGTCCAGCTGCACATCTTTATTCATAATGCTTGATTGTTCCTGGCTAGGGAGCTGATCATGCTGTGTGTATGTGTGTGTGTGTGCGCACGAGCGTGCGCGTGTGCATACGGGGAGGGGGGGAGCCCCGGGCAGGCGAGTAGGCGGTGGGCTCACTCTTCTCCCTTCTTTTATAACTGCAGTGGGAGTGGGGGCGGCCACGAGCCCTGGGCTGTCAGGCTGCTCACAGCTGGTCCCGATTTGCGGACAATGGGAACTCGGCTTGCAGTGCATCCCATCCTAGCCCCAGCCCAGTCTGGGACTGCTTGAAGGCTTGCACAGGAATGTGGGGAGGAAAGGCTCAGAGGGCGTGCTGCAAAAGAGGCTGCAAGAAAAGGCCGCTGTGCCAGAGAGGGGAGTGAATAAGCGTGGGGGAGGCTGGCCAGCTGACCTCCCTGAGCTGGGGGGGGGTCCTCGGCCATGACCTCCAATTTTGCAGCCATCTCACTGCTGGGGAAGTTGCTGGGGGGAGTGCGTGGGCTGGCTGACCCCCATGTGGAGGCAGGACTCAGCTGAAGGCACATGGAATCCCTGGAAAATCTGGGGCTGGCAGCCAGTTCTCCCAACCCCAGGCCATACCCTTCCTGCTCTTGGATTCTACTATTCCCTGTGCTGAAATCCTGGTCCCTCAGCTCTGTGGCTGGGCCAGCCTGAACTCCTGTGACCCTGCCCCACCCACCCCTACACCAATGCCCTCCACAGAGCACAAGAGGACTCCCAGGGTTGATGTTGAACCCTGCAGTCCTGGCCTTCCTCGGTCCCCTCTGCTCTGCCAGGCATGAGGTCACCTGGTAGCTCTGAGGGGGTTTGGATCTGAGCTGGGCCCAATGGAGTAGAGATGTGTCAGGAAATGAAGGCGAGGAGTGCTAACCACGGCCCCACATATTGAGCATGTACTGTGTATGAGGCACAGCACTAGGGAACCTGATCGTGTCAGCCTCACAGATGCTCGGTACACTCATCAGCCCCATTTTACAGAGGAGGAAACTAAGGGCTAAAGGGAGAGTTGACTTGCTCAAGGTCTCATGGCCAATGATGGGCAGCAAACATTTAAATCCAGGACCATCAGACTCCCAGATGAACATTCCTGCCACCAAGCTGTTTTTATGAATGCTTCCATCTGAGAGACCTTCTGAAAGGGCCCTGAGCTCAACGGCTCTCAATTTGTCTTTTGGAACTCAAGCAGGAGTGTGTGTGCCAGTCACAAGGGGCAGATTGAACCTCTATTTTGAAAGACCCATCAGGAGCTGGTGGAGGCCCTGCCTCTCTGGATGGCATGAAACCCTATCATGCCTGGACCCTGCCCTGGGGCAGCCAGGGGGAGCAAAGGTTACGTCATCCCCGAAGGAGGGAGATGGAGACTCAGCTAGCATAAGGTGGGGTGGACGTTCCAAGCCTAGGTCTTCTCATGTGCCCAGGGCCTGGCTGAAGTGGTGTGAACGGCAAGCTTGGCACGGAACTGGGCTCCTGCCTTGGGAGATGTGAGTTACTAAGAAACCAAGAATTCTAAGAGAGAAAGAAAGCTAGACTTAGTTCATTAGGGACACTTGGGACCTTTGTGGAGCTGCAGAGGCCTCCCTGCCCCTGGGCAGCTTTGTCTGTTGCCCAAGCAATAGTTCATGAAAGCAGCCCGGTGCTGTACCCCCCCGCCGCCCCTGCTCTGAGAACGGCTCAGAGGTGGAAGGCTAGCCAGGCCTGACCCTGGGAGGGCACAGCCGGGGGAGGCTTGCTTGCTGGGCCAAGACCCTCCTGAGCTCTGTCTGTGCCCAGGCACCCCTTAGGGTTCTTTGTACACACAGCTCCCCATTCTTCCGCTGGCCAGCCTTGCCCAGTTGGGCCTGGGCTTTCTCCTGTGACAAAGTGGAAACTGAGGTCCCGGGGAGGAGATTAGCCCAAAGCCCAGAGCTTGGGAGGAGCTGAGCCAGGACTGGAATCTGAGTGTGCTTGGTCCTGAGTGCCACAGCCCTGGGCCCCGGAAGGCAGGCCCAGGCTTCTGGGCCTAAGTTGGACGGTGCCAGGCTGGTGCAGGGCAGGGCCAAGCGCGGGAAGCGCGGGCACAACCTGCCAGGAGGGAGAGCTGTGTGTGTTTGCGTGTCTTTTTGTGGGCGTGCGTGTGCCTGTGCGCTTGTGTGTGTGTGTGTGTCTCTCTCGGGCGGCTGTTCTGCTTCCTCAGCAAGCCTCTCCCTCCCCCTCCACTCGGGTTTTCTTTCTTCTTCTCCTTATTCCTCATTGTCGTCTTCTTTTTTTAATGAGACTTAATTAGCGTCGAGTTCCTCCTCCTGCTCCCTCCCCGCCCCCTCCCCGCCCCTGCCCTCCCCCCTCCCTCCCTCCCTCCTCTCCCTCCTCCCCGAGGTACAGGCCAAGCGATCTGACAAATGCACTTGAGAACAAAGCACCAGGCTAATTCGGGGCCTGCTCAGGAAGCAGGAGCTGAGCTGAGATAATGGGTCTGAAATAGCCCAGCATGATTATGCTTCCTCAGCCTGTGGCCGGGCGGGTGCAGGCTCAGGCCGGCGGGCGGACGGGCGGGCGCCGGACATTGCTTGCCCAGGGTGGAGAGGGCCAGGCTTTGGTGAGGGCCAGGCTTCGGCACCCAAGTCAGTCCTCTTCTGGCCTTCTTTGGAGCCTCTCACCTTCAGGGAGCCTTTCAGTCCTCAGTGAGGACAATCGGAGGGTCAGCCAGGATCACACACTCAACTATAGGAACCCCAAAGGTTGAGAGCAAAGCTGAGGCCGGAATCCCAGAAGTCAGGCTCCCTGGCTTCACTTCTCCTGGCTTGGCCATGCTGGGTCCAGTCCGAGGTGGTGGGAGGAATGGCATGGTGGATGTACAGAACAGGGCCTGGGATCCCTAGAGGGTGAGGCAGAGCCCTCCAGGGTGACCAGGGAAGGGGCAGCTGGGACTGTTCTGGCATGTGGAGCAAGACAGAACATGGGCACAATGCCCATCAGAGGAACAGGTCAGATGTCACTTGGATATCCTGTGCCTTGGCTTCCTGGAGCTTATCCAGAGCTTAACACCAGACTTAGGGGGAAGGGGAACAGGCAGGAGGAAGGCCTAGGATGGGCAGGAATCCCCCTCCACAGCCAGTCCTCCCGGCCTGCCTCCCTGTCCCCACTGACAAGCCCTCGCCCTGATGCCAATCATGGCCTGGGGCCTGACTGTGAGAATATCCATGAACCTTTACTCCTTGACCCAGTTGTCCAGTTGACTGTCCTTCCAAGACCCAGGTGTGAGCATGTGTCCACTTGGTTTCTCTCATCCACCCAACCCGTTGCCTGCTGCTCTAGAGCCAGGCTCAGAGGCTCTTAGTTTGGTGGGGGTGTCAAGGAAACTGAGAGAAACCATGTCTGTGTGGTGACACTTGGAGTCCAAGAAGTCATGGGAGCGGATAAGATGTCAGGGCTTGGCATCAGGGAAGGCCTCCCAGAGGAGGTGATATTTGAACTAGGCTTGAATGATCAGTCAGGTGTAGATGACAGAGGATAGAAACGGTTCCCTTCAGCCTTGGGAAAGCTGGATTGTGTTTTGCTGTTCTAGTGATTCTTTACAACTTTGGGATCCTGGGGCCAGAAGGAGGCACTTGCCAGACCAGGCAAATGGGCTAGGCTGCACTTGAACTCAGACCCCGGTTCTCTACCACCTCCATCAGTGACGGGACCTAAGACAGGACCATCAGCCCTTTCACACCTGACTTCCCTATTCCTTTGTCAATCCTGGGCCCTGACCACCTGATGTGACCTAAAGTTCCACACTGCACAGACCCCCCAAGTCTTCCTTGGTTTTCTTTTTTGTTTTTGTTTGGTACTAGAGATTGAACCCAGGGGCACTAAAACCCTGAGCCACACCCCGGGGCCCTTTTTGTATTTTATTGAGAGACAGAGTTTCACTGAGTTGCTTAGGGCCTTGCTACATGTGGAGGTTGGTTTTGAACTCAAAATCCTCCTGCCTCAGCCTCTGGAGCTGCTAGTACCATAGGCGTGCGTCACCGTGCCTGGCCCCAGGTCTTCCTTTGGTCTTCATTGTGAACCTTATCTCTGCCCATTGCTCCAGTCTGTTCCCAACCCTAGACCCCACTCTCTCTCTAACTACAGGAATTCCAGAGATGGAAGGCCCTTTCCATCTTCACATTTGTTTCAGATGCAGCCTGAAGATCACCTTCCTTTGGTGACTTTTCACCTCCTGAGGTGTTCCAGATCTTACTATAATCTTCTTGGATTTTTCTTGCCGTAGGGACTCCAAGTGGAATCCAGTCCCGGTTTTCTGAGCATGCCTCCCTAGGCTCAGCCAGGGCCACTGTGGAGAGCGGTCCAGGTTGCAAACTGCACAGGGTTCGTGGCCAAGGGCGAGTGGGGGCCAAAATCCAACCTGCCTTCTGCTTACCAACCCTGTGCATGCTGGTCCAGATGGCCTCTGCCTACAGAGGGTGCCCTTTTCTAATGAGCACAAAGGTGCTGAATGGGTGGGTGGGGCCCTGGCTCCTCTTCCCATTCCCATCCGCACCACAAGGCCCCAGAGGAGGAAGGGGACTGGAGATGCTGAACTCTGCAAGCCTGTCCCAGCTGAGAGCCTGGGTTTGTGAGCTGCAACACATATCTGGTGAGCGGAGCCAGCTCAGGACAGAGGCTGTTCCGGGCTGTGCAAAGGGACTGTGTGTGAGGATTAGTGAGAGGAAATGAAAATTGGGGATGGCCCTCGGGGGAATTGAGTACAGATGATGTCAGAGAGGAGGTTGCCTCCTGGAGAGCAAGGGACCAGGATGGCTGCAGAATGGCGTGGTGGGAGGGGGCAGGAGGTGTGGGAAGGAGGGGCTCTCTCTACTGTCCCCAGCAGTCAGGCAAGGCAGCTACCTTTAGGCCCCACTCAGACCACCTGGCTCTTTGACCCCTAGCCGCCTCCTAGCTCTCCTGGCGCCTGGGGAACTGGGGAGGTGCATTCCTGTGGAGGCCTCAGGCTGGGAAGGCTGGGAGGAGGGGACCTCAGGATGGCTCTCACCTCCTGGCAGCACACTTCACAGCTTGAGCAGGGCTGGCTTCTCCCTGCAGGGTCTCTGAGTCACTTCGTACAGTGGGTCCTATCATTCCTGCTTTTCGGAAGAGGAAACTGAGGCTCAGGGAGCTAGGAAGTCACCTCTTCCAGATCGCTCAGCTAGTCAGCTACAGAACCCCTATTTGAACTCTGAACCCCAAGCTTTTTCTGTTCCACCTGCCTTTGGCCATGAACATGAGCTGAGGGCCAAGGGTTACCTATGAATGATTTCAAAAACTCCAAACATCGGCCAGCTGGTGTTGCATGCCAGTAGCTTGGGAGGCTGAGGCAGGAGGATCCCGAGTCCAAAGCCAGACTCAGCAAAAGCAAGGCACTAAGCAACTCAGTGAGAACCTTTCCCTAAATAAAATACAAAATAGGGCTGGGGATGTGGCTCAGTTGTTGAGTGCCCCTGAGTTCAATCCCTATTACCACTCCCCCCTCCAAAAAAAAAAAAAAAAAAAAAAACCAAACAACTGCAAACATTCTTGTTTGGAATGGTTGGCTCCATCTTCCAGATGAGGAAAAGAGAGGCTACACAGAATAAGTAAGTGGCAGAGCTACAAGAGTTGCCAGGGATAGCCTCGGAGGTGTGTAGTGGAGGGAGATATTGAGAAAAAGGAAATGTGTGTGTGTGTGTGTGTGTGTGTGTGTGTGTGTGTGTGTGTTTATGCACACGTGCATGCAAGCGCTCATGGACAAGGACCTGGGCTACATCATGGAGTGCCCCTGCAGCTGGGGAGAGGGATAGAGAGAGGGAGGCCCAGCTGGAGGTGGCTTCTGGATGGCTGGGAGGGGTGGCTAGTGCGAGGCTCTGCGGTGTGGCTAGAAGGGGGTGCTATGGAGAAGGCCAGGCTCCATTTAACGAGATTTTTTTTTTGCCCTGAGTTAGAAAATAGCTCTTTCTTCTTTTTCAGGGAGGCTGGGCTTTCTCTCCCAGGCACTGCCACAGCCTGCCCCCACTCTGGGGGCTCTGCCTGTCCCCAGGTCCCCAGCTGGAGCCCCCAGCCCTGCTCCCTAATTCCAGTGGGGCAGGCAGCATGCCCACATGCCCAATTGCCTCTCCCGGCACACACAGGTAATTCATCTCAGCCTCCCTCCCCGGCCCCTGCCCCCAGATGTGCGGCCTTCCCAGCAGCCAGAGGCCAGCTCACCCCACCCATATCGCCGGCCAGCTGCAGCCCCTCATTTCCCGGGGAAGAGAGAACTAATAAAGGACAGTCTCTGAGCTGCGGCATCCCCCCCAATTCTTTCTTGCCACAGCCGCCCCATAAAACTGAGGAGAGAGATATAAAGGGAACAAGAGTGAGTGGAGATAGAGTTTCCGTCTGAGGAGGGGAGTGCAGCCGCGGGACGAGTGGGCTGAGGCTGGGGCCCAGGTGGAGGTAGCAGGCCCCTAGGCACAGCTGCTTGGGCCTGTGCTTCCTCTTCAGGAAGGGACAGCAGTGATATGGGGAAGAAAAGGAGGGTAAGCCCAGTGGTTAGAGAATGCCAGGTGTGCCAAGCTGGTGGGCTTGATGTGGGCACCAGAGGTTGGGGGTCCTTTGTGGCTTCCCTTCCCTGATTCCCAGCTTGAGCCCAGCAGGAGAGCAGGAACCCTGGCCTCCAAGCTTAGCTTCCCCACTGACATGCTGAGTGACTTTGCTCTTTTCATCTTTTCTCTGGGCCTCAGTCTCCTCAGCTGTGAAATGGGCTCCAAGCACTCTGCCTTCCAAATTACCTGCACATGTATGACTTAGGGCCAGGATGTGCTATTGCCTATGCTCCGTGGAGTACAGGGGAAGTCCCCGTGTTTCTCAGCCATTGGGCCTGGCAGGGCCTTTGGGAGAAGTCAGGGCTTCACAGGGCTGTGCCAGGTGCTCTGCATTGGGCATCAAGTGGGAATTCTCTCTTTCTGCCAAGGAAAAGTAGGTGGGGAAATCTGAGGTTATAAAGCTGTCTTCTTTCCTCCTTATGGAGCTTCTCATATAATGTTGTCATTTATTGAACACAATAATCATTTATCGAGTATCTTCTATGTGTCAGGCATTTTTGAAGAAACTAAAGACCAAGCAGTGAGCAAAATGCAAGAATTCTTGCCTTCATGGGACTGAGACAATAGGGGACAGAGAAATAGGAAGCAGGTCACGTTCCTTAATAAGCCAGTTGATCTGGGTATGGGGTGCATACTTGCAACCCCAGTGACTCAGGAGGCTGAAGTCAAAGGATCACAAACTGGAGGCTAGCCTCAGCAAGTTAGTAAGGTCCTAAGCAATTTAGTGAGACTTTGTCTCAATAAATAAATGAATGAATAAAAAGGCTGGTGATGTGGCTCAGTGGTTAAGCATCCCTGGGTTCAGAGTAAGGGTTGATGGCAGGAAGCAAGGCCAGGCGTCTCTGGGTCATGCCAGGTTCTCTCCCCCTGGGCATTGCTCTCAGAGGGGAGCCCCTATGCACTTCCCCCACAAAAGCCCCTGTGCCCACACTAGGCCAGCCAATCCCTGTGTCTGGGTCCTGGAAGGTAAGATGGCCACTTTCAGAACTGGGAACACGTTCCTCCCCTGCCCACGGTGCTCTACCTGTTTGGAAGAGAGGTGCTGCCCTGGGAGGTGGCTCTGAGCGGGTCCTCATGTCGGTCCCGTGCTCTTTACCCACTTTCCTGGTCACAGAGGGACTGAGCTGCTAGGGCTCCTGATGCCTGAGAGACTTGGTGGGAAGACGGTGAATGGGGGCTCAGATGAGCCAACTCTAACTCCTCCTGCCACTCACTCCCCAGCACACAGGGGGCAGGAGATGGATCACTATTTACATTGGTTGTCAGGAAAAGGGCGAATGCCATGATGTAGGAGAGACAACTTTGCAAACGGCAACTCTTCCAGACATGCGCGTCTATTAGAGTCTGTCCTTGCATTTTCCCAGGTTCTTGCTTGAAGTGGGACTTGAGTAATTCTCTGGGGACTGAGTCCTTACTTTATGCAGCACCCTCCAGTCTCCTTGGCCCAGAGCCTCTGGGTTCCCAGTGCAGCTGGAGAGCAGACAGTCCAAAGCAGTGGATGTTTGCTCTGCAGATTTGACCCTTTCTTTGGATCTGCCATTTGCCTAGTTGTATGTCCTGGGTCACAAGTCCTTTGGCTTCCTGAAGCTCAGGGAATATAGAGCCATCTTTTGTCCTCCCTCAAGGTTTAATTGGGACAATTATTCCCAGGGCCAGATTCAGGAAGGATCTGGCACAGCGGGAAGGGTTCTTCCCAAGAAGAGCCAGGCCTGGTGCCACCAGCCAATCATCCATTCTGCCGTGGCTCAGCATGGCCCCCAGACATAGGTCGAAATCCCTGAAAGTGTCACTGGAGCATGTTCCAGATATCCCTGCTCCCTCCAGGGACAGACGAGGTGAGGGTCATTCTCAGCCCTCACAGGGAGCACAAAGAGCAAGGGAGGCCAACTTGGAGAGGAGGCCAGATCCAGAGCTCAAGAGAGAAGAAACCCCAGCCACTGAGAGACAGAGAAAGTTCAAGAAATGGGGGGTGGGTGTGGGGAGAAAAAAATGGCATGAGGTGTACAGACAAGCAGAGACTGGGGGAGTTGGGAGACTGAGCAAGGGATCAAGGCAAGAGAAGGATCTGGAAGAATGTCATATGCCGATGTATGTGAGACAGAGAGATGGAGAGATGGGAACTCCTTCGAGTCATTTGTGCCATGGGGAGTGAGCATGAGTGTGAATGTTCCCATAAACCAAAGGCTGAGCTCGGCACAATTGGGCTCACCTGTAATCCCAGTGACTTGGGAGGTGGAGGCAGGAGGATCAAGAGTTCGAGTCCAGCTTCCAGCCTGTGTCAAAATAAGAAAATAAAAGGGCAGGGGATGTAGCTTAGTGGCAAAGTGTCCCTGGGTTCCATTTCTTAGAAAAGACAAAACAAAACAAAAAGACAACAAAATTAGAAAGCCATGATGATGATTCCTTTTGCCTGCCTCTTGGTGCAGGCCAGGAGCACGGGTTCTGGGAAGCAGTGTGGGCTGCACAGGGCGGGGCCAGTTGGTGTGAGGAGTTAGATGTGGCATGTTGAACACTCCAAAATGTCTGACTCCCCTGTCAAGAGAAGCCCCTGGGACATGGGGTTGCATCCCACCAACAGTGAAAGACGGAGAGGGTGCTGGAAGGAAAACAGAGGTGGAAAGTAGAGGAGGGTGGAGCTTGGCACAGGTAGGGGCTCTGCAGGGTCAATTGCAGAAGTCTCTACCCCTCTGCTTGCAGGCTTTTTTGCAGGGAATGGGGCAATGGAGATTGAACCCACGGGTGCTTTACCACCAGACTGCATCCTTAATTCTTTTTTTTTTTTTTTTTTTTTGAGACAGGATGTCAGTAAGTTGCTAAGGGTTGCACTAAAATGCTGAGGCTGGCCTCAAACTTGTGATCCTCCTGCCTCAGCCTCCTGAGTGCCTGATTACAAGCTTGTGTCAGAGTGCCTGGTTCTGCTTGCAAGCTTTTTCAAGGTTGCTGGAAAGGGGTTGGAATCCGCTGCCAGTGAATCTGCTGCCCCTGTGGACAAGCTGAGGCTTCTTCTAGGCTTAGGGCTTAGCTTCTGTGGGACACGGTTTCACCCCCTTATTGACCACTTGTCCTAGCCGTACTGATGTCAGTCAACAGGATAAGGGAAGATGGTTAGAGTTGGTGGTAATTGGCAGAGTGGGCCAGGGGGGAGAAGCCAACAGCTAAACCCCAGCCCTGTTGTCCTGCTGCCAAGGAGGCCTGGAGGATAACCCAGCAGCTGTCTCTGAGTGCTCCTGACCCAGGACAGAGGATCCAACACTCTTACTTTCCAGGTTCAGAAACGGAGGCCACAGAGAGATCCCAGCCCCACTCTCATCATTGTCTTCACTTGGCAGGAGAAGGTCGTTCTGGTTGGCCTGGGGGCCCATTTAGAGCATGCCTGTCCCCCAGAGGCTTTGTTTCTAGAAGGTGCCGGTTCCTTCACCTTGGTTCTCCATCTCCCTTGAGGATCCAAAAGAAAAGTTGATTCTGCAGCCAAGACCAAGACATAGTGATAGTGCAGTGCCCAGCACAGAGGTGCGGACATGGCGTTTCAGGGTCTGGGGTGATTTGTGCACAGTCACACAGCCAGGGAGAGCTACAACCAGGACAGAACCTCTGCTTGTGTCGCTCCAAATCTGCCAATTTTCTTGGTTGGTTGCTTTCTTTTGTTTCTTCATTTTTTTTTTTTAGGGACAGAGGAAATGGTAAAAGTAATGCACACTTTCTATAGAGATTAGAAAACCACACAGAAGAAAATAGAACCTAGAGTCCTACTAACCAGGGAAAGCCATTGGTGACTTTGTTTTCTTTTTACTGGTCTGGGTACTCAAGAGTGCACTACCATTGAGCTACATCCCCAGACCTTTTCATGTTGAGACAGGACTGTGCCAAGTTGCCCATATTGACCTTGGATTTGTGCCCCTCCTGCCTCTGGAGCAGCTGTACTAAGAGGCATGTGGCAATGCACCCAAGTTAATTTTTTTTTTTTTGGTACCAGGGATTGAACTCATGGACACACAACCACTGAGCCACATCCCCAGTCCTATTGTGTATTTTATTTAGAGACAGGGTCTCACTGAGTTGCTTAGGGCCTGGCTGTTGCTGAGGCTGCCTTTGAACTTGTGATCCTCCTGCCTCAGCCTCCTGAGCTGCTGGGATGACAGGCATGTGTCACTGCGCCTGGCTAAAATCTTCCATCTTGCAGGACTGAAACTCTCTACCCATTGCACAGCAGCTCTGCATTCTCCCTCTCTGCCAGTCCCTGCAGCCATCCTGTTCTCTGATTCTATGAATTTGACTATTTCACATTCCTCGTGTGAGTGGGATCCTGCAGGTTTTGTACTGTGTGTGGCTTGTGACACTATATCCTCAAGGTTCACCCATGTTGGAGCATGTGACAGGATTTCCATCTATTTTAAAGTTGAATAATATAATGTTGCATTGTGAATGTGTGTATATGAGAGAGAGAGAGAGAGAGAGAGAGAGAGAGAGAGAGAGAGAGAGAGAAGGAAGGAGAGAATAAGGGAAACAGGGAGAGAGAGAGAAAGAGAGAGAGAGAGAAAGAGATTCAGTCTGTTTCCACATCTAGGGTTTCAATATGTTTGGAGAAATCTCCAGAAGCAGGCTTGCTGGATCACCTGGTCATTGTATTTTTGTTCGTGAAACCTCCATGCTGTTTCTGGGTGACTGCATCCTTGGATGCTCCCAGCCACAGCTCACGAGCCCTCCCTTTTCTCCCCGTCCTCCCTAGCACTGCCCATCTTTTGCTCATTTTGATGGTGGCCCTCTGAACAGGGGCAGGGTGGTATCTGATGGTGGTTTTCAATTATGTTTCCCTTCCCATAGACCTGCAGGCCATTCGTTTCTCTTCTTTTGGACACCCCCTTTTGTACCCTGATGTTCCCATATGCCATCCACCACAAACATTTCTCCACATATTCTTTGCTCTGTGGCCGGGCGCAGTGGTGCATTCTGGTAATCCCTGCAGCAGCTCAGGAGGCTGAGATAGGAGGACTGCAAGTTTGAGACCAGCCTCAGCACCTTAGAGAGACTCTGTGTCTAAACAAAATATTTTTAAAAGGTGGAGCTGTGTATGGCTTAGTGCTTAAGCACCCCTGGGTACCAAAAAAATAAAACAAAGCAAAAAACTAATACTGGTTCTATACAATCCTTTCCAGGAAATAGAAAAGGAAAGAACATTTCTCAATTCATTTTTTGAAACTAAAATCCTGGTTCTAAGATCAGACATACACAGAACAAAAAATTGAAAACTAAAGAACAAAAATGCTGCCGGACACAGTGGTGCACACTTGTAATCCCAGCGGCTCAGGAGGCTGAGGCAGGAGGATTGCAGGTTTGAAGCCAGCCTCAGCAACTTAGTGAGGCTATAAGCAACCTAGTGAGACCCTGTCTCTAAATACGATTTAAAAAGAGCTGGGGATGTGGCTCAGTGGCTGAGTACTCCTGGGTTTCATTCCCAGTACCAAAAAAACCCCCACAAAAACACATGTTTTTTTCTTTGCCCCTTTCTTCACCCTGAAGGCAGGGATGTGAACTTTGAGAGCCTAAAGCTCTGTGACGCTTCTGTCAGTTCTGGCACAGTGGCAGTGGTGTCAGGCTGCCAGGGGTAGAGGTGGAATCAATCCAAGGCAGTCTCTGTAGCACTCAAGCTGGGAGGATCAACTTTGGTGGCAGACAATCCGAGGTTCAAGTCCAGATTTTGCCACTTGCAGGCTGCCCGGCTGTGGGCCAGTCAGTCTGCCTACGACCCCTGGTTTCCCCATCTATAAGGTAGAGAGAATGGTGCCCTCCAGTTCCTGGCCCTTGTGTGTGGCCTTGCTTTAGCTACTGCATGCCACAACCTGACCCACAGGGAGGCCCCGTGGAAGTCAGCTGTTCTTACTGTGGGAATGGCTCGGCCTGACCAGTGCCCACATCTCTCTCGCCTCATTTTCTTCACTCCTGCTCTTGTAATGGATGCAGTCTTTGAGGCCTGGTTTTCTCAAGATCTCCATGAACAGAGGCAGGAGGGAGGCAGGTGCTGTGGACAGGGTGTTTCTGCCTGTCTCCCAAATCCGTGTGTTGAAACCTTCACCTCCAATGTGATAGTATTTGGAGGTGAGGCCTTCATGATGACATTGTCACCCTCATAAGGAGAGACCCCACACTAAGGAGCTTGCTTCCTCTCTCTAACATCGGCCATGAGAGGACACAATAAGAAGGCCATCTCCAGACCAGGAGGCAGGTTCTCACCACACTGGGTCTGTCAGCACCATGATCCTGGAGTCCCCGGCTTCCAGAACTGGAAGATATCAGTCCATTGATGGGAGAAAGCCAGTGGATAAGATGGTAGGTGTGGGGCATGCAGGAACCACCGGTCCTCCTTCTCCTTATAGGTCAGCCTTGCCTCCAGCAGTCCGTGTCCCTGGGGTAGAGGCTCATCTAGGCTGTCATCCAGCTGTGACGTGGTGGGGCCTCTGGCCAGAGAAGGGGTAGGCTGAGCTCCACTGCTCTAGAGAGCCATGCTGTGGGTCTGGGTTCCATCCATCAACACCCCGGGGAATGCAAGCATTTGATTTTGGCACCTGTTGGGAGAGTTACAGGAAGGAGGAGGCCAGGGCCCCTGAGGCTGGGATCGAGCAGAACTGAGTTGGCCTCGCCCCATTTCAGAACCAGTTGCTGAATTTAGCTTTTTAATGATAGAGGCAGCATCTTGTAAGGGATTACTGCCAGCTCTGCTCCCATGTTATAGATGACAAAACTGAGCTCAGAGAGGGCAAAACACTTCCCTAAGGTCACACAGCTAGTCAGTGACCACAAAGCTGCAGACAACCATCACAGTACTTCCGGGCAACAGGGTCATCATCTTTGAGCTCACGTCTCCGAAGATCTTTCTGTTGTAGCTGTGCCAAGGTCAGTCTTTGAAACTGGCCCTCCTCTGGCTTGCAAGAAGAACTTACACATGGGAGAGTGCTTGGAATATGTTGAATCGAATTCTTCCCATTGTACAGTTAGAGACACTGAGGCCAGGAGAGGAGAAAGGATCAGTGTACATTGACCATCACTTCCATGTCACCAGGTTGGACGCAAAAGTGAGTACTGGTGTAGCTTCTCTGGAGATTACAGGTAGAACTAAAAGGTACATGGGATATAGGTCAGATAAGAGGATGAACTTCCCTGCAAGACTCTATGATCATACAACCTTAGCATGTCCCCGCAGAAAGGAACCAGAGGAAGATTCTAAGCCATAGGTTTGAAAACAAGTTGCAGTCACTGCATAACTTGAATCCTATGCAGGGAACCCCACTCTAGCATCATTATCAAATAGCCCGTCCTGCACAGACACTTAGAGCTATGGCTCTGAGTCCATGTCCTGCAAGGAAGCATTGATTAGCCTCTTTGGGTATCCTTCCTAAGCACACTATGCTTTTTAGTTGATCCCCTTTGGTCTCCCTCCTGCTGACCTGCCAGCTCTCTGAGAAAAACTCTTCCACTTTCTTTAGCGTCTCCCTCTAGTCCCTCATCTCCGCATCCATTGCAAGAGTCTGCATGGACCACGGGTGGCCGGCCAGCGGGCAGGGGACGGGGAGGGCGCAGGCAGAGCCATGGCCAGGGCTTTGACAGCTGTGGCCATCTGGAGATGCTGGCCTGGCTCCCCCTGCAGTCTGGTACTGTGCCTGGGGAACTGCCCTTTGTCTTTAGGCCATAAGGTACACTAAGGCGGGACATGTCAGTCCACACCGCCACCACCTCTGGGGCTAGCGGACTCCTGCAGCCCCGCAGGTGGTGCTGGGAATTGCTGACATGAACAGTGCAAGCAGGAGGCTGTTCATTCCTCACCAAGTTCATTCAATAGCTTTCCCTCCCCGCCCACTCTGGGCATTGAACCTAGGACCCCTGAGCACGTGGGGCAAGTGTTCTACCGCTGAACCACACCTCTCGACCTAGGGGACCATTTTTCATCCTTCCCTTTTGAGGCCCCAGAGTGCCTGGGCCCCTTTCTCTGGGTCATATTCCAGGCAGAGAAGGAGACTAAATTGGACAAACTGAGCACCTAGTATGTGCCAGATTTTAGGTCAGGTGCTTCTCTTCTATGTTTCTCTTTCATCCTCAAACCCATGAGGCAGGTTTGATGGTCCCTTTTACAGATGAATGGCCCAAAGCCTACAGGGGTTGGACACTCTTGTCGAAGGGCACCTGGAGCACACAGCTGTCCCCAAGCCTTCCCCCACCTCCACCACCCCCACTCAGTGGGAAGACCCAGCAAGCTGCACGGGGGAAAGGGGAGTAGGAGGAACAGGCCTGGAAGATGCAGAGAGCTGCCCCCAGCCCCGAAACTGCCAGCTTAGCCTCCTGCCCGGAGGGGGGTGGTCCTGGAGGGACCTTCTGGAACAGAGAGAAATTCATTAGCAGATGTGCAAGTCCCCAAGTGATTAAAGATCGATACTCTGGGCTCCATCAGCAGGGGGTTTATGTTTATTATCCGGCTTGGCCCAAAGGCTCCCCAGTCCCACCTCTCCATACTTGTTTCCCCTCCTCCTGAGATGCTCAGGCCCACTCCGTCTGCCTCCTCCCAGGCCTCTCTTCAATCCACACAACCTAGGCCAGTTCCCAGGACAGACACACTGGGGATGGAAGTGGTGGGGAATGACAGGTGGCAGGGTGCCGGGATTACCTCCTGAACAGCAGGCTCATTTGCTAATCTGAGCTTTGTTCATTTCAGGGACCAAAGAGGACTTCATTTCCATTTTGGGATAGGCCAGAAGGAAAGAGAGTGGGGTACTACAGCAGGAAAGATAAAGGATGGATAATAAGAGGAACTTCCAGTTGCCAGCGAGCTTTGATTCCTGGACTGGGGTACACGTACTGCTTGGCTGTGGGAAAAGGGCTGGAATGGAAATGACACAGGCTGGGCCTCTAGCCAATGGGAACTTCCCCGTAGAAGATGCCACTTAAAAGTGTTATTAAACCCTCAGGACTTTTAAAGTGGAGAACAAGGTAACTATGAACACCCTTTAAAGTGATATTGAGAGTTCCCAAGAGACGTCCGTGTCTTTCTCACTTCCCCCTGCCTTGGGATGGAGACAGGTGGCTCCTGCGACATCCCCCTCCCACCAGTTTCTTCTCTGTCTTCCAGCCTTGAGCCAACAAGTCTGCATGGATTCAGGGGCTTCTCTGGAGTAGAGATAGAGGGTGAGCCTGGCTCCTTCTGCCTCGGTTGGATTCTACCCGTTGAGTGGTTTTGGGGGAAGAAAGAAAAAGCAGTAGTGACCATGGGCTTCCACCTCAAATCAGCAACTTCGACCTTGGGCTGGGAACATTCCTGGGTTCCATTCTCTCCAGACTAGTAGATTGGAAATTAGATGGATTGCTACTCCCACAATCTTGGGAGCCAACAGAGAAATGTCACCCCAGCCTCTCCTTGCCTAGCTCTGATGTTACTTTCCCATCATAGGACTTCCAGCTCTTCAGTCCAGGAGACTGCAGAGTGCACCTGGCTGGCTGCCTCTGTGGGGAGTCCCACATTCTGGAAGTCCTTCTTGATGTCTGACATGAAGCCTTCTTGCTGCAACCAGCTCATTTTTTTCTCCTCATTCTGTCCACAGAACTGTCAGAGGGACTCTTCTTGTTTAAAATCACGCTGTGAATGGAACTGAGAAGACTGAGAAGCATAGGCTGGACTAGGAAGCCTAAAGAAACTCAAGAGTCGGACTGGGGCTATCGCTCAGTGGTAAAGCACTGCCTAGCATGTGTGATGCAGTGAGTTCGATCTTCAGCACCCCATAAAAATAAATAAAATAAAGGGATTGTGTCCATCTACAACTAAAAATAAAAGTTTTTAAAAAATGAAGAGCAGAGTCTGCTAGAGTGGGAGCCTCTCCTTAGCTTAGTGACTTTGAACAATGTTACACCTAGTGTCCTCGTCATTTACTCTTGGTTTAGCATGCTGTCACTCAACAGTCTCTCCTGCTACCATTAGTACTGCCTGTTAGTCAATTATTCAGCCAAGGGCTGTGTGCTCCTCCCAACGCTTGGCCCTACTGGGGGTAGGGTTGGCACTGTCAAGGAGGGGACCCATGTGGCCAGGCTGTACCTTTCAGGGGCTCCCAGCCTAGTGGTCCTTGCTGGCCTCACCTCTTCCTCCACCCAGGCTGGGGGTGGGGGTGAGAGGTGCTTCCAGTGCAGCTGAATTGGGTCATTAAAATCACTCCTCTACCCCTGACAGATGACCTCCAAGGTCCGTTCCAGTCCTATGATTCCATGATTCCAACTGGGGGGATCCAATTAACCCTTGTCATGCTCGGCTGGGCGGCGTGGGCTGTGTAGTGGGAAGGGGTGGAGTGGAAGAGGCCTGAGGAAGGCCACTCTCAGCACACACCAGCACACACTGTCCCCTTTCTCCCGTCCCTCCCCTTCTGTAACAGGCCCTGCCAGGGTGCGGGCCTGGGAATTCAAGTGCCAGAGGAAGGAAGGACAGGACTCTCAGTGGTTGTGGGTCCAGGCCAGCTCTGGCCATGTGTGGGCTGTAGCAGGCCTTTGGATCAGGCTCAGGCAGAGGGTGTCCCCAAAGCTTTGAAGAACAGAGATAGGAGGAGATGGGGGCTTTGGAAGGAAAAGAGAGAGCAAGATCCCTGGCCAGTAAACGGGCCATCCAGGGGCCTGGCATCTTGGACCATGTGTTGCCACCCATGCAGTGCGGGTGCCAGGTGGCTTCCTCCTGGTGGAACATTCTGCCAGTTCTCCAAGGGCATGACATTGGGCAAGGTTTGGATTCTGCTCAGGATGGTGGTGGAGCTATCCATGTGCCAATGGTCAGAGCTGAGGTGGGCCCTAGAGATGGCCATAAACAGGCACCTTATGGGCCACTTAGAACCTTCTGAGTGTCTCCTTTGGCTCCCGTCATGCCTACATCAAGAAAAAATGATTGGCCATCATGAAAATTCAGGAGTTTTCTACATAAAAATCCAGATTTATAACTTTGAAAAAAAACTCTGACCATCTAGTAATCCTGGGCTCACACTCACAAGGCCATCGACAGCTGGGGCTGAGTGGCAGCTGTCCCTGGAGCCAGGGCACATACTCTCGGCTTCTCCACAGCCTTCACCTGCCTGAGTTTGCTCTTCCTGGGGCGAATGGGGAGATCAAGGCCCACAGAGAAAGGAGGTCCCTCCCTGGAGATTCCCCAGGGTGAGGGACAGCATTCCCCCGTCACCTTCCTCCCCAGAGCTTGGCCAGAGGCTCCAGGGCCCCTCTGCCACCACCCTCCCCCTCTGCTCTGGAGGACCAGCAGCCTCTGCGGCCAGGCTTGGTCTGGCTGCCTTCCTGCATAGCCCCCTTAGCCGCCGGGCCCCAGCCCAGGCCCAGGCTGCGGGGCCTCCACAGCCTGGCCTCAGCTCCCGCAGCTCGGAACAAGAATGTCATTAAGTGCAGGGGGCGCCGCCGCCAGGCCTGGGGCGTCTGACCACAGAGCTGGGGCTTCCTTCTGCAAACAGCCCTGACTGGCCCAGCAGGGCCGGCCCTGTGTATGTGAGCTGAAGGGGTACTGTGGCCACCCATCCTGGCCACCCAGGCTTCTCTTGCTGCCTCTGACTTCCTTGGCCCCTTCTTTCCTGTGACCACCCCAGTCCTGTCTCTCTCTCTCTCTCTCTCTTCCCTCTGCTGCTCCTCCTTCTCTCTCTCAGCCAGGCTTGCTTTCTGCCTCTTTCTGTCTTGGTTTGGCCGTCCTCTCTGGCATGGGTCCTTAGTCTTCTTCAGGGTCCTGCCTGCTGGCTAGGTCTGTCTGCTGCAGCACCATCTTGCTGACCCACAGAGGTGCCTGTCCAGCGTCTGTCTCTTGCTCTCCATCTCTGAGCTGCACCGTGTCTCTCCAGCTCTGCTGTCCCTCGGGTCTCCTGCGCTGTGGGCCTCTGAGTCACCAGTCTCTCCCTCACTCCAGCTCTCTGGCCCTCCCTCAGTCTGTGTTCCTGAGGCCCCCACCAGGAGGGCTTCTGGGAGGTTGGCTGTGCTGGATCAACATGGCCCCAGCAGCAGGGTAGGAGGAATTCTGCTGACGGAGCTTTCCTCTGGGGCTGAGGAGGGGCAGTGTGAACCAGCGGCCAGAGGCCCAAGGAGAGGGCAGTGTCCTTTCCATGCCTGTGTCCCTTGCCCCAGCTAGCTCAGGGCATGTCCCCAGCTGAAGAAAAGGAACACCTCCAAGGGGCGGCTCCCTACCATTGCTTCCTTACCACTGATGCCCCTCAGAATAGATACAGTGCACACACTCCGCCAGCACCCCCAGTCCAGCACCAACAGGATGGAATTCAGTGGTGTGTTTCTCCTGGCCTGGCCTGCCTAGGCCTCGATAGCAGGGGCTCTGGGGCAAGGAACCAATCCAGGGGCCCCTGAAGCAAACCATTGGGTACAAAGAACTCATGGCAGCTGACCCTCCTCTCCCAGATGACACCCTGCTCTTCACAACTATTCTAGATTTAAAGGCTCTGCTCCTGAGGAGGAAAAGTGTGTTGACTTCCCCTCTCACCTATCTCTGAGGCCTGATCCTACTGTGGGTTAGCAGGTGCCTAAGCCAAACTGAAATCCTTCATGCTGAGATGCTGAGGTTCAGGTAAACAGGGTGTGTGTGTGTGTGTGTGTGTGTGTGTGTGTGTGAGTGAGTGTGTGTGTGATGGGGTGAGTCCATGTGCCTAGATAGAGTGGAAAAGCAATGGTCAATGTGTGGCTGTGTGGCAGGGACACATGGTAAGATGGGGTATATATAGGGAACTCAGAGGAGAGACGATGGGTCCTCTGGCAGAGAGACTGAAGGAACAAGGCTAGAATGGCAGGAATGCAGAGAGAGGAAGAAGATGGAGAAGAAGATGCCAAATGACATAAGGCCAGGAAGTTTCCTGAAGAAGAAATCAGGAAGATTTGTGGGGGGAGTCTTTTACACCCCAAAACACTGTAGGAGTTCTGTGGGGTAGGAGAGAGTCTTCAGAGACACACAGTGGAACCTACTATTTGCATGACCAGTTTGTCCCAGTTTGCCAGAGATTGTCCAGATTTGAGAACTGAAACTCCCATTTCCGAAGAAACCCCTCAGGCCCCAGTAACCTAGGATGAGTGAGTCGCCCAACTACCTGCCCGCCCTGCCTACCAGGCAGTGTGCGCCCGCGGACAGCTCGTTTCCACCTCCACACAGCCCTGGGCCACGGATCACAGTAGGCAAGCCCCATTTTACAGAAGAGACAATGTAAAGAACTGGCTTTAATGTCATGTGGAGAGTGGCCAGTTTGAAGTCAAGGTCTGTTGTTGGTCCGCATTGGACTTTTTATCCTAGTCTCGGAGACCTTCAGGGACAAACTTAGTAACCTCCCTCCTCCCCCACACACATTCCAACCTCAGCAGTTTCCAAGTCCTGACATGAGGCACTGTCATTTGGACCTACTGCCCAAGTTCCACTGGGCTGCGGCTGGGAATGGGGGTGGGCTGGGAGAAGGGGGGCCCTGGTCCCCTTCAGCCCAAGGCCTGCCAGGGCTTCACTGGGGACTGCCACCTGTTGATTTTTTGGCTTCTCCCCCAGCTGGGGGCAGGACCAGCTGCTGGGGAGGAGGGTGAGGGTGGGAGGCGGAAACTGGGGGGAGTGCTGAGGGGGGGTGTCTCCAGGGTCTTGCTGGGTTCCTGGGCTCCAGGTGGTGGGTCTGGGGAGGGCTGGCCCAACATCTGAGAGCAGGCTGGGGGCTGGGCCCCTGGAGTCCCACGCTGTTGGTCAGTGCCTCCGGTGTGCTGGGGTGTGAGGAAGCGGCTACAGAGCAAACAAACAGAGCCTGTGAGCACAGGAAGCAATTACGGACCACCCGGCCTAGGCTGCTGAGGAGCCTGGAGTGGGGGGCAGTCTGAGGCCAGCCTAGGCAGCCATCTAGGTGTGGCCTGGGGCAAGGCCAGCAGAGCATAGGGAGTAGGCTCTAAGCTGTTGAGATTCTGGGGAGGCCATAGCAGGTGTCCCCTGCTGGGGATGAATCCCTTCCACTTAGAAGCAACTCCAACTAAGGGACGACCTTGGTAAACTTGGGATACTGGTTTGTTGTCAGGAGGCCTTGGTCCTAGGTCTAGCCATGGCATTCATGAGCTTTGGGGATTATCTGTTCTGCCCTCTGAGTCTTAGTTTGGCCAACTCTATAATGAGGTGATTGGAATAAACAATCCTTAACGGTTCTTCCAGAGTTCATAGTCCATAATACCATAACGTTGCTGAGAGCTAAGGATTTTTTTTGGCTACGGAAGATTTCTTAAGTGTTAGTTGGATGTATTCTCTGGCTTAATTAGCAGCATCAAGAGAAGGAATTATTTACCTATTTATTTACTTATTTATTTATTGGCAGTGGGGGCTTAATCCAGGGATGCTCCACCACTGAGCTACATCCCCATCCCTTTTTATTTCTTTTATTTTGAGATAGGGTCTCACTGTAGGGCCTTGATAAATTGATGAGACTGGCCTCAAACTTGTGATCCTCCTATCTCAGCCTCCTGAGATGCTGGGATTATAGGCATGTGACTCTACCTGCCTATAGGTTTAGGACACAGGCTCTCTCCTTAAAGAATAATGTTATCTTAAAAAATACTATATATTAGGCCAGGCACAGTGGTGCATACCTGTAATCCCAGCTACTCAGAAGACTGAGGCAGAAGGATCCCAAGTTCAAGACTGGCCTGGGCAAGGTGGAGAGACTGTGGTGGTACAGTGCTTGTTTAGCATGTATAAGGCCCTTGGTTCCATCCACAGAATGGAAAAAAAAAAAGCCAATAGCTACACAGTAACTATTTACATGGGCTAGAAGTTTCACTTAAGTGGACTCATTGGGGAATTTTCTCCCAAATCCTGTAAAATGGGTATAATTTATTATTGCTATTCTAGACACAAAGAAACTATTACTAACAGGTGCTGAGTGATTTGCCTAGGTCTGCTGATTGAGGAAGCAGAAACCACAATTGTACCTACCTCAACCAGACTCCAAAGGCAGCACTGTGAATCATGATTCTAAATGGCTTCTCTGGCCAATGAGGAACCAGTAACTGTCCACATTCGCTATGGTGGACTTTCCCACTCAATAGCTTTGTTCAGCTTTACAATAGGCCTGTGCACCTGCCAAGATGATCCCCATTTTCCAGATACGGACATTGAGGAGCAGTGAGTGAAAAGCCCAGCTGCCCTCTCCCTACGTCTCCTGTGCATCAGGGTACTGCTATATTCCCTCCACCCCACCTTGCCCACGGGGCTCACACAGAAAGCCAGCAGCACTCCTAAAGTACCTGGGAAGTGCTTTGTGTTGTCACGAACCCCCTAGGCTACAGGTGGCCCAGAGCATTTCATGCTTCATTCTGGACTGTGTCCACAGTCTTCCCTTTTCTTCCTACCCCAGGGGTTTATTGAGTACCTACTATATTCCAGGCATTGTGGTCTTGTTTCTGTGAGTTATTCCCTGAAGTTCCACAGTCACTCTGTGATGTCATTCAGACCTTCATTTTGTGGGTGAGAGAGCTGAGGCTCAGGAGCTTCTGTGGATCCCCTAAGTCTTCTGGCCTCCTTCTGTCCCAGGGCCTAGGGTAGGAGCTAAAGGGCCCTTGGGGGCCTGTTCTTATAGCTCTGTCCCCTTCAGAGGACTCATTCCAGGAAGTGACTGGTCACAGTCATATCTTCCTTTCAGCTCCTGGAAGTGAGTCCAGGGTGAGCGGTCTCACAGTGACCTCTGTCCCTGTCTCTGTCACCTGCGGCTCCCCGTTCCCCACTTGCCTGGAGCTGGGCTCAGGTCTCTGGAGGGTCCTTTGGGACACTGATCTTCAAGTGCTCATGGGCCACCAGGGCCTCATCTCATAGGTACTGTTCTAAGCTCTTTGACCCAAATTACCTGATTTACAGTTCTGTGTAATGCAGCAAAGCAGATACTATTATTATCATCATTCCCATTTTCCAGATAAGGAAGTTGAGAGGCAGCCAGGTTCTCTGGATTGCCAGAGGCCGCACAGCCAGCAAGAGGGAGCCTGCTGCGCACAGGCCCTGGGCCTAGTCCAGTCACATTTGTGCTAATAGGTAAAGATCCTTAAGTGCCATCCTCAAGGAGCGTGCCCTTGACTGGAAGCAAGAGGAAGTAATTGAGGGGCTTAACCTAGGAGGGACATAATCTACTTTGCTTGTGACATCAATCCATCTGGCTACAGGGAGCAGGGGGCCTTGGAGGGACAAATGAGAAGCAGGAACACTGGTGGGAAGACTGGGGCCACTGCAGTCTCTGGGAGGAAGCCTGGTTCAAGGCAGTGACAATGGCGGTGGACATACAGGGCAGAGATGGAGACACTGTGGCCATGAAGGCAAGGTCCCTAGTGTTCCTCACACTGCCCTAGAGGAAAGGAGCATCCACCCTCAATAGGGACCCTCTGCTAAATTATGTGCCTAGAGGGACATACTTTTCCAGTTGGCACTAGGCACTTTGTGGACCAGCTCAGGGCTTTGACTGGACAGCCGACTGAGACAGAGGACAGTCGCCTAGGAGGGCATAGGGAAGGGAGGATCCCAATGTAGACCTCCTCCCTCCTGCTCCCCACTATTTCCTGGTGCTCCCACCAAAGTGAGGCACCAGGGATGTGACAATGTCCCCATGTGACAATAGGGGACATGCAACAGATGTAAAGGTGTGGGGAAAGAGAAGTCTAGGTTTGACAAGAAACTCTTCCCAGTGGCTATTGCTGGGTATTGGTAGAGTGGATGAAGAGAAGTGAATTTTGGCTTATGCACTGAGGTGTTCTATGGACATTCTTACCAAGAATGTGTTTCATTGAAAGAAAAATAGAAATGTTTTGAAAAGGAATAATCCCCTCTCTTTGGTGGGGAGTGTGGATCTCAGTTAAGATTTCAGACAGCACTTTGCAAATTGAGGGGCTGGGATAATGGATGAGAGACATTTCAAGCCCCTCTCGTGAAAAAGGCCAAGGCAATGTCCTCAGGCTGACTATCCCCCCAGCTCAGCACCCTAACTGGCCTGAACCCTGGTAGGTGACCAAACTCAGCTTCCCTGGGCTCCTCAATTTATCCTTGTCCCATCAGCCTCCTGGAGCCAAGCAGAGTTTGTACAGAAGGGATCTCGAGGTGTAGGCCTTTGCTGAGGCCCTGGGAATCAGTGACAAGTTGAATGGTATAATGAGTTAATTAAAGCTATCCCATATGTATGTGATACTAGGTCAGAGGAAGAGTTTTGACCAGGAAATCACATGGGACACCTTGACCCCTGAGCCCCAGACTCCTTGAAGAAACTTAGACCAGTTGCTCCCTGTGCCTGCCTCAGTTTCCCCATCTATACAATAAGGAGGCCGGAAGACATGGTCTCTTTAGGCTGTGCCAGCACTGACGTTCCAGGAGTCTCTAATTAAAATTGTCCCCTGTGTATTAATCTTCTTGTCAAGTTTTAATTAATGGCTGATGGAGTCAGAGCAGGCACCAGCTGCCACTCCCCTGCTGGGAGGCAGGGGACACCCACAGGATGCTTGACCTGATAATCACCGCTAAGTGGCCTTTATCCCTATACCCCCACCTCTCCACCTCAGACCTCTCCTCAAAGATCAATGTTTTTTTCTACTATGCTATACCACCTAGGGTTTGAGGGATTGTGTGTGTGTGTGTGTGTGTGTGCACGCGCGCATGCGCTTGGTTTGTGGAAAAGAGTATAACCTTCATCTCAACTCAAGCTACTAACTAGTTCTATGATCTTTTTTTTTTTTTTTTTTTGTAACTTAACCTCCCTGAGCTTTGTTTTCCTCTCCCATCAAATGGGAAGAGCATCTGGCCTCAAGTAAATAAAATAAAATAAAAAGCTTACATAATAAGCTCATTAATTATCCCACAGAGAAGTCCTCCATAAGGGTGTTTCAATAGTTGGTTTATTCAGAATCCAGGAGGCCAGTTCCCTCCATCATTCTGTTCTTGACTTCTGTCCTCAAGCCTGTCTCCTCATAATCAGCTCCCAGGATGGCACTCTCATTCAATAAGACCCCAAGACAGGAAGAAGTCATGGCTTTGCTTTGGGTCACTTTTTCAGAACAAAGTGACCTTGCCCAGTACATTCCAGCAGCTTTCTGTTAATGCCTCTCACTGTACAGAATTTTCACATGCCAAACTGAAGCCAACCACGTGGCAAAGAAGTTACAATTATCGTGGCTGAGTGAGATCAGTACTCTCAATCCTGGCTACCCATTAGAATTTCCTGGTGTGCTTTAAAAAAAAATACCAGTGCTCAGACTGCTCTCCTGGACCAATTTAATCTCTGGAAGTAAGGCCCAATTACTACTATTTTAAAAAACCTTTGCAAGTGAGTCAAATATGCAGCCAGGGGGATGAACCACTGGCTGAGACTAACCAAGATCAAGCCCCCATAGTGCAGCCTCCCCCATGCTGGCTGCTCAGAAGTGGATGAACAGATTGGAGTCTGAAAGGGAAGAGGAAGTGGTGATGAATGGTTAGCTAGTCAATATCCACACAGCCCCTGCTCCCTTGTTATCACCAGAAGTAGGGTGGAAATTTGTGGAAATATGTATCCTCCAGAGGTATTTCTTCCCAGGACTGGCCCTGTCTTTGGACTGGAAGACTCTGGCTACCCTAGGCAGTTATTTCTAAATCTGGCCACATGTCAGATTCTCCTGACATGCTTGTTAAAAGTAATGATCCCTGGGCTGGGGTGTGATTCAGTGGTAGAGCACTTGCCTGGCATGCATGAGGCTCAGGGTTCCATCCCCAGAACTCCCAATGAAATGACAAAAATATTGATCCTTTCTGGGCCTACCTATCATAGAGCCCAAACACACACACACACACACACACACACACTCTCACACACACACACACACACACACACACACACACACATTAATTGCTCAAGTGGGTCTTAGGCAGCCTAGCCATAGTGTGATGTTTTGAACTCACTGCTTCACAAATGTCCCCCATGGCCTTGAAATGGGCCTGGAACTCCATCATTGGGTCTGCTTTCCTAAGTCACCATTTCTATTACCAACTCCCCTGCCCCCAATTAACTCGCCACATTCTTGATTTTTAAGGAAAGATAGTTGGAAAGATGCTGGGCCTCTCTTGCCTTTAGTTCTTTTTCTTAAAATGAGGGTAATAATGGTCGCCTCATTTGTAATTGCAAAAGGCCCATGAAACAGCAGAAAGTAGTTTGTCACCAGAACATGCAAAGGGCTGGTGAGAAAATACCTGTGCCCTGGGAGACTGGAGGTCAATACTCCAGTTTTGTCCCCAGGTCACCTGGGGTCTGACCTTTCTGTTCTCCCAACCCCTAAGCCCCTATGATAATTTTACTGACTCCTGAAGGGCTTGGTCTGTGGGTGGAGTCTTCTGTTTTGTGGCATTCTTAGTAACAAGAAGCCCCTCTTCTGCAGAAATCTTTTGGCACTTTAGCAAGTCACCTTGCCCTGATGGGTAGGACAGAAGTCATCCGGGTTTCCCAAGCAAGAGCAGAGGGTAAAGGCTGGACTGGGGAGTTCTTCTCAGGGGAGAAAGGCTGGGGTGGTGGTGGGGTCCAGGATGAGGGCTAGGGAAGCTCTAAATTTATGAGGGATATTTCCAAAGACCCATGTCCCAGGCCTCAGGATGTCTGCTAAGAGTCTGCAGGACCCTTAGCTTCATTCACTGGCATTCCCAATGTCCCTGCTCCAGAGGAAGATTTTTTCCTCCTCGTCTCCATGTGATCTATGGAACACCTACTATGTGCCAAGTTTTTGAGGGTTTCACCAGGTCTATGGATCCCAGCCACAGCTCCCAGGCTCTGCAGCCCCCTCAAGTCCCTGGATCTCCCATTTTCCCACTTCTCTTTGCTCCACATCTGGCTCTGGGTCAAATGTGGATCTCCTTTCAGCCTGAGAGCGTCCATCTGTACAGCCAGAGCCAGAGCCAGAGGCGGTCCAACAAGGAGCTCATCCATCAGCTGAGTCCAGGCAGGGGCTGGGAAAGACCACAGGGTGTCAGACCACCCAGGATGCCGAAGGAAGAGAGGAGCTTCTGGATCTCCTGGCCACGAGGTTTGTTCTGGCCCAAACATCCAAGGAGTGGGAGGATCCAAGATAGAGCATGAGGAATCCTGAGTCTAGTTCTCAGAGGACCAATAATGCTTTGTGTGACCTCAAACATTTCCTGCCTCTCTCTGGGCCTCAGTTTCCTCATCTGTAGCATGAACAAGTTGAATTCAAATGGCAGAGTCAGGGAATCTCAGGGTCGAAAGTACCTTTTGAGGTCATCTAGCTGCAGCCTCCACCCAGGGGTCAGTTGAGCTGTGCTGGCACACCTCTACTGATGGGAGGCTCCTTCCTTCCACTGGCATTCTGGGATCAGTCATTCCAAGTGGTCTTCCTGTGGCTTCCACCAACAGGTTCAAACTAGGTCTGTCTCCTGTGGCTACACAAGGCCTGTGCCCTGTGACAGCCCTTCAGATGGCTCAATCCCAAGTTGACTCAATTCCAAGCCAAATGGTCCCTTCTGCTCAGACTGTTCTCACAGAGCCTGCTCTGGATCCCTCACTGGTTGAGGCCTGTCACTGGACAAAGTCTCCCAGGTATGGTCTTGGCAAGGACTCAGAGGGCCAGAACATCACCTTGCTCCTTCCAGACACAATAGGTCTTACAGCTTGTCACCTTTTTAAATATTTAATTTCTAGTTGTAGTTGGACACAATATGTTTATTTTTATTTATTTATTTTTATGTGGTACTGAGGATCGAACCCGGCGCCTCGCACATGCTATGCAAGTTCTCTACTGCTGAGCCATAACCTCAGCCCCAGCTTGTCACCTTTGGCGGGGGGGCTCTTTGGGGGTCTCTTCTAGCTTAATAGCTCCATGGAGAATGGTTTTCTGATTTCTGTTATCCCAGTGCCTGGTTTAGGTATGTGTTCAGACCTGTATTTGGAACGTAAGCAACTCCTGGTTCAATCCCTGGAACAACAACAACAATAACAACAAAAAGAGACCTATGAGAGCTGGAAGCCTGTGGGTGCATGTGTGAGCACACGTGTACGTGTGCATATGCTTGCCCCCAGAGGCAGCCTGAACTGCACGGGTGTACTGGGCCATGGAAGGCCCCAGACTACCCAGATACATCCAGGCAGCTCCAATACCTGCATTCCTGCTCTATTTGTCACACAATGAGGACCTGGAATAGGCGCCTGGTAACACTGGTGTTCATCAGTTCCCAAGTCCTGAAGAGGCTGGTATCTATATATGCAGCCTGGGGACCCAGAGTGTCCCTTGCAATTCTATGTGCAACTTGCCCATGTTGTTTATGTCTTGAAGAGGTGGCTGTGTCCCATCTGTTGGCAGGGGTGACGTGGAGATGTGTCTGAAGCTGTAGGAAATGACTGTGCCCCGTCAGTCGGCAGGCGTGTTCCTGGCTGGGAAGAGGAGGTAGGATGAAGGTGGAGCCCTGTCACTTGATAGGGGTATTCCCAGCTGTCTGCATTGTGGGGGCGGGAAACTGCCCTGGCAGGCGACTGGGGGATCCTGTCCATGCCTGCTCTGACGTGGCTCATCGATGTGTGTCTGTGTGTGTGTGTGTCCTTGTGCCACTCAGCTGTCATCAGCCCCAATCACCACAAGGGAAGCCAGCCTTGCCAGAACTCAAGGTCATAAGAAGGACACTTCAATTATTCCAATGTCATCTGTCTGGGTCCCAGTGGAGAGGACAGACACAGGCTTCAGGGCTGGCTATAGAGAGTGCGTGCCAGAGAAGAACAGGGCAGATGAAGGGAAGAAGAGGGAGGGCCAGAAAGGGAACCTATTGGCCATCTTGAGCAGAGGGAGCCAACAGAGGCTGTCCAGACACACAGTCACAGATGGGGCATTCTCAGAGCCAAGTGACACAGTTGCTGGAGTGGCAGGTGCAAGTGTGGGTCTAGGAGTCAGATAGCCCTGGTTCTGGCCTGGTTCTGCTGCTTCCTGGCAACTTGGCCCTTTTTTCATCTGTAAAATGGGTGGCTGGGCAAAGGTGTGGCCTGTGGTACATGCCAGGAAATACAAGGCCCCTTCCTGCCTGTTGCTCCCTCTGTGACTATCTGAGAGAGGCAGATGGTGGCTGGCCATTGCCTTTTGGGGACCTCTACCACGCTTGTCTGCATTCTAGTCCAGAGTTTTGATTCTCTTGGCTTGGTCCCCTTGACTTGGAAGCGAAGTTGACATAGAATGAAGGAAGGGACCAGAGTCTCTGTGACTCCTTGGTTGTTTGGCTCACACTTGGGGATTACTGTCATTCCCCACGTGTAGGATCTTTCTAGAAACCCAGCCAAAAAAGGCTCTTTCTTCTTCCATCTCTTCCCCAGAGGGGAGAATGAGTGTTGGAACCAATGAGGAAAATGAGGCTGTGATCAGTGAGTTCTCTCAGGTCACACAGCTGTGGGACAGACACAGGTTTCGAATCTACCAGACCACACCCATTGTCCCTTTCATCTTCTATATCATCACGCTACTTCCCCCATCCCACCCCCAGCATCCGAAGCCCTGGCCGCGACACACTGACTACTCAGGATTTCCAAAACACTCCCGGTGTTTTCCTGCTTCTGTGTTTTTTCCTCACTCCGATTCTTTGGCCTGGAATGTTCGTTCACCCAGTGCTGCCCTGACCCCCCCCACTTCCACCCCTTCTCACCTCCTGGGCCTGTGCAAATCCTCCTTATTCTTCAGAGCTGCAACGCCTCTTCTGATTCCTGGAATCTGGGGGACTTTCTGGGCTCCCAGAGAGCTTTGTTCCTCTCTTCTGTCACTAGACACCGTGCCCACA
The DNA here is from genome assembly GCF_048772815.1 of Callospermophilus lateralis. Classification (NCBI taxonomy): domain Eukaryota; kingdom Metazoa; phylum Chordata; class Mammalia; order Rodentia; family Sciuridae; genus Callospermophilus; species Callospermophilus lateralis. The sequence goes on along the minus strand of NC_135325.1, from coordinate 53,430,762 downwards.
GAACAAGATGAATCTTGAAGATCACTGAGTCAAACCGTCTCGTCTCTGTGCTCGGAGAAGAAACCCAGGAGAGCCAGGGAAAAGATGGGGCTCAAGTACACACTTGCTCTTCTCCCCAACCCTCTGACCACTGTTTCAGTCTCTTACCTGTTGAAGGTCCCTCAGGCCTCTAGGACCCGTCCCTCTTCTGCCTCCCTTCCCCCACCTCCCCTTCTCTCAGCTCTCCTTTCCTTTTCCTACCCCTTCCTTTCTTCTTTCTCTCCTTATTGGAAGTTAATCTATGATCAAGGCCTGAAGGAAAGTATTTCAGGGGTCAGGGGTACTAGGAATGGAACCCAGGGTTTCTGTACACCTGAGCTACATCTTCAGTTCTTTTTATTATTTTTTTATTTATTTATTTTAATTTTGGGATGGGGCCTCTCTAAATTGCTGAGGCTGGCCTCAAACTTGTGATCCTCCTGCCTAGGCCTCCTGAGTTGCTAATGAGATTTTAAAGCACACCAACATTTGGACTCCAGCCAAGATAAATTAGAACAGAGCTTCTGGGCCTAGGGCCCAGGCAATGGCATTTTTGTAAGCTCTCCAGGTGATTCCAATGTGAAGCCAGGACTGAGAATCTCCTCTTTGGGGAAACTTTAGAAGGATAGACCCTGAAGATATGTTCCAGTCACCTAGGATAGCTTTTGCTTTAAATGTCTGTCCCCCTATCAAGCTCTGGGGCTTGCTGATCATTTTGGCAAGTCTGGCTGCTGAGTGTATGGGGTACCTCCCAGCCCTGAGAGGCCAGCTGTGCCCCCCTCTTCCCTCCCTTCCTTCCTCCTGCCCATCTTTGAAGGAGGAGGGGTGCTGATGCAGAAGAGGCGAGGGGGCTGAGAGCACAGCTGGGATTCCAATCACCTCCAACCACAAAAATCCATATCAAGCCATCTCTTCCCCCCCTCCCCCCAAGCTAGGCTGTACAGAAGCACCCCACTTCCTGAAAGCAGCCCAGAGGCCCCAAGTTGATACAGGGAAAGGGGCTCTGCATGTGGATATTAAGGAGAAGGGGAGGGAACCCTCAGCTGTCCCTTATTTGGGGGCTGTGTGGGAAGCTCTCTGTGTCCCTTGAATCTGATCAGCCCCTAAGTCCACACAGCCTCCCTGGCCAAGAAAAGGAAGGCATAGGGGGCCGTGAGGGAAGGTGGGTTTCTTCCCCACGGGACAAATGTCACCCTGCCATCTAAAACAGCGACTTCCCAGGAGCAGATCCAGCTGAACTGGTTCCCTTCCTCTTGCCAAGATGGACCCGGGTATCTATCATGGAGTGCAGGCTTTCTCTTCCAGGAACATCCCTCCACCAGCCTCCTTTCCTTACCTTGGCTAGGCAAATCCAGATGACCAACTAGAAAATTCCATCTGATGCTGCTGGGTTAGCAAGTGTTGAGAGCAAGGAAGGCCTGAGAAGTAGGGTCCCACTTTGATAGGACTCTTGGCCCAGGAAGATTCTGCAAAGCCAAGGGCTGCTGGGATTGGAGACTGGAGAAACCCCAGTTCATCCAGGGGCTGCTCAGAGCCTGCAAGGAAGTGCACAGGCTAGGCCTGATCTGGGCGTCAGGAAGACTCCTGGGGCCTAAATGGGCTACCTGTTGCCAGAGGGACGGAGCAGGGGCAGAGACAGAAGGTGACAGGCAGATTCACATCTTTATCCTGCAAGCCGCTGGGAGGCACGGATGTGTAGGTGCTCCTTGACTTACAATGGCCAGGGCCCAATGAACGCACTGTAAGTGGAAAAGAATCCTAAGTCAAATATGCACTCACTGTGCCTCCAGAACACTGTAGCTTAGCAACACAGCACACTGTAGAGGATCAGTTGTTTCCTCTCGTGATCATGTGACTGAGCAGAGGCTTCTGCTCCCTGGCCCTGCCCAGCATCATGAAGGGTATTTTATTGCATTCCACCATCCCAGAAAAAGATCACAATTTGAAGTGCAGTTTCTACCCAATATGTATCAGGTTTGCATCATCATAAAGCCAAAAAAAGCATTAGTTGAATCATCATAAGTTGGGAACTATCTGAACTTGAAGGACAGTAGGTAAGTGAGATGACAAATTGGAGATATATGTCTGGGTGTGGTGGTGCCCATCTGTAATCTCAGTGACCTGGGAGGCTGATGTACGTGGATTGCAAGTTTAAACCCAGCCTCAGCAACTTAGTGAGACCTGGTCTCTAAATATAAAAAATAAAAAGGGTCAGGGATGTGGTTCAATCCATGGTTCCATATTTTATATATATATATATATATATATAAACATTTTTTTGCCTTCATGGTTTTCTTGGTTGAAGGCTGGCTTGGGGCATGAAGGGTTGAAGACCTGAAGATGAAGTACCATCTGCAGAATGGCACAAAGGTCTCAGTTCATAAGGTTGGTGAGACAGACATGAAAGAACTAGAATTTTTTTTTAAGCAGAGATTGTACCCAGGGGTGCTTAACCACTGAACCACATCCCCAGTCCTTATTTATTATTTTATTTTTAAATTTTGAGACACAGTCTTGCTGAGTTGATGAAGTTGCCCTTGAACTTTAGATCCTCCTGCCTCAGCCTCCTGAGCCACTGCACCTGGCTTAATGAAGCAGTTTGAATGTCAAGGTGAGAAAGACAGGGCAATCTTTTGGATATTTGTGGCACAGTTTCACTTGCTCACTTAACACGTTCTAATGGCTCCCAGCATTCTTAGGATACAGGCTAAATTCCCTCCAATAGCCAGTAAGGCCTAGGTGCTCAGGTGCCTAGTGATTTCTGCAGGCTCATCTCCTACCAGGTAAGACCCTATCCCCCAATTTATAGCTTTGCCTCTCTATATCCACAGCATCATGTGATCAAGTTTCTCAGTTGCTGAACGTTCTCTTTTACTTCTGGCCTTTGTACATACTCTTAGCTCTGTGAGAGGACTTCAATGATCCACATACAGGATTTGATTAATTGCTTCCTTCCTTTCCTTCCTTCCTTCCTTCCTTTCCTTCCTTCCTTCCTTCCTTCCTTCCTTCCTTCCTTCCTTCCTTCCTTCCTTCCTTCCTTTCCTCTTTCCTTTTTTGGTAATGGGAATTGAACTCATGGATACTCTATCACTAAGCTACATCCCCAGTCCTTTGTATTTTGTATTTTAAGACAAGAGTCTCACTAAGTTGCTGAGACTGGTCTCAAACTTGCAATCCTCCTGCCTCAGCCTCCTGAGTCACTGAGATTACATACATGAACCATTGTGCCTGGCTTGATATTCCTCTTCTGGGTTCCCTCAGCCCCTGGGATTACACCCATCTCAACTTCTTGTCAACTGATCAGTGATTTTCTGGTTGCTTATTAGATGAGACTATAAACTGAAGTGGGTGCAGGGATTGTGACTTGCTCAGTGCTGTTCCCCATCTCCTCAGGCAGTACCTGGTACCACCTGTTCATATATGTTGAAGGGACAAAGTAAGGTGAGGAATATCAAAACTGATGTCCAGCTGATGGGTGGTGACATTATCCCTAGAGTTCAAGGATGAATTGTGTTTTAGGAGTGGGGCTGTGGGGGAGGGGGAAGAAGAGCTTTGCTTTAGACCCAGTTGAGCTGGAGGTGTCTGAGGGTCACCCTGGAGGACACATGCAGTAGGCTGTCAACTCTGTGGGCCAGGAGCTCAAAAGGAGCAGTTTGGACTGGAATGGTCTGCCGAGAGGTAAGAGCTAAAACTGTGGGAATGAATTTGAAACTTGATGTTTTTGATTCCTAAGTCAACAGCCAGCCAAGAACCAGTATATTTTGAAACACTGGTGGCCAAGGACGTGACAGGAAGAGATGGAGGGAGGCGGTGGGAGGTGGCGCCCTCCCCCTATGGGGTTCAGGGGATCCCTCCTCTGGAACTGCCCCAGCTGTCACACACCTCTGCGGGGAGAGAGGGCCAGGCTGGGGAGTTGGCTTGGGAAGGCAGGCTGGACCGAATAGAAGTCCTGCTGGCCGCTCTCTGTAGTCCCCACCCCTCCAGGTGCTACCAGTTCTCCCTGGGTCCTTCCCCTGGCTGGAGCGCATGGAACCTGGTTGGTGGTGTGTTCCCCCATCTCCACGGGCTCATGACACCCCTTTCCCTCCTGTCTCTTCCCTGCCCTAGGCCAGCCTTGGTAACTCGATGCGCCTTCTCTTTCCTCAGCCGGGCCAGGAACCATGCCAAGCGCTGTGCTTCCTGGCCTGGGGTGACTCAGGCTTCCCTCCCCAGATCCCCCGCCCTCAGCCCCGGAGTCACGCCATACGCTGAGCAACAGAGGAACGGAGGGCCGTGCAGACCCACGAGCCAGAGGGCCGTGGAGGCAGGCCCAGGCCCCAACTCCTGATGCCAGCCAGGTGGCATTCCAGTGAGGGGTACAAGGAACAGGGTCAGAGCTAGAGGTATTGCGGACAAACTGTCAGGACTGGGGACTGCTCGGAGGCCTGGCAGGCTAGCATCAGCACAACATGACCATACCTCAGAAACCAAGGAGTCCATAAGTATGGATTATGTTGCAAGGTCAAGCTCATTTTGCAGCAGGCCAAGTCTTCTCCTGTCCAGACTCCAAGTTCTCCACTACAAATGAAGGAGAACTTTGAGATCCAAGGGCCTAACATCAAGTCCTGGTGCCACCTCTTCCTTGCTGGACAACTTGGAGCAAGGAAGTCACTTTGCTTGTGGAAACCTGTTTGCTCATCTGTACAATGGGGACAAGAATAATCCCTTCCTCCCAGGGTTGTTGGGAAGATGAGATGAAGAAGCATATGGGGAGTGCTTTGTAAACAGTCAGGGGCTGTCATAGGAGGGGTATTATATTTATCTACATAGCTTGGATGGAGAAGAAACAGGTGGTTTTTTGCTTCTCTGTCATCTGGGGGCACATTCCCCAGTTCTTTCCACTTGATGCAGTGAGATTCCTTGAGGCCTTGGCCCATGGAGGGTCAGGACTCAGAACGCTGGGTTCATGTGTTGCTGGAGGGTCTTCTGCAAGCAGCTGGACTCTTTGGAGCCCCAGAGAGGTCCAAGGAGGGGCAGAGAAAGGGCGATCTTTCTCCTCCACTTCCCCTCCCAACTGCTCTCCCTCCTTGTGGCTGACATGATCAAAGCAGAGGTTCACACAGAGGTGAGGCCCAACGGCTCAGCAATGCCCTTCCCAGATGTGACGTGGGGAGGGGGTTGCAGAAGAAATGTGGCCACGTGGAGGGCTTGTGCGTGCGTGATCAGAGAACAGGGCTGGGTGGGGCAGGGGCTGGGGGCGAGTTCCTTGCATTGCTGAGGGTTTGCTCTTTTCTCTTGGTTGCTGGGAGGCCTTGGTACTCACCCCCTCCCCTGTGCTCACTGCAGAGCTATGCCCACGGCCCCACTCAGGCCCAGTAGGAAAGAAGAGCAGGCCACCTACCTGGCTGGCCACAGAGTGCATTAGCAGGCCACCCCCCTGAGCAGCTGTGCAACACTCCGCCTCCCGAGTGCCACCTTGCACCCACGGGGCCCCTCAATTCCTGGGCCGACAATTGGAGAACTCTTCTGTTGCCTCTGATGGCACAAGTGTCTGACGTGTCCCACTGCCTGGGTTTTGCCCGCCCCTTGCGTGCATAAAAAGTGGCCTGTGCTAGGGAGCAGGGGTGTTGTCCTCCTGGCCCAGGACAGGGACTTCTGTGTGGCAGTAGGGCTGTGCACTGGCCTGGGCTGGCTGGAGAGGCAGGGCTCAGCTCTGCAGCTCTAAGGCCTCTTGCAAGGGAAGATGGGAACAGAAACAGTCGCTTTGTTTTAGAGAAGAGGAAGAAAGATGCTGTCCCTCCTGGGTCCACTCCAGTATCCCAGGGGCTTGTCTGCCAACTTGACCAGGAAATGTGCCTTCCAAACAATGCCCAGGCCAGCCCACCCTATGCCCCACTTCCCATCCTTGGTGGAGATCTTGGGGGAGACGCCTCTGACCATTGTTTCCAGAGACAGCTCACTAGGGTCAGGCCTAGGACAGGCTGGGGTCCTCAGCCCCCACACCCTATAGGGAGGCACATGATGTCCTGGAGAAACAGTCCTTCCAGCCTTTGTTCTTGGCTGGGCAGGAAGCCACACAGGACACCAGGGTTGGGTGAAAGGCAAGCATTGGGTAGACCGTTTCCCTTTTGATTTCCCTTGGGAAGGGTTTTGAATGAGAGGAGACCGAGGTAAGGAGCAGATACTTGGCTCAGGATCATGGCAGAGTTAGAATGGCATCATAACATGGAAGGGACCCTAGAGTTGATTTAGTTACCCTCTTGAATTTTGGGGAATGGGTTTGTCTTGATCAGGGTTGTGTCCTCATAGATGAGATCCATGCCTGGCACAAAGTAAGTGTTCAATAAATATTTGTTGGGTGTATGACTCTCTCTGCATTCCAATCTGACTTTCCACTCACATCACCGAAAGCTGACAATTCTTCTGGTGCTCTGGACTGGGAGTTCTGTTATATCCTTCCCTCCGTCCCTCCCTCCCTCAGCCCTTCCGTCCTTCCTTCTTCCCCTCCTTCCCTCCCTCTTTTCTTTTTTCTTTTCCTTTTCTTGCTCTTTCTTTCTTTTAGCACTGGGGATTGAACCCAGGGGTGCTCTTCCACTGAGCCACATCCCCAGCACTCTTTTTTTTTTTATTTTGAGACAGGGCCTCAAAAAAAGTTGCTGTGGCTGGTCTCCAACTTTCAATCCTGCTGCCTCAGCCTCCCCAGTCACAGGCCTATGTCACTATGTCCGACTAACCACATTACTCTCTAGTCACATTGCTTTTTAGCTAAAGGATGGCAGGACTTGGTTTCTTTCTTTGTAAAATAGTGATAGTTGTTTCCATCTCTAAGTTGTTGAGAGTCATTTTCCTGAGGTATCTTTGGGAGTTGTCCTGGTGCATAGTTTAAATATTGTTCTTTCCCCTTTCTTCTCTCTGAGTCTTCTGTTCCAGCAGCCTTAGACATTCCTTATTATTTCCTTTGATCCTCACAACAAGCACTATCAGACGTGGTGTCAGCAATATCCCCATTTTACAGATGTTGAAACTGAGGCCAGATGAGAGCCATTGTGGTCACGCAGAATGGGCGAGTCAGGGTTTGAACAGCATTTTGTCTGGTTCCTCGTGTTTTTCTCTGATGTAATACTTGCCCCTTCCCACAGATGATAGCTTCTGTCTGACTCTAGCCTTGGGATGTCAGGCTCTTCTCTATATTTCTATGGGCCTTGCTTTCTTCAGCAATCTGATGGGAACAATTATCCTACATGCCCCACCCTTGATGACAACCAGATTGGATTGACCACTGGTTGCCATCCCTCTGAGTGACTCTAGACCATGTGCCTTGGACTGCCATCCTCCAGGCATTCTTGGGGAGGTAGCTGAAACCCCCACCCTTTTGTGCTCTTTCCAGGAAATATATCTGAAAGAAAGGGAGTGAGAGGGACATTATTAAAGGGATAACATTGGGTCAACTGTTGTTTATTAAAACAGCAGTAAATCATTTTAAAAACTATTAGCAACAAATGACTTTTGACACAGTACAACCGATGAGGACACCCCAGTGCACTGCAGCTCCTGAGGGAGAACTGCTGCTGTTTCTGATTGCTCTTTCTGGAATGTGTAAAGTCCCAGGCAAATGTGAGCAATGACTAGCATTGTTCTTATAATTAGCATTGTTCTTTTTCTGGGAGTGAGGGTATCCTGTAAAGATTAAGACCAGAAGCCAAACTACTTGAGTTAAAATGCTGGCTCAGCCACTTCCTGGCTGTATAACAGTAGGCAAGTTACTTGTTAGCTTGAGACTTCAGTTTCTCTACCTGCTAAATGGGAATAATAACAGTATCCACTTACCAGGGTTGCGTGAGAATCAAATGAGATAAGTTAAAAGTGCTTTGCACAGTGGCTAGTTCAATGGTCCACAAACTACAACTGCCGGGCAAGTCTGTTTTACTGCCTGTGTTTATAAATAAAGTTTTATTGGACACAGCCATATTGATTAGCCTACCCATCATCCATGGCTGGTTTGTGCTACAACAACAGAGATGAGTGATTGCAACATTAACTCTATAGCCTGCAAAGCATAAGATGTTTATTCTCTGGTCCCAGGCAGAAAGAAAGTCTGCCAACCCTTGTGCTAGTTCATAGGTGAATTACCCAGTAAATATTAGCTGCTGTTACTCCACTTCATTTAATTCTTCCAACAGCTCATTCATTGTGAACATGAGGATCCAACTCCAGAGAGTGGAAGTGACTGGTCCAAGGCCACACAGCTAGGATGGTTCAGGACTGGGAGTTGAACTTTCAGTTCCAGGAACTTTCTAGAATGTGACACTGACCAGGGATTCTCCCATGCTTGGAGTCCTTGGGCTTTGAGTTCTTCCTAAGTTAGGTCTTAGGAGGAACTGGCTTAGCTCCCTAGGCAAGGAAGGCCCACTGCCAAGCCCAGGGACACCTCCTCCCTCTCTGTGCCAAAGGCTCTCCCCAGCCAGCAGGCACAGAACAGCTTTTTTGCACCATTTAGGCCTTTCAACAGCCTTGTCTCCTTCCTCTCCTTGGGCCCATTGCCTTGCTAGGCTGGGCTGCAGTGGCTGCCTCCCTGGGTGATTGATGTTTCTGTTCCACACTCAGGACTCTGGTATCTGCTTATTGGCCTTGCCCTTGGTCTTGTAGTGGACTGGTCTGAGGCCATTTACATTTCCTTTGGTGTGTTCTCCTGTCCGATAGCAACTATGACATAATTATGTTGTTCTCCCTTATCCTTAATCCTCTCAAACTGCCTAGTTATCTTTAATTTCCTGTCCATTTCCCATACCGGGGAGTTAAATGGAGCTGAGTCAGGCCTGCAGTGATGGAGTAGCGTGGGAAAGCTCAGAGATGCTCACCCTGGGTCCCTGGAGCCCAGAGAGGTAGCTTGGGCCCTGGAGCCTGTGGAGGCTGGCAGGATATACCACCCCCAGGCTGGACCCCCGCTGCTCCAAACCAGAAATCATTAGCAGACAGCAGCGCTGGGTCTCTGGGGCCTTCTTCCCACTTGGGCAGTCTAGGTTCTTTTGAACTAGTAGGATCAATAACCTCCTACGTTTCCACCTCCCCTAGCCACCTATACCAAATAATATACTCTCAGATACCTGTCCCAGTGTCCCTAAGTCTCATGGACCCAGCAGTGACAGGCCCAGGACAAATTCTATCTAGACTGTGCTGTGTGTGTGTGTGTGTGTGTGTGTGTGTGTGTGTGTGTGTGTACGCATGCATATATGTGCAGTCATGCACACATCCCCATGACCACAGACTTCCTTTGGCATAGAGTCTGGCATATGCTAGACACTCAGGATGTGGCATTTCCTGCCTCTCTTGGGTGACCATCGTGCCTAAGGTTCAGCAGAACTAGTCAGATCAGCACACAGTAGATATTTATTAAATGACTAGATTGACGAAGTGTGTTCTTCCTAAAAGTGTCCTCTGTGTGTGTATTCATGTGCATGTGTATGCGTGTGTGTGAAATGGCTGCACCTTGGGCATGGAGTGTGTGTACAGTATGTGTTACATGTGGGCAGCAGTGTGCATGACATGCTGCTCTGTTTGTCCCCAAGGGGTGGGGTGTAGGCAGGAAAGCACAGTCATTCAGAATCTGGGGCACATACTCAGAAGTCAGAGTGACCCAGACTTGAGTCCCAGCTCTGCACTTTCTCATGGTGTCACCTTGGTCCCTCAATCTATGGAAGTCCTAGTTTCGCTTCCTGTAAAAAAGGGAAACACATTTCAAATACCAAACTCACAGGGATGTAGGGAGCTTTAAATGCTCCAGTGTCGATCAAACTCCCACTATGTGAACGACACATGCTGAGTGCCCTATAGGGGACAGTGGCTGATGGTGAGGATGATCATTAGGATGTGGAGCAGTTTGCCTGTCAGGGGCGCATGGTGGTGCCCGAGTGGGAATGCAAGCGTGTGCATGTGCTTGCTGTTGTGGAATGTTGTATGATGACGAGTCTAGAAGGATTGGGTAGCCCCTGGGGACGCCCCTTGGGAAGGGAAACTCTAAAAGCAGGGGCACAGGTAGCTTCAGGTACAGAGTGATCTGGGAGCTGCTGAGACTTGGCTAGAAGTGTCTGATGACCTTTTCTTTTTAATACTGTGACTTAATCCCAGAGACACTTTACCACGGAGCTACGCCCCCAGTACCTTTTAGTTTGAAGACAGGGTCTCACTGAGTGGCTGAAGCTGCCCCCAACCTCGCCATCTTCCTGCCTCAGCCTTCCCGAGATGGTGGGATGACAAGTGTGTGCCACTGCGTCCAGCAGCAGCTGGTGACTCACTGACCGTCTTCCCCCTGAGCAGCAGAAAGAATGGGGTGGAGTGGGCAGAGGACTGTTGAGCTGGAGGTTCAAGAACAAGCCTCCAGCAGGGGAGCCTGAGTTTCTCCCAAGGACCTCCGTGGCTCTCCCCCAAGCACGTCAAACCTTGGCTTATCCCGGAGAGGGAAGGAGAGCAGGAGAGGGCGGGCAGGCAGGCTGCAGCACAGGCTGGCGAAGATGGAGAGTTTGCAGGGCTGCAAGAGGCTGAAGAGCAACAAGGAGCAGCAGGGAGCAGGGGGTGGGGAGGAGACAGAAGGGAAGAGGAAGGCCCCCTCCCCCTCCCCCTTCACCTGCTGCTGTCCCCCATAGGCTTCCCTTAGAGCCCCTCAGAGCCACGGGACCAGTCTTAAGGGCCACCTCCAATGCCTGGGCTGCAGCTGAGAACATGGAAGGGAACCAGAACCGCAGGGTGACTCAGGGGTACCAGAATATGTGGGAGACATGATTCTTAATCCAGAACAGAATCTGGGAGCCAGACACCCTAGCTCTAGCCCCAGTTGTCCTCCAGGACATTATCCCACTGTCAGGCCCTCTCCTGGGGCTTCCATGTCTCAGGGCACCATCATGTAGCCTGAGTATGGGTCCTCGTCACTTCTGAGACTCTGCTGAGGGTCATCGGGATGGGAGGCCACTGCCCTCACTGTTTGCAGTCCTGTCCCACTTCCATGCACTCTCCAGGATAGACCTGCACTCTGGCAAGGGATGCCTTCTTTGGCCATATTTGATGTGGACATCAGAGGCCCCCATACTCCCCCACTCTGGGTCTTGATCCTCACTGTCTTTATTTTCTGTCTTATAACCTATCAATTTTCTCTAGGCCTTTGAATGCATGGACCAAACTGATATATCTCATTAATGATAAAAAATAGTGATGATTTTTCTCATTCTCAGGAATGACAGTGATTACCACCAATAAACATGGTGAAAGTGTCAATGGTGGTGATGAAAGTGTCAGTAACAATGGCATTGATGGTGGCGGTGGTGATGAAGATAATGGTGAGGATAACAACAGTGATGGAGATGGTGACAGTGGTGGCGAGTGTGCTGGTGGTAATGGTGTTAATGGACTTGGTAATGTTGACAGAGGTAGTGATGATGGTGGAGGTGATGGTGGAGGTGATGTTGGTGGAGATGATGAAGGCAAAAGGGATGATGGTGGTGGAGGCGATGAAGGTAGAAGGGATGATGGTGGTGGAGGTGATGACGGTGATGTTAGAGGTAGAAATGGCAGCAAGGGAAAGGATGAGGGTGAAAACGATGATTAAGATAGTAACAACCATGGTGATGATAGACATGGGGATAAGAGTGCAGATGTGGTGATGGTGTCAATGAAGGTGGTGATGATGGCGGCTGTGGTGCTTGTAGTAGCAGTGCTGATGGTGCTGACTGATGCAGATGTCTGGGACATGGAGAGCAGTCAATGAGACAGTGTCAGGATAGTGGAATTGGAGGTGAGAATGGCAACGCTAATGGTTGTGATAGCAACCCAAATGGCGATGAGGAGAGAAATGGTAGTGGCAGTGGTGATGACAAGCAGAGCAATTACAGCGGGCAATGATGGTGATGATCTGATAACCGAGGATCTAAGAAGTCTACTTCCTATGCCTCTTATCATCCCTCTTCCTCTTCCTCCAGTAATTTTTGTCATATCCTCTATCTTACTTTGACTTTACAATTGTTTCACAATCTCTGTGGAATTAGAAAATGGGGCCAATAAATAAAGATACTGTGTAGCTGTTGGTTTTCAAAAGAGAAGCTGGGTTCCCCTGATCTCATTTGTTATTGCGGGTGTCTGAATTTAGGAAGTGGTGTCCCCCATTTCCACTAAAGTGAAAACAGAAGAATTGGCATCAGGGACTCAAGTTAGGGGTTATGAAGGGCCTCGTGATGGTGAGGCAGGCAACACTGGAAGGTGACGTTAGGAAGGCTATGGAATGTCTTGCCTTTGAGATGGCTCAGAACAAGGGAAGGTCCCCACTGGTACCAAGGAAGGACGATGAATGGCTTTGGGAGTCTGCATATTTACCTTGCCAGGCAGGGACAGGAAGTAGATTTGTCTACTAAAACCTTGGGATGTGGGCTGGGGTGGTGGCTCAGTGGTAGAGTGCTTGCCTTGCACTCGTGAGGCCCTGGGTTCGATCCTCAGCACCACATAAAAAACTAAATAAATATTCTGTCCATCTACAAGTAAAAAAAATATTTTAAAAAACTTGGGATCCATCTCCAATGCCAACAGTAAGAAGATGAGAAGAGGAGGTCAGGGAAACCAACAGGCAACACAGCCTCGTGGTTTGGAGAAATGCTGGAGTTCTTGTACAGATTCCTTGTGGTTCTGAGTGGGAGGCGACCCGGGATGTGGGCCTCTGTGGCGCTGCCTCTGGCCCTGCATCTGCCAAGAGGCCACCCTCCAGGGACATTGCTTCCATTCCCCTGGCAGGCTGTGGTCAGAAGGAAGGGAAGAGGAAGGAAAGAGGGAGGGGGACCCTGCTGACAATTCCCGGGAGGAATCTGATTTCTCCCACAAACTTTCGGAGCTCTTGCCTCCCCCGCAGTTCCCCTTTCTAGGCCCAAACCTTAGTTCTGAAGGCCACTCACTAAAGCCTTTGCAGGGACAAACTTTCTGTACCAAGTGGAAGGGTACCTAGGTAGCTGGTCACATGGCAAGGGTAGGGGACACAGAATCTTGCCTCAAAACATGGGTTTTAGAATCATAAGCAGGGCCAAGTCCTAATTCCAATACTTACTGTGTGACTTCAGGCCTAGAAATGTCACTCTCTGAACCTCAGTTTCTTCCTCTGTAAAATGAGAGACTATCTTACTGAGTTTATCAGGATTAAATGAGATAATATACACAAGGTACCTAATACACTATTTGGCCCCTGGTAGACAGATGTTTGAGAAGCATTTGTCTTCGTTCCCATATTCCTATCCCTTTCAGAAGAGAGCAGATATGCCTGAATCCCCTACCAGGCACCTTCCCAGGAGGGGATGCTTCCCACCTCACTATGACATCTGAGTCTCTTCCCACTGAGTCTGGAAAAGTCCACATTCTAAGATTAAGGGGGCCAGGCATCCTTGTAACCCAGATGCTGGATTTGGAAGTGGTGGGTGGACTTGCTGGTGGTGTGACCTTGGTAATTGCTTTGCTTCTCTGGGCCTCCATTTCCTCATCTGAAAATAAGGTTAATACGCCCTGCTCTGCCAGCCTCACAGGGTTATTATTGGACTTGAATGAGATGATGCTTTGGGAACTGGAAAATGCTGGATATGTGTGGGTGAGAGGGAGAGAGGGAGAGAGTGAGGGAGGTGAGGCTTAGTCCTTGGAGACTGTGTCAACACCCAACTCTGGGGATTTCCCCTTGGAGATAACATTGTCAAAGTATTTGATGGTTCAGGGCTGGCTGGGGACATAGATTTCAAGCTCAGTTCTGAGACCATCTGTGTTCTGCTTGTGAGGAGTGGGACAGGAGAGTTCATTTATGTCCCTTGGCCTGCGTCACATGTATGTATGTCAATTACGGGGTTTGAGTCAACTGCCTGGAGACATCTTGAACCAGGTGATGACCCAAAAGGCCAAAGGCCTCTCTCCTTCTTGTCCTCCCACCTTTTGGTCCTACTGAGACCTGAACTTGATTGGACCAGGTGGATCCTTCCCCACCTATCACAGGGCACTGTGGATCCCGTCCTTCTGGATGACACAGAATCACAGGAGGGTTTTGTCGAGTTGGGAGTTTGGAAGAGCTGCATATCTTTCTGGTACCCTCTGCCTGCAGGATGCACACAGGCTCTGCGTCTGAGGCCTGGCTGCTGTCACCATTAGTCTCCTTTCTCGCACCTGTCCTCACTAATGGTCCACTCTTCCTTCACACAATAATGGCCAAGTGCTTCACACCTTCAGTTCTTAACAGTGGATCTTCTTCTTCCTAATGTCTCATTCTCTACTGCAGTGTCTGGGCAACCAGGTGCCCTGTGCCTACAATGTGCCCCCTTTGTAGGAGAGCACTATGGTGGGGACATGTCCCATAGCTGCAGTGTGATGCGAGTGTACTTAGAGACTTGGGTGTCCCAGTGCTGGTGTGTGGTGGGGATGTGCTGGGTGTCACCACTTTGCCTCTGAGTGCGTTTCTTTGTCTGCTGTCCCAGCCTCTCCCTGAAAGTCTCATTTGTAAACCTTGTCCTGTGCCACCTCAGCCCTGGCTCCCCCTGTCTCGCCTCCCAATCCCTGTCGCTGTCATCTTCCTCTGGTGAGAGCCTCGAGGAGCCTGCAGCTTCTCCTCCCACCCTGTCCCTCCGTCCACCCACCTTCCCGCCACAGCACCCCCCTCACCTCAGGACTCAGCTTCTGTCTCGGGCCCCTGCTGGCGAGGCCTTCAGAGGCCCCCCATCCCCACCCCCAGCAGCCTGAACTCTGGATGCCCCCTCACCTCAGCTTGGGCCCTGCCTGGTCCCCACCCACCCAGCTCCGTCCCATCAGCCCTCCCCAGTGGGGTGTCCCGCCTCAGCCAGCTGCTGTGGGGACCACAGGCCAGCCACCCTTTGAGCTGCCGTTCAAACGAGGACCTCCTAGCATGTGTTTGATCAGCTGAGGCCAAACCCACAGCCTTCTAGGAAATGGCACCCCCAGCTCAGCCCAGCTCTGGAGCCAGGGTCCCAAGGCCAGCCTGGAACGGCCCAGCCCCGGGGAAACACAGGGAGGGGACAGCCAGGATGGGGGGGGGAGTTCTTTCCCATGTGCGTGGTGCATGTGGTCAGGGAGCGGTGAGCGGGGGAGGGGGTGATGTGTGTGTTGTTCACTCTGTTGGAAACTGCTGGGTGCCACCAGGGTGTCTGCTGCGCTGTCACTGTTAGGCACTTTTGGTATGTGCTGTGTGGCAGCAAACTGGAGTCATGCAGTATGTTCATGCTTTGGGAATAGTGTGTGTGTGTGTGTGTGTGTGTGTGTGTGAGCGAGAGAGAGAGAGAGAGAGAGATGTGTGTAGGAGTGCACTGTGGTGGGGACATGTCCCATAGCTGCCAGTGTGACGTGGGTGTGCTTAGAGATTTGGGTGTCATACTGCTGGTGTGTGGTGAGGATATGCTGGGTGTCACTACATGTCTATGTCCGTGAGCTGTGTGGCTTGAGGTTCATGAACCCCCGACCCAGTTCCCAGTGTGTTCGGCTTAAAGCCTGGAGTGTCCAATTTCAGGTGAATTGGAGCCAAATTTTCATATAAGTTGTCCCACTTCCCACCCCCTTCCTCTGGCCCACAGGTCGGGTCACCCTCAGTTCCTGTGGCTTAATCCAAACCATCAGCTGAAGTTCCCTGAATCCTCTGCTTATGATGACCAGAGTGGGAGGCAGAGGGAAGGCAAGGAGGGGATGGGGGAGAGGAGGAGGAGCAGGGGATAGAGGAACAGGAGAGGGGACAGGGAGGGAGAGAGAGAGGAAGAGAGGAAGAGGGAGAGAAAGAGAGAGGCGGGTGGGGGTGGGGAACAGAGAGGGTGTGAGAGAAAGTGAGAGAGAGAGAGAGAGAGAGAGAGAGAGAGAGAGAGAGGGGAGAGAGAAGACAGAGAGGGCAAGAAAAGAGACAGGAGACAGAGGAAGAAGAGAGAGAAGAGAAAGAAAAGAGAGAGAATGAGACAAAAGAGAAATGAGAGAGAAGAAAGGAGAGAGAGCATGTGAGAGAGCAATAGAGAGAAAGAAGAGTGAGAGAGGGAGGGAGGGAGGGAGGGAGAGAGAGAGAGAGAGAGAGAGAGAGAGAGAGAGAGAGAGAGAGAGAAGATATCAGGGAGCCCATTAGAGGGACTGGCCAGGCGCAGACACTGTTCCAGGCCCGCAGATGCAGTGAGCACACGGGCCAGGTGAGGCCCATCCTGTGGTTCTGGTGAAGCCCACTTTGTGAAGAAATGATGTTGGAGCTAATGTCTGCAGGTGTGATGTGCGGGAGATCTTGTGACTTGAGCACTTGGGGACATTGGCTCGCCCTTTCTGGGTTACCCAGGCTCAAGCTGAGGGTGTGAGGTTGGGCCACTTCCTCTCCCCCCATTCAACCTACTTGGCCGATGCTGCGGTGGCTTGTGTATTTAAATCATTCCCTCGACAAACACTCCTTGTGCCTGGACTCTGCCTGGCAGTGAGCCAGGGCTTGGAGATCCATCTGTCCACAGCCAGCAGGACTGGACGCCTGCTCCCCTGGCCTCTGTCTGTGCCTCACAGCTGCCCTCCTGCCATCACGGCCCTGCCTCAGGCCTCCAGGCCTCCCCTGTAGAGGCCTTCCACAGCCTCCCCACCACTCTCCTCACCTCCAGACTCACCAGCCCCCTGTCCCAACTGTAGCATGGGGACTTTCACGGGAAGCTGTGCTTACTCAGCCAAAGTCACTGTGGTCCTACCGCAGGTCAGGCACAGTTCTAGGCACTCTGGAGCCAGGAGTAGGGCAGGAAAATAAGCAAGACAATTTTATTGTTAGTGAAGGATGTAGTATGTGAGAAGCCGGCATACACTTTAGAAAAATAAGAGAAATGTAACAGATGCAGGAGTGTGAGGGACATTGCGGAACTGCCTAAGTGAAATAAGCCAATCCCCAAGCCAAAGACAGAATGTTCTCCCTGATCTGTGCATGCTGACTCTCAATAAGGGTGGGGGGCAGAGTACAAGTTCACTGGAGCAGACAAAGGGGCAGGAAGGGAAGGGATGGGGAATGGGAATGGGAAAGACAGTGGAGTGAATGGGACAGAACTTTCCTATGCCCATATACGAACACACACAGTGAAACTCCACATCTGTCCAACCACAGGAATGGGGAGCTGTACTCCATGAATTGTATACCATGTCGAAATGCACTCTACTGCCATGTGTACCTAAAAAGAATAGATAAAACAGAATTAAAACAAAACAAACAAAACCCCTCAAACTACCTAAATGGTCAGGGCAGGCCTCATGGAGAAAGTGCTTTTTGAACAAAGGCTTCAAGGAGGTGAGAGAATGGGTCACATGAGCATCTAGGGGAGGCTCATTCAAGGCAGATGGAACAGCGAGTGCCAGGGCCATGAGGCAGGGCAGGCCTGCATGCTTAGACAACAAGCCACAGCCCAGTGGCAGGGGCTGAGGAAGCCTACCCTGCATGCAGCCCTCTCTGTTCAGGACATGCCTAGAGGCCCATCCCAACCTCGGAATGCATCCAACAAGATATTGTTCTTATTGCACATTTATCACTACTCTTTGGACTCCTTGCCAAGCACTGTCTTGCATACTTCACCCACAATCCTGTGCAGTTAACATGTGTGTCCTCACTTTACAATAAATAGAAACAGTAGCCAGGTGCGGTGGTGCATGCCTGTAATACCAGCAACTTGGGAGGCTGAGGCAGGAGGATCACAAGTTTGAGGCCAGTCTGGACAATTTAGCGATACCCATTTGGCGGAAAAAAAAAATGGCTGGGGATGTGGCTCAGTGGGAGAGTGTCCAGTATGGCAAAAAGAATAGAAAACAAAACAAAAACCCAGCAACAATAATAGCTGCTGTTATTACGTTTCAATACTAGGTTTGGATACTTCCTCTCTCCCACATTCAATCAACTTGGCAGATATTGTGGTCGTTCCTGTATTTAAATCATTAAATGATAGATTTGGGGGCCAGATGGCCCACTCTGTTGTTTACTTGCTGTGTGACTTTCAGAAAGTTGCTTAACCTCTCTGTGCCTTAGTGCCCCTATCTGGAAACTGGAAATGATAGTAACAGTATGTAGCTCCTAAGCTCATATATTAAATGAGCCATATATGTAAAATTTATTTATTTATCCTTTCTAACAGCTTTGTGTATATCAAGCCATTTAATTCTCATGACTACTGTAAGATAATATAAGCCCCATTATACATATGATAAAATTAAGGCATAGAGAGGTTGAATAACTTGCCCAAGGTCACACAGTTTGGTAAAACAGACAGCCAGAATTCAAACTGAAGTATTCTGGCTCCAGATACCTGCTCTTAACCCTTAGGCTATCAGGAAATCTACAGCTCAGAGACGGAAGTGACTGGCCCAAGGTCACACAGCAAATCACTGATGAAGTTTGCCTTTGTGTTAACATTCTTGCCTCACAGCCCAGGATTCCTCCAATGTGCCCTGCTTTTCTTCAGCTTTTCACTCTAACACTGCAAGCTGACATAGACCGTGAAGGTCCAGTGTTATCTTTGGACTCTATTTTGAAACATTCTTCTCATCTTATCGCCTCTCCGACCGGCATGTTTCCAAGCAGACGCAGGGCGCTTTCACACTGGCTGTGCCCTGAATGGCAGAGGCCAGGAAAGGAGGGTGAGCTTCCAGCCAGGTGGGTGGCTTTGGCTGAAGGCATTTTTCCATTTAATGGAAGGGGGAAGGAGTGACCAGAGGGAGAAGTGCTGCGGGCTGGCCTGGAACCGTCCCTCCCTGGCCTCCCAGGAAGTGGTGCTGGGGTCTGAGTGTTCACGCATGCGCGTGCCTTATTCACGTGTATGCCTGCCTGAAAGTGAGCAGCGAGAGACTGCGCATGCGTGTCTGGATTGATGGACGTCTCGGTGCTTGTGAGTAACTGTGGCTGGTGAGTGAGGACAAGGGAGTGTGTGCATGATGGAGGGCGTGCGCATGTGCAGATGGGTGCGGGGGATTCTGGGGCACGGGGCTAAGCACTGGGCCGCTCTCTGGATCTGGCTGGCCTTGGCTTGCCTGGCCCAGCGCAGGCACACCTGTTGGCCCAGTTCTGCAGCTCACATCAGAGATCACCTGGCGCTAGGCTTCAACTTCAGCCTTCTTCTCACTCCCTGCCTGGCTCCCAGCCTCTCCCTTGAGGCCTTCAGGGCTTGTCCTGGGGAAGCAAAGAACATGGCGGGAGACAAGCACCTATGAGGCCCTGAGACTTAGCATGATGGTGCTCCTGGGGACTCTCACCCTGGCTGCCCAAAATGGGGAGGGTTAACAGTCCTGAAATAATCTAACAACAACTCTGTTCTCCCCCATGGCACAGATGGGAACTGTCCCTCAGTGTGTTGTCAGGAAAAGCAGAACCAGAGTCTTTTAGTAGAGGGAATTCCATCCAGGAGGGTTAATTCAGGTAGCATAGGTTTGGGGGCCAGATGGCCTGACTCTGTTGTTTACTTGCTGTGTGACTTTCAGAAAGTTGCTTAACCTCTCTGTGCCTTAGTGCCCCTATCTGGAAACTGGAAATGACAGTAACAGTATGTAGCTCCCAGGCTCATATATCAAATGAGCCAATCTATGGAAAAGTGTTGAGAGCCACACTTGCCACACAGCAAGTGTGAGAAGTGGGGGCAGCGAGCAGGATGGTGGCTGTGGAGTGTACATGGCATTTGAGGGGATCTGAGTCCACCTTACACAGGCCCTTTCTGCTCTCGGGATCTCTACTTGCCCCCAGCATCTGGTCAGGAAATCCTGATGGTATGATAGCAGAGACACACAGGGGACCACATATTGCCACTTGGCCCCCAGCGAGGGTTTGCGGCCATCTTTTTCTCAGAGCTCCTTGACCATTCCGCTTCCAGAAATGCCTGCCCACCTGGATGTACACCAAGCACTCAGCCCATTCCAGGCGTGGCCCCAACCCTGTCATCTCAGCTCCTTGGAACATCCCGGCACACCTGCACAGCGGATGATTCACAAAGGGTTCACCAGCCATTAGCTCATTTGGCAGGCATGACAGTCCTGGGAGACTGAATTTCTTTTAACCTTTTTTTTTTTCCCCTTGCAGATAAAGTTGAGTCTCCGTGAGGTTAAGCGACTTGCCCAAGGACACACAGCTAGTATGTGTCAGAGCCAGGGCATAAATTCACAACTGTGTGACTCGAGACCCACATGGGGTGCCCAGTGGACATCTGCGGAATGTGAGTGATCGCCAACCTGCCCCACTCAACCTACAGTGATGTTTTGTTTACTTTAGAATGCTTCCAGGAAGCCGAGGATGAGTCACCAGGCTTACAAAATAAGGCCATTTGACATAAAAATCCGGATTTCCTGGTCTTCTGGAAAAATTCAGGAGTCCTGGCAACTTTAGACTTGTGTTCCAACATGGCGACACTCAACACTGTTCGTGGAGCAGCTGCTGCTGCAGACAGGGCACATGCTGGATCCTTCACAGGCCCCACCACCCTCTGTTGTCCCCGCAGCTGCCACCCCTCAACCTACTTGTACTGTTGTTTCTTGTCACTTGTTGTACTTTTTCACTTCCATCCAGGACTTTTTTTTTCCCTTTGGTACCAGGGATTGAACTCAGGGGTACTTGACCACTGAGCCACTTCCTAAGCCCTATTTCATATTTTATTTAGAGACAGAGTCTCACTGAGGTGCTTAGCATCTTGCTTTTGCTGAGGCTGGCTTTGAACTCACCATCCTCCTGCCTCAGCCTCCTGAGCTGCTGGGATGACAGGCGTAGGCCACCACACCTGGCTCCATCCCTTAACGGGCATCTGGGCTGGTGAGCCCTGGAACAAAGTGAGCCCAAGAGAAACTCTGGAGGTCTAGGGAGATGTCCATACCACATAGGCTTCTCCTATGAGTAACTCTATTCAATAATCCACCTGCTCACCTCTCCAGGCCTGTCTCCCTCCACCCTAGAGGCAAAGGACATAAGCCAGGAACTCAGACAGTTTCATTGCCCATAAATGAAGAGTTCAGGGCCAGGCACACTGGCGTGCACCTGTCATCCCAGCAGCTCAGGAGGCTGAGGCAGGAGGATCACAAGTTCAAAGCCAGCCTCAGCAATGGTGAGGCGCTAAGCAACTCAGCGAGACCCTGTCTCTAAATAAAATACAAAATAGGGCTGGGGATGGGGCTCAGTGGTCAAGTGCCCTTGAGTTCAATCCCTGATACCCACCCCCCAAATACTCTCAGCCGGCTGGACGGCCTGTTGTCCTCCCGTCGTCCCCTGCCTGCACTGGCCTGCACTGTTCGGCTCACTGCTTGGGTCCTGACTTCTCTCCTTCTCCCACATTTGGCTTTATTGCCCTCCCTGGTGCTCCCAGAGCTCCTGGGCTCTGCCACACCCTGGCCCTTTCCCCAGATGCCTGCTACTGCAGCACCTTCCCAGTGGTCTCCCCAAGCGGACAGGCAGGGCTGAGGGGTAGTAGATGGCAGCAGTCATGGGCACGGACTTTAGTCTCTTACTGCTTGACTTTGAAACCTGGCACTGCCATGTGGTAGGTGTGGACACTTGACTAAGTCCCTTTGCCCTACTAGGCCTCAGTTTCCTTGTGTAAAATGTGGATAAGGAGAACTTCAGCCTCCCAGCAGACTTTTGTGAGACAGAAAAGACCATATGAAGCACTCAGAGGAACACCGTCTTGTAGTAAATGCTCAATAAATGCAGCTATGCTCATTCATTTCTATAGCCCCAGGACCTGACCCAAAGAAGCCATTTATTCGGTGGTTGAATGAGTGATTGGGAGCGTCCTGGGTCAAGGGCCACTAGGCTTCTTGGAAGGGGGGCTTAGCTGGAAGATGAACTCCTCTCTACTGTCTGGGAAAGGACTGGGCAGACGGGGCGCCCAGGGAGCTATTATTGGAAGCACTGCAACTTCAGAGCTAATGGTTGCTGCATGTGGCAGCTCCTATCTGGTCCAGTCGCCAGCCTCCCCCCATCAATGTGGTTCTAATAGTCAGCTGACACCTCATTAGCCTAAGTCCAGGTCCAATTCTGCTGCCGCAGTGAGTGAGCAAGCCACTGGGGGGCCGGAGTCTCGTTAGGGCCAGGCCTTCACCAGGGCCAGAGGGCCCACAACATGATACCGGCTCAGGGCCCAGTCAATGTGTTTCCAATCAGCAATTAGTCTTTAATTAATGGGGCTGCGAAATGATTGCTTTCCCGTCTGAATGGCGGCGTGGGCAGGGAGCCGGCAGGAATGGCCATCTGGGGAGTGTTAAGCTGGAGTTACAAGAGGAGACATAAAGAAAGGAACCAAACACCCCAATTTGGGCCTGAATCATGGCCCTGGGCAAGCTGCATGGCGCCCAGCCCAGTGACAAATGAAAGCCAGGCCTAGGCTCCTTGTGGCACCTGCTCTTGTCCATGTTCTAGTGTCCCTACTGGATTTGGGAATGGCCAAGAGGATATCGTCTCAGGCCTCAGTTTCCCCAGCTGTACCATGAAAGGACCCTCAAAGCTCTGGTGCTCTGAAAATGCTTGTCCTGATGTCACATGACTTAGTGGGAAGCAAGTCTGTGGGAAGATGCTCCCCGACAGCCCAGCCGGACCTCATTTGTAAAATGGAGCTAATCATTTCAACCTCCTAGACTTTAGACTTGTTGGGGTGGAAAAGAGTTGTGTAAACTGTGAAGTGCTGTGCTTGGCAGCTGGGACTTGAGGCTAGGAAGTCATGCCATAGGCTCCTGGGGGTTCTAGAATCTGAGCACTTTGGAGCCTGGTTTTCATATCTTGTATTTCCACCAACCAACTAGAGGAGGCAGAAGTCATGATAACAGAATCCACCCTATGAATCGAGCAACTGCTGGACTTGATCATGTGCCTTATCTCATCGAGTTCTTACTAGAACCCCATAGAACATGGATTGTTCTTACCATTCTCAGCTGACAGAACAGGAGCTGATCTGCAGAGCAGTTTACTGACTGAAAGTTAAGCCCAAGCAAACTTGACTGTGAAGCTATGGCCCAAGGGCAAGAGAATCCCAGGCACAGGCCAGCAGATGTGATGGAGCCATTGGGGATAAACATACTCAGCCTTCTGATGGTGCAGGTGAGGAGACTGAGACTCACAGAGGACCGGGGACATGCCCAAGGTCAGACAGTGTATTTCTAACTATTCTGGGCTTGGGATCCAGTTTACCCAGGTCCATTGGGTGGGTACAATATCTCCTCCCCTTGAACCCCTCCCTCACTGTGTTGAATGTGTCTCCTAAATATGCTGCTGACCCACCAGCGTCAACTCTCCACCTACTCCCTGCCTTCCTGGGGTCAAGTTCCCTCCTACTGCCCCCATGCTGGTGGCTCAGCTGGGGCAGATCAGATCCAGATGAATCTTCCAAGTGCCCACTTTTGATCCTCTTGCTTCCTTGCTTAAAGACCCTCAATGGCTTCCTGTGCCTGCTGAATGAGTCCCAAACTCCTGTGCCACCCAGGGTCATCTACATAAAGCTTCAATCTACTTTTGCAGCTTTAACTCTATTTTTCTGCTTATAAATCTTATGTCTCAGCCAAACTGGACTCATCAGAGATTGATTTCCAGCTCCAGAGAGTTGTTGTGAGGATTAAATTAGTTGCTGTATGTAAATCCCTTGGAAGAGTGCCTGGCACGGAGCAAGTGCCATGGTGGTGTTTGGTGAGCAGACACAAAAACAAATATGTGGGCCTGACTCATCTGCACTCATCTCCAGGCTTCTGCTTACCAGGTTCCCTTGGCCTGCAGTGTCCTCTCTGTCCCTCTCTGCAAGTCCAAGTCCTACCCAGCTTTCAAGGCTCTCAGCTGTTCTGTGATACCCTGTCCAGAAAGGCTCTGCTGAAATCCTCTGCCTTGGAATTTCACCAGGACTTTAATCCATTCTTTCTAGTGGCTGCATGGCTAGCCTCACACTCTCACTGAGTTACGTGCATATGTTCCTGCGTAGCCTTGAAATTCCTCGAGGGCAGGCAGTGTGGACGGGGGGAAGAGCACAGGTGAGGTCATCAGACTGACTTGAGCCGAAGTCCTGGCCCTGCCATTTTTCCAGTGGTGCAACTCTGGACAGATAATCAAACGTTTCAAAGTCTCACTTTTTTCAGCAGTAAAGTAATCCTTACCTGACAGAGGGTTTAGAAGGATTTGGCACCCAATGGGACCTGCCACTTCCTACTCTTTCATGCTAAGGAACTAGAAAGGAGCCCTGTGGGGTTAAGGGCTGAGGCTTGGCCCGCTTCTGGCCTGGGGGATATTTCACAAGATATTTCCCATGCTCCATCCCATATCCTGACTGTGTCATTCCCCAGTCTTTCCCTGGTCTAATACTCACAGAAGGAACCAGAGCTGATCACAACGACAGCCAGCTGCCCTTATGTTCCTTTTATTTATTCATTTTTAATTTTTGGTGCTGGTATTGAACCACAGGGGCCCTTGACCACTGAGCTACACATCTCCAGCCCTTTTTATTTATTTAAAAAAAATTGGGGAGGGGTTTACCAGGGATTGAACTCAGGGGCACTCAACCACTGAGCCACATTCCCAGCCCTATTTTGTATTTTATTTAGAAACAAGGTCTCACTGAGTTGCTTAGCACCTCACTTTTGCCGAGGCTGGCTTTGAACGCAAACTTCTTGCCTCAGCCTCCCAAGCTGCCAGGATTACAGGTGTGTGCCACCACAACTGACTACCCTTATGTTTTTTAAAATGGAATTTGCTCTTTATTATGAAGGGATGACTGTTGAGTCAGTACCTTCTTGCAATTTCCTTCCAGTCACTTCCATTGGGATCAAGGAGCAGAAACCCTAGAAATCCCTTAGGAGTACCCAGCAGCCCACCAGCTCTCAGTGGCCTGACCCAGGATGCTTCTTCAGTCCAACTTGGGCCAGCCCTGCCCCTGTTCTCTGACTTACTTCTGCCTCACATTCTAAGAATTGCCATGAGGTAGGCCTTCAGAGCAAGGCAGGAGGCCCAGCGGCAGTTCTCACACGACCAATGACTGGAAGTGAATCCCTGGACCAGTCCCTTGCCCACTCTGATCTTTAGATTTTCAGTTTCTAAAATAACATAGGCCTTCATTATCTCTCATCTGGATGACTGCACCGGCCCCCACTGTTTCTCCCTTCTTCCATTCCTGTTCCCTGCATACAGTCCACCACCAGCACAGAGGCTGCTGGGATCCTATCAGAGCATAAACTACATCATATCATGCTGTTTCTCAAAACCATCTCTTGGCCTCTCATAAACCATGATCAATGCCAAAGGTCTTGCAATGATCTAAAAGACTCTCTATCATGGGTGTCCAATCTCGGCTGCACTTCACAGTTACCTAAGGAGTTTTTTTTTAATATTTAGTTTTTTGTTTTAGATGGAAACAATATCTTTATTTTTTAAATTTTTATGTGGTGCTGAGGATCAAGACCAGTGCCTCACACATGCCAGGTGAGCGCTCTACCACTGAGCTACATCCCTGGCCCCACCTAAGGAGTTTTTAAAAATACTGGTACCTGGGTTTTAGGCCCAGAGGTTCTTGTTTCACTGGTGTTGGATGTATCCTGTGTGTGGGAGTTTGACAAATGAAGCTAGATGTGTCCAAGGTTGAGAACCACTGCCCACATGATCAGTCACCATCACCACCCTGTCTCTGTGACTTTATCACCTACTCTTGCCTACTCCTCCCTATCTAATCCCCTTTTCTTCCTCAAACACTCTAGAGACATCCCTGCCTGAATGTGCTTACTGTCCCCATTGCTTGGGATGATTTTTCTTTTGCCACCTGTGTGTCTACCTTCCTCACTTCACTCAGATTTCTGCTCACATGTCACTGTCTCAGATATTTCCTAATTCAACTAAAGTAGCCCCTCCCATCACTTCCAGGACTCTCTATCATTGCCCTCCTTTGTTTTCCTTATAGCATTCATAACTATCAGTCATATTGTTTATTCATTTATATGATTATTTGTCTCTCTTCACTAGGAAGAGAGCTTTATGAGAGGAGGGGCTATATCTTGTGCATTGCTATACTGCTAACGTCTGCAATAGTGCCTAGCATATACTATATGTTTAATAAAGACTTCTTAGATAAATAAATAAAGTAAATGAAAAGGTGACTTGGAAATGAGGTTCATATAGATTAGAATTCCCAACTTGTCTCTTTTCTAGTTCTGTAAACTTGGGCAAAGCCTTGAGCCTCTCTGATCCCCAGTTTTCTCCACTGTTAATTGGGCTTAGAAGGGCCTACTTCACAGAGTTATTGTAAAAACCCATTGTTCTGGAACAAGTGATAGTTTTAGAGACCACAAGGCAGCCAAGTCAGGTGACAGGCCATTTGCTAGCCCTCCCTTAACATTCCTTTAGCTTTTTTACTTTGTAATAATTGTAGATCCATTAGAAATTGCAAAGAGTACAGAGAGATGTCAGCAAGAATGACAATATCTACAAAAATACCTTTTTCCATAAAATAAGAACACTGATAAGAGTGGTCAGGATCAATTTTCAGAACAATAGAAATTAACCAAAGGATTCCAGCAATCTAAAGAGTATATTCCAGCAAAGAGAATTAATTTTGATAAATATAGTGAACTTTGTGACATTTTAAATGGCCTTTCCCCCCCACCCATTCTCCTCAGCTCCACAGTTGTCTTGAAAATGAATAGCCCAAAATCACAGTGGTAATCAGCAGCCTGGTAACCACTGGAGAAGGAAGAATAGGGCTAAAGGTCTTTCTCATTCCCAGAGAACTGTCATCACTTGACCTGTCCGTTGGGTCCTATGAAGACACCACTCACAAGACTTGTCTTTATTTAACCAGACCTAAAGCTCACCCAGTGGCAATAGGTTTTGCTGAAAATAATCAGTGGCAATTGTTTAACATCCTGGCTCCCTGAGGTGGGGGATATAGCTGGAGGTAGATAGCCTAACCAATAAGATTAAAAGGATGAGCAGAAACTTCAATAACCACACAAGATAAACAGCGCACACTTTACAGAAGTAGTTTAAAGCCTAGTTAAAGGAAAGAATCTGTTTTTCATAATTGCAATATCACATGATTTAAAATGTTCCGTTTTCAGCAAAAATGTGAACATGCAAAGAAACATGAAAATATATTTTACACAGAGAAAAAAGCAGTCCATAGAAACTGTTCCTGAGGAAGGCCAGATATTGTACTTAGTAGACAAAGACTTTCATAATATGTTCAAAGATTTAAGGGAAACTAAGCCTCAATAGAAAAAAGTTGAACAAAGATGTCTCACCCAATAGGAAATATGGAAAAAGGTACTTTACATTAAAGAACAAAATAGAAATTCTAAAGATGAAAAGAATAATCAGTAAAATTAAAAAAATCACAAAAATCAGTCAATAACGTATTTGAGAAAGTAAAAACAATAATCAGCAAACTTGAAGATATGTCAGGTAATATGATGTAGTCTGAAGAACAGAAAGATAAAAGAATAAAGAAAATGGATAGAGTTTCAGAGGCCCTTGGAAAACCAGCAAGCACACCAACATACTCAAGATGGGACTCCTAGAAAGATGAATGAGAAAGAGTCATAAGAGATGTTTGAAAAATCAATGGCTTAAACTGTCCCGAATTTTATTTAAAAACAATGATATATACATTCAAGGATCTCAATAAGCTTAATGTAGGATAAACTCAAAAAGTTTCACATGTAGACATATTATCAAATGGTCAAAAGCCAAAACCAAAGACAAAATCATGAAAACAGTCAGAGAAGTGAATCATTACATAAAAGGAATTATCAATAAGATTAATACCCAATGTCTCATTAGAAATAATGGAAGCCAGAATGGAGCAAGATGACATATTCAAAGTGCTGTAAAAATAAATGTTTTTAACCAAGATTTCTGTATCCAGTCAAACTATCCCTCAATAAATATAGAAAACCAGATGTGGAGGTGCATGCCCATAATCCCAGCCACTTAGGAGGCTGAAGCAAGAGGATGGAAAATTCAACGCCAGCCTCACCAACTTAGCAAGATCTCCAGCAATTTAGTTAGACCCTTTACCAAAATAATAATAATAATAATAAATAAATAAATAAATAAATAAATAAAAATAAAAACATTAAAATGGCTGAGTATGTAACTCAGAGTAGTGCAAGTGGGTTCAATTTTCAGTACTGCACAAATAAAAGAAAAAGAAAAAGAACACAAAACATAAAATGCTGAGAAATTAAAACATTCCAAGATAAACAAAAACAAAACTAAAATCAAGAGAATTCATCATTAGACTTGCCCTACAAGAAATCCTGAAGAGATTAATTTGAGCAGAAATTAAAGGAAACTAGACGGTATTTTGGATCCATATGGATAAAGAACACCAATATTTTTGGTTTACAATGTTTTTCTTTCCTTTCATCAGATTTAAATGCATAAAAATTTAAAATCTGTGCTGATGGGCATTCGATGTATAAAGATATTTGTACAATAATAGAACTATAAAAGAAGAGGGAAAAACAGAAATGTAGAGGAACAAAGTTTTTGTATGTGATTGAAATGTATTAATCTGAACTAGATTATTACATACTGAGGTGCCAATTATAATCTGTAGGGAAACCAATAAAAAATAATTTTAAAATATAGCAAAACAGGGGCTGGGGTTGTGGCTCAACAATAGAGTGCTTGCCTAGCATGTGTGAGGCTCTGGGTTTGATCCTCAGCACCACATAAAAATAAATGAAATAAAGGTATTGTGTCTAATATATATAGCCAGGGAATACCAAAACAACATACTAGAAAGTACTTATATAACACAAAAGAGGTATAATGGAGGAATAGAGGAACAAAGACACAAGATATATAGAAAATAAATAGCAAAATAGCAGAAATAAATCCTGCCATATCAGTAATTGTATTAAAGGTATATGAATTGCATACTCCAATATAAAGGGAGCAATTGATGAGATATATTTTAAAAACATGATCCAGTTACATGCTATGTATGAGATTCACACTTTAGATTCCAATACAAATAGGTTAAAAGTACCAAGATGGAGAATGATACCATTCAGATAGCAATAGGGAACTGGAGTGACTATATGAATACAAAATAGATTTAAGACAAAACTTGTTCTATAAATAAAGAGGAATATTTCATAATGATAAAAGGGTCAACCTACCAAGATGATATAACAATTATAAAATAAACACATCTAACACAGAGTCCCAAAATACATGAATCAAAACCTGACAGAATTAAAGGGGTAAGTGGGTAGTGATAATTCAAGACTTTCCATAACTTAATTCTCATAACAAATAGAACAGATATTCAACATGGAAATAGAAGACTTCAGCAATGTTATAAATCAACTAGACCTAACAGACATCTATAGAATGTTTCTCAACAATAGCAGAATACAGACTCTTTTCAAGTGCACAGTGTTAGATTATGTTAGGTCATAAATCAAGTCTTAATAAATTTAAGATTATTATAATAAAGCAAAGTATGTTCTACAACTATAATGGAATAAAATTAAAAACCAATTAACAGATGAACACACTATATCACTCCTTGGCATTTATCCTGAAGAATTAAAGTCTTCTTACTACAGCAGTACATGCATACCTATGTTTTATAGCAGTAGAATTCACAGTAGCCGAACTATGGAACCAGCCTAGGTGTCCCTCGATGGTCGAAAGTATGAAGAAAATGTGTTGTATATACACAATGAAGTTTTATTCAGCCATAAAGAAAAATAAAAATATGGCATTTGCAGCCAAAAGGATGGACCTTGTGAACATGACGTTAAGCGAATTGAGACAAACTCAGAGGGTCAAAGATTGTATTTTTTCTCATATGTGGAAGCTTAGAGGAAAAGGAAAAGTGGGAGGATCTCATAAAAATTGAAGGGAGATCAGTGGAGGAAAGGAACAAAGAACTGGGAGAGCAAAAGAGGAGGAGAGTGCTAGGGAGTGATATCGGCCACATTATAATGTTATATTGTGTGCATGTACGAATATGCAACAACAAATCCCATGAACATGTACAACTATAATGCACAATAAAAATGTGAAAAATTTGAAAGAAAAAAGAAAAGAAAGAAATTTGATGACATCACAAACATATGGAAATTAAACAACACAATCCTAAATAACCAATGAGTCAAAGAAATCACAAGGGAAATTAGAACATATATTGTGATAAGTGAAAACAAAAATACACCACACCAAAACTTATGGAGTGCAGCTAATACAGTACTTAAAGAAAAATTTATAACTGAAATACCTATATTAAAAAAAATGAAGAAAGATCTCAAATCGATAACTTTCAAACTTAAGAAACTAGGAAAAGGAGAACAAACTAAACACAAAGAAAGCAGAAAAGCAGACAGATAGAAATAATAAATACTGGGGCATAAATAAATGAAATAGAAAGTTAAATTTGTAGATAACATCAAAGCAACAAAAAAATTGGCACTTTGAAAAGATCAAGAAAATTACCTAACTTTTAGGCAGACTAAGCAAGAAAAAAAGAGAGACCTCAAATTAGTAAAATGAGGAACGAAGAAGAATACATTACTAGCAGCCTTACAGAAATGAAAGCAATTATATGGATATCTATCAAACAGCTGCATGCTAACAAGTGAGAAAACCTAGATGACAAATTGGACAAGCTTCTACAAAGACTGAAAGTAACTCAACAAATCCTAAGAAAGCCACAAAACATAACTACTACAACAAATAGACTAGTTTAGTGAGGTTGTAGGATACAAGATAAATATTATTATTTTTCTCTATACATTTGCTATAACAATCCAAAAATGAGATTAACAGAACAATTCCAATAGCCAGCTAAGGTAGCAAGTACTTCTATTCCCAACAACTTTGGAGGCCAAGGAAGGAGGATGACTTGAGACCAAGAGTTTGATCAAGGCAGCCTGGGCAACACAGAGAGACCACATAGGAGGGGAGGGAGATGAGAGGGGAGGGAGAGAGGAAGAAAAGAAGGAGGAGAGAAAGAGAAAGAGAGGGGACAGAAGGGAGGAGGGGAGGGAAGGAAGAGGAAAGCAGGAATGGAGCCAGTTCTATTTACAATAACATAAAAAACCACTCCAGAATAAAAAGACGGAATACTACAAAATTCAAATGGAATTAAACAGGACCTATAGTGGAAAGACATGCCATTATTTTGTATGGGAAGACAATATTATTAAGATGGCAGTATTCATCAAATTGATCTACAGATCAATCTCTGTTGTTTTTGATTTTTTGTTTTTAGAAATTGACCAGATGATTTCAATGTGTAAATGGAATTACAAAAAATGAGACTAAACAAAATAATTTTTTTAAAAACAAGTTTGGTCTGGGCTGGGGTTGTGGCTCAGTGGTAGAGTGCTCACCTAGCATGTGCAAAGCCCTGAGTTCAATCCTCAGCACCCACATGAAAATAAATAAACAAAATAAAGGGATTGTGTCCAACTACAACTAAAAAATAAATCTAGAAAAAATAAAAATAAAAACAAGTTGTTCTTTGACAATTCCTGACTTCAAAACATACACAAATCAAGACTATATAGTATTGGTACAATGATAGACATAGAATAGAATTGAGAACCTAGAAATAAACTCATACATGTAAAACATGATTGGAAACAAGGGCAACAAGACCACTCAATGGGAAATGAATAGTCTTTTTAACAAATTGTCCTGACACAAATGGGCACCCACATGTGAAAGACTGAATTTGGATTTCAATCTCATACTACAAACAAAAATTAACTCAAAGTTGATCAAAGATCAAAATTTAGAAGACAACAGAGATGTAAAGTATCTTGACCCTGGATGAGACAATGGTTTATTAGATATGACACCAAAAGATTGTTTGTAGCTTTAGGATATTATAAATAATGCTGCTGGGAATGAACAGTCATACACAGATTTTTGTGTGGACAAAAGAAAAGAAAAAGATAAATTATAGTTCTTCCAAATAGAGTCTTCTGTGCTTCAAAGGATGCTATCAAAAAAATGAAGATAACATAGAGGATGTGAGAAAATACTTGCCAATCATACATCTGATAAGAGGCTAGCATCCAAATGATAAAAAGAACATTTAAAATCAAAGACAAAAAGACAAACAATATTTGTAATGTTGTTCAATGGTGTTTGTGGCATTTTGAAATGAACAAAGAATTAAAATAGGCATTTCTCTAAAGATACATAAATAGCCAATAAGCACATGCAATGGTGTCAACAACATTAGTCATTAGTGAAATTCAAGTCAAAATAACAATGAGATCCCACTTCACATATGCTCTAGGATGGCTATAATCAAGAAGTAAGATAATCACAGATACTGACAAAGATATAGAGAAATCTGAAACATGATTCTTTGCTCATGGTACTGTAAAAAAAGCAACAGTCTTTTTGGAAAATGGCCTGGCCATTCTGGAAAATAATTTACCATCTAATCCAACAATTCTGCTCCTAATCTATATACCTGAAAGAATTGTAAACCTGTTGACACAAAAAATTGTATATAAGTGTTCATAGCAGCATTATTACAATACTCCAAAAGTGGAAACAGCCTCTATGCTTCACCAACTGATAAATGGAAGACTAAATGCAATATATATGTACCATGAAATATTATTCAGTCAAAAGGAATGAAGTACTGCTACATGCTAGAATATGCATGAACCTTGTAAGTATTATGCTAAGCGAAAGGAGCCAGCCAAGAGGACCACAAATTGTATGACTCTGTTTATATGAAATACTCAAAATAGGAAATTCCTTAGAGATAAAAAGCAGATTAGTGATCGCCAGGGATTAGGGAGCTTAGAGAGAAATAGAGTATAACTCTAGGTTCAGAGTTTTCTTTGGGGGAAATGAACATATTCTGGAATTAAATACTGATGATATTTACATATCATTTTGAATATTACTAAAAATACTAAATTGTACATTTAAAGGTTAAACTTCATGGTATAGGGATTGTCTCACAATAAAAATCATATAAGAAAAGAGAGCACAGGTAGGGTCCATGTATCTTTTTTATCTTGTGTTCCCCAATGGTTACATCTTACATAATTACAAAAAAAAAATCAAATTGAGGGCCTGGGGTTATAGCTCAGTGGTAGAGCTCTTGCCTAGCACGTGTGAGGCACTGGGTTTGATCCTCAGCACCACATATAAATAAATAAATAAAATAAAGGTCCATGGACAACTAAAAGTATTAAAAAAATCAAATTGAGAAAAGTGACATTATTATAATGCATCAACATAGTTCTATGTCATTTTATCACATGGTAGATTTGTGTAATACCCACCACAATCAAGACACAAAGCTCTTCTATCACCACAAAGATCTCCCTCTTTTTTCTTTTCCTTCCTTCCTCCCTTCCTTTCTTCTTGCCTCCCTCCTTCCCTCCCTCCTTTCTTTATTTGGTACTAGGGATTGAACTTAGGGGTGCTTAACCACTGAGTCACATCCCCAGCCCTTTCTATTTTTTATTTTGAGACAAAGTCAGTTCCTAAGGGCCTTGCTAAGTTGCTGACGCTGGCCTTGAACTTGTGATCCTCCAGCCTCCTGAGCTGCTGGGATTATAGGCATGTATCACCATTCCCAGCTCATACTAGCTCTTTATAATCACACCCATCACCCTTCACCCCACTATCTTTGACCCTTGGCAATCACTAATCTACCCCACAACTCCACAGTTTTATCATTTGAGAATGTTATATAAACAGAATGATATAGTATGTGACATTTGAGATTGTCTTTTATCACTGAGCATAATTTCTTGAAGATTCACTGAAGCATGCATTAACGGATTGTTTTTTTTTTGTTGTTGTTGTTGTTGTTTTGATACCAGATGCAGTGGTCAATGTCTGTAATCCTAGTGACTCTTGAGGCTGAGGCAGGAGGATGGGAAGTTGGAGGACAGCCTCAGCAACTTAGTGAAACCCTCAGCAATTCAACAAGACCCTGTCTCAAAATAAATTAAGAAGCGGGGAGGCTAGGAATGTAGCTGATTGGTAAAGTAGCCTGGGATCAATCTCCAATACCAAAAAGAAAAAAAAAAGAAGAAGGTTGTGTTTCTTTTTATTGCCGAGAAGGATCCTGTGGCATGAGTGTACCATTTCATTCAACCGCTCACCTGTTTAGGGTCATTCTGATTGTTTATAGTTTTAGGTTATTACAAATAATGCTGTGGTGAGTGAACACTGATGAACAGGTTTTTGTGTGAACGACTT
The DNA here is from genome assembly GCF_048772815.1 of Callospermophilus lateralis. Lineage (NCBI taxonomy): Eukaryota > Metazoa > Chordata > Mammalia > Rodentia > Sciuridae > Callospermophilus > Callospermophilus lateralis. Next base: position 53,396,585 of record NC_135325.1, on the reverse strand, counting down.
TTCATTTTCTGGGATAAATGCCCAGGGGTATAATTGATGGGTTGTGTGATAAGTGTGTGTTTAGTTTTTTAAGAAACCACCATACTATTTTCCAGAGTGGCTGTAACATTATATGTTCCCATACCATCAACATATGAGTCTTAGTTTATCTTTATTCTCACCAGAATTGTGTCTTTTAAGGAACTGGTTCATTTTATCCATGTTACCAAATTTGTGGGCATATAGTTATTCATTAATATTCATTTCTTAGCCGTCTTTTGTACTGAGATTGAACCCAGGAGCACTTTACCACTGAGTCACATTCCCAACCTTTTTTATTTTTTATTTTTAGACAGGATCTCACTAAAGTTGCTTAGGGCCTCTGTAAGTTTCTGAGGCTGCTCTTGAACTTGTGCTCCACTTGTCTCAGCTTCCTGAGTCTCTGGGACTACAAGAGTGTGCCAGCACGCCCTTTCTTATCCTTTTAATATCCATGCAATCTTTAGTGATGAGCTCTTTCATTTCCTTTTTCATTTCATTTCATTTGATAGTTTGTGTTCTCTCTTTTTTTACTGAGCCTGGCTAGGCCTTATTGATTTCATTGATCCTATCGCAGATCAAAAATCTTGGTTCTGTTCATATTCTCTATTTATTTCTCTATTGATTTCTGAATCTTTTCATTCATTTCATGAATCAATTTCATTGATTTCTGCTCCAATTTTATTTTTATTTTTTCCTTATTTGGGAATTAACTTGCATTTCTTTTCCTAGTTTCCCAAGGTGAAAGCTTAGATGATTGTCTTTGGATCTTTCTTCTGATCTAATATACATTCAATGCCATAAATTCCCCTGCAAGCACTGTTTTTGTTACATCCCACAAAAGTTTGTAAGTCTTAAATTTTCACTTATTTAAAAACAGTTTGTAATGTTTTTGAGATTTTTTTCTTTTGATTCATGTATTTTTGAAAAGTATATTAATTTTCAAATATTTGGGAAATTTCTTGCTATCATTCTCATTGATTTATAGATTAATTACATTGTGATCTGAGAGCAAACATTGTAAAATCTCTGTAGTTTTAAATTTGTTACAGTGCATCTATGGTCCAGAGTGTGGTCTATTTTGATGATTATTCCACATGAACTGAAGAAGAATGTGTATTTTACTGCTATTGGCTGAAGTCTACAGATGCCTGTTGTATAAGTTGATAGATAGTATTGTTGGGTTCAACTGTTCTAGGGCTGGGGATATAACTCAGTTGGTATAATGCTTGCCTGGCATGTACAAGGCCCTGGGTTCAATCCCTGACACATACCCCCGCCCCGCCAAAAAAAAAAAAAAAAGGAGTTTAACTGATGAATCTGTCACTTTATGAATAGAGAGTGTTGAAGTTTGCAAATATAGTAGTAGATCCATCTATTTATTCTCACAGCTCTATCAGTTTTTGTCTGACATATTTTGACATTTGTTTGGCACATAATCATTAAGGATTATTGTGTCTTCTTGGAGAATTGACTCTCCATCACAGTTTTGATTTGGTTCATCCCTACCAAAACTCATTTTGAAATTTAATTGCCAAAGTTATGGTACTGGGATATGATGGAGCTTTCAAGAGGTAATTTGATCACAATCTTCATGTGAAGAAATTAATGTAGTTTTTTGCAAGAGTGGGTTATTATACAATGAGGCTGATGCTTCTTGTCCCTCTCTTCCACACATGCTCTTCTGTGCATGCATGCTTTTCCTTCGGCCTTTAGACCATCACCAGAAGCTGAGAAGATGCTGATGTCATGCTCTTGTACTTCTAGAAGAAGGAGCTAAATAAATCTCTTTTGTTTAAAAAATTATCCAGCCTCAGGTATTCTGTTATGGCAATAGAAAACTGGACTGAGACATAGCATGATGCAATGCCCATCATTACCCTAATAGTTTTCCTTTCTCTTAAATCTGTTTCATTTAATTTGACTACTGTTGCTTTCTTTTGACTAGTGTAGGATATATCTTTCTCCAGCCATTTACTATTAATCTAAATGTGTCTGCATTTTAAAATGGGCTTCATGTAGACAGAATACAGTTGGATCTTGTTTTTTCATTCATTTTGAAAATCTCTTTTAATTGGTGTATTTATACTATTGACATTCAAAGTGATCACTGACATAGTTGGATTAATCTCTACCATGTTTGTTATTGCTTTCTATTTGTTGCCCTTGTTCTTTGTTCCTGTTTGCTTTTTCCACTCCTTTTCTGCCTGATGTGATTTTAATTAAGCATTTTATATGATTACATTTCCTCTCATCTCTAAGTACATTAGCTGTATTTGTCTTTTTACTTTTTTTATTACTTGTCTAGAGTTTGCAATATACATTTACAAGTAATCCAGGTTCACTTTAAAACAATACTATACCACTTCATGGGTAGTTGTAGTTCCTTATAATAACAAGATGATCCTAATTCTCTTTCCCACCCCTTATACCATTTCTGTCATTCATCTCATTTATATGTAAGTATATGTAATCACACACACACACACACACACACACAATACATATGTGCATACCTAATTGAATGCATTGTCGTTATTATTATTTTGAACATTTTATCTGTTAAAAACAATTGAGAAAAAAAAATAAACTTTAATTTTACCACCACTTTCTCCTCCAGTGCTCTTCCTTTATGTAGATCCAAGTTTTAAACCTATATCATTTTCCTTCTCTTTGAGAAATTCTTTGACATTTCTTGCAAAGAAAGTCTATTAGTACCAAATTCCCTCAATTTTTGTCTAAAATAGTCTTTATTTATTCTTTACTTTTGAAGGATAGTTTCATAGGATACAGAATTCTAGATTGGTGTTTTTTTCCCCTCTCAACATTTTAAATATTTATCTCCTCCTTCTCCTTCCTTGCATGTTTTTTTAGAAGTCAGGTGTAAATATTATCTTTTCTCTTCTATAAAGGGTTTTTTCCCCCTCTCAGATTTCTTTTTTTTTTTAATATTTGATTTCTGTAGTTTGAAAGTGATAACCTAGTTGTTTTTATTTCTTTCATTTTTGGAGGTTTCTATTGTCATATCTTCCAGCTTAGAGACTTTTTTCCTTATCCACATCCAGACTACTTATGAACCTATTAAAAAGATTTCTTCTTTTCTGTTTCAGTGTTTTTGATCTCTAGCATTTCTTTTTGATTATTTCTTAGAATTTCTATCTCTCTGCTTACATTGTCTATCTACTCTTGTATGCTGCCTGCTTTATCCATTAGAACCTTTGGCATGTTAATCATAGCTGTTTCAACCCATGTTCTGGTAAATCCAATAGCCCTGCCATATTGGAGTCTGGTTTTGGTGCTTGCTCTGTCTCCTCAAACTGTTTTTTTTTTTTTTTGCCTTTTAGTATATCTTGTGTGTTTTTCTTTATAGCCATATATGATGTACTATTGTGCAAAAGTAGCTGCTGTAAATCGTCCTTGGTAATGCTGTGGTAAGATATGGGGAAGGGGAAATGTCCTATGGTCCAATGGTTGGGTCTTTTGTTTTTAGTGAGTTTGTACTTCTGGATTGTGAAACTCACATGTTTTCTTCAGCCCCTCTCCTCAGACAGAATGGCTAGAGCAAACAAGAGTTGGCATTTACCTTCCCCAGTTCAGTTATTGTTTTAGTCACCTGTTTTTGCCACTGTGTCCAAAAGACATGACAAGAAGAATTTTAAAGGAGGAAAAGTTTATTTGGGGCTCAAGTTTTCAGAGATCTCAGTTCATAGACAGCCAGCTCCATTGCTCTGGGCCCGAGATGAGACAGAACATCCTGGTAGAAGACTGGGAAGGAGGAAAGCAGCTCAGAACATGACAGTCATGAATCAGAGACAGAGACAACTCCACTCAACAAGGACAAAATATAAGCCCAAAGGTACACTACTTTAGCCACACCCTACTTGCCTACAGTTACCACCCAGTTAATCCATTCAAGTGGGTTAGTGCACTGAATAGATTAAGGCTCTCATAACCCAATCATTTCACCTCTGAATATTCGTTTTTATATATCTACTTTTTTAGTTGTAGATTAACACATAACCTTTGTTTTGTTTATTTACTTTTATGTGGTGCTGAGGATCGAACCCAGGGCCTCGCACATGCTAAGCGAGTGCTATTGCTGAGCCACAACCCCAGCCTCTCATTTCTGAACATCCTCATATCATCACACACAATTTTTTGGGGGGACACCTCATATCTAAATCATAAAATGTATATTCTGACAAAACCTTAGCAGGTGAGGCTCTGGTTAAATATCTTCTACTGAATGCAGACCTTGTTAAGAAGCACCAAATGCTCTCTGGTATACGAAATGACATCAGCAAGATGACAGAATAGGAATTCTATCGCCTGCATACAGTGCAACCACCCACAGATAAGTATATCTTTGTGAAAGTCCAAATATCCAGTAGAGAATTATCAGCACACCACTGGAGAAAAAAAAATCTGAGAACAGATGCATTAAAGATGGTTAGAATAATAGTTATGCTTTACCCTTGCCTCCCCTTCCTCCAAGATGTCATAGCTCAATATCAGGAATCAGAGACACCTCATCCTATGAGATACCACCTCATCCCATGATTTGTCTCATGGAGGAAGATGAAAGTGTACTGAATGAACCATAGCATCCCCAACTTGTTGGATACTGCCCAAAATGTGCCTTTTTCTCCAAAACATAAGGGTGATCAGCACAGTTGAGTGGTTGGAAGAAGCTAGAAATAGAGAAAAGACTCACAGCACTCAGGCCTGAAAAATCAACAAAAGAACATGTATCCCACTAACTGCTCCATGGTCTCAATCAGAAGGCACCCACACATGCCATTTATGGTGCCTCACTTTTTGCCCCCCTCAAGTGGCCTATAGGCACCACCAACACTTTATATGCCACCATTAATTGTTGGCATCTCCATGTGCTCACTGGACATTGTGTATGAGCCTTCGTTGATGGCTCACAGCCATGGCAGGGTTGGGAGAAGATACACCAACTTGTCTGGGTATGAACACTGCCCTAGGGAAAACAAAAGGGAGGCTCTTGGTACCAGCATTAGTCTTTTTTTTTTCTTTTGGATGAGAAAAAACAGCTGAGAAACCAAAGGAGAAAATATTTATTTTGTCTTATAGTTTCAAAGGTTTCAGTCTGTGATTGGCTAGTTCCATTGCTTTGGGTCTGAGGTGTACAGAAGATCATGGAGGAAAGGCATGACTGAGGAAAGTTGCTCAGCTCATGGAAGCTGTGGAGGAGAGAGAGAGAGAGAGAGAGAGGGAGAGGGAGAGGGAGAGGGAGAGGGAGAGGGAGAGGGAGAGGGAGAGGGAGAGGGAGAGAGAGAAAGAGGAAGGATAAAAAAGGGGCCTGGGACAATATATAGTCTCCAAGGGAATGTCCCTAGTAACCCACTTCTTCCAACCATCCTCCACCTGACTACAGTTTCTACCTACAGTACTCCATTCAAATGATTAATAAAGCAAATTGATTAACCCACAAAAGAGCCCTCTTGATCCAATCAATTCCCAAGGCCCCACCCTTGGATATTGCTGCATTAGGTACCAAGTCTTCAAAATATGATCTTTAGGAGAACTAACTATAAAACTATCCATCATAGCTTTGTGAAATCAAGAGAAGGCATAAAATCTTGAGAGGAAAAAGAGGTGTAAAGTGACAATATCCATATAAAGATATGAGAGAACTTCATAATTCCTAGCCAGGATTACTATTCAATGAACTTATAGCAATATAAGACTTCAAATAAAATGAAAAATCAAGGAAACATGGCATGATCAAAGGAACGGATATCTGAATTTCCTGATAAAAATTTCAAATTGTTTTAAGAAAGCTCAGCTAGTTATAAGAGGATATGGACAGACAAATCAAAGAAATCTAGAAAGCCATATATGAAGAAAACAAGAGGTTCCACAAAGAGAAATCATAAAATAGAACTAAAAAGAAATCTTGGAGCTAACAAATACAATAAATGAAATTAAAACTTCAATAGAGAGTGATCACAAAGAAAAAGAATCTGTGAACTTAAAGATAGGTAAATTGAATTATCTACTCAAAGGAGTAAAAATAAATTAAAATGAAAAATAATGAAATAAACAAACGAAATTTATAGTATGCCATCAAGAGAGCTAAATTTGTGTTATGGGAATCTAAGAAGAAGAGTAGAAAGAAAGAGGCAGAAAGCTTATTTAGAGAAATAGTTGATGAAAATTTCCTGAATCAGAGATAGAGATATGAACATCCAGGTACATGAAACTCAAAGATCTCAAAATAGTTTCAATTAAAGGAATATTTAACCATGACATATTATAATAAATCTGTCAAAAATTAAAAATAAATAGAGACATTTGAAAGCAGCAAAAGAGGCTTCTCAAATCCAATGGAGGCCTCAATATGAACTTATAGCAATATAAGATTTCTCAGAAGAAACCTGTGGATTTCTCAGAAGAAACCTTGTAATCCAAGAAAGGGATGATATATTCAAACTCCTAAAAGAAAAAAAAAAAACACTATCAACCAAGAGTATTTTACCTGTCAAAATTTCCCTGCAGAAATGAAGGAGAACTACATTCACAGACAAACAAAAACCAAGGGATTCATTAGTAATTACACCTGCCTTATGAGAAATGCTTAAGGTAGTTTTTCAAGATGAAATGAAATAATGTTAGTTAGTAACATGAAAACACAAAAATATAAAACTTGTTGAAAGGGAGTAAGTATATAGACAAATTCAGAACACTCCGATGCTATAATGAGGATGTGTAATTCACTTTTAATTTTAACATAAAGATTAAAAAACCAAAGTATTGCCAGATACAGTATAATCCCAGCTCCTTGGGAGGCTGAGGCAGGAAGATCCCAAGTTTGAGGCAAACCTGGGTCACTTAGTGATACCCTGTCAAAAAATAAAAGAGCTGGGAAAGAAGCTTAGTGTTCCTGGTTTCAGTACACAGTATTGAAAAAGGTGAAAAAAAATGGTAAAAGTGCTAGGAATAACTCTCACTATAATAATTTGTTACTGAATTCCAAATATAAAAAGAAAATTTGAAAACAAAAACTTAAATATTGTGTCTGTGTAAGAGTGTAGACTTTTGTTTTTTTTTTTTTTTTCAAAATGAACTTTAAGGTACTATCAACTTAAAATAGATTCTTATACCGATATCTTACATGGGCTCCATGTAAATGGAAACACAACATATTAAAACTTATGAGGTGCAAGAAAAGAGTTCTTTGTAATGATAATCACAAAGAAAAAATGTATGGTAGAAATATAAAAGAGAAAGGATTGAAAGCAAACCACTATATAAAATCAGTAAACCATAATGGAAAATAGCAAGAGTGGAAAAAAGAACAAAGGAACTATAAAACAGTCAGAAAAACAATGAACAAATTAGCTATAGTAAGTCCTTACCTATCAAATTTTTAATTGTAAGTGAACTAGATTCTCCAATCAAAAGACCTAGAGTGGGTGAATGGATGAAATTCAAGACCCAACTATGTGCTGCCTACAAGAAACCCACCATAGTCTTAAGGACACATGTGGGCTGAAAATGAAAGGATACACAAAGGTATTGCATGTGAATCAAAACCAAAAAAGAGCAGGTATAGCTATACTTACACCACACAAAATAGACTATAAATAAAAAACATGACCAGAAACAAAGAAGGTTATTAAACAATAAAAGGAGGTGAATTTGCCAAGATCATATAATAATTATAAATAATTATACATGTCAGAACACTAAATATATGAAGCAAAAATTAATAGATCTGAAGACAGAAATCAATAGCAATACAATATAGTAGGGCATTTAAACGCCCTACTTTCAACAATGGATAGATCATCCATACAGAAAATTAACATGGAAATTTGGACTTGAACCACATTTTCAACTAAATTGATGTAACAGACATATTCAGAACATTCCTTCTGATAGCAGCAGAATACATATTCTTCTGAAGCTCACACAGAACATTTCTCAAGGGTAGATCAAATGTTAGGCCACAAAACAAGCCTTAACAAATTTAAGAAGATTGAAATCATATCAAGTATCTTTTCCAACCACAATGGTATGAAACTAGAAATCAATAACAGGAGGAAAACTGGAAAATTCACAAATATGTGGAAATTAAGCACACTTCTAAATAACCAATGGGTCAAAGAAGAAATCGAAAGGGAAATAAAAATATCTTGAGACAAATGAAAATGGAAACACAACATATCAAAACTTATGAGGTGCAGGAAAAAAGTTCTAACAGGGAAGTTTACAGTGACAAACACTGAGAAAAAAATAATCTCAAATAAGCAATCTAAATTTACACTTCAAGAAACTAGAATAAAGAATAAGCTAAGCCCAGATTTAGCAGAAGAAGAAAATAATACAGATCAAAACAGAAGTAAATGAAAAAGAGTTGACAAAACAATAGCCTGAAACTAAGATTTGTGGGTTTTTTGAAGATAAACAAAATTGACAAACCTTTAGCTAGAAAAAACTAAGAAAAAAGTGAGAAGACAAAAAAATAAAATCAAAAGTGAAAGAAGAGACATTACAACTGACACCACAGAAATGCTAAGGATCATAAGGGACCACTATCAACAATTATATGTAAATAAGTTGAATAACAGAATAAAATGGATAAATTCCTAGAAACATACAATCTCCCAAGACTTAACAAATCATAAAAAATAGAAAATTGGAACAGACTAGTAGGGAGTAAGGAGATTGAATCACTAATCAAAAATATCCCACCAAAGAAAAGGTCCACAGAAGACGATCTCACTGATGAATTCCAAAATACATTTAAAGAAGAATTAATGCCAACCCCCAAACTCTTCCAAAACATAGGAGGCAGGGAACATTTCTGAACTCATCTTATGAAACTGATATCACAGTTAGACAAGAACACTTCACAAGAAAAAAATTACAGGTCAATCTCCCTGATGAATATAGATGTGAAACTTCTCAAGAAAATATAAGAAAAACAAATTCATCAGCACATTAAAAGCATTATACACCATTGGATTTATCCCTGAAACATAAGAATGGTTTAACATATTCAAGTCAATAAATGTGATATCCTACATTAACAGAAGGAAGGATAAAAATATCCTGGTCATCTCAATAGATACAGAAAAAGCATTCCAAGAAAATTCAACATCCTGTCATGATGATAAAACTCTTAAGAAATTAGTTATAGAAGGAATAGAAATTAAATAATATGAAAAGCAGATGACTAACATCAAACTCAATGGTGAAAAACTGGTAGCTTTTCTCCTAATAATAGGAACAAGGTAATGATGCTCACTCTTGCCACTTCTATTCAATGTGGAAGTAAAAGTCTTAACCTGAGAAATTAGGCAAGAACAAGAAACAAGGTGTATTTCCCAAATTGGAAAGTAAGAAGTGAAATTGTTCCTATCTGTAGATTATATGATTTTATCTATGGAAAACACAAAGACTTCACAAAAAAGTGCTAGAATTAATTTACAAATTCAGTAAAATTGCGAGGTACAAACTCAACATATAAGAATCCGTTGTGTTTCTATACACTAACAAAAACAACTATCCAGGGCTGGGGATGTGGCTCAAGTGGTAGCATGCTTGCCTGGCATGAGTGAGGCACTTGGTTCAATCCTCAGAACCACATAAAAAAAATTAAAAAAAAAATAAAGACGTTGTGTCTACCTAAAACTAAAAAAAAAAAAAATTAAAAAACACAACTATCCAAAAAAGAAAGTAAGAATCCAATATCATTTATAATAGGATCAAAATAATAAAATATTTAGGAATAAATTTAGCCAAGGAAGAGAAAGAGGTGGACACTGAAAACTACCAAACATTCATGAAAGAAATGGAAGAAGACACAAATAATTGAAAATATCATGAATTGGAAGGTTTAATATTGTTAAAATACCCACATTAGGGGCTGGGGTTGTGGCTCAGTGGTATAGTGTTCACCTTGCATGTGTGAGACACTGGGTTTGATCCTCAGCACCACATAAAAACAAACAAAGGTATTATATACAACTAAAAAAAAATTTAAAATACCCATATTACCCAAAGCAATCTATAGATTCAATACAATCTCTTTGAAAATTCTAGTGACATTTTACACAGAAATAGAAAAGACTATCTTAAAATTCATATGGAACCACCGAAGATCCTGAGTATCTAACACAATCAAAGAAACAAGTACAAACCAGGAGGCAAAACATTTCCTGATTGCAAATTATACCACAAGTCTCCTGGTAACAAAAACAGCATGGTATTGGCATAAAAAAAGACACACAGAGCAATGAAACAGAATAAAAATCCCAGAAATAACCCACATATATACAGTCAACTAATCTTCACCAAAGGTACCAAGAATACATGATAGGCAATGGGTAGCCTCTTCAATATATGATGTTGGTAAAACTGGATATCCACATAGGAAAGAACAAAATTGAACCATTTAAAAATTTTATTTATATTCATTTATTTACTTCCTTAGGATGATTTTATCAAAATTCCAAAATATAACAAGTGTTGTCAAGGAAACAGGAACATTTGTACATTGTTTGTGGGAATGTAAATTGTGTAAATTGGTACAGTCTTTATGGAAACCAACTTGGAGGTTCCCCAAAAATTAAAATGGAACTACCATATGATCATTAATTTCACTCTAGGATATATAATCTAAAGGAAATAAAATCTTTATCTTGAAGAGATTCTGCACTCTTGTGTTCTTTACGGCATTGTTTACAATAACGAAGATATAGAAATACCCTAAATGCCTATTGATGGATAAATAAATAAAAATGTTGTGTGTATACATGTATACAATGGATATTGTTTCACTTTAAAAAAGAAGGTAGTCCTGCCATTATGACCACATGGGTTAATTTTAAGGATATTATTCTAAGTGATATAAGCCAAGCATAAAAATAAAAATATTGTATTTATTATACATATTTGGACTCTGAAGAAGTCAAACGTATAAAAACTGAGCAGAACAACGATTACCAGAAGCTGAAGGGTGGGGGAAATGTGGAGATGTTGATCATAAGTTAAAAGATGAATGAATTCTGGAGATCACTGTACAATGTAGTGACTACAGTTAGTAATACTGTATTGTATATTTGAAATTTGCCAAGAGAATTGATCTAAAGTGCCTCACAAGGCAACTTTTTGAGGTGGTTTTTATGTTATTAGTTTTATTGTGGTGATCATCTCACAGTTATACATATAGCAAATCATTATGTTACACAAAATAAATATATACAATTTTTGTTGGTCAATCAGACCTCTCGTAAACTGAGGGGAGAAAAACAAAACAATTTTCTGTGCATACACATCAAAAAGGATAAAATAGTCAATACACTTAACTAAGCAGTTTCTAGATTTATGATTTGAAATATGTAGAACATTCCTGAACTAAATTCAAGAAGACCTAGAAAAAAGGAAATACACACCATGTTCATGGATTGGAATACTTAACATTAATAATATTGCAATATTCTCTAAAGCAATCTATAGATTTAAGGGAATAGCTATCAAAATCTCAATACTCCTTGTTCAAGAAATGCAAAAACTGACCCCAAAATCATATAAAAGTACCATTGATTACAAATAGCCAATATAATTTTGAATAAGAAAATGTTAAAGAACCCATTCTTAGGCTCCAGTATTCAAAATGGTGTAGTATTCACATAGAGATATAGGTTAGTGGGATAGAATTAATAATCCAGAATTGAATATATTGAAGGCCAATTTATTTTTTTTAAGAGTGCCAAGACCAGAGTGCCATTTTACCATCTGGTTAAAACTATGTTTTCAATAGATGATGCAGAATTGTGTATCCATATGCCAAAGAATGAAGTTGAACCCTTACCTTGCATCATATATAAAAATTAACTCAAAATGCAGGAAAGATTTAAATTTAAAAGGTAAAACTATACAAAAATTTAGAAGAAAACATAAAGATAATTCTTCATGACCTTACTTCGGCAAGGAATTCTCAATTATGATACCAAACATAAGTGACAAAAGAAACAATGGATAAATTGAGTCTCATAAATATAAAAAACCTGTGTACATGAAAGGACAGTCTCAAAAGAGTGAAAAGACAAATCACAGAATTGGAAAAAATATTAGCAAAGTATAAATCTAATAAGGGTCAAATATTCAGAATATATAAATAACTCAATGTGTAATGGTTAGTCTTATGTGTCAAATTGGCTAGGCTATAGTATACATTTGTTTAATCAAATCCTAATCTTAGTGCTGATTCTAAAGTTATTTTGGAGATATGGTTAGGATTTGCAATTATGCAACTTTAAGTAAAAGTTTTTGTTTTTTTTAATTAAGGGGTATTTCAGAATTTTTTCTTCTCCTCTCACCCTGCTGGATATATGAAGGGATCTCTCTCCAATATTCATTGTGAGAATGTGGTACACCTCCAGGAGATAAAATCACAAAAATGCACTCCCCACCCCCATGGCTAGGATCCCATGGAGTTTTAAAAATTATTTCTCAGACTTCCACACTGAGTCTTCAGCAACTTTTCAATTACAATTCAGGTTTTGCTAACCAGGCACTGATTCTGGCCAAGTTTCTACCTGTAGATTTCTATTTCAGTAAGTTGTGGTTATTGATATTTTCTTATTGGTCTCTTCAACTTGGGGAAATGATTTTCCCTGTGACCTTCTGTTACATATTTAAGAATAGTTGCTTATTTATCAGTTTTTTCTCAGCTTTGTACTTATTGTTGGATGGAATAGTGACTTCTAGGATTCTTACATACAATACTTTGCTTTTATACTAGAAGTCTGCTCTTATTTTTATTATTACCTTCCTTTTGCTTGCTTTGGGTTGATTTTACTGTTTATTTTTCTAACTTATTATTATTTTTGTTTGATATTTGCCTCTTTTCTAATATATGCATTGAGTGCTATTAATTTCCTTCCCAGCACTGCTTTAGCTGCATTACACAGATTTTTACATGTTGTACACATTTCCAGTTTCATTCAGTTCTATCACCATGTGCCATTGTCAACATTTCACCATTTCCTTTTTAAGTCTCTCTACATTCCCTGCTTTTCCAATATATACCCTATCCCTACATTGAGAGCCACATTTAGATATTGTTATAATATTTGCTTCAACTGTCAAACATACTTTAGAAAATTTGAGAAGGGAAGGAAAGTCCACTGTTTATGCCCATGTTTTATCTTATTTCTTGTTTCCTGATATTTTAATATTCCTTCTTTTGCCACTTCAGTTTCATTTCAAGGACCTCCTTTAGCTATTCCTTTAGAGTAGGCCTGTTAGTATCAAATTCTCTTGATTTTCCTTCATCTGAAATGTCTTGCTTTTATCCTTCATTTCTGCAGGATATTTTTGCTGGTCAACAGTTCTTTTCTTTTAACTTTTGAAAATCTCATATCAATTTCTTTTCACATCCATTGTTCCTAATGATAAATGGGCTATAGTTGGAGATCTCCCCCTGCCAAGTAAATTGTCATTTAATTTTTTTTTCTGTCTTTATTTTTATAAGTTTGATTAGATGTGCCTTGGTGTAAATTTCTCATTTATCCTGTTTGGAGTTTGCTCAGCTTGTTAGATCTGCACGTTTGTGTCTTTTGCTGGATTTTGAGAATTTCAGGTGATTATTTCTTTGAGTAAATTTTTAGCTCCCACTACATCCTCTTCTCCTTTCAGGACATGAACTTTAATGATATGGTGATCCTGTATTTATGTATGAGTCCTTGATCATCTCTTCATTTTTAAAGTGTATTTTGCCTGTGTTGCTAAAATGAGCAATATTCATTCCTCTGTCATCAAGTTCATTGATTCTTTCCTCTGTTACCTTCATTCTTTCTAAATTTATCCATTGAGTTTTTCATTTCAGTCATTGTATTTTTCCATTCAAAAATTTCCGTTTTGTTTTTCTATTTATATTCTATTTGTTTACTAATAATTTCTGGGCTTTTTAATTTGTTTCAACCATATTTTCTTATAATTCTTTGTTTAATTTTTTTTACTATGACTGCTTTTAATCAGATAATTAAATATCTGTGATAACTTGGTTTTGGTATATATTGACTTTCTTTTCTCATTCAAGTTGAAGTTTTCATTGTTGAAACCTAGATATTTAGTGAATAATCTTATGAGATTCTTATTTAAGTCTTTTCTTTTAGCAGGAATTCTCTATCACTATGCTAACAGGGAAAGGAGGATATCACTTCTTTATTGCTATTTATATAATAAAAATCCAGATTCTCAACTCTGCCTTTGAAGCCCAAGGATGGGAGAATGCCTCTTTACTAAAGGTAGATATAGGAGTTCAGGATTCTTATAAGACTTCCACACACAGTGGGAGTAGGGAAGACCTTATTACCACTAAAAAGGGATAAAAGTCCTTTAGCTTTCTCTGATATTATCCCAGTGGCCATAGAGTGACAAGCAAGGGGATAGACTGAGGCACCATATTACAGCCTGGTGAGGGCAGAAGTCACTCAGCCCATGTTGCTGTGGATACAGGGTGGAGCCACTTTTTTATTTTGTGGTGTTAAAATGGGGTGGATTGATGGTGTCTAATTGTTTTTTGCCTTGCTATGCATCTCTTTTCTGCCTTTTTGGTTACAGAAAGCAGACTTTTGTTGGAGTTGAATTTTTTTTTTTTTTTTTGGCATTCAGTTTGGTTTGATTTTTTTTTTGTCTGTTCCCATTGGTATTTCTGATTTCTGCCTTCTATAACACTCAATGAATTCAAAATCACATTGTTCCTTGGGCCCTGAGTTCTTTAGCTGGTCTGCCTTCTCTCCACCTTTCATTGTGATATAGATATAGATAAGAAGATCATCCGAAGTTTTTAGCTGTATCTAGCAGGAGGAAGAGAATTGCATCTCCTCTTTCTTATCTTGAACCAGAAATTCCTGTTACCTTTTTCTTGTACTTGAGAATCATCTCTAATCGAGTTTTACAAAATGAAAACTACAGGAGTAATTCACAATTCTTGACTTTTTAAATTTTAGTGAATAACAAAGAGCTCATAATACTCAATGTGTCTTCACAATGAACTTCACAATAAAAAGATTGGATGCTAGCACTCACAAAAGAGGAGGCTGAGTTGGTGATTTTATTTCAGTATATGCAGAAATCAGTTCCTCTCCTACCTTCTAAAGCTGGTTCCAGAAGAACCCATTCCTGCCCCATTTCTGGTTGAAATCTTAGGGTGTGCCCAGAGAGCCTTGGTACCTGGTGTCCTATGTCCTATGAGTATGGGTATAGGGAACAGAGTAGGAGATGGAGGACCAGTGCTTCCTTCCCAGGCTGGCCTCCAGGGCAACTGCTTAGGGCCACCTACCCCTAGCAGCTTTGGCCCTTGGCTTTATCCCTCTTGTCCTTCTACAGTCTATTTTTCTATTCTCAGTCCCTTCCCTGCAGACACTCCTCCCCCCATAGTAACTGGCTCCCTAATGGTTCAGGGAAGCACATTCCACACTCCTTCTTGGGGCTGAGGCCAATGAAGTGGTGGCAGCTATTCAAGAATGCAGGTTGTGTTTGTGTGTATGTGAAGGGGAGGCTGCCTGCCTGGCTGGCCTGGAGCCGGGGATTGGGAGATCCCCAAAGGGCCACAGTTGTGAGGGATGTTGGGAAGGCTGGGAGCTGAGGCCAAAGAGAGGGCAGCAGCATGTGTACACTGATCCTTAAAGGCTTTGGTCTGGGGTGGTAGCACTATAGTACTGGGATCACTGAGGCTACAGTGGTCCATCTTTGGGGGATGCTTGCCAAACGATTTTGGGGCCCAACAGTACCATTGGGCCTGGTCAACTAGGCTCCTTGGGCCACTCTTATACTACAGCCTCTGTTTTTCCACTTCCAAAGGGGGGGCAATATTCTAGGCCCCTTCCTGTTCTGATTTCAGATCATGAAACAAGCCTGCTTCTTTAGAGGCTCTGTCTATCTTATCCTGGCACATTCCCAAATCCTAACTGGTCTGATGGCCTTTTGACTGGATAGATAACCATTACTATGACTGTACTGAAAAGCTAGCCATCTTTGGGTTTAAAATGTACAGGTTTAAATCTGCTGCAGAAAATATACATAATTAAAAACCCCTAACACTCCATCACACATTTTTGCATGCCTTGAATTTTGGACCTGCCCATAGATCACTTGAAGGTCCCATAGACCAACACTATTTCCTGGACCACCCCTGGAGAACCACCATCTCAAAGGAGGCCTGTGAATAGGGCTTAGAGACTAAGATGTGGCCTGGTGAGTTTGAGGAGGGAGGTTTTCTGAGACAAGGATGTTTTTCAGGGTGGAAAGAAGCAGAGTTCTGGGGAGGGGTGGCAATAGCCATCAAACTAACTTGGATCAGCCTACTGGGAAATGGGATGGGTAGCCCCACAGGAAGGTCAGACACTGGATGGGATAAGGTAGCAGCAGCAATGAAGACCCAGATTAGCCTGCTCAAGGGATGATCTCAGAAGGAGGGGACTTCCAGTGGAGAGCATAGCCCCACAGGGAGTTGCCCATGGGACAGATATCAAGTGATCAAAGCTCTAAGGGGAGCCCAGAAAAGCTTGAGTGCAGGCATTTCACACTCTTTGAGGAAAGCTTGTGCCACCTGGAAGAATACAATTTATTCATCCTCCAAAAGTTCACCCAACATCTATTACATGCTAATCTCCGTGGTAGATGCCAGGGATATCATTATGAGCTAGACAGACCCACCCTCAAGACACTCCCAATCTAGTGGGAAAGATAAGTCAATGATTTCAGAACAGTTGGATTAGAGGGTTGTGGGAGTTCATAGAGGGGCCAACACAGATGTGGCATCACAGAGAAGGTGAAGTCTAAACTGAGAACTAAAAGTGAGGTAGCATTATCCAATGGAAAAAGGTCAGAAAGGGGCAGTGGTCTCAACAAAGGCTTGGCATGTGCCAGGTCTGGAGGTTATAGAAAGCCACTGCTCAGGCTCTGACATTATTGGCTCAGTTCCTAGGCCTGGCAGGTTTTGTGATGCTCCTTTCCAGGCTTCTGGGTCTCTCCATGCCAAGGATGTCAGGGATCCTGATTGAAACTTCCCCCACAGTAGGGTGAGGCAGAGCTGGGCCCAGAGATTCCTGAGAGCTGCTGGTAAAGTCTCAAAGAAAGCAGGGCCAAAGCAACTGAGAATCAAGTCCAATGTCTCTTGCCTGAGGCAGGATGTGGGCAAAGGAGTGGACATGCCTGCCTGGTGCTTCACGGTGTGCAGGGACTGCATCCACCACCATTGTCTGGGAGGCTCCAAGTGGTCCTGGGAGCCATGCCTAAAGCAAGACTGGCTCGAGCTGGGCATAAGGGGCAACTGCTTTGAGAAGTCATGACCTGATTAAGGTTTCTTTATGATAAGGAGGAGGCCAGGCCTTGACACTTCAGTCTTTCACTGGAAGCCCTAGTCTGTGAACTCAAGAAGTTGATGGGCTGCAAATGGACATGTTGGGATAATGAGGATATGAGGAAGAACATTTTGGCTGCCTCCAGAAGTTGTGAAGATGCATCTCCATCCCCCTCATAGAACATGTTGGAGGGGCAGCCCAGAGAGCACAAACAGCTTACCCACAGCCAAGCAGCAGAAGCAGAGTGGGGCTGGCACCAGCGCACTCTGGTTGAGGGACCAGCTGTGCTCTGCAGATGAGAGGCTATAATGGACCCAGTTTGGGCAGCAGCCTGGAAGGCAGATAGTTTCCGTTCAGTTCCTAACTTGGCCATCCCATTGTTGTGTGACCTTGAACCTGTTTCCTACTCTACAAAATGGGGATAATAAACAAAGCTTAGATCCTAGGCCTGGGAAATTCAAAGAAGCCAAAGGACATGAACTAGGTCAGGGGTGAGAGAGGCTGAGGGAGGAGCTGGAAAGGTCCATAGGGGCTGATGGCTATGACAGTCCAAATCCAGACTCCTCACAAGGCATCATCTCTGTTTTCAGATCATCTCTTTAGAGAAAGGGAGTCATAGCTTCCCTCCAGGATTTATTATCAGATCTCCCGAGGCCCAGGCCTGTCCATAATTTTTCTGATTGGCCCCAGCTCTGGAGATGGGAACATCTTTCCCTTTGGGTTGTCCTGCTCCCCACTTATGATGTTGGGGGTCTGCCTGAAACCTCTGAGTGAGCTGGCCCTTGTGGTAATGGGACCACTGTCACTAACTTTCAACTCTACCCCCTCAGCCTCCATCATCTGTGGGTACCTGTACCAGGATGTTGGACCTCAGGGAATCTTACATTTGCCAGAATCCTGCCCCTGGCCTTCTGGAACTGGCCCCTTTCCCTGTGTTTCCATCTCCACTTTGTAAATAGGGCCATTCCTCCCTGTGTACTCCATGTGTACTCCCTCATCTTGGGGCCTGTCAGTTTCCAAGGAGCCAACAGTTACTGAGGGCTTAGTAGAACAGCTACCATCCATTTACCAAGCCTTTGCGGTAGCCCAAGCATGGAGCTGAGCACTGCACATTCACCATCTGGATGGAGCCTCACAGGATTGCTATGAGAAGAGGCTCTATGGAGTGGTGCTTCTGGAAACAGACTCTGGAATCCGACATCAAATCTCAGCTTCACAGGAGAGGTACACTGTCCCTCTCCTCTCTGAAAGGGCCTACTATTTCCCTTGAGATTGTTTTCCTTCCTCCTTTCATATCCCTTCTAATAAATGTATGCACATTACTCTGAGAAAAAACTCAGCTTCAACCATTTCCCAGCCAGGTGACCTTAGAAAAGTGACTTCACTTCTCTGTGCCTCAGTATCCCCATCTGCATAACACCATACTGATATAGTTATACATGGTTTAATGACTGAAAAATGCATTGATATATGATTTTGTCCTTAGCTGAACATCACACAGTGTACTTACATAAACCTAGCTGGTCTAGGTTTGTCACTTGACATGGTAAAGATAAGAAATATGAGGCTGCTACAGGTGTAACATGTCATACTATTTTATAGGGAATGTTTTTATAAGTAGGAGTACAACTGAAATAATGATTGAAAGTATAGTATGATAAATACATAAACATAGTTATTTACTATCATTATCAAGCAATATGTATTGTACATAGTTATATGTAATGTACTAAACTTTTTTATGTAGTGTGCATGGACATAGATATTATATATGCTTATATATATATATATATATATATATGTATATTGCTTTTTGTTACATATCATTTATTGCATATTCATTGTATTGGGCTATAAATATTTATGTTATAATATTAGATACAAGCATTACCTATTAGGTATGACTATAAATGAATAATGTGTGATGTATATGATATAAATAAGTATAAAATGTAAATACAGGACTGGGGCTATAGCTCGATTTTTGTTTGTTTGTTTTGGTACTGGGGATAGAACCCAGATGTGCTTAACCACTGAGGTAAATCCCCAGCTTTGAACTTGCAATCCTTCTGCCTCAGCCTCCTGAGTCACTGGGATTAATAAGCGTGAACCACTATGCCCAGTTGCTAAACTTTAATAGAATTGGCAGCATAGTAGTTTATTATCAGCATCACACAAATGTGTGTAACGTTTTGTGCTATGTACATTATGACAGCTATGACATCATAGGTGATAAAAATTTTTCAAGTGCATTCTAATCTTTATGAAACCCTTGTTGTTCCATAGTTGCTTGCAGCATTGTTATGTAGCACATGACCATAATAATGAACTCATGGGATTGTTTCAAGGCTTAGTCCAACTAACACATTTTGGTAATACTCATAAATGTGAGAATATTGAATCAAAATGGAGCTGCACTGGGTGTGGTGGTGCACCCCTGAAATCCTAGCTACTTGGGAGGCTGAGGCAGGACGATTGCAAATTAGAGGCCAGTCTGGGCCACTTTGCAAGACCCTATCACCAAATAAAATAAAAAATAGGTTAGGGATGTAGCTCAGTGGTACAGAATTTGCCTAGTCCCTGGGTTCATTCCCTATCGCTGGAAAAAAAAAAAAAAAGGTGTGGATGGGATGGATTGGGGACCACAAGATATCCCAGAAGTTACTGCTGTACTACACTCAAGCTGTCATGAGATTTGGCAACATCTTATCACCAGGGACTTGGATAGGATATCAGTTTCCTGGGCTGTTACTAGAGGTTGAGCACTGATCTGAGTCTCACCAGGACTGCCTCACTCTCTTCAGCTCCTTCCCTTCCCTTCCCTTTGTCCCCTTGAACTTCCCCTACCCCATCAAGGGTCTTGTTCTCTCTACAGAACTCATTGAGGATGGGTACCAATGGTCTCACATGAAACATCACTTTGACTGTGAGACCTCCATTGACAGGCCCAAGCCTCTGCCTTCCCATTCTTCCCACCTTCCTGAGCACTATAGTTCCCTTCTACTCCGGAGGAGGCCCTCAACCACACTCAGTTTTGCCCTCTCCCTTGTCTTATAGACGGGAGCAATTTTGCTCAAAATATGCTTTGGGAACCAGCCCATTTGTAATGGTGACGCTTCCTGTTTTTCTTCATTTATTCCCTAAATCTGAAATAGCTTCTCACTTCCATTTAACTAAGTTCCATTCTCCCTTCTTCTATCCCTTCCTGGATAAAGTCTCTCACAGGTAGCTTGTCAGAATTAAGAGGCCAGAAGGTAAATGGTTTTAAAAGCATTATCAGGGCTGGGGATATGGCTCAAGCAGTAGCGCACTCACCTGGCATGCGTGGGGCGCTGGGTTCAATCCTCAGCACCACATACAAACAAAGATGTTGTGTCCACCAAAAACTAAAAAATAAGTATTAAAAATTCTCTCCCCCCCCCTCTCTCTCTTAAAAAAAAAACATTATAATCTATCGGTAAGGAGCTGTCCTCATAGTCAAAAATGACCCATGAGGATTTAGTTGGCATTTGACACTCACCTTCTATTTCAAGGATGGTTTGTCTCAGAATGTGAGTTTTCTAAAGACTGAGGATTGGCTGGTTCCTGGGAGATTCCCACCGGGACAGCACTTCCTCACAAGAAGTGTCTGGAAACAGCAGCAATCTGGTCCCATCTGTAGAGAATGGCAGGGCCCAGGCTCTGTGTCCCCATTTGACTTAAGTGAATGCCTGCTGGAAGTCAGGATCATGCGTTACTTGACACTTCACATCTCCCATCAGTGAGACTCATCAGAATATTTATGATAAAAGGAATATTAGACCAGGAGTTAGGCAGACCTGATGAGAGTCCCCTGTCCAGCTTATTTGGTCATGCCATTTGGTCTCTAGAAGTCTTGATATGAGATTATGTGTGCAAAGTAGTTATGGCTGTTCCTGGCACATGGTAGATGCTCAATACATCAGGCTATTAGTACTGCTCCTACCTCTATTGCTTCCCCATCAGCCCCACCCCATCAAGCCCAGTCCAGATCCAAATGCTTTCAGAGCAGCCCAGATCCCCAAAGGGGGCTGGGCCATGACTGCAGGAGACCCTGGGACTCCTTCTGTGCTTTGCAGTGGGCCTGGGGGACTAGGGCCACAGGAGCTTAGATTGGCCCAGGCATTGAAGCCAAGAATCAAGGCTTTAGCACAAGTAGTTGGGTCTAAGAGTAGGAAGGATATGGTCAGTGTTGAGAGGCTTGGCTGCCAGCCCCAAAGATCCAGAGACTCCATCTTAACTTAGCGGAGTCCCTGGTCCTGTCTGTCATGTGAAGTTGGGGCTGAGGTGGCAATGACAATGACCTCCAAAGTAACTCCCAGCTTGACCACTTCATGGGTGTGAAAAGATTGAGGAGAGAGAGAGTTGGGGGAGCCAAGGTCTCCAGCTTTGACACCCCAGCAGGGGGCAATGCAACCAGAGCCTGGTGCCAGACCCTCTGAGGAATGAGTTACCACAGGGATCTTGCAGGTGAAGCCAGGGCTGAGCAGGAAGCCATCCTGTTGGCAGGCATGTTGCAATGGAATGGGGGGCAGAGGCAACCAGTGACCAGTCAATTTCTTGTGTCTGCATCCAGAACAGCTTCCCCTTGGCAGGAGCAAGAGTCACCAAACAAGGGCCAGGGTAGCCTTAGCTCTGTGCAAGCTCCCAGGGCCAGGCAGTGCTCCCTGGGGACCCCAGGTAGCCTAAGTGTATTCTGGTCAGCAACTGAGGCCTCTTACCTCTCCATCTTTACACTTCTCTCTTTTCAGAACTGTTCTGAATTGTCACGGAAACCACAACTGGAGTTTACCCCTGTTTTCTGAGCCAGGCCTGCTGATGAAGCCTATTTCCAGCCAGTGTAGGTAGATGGGGCCTGTTATGGTTTGGATGTGACATGTTCCCAAAAGCTCATGTGTGAGACAATGCAAGAAGGTTTGGAGGAGAAATAATTGGGTTATGAGAGCATGAACCTCATCAGTGAATTAATCCCTGATGGGATTAACTGAGTAGTGACTGGAAGCAGGTGGGGTGTGGCTGGAGGAGGTCGGGCATTGGAGGTGTGGCTATGGGCTTCATATTTTATATCTGGAGCGTGGAGCTTCTTTCTTTCAGCTTTCTGATCATCATGTGAGCTAGTTCCCTCCATCACACTATTCCATCATTATGTCCTGCTTTACCTTGAGCCCCAAGGAATGGAGTCTTCTGTTTATGGATTGAGACCTACAAAACTGTGAGCCCTCAAATCAACTTTTCCTCCTTTACAACTGTTCTGATTGGGTCTTTCTGTCACAGCAGCAAAAAAAGTTAACTAAAACAGGGACCATTCCTTACCTTCTCTCCCTCATATGGCCTCTCAAGCCAAGACTTGAACAATATCTGCCTGCCTGCCAGTCTTCCATCTTTCCTTCCTTCCTCACTTCCTTCCTTCCTGCCTTCCTTCCAGTACTGGGGATGGAACCCAGGAGTGCTCTACCTCTGAGTTATTTTCCCAGTTCTTTGTATTATTATTTTTAAAACAGTCTCCCTAATTGACCAGGCTGGCCTTGAATTGTGATCTTCCTACCTCAGCCTCCCCAGTAATCAGGATAACAGGAGTTTGCCATCACACCTGGCTGAAAGAGAAATTGTTGATCTTTCTGGCTCTGCCTGACTCTAGCCCTATGCAAGTGCCCCAGATGTACCCCTGGTGTCCTCCTTGAGCCTCAGTTTTCTTGTCAGTAATCTGACTGGAGGGAGTAGGACTGTGTTGAGCTCCAAGGGCCCCTCCAATTGTGAAATCCCCAGAGTTGGAAGTTGCATTCCAGGTCTGGCTTTCTTTACCTGGGTCTGGAGAGAATGCTGAGCCCGAGTCTCTTGCCCTTCTTTTAGAGGGACCTGCAGCCATGCTGATATCACTTTCCAGTTCCCTACCCGTCCTCAACCCACCTATACATTCCTCACTCTGGGGGATCCTAGACCTCTTAAGGGTGTGTGTGCACCACACATGCTCACGCTCATACCCCAGTGTGCTCCCCACCCTCATCCACATCTGTAAATGGAGAAGGAAAGTGCTAATATGTCTTGACCTTTGTCCATCCATGTGGTTTCCCCAAAATGGTGGTAAACACATACCTGGGGCCCAAATTCAGTCATCAGGCAGACTCTATGTGGAACTTAGGCTTTCTTATTTTCCCTGTCTGTAATAACTTTCACTTCATTAGGACTTTATGAGATTTCATTCATCCATTCAGCAAATATGCATGGAAAATTTACTGCAAGCCAGGCACCATTCTAAATGCTAGAATGAAATGAGATAATACATATAAAGTGCTAAGTCCTATGCCAGGCATTTGGCAAGATCCAGTCAATGTAAATTCTCCCTCCTTTATCCACATAGTTATAGCCAACATCCACTGATCACCTACTATGCATCATGCATTGCTTTATGCAATTTTATTTGTATATTTCTCATAATTCTTTGAAGCAGTCATTATGATTATCCCCATTTTCCAGATGAGAACACTGAAGCACAGTATGATGAAGTGATTAGTTCAAGGACACACGGCTAGTAAATGGCAGTCTGGCCCAAAGTCAATGCTCTTAGCCACTCTAAAATATATATATATATATATATATATATATATATATATATATATATATATATATATATATATATATATATATCTGACTAGAGCTTACAGGTTTTTTCTTCAATTAGGACTCAACTCACAGCTCCACATGTACAAGAGAAATGTACATGTACAGATGCACACCTTGTGCACACATTCATGCTGTAAGTGTTAATGCTCACGCTCAGTGACCCTGGCCCTGTGCTGGTCCCATGAACATGCAAAGGTACATCCTCCATCTGTGTGTGATGCTCCTCTTCCCTCTAGACCACAGCTTTGAACTCCCGGGGCCACCCCTTCATCCCACGGACACACAAGCATGTGCATCTCATATGCGCACTCCTTCCTCTGCTTCCATGGCCAGATGAGGGGGAAGAAAAGAGAAGGAATGGTATCTGTAACTGGAGGCTGTGCTGTGTGGTGGGCAAGGTCAGCAGGAGGAGGGAGCAGGAGGCGGGTAGCTGTGACCAGAGACAAAGGGCTGGGGGAGGGAGCCTGCAGCAGCAGCAGGAGAAGGAGGAGGGAGAGCCCCATATCTTGATAAACCATGCAAGGTCGGAGAGCGGGATGTGAGGACTGGACTTGCAAGAACTTTCTCAAGCCATCAATTTTCACTGGCGGCCTGAAGCCCAGAGCCTGGAGGCCAGAGGCCGGAGACCTGAGCAAGCCCCGAGACAGCCAATCTCAGGATCAGCAGGGTCAGGTCCATGCCCCAGTGGGAGGAGGAGACATTGGGCTGCCCAATCTTTTGGGATTCAGCACTACGCCCCCAGAACCTGGAGTGAGAGTGGCACCGTGCTCTGGAGGTTACCAAGGACTGCCAGCTCCCTGTGTTGGTCTGCATTTTTCTGCTATTGCGAGCACTCATGTGTCTGTGTGTCTGTATATGCAGGGGAGTAGCTGAGCAGTTAAGAATGAGTGTCCAAGCCAGGCATGGGGTGCATGCCTGTAATCCCAGTGACTCAGGAGGCTAAGGTAGGAGGATCACAAGTTTGAGGCCAGCCTCAGCAACTTAGTGAGGCCCTGTCTTGAAAAGTGGGGGTGGGGGGGACTGGGGATGTAGCTTAGTGGTGGAGCACCACTAGGTTCAATCCTGAGTACTGCAAGAAGAAAAAGAAGGACAAGGAAGAAATGTCCACATCTGGCTCCACAGCTTACCAGCTGTATGACCTGAGAATGCTATACATCCTCCCTGACCCTCTGTCTCATCTACAAATAGAGATAAGTATTGCTACCTTATAGGATTGGAAGGATGGTCTATTGTACTGCATGTGGGCCTGACACACAATAAGTACTTAATAATTGAAGTGTTATTTTTACTACACTGAACCCACCCACCCAAGAGACCCCCAGACTCAGTTCAGCTTCCAAAAGGAATGGCTGCCACCCTCACACCTCCTCCACGGTCTTGTGTCTTCATCAGCGAGCATGACTAGCACTCTACCATTCCTACACATTCTCACCACCCAACAAGGGCCCAATTTGCAGCCCAAGAGCCCACCCGAGATAGCATACACAGAGGATGCAAGCACGCATTTTCACAAAGCATTCATGAATCACACATCTGCATATACCTGCATGCACAGGTGCACTCACATTCCTGCATGGATCATGCATATGAATCCATGCATGATTGCTCAGGAACACATACACTAGCTGGAACACACACACACACACACACACACACACACACACAAATATATTTTTGGCACTTGGGATTAAACCCAGTGGTGTTTAACCACTGAGGCACATCCCTAGCCCTTTTTATATTTTATTTAGAGACAGAGTCTCTCTGAGTTTCTTAGGGCCTTGCCAAGTTGCTGAGGCTGGCTTAGAACTTGCAATTCTCCTGCCTCAGCCTCTTGAGCTGCTGGGATTGCAGGCATGAGCCACCATGCCCTGCTGAACATATATATTTCTAATTGTGATCTTCAACAACTTGCTGCTCCTCTTGGAGTTCAGTTTTCTTACTTGTACAACAAATATAACATTGACCCTTGCTTTAGCCACTTGACCTGGATCTTGAGTACATCCAATTCGATATTGCCTGTGGAGTATACTTGGAAATTTCTATGCAAACATGACCAATAGTCCTGTCCACTCTGCCACCAAATTAACACCCAAATCCATTCCCTATACCCCATTCCACTGCTGCTACTCTAGCCCAAGCCACCATCTTGTTTCATCTAGATCCCTGTTTGCACCTTTGCCCCACTACAGATCTCTATCCACCCTGCCATGATGTGCTTTTTTAAAAAAAAATATATTAGTTCTAATCAGTTATATGTGACAGTAGAAAGCTCTTCGATTCATTGTACACAAATGGAGCTGAATTTTTCACTTCTCTGGTTGTGCATGAAGTAGAGTCACACCATTCATGCAGTCATACATGTACCTAGGGCAATGATGTCCTTCTCATTCCACCATCTTTCCTAGCCCTTTGCCCTCTACCCCCTGCCCTTTGCCTCATCCAAAGTTCCTCCACTCATCACACTCCCCGCCATATGAATTAGCATCCACTTATCAGAGAAAACATTCAGCACCTGGTTTTTTGATATTGCCTTATTTTGCTGAGCATGATATTATCCAACTTCATCCCTTTACCTGCAAATGCCATGATTTTATTCTCTTTTAATGCTGAGTAATTTTCCATTGTGTATATATGCCACAGTTTCCTTATACATTCATCTATTGAAGGGCATCTAGTGCTTTTGTTAGCTTGTTACCCATGGGATTTCTCCCCTGCTTAAACCCTTGATGGTTCCTTTGCTTCTAGTTTCCAGTGTTTCAGAAGAGCAGTGAGCACAGGGGTCAGGCTCTGGAGCCCAACTGTATCCTGCTTCCTAATGTGAATTTGCACTGGGACTGTGGGCAAATCACTTTACTTCTTTGAGTCTCAGTGTCCTCATTTGAGAAATGAGGCTAATAATAGACCCTGCTCTTAAGGTGATTTCAAATATTAAATGAGCTACTACTAAAATGGGACTTGGCACCTCCTTATAATGGTTAAGACACAGAACTGATTCTAGAACATGTCTATCTGTCTTCTATGGACTCTTCCAGCTATAGTTTGAACAGCACTTCCTCTAGAAAGTCACCCTGAATCCCTGCCTACATTAGACTGCTCAGAAGAAAGCACTCCAAGCTTGGTCTAATAGTGCTGCCTTAGCCTTAACTTTTTGTTCAGTCTGTCTCCCACACTCCCCTGGAAGCTTCATGAGGCCATGTTTATTTCTGCCCACAGGGCCCAGCACATAGTAGATGCTCTCTATGTCCTTGATGGATGGATTTGCTTGCTTTCTGATACTGGGCATCAAAACCAGGGCCTTTCACCTGCTAGGCAAGCATTCTACCACTGAGCTACATCCCAGCCCTGGATGGATGAACTTTCTAACATATGTCTTGCACCCTCAGCAGAGGACAAAATTTTTGAAGGAGGAGATTAAGGATAGGCAAGGTAGAGGCTGGGGCCCAGTGTTCAGGTGATAGCTACATGCAAAAGAAGACCAAGGAGTTTGGAAGAGAGACAGTAAGGGCATCTGTATTCCTCATCTTGGCTCAGAGCTTAGATTTTTGTACTAAAAGTGAGTCCTTATTTTACTAAGCCCCAGCCTGGTTCCTTAAAAAAGGAAGGTTTGCAATGAAAGATAGAAATAGAATTTATTTTTTTGTGGTTCTGGGAATTGAACCCTGGGCCTTGCACATGCTAGGCAAGTGCACCACCATTGAGCTGCATCCTAAGCCGTTTTTATCATTTTATTTTGAGATAGAGCCTCACTAATTGCCCAGGCTAGCCTCAAGTGTGTGATCCTCCTGCCTCAGCCTCCTGAGTAGTGGGATTATAGGCATGGGGCCACCATGTCAAGCTGGAATTGGAACACTTCTAGGGTGTCTACTGTATGTCAGAAAGAATGCTAGTGTGTGTTATTCTCATATTGCTCTTTGGAGTCTGTGGGTCACTAAAATTCATGCTGTCCCAGACCAGCTACAGGGAGTCTAGTACTGGTCCTGATATCCCAGAACAGTACTGGTTCCAACTTCCCATGTATTTCCTCCAAGGGAAGACCAAGTACAGACATGGAAATCCAGAGGCTGAAATAAACCTAAATCAACAAAAGTTGAGACAGAAACTCCAGGGAGCAGCCGGGGGCGGGGGGTGCAGTGGTGCATGCCTATAATCCCAGCTGCTTGGGAAGCTGAGGCAGGAGAATCACAAGTTCAAAGCCAGCCTCAGCAACTTAGTGAGGCCCCAAGCACCTTAGCAAGACCCTGTCTCTAGATAAGATATAAAAAGTACCAGGGATGTGGCTCAGTGGTTAAGCACCCCTGGGTTCAAAAAAAGAAAGAAAGAGAGAGAGAGAGAGAGAAAGAGAAATTTCAGGGAGCAGGTCATGTAGAGAGTAGAGAAGAAAGAAAGACTGGTGCAGGGAGAAGAAAGAATAAGAAGTAGGAGAGAAGAGGGAAGAGAGAGAGGAAATAGGAAGAGTCAGTGTGTGGTGCTTCCTTCTGGCACCTTCTCAGGCTGTGTCCACTCTGGTAATGCTAGAGCAAGGCTGCATAAATACATCACAGGTGACTTCTATTCAACCATGGGCCCATCTGCATGGAAAGCAAAATGAGAGGACCAGGAATCTGAGGCTTAGAGCCAACTTATTGCTCTATGTTCTCAGGCCTGGTGAGCCAGGGCTGTGGGTACTGGATGGCAGTCACCTGAGGGCAGGCACTGGTGCTCTGGTCAGCAGCAGGAGGTGGACACACTGCTGCCTGTGGTAGACCCTCCTACTTTTTCAGTTCATTCTGGAAAAGCTCTTCCAGCCCTCACCCTGTGTTGCCCCTTCCCTTCAGGAAACTGAAAAGTACCAGCCACCAGCTCCTAAATTCATGTCTCTAGGGTATGCAGAGCATTCAGTGATGGGCAGTTCTTGGTTTCTTTGAGTACCTTGTAGCCTTTTCTTATTGCCACACCTATTTCCCAGGCCAGGCATTGATGTAGACACCCTGCACACAGGCCTTGTTTCCTTCTCAGAATCACCAACAAAGAAGGTCTCGGGAGCTTCATATATTTTATTTTATTTTGTTTTTAAAAGTCTATCACAAGTAACCAGGTGTAGTGGGGCATCCCGTAATCACAGCTACGTGGGAGGCTGAGTGAGGTAGGAGGATCACAAGTTCAAGGTCAACCTTGGTAAATTAGTGATACCCTGTCTCAAAATAAAAATAAAAAGGGCTAGGAATGTGGCTCAGTGGTAAAATGCCCTGGGGTTCAATCTCTAGTACTGCAAAGAAAGCTATATCATAATTTATTAATTTTTTAACAGTGCTGGAGATGGAACCCAGGGTCTTGTACATGTTGGGTAAGTACTCTGCCATTGAACTACACCCCCACTCCAGCAGTTTCATTGCAGACTCAAAGAGTGATTCTCTAAGAAGAAAAGTGACTTTCGCAGAGTCACCCATCCAGGAAGCAGCAGATCAGGGACTTCAGCCAAGATCTGTCCACTAACAGAGTTCATGGCTGCAATCCACTATCTCCTTCAGAGAAAAGGCCAAGGAGTCAGAGGAGCAGATGTCCCATGCCTGGAAGTCCCCAGGTAATGTCTCACAGGGATGTCATGGACAGAAGGAGCCTCAAGGGTGATTTGTTCCTAATCGAGTTCCTCATTGAAAAGATGAGGCAAACAGAACCTAAGAAGGGAGAGGGTTTCATTTGTCAGGGTCATAAGCCTATTAAGTGACACAACAGAGACTGGAACATAGAAATAACTCAGATACCGACACCATAGTGTGAGTTCACAGGTGCCAAGAAAGCCTTTGACATTTGCATACCAAAATGTTGGTACTTGAGGCTCATTTTGATCTTTTTTTCGTCTAGTAAAGAGACCACATGTTGGGATTTGGGATGGTCCTGGAACATTCGTGCTGCATAACATTGACCCTGGAACAGTGCCAGTCCTAGGAGCTGGGGTGAAGGGAAGCACTCCCCTTGGAAGCTGACATCTTAGACTCAAGATGGCTCCTACAGTTTCATCAAAAAGCAGAAGCTCAGAGGGGGGCACAGAAGGCGTGTCAGGAGTCACTGACACAGATGGGGAAAGGGCACCTGTGTGTGCCTCAGTTCCCTGGCATCAAGCAGAACAAATGGTCCAGTACCTTGGTCTCAGAGGACTTAGGCAGATGGACCCAAGGTGGCTGTCCTAGTTGAGGCAACCCTTGCTTTGTCTCTAAACAATGAGCGCTGGGCCTCCTGGGAATTTTGCTTTGAGCTCCACCAATAAGGCAGAATTGTCCTGAAGTCCCTGCAAATCTCTGCCAGATGTCCCCAACCCAGCTCACACACCCAAAGACACATCTTCCCAACTGGGCACAGGGGAAAAGGTGGGCAAGAGGGCCTGTGAGGGACCCCAGGACTCATTGCCCCGGTGGGCATGTCCCATGTCTCAGGACCCACCAGGAGGGGAAGCTGGCACTCCACAACCACTCTGCCCCAGAGCAGAGCCCAACCAGGAGATTGTCCTGGTTAGGCCAGTCCAAGCCAACCCCATACAGGCCTGAGGAGGTGACAACCCTATCGACCAGCTCCTCCCGGCCCCCCATTTACATCTTGATTACATTCCTTGGGAAACCGTCCAGGCCACATTCCGCCTGGCAGGCTGCTGGGAAGACCCACAGAGCACTATGGCAACGCTGGAGGGGCCAGGCCTGGCGGCCAGCAAGAGCAAGAGCCGCAGGGCTAGGGAGCCTCCCTTCTAGAGCCAGCCTGGATTCCTCAACCGCCTCCAACACCAGCCAGCCCCCACTCCATCCAGAATGCTCCTGCCCCCAGCCCACTCACCCCCCGCCCGGCCCCGCAAACCCATGCACACCGTGCCCTCTGCAGGGCTTGATGTACTGCCAAGTCCAATGCCCAGGTCCCCAGGCCCTACAGCCTCTGAGGAGGACTGGGTGCTGCCTCTCCTGAGCAGGCCAGAGCTAGAGCTTTCTAGCTTTTGTTAGTTTTCTCTCCCTTTTGGAAAACATAGTTCTTCATCAGGCCCCCAGTGAGTTACAAAGAGCAAAAAATCAAAAAGTTTCTCAGTGTTTCCATATTCATAATTTGGTAGAGAAGATTTCATTATTTGTGGAACCCCAAAGCACATCCATAGACCTTCTAAATCCTCAGAAAATTAGATCACCACTCCCTACCTTTAGCAGCCCTCCCCAATATCCCTTCCCAGGAAAAGCAATGTACCTTCTTGTTTGATGCCTGAGCCCCTGGAGGCCCACAGGGCTGTAGGAGAGGCCATGGCACCGAAGGGAGCACAGCTTAGAGCCCCTCCAGCTCCCTCACTGATCTCCCTGTTTCGGAGTACCCCAATTCCCCCTCACTCCCTTCCTTCCTCCCTCTTTCTTGTCCTCTCCATCTCTTCCTTCCCATTTTAGCCACAGAAACCTTCCATGAAGCAAAACCCCATGTGAAACTCAATGTTCAATCAGGTCACCAGGTGTCATTCTGGTTGAGAAGCAATGGGACTCAACAGTCCCACCTACTGGGCTCCCACTTATGCTTCAGAGGCCCTGGAAACATCCTGAAGCACTCCAAGGAATAGAGTTTGAAAACCACTGGGGTTGGCCAGGTGTGGTGGCACACGCCTGTAATCCCAGCAACTGGGGAGGCTGAGGCAGGAGGATTGTGAGGCTTTGGGGATGTGGCTCAGTGGTCAAGTATCCCTGAGTTCAATTCCTGCTACACACACACACATACACACACACATACGCACACACACACATACACACACACACACACACACAAACACACACACTGGGGTTGTCAGCTTGGGCAGTCTAACAATAGGTGCCTTAACACATACTTACTCTTAACACATACTCTTCTTTCTTGCTCATCTCCCCTCCCTTCTTTCTTCCTTCCTGTCTTTGGCCTCCCCTGCTCCTTTCCCACCTCTTTGCTCCTCACACTATGCATGGGCCTTACTTACAGAGCCCTAGGTCCAGTCTGGCTCTGCTTTTTCTGCCTGGGGTGAGTGGGCAGGGGCTTTTTGCCAGCTCTGGGCTGTAATTTTGGGTCCCTGGCTTGACCAGACAGTGCTTGCCAGTCACATGAGCAAAGGCCCTGGAGCCAGGCATTCCTGCCCAGACCTTTAAACTGTAATCAAGGCAAGAGTGGTGGCACCAACTCCAAAAGAGAATTGGAGACTTTCTGTTGTTGTCTGGAGGGACTAGGGAAGGTCAAGCACAATGTCAGGTGCAGACACATCCTTGAGTTAAATATCCCTCCCCACTTGCTACATGGTGTGGGACCAGATAATTGAGGGAATTAAGGGACGGAATCCTGATTACATACCAGAGTCCTCAAACCTGCCATCCTGCAATGGAACCCTCCAGAAAGAACCTCCCAAATAGGGCCCTGTTGAGGCTACAGACAAGGGAAGCAAGGATAGTTCAAGGCTGAGTGCCAAGGTCTGAGTCCAGAGCCTTCTCTGGCTTCCCTTTCCCCAGCAGGGCTCCAGAGTGACCTAAACTGTCTTGTTTCCTTGGATGCTATGTTCCAGGTACAGTGCTAGACACTGGAAATATAGTTGCAAAAGAATAAGCACATATCTCTGTCTCATGTTGCTGACTTTCAAGACAGGGAGGACAGAGAGTAAACCAAATGGTTAAGTAGAAAATACTATCAGACAGTGAAAATGGAATTAACAAGGGGCATGGGGAAGTAAGGCAGGGGTAACAGAGGGTCAGGAGGGTCTCATCAAGAAGGTGACATTTAAGCAAAGACTCAAAGGACATGAGGGAGTAACTTGAGTATATACCCGGGGAATAACACTTCAGGCAAAGGCCCTGAGGTGAGGACATGCTGGTGTGTTTGATAAACAGCCAGTATGGCTGCAGAGAGCCATAGGAAGGGTGGGAGGAGATGAAGACTGAGAGATAAAGGGGAGGAGGAGACCCTATAGGGCCATATGAGTCATTCAAAGAAGTTTAGCTTTTGTTCTGAGTGAGATAGCAGGATTTAGAGGAGGAAGAGGGATGGGATCTGATAGAATTGTGTTAAGACACTCTTTCTAGTTGCTGAGGTCCCAGGGCACTGGGAACATACTGTAGTGATCCAGGCTGGGGAGAATGAGGACTCAGAGCAGGTGGGTGGTATCTAGGTATAGTTTGAGATCAGACCTAAAGAATATGAGGTGGGCATGGGGGACAAGAAGCCCTGGCCCAAGCTGTGTGTGCCAAATCCTAGAGTAAGCACAGAGGCTACTGAGCCAGGGTCTGACTCTCCAGGAAGTCACAGTCCAGTGGGGCCTATAGATCCAACAGGATGTGCTGCTGGGCACACAATCCCAGGGGGCTGCACAGCATAGGGGGAATACTCTGACCCTGAAATAATGAGAGGCAGAGCGAACCCATCTATAGGGCTGGAAATGGACCAAAATACAGTTGAAGGAGGCTGAAGAATTCTAGATAAGGCAAAAGAAGCAGCATGTCTAGTCTGGGAAGAGCAGGCTGATTTGTGTATTGAAGTCATAGTGTGCTCTTCTCTTGGGGCTACAGGAAACTGAAGCTAGCCCCCTGGGGTGGAATGTTATGGTTTGGAGGTGAGGTGTCCCCCAAAAGCTCATGTGTGAGACAATGCAAGAAGGTTCAGAGGAGAAATGATTGGGTTGTGGGAGTCTAAACCCAGTCAGTGAATTAATCCCCTGACAGGATTAACACAGATAGTAACTGAAGGCAGGTAGGGTGTGGCTGGAGGAGGTGGGCACTGGGGGCATGCCTCTGGGTATATATTTTGTATCTGGTGAGTGGGGTCTGTCTCGTTGCCTTCTGATCATCCTGTGAGTTGTCTTCTCCTACAGCAATACGTCATGTAGACCCTGGAAGTCAGGGCCAGTGGCCTGGGGACTGGACTAGCAGCTCAGGCTAGTTTTCCTATCAAATCCATCTCCCCTATCAGATCCCTCTTCCCCTTTCCCCTGGCCAATCCACTCCACTCCTGGATTCCATGTTCTGCCTCACCTCCAACCCCAAGGAATGGAGATAGCTATCTATGGACTAAGACCTCTGAAACTGTGAGCCCTCGAATAAATTTTTCCTCATGTTAAAAAAAACAAAAAACAAACAAAAAAACTAACCCCCAGGGAAATCCTCTGTGCTGTAATCCCTTGGTAACTGCCTTATTTGTAAGTCAGTCAACAAACATGAATGGCCCAAGCTTCCTGAATCAGGCCAGCCAGTCTCTCCTATCATATAGGACTTAAAGGACTTCTTGGGTTCTAAGAAATGTAGGAGAGGTCACCTACAGTAATAGGTCACATAGACCTGGGAGTCAGGGCTAGTGGCCTGGCAACTGAACTAGCAGCTCGGGCTGGGCTAGTTTTCCTATCAAATCCATCTCCCCTATCAGATCCCTCTTCCCCTTTCCCCTGGCCAATCCACCCCAGTCCCTCATTCTATGGAGGGCAGGGATGGGAAGCACAGGGCTGTACCAAGTCCTGGGAGAGGAAGGAGCCAAAGTTACTTGACTTATGCATGCTGCAGGACCCTAGCTCTGTGCTCCTTAGGCCACAGGGATATGAAGGGCTCATGGGTCATACATCATTTAGTCTACCAGTACATGCAGAAGGCCTGTGGATCACCATCTGTAATCATACTTGTAACAGAAAATATTAGTAGCTCCAGATTTCAGAAGACCTGGTACCAACCATGGCAACAGCCATAGCTATCATTTATTAAACTTTTTTATTTGTTACCAGGATTGAACCTAAGGGTGCTTAATCATTGAGCCCTACCCCAGCCCTTTGTAATTTTAATTTTGAGACAGAGTCTCACTAGATTGCTTATAGCCTCACTAAATTGCTGAGGCTGGCTTCAAATCTGCAATCTTCCTGCCTCAGCCTCCAAAACACATGGGATTACAGGCTTTTGTACCACCATACCCAGCTATTGAACTTTTCTGTATGCAGCCACTGTGCTAGATACTTTCTGTGTATTATCTCATTTAAAGTACATGACAATCCAGTGAGGTATGTGCTAGCACTATGCCCATGTCAGAGATGAGGCAGCTCCCGCCCAGAAAAGTTGAGTTCCCTACCCACTGTATGTAGCTAGGAAGAAGCAGAGCTGGGATTTGAACCCACTGAGAAACATACACCTATTTTAACTGTGGGCGATTTAACCATGAACTCAGAGTCGCATAACCAACATCCCTTGACTGGTGATGCTAGGGAAAGAGAGAAGAGGATAGGAGCCCCTCTTCCTAGGACTCTCCTTCCCTCACTTTCCCCAACCACCCTGACCCACCTGCCCTCCCTCTTCACTTTACCTCTTCCTCTTTGCTGGTTCCAAGGAGGCAATGGGGGCTGGGGCAAGGGCTCTCCATCGGCCAGATCTAGAGAGGCAAGTCTGGGGCTGGGGGATTCAGGAGGGGAAACTATTTGGCTTGAAGATCCAGAGCAGAGGGGGAGTGGAACAGGGGGCTGTCCTGGGGAAGGAGGATCATGCTCCAGACTTGGGCGAAGCCCCTCAAATTGCAGTGAGGGTCTGACCTGGCTCCAAACCACTGTGGTCTGGCTCCTTCTTGTTAGCAAGGAATGATGAATTTGAGAAATTACTGGAAGGATTGAGGGAAACAATGAATTTCCTCATCTACACTCAGGGCAGGTTTGGGGTGTAGGGAGGCCTCCTCAAAGGCCCCAAGCCACTTTATTCAACTCTAAATCCACCCTTGCTAGCCTTACATTCCCTAGTCCTGTCAGCCTGTGATGGTGCCATGATAGGACAATACTTGCCAGGAGCTCAGCAGGATTGAGGGGGGACCCTACAAAGGAGCTCCCAGAGTCAGGTCAGTTGGGGCTCAGCAATGTGGGACTGAGCTGAGGGCTACTTTGGGGACAGCAGGATAAAGGTACATTCTTATGCAACGTTGCTGGAGCCATTCCATTGGATCACGAGTTCAAATCCAGCCTCAGCAAAAGTGAGGTGCTAAGCAACTCAGTGAGATCCTGTCTCAAAATAAAATACAAAATAGGGCTGGGGATGGGGCTCAGTGGTCAAGTACAAAAAAAAATTCAGGGAAACTTGCTCAGCTAGGCCCTCAAGGACGTGTGCCTCTGAGAGGGGTTTAAATACATGCTGATGAACCACACTTCCTAGGTTCAAGACTAGACTCTTCTACTTACTATGTGACTTGGGGCAACCTCCTTAGCATCCTATGCCTCAGTTTCCTCACTTTAAAAACACAAACAGTGGTGTATCCATCTTATTAGGCTTTTTTGAGGGGGGATGAAATAAGTCACAGAAAGCACTTAAAGTGGTGCCTGATGCATAAGAAACACTCACTTAGCTTGACATCATTTCTACGACCCCACCTTTAGGACCACCCCATCCTTGCCATCCATTATGACACTGGGCAACCCAAGGCCCATTCTACTAGTCCAGCACCTGCCTCTATTCCCGTCTTCCCAAAGTCTTACCCCTGCTTCTGTGTTCTGGCCCTTCTCTCCTGTCTTGTTTCTAGGCTCTGACTGATAATAGTGTCCCAATACCAACCTTATCCACCTCTGCTCTGGTCAGTGGTGACCTTTCCAGTGCCTTGGGGCCCTTCCAGCTCCATGAAACCCTGGGGACTGGGATTTACCTTGTCTTTGCTGGGCCTCTTCAGGACTAGAGTCCTAGTTCCCCAGCCCCTACTTGGGTTCCGCTGCCTGCAGACAGATTTCCAGCTGCTACCCCCTCCATAGCTGTCCCCTGACTGTTTGGCATCACCTGTCCCTGGATTCTGCTGGTTGCTGGTTGGAGGTCCTCCCAGACCTCTCCAGAGAGCCTGCTGTGCAGAGGACTGACTCAGTTCCCATCATGCCCTGTGTTGAGACGGGGGAGTGGCAGCACATCACCAAAAGAAGGAAGTTGGGGGTTTCCAGTGGCCAAGTTCAATGGCTCCAAGCTTAGGTGGGAGCCCTGTGTGCACTTGGTCATCCAGAAGAGCCCTTTGTACCCACCACTGCCCTTCCCTCAATCTCCCTCCCCTAGGCCCTTTGGGGAGGAGGACTAGGAGGCTGCTCCCCTGCTCTGTCAGCCACCTCTAGTTTGTGCTTGGCTCCAGAAGGTAGAGGTCAAGTCTCAGCCACCAAGAGCAAGAGAGAGGAGAGAAGAGGGAGGAGGAGGAAACGCGGTACTGGAGGAGAGATCAGAGTCCAGGGTGGAGAAGCTCAGGGCAGGGCGCCGGGGAGGTTGGGGAGGGGAGGGGAAGCTGAGCCTGGGGCTATTTCTGTACAATAATACAGGGGAAGAGGGCCAAGCTGACAGGACAGTGATTAGTCTTCAGGGAGCAAAGGCGAAGACTCTGCCGCGAGCCTGGGGCTGGAGGAGCTGGCCTAGGGCCCAGTCCGGTGGACTGGAGCAATGATTTCAGAGGCCGGGAATCTGAGGCAAGCTGGGCCCAGGGACTAGGGAGCAGGGAAGGTGGGAGTGGGCAAGAGGAGTCAACCATCCTCCCTGCCCCACCTCCAGCACAAGAGGATGGGAAGTGGGGTGTGACAGGCCTGCCCCAGCTCTCTGTCTGCCACCATGGGGTTATCTGACTGTGCGTGGGGGCAGAGTTTCTGAAATGCACACTTCCTGGGCTCTGGCCTGTGAGGAAGATGGCGTGAGAAAGAGGCAGGAACACAAGGCTCGGAAACCTCAGGGGAAGAGTCAAGCCGTCATTTTCTTTCCCACAGGATTTCCAGTCATGGGGTTGAGGAGAGGGAGTGTGAGAGGGTCAGGTCACGGGGAGGAGCAGGGAAGTCACATTTACCAAGTACCAATTCTATTTTGTGCCTCTTGCCATACATTAGCACCTAGATTCTTCCTGAAAACCAGGTGAGGGAACAGTGATTCATATTTACACCGAGGAAACTGAGGTTCAGAGAGGTGAAGTGATTTGCCAAGCATCATGCAGCTACAGAGGCAAGTAATCAGCAAATACAGTTCTGCATGCTCCAAAGCCTGACTTTAGAAGCGATATTGCAAAGTGAGGGGCCACAAGTCCAGGCTTTGATCTAAGACTGCCTGGCTTTGTGTCTACTACCTGTTCCCTGCCAGCTGTATGACTTTAGGCAAGTGACTTCATCTCTCAGCCTCAATTTCTCATCTGTAAAGTGGAGCTAACAATAGAATTACATTCAAGCCAGGCCCAGTGGTGCATATTTGTAATCTCAGAGCCCTGGGAGGCTGAGGCAGGAGCATTGCAAGTTCAAGGCCAACCTGGGCAACTTAGTAAGACCCTTTGGCAAAATAAAAAACAAAAAGGACTTAGGACATGGCTCAGTGATAAAGTACCCCTTGGTTTAAGTCCCCTGTATACACACACACACACACACACACATACACACACACACACACACACACAGTACATTCTTAACATTGTTATGAGGAGTAAACAAATTAATATGTATAAAACATCTAGATCAGTGCCTGGTATACAATAACCCATTGCTAAGAAGCATGAAATGAGTATTTTTCTTCTGTCCTTCATAGATCTCCTTAGAGGAAAGAACATAGCAAGGCAAAAGAACTATGTGGGGAAAATACAGGGCAGAGGGTCACTCCAATTCCCTTAGAATTGGAGTCCTCCCACATTTGGACAATAGTATCAGGAGTCTTCCAACCAGAAGCTCGTGTGACCCAGCAATTGCACTTCTGGGAATTCATCCTAAGGAAATAATGGGTCAAGAGAGCAAAGATGTACGTACCAGGATGTTCATTGCCAGGCTGTTTATTATAGTGAAAAACAGCAGCTTGCTTTAATGAATTATGGTGAATTCATACACAGCAGCCATTAAAAACAACAATGTTACTGTTTTAAAAATATTGATTCAGAAAGAGATTCCTGATATAGTTAGTTGTTAAGAGAATAAAAGCAGGTAAGTAGAGTTTGAGAGAAGAGATACTGGAGGGACAAGGTTGGGGAGGGGAACTCCATCTTATTTATGGAGCACATAAAATTGTTTACTGTGGACATTCATTACTTTTGTAATGAGAAGAAAACAAGCAGTAAAACAATTTCCATTTGGGGGGAAGAAAAAAAAATTAAAAGTTTAGAATGTCCAGCTAGGAAGCAGTCATGAGCCTGGAATGGCTGGGCCTTCAAAGGAGGAACTCTCTGCTCCTTTGGGAGTGGGCGCAACATTTTATCCTCTTCCATCCTTCTCCCTGCCAGGAAGCAGGGGTGGGGTGGGGAGCAAAAGGGCCTGGTGGGTCAGACTTACCCCACCAGGTCTGTGGTGTTAAACAGGCTGGCATTTGCTGTTAAAACAATTTCAAAACCACTGGCCAATGAGCCCTTCCATGTTCTTCTGCTCATTGATTCATTCACTCAACAGGTATTTTTTGAGCATGTGCTCTGTGCCTGGACTATGTGATGAGGCTGGGGTCCTGCAGAAAAAGAGTAAGTGTTCAATAAACAGACAAAATAGTTTGTTGTCTTGGAGCTTGTGTTTTAGTGAAGGTACACAGGTAATTCGTGAGACAGATTGTATGAACAGTCTACTAGATGATGAGAACTATACAGAAAAATCAAACAGGAAGAGAGAGGAGTGAATATGGGATTTGGGGGTGGAGTGTGCCATTAAAAATAGAGGAAAACCCAGTGTGGTGGTGCACACCTGTAATCCCAAAGCTTGGGAGGCTGAGGCAGGAGGATCCCAAGTTCAAAGCCAGCCTCAGCAACTTAGCAAGGCCCTAAGCAACTTAGTGAGATCCTTTCTCAAAATAAATATTAAAAAGGGCTGGGGATGCGGCTCAGTGGTTAAGCACCTCTGGATTCAATCCCCAGTACCAAAAAATAAAATAAAATAAAAAAGAAAGAAGGAAAACCAAAAAAAGTCAAGAAAATTTGAAGCCAACTCTTGAAGCAGTTATAGGAACAAGCCATGGAGAAAGAGTAGTCCAACCAGAGGGAACAGCAATTACAACAGCCCTGAGGCAGGAGGGGTGTTTGATGGGCTGAATGAAGTATAGAAAAGATGCCAAATAGGCAATAGGATTAGTGAAGTAGACAGTACTAGATGAATTTGGAGAAGAAATGAACATTAAAGGGGGTAGGATTTGGCAAGCTATAGTGAGGTTTGGCTTTTACCCTGAATGAAATGGGGAGACAGGACAGGGTTTTCAGTAGAGAAATGACAATCACTTGCTTAGGTTTGAACAGGATCACTTTGTCAGATGACATGCATATAGGCTGAAAGGAGAAGGGTCAAAGAGAGAAGCTGAGGACTGACTAGGAAGCTACAACAGTCATCCAGATGAGAGATAATGTTGGCTTTAACCAGAGTGGCAGTGAAATTGAGAGAAGTAATTGCTACCATAATCCCTTTTTGCTCTGACCTATTAGGTCTGGATTCTTCATCATATCCCAAACAAGCTAATGCAGTCATTTTGTTTTAGTAAGAATAAGGCATACAGTGTGTCACTATAGAAATATCCTTTTTAGTTCTGAAGATCTTTGTGTTGTGTTACCTGCTACATATCCAGTGCCTACAACACTGTTTGGTGCTCAATTGGCACTTAGTGAATGAATGAATGAATGAATGATGAATGAATGAATGAATAAATGAATGAAGGCATTAACTGTCTAGATAAGGGACCAAGGACTTGGACTGAAGGTGGGAGGAGGAGAGGGTAATGTTGGCTCAGAACACACATGCAGGTGTAGCTGGTCCCTTCCTCTCTCTGCCTGGCTGAATGTGAGTGTAAACATTAGTATTTGTAAATTTTGGCCATATCAAAAAATGAACCCACTTAGGAAGAATCCCTCTCATTTTATTTAAGAGAAGGGATGCAAGCTCCGGGAAATGGATAGAGTTCCTGATTTGGGGAAAAATGGAGTCCAAAGCTTTGGCCCATCTCAGTTCTAGAAAACCAGAAGCACTAGCTTTTCACTTTGCTCTTTTGGAACAACCCTTCCAGCTCTTCTAGAAGCTTCATTCCCATTCAACAGCATGTCTTCCCAATCTCTTTGCCCTCCTGCCTGCTGATTCTTCCAGGGCTATCCACTAGCCCTCTGATTACTTTGAAATCCTCATTCCATTCAATGGAAACTCCTCTTAATCTTGAAATATCCCAAATCTCCTTTATTAAGCTATACCCTAATTCTCCACAGACTCTATCCCTCTCATCTCTGTAGTCTGCTATGGAAGCTTAACTTTCCCTCTAGCTCAAGAGAAGGGTAGATTGACTGACTCAGACCCTGGATATCCCATTTTCCTTCTTTATCATCTATAGGTACATCATAAACCATTATTAAGGTAACCTGGGGAAGGTCTTGCAAAGTTTAATCAAGCACAGTGCAAATAAGAGAGGGAAGAAATAGCATCTCCGCTGTTGTTTCATTGCACATCTCAGTCCTTCTAGTTTAAACACGGCAGATAGATAAATATTCCAAATGGAGCTAGTGCTGTTTCTTCCCTCAAAGTCCCACCAAAATGGCAGCACAGAGGTT
Source organism: Callospermophilus lateralis (assembly GCF_048772815.1). Taxonomy (NCBI): domain Eukaryota; kingdom Metazoa; phylum Chordata; class Mammalia; order Rodentia; family Sciuridae; genus Callospermophilus; species Callospermophilus lateralis. The sequence continues at coordinate 53,355,141 of NC_135325.1, read as the reverse complement.
TTGAAACGTCCTTCAGTTAAAGGACTAAGGCAGAAGGATAGAGACAAATGCAACAAAAGATTGGGAGCTGGGACTGAGGTTGTGGCTCAGTGGTAGTGCACTTGCCTAGCATGTGTGAGGCACTGGGTTCGATCCTCAGCACCAAATAAGAATAAACAAATAAAGTTCCATCTATGATTAAATATATAATATATAATTTTATATACATATAATTGTATATGAGTGGAAGCTGAAAAATAGGTATGAAAACTGGAGAAAGAGGAAACCCAAGTTGGCAGTGGGGGGAGCTCAGAAGCAGACCAATTTATTCAACAAACCTCAGAAACATTCAGGAATGAGGCACCCCAGTATCTCTGAGAGCAGGAGTGTATTTGGACTGAAAACAAGTGGTGTGGTTTAAAGTTTGTATGAGAAAAATTAGACCTCCAAACTTCTTCTCCCAGATGGACAGAACACTGGAGATTTTTGTCCCAGAAAGGCTGGACACAGAGATACCAAGCACGTTGCAGAGATCACTGCAGCAGAAGAAAATGATGGTCCACATGCTACACAGCAAGGTGTCCATGCCCCCACTCAGCTCCAGGAACATATGCAGCTGTGACTCTCTGTTCCCCTGACAGAGACTGGAGTCTTCCTCTCTGGGGAATGATATTTGGGAATCCCCTAAAAAGTCCAGGAAATTCTAGCTGTGCCTGGTAGCACACACCTGTAATCCTAGCTACTAGGAAGCTTGAGGCAGGAGGATCACAAGTTCAAGGCCATCCTCAGTAACTTAGTGAGACCCGGTATCAAAATTTTAAAAATAGAATAAAAGGGGTCTGGTTGTAGCTCAGCGGTAGAGTACACCTGGGTTCAATTTCCAGTACCCCCCAAAATCAAAACTAACAAAAGTCCAGGAAACTCACTCTGCTGTGTCCAGTTGAAAACCCCTACAGTCTGCATACAGAATTCCAATAAGCTTTAGTTCCTCACTCTTAGAAATGAGTGGACGGTCAAGGATGACCAGACATTTGAGGAAATCCTTTAATGTGGAAGACAAAGACTAAGACAAACAGAAAATTTAATTCAGAGGAAGTAGACACAAAGCAGGGAACAGAAGAAAACTAAACACAAACAACTACGACATCTCCATGGCTTGCAACAACAAAGGGTGACCTTTTGCTCATGCCATATATTATCTGCATGCCTGTTCTGTTGTCTTCCCTCAGGATCCAAACCGAAGAAGCAGCTTCCATCTGAGGTATCCTCAGGCTGCTAGCAGACGGGAAAGCAAGATGGAGGCATTGCACAGTGAATCTTAGTGCTTCTGCTCAAAAGTAGAACATATCTCTTCCACTCATATTTCATTGACCAAAACAAGTGATGTGTCCAAATCTGATGTTTGCAGTGCAGAAAATAATATTCTGCTGCATAGACAGTCCTGATAGACAGGATAGAAAATGCTTTAGCAATACCAGAATCTACAGGAATCCATAGAACGAAAACAGGAGGCAGTCAAAGAGAAAAGAGAGGAGAATTAACAAATTGTCAATATGATAATATAAAAGCAAAATTAAATAAATTATGAGTTCAAGGGTGCACAATTGTAATGCCAGCTACCCAGGAGGCTAAGGCAGGAGGATCACAGGATTGAGGGCAGCCTGGGCAACTGAGTGAGATTCTGTCTCAAAATATAAAATAAAAATGATTGGGGATATAGCTCAGTAGTAAAGTGCCATTGAATTCAATGATTCAATTCCCAGTATTGAATGTGTGTGTGTGTGTGTGTGTGTGTGTGTGTGTGTGTAGTTGATGGCAAATAGACAAAAATACAAAGAAATGGAAAATAAGTAAAATTAAAAGAAGGCTCCAAGAGGCCCAATATGTGAATTAAAGTAATACAATGGAGGGGGAAAAAACAAAGACAAGAGAGAGTAGGAAAATATTAATGAAATAATTCAACAACATTCCTCTTAGTGAAAGGACAAATGTTTCTGAAATGAGAGGGCACAATAAGCACACTAGATAAAAAAGACAAATAACAGGGCACGTTTTGGTGAAATTTTAGTATACTTTACAAAGCGGCCCTAAAGATTCCCAAACAAAAGCAAGTGTATGAATCAGAATAGCATCAAACTCCTCACCCACACACTGGAAGCTAGAAGATAATGGATCAGTGTCCTTGAATGTTTTACAGTAAATGGTTTGCAACTTAGAATTTTATACTCAAATGACCAATAAAGTGTGAGGATAAAACAAAGACATATTCAGATGGAAAGGTTCTCAAGACATATACTTTGCATGCAGCCCTCTCAAGAAGCTATTGGAGGCTCTGATCTGTTAAAATGAAGATTGAGATACTTCCTATCATCTTTCCATGACAACATAATGGTGTGCATGAATGTCATGGCTGATGCTCTCAAAGGCATCAAAAATACCAAAAGGGAGCCGTGCGTGGTGGCACACATGTGTAATCCCAGCCACTCAGGAGGCTGAGGCAGGGGGATCATTAGTTCAAAGCCAGCCTCAGAAAAAGTGAGGTACTAATCAACTCAGTGAGACCCTGTCTCTAAATACAATACAAAATAGGGCTGGGGGAGTGGCTCAGTGGTTAAGTGCCCCTGAGTTCAATCCCCAGTACCAAAAAAATTTTTAAAAAGGAGTGGCAAATGCCAAGTATGTTAGGTTGTGCTTCAAAGTCATCATGTGGCTCCTAACTGGGATGACAAATTTGAAATCAGTGATGACCACAGAGCTGGATGGTCAACCCCAGATTTGATATACAAAGACATAGAAAAACGGCAGAACAATCTCTTCCCATTCCATCAGATTGATTTCATTGTATTGAAAACCTCAGCTGGCATCACAGACCATGAAGAAGCCAAAAACACACAGGAGGGAAAAATTTGAGATTCTTTTTCTTGGGATATAAAGCATACATACTATTAAAATATGTCAATAGATCAAATAATGAAGAATGATCCAAAAATGAGGGAGATCTAGAAGCCAGAAAGCAGGGAATCTAATATTACAGAAAGGTGGGGATGACCCCTAGGATGAAGGTAAGTCCCCAGACTTCCCTTTTACCATCATCCTTTCTATATAATAGGTAGCCAAGCTGCAATCCTGGAGCCCCAACAGCAGCAGAAAAAGGATTATGGAGAATTCTAGAAGAGATACTTCTAAGAAAAAATGCTAGGACATATTGAGATGAGATTTACTTTTCTGGCATACAGTTTGGGCTTGAATTAGTTATAGGTACACAGAAGACGAAGCAGGCACAAAATATTGAAGAACATAAAAGGTATTCAAAAAAGACCATATAATCATAGGAACTTCATATTTTATTGGTACTTTTTATTTATACGTGACAGTAGAATCCTTTTGATATAATTATACAAGCATGGAATATATCTTATTCCAATTAGGATCTCAGTGTTGTGGGTGTACATGATGGTGAGATTCACTGTGGTGTATTAAATTCTATACATATATAATAGGAAGGAATTCCATATTAATAGAGCTATATCAGGATGATGGGAAGAAGGGAAGACTTGTACGACTTTCGGTGGATGAAGGGAGCTGTTCTTTTAGAACAAGAAGTCAGTAGATAATATATAAAACTGAAAATCCAGTATATATCAATATATAATTTAGAAATGTAGAGGAAAATATCAGTAAAATATTTTTCATCTCAAAGTGCTGAAGCCAGGCATGATGGTGCACACCTATAATCCCAACAACTGGTGAGGCTAAGGCAGGAGGATTGAAGATTCAAAACCATTTTCAGCAACTTAGCAAGGCCCTAAGCATATGGTTCAGTGGTTAAGCACCCCTGGATTCAATCTCTGGTACTAAAAAAATAAACAAGTAAATGAATAAATAAATAAATGGGCTAAAAATATTAGACTCTAAGGAGTTGGAATTAGGTATAGAAAGGTTAAGGCAGGGACACTCTGCTTTTTGCCATAAACAGTACAAACTATGTACATTAATTTTTTTTGAATTTTATTTTCCTAATTAATTGTGAAGCTGAATATCTCTTAACATGTCCATTGACTAGTTCCCTTATTGCATATACCCTATTGATAACCTTTTGCCTATTTTTTTGGGGGGGGGAATGGTTTGCCTTATTTTAAGGAGTCTATTATAATTTATAAATTTGTACATTAACTCATTTAACAAATATTCATTGAGCATCTGTTGTATGCCATGCACTGTGGTAGGCACTGGGGATACAGAAGATACAGAAAATAAGAGAACAAGTCTGTTTAATGGGCCTGACAGAGAAGCAGTGAACAAATACAGACTCACTTTTTTCTTTCTCTTTTCTTTCTTATTTATTTATTTTTGTACTGGAGATTGAACCAGGGGCCCTTTACCAGTGAGCTACATCCCCAGTCCTTTTTAGTTGTAATCTGGAGATGGAGGCCTCGCTAAATTGCAGAAGCTAGTTTTGAATTTGCAATCCTCCTGCCTCAGCTTCCCAAATGGCTGGGATTACAGACAGGTGCTACCATACTCCTGCCCAGACTCACTTTCTGGAACAGTTAGTGTTCTGAGGAGAATAAAAAGGAGTGTCAGGGTAGATTATGAAAGGTGGGGAGTGGCTGCTTGTATTGGACTGTTAGGGAAGGCATCTATGAAGAGATGAAATGCAAATCATTCAGATCTCATGAGAATTTAAGCACAGATGCAGCATTTCAGACACTAGGAATAGAAATTTTACATGTGCTAAAGCAAAAAAAAATTAAAGGGGGTGTTAGAGAAACAGAAGGAAGACCACCGTGGATAAAAGTTGCCAATCATGTCTCCCAATCTGTCATTTGTGTTTTAATTTTGTTTATGGTGCCTATTGTTATACAGACATTTCAGAGTTTTGATGGCATCAAATGTACCAGTCTTTTCATTGAGAGCTTTTTTGCTTTCTGTGGTTTCTTTAAAAGAAGGTTTTCCCCTACATCAATATTATAACCATACTTTTCAATATTTTCTTATAATAGAGTCATATTTTATATTTTATATCTTCTGCTTTTAATTTGTCTGTAATTTCACTTTTAAATGGTGTGAAGAAAGGATCTAAATTTTTTCCCAAATGGATAGCCAATTGCCTCAATACTATTTATTGAATAGACCATTCTTTCTCTGCTGATTTGAAAAGCCGCCTTCATTAAATACCAGATTACCACATACACATGGATGTGTTTCTGGTCTCTATTCAGTGCCATTGTTCCCTATCTCTATCCCTGTGCTAGGTCTGATTATTAGGCCAGTAATCCTGCCTCAGGCCAAATTGGCTATTTAGGGCCCTTGTCCATTCTGATTGGTCTGAATTTATGGCATACCCATTGTTATCTACTTTGAATAGAGCTCTAGCACACAGTTTTCATTCCTAGAAATGTATGAAATATTTGGATGTCTGGTCAAGCAAGTCTCCCTTCCCATTGTTCTTCCCTTTCAAAATTGTCTTAGCTATTCTTGTGCATTTTCTCTCACACATGAATTTTCTAATCAATTTGTCAAGTTCTGTGAAAACTCCTGCTGGGAATTTGACTGTGATTGAATTAAATTTATAGATTAGCTTGGAAAGAACTGATATCTTTACAATATTGAGTTTCCCATCCAGGAACATGAGTGTATCTCCATATATTTAGGTCTCTTCAAGTGTTCTTTTGTAAAATTGTAGAGTCTTCTTTTTATAAGCCTCTCACACTTCTTATCTGGTTTTTCCTTAGGTATTTTATACTTCTGTTGCTTTTAGGAAAGGAACTCCTTTACCCGATTTACTTTCTAATTGCTCATTGCTGGTTTATCTTGATTTCTTTTACAAGAAATTTCATTTTGTAATAGTTTTAGATTTATAGGAAAAAATCCAAAGAAGGATAGGAATGTAGCTCAGTGGTAGAGTGCTTGCCTAGTGTGTGTGATTCGGTGGATTCAATCCCCAGCACCATTAAAGCAAAAAATAAGAACAGAAAGAAAGAAGAATTCATTCCAAAGATAATATAGAGTTCTCATAATCCATGCCTCATTTAAAAAAAAATTATAGTTGTAGATGGACAGCATGCCTTTATTTTATTTATTTATTTTTATATGGTGCTGAGGATTGAACCCAGTGCTCACATGTGCAAGGCAAGTGCTCTACAACTGAGCTACAGCCCCAGCCCTCTATGCCTCATTTTTATATTATGAACAACTTACATTACTATACACACTTAATGAATGAATCAATACATTATTATTAACTAAGGTACATTGTTTATTCATATTTCCTTAGTTTTGACCTAATGTCCTTTTTTCTGTTCCAGGATGCCATTCAGGATACCACCTTCCATTTAGTTGTCACATTTCCTTAGGCTCCTCTCAGCTGTGACAGTTTCTCAGACTTTCCTTGTTACTCATGACCTTGATCATTTTGAGGAGTACTGCTCAGGTACTTCCTGGAATCTGCCTTAACAGAGATTTTTCTGATATTTTTCTCATGATTCAATTGAGGTTATAAATCTGGGGAAGGAAGATCACAGAGGTAAATGCCATTTCCATCACATGATAGGAATATATGATCAACATGACTTATTGCTGTTGATGTTTCTGTGATCAACTAGCTGAGGCAAAATTTGTCATAAGTCTCCTCCATTATAAAATTACTTTTTTCCACCTTCCATAGTGTACTCCTTAGGAAGAGTTACTATGGGAAGGTCACACTAAAAAGTGGGGAGTGATGCTCTACCTCGTTGTGGGTAGAATATTTTCATAAATTACCTGAAATTCTCATGCCCTGGAGATTTATCCATTCTGCTTGATTTGTATCAGTATTGTCTCATGAACATTTATTTTTAATATTTGGGTTATAATATAATACTCTTTTAGATTTGCTCAGATCACTGGGAACTCTTTCAAATAGATCCTATGTTCTTCGTATCCCAAAAATGTGTTTTTTATTTTTATTTATTCCTGTGTTTGGGTTTAGGTTTGGGGGGGTACTCCCATACTTTCTGAAACCATAGTATATTCCAGTTCTATTTTGTGCATTTCCTGCTTCAGTTGTCAAACCAGCCACTTCTTCAAGGATCCCTGTTTCCTTTTATTGGAGGATGGTATTAGAAACCAAGTTCTAGGAACCAAGTGTGCTCACTGCTATCACGATGTACTTGCTTTTAGGCCTTATCAGCCAACAGTACCAAAATGTTTGTGTGTATTGTAATCTATGTATATCTATAAATATCTCTGTATGTAACTATCTGTAGCTATATAGTAAGCTAAACATGATGATGACTTCAACTCTAATCTGTAATCATGTGGATGATTCTAGTCTACTTCTCTTGCTTATCTATAAGCTACAACAGTGATGAATCAGACTCCAACTATCGAACATCCATTAACTTATTGTATTCTTCCAGTATACATGTATGGTGGTATAAGAATTGTTAACCATACCCCTGCAGAAAATAAATTTCTCACAATAAATTTCGGTTTCTTTTACTTTCAGGTTTACAGATTGCAGATTTTCAAAGTTACTTAGGTTAATCCCCCCTTCCTCTCACCACCCTACAATTTGATTCTTTGGTCACATTCTGTATTCCATCCTGGAATCCCCAATCTCCTAAATGATTTTTTAAAATTTGCCTCATTAAGATTACTTCTTTATGCTGTAAAGTTCTGTGGCTTTTGAATAATGCTGTGTCATGTAGCCACAATTTCAATATTATGCAGAATGGTTTCACCACCTTTAAGTCCCCTTTTCTTCACCTATTCATCTCTTACCCTCCTCACCTGGAGCCCCTGTGACCACTGATCTTTTTATTATATGGTCATCACTATAGTTTTGCCTTTTCCAGAATGTCATTTACAGATTGTTTGGAATCATATAATATGTAGCCTTTTGGAATGACCTCTTTTGCTTAGTTCACCCATGTTGTTCTGTTTCTTTTTGTGTGGGGGTGAGGGGTGAGTACTGGGGATTGAACTCAGAGACAATGAACCACTGAGCCACATCCCCAGCCCTATTTTGTATTTTTTATTTAGAGACAGGGTCTCACTGAGTTGCTTAGTGCCTCACTTTTGCTGAGGCTGGCTCTGAACTTGTAATCTTCCTGCCTCAGCCTCCTGACCACTGCTGGGATTACAGGTGTGCACCTCCACACCTGGCTTGTTTTGTTACTTAATAGCTCATTTATTTGTAGCATTGAATAATATTCCATTGTATGGATGTTTTTTATTTCTATTCACCTATTGATAAGTAGGTGAATGTATAGTTGCTTACTAGTTTGGGCAACTATGAATAGGTAAATCAAGAACAGGAGGATCTATTGTTGCTTCTACTTTAGGGCGATTATGAGTACAGCTGCTATAACATCTGTGAGGAAGTTTTTGTGTGGGCACAAATTTTCAAATCAGTTGACTAAGTACCTAGGAATACAATTACTGGATTGTATGTTCAGACAACACCTAGCTTTGTACAAAATCACCAAACTGTCTTCTAAAGTTGTTGTACCATTTTGCATAATCAATAGCAATGAATGAACATTCCCATTGCTCCACATCTTCACCATCGATTGATATTATCAGTTTTTGGACTTCAGCCATCCTATATACATATGTGGTATTATTTAAATTTGCAATACCCTAATGATAAATGATGTTGAGCATCTTTTCATGTGCTTGTTTGCCATCCATATATCATCTTTAATGTAGCATCTGTTCTAATTTTTCACCTATTTTAATTGTGTTATTTGTCTTGTTATTTTTGTATTTTAAGTGTTCTTTCTATATTTTGGATATAAGTTTTCTACTGTATGTGTTTTGTAAATGTTTTCCTCTTATCTTAATTAAAATTGAAGACATCTACTCTGCAAAATACATGGTGTATATTGCAGAGTAGATGTCTTCAATTTTAATTAAGTGTAACATCATTTTTTTTTCCTTTTATGTATTGTGCTCTTGGTGTTATGTTTAAAAACTCACTACAAACCCAAGATCACCTTGGCTTTCTCTTGTGTTTTATACAATTTTTACTGTTTTATGCTTTACATATAGGTATATAACCCATTTTGAATGAATTTGGGGGAAAGGTATAAGGACTTTGTTTAGTTTTTATGAGTTTTGTTTTTGTTTTGCTTATGGGCATCTATAAGCAAATGTTGCTAAATTATCCTTTTTCCACTGAATGATCTTAGTTCCTGTATCAAGGAACAACTGACTATATTTGCATGGGTCTACTTCTGGACTCTGCATTGTGTTTTGTTGATCTTTGTGTCTATTTGCATAGATGTGTGTGTTATTTCACTAACACCACATTGTCTTTCGCTACAGTTGCTTAATAGTCAGTCATGAAATTTGGTCATGTGAGTTCCCCAACTTTGATTTTTCAGCATTGTGTTGGCCACTCTAGGTCTTTTGCCTTTCTATATAAGTTTAAGTGTCAACTTACCTATACAGAATAGCTTGCTGGGATTTGGTTTAAGATTGTATTAAACTGGGTGCAGTGACACATGCCTGTAATTGTAGCAGCTCAGCAGGCTGAGGCAGAAGGATCATAAGTTCAAACCAGTCTCTGCAACTTAGTGATGCTCTTAGCAACTCAGCAAGACCCTGTCTCTAAATAAATTTTAAAAAAGGACTTGGGATGTGGCTCAGTGGCTAAGTGCCCCTGGGTTCAATCCCTGCTACCCTCCCAAAAAAATGAAATCTATAGATCAAGTTGGAGAAGATCTGACATCTTAACAGTATTGAGCCTTCTAATCAAAGAACAAATTTGTACGTCATTTAGATCTTTGATTTCTTTCACCAGTTTTATGTTTTTCCACATATAGAAGCTATTTTGTCAGATTTGTATTAAAGATTTCATTTTTGTAACTATTGTGAATGGTATATTTTATTTCTAATTTCAGTTATTTATTTTCTTGTATATAGGAAAGCAATTGACACTTGTATATTAACTTTGTATCCTACTACCTTTTAAAACTTATTATTTTCAGGAGGATCATTTGTGGTACTGAGGATTGAACTAGGGCATTATGCGTGCTCAGCAAGTGCTCTATCACTGAGCATCATCAGCAATCCTTCCAGTGGTTTTTCTGTTGGTCAATTATTTGGTGATTTTTACATAAATGATCACATCATCTGTGAACAAAGATAGTCTTATTTCTTATTTCCCAATCTCTCTACTTCTCATTTATTTTTATGTGTTACTGCACTAGCCAAGACTTGCAGTATGGCATTGAATACAAGTGGAGGGAGAGGACATCCTTGTTTCCCATCTTAGGGAGAGAGCATCTAATTTTTCACCATTAAATGTAATGTGAATGTAGGTTGGTGTACATGTTCTTTATCATGTTGAGTAAGTTCTCTGCTCTTCCAGGTTTACTGACAGTTTTTATCATGAAGCAGTGTTACATTTTGTCAAAAAATTTTTTTTCTGCATCAATTGATGTACTCATGTGATTTTTCTCTAACTCGTTGATGTAGTGGATTACATTGATTTTCAAATTTTGGACTAGCCTTGTGTACCTGGAAGAAATCCCAGTTGCTCACTGCATTAGCTTTTCATCGCTGTGACCAAAATACCTAACAAGAACAACTTGGAGGGTAAAAGGTTTATATTGAGCCCATGATTTTGGAAGTCTCAGTCCATGGTGGGCCAACTCCACTGCTCTGGGCCTGAGATGGGACAGAACATCATGGCAGGAGAGCACAAGAGAGGAAAGCTGCTCAGCTCATGGAAGCTATGAAGCAGAGAGAGAATGTGTGTGAAAGGCCAGGAACAAAATATAAAACCTAAAGTCATGCCCCCAGTGGCCTACCTCCTCCACCACAGTCTACCTGGTATAGTAGTCCTTTCAAGTTATTAATCTATTAAACAAATTAATGAACTGATCAGGTTCCAGCTTTCCTCATCTAATCATGAACTTTTATGTCTACACCTCATATCCCAACCCAAACACTCATGGTGTAGAATTCCGTTTAAACATTATTGGATTCAATTTGTTAATGTTTTACACAGAATTTTTGCATAAGAGATATCAGTCCATAGTGTCCCTTTCTTGTGATGTCTTTGTTTTTGGAAACACTGTAATGCTGGCCTCCCAAAATGAGCTAGGACATTTACTTTCTATTTCTTTTTCTGGAAGACACTGGAGAAAATGTGTATCATCTCTTACTTAAGGATTTAAAGTTTTGAGAGCATTAACCAGTGAAACCATCTGGACGTGGTGCTTTCTATTTTGGAAGGTTATAATGGTTTCATTTCTTTAATAGATATCAATTTGTTCAGATTATCTGTTTGGATTTCATAGTTCGTGTTTTACAAGGAATTGGCCCATTTAATCTAGTTTATCAAATTTACAGGCATATAATTGGTCATAATATTTATTATAATGTCTAAGAGATCAGTAGTGATGATTCTTCTTTCACTTCCAATATGAATCATTTGTGTTTTCTTTTTTCTTCTTCTTTTTCTTCTTTTTTACCTGCCAATCATTAATTTCAAAGAACCAGTTGCTGAATAGCTGATTTTTCTCTTTGGTTTTTCTTTTATTAATTTCATTGGTTTCTATTCTGATTTTTTTTCTTTTCTGCTGTTTTCTTTAGGCTCAAACTACATATTTTCCTATGCACACAAGGTGGAAGTTTAGACTCTAGATTTTAGACCATTTGCCCTTTCTCCTGTATGCATCCAATACTCTAAATTTCCCTCTACCTACTGGTTTTAATTTTTCCTTTTTATTTAATTCAAAATACTTTCACATTTCTCTGAGACTTCTTTGATCTGTATGTGTTATTTATAAGTATGTTGTTTGAGGTCTAAATATTTGGGGACTTTACATTGATTTTTAATCCTGATATCTTGTCTCTTCAGTAGAGCTGAATTTTCCCTATTCTTGATAATGGCTTCTCTTGAATTCTCTGAGTAGACATTAATTCCATCTGCAAATAATAATGATTTATATCTTATTTTTGAATACTTACAATAGTAGCATATTTCTCACTATATTCCCTTGATCAGAATCTTCAGTACAATGGAGAAGAAGCATGGTGATGGTGGGTACCCTCGTCTTATTCTTGAGTTTGGTAAATAAGGCTTCTAATAATTAACCACTAAGTTTTATGTTTGCTGTAAATCTCTGATATCTTCCAGTTTTCTAAGAGTCTAGTTTAAATGAGAAATGGGTATTTAATTTGTCATATTTTAAAAAATCTATTAAAATGATGGTGTAGTTATCTCTTAAAGGCAATATAGTGAATTACCTGATAGATTTTCTTAATGGCAAACCAGCATAGTGAAATGGGTTCAAATCTCAGTTCTTCATCCATTTTATTAACTGTGGACTTGTGTAACCTCTACTCTCCTCAGTTTTTTAAACAATAAGAACTATCTCATGAGGTTGTTGTGCAAGTTAATATATATATATATATATTACATGTATAACATATATGATTAATCTAGAACTTAGAGCAGTACATGACAAGTATGAAATAATTTTTTAAGTTGTTGCATTCTTGGAGGTAAAATCTATTTGGTTTTGATTCCTTTAGTATGTCAGTAGATTTCATCTGTTAAATGTTTATTCATGCCTTTCACATCAGTGTGTCATTAGATTGTAATATTCTTTATGTAACCTGTTGCTTTCTGTCATCAGAGTTATGAAACTTTCTAAAGTGAGTTGGATAGTTTCTCTTTTGGTATGCTCAGGAACTATTTATGTGACAAAGAAAATCTGAACCTGTTGCGTATATTTATATTAGTTACATATTGCTGTATAACAAATTACCCCAAAACTTAGTGAATTAAAACAACAGACATTTTTAAAAATACTTTTTAGTTGTAGATGGACATAATATCTTTATTTTACTTATTTATTTACTTATGTGGTGCTGAGAATGGAATCCAGTGCTTCACATGTGTCAGGCAAGCACTCTATTACTGAGCCACAACCCCAGCCCCAACAATAGAAACATTTCTGACCTCACAGTTTCTATAGTCAAGCCACCAGGCACAGTTCAGGGCTTGCTTCTGGCTCAGGGTCTCTCATAGACTGTGATCAAGGTGTTGACTGGGGCTGCTGTCATCATGAGGTACAACTGGGAGCAGAGGCACCTCTTTGCTCACTCATGTGGCTGTTAGCATGATTCAGTTCCTGGTGAGTTTTTGAATTGAGGACATCAATTTCTCACTGGATATTATCCAGAGGACTCTCTGAAGTTCATGTCATCTAGACCATTCCATAGTCAGCTCATGATATACAATAATGTGCTTCATCAATGCCAACATGAGAAAACCAGAATGCCACCAAGCTGGAAGTCAGTCTTTTTGTAACCTAATCTTGGAATGGATCCACCATTACTTTTGCTGCATTCTACTCACTAGAAGCAAGTCACAAGATCCAGTCCACGTTCAAGGCAAGAAAATTGAGGAAAGATGTGAATATGAAGAGGTAGAAACTATTGTGGGCCATTTTAGAAGCTGTGTATCACCATTTTTAAGGGTAGATATTTGATCAGGCTTCTAATTCCTTCTGTGGTTATTGGGCTAACCGGTTTTATACTAATTCTTTACCAGTTTTGGTATTTTATGATTTTCTAGAAAATAATTTTATCTAAGTTTTCAAATTTATTTGCCAAATGAAAAAATCTCCTCCAGGGCTATTAGTCTTATTATTAATTATGTCTTCTCTTCCTTTATCAGAAAGAACATTCATTTATTTCATCAGTCATTTCAAAGTACCATTTTTCACTTATTGATTAATTTTATTTTTATTCCTTTTATTGGTTTATGTTTTATCTTTATTAACTCCTTTCTTTTATTTTCATTTGTGTTTAGTTGTAGTTTTTTCCTAGCTCTTGAAGTTTGATATATATATATATATATATATATATATATATATATATATATATATATATATTTTTTTTTTTTTTTGGCACTGGATCTAGAACTCAGGGGTACTCTACCACTGTGTTGTATCCCATGTCCATTTTTATTTTAGTTGGAGACAGGGTCTCACTAAGTTGCCTGGGAATTTATGATAGCCTCCTTAGTGGATGGGGTTACAGGCACACACCACTGTGCCTGGCTTTCATTTTTTTTGAATAAGTGCACTTAAGGCCATTCATTTTTCTCTGAGTAGTTATTTTGTTACATCCTACTGGTTTTGTTATATAGAGATTTGATTGCTTTTCATTTTCATTGGTTTATACTTTCCATTTTAATCCTTCTTTTTTATTTATGCATGACAGTGGAATGCATTACAATTCTTATTACACATATAGAGCACAATTTTTCATATCTCTGGTTGTATGCATAGTATATTCACACCAATTCGTGTTAATTCTTCTTTAACCAGATTACAAGTGTGCTTTCCCCCCCTCTTATTTCTGGGGGCATAGATTTCAAAGCATTATTTTATTATTAAACCATTATATTATTGACCCCAATGGTTACTATATGACCATATGTGATATTATTATTTCAAATTTATTGAGCTTTCTATTTTGACTTAGCACATCATTAATTTCATGAGTATTCAATATGTATTTAAAAAGTGTGTGCCTTTTCTATTCATACAAACATACAAATGTTCAACTTTGCTAATTTAATCACTTTAATACTGATGTCTTTATGTAGTTAGCAGGTTAGTAAGTTAGTACCTGTTGTGTTGATTTCTGAGTAAAGAATATTTTTGCCCTATGATTATAATTTTCTGATCTCTATGTTAAACTGTGCTGTAAAGGTTTATTGCAGTTTTATCTTTGTCATGGACTATACCTATTAGGAACTAGATATTCTTTATTTATTCTTTAAATCTTCTGTCAGACATTGGTATTACTACATCTACTTCCTTTTAGTTAACACTTGAGTATATTTTCAACCTTTTTGTGTTATTTTGTTTTATATATGTCTCATAAATGGCAACAGCCTAAGAGTCTTTGTCTTTTAACAGGGTAATTTTAACACTTACATTTATTATGATTGCTTATGTACTTAGACTAATTTCTGACATCTCATTTTGCATTTTTTAAATTTGCCTTCCTTTTTACTGTCTCCATCCCCTTTGCTGTCTTTTGTTAAATGGAAAAAATTCATTTCCTTCCATTTTATTTTCAGTAATGATTTGAAAAGTATACCTTTTACTTTAAAGCTTCAAAAATTTGCCCATTCATTACACATATGCATTCTCTACCAGCTTTTAACATTAATCTCCATGTCTTCTCTCTCCAAACAAAGCAAGAAGCTTGGTATATGGTTTCTTACCTCTGTTCCCTCTTTGCTATACTACAGTCCACCCCCTGCCCTATGCTGCCAACCCATCACATCCTGTGTTGATACATTCTCTTATAGTTTACTCATTTCTTTTTAATTTTTTTACGAATTTCTTTTGTAGTTGTAGATGGACAGAATGCCTTTATTTTATTTCTTTATTTTTATGTGGTGCTGAGGATCAAACCCAGTGCCTCACACATGCTAGGCAAGTGCTCTGCCACTGAGCCCCAGAATCAGCCCTCATTTCTTTTCTATTATTCTTATATCCCTCTTCTTGTGCTTGAATTCATCATTTTGTCTCTTAGTGTGATATATTTCTATCAGTTATATCAGAAAGAATCTGTAACTAATAACATTTCTGAGTGCTTGAATGTCTTAAAAATGCCTTTCATTCACCCTCCCTGTTGTCTTTAATTGGTCACTAAGTGTATTCCACAATGGCTATTATTTAAAATGGAATTTTAAATAATATTTACTATCTATAATTTGTATAGATTTGAGGTATGAAAAAGGAGTCTATTTCATATAGTAAGCCCATCATTTTACTCCCCTTATACCTGCATCTTAACCCAGGGCTCACTACCTATAAGTCAGGTTTGGAGAACTTCCTTTTATCATCCCTTTCTTTGCTCCCCTGTTCCCACCAGAAAGAGAGGTCAACTATCAAGACATTGATGGAACTACCTTCAATTGGTGAATGAAGTCACTATGCATCAGCTGTCAGAAAAAGGGTGTGAATTGCTTCTTTTTTTTCTTTTGCCCCTATGACCAGAGCTCTATGTAGACTTAGGGACTGATTTTCACTAGCCATATACTTTCTTTTTGTCTTTGTTTTCCATAAAGTTGATAGGAGGGAGATAATATCCAGTATCATGTTTAATCTTGTGATGGGAAGAAATATCTCAAGGCTCATAGCTAGGCTACACAATCCTAGCCAGTGTGAAAGAGCTTACATTGAGGTGTGAGGTCCAAAGTCCAGCTAAGGATGAAGGGAACCATTGCTTTCCTTTGCTGTTGCTCTATGTGCATATCTCTCCCTTGGGAACCTTGGGGGAAGAGTTGGCTTTGGTCTAGAGCAATATTTTGGTACACCCAGGTCCCTTGGCCACAATAAAACACTCATTACACCAGATTTCCAACAATAGCTTCATGGTAATATTCTTGCAATTCCAATTCTGTAAAGGTAAAAAGAGTAAAGATGAATGTGCCTTCAGTGATGAAGAATGACAAGAGTATCAATTGCAATGTGCTTCAGCCCTAGATCTGCCATATAAGTTTGCAGAGGTTATGGACTATGCAGCTAGAAGGAACTCGCTTCTCAACATACACTTTGCCAATGGCATCCCTTGGATTGGTGCAGAATCTATAGAACTCTATGAGGTGTCTCTACCCAGCCCTACCTAGATGCCCCTAAGGATGCCAGACAATCCCTTTGCCCTTAGCAAATGATCTGTAAATGTCTGTTGTCCTAAGATTCAAATGTGTGTCATGGTGCCTTATCCCTTCTCTTGGGTTAGACATTAGCTTTTGGAAAACTTCTTGGGTTAAACCTGAGGCTTTAGAAAGGAAGGTTTCCCATGAATGTGTGGGTGCTCACCTGTAATCCCAGCTACTAATAAGGCTGAGGCAGGAGGATCACAAGTTTGAGGTCAGCCTTGTCAATTTAATAAGACTCTGTCTCAAAATCAAAAATAAATAAATCAGTAATCGATTAGAGATGTGGCTCAGGGGTAGATACGCACCCCTGGGTTTAATCTCTAGCACAAAAAAATAAATAAATAAATAATAAGTAAGTAAGTAAGGTTTTCTTAGATTATATGGATGGTAGATGCAAAAACTGATGTTCAAAGCCAAGTCTAAGCTTATACACTCTACTACAGGCAAGCCAGCTGGAAGCATTCAGCAGGCAAATGTCTGAGGTTTAGTGCCAGACCATGAAAAGCATGGTTATCTCCGACACTCATTTATTTATTCATCACGTTTTTCCTAAGTCTCTACAGGACAGTCACCCTAAGGTACCTTCCAACTCTGCCATTCATGATATAGGATATCTCCAGTCTCTCTTATATCAGTGGGGCCGCTTTCAATTGAAAATGGCAGGAATCCAACTCAAACTGATCTAAGCCAAAAGGGTATCTTATTAGTTAACATAAATGAAAAGTACAATCATGTGCCACATAACATTTTGGTGAATGACAGGCTGCATATACAATGTTTTGTCCCATGAGATTACATTTCCTAGTGAGGGAGTCGTCATCTTAGTGTGGGTAAGCACACTATATGATGTTTGCACAACAAAAAAAAAAAAAAATCATCTAATGGTGCATTTCTCAGAATGTATCCCTGCCATTAAGCAATGTGTGACTGTGCAAGGGTCACGCTGGGTCCGGGGCTTAAATGAGGTCTATTCATCTCCTGAGTGCCTGTTTCTCTCTCAGGCTGGTTCTTCTCACAGAGCTCTTGAAACTCTAGGCTTATGTCTTCTACTGATGAGTCTTCAATGACTCTTTTTTTTATACCTTTATCAAAAGTTCCAGGGAGGGGGGCCCTGTGAGGTGGTGCACACCTGTAATCCCAGTGGTTCTGGAGACTGAGGCAGGAGGATTGCAAATTCAAAGCCAGCCTCGGCAATTTATTTAAAGCCAGCCTCAGTAATTTAGTGAGGCCCTAAGCAACAGTGAGACCCTGTCTCTAAATAAAATGTTTTTTTTTTTTTTAAAAAAAAAAAAAGGACTGGGGATGTGGCTCAGTGCTTAAGTGCCCCTCAGCTCAATTCCCAGTACCAGAAGAGAAAAAAGTTCCAGAGAGGGTTTGTATTGGCCCAGCGAGGGTCACATGACTACACAAATCAATATCTCTATCTACTATGATCGAATGCTATGGTTGGCAAGAGTTGAGTCTTCATCTGTCAGCTCTTGGAGCTGACTCATATGGACTCACAGTGAGGGAGAGGTGATTTCCTGAGAAAATTTTGGCAGCTGTTATAAAAAAGAAGCAGTGGATGCTGAGCAAATGAAAACAATGATCTCTTGCATTTCTCATTTCACAGATGAAGAAACTGAGACTCAGAGAAAAATAGCCCATGATTACATGGCCCTTCTATCTGGCAACTTTTATGCAGTACTAGGGTTTGAACCTAGGGGGACTCTACCAGCAAACTATATCCTCAGTCCATTTTATTTTTTGCGACAGTGTCTCATTAGGTTGCTGAGGCTGGCCTCAAACTTGCAATCCTCCTGCCTCAGCTTCTCAAGCAGCTGGTATTACAAGTGTGCGCCATTGTGCCCAGGTTATATCAAGCAATATTAAATGATTTATGTAGGCCATACATTAAGAGAAGCCACCTCTGGCTTTTGTCCCAGCATCCAGAGATGGTAGGCCATCTGTGGAGGCAATTTGAAGATTTCAAGGCCAATGCTGCAGATGGGTGCTATGACCAAAACACTGCGGAATGACAATCAGGACACTTGGGCCTTCGTCCTGACTCTGCCATTAACTTGCTGAGTGAATTTAGGCAAGACCATTCTTCTCCTAGGCCTCAGTTTCCTCATGTATAAGCAGAGAGTACTGGAGTAAATGGTCTGAAAACATGTTCTAAGTTGGTGCTTTGGTTTCACTCTTGGGGAGAGAGGGAAGGAGAGAAGTCGGCAGGACGAGGGAGTCCCTCCTCTCCATCTGGAACCATGTGGAATTTCTGCAGTGGAGACATTTAACCTGACTTTAATTTGAGTTGAAACGTCTGATATTTCTGATAGTAATAACATGCCCTGGATGGGGCCAGGGGGAGCAAGGCCCCCTGAAAAGAACACCAGAAAGCCCTCTCTGTTCCTTCTCTTGAAGCACAGCCCCCAGCAGGCGGGGGTCCCAGCACCAAGGCCCAGGGAAGCGGGTGTTCCTGAGAAGCCAGGGCTGTAGGAATCCATCTCAGGCTGGCAGGCGGCCATGCTGGCTGCATAGCGGGCTTCTGCACCTCCTTCTCCCTTCAGCCTGCCCCATCTTGCCCTGATAGGCCTGGTGGCTGCTTCGGGATGGGCCAGGGGCTATGGAACACCAGGGAGAGAGCCAGACAGTGGGCGGTGTGTGAGGTCCTACCTGCAATGTCGCACAAGTGGCCTGGCTGAGCAGAGATGCTTGGTGTAAGGGTGTGTGTGGTGGCGGGAGGTCTGGGGTTGGCAGGACACTGCCATGGTGGCCACTGCTGGGTGTGTTTGTCCCTCCCTAGATATCCATCACCCTCATCTTCCTCCCCCCACTGAGTCCATCTTTCCATACAAGCATCTCCTCCTCAGTGGGAGGTCCCCTGGCTGCCACCCCAGCCTCTCCTGCTGTGACACAGATGTTTCATCTTAGCCCTCCCTCTGTCACAAAGTAAATCCTAGCCTAGATAGGTGTGGGGGAGCAGGGTCATTCATTCACTGGGGATCCAGCTAAAACTTCTCAACTCTTTTCCCTACCAGACCAAGCACACTATGTGTTAGACAGTGAACATGGATGTCCTGCCTGGTGTCTAGCTTTGGCCCCTCATACTGTATTTATTCTGTGCAGGAGATAGTGAACTGCTGGCCAACCGCCACTATATAAATAGTGCCTGGAGTCAGTGACTAAGTGGTGCCCTTGCCACCCCTCCTCCAGTTTCCCATCCCGCCCCTGGCCTGTTTTCCCGCCTTAATGATCCTTCTGTGATGGGGCGATGAGTGGGCAACGGAGAGCCCATGCTGACCCACTAGCCCAGAGCAGGCAGCCCTCCAATTACCCACAAAGCTCAGGGGAGGGCCAGGCGGGGGGTGGGGAGCTAGTGCTTTCTTCCCCCCTTTAAATATATATATTTAAGCAAGGAAACAGATTTCACTTTCAATCTTCTCTCCAAGAGATTGTTATAAACAAAAGCAGGTCTGGGGCAGGAGGAGGCGGGGGAAGAGAGGAAAATGATTTGGGAGATTAAGGAGGCGGCCACGACAACGTCCCCTTTTAAACCTCAATAAGGTTGTTTTTCTTGGTCGTTTTTTCCTCCTTCCCTCTCCAGCCAGCGTTACTTAAAAGGAACATTATGTTATCACAAATCAGATTTCCAAACATCATCTCCAGGTCACTGTGAACAGCTCAGCAATTTGGCTGCAGATTCCTGGAGAAGGAGTCCCCTTTAACCTCCAACTCAGGAGGGAGCTGCCCCCATTGCCAACGCTGGGGAAGCCCTCCCAGTTGGGCTGGAACAGAGAGTAGCCTGCGGGGGAGGAGGCTGTGCTGGGGGGGGCGGAGCCCATGCCACCCCCAACTCCACTGTGTCCTGAGGGGCGGCTGGGGCTCCAGCTCCCACTGGAGGATACCCCTGGCTTTGCTGGATGGGAGCTGGACCCCGGTGGGTTGATGTGGGTTTCATTTTCCCTCTGCCATAAACTTGGGGCTCATCAATGCCACAGAGCTGCCAGGGGAGACTAGAGTCAGGGCTGGTGCCCTGGTGGCAGTGCACGGTGAGAGACCACACTATTCCAGCTGGGGTGGTGAGGCCTGCAAGTGATGAGGGTGAGGCTGAGGGTGTGGGGCAGCTGATGGCTTCTGGAAGAATCATGCTCCCCCTATTCTGTTTCATCTGTCCAAGTGAAAGGCCACCCTTGGCCCTCCCCTCCTCTTTCCTCTGAGGACAGGCGGGAGTTGAGGGAGAAGAGGAAAAGGAGACTGGTTAGGGGGTGGCAAGTTGGTGTACATCTGAGTAGGAACCTCAGCAGAAGGACCTGGGTGAGACACAGAGCATTTCCAAACTGGAGATTCAGGTCCCATGGAGCAGTTTTCTCTCACAGAGAATTGGGAACAGAAAAGAGTTGGGGTGTCTTGGCGTCTCACCACATGGAAAAAGCTAAGTGACAGCAATTGGAACTGGGGTCCCTGAACATTCTGTGTGTCCTGTGTTGCCATAGAACTGAGCCCTGCCAAAACGTTAAATTTCAGGTCCTCAAGCTGAAGCATTCTTTCTAGGATCCTATTGCCATGAATTTTTGTGCACTTCCCAGTAGCCCCAAGGTGCAAGAATTTAAAAGTCCATTTTAGAGACTGGAAAACAGAGGTCCAAAGAGGACTTGCAAAGAGTCCATGAGGAGTGAATGGAGGAGTTGGATCTAGACGTGAGGTCTTTTGGCCTTCACTGTCAGGTTCTTTTCTTGGGCCCTTGACACTGTGGTGTGGACCTTTGCAAACCACCCCTTACTCCAGGAACTTCCAAAATGAAGCAAGTGACAGAGTAGGCCCAGGAGTGCACTCTTGGCTTTGATCGGGGTGGACATAATGGGATAATCCAAAAGGCAAAATAATTTCCCTGAAAACATAGAAAATGCAGAAGAACTCCAAGGTCAAGGCTGAAATTTAGTCCTGAGCTAGGAGAGAGGCCTGCCTAGGCAGAGATGGCTGGGGGGAAAAGGATACCCAGAGGCTGAAGGTTTACTTAGGAAGAACCAGAAAGCCACCTCCACCTGGCCCAGGTGGCAAGGCTCTTGATGCTTCCACAGTGACTGTGAGGGAAGCCCTTGGGGTTCTGCAGTGAAGCCAGGAGAAACAACAGGCCATAAGGTCCTCCCTCTGAAATCCATCCTGCCAGGCCTCATTGTGCCCACCTGGCACCCTTTCCTCAGTGCAGGGGAAGAAGAAAGCTCACCTACTGTGCACCAGTTCCCTGCTCATCATTATCTCATTGACTCACATGAGCAAAGATTTTGCTTTCCGTTTTAGGATGGGAAAGCGAGGCCCAGAGAAGGGAAGGGCCTTGTCCAGGACTCAGAAATAACACAGCACACAGCCTGGGTTGGAACCTGAGTCTGTCTCACTCAAAACTTTGGCTCTTTCTGCTAAGCCATGACCTCAAGGGCACAGGGGTCACCACGGAAGGTGCCCAGCAGAAGCACCTAGGCAACCCTCAGTTTGGGGAGTTCTGGATCTTTGGTCATCTAGGTTTCCTACTCCAGGGGCCTTCAGACTCTCTGACCTCAGGAAGTGGACCTAGGAGCCTAGCATACCAGAGATGGAAAATTGGGGAGCTGGGGGATATGGATGGGGAGAGCCTCCCATCACTCCCCTCATCTCCACACTCCTCCCTCCTCCTAGGTTCCCTAGCAGTCCCTCCAGAGCACCCAGGAAAGGAGACACTGAGGAGGGATTCAACATTTTTCTCATGCCACTGGTTCCTGGGTACCTGGCCCAGGCACCCTCCCTTCCACGTTCCTCTGGGAGGAGGGTTGCACAGCACCCACCACAGCCTTGGGCAGATGGACACTTGGCCCGCCACCCCCACAACCAACAGGGGCCGCTTCAAACATCAGCTCGGAGCATGCAGAGGCCTCTCCCTCACTTGCTTTATTTATCTTGGCCCAAGAATGACGAAGCCCGGATCTGAGGGGAGGATGGAGAGGCCATTTCCAATATTTCCTCCCGGCCTCCCCATGCCCCTGAGTTGCCCCTTAGTACCTGGGAGGAGAGGGCAGAGGTCTGTGGTCTGAAAACAATGACTTGAAACTGGAGGGGGTGCAGGGATGAAGGGAGAGAGAGAACTCAGAGCCCACAAGCCCTGTGGTGGACTTGCAGGTAGTGCACCGCACCCCCAGGTGGGCTGTGCTCACTGATGGGCCTCAGCCCCCCAGCGGGGCCCACCCCAGGCCCAGCCTCAGACAGCTGTGGATACATGGGGGTGGACACTGGCCTGGTTCCCTCTGCCTTCAGGGTCAGGCCTGCACCAAAGTGTCAGCACCCCCGGGAAGCCAGGCCGAGAGCCCTCTGTTCAGGCCAGTGAGAGGAGGGGGTTGCAGGCCTGTCCCAGGGTCCAGGGAGCTCCAGGCCTGTATCCCCAGAGCCCAACTGCCTCAGCAGAGCTACCCCACCACGGAGCTCCAGGTCTCCCCCTCTTCAGCTTGTCTGCACAGCTGGAATCCCTGTCTCCAGTTATCATGTCCCCCACCACACCCAGTGCTGTCCTTCAGCCAAGCCACACACATGGAACTGCTTTCATCTCCCTCCTCAGCTGGGCCTGCCCTTCCCAAGGGCGCAGGGACTTTGCTCCTCTGAATTCCCTCCAATTTGTCTCCATCACTCCCATGCCCGGGGACGTTCAGCTGCACAGTGGCCTCAGAGGACAGGCAGGAGGCATGGGGGTGGCAACAAGCTGGCTTGCTCCTGATAGATAGCAAGGAGGGGAGGACATTTTTTCTTTCTCAGCCTCCCTCCTTCCTTCTGGGTTCTGTAGGGCCGTGAGGTGTCAGGGGGTGGGTAGCCTTAGGCTCAGTCAGCAAATGTGTCTGAACATCTCCAGTGTGGGTGATGAAAGGGGTCGCTTGGTTCCTGCCTATGAGGATTTGTCAGACCAGTTGCTATGGTTTCAGTGTGTCCCCCAGAATTCATGTGTTGGCCCCAATAGGGCAGTATTGGGAGGGGAACCCAAAGGGAGGTGTTTGGGTCAAGGGGACAGAGCTGTCATGAACAGAAGAATGGGGTCTCGTGGGAGGGAGGAGTTCTCACTCTCGTGGGACTGGATTAGCTACCACAACGGGGTTGTTATAAAGAAGCCTGCTTCTTGTATTCTCCCTGTCTGTCGTGTGCCTGCTTGCCCTTTCACTTTCTGCCATGAGCTGAAACAGCACAAGACCCTCACGGGTGGCATGCTCTTACACTTCCCAGCCTCCAAAACCATGAGCCAAAATCAACCTCTTTTCTTTACAAATTACCCAGTCTCAAGTGTTCTGTTATAGCAACAGAAAATGAATCCATAAAAGAGGTCATATTAGTAATAACAGCACTGATAAGAGCAATATGGTACTTTCCCCATGGCAGACACTATCCTAAGTACTGTACACAGATTGATCTTTTCATTTTCACAAGGGCCCTATGGAGTAGGAACTATACTTATCTTCAATTTACAGGCAAGGAAACTGGGATTCTTGCTCAAAGGTATTCTGTAAATTTCCCTAGGAACTGGATAATGTTCCAGCTGGGATTCTGTACCCAGGGAGGCTCACTCTAGAGCCTATGCTCCAAACCACTGCATTAGACCTGACTGGAGCTAGGCATGGTGGCACAGGCCTGTAGTCTGAACTACTCAGAAGGTTGAGACAGGAGCATTGAAAGTTTGAGGCCAGCATCAGCAATGTAGTGAGACTCTGTTCTCAAAAGAAAATCAAGGGGGCTGGGGATATAGGTCAATGTTGCACCCCCCACTATTGCAAAAAGAAAACAAAACAAATAAACAAAAACACCCGGCCATGAAAGCTGGCAGAATATTTGGAGGAAAGACCTATTCTTTCCAACAGGAGACTCATTGGAGGCTTGCTGGAGGAAGCAGCCCTTGTGATGACCTTGCAGGCAGCTGGATCAGGCAGAGAGCTGGGAGAGAACATTCCAGGTGAAGGCAAGAGGAAAAGCAATCACCAGGGAACAGGGCATTGAAAGTCAGGTCCTAAGGTCATAGGGAGCTCAGAGTAATGAGGAGTTCAAAGGCAGCCTTGCAAGTCAAGGCTGGGAAGGCAGAGGCTCCTGCAATGGTCAGCCAGGCAAGAGATGAGCTGGTTCTGTTCTGGAATGGTGGCAGTGGGGATGGAGTGAAGTCAGGAGATGGCACAGATGACAGATTGATAGAATCTGGTCCCCAAATGGATGCCAGGTGTAAGGGAGAGTGAGGCGCTCAGAAAGGAAGACATGGATGCTGGCACTGGACCACTGTGGAGGAGGAAAAGGTGGGTGGAATGGGGTAGTTTGTCATGGACATGGAGAAGTTGAGGTGCTTGTGGGGCATTCAGAAAGGCTCCCATTTTGACGAACAAGGAGAGCCCTGTATGCCCTAAGTGTGGGATTCCTGCATTTCTGTAGTGGGAGATGTTTCTGGAAAGGAAGCTGGAGCCTTGAATAACAAGTTAATTAGTTAGGACTTGATTCAGTAGGCCACAGGGAGCCCGTAAAGGGCCCTTGAGGAGGGGAGTAATGTAATCTGATTTGCCTTTCAGGAAGGTCGCTGTGGTGATACTGTGGGAGACAGGCTGCTCAGGAACAGAGAGTGAAGGGAGACGGTGGGGACTGGTATGAAGGGACACACACGAGAGACATTTTAATGACAGAAAGGGCAGGACCCAGAGAGAGGAAGAGAGGTTAAAAAGAACGAGTGACATGGCCCCCTGTGGAGAAGGAGCAGGTATGCTGGTGGGGGGGGGGACAGAGTGGCTGGCAGTGGGGACGGGGGGGCCATTGAGGTCTGTGGCTTTCTCCCTGCTTGTTTGCTCCCCTGGGGGTCCTGGCCACAGGTTTTCATTTGAGGACAGAAGAAATGCTTCCAAAGATAGCACCTCCCTCCTGTCACAGGTTATAAATCTCCAGAGCTAGGACACTGACACACACCTGCTGTAGGCCTGGGCTCCACAGCTGGGAAGACAGGGCTGGGGCCAGCACTTCCCAAAAGATGGGAGCATTTCCATGTTCTGTTTCCAAAGGAATTCCTGGCTGGTGAAACACCAGAAAGCAGTGACTGTTGGGAGGGGAAAGAGCCCAGCCATCCCTAAACAGGGCTCAGCATTTACAGAGGGGTGGAAGGGGGTTGTTTCAGGCAGCTTTTTCACTGCTGTGACTAAAAGGACCCAACCAGAACAACTGTAGGGAGGAAAAGTTTATCTTGAGGCTCACAGTTTGAGGTCTCAGTCCATATACAGCCAGCAACATCATGGTGGAAGAGTATGGTGGAGGGAAGCAGCTCACTTGATGTTCAGGAAGCTGACTCTCCCTGCCCGATACAATATGTGCCCCAAAGCCACACCTGCCATGCATCCCCGCCTCCAGATACCACTCAGGGAATCCCATTAGGGTATTAATCACTGATTGGGTTAAAGCTCTCACAACCCAATCATTTCTTCTTTGAACTTCCTTGCATTGTCTCACTCATAAGCTTTTGGAGGACATCTCACATCCAAACCATCACATGGGGTCTTTCCCTAGGAATTAAGCCAGCCAGACTTGGAAGGATGTACCACTGTCAGTGACCGTCAAGTCTGGGGCCACAGCAAGACCAGCACACCCTCCCTCCATGCACACACGTACTGAGATGGTCTCAGAGCTGGAAGGACCCTGGCAAATGATTGAGCCTAGTCCCAACATGATGACCTCTGGGGAAGCAGACAATTCGCAGACAAGGCACAGGGACGGAGTGACAGAGCTGAGCCTTTAACTCCTGGTTCAGGGCTTTTTAGCACAAAGCTCCGCCTTCTACAGGGAGGACATAACAAGAGAGATGAAGATATCTTGGGATTCATCTGTCACCACCTGGAGAGAAGTCATTTCTTCCTTCCTTTTCTGGAGATAGGACTGAGGACTGACTGCAGTCACTGTCATTGCCAGAGCAATTAGACTTTGGCGATCTTTGGAGGAATTGAATTTGGCAAAAGTGAAGCAAGACTGAAGGCCAAGAGATAATTCTGAAGAGGCCGAAAGAAAGTGGTGGA
Source organism: Callospermophilus lateralis (assembly GCF_048772815.1). Classification (NCBI taxonomy): domain Eukaryota; kingdom Metazoa; phylum Chordata; class Mammalia; order Rodentia; family Sciuridae; genus Callospermophilus; species Callospermophilus lateralis. The sequence goes on along the minus strand of NC_135325.1, from coordinate 53,328,453 downwards.
ACCCACTTAGAGAAACTGGGGTGCCAAACTGGAAGATGGCAGGATCTTGGCCAAGGGTGGAAGGGCTTCTGGGAATGGCTATTAGCTGGAGAAGACAGGAGACAGCAGAGAAATGGAGGGTTGAGGAGGTAAAGATTATTAGGAGCCTTGGGAAGAATGCTACTTATCTCAGGGTGTCACCAGAATGAACCATGGCAGGCCAGGTCTCCAGGGAGCACTTCTGGTCTGAAGTCCAGAATTTGACCTGGAGATCCAGACAGAAAGATTCTGGTTTTCTCAGAGGTCAGTAAGGTGAGAGAGACCTTCTTAGGAGACTTATTCCTTGGTGACCATCTTTAGAGCAAAAGTTTCTGAGAAGAGCCAGGCATGGTGGCTCACTCCTGTAATCCCAGCAACTTGGGAGGTGGAGGCAGGTGGATCACCAGTTCAAAATCAGCCTCAACAACTTAGTGAGGCCCTAAGCCACTCAGCGAGACCCTGTCTCAAAATAAAACAGAAAGGGCTGGGGATGTGGCTCAGTGGTTGAGAGCCCTTGGGTTCAATTCCTGGTACCAAAACAAAACAAAAAAGATTTCTCAGAAGAGATAAGCTTGGCCTTGGGCTGAATGGGCAGGTGGTGGCACCTGTATATTCTCCTCATCTTTGACAGACCATAGAAGCTGCAGGCAAAGGCTAGCTGCCCTAACCCCCTTTGGTGCATGGACATGAATTTGGTACACACATGGCCCGTGCTACCCCTCTAATGTATGCATGCTGCACACTCTTTGCAAATCGATGGCCCAGGCTGCTGGTGTGAGAAGCTGGAATGCCTCTAGGCTATTCTTAGGCAGGATCCCAATGTCTTGGCCTGGGCCAAACTGCACAGCCTCTCCCACCCCACGCTGACCTGACAGCCTAGATAGCATTTCTACCATTCATGCCACAATTGTGGAAAATGAGGGGAAACTTCCTACCTGCCTCACAGCAGGCCAGGCTAAGGAGTATCCCAGCTTCTTCTGCTGTCCCCCCACAATGTGGTTCCTGCCACAATGATTCATTTTCTGAGCCATTTCATTGGTTCCTAGATGAAGCCTTGTGATTTACGCCACAGGCACTCTGCTGTGGCCACCCAGAGCCTTGTGTGGTCCTTGTCTTGCTCTGATTTGGCTTCAGCCCTCAGCTTACCACCTGGGTCCTTTCTCTGTCTGGAGAGATTTCCTTATATGTTCTAGTTCTAAAGCACTTTGTTCCCCCCTAGGACAGCGTCCCCTTTCTGATATCCCAATGCATGCAATACACACTCCATGGAAACTTGTTGATGCTATAACAGAAATTGATAAGACTGACGAGTTCCTGATCCTAGGACCCCGAATCCTTCATCAGAAGTTTCCCTGGGGTCCAAGATCACCCCCACCATTACCTGGCCTGGCATCCCTGAGAGAAATAGTTGTTAGGCAAGATCCAGAGGATGAGGGCAGGTTGGAGAGCGCAAGGAAGGGACAAGCCACAGAACAGCTTGTCATCTCCTGTTGAACAGTAGGAGCCAAGACAGAACCTCTTCCAACACTGACACTTTGTTTCCAGGTTGTCAGCTCTAGCCCAAGGTTATACTCATAGGTAGAGGCAACCACAAGCCCAGCCCATCATCTTGCTTTGAAGTGTCAGACATTCTTTTGAGAGAGGTAACAATGCGGCCTTTGTCTTTCGCCTCCCTCTCATTCTCACTTTCCCTGTCCCGCTAGTCCTTTATGTGGTCATTTCCTGGCCTTCCTCCAAAAAGGGAGAAAAAAAGAAAAAGAAAAAAAATCGGCCACCAAGCTAGGCCACAGAGAGCATTAGGGCAGACCTGTCCTTCTTGTGAACTGGCTGTCCTCTGGGGCCCTGAAGGGAGGCAGAAGTGGTGGATAGAGTCCCTCTGCCTATTCTCTCCTAGAGGAAAGGGGAAAAAGCTGGTCCCCTCTCAAGTGCCCCAGGGTGTCGAGGTTGCAGGAGACAACACCTGGACCCTGGTAAGTGTCTTAATACGTAGGTGAACATTGAGCTGGTTTTTTGAAGGTGTGTACCTGCCCAGAAGCAGGAGGATGGATTTGGTGGCAACCCAGGTCACCTGTGAGGTCCAGACTATGGCAGGGGATTTGGAGCACCAATTTCAAGAACTTAAGGTTCTTCCTTGGGACTCTGAACCAAGGAAAATTCTGCAGAAACTGTGACCCCATCCCATTCTCTTACCCTAAGCTTTTAGTCAAATGTTCCTGTGCCTTTGAAGTTCTCCAAAGGTCACTTTATCCATCCCCCAGCCTGCAGGCTGTAAGACATTTTTCTCCAGCCTGGCTAACAAATCCCTCCCTGCAAGCTCAGGCATTCTGGTCTCAAAAAAATTTTAGTGGGTGACCATGGCATTGGCCTTGGGCCCTGGAAGCCATGTGTGCCTGCTTCTGAGAGCAGGGTTGGGGTGTTCCAGAGAAGGGAAACAAGGAGCTGCCTGGTATAGTCAGCTGGGCAGCAGGGCCTCTGGGGAGCAAGGCCCCTCCCTATTGAGGATCACTTTAGAGGAGAGCCTTTAAGGCTCCTTGGACTGCCCCTGCCTTTCTGGCAGCCTGCCTGCATCTCAATTTCTAAGCCGAGCCCAGGGTCTGGCCTCAGGAGCAACCTGAGTCCCAGCCCAAGGCCTTCTGAGAGCAGCAGAGTAAAACAGCTCCAATCAGCCTTTGGCTGCCTTGCTTCCTGCAGGTGGAAAAATCATCCTATTTATCCCCAAATGGATTTGTCTACTCAAACAACAAACAGACACAGAGACACACATGGAGTTGTAGACATATGTGCAAGACAGATCCATAGATGCACAGCCCCTCTCTCTCTCTCTGTCTCTCTCTCTCTCCTCTCTCTCTCTCTCCCTGTCTCTCCCTCCTTTCCTCCCACTGTCTCTGCCTCTCTCCATCTCTGTGACTTTCTTTCTGTCTCTGTCTCTCCCCCACCCTCTGTTTCTCCTCTTTCTCTCCCTCCCCCTTTCCCAAGGCCCCCTCTTGCTTCCATTACAGCATTTATCAAAGTGGCCTGACCTCATGTTGTAAAAATATACAGCGTGGAACAAAATCCACCTTAAACTCTCTTCTAAATATATTAAAATAATAGGAATTCTCATCTGCCTGATTGAATTTGCTGCTTGATATTAGAAGCATGCCAGGCCCTTCTGGGCCCAGTCTGGGGCAGGGAGGGGCTGGGATTCCCTGCCTGAATCCTCTCTCTTGGCCAAGGGATCAGCTTCCTTGGGTGGGTGGGGCCCAGTGAGGGAGGGAGGCTGTGTTCTAGCCAAGGGACCTTGGGCAGTCACCTCAGTCTGCAGCCTGCACAGTCCACTGAGCAAGTACAGACAAATATCGGGGCTTCTCTGGTCCACATAGCACCCCATCTTAGCCTGGAAGCGGTGAACCTTTGTTTCCCATTCCCATCAGCACCAGGGTTCATAAGTCATCCTATAGTGGCTCTCATGCTTCCAAACATTCAATTTCTTGGCCCATGGGACTACAAGCTTCTTGAGGGCAGGGGCCATATCTTGTTCTTTGTGTCACCAGGATTCAAAATGGCCTGGTACAGAACAAAGGCTTGGGGGAACATGGGTGGAATGAGCAATTTTGTTCATTCATTTATTCAAGGTGGATTTATTGAACACTTAGTATGTTTCAAGTGCTGGGAACACAACCCAAACCCAAATAGACGTTGAATTCTGCCCTCCTATAGCTGTTATTGTAATGAACAAATAAATGGGCTCACTCAGGTGGTGAGAGAGAGTAATTATTGCCCTGGATTGTGTTTCCCCTCCAAACCTCCTACTCCCTAGAAAAGCAAATAACAGAACTTACTAAATATTAGACTCTGCTCCACAGAGCTACTGCATCTGCCTCATTGTGGCTTGCTTAGGACTTGCATAGGAAACTGATGGTTTCTTGGGGCAACACTGTACAGGCAGAGAAGAAGAAAGGACAGGGTTCTGACCTAAGACTCCATACTCATTTAGGATTGCAGCTAGGGAGTAGGCCTGGCAAGCAGTGAAGGATCATTTCCTAGTTGGCAAAGTTTAGTGTCAAATGGCAGGGACCCAATCAATAGTGGGCCCTGAGCTTACAAAGAGATATAAATGAAACAGGACAATCCTGTGGCAGGAAGGCAGCTACAGGTGGGTCTTGTCTCTTGAAGAAGCAATGGTTATCTAAGGAAGAGCCCTAGAGTGTCACATGGAGGTATGAATCAGTTGGTGTAAGCAATGCTGTGCTGGTAAATGTTTAGTAAATCGCTCACTGGGAGAATAAAAAGCCCCGATTTGCAGTGTTTGCCAATTACTATGGTATAAATACTCCCAAGATGGCTGACTTCAACTTCTGAACATGACATCACTAAATGCCAATTTGGGAAGATCTATGCACAAAGGCCTTTCCCTGGGCTGGGGATTGGGATCAGGAATACAATTCTTAGCGAGGGACTTATACTAGGTTGAGGATGAGTATTTGACTGAGGTCATTTATGTCATAGAGTCTGTGCCAGGACTGGCTTGATCTATTAGCTGATTTAGCATCTATAAAGGCAGGAGGACATCAATGCAGTGGTGGGGTCCTAGGGGTCAAGGATAGTTGCTGATGTCTGATCCTGAAAATTAAAGAATGACATGATATGGTGCTTCCTCATGTAGCTGTATGAAATTTTCATGTACTCATTCCTTTGACCTCAAAAATACCCTAAAACATAACATAACATAGGTAATTCTTATTATCCCAATTTTTAGATGAAGATAATGAGACCCAGATGGATTAAATAACTGTCCCATGTCGCTGACTCCATTCTGTTCTCAACCTCCATACTCTACACCTCTAGCTATGATTCTCTGATGGAATCTTCTTGAAATAGATCACTTGCCTAGGCCCAGAGTACCCAAATGAGCGTTATGGCCTGGCCTACTACTGCTAAAATACTTCTTCCCATTCTTTTTCTAGAACCCACCTCCTAACTGAGGGGCTGTTCCTGGCCTCTTGAAATCTGTAGCCACCCACACCCCCAGAAGACTCAGTTCTAATCTTTATTTTATTTTGTGACTGTGAGATCTGGGATGATGATATATGTGTTTTGAGGTAAGGGGTAGCTAAGCCTGGGTGGTCTTTAGGAAGAGGGAAGAACTTTCTAGAAGGGGGAAGAAAAGGAGGAGGGTGACAGCTCAAGTCCCACAATTGTCCTCTGCTGCTGTCAGCATTGCTGTGACCCCTGCACACAATCAGAGCAGAGTGAGCTGTGACCTGCTGAAGTGTCAACAGGATGAGAGACTCTGAGCTCCTGGGAGTGGCTTCTGGAAAAGCTCATCACCTACAACATGTGTTCATGTGTGCGTGTGCACAGACCTGCTTCCACACCCGGACTCAAATGAGAAACTGTATCTGAGTGTGGTGAGCTGGTACACGGGTGAGATGCTATGATTGTGTGAGTGAGTGAGAAACATGGACATCCTTGACTCCTGGAATTTCCCTGACCTTCTGGAAAACCCCCAGCAGAGGAGGCTTGGCAAGGGCTCCAAGGAAGCCCTGAGAAGGTGCCTTGGGGGGCACGCTGGCTTCAGGAGGGGCTTTCCTCTGACCCAAGGTCACTGGCCCTCTTGTGGCCCCTACTAGACATAAGTCTTCAGTCTCCAGCAAATGCCTGGAGAGAGGGGAGGCATTTCCTCTGAATTTTTCTCCACAAAAGGAAGAGACATATAACTGAGGAAAAGATTGTGAGGAAGCACCAAGGGTGGGCACCTGGCCTGGCCTGCCCTTGGTTGTCCCTGTGGTTGCCTGTGACCACATGATCAATCCCAATGTCTCAGCTTTGTCACAGAAGTACAGTCTAGAGGGAGGAGCGTGGCTTTCATGTTGGAGTAGGTAGCTTAGGTAGGCATAAGCAACGAAGATTAGGGAGAGGAAATTCGGGCTTTGTCCCAGGGCCACACACAATGGGCCAATGCACCACCTGGGGACCACCTTCATGCCGTCAGACAGGTCCATGTCAGTCTGGAGAAAATGGATATGGTATATGCTGAACAATTTCCAAATGGCGAAATCTGCACACGTGCACTAAGCCATCATGGGAAACTCAGTAACCACCCCAAATGCATAATACATGAAAAGGGAGGTTCCCACTCCAAATACCAAAACTCTCCACATGGGGACCCCAGGCCCTTTCCTCTCGTGGAGATCATCCCCTCCACGCACCTTGGAGCATGATTTCTATTTCACCTAATGAACCCTTTATGCTTTTCTGTGGCTCTCAAATCTGTCTTTCAGGAAGACAAAAACCTGCCCTAGGTAACATTTGCACTCCTCTGAGATTTGATGTTCTTATTTTTTCTTTTTGATATACATGACAATAGAGTATATTTTAACATACATACATGGAATATATCTGATTCTAATTAGGATCCCATTGTGGTGGATGTACATGATGGTCGGATTCACTGTGGTATTTCATATATGAGCATAGGGAAGTTGTGTCTGATTCACTTAAATGTCTTTCCTATTCCCATTCTCCTTTCCCTTAATTCCCTTTTGTATAATCCACTGAACTTCTATTCTTTCCTCCCTCCCTTATTGTGGGTCAGCATCCACATATCAGAGAGAACATTCGACATTTGTTTTTTTGGGATTGGCTTATTTCACTTAGCATGGTAGTCTCCAGATCTATTCATTTGCTGGCAAATGTCATAAAATCATTGTTCTTCGTGGCTGAGTAATATTCCATTGTGTATATACACCACATTTTCTTTATCCATTTGTCTGTTGAAGGGCACCTAGGTTGGTTTCATAGTTTGGCTGTTGTGAAATGAGCTGCTATAAACATTGATGAAGCTGTGTCAATCCTTGCTCCGTTGAGTACCTACTCTAGGACTTCGGTGAGCCCCCACATACTACTAAGCTTTGGTTTCCTCATCTATAAAAATGGAAATGACTTCCACCCTACAGAACTAAAGGATGTGAAAACATCCTGCTCAGTCCTTATTTCTTTCCCTCATTTCCCTTCTGTGTAGTCAGACACTGAAAGCAACCTCCTCCAAGGCAAAAATCTGGGGGTCCAGCTGTTCTTCCTCTCCCTAAGCAAGGAGGATGGGGAAGAGCCCTCTGTTCAGACTTGAGTCTTTGCTGGTCTCTCCTTCATTTACGTATTAGCAGATAGTTGGCAGGCCCAAAACCCAATGCCTGAAAACCAGCCCTCCTTATTCATACCATATAGCTCAGAAGAACTCCACAGTCTCTTGTCCACAGGCCTGGAAAGATCTCTAGGGATTCAGATAATCCCCACTTCTGACATTTTCGCAATACAGGGATTTTTAAAGATACACTCTGCATATCCCACAAAGAAAGCTTAAGATATTTCATCACATATGTGTAGATGCTAGATGTATTCAAGTAGGAGTCCTAAGAAAGGGCGCTTTAGCTGGGTGTGGTGGTGTGCACTTGCAATCCCATTGACTCAGGAGGCTGAAGCAAGAGGATCGAAAGCTTGAAGGCATCTTCAGCAATTTAGTGAGGCCCTAAGCAACTTAAGGAGGCCCTGTCTCAAAATAAAAATTTAAAAATGGCTGGGGATATAGCTCAGTGGTTAAACACCCTGGGTTCAATCCCCAGTACAGCCCCCAACCCCCCGCCAAAAAAAACAGGGTATTTTGTCTATTGTGAATTGGTTCTTCCTTTAAGCTTGCTGACATGAGGGACATTTTGTCCTGTAGCTCATGTGAAATTTGATGAATTTATAAAAATGGAGCTAGGTCTATCACAGTGGCACACACATGTAATCTCAGCAATTTGGGGAGTTGACACAGAAGGATCACAAGTTTGAGGCCAGCCTAGGCAATGAGCAAGACTCTGTCTCAAAGTAAAATATAAAAAAGGGCTGGGAATGTAGCTCAATGCTAAAGTCCCTGGGTTCTATCCCCAGTATAGAAACAAATAGAACCAGGGAGGGGTCAGGTGGCTGGCCGGGAGTCTTGGGGGACAGCTGACATAGCTAAGGCTGAAGGGTCCAGGACTGTACCTACAGAGAGTGTAGTGGACTGATGGAGGGTAGGGAGCATTGGAAGGCCTCAGTGGAAAGAGCTTCCATGAGCACCAAGGGGCCTGCAGCCTGCCACTCACCATCTGTACAACTTTGGGCAAGGTATAGAATCTTGGGGGCCTCCATTTCCCCATCTGCAACATGAAGGGTCTGGACTACTGTGTCAGACTGTCTGGGGCTATTGTGAATATGACATGACACGATGCATGGAAAGTGTTCCAAGGACCATAAACACTGCGCATGCGTGAGACAGAGCTAGGCGCTCATTCTTGCTTCAAGACACCCATCTGCTTTTCTCACTCCAATCTAACTCTCTGTGATGCCTTCCTGACCCACTCTCTGGCTTGGTGGGAAGGACATGGGGTCAAGCACAGAACTCAGAAAGCAGGTTGAAGCCGGGTGCAGTGGTACGCACCTGTAATCCTAGCAGATCAGGAGGAGGATCACGAGTTCAAAACCAGCCTCGGCCAATTAGCAAGGCCCTAAGCAACTCAATGAGACCCTGTCTCTAAATAAGATACAAAAAAATAGGGCTGGGGATGTAGCTCAGTGTTTAAGTGTGCCTGGGTTCAATCCCCAGTACCTCCCTTACCAAAAGAGAGGTGTAGATGGAAAAAATTCTGACCATCCCTGGCTCCACCTGGATCCCAATTATTCTCTTGGTCACAGGTGACCTTATGTTTCAGATCCTGCTAGTGGTAGGAATGAATGCCTTGCGGGTGATAGGATATTGAAAGAGGAAAAGGGCAAGTGCTGAGAATATCAGAGAGAGGCACTCACTCGGACCTTCCTTGGTTACCCATTATACCTAAAAAGCCTTATTCTCAGGAAGTTCTTCTTAATGCCATCCCAAATCCTTCTTGCTGCTATCTAAAACTCCTTTTTTTTAAAAAAAAAAGTTATAGTTGTAGATGGACAGAATGCCTTTATTTTATTTATTTTTATGTGGTGCTAAGGATTGAACCTAGTGCCTCACACATGTAGGCAAGCACCCCAACACTGAGCTACAGCCCCAGCTCCTAAAACTCATTTTTGTCTAGTTTTCTTGCCTCTAGGTTTTCATACAAACAACTTCTCACAATCCTTCAGATGACTTCTTTTCAGGGGCCCCTACTAGCAAAGCTTTTATACTCAAGAGTGAGGAGAATTTACCATCAACTCTACCCAAGGGAGTTAAGAGGGACCTGGAAACAAGAACCCTGGAGTCTGTTTCTGGCTCTAGCAGACGTCTGTATCCTCTGGACATACTCCCTGTGCTTCAGTTCCCCCCATGGAAAGTGTCACTCAGGGCCTAGCAAAAGGTTGGTGCTCAATAAACAGAAGTAGAGTCTAGTGATAACATTCATCTGCAATTTTTGTTTTTCTCCTGATGGAACCAGGGCCTCACCCATGTTAAGCAAGCATTCTCCCACTGAGCTGCATCTCTAGCCCTAATCTAATCTGGTACCAGGGATGGAACCCAGGGGTGCTCAACCACTGAGCCACACCCCCAGCCCTTTTTTTATATTTTATTTAGAGGCAGGGTCTCCCTGAGTTGTTTAGGGCCAAGTTGCTTAGTTGTCAAGCTAAATTGCTTAGGGCCTCACTAAGTTGCTGAGGCTGGCTTTGAACTGGTGATCCTCCTGCTACAGCCTCCCAAACTGCGGGGATTACAGGTGTCACCCTCACACCAGACTCTCCTCTGCATCTTGATGGTGCTCTGCTCATAGACTCACATACCCCACGCACCCACCCACAGCTTGACTCTTTGGCCTTCCAACTGCCCAGGCTGGGAGTTTGCACAACCAAGTCCAGGCCTCAGTTTGCTCCTGCACAGTTCTGGGAGGCCTGTCGCCGTGCCCTGCCCTAGCAAGGAGCCACCTATGTCGGAGCACCATTGCCTTCCATCTTTCGGGAGCCCCTTTCTTTTCCAGTGGTGTGCCTGGTTCCAGGGCTTGCCCAGCTGCTCTCAGAGCAGTATGGATGCCACATCTTCTGTTTCTCCTAAGGCTCCTGGGATTCCTTTTCAGCCAGGTTCCCTGGAGAGCCACACACCCAGGCCTCTAGTGTTCAGAAGCCATGTCAATCCAGCCAGCTCGCTATTTACATTTGCATTTCCAAAGCCCAATTTACATTATAATTATTCCTGTCTGGCCAAGCAGGGAGACTCCACACATATTTGGGGGAGGCCTTTTGGCCCACTATAAGGATTGGCAGTCACATCCTGCTGGGCCTCATTCCTGAGTTGGTTTTTCCTTGGCTTCTAAGGGTGACCCCACATGACCTCACCTTTTTTTCTTGTCCTTGCTCCTTCCTTACCCAGGTGGGAAGTCCATCCAGGCCACTCTGTAACCTACAGGGCTAAGTGCACTTTGAATAGCCCCTGTCCTGGTGTTCCATCCCATCGCTAACCCCAGCCAAGTGAAATATAGGCAATGGAAATTTTTGTCAATTTGGCAAACAATTGAAAATAATAGCCAAGGTGGCAGAGAGAGAAGCCATCTGACACACTGCCGGTGGAAGTGTAAATTGGTGTCACCTTTTCAGTGAGCAGTTTCAAGAGCTTTAAAACCGGTCTACACTCTAATGCAATCATTATCGTTACAGGAATCCAATCCGTACTCAAGTAACATTTGCAAATCTGGATTAACACATACGTAAAAGCTATTCATCAAAAAATAATAAGTTAAGGGGCCGGGGTTGTGGCTCAGCTTTAGAGAGCTTGCCTGGCACGTGCTGGTTCGATCCTCAGCACCACATAAAAATAAAATAAAGGTATTGTGTTCAACTACAGCTAAAAAACAAAATATTTTTTAAAGTAATAACTTAAATGTTCAACGTTAGAAAACTGAATAAATAAACTATGTACAACTTGTAAGCATATTTTGAAAGATGTATAATGATGTGGAAAATGCTCATGCTATAATGTCAGTTAAAATGTCCCAGGAAGAATACGGACTGGGGTTGTGGCTCAGTGGTGGAGTGCTTGCCTAGCATGTGAGGCACTGGATTCGATCCTCAGCAATGCATAAAAATAAATAAAATAAACGTCCATTGACAACTAAAAAAAAAAAAAAGTAGGCAGAATACCAAGTCATATACAGCATGATCCTTAATGGATTTTGGTACACTGCTGGGGATGAAACCCAGGACCTTGCAATACAAAGCAAGAACTCCACCACTGAGTACACCCCCTAGCCCTCTATAAAGTTTTATTTTGAGACAGAGTCTTACTCAATCGCCCTGGCTAATCTCAACATTAGAATCCTCCTGCCCCAGCCTCCCAGAGTAACTGGGATTATAGATGTGTGACACCATGCCCATCCCTGATTGGTTTTTTTTTTTTTTTAGGAAAATTATAAATATTTATATAGAAAGGCTAGAAGGAAATCAACCAGTTGCTCACAGCATCTGACTATGTGTGTGATTCTAGTGAATTATGATAATGAAAGCTAACACTTGTACAGCACTGATGATGGGTCAGTCACTCTTCCCAGCACCTTACATACATTTATGTATACTTACTCCTTACAACCACCCTGCAAAATAAATATCACATTATCCCCATTGTACAGATGAGGAGACCGAGGTGCAAACAGGCAAAATGATTTGCTCCAGGTCACACAGTTAGTGTTTTCCTTCTTTGTCCTTATTGTGATTTTCCAGTTTCTCTACTAGGAGTATGTTTGGGTTTTTTAAGCAGAACCAAAGTGCACAGGGATAAAACTTGTTAAGAATAATCAAAGGGCACTGCTGGCTTGCAGCATCTCCCTGCCTAGCTGGAGACAGCTGTACTCACTGAGCAGTCTGTTTGACTGTGGCCCTCCTTGTCATGTGGACAGGGCCCTAGTCTTTGAGGTCTTCTCTGGGTTCCCATACAGATGCAGGTCCATACTCCTGGCCACAGAGTGTCCAGGGACTGCCCCTGCCCCTGTTGTTTGAGCCTCTTGGCTAGTGATCCACCACCCCACCTACTGGCCTTGCTCCTTGCACAGAAGACCCGCTCTGCCAGCTCCTTTCTGGTTGCCCAGCTCCACTCTTTATAGCTGCAAATGGCAGAGGTTGGCAGCATGCTGCTTCACTGCTCAGCCACTTCTCAGGGATGGAGAGGCAGAGGACATATGTCCTCGGGCATCTGCCTCTCTCTGAGTTCCACAAAGATACAATGGGAGCCGGGCACAGCCGTGTGTGTGTGTGTGTGTGTGTGTGTGTGTGTGTGTGTGTGTGTACCCGTGTGCCTAGAATTCCAGCTACTTGGGAGACTGAGGCAAGAGGATCACAAGTTCAAGGTCAGCCTGGGAAATTATCATGAACCTCACCCTAAAGGAAATAGAAGGTGTGGGGGTGCCAGTTATCCTTCCAGAAGCAAGAACAAAAAATGGAGTCTAGGAAAAACAATCATTGGAAGCCTGGGATCTAGTCCTGGCTTCTCCTCTAACAGATGGTGTGACCCTAGCAAGGCCCTTTCCTTCTCTGTGCCCCTGTATGTTTCTCTGGAAAATACCAATAACAGTGACCCATCATATCAGGTGTCCTGAAAATCAAGGGACACCTACACTAGGTGGGGATCACATTTTGCATATGTAGTGACAGGTATGGGTGTGTCACAGGAGGAGTTCCCAGAAAGGGAAATCTCCATTCAGGACAAATGGGGTCCTTGGCATAGATAACAGAAAAGAATTGCAGCATGCACCAGGCAGAGATGCAGATTGATTTAGGAAATCAGAGACACATTCACAAGAGGATATGGGCCATCTCCAGAGGGACAGTCAGCAACCTGTTAGTCTGGGGTGTTAATATTTACAGAGAGACAGTTACTAGGGACTGAAGTAGAGGTGGTGTCAGGACAGAATGACACAATTTCACACCAGTTTTCCCTGCACTCACATATTTCCCTTAAATTACTTTTCTTCCCAGGCCAGGGTTTGGGTCAAGGGTGTGAGCCAAGGCTGCCCACTAAGAACAGGAGTGCAGTTGCTCATGGATGCTTATTTTGCATTTCAAAGGTTCATAGGCATTTCCTGCATTCCAACAGCTCTTGGGAGCTTCTCTTTTGAGATTCTATGTTTTTATTGTCCCCCCCCCCCCCAAATTCCTGTCTCACCCTGGTTAGGAAGCTGAGAATTTGGAGCCAGTATATCTCTCTTTTCAAGGCTCCTTTGCCTTACCTGTGTAAGGTTGCACACCCTGAACAACCTAAAGAATGCCATTGAGCGCACTTCCTATAAAAGTGCATAGTACCCCAAGTATCTTGTGCCATTTCAAGAAGGCCTTTCACTTCATGAGTCTCCTTCACAGGCTCCCTCCAGGCTAAGCAACCCTGCCCCAGCAGAAGGTTTTTGTTTGTTTATTTGTTTGTTTTGGTTTTGGTTTTGAATTAAACCTAGAAGTGCTTAACCACTGAGCCACATTCCCAGCCCTTTTTTATTTTGAGACAATTTTTTTTTTTTTTTTAAATTTTGACACACGGTCTCACCAACTTGTTTGGGGCCTTGCTAAGTTGCTGAGGCTGGCTTGAGACTCTCATGCTTCAGCCTCCTGAGTTGCTGGGATTCCAGGTGTGCAACACCACTCCTCTCCTTCCTTAGCTTGCCTTCTGGGTGAAGCAGCCTCTGCTCACACACCTACAGTGATGGGGAGCTCATTCTCTTCCAAATGACGGGTTCCAGTTTTTGCAGAATTCTGACTTAGGCTCAGCTGAAACCTGCCCCCTGGAGCATTTCTTGGAGGCTTCCCTGCCTAAGGAGCTTGAGAAATACCTGTTGCCAGGTGTGCTCAGGACTCTGGGTTATCTGGATAAGAGTTGACATTTCTGCTGCTGTCCCTAAGAGTTTTCTGTTTCATAAAGTTGTCTTCTAGGTAAGTAACACTGCAGCCAGATGGTCTGTCTGTTCAGCTTCTCCCTGAGGAAAGGGGGCAGCTGGGGGAGCTTGACCAACCGTCTTTCCCTGGATGCAAACCTCTCAAAACTCTCCCCTCCCCCACCCCAGCATAGGATAACATCAGGAATCCTAACAGTACCTCCCATTGGGGCAAGAAGGGTTAATGAACGAATATTTAAAAACCTAGGATGGATCAGGCATTAGTTCTCTTCCTGTCCCACTACCTAGGCTATCCATTTTCAGTGGCACAGAGTTAGTGAGAAACAACTAGAATGAGCCGTTATTGACCATTTAATAGGTTCATGGTCTGGGCATGTTAAAATTTTTCCTTCTTTCTTTCTTTTTCTTGTTTTTTTTTTTTACTCTTCTTTTCCTTTCCTTTCCCTCCATCCCTCTCTCTCTTTCTCCCTCCCTTCCTCCCTCCCTCCCTTCCTTCCTTCCTTTCTTGTACTAAGGATTGAGTTCATGAACCCTCTACCACTGAGCTACATCCCCAGCTTGTTTTATTTTGTATTGGTTTATTTATTTTCTGGTACTGGGATTTGAATCCAGGGGTGCTCTAACACAGCCCCTATTTAAAACCTTTATTTTGAAACAGGCTCCCACCAAGTTACCCAGGCTGGCCTCGAACCTTGTGTTTCTCTTGCCTCTGTCTGCCAAGTTGCTGGAGTTCCAGGTGTGCACCACTGCACTGAGCTGGGCATGTTTGCTTTAGAGAAGAAACTCATCAATAGAGTCAACTTGATTGCCAAGCTTACATAGCTGGTAAAGGTTACAAGGGATCTGAAGCCAGGTCTAGCTTCCCTAAGTCCACATCTTTTTTTTAATATTTATTTTTAAGTTTTAGGTGGACACAATATTTTATTTTTATGTGGTGCTGAGGATTGAACCAAGGGCCTTATGCATGCTAGGTGAGCACTCTACCACTGAGCCACAACTCCAGTCCTAAGTCCATGTTCTTATAGCTGCTCCATCAGTGACTCCCAGTCATGGGAGAGACGATGATACTTTGCTGTATAAAGCAACTTTTCCTTTAAGATTCCTTAAGGGCCGCCATTTTGATTGTTCTATTAAAAAAAAAGAAAAGGAGTAAAAGGTCAATGAATTCCCCTAGTCCCCAATCCTCACCAAACTGTGCTAGGAGTAACTCCCCCCAACCCCCTTCCTGATTTTCAATCCTTGGCCTTCCCATGTGTGAGAATGTGGCTGTGAAAAGGGTCTGAGCCTGACTTCTAGGGCCTGGTGTGTAATGACTGGATCCATGCATTTTGAATAAACAAGAGGGCCCCTTCTGGCTTGTCTGGAAAGAACCAAATGGCTTGAGCATTCAGGTAGGCCAAGAAGGCCCATGAAAGGAAAAGTTTGTTCAGCTTAGCTCAAGAGAAACAGATACTTCTTGGGTGGCCGGTGAGGCATTTGGTGGCCTAGGCTGAGGGTAGAACAGGGTGGAGTGTCAAAGAAGCCTGGGAACAAAGGCTACACGGAGCTGGAGTAGGGTTTGCCTGAGGCCTCTGGGGCCCTGGGCTGTGAGGGAAATGGCAATGCGGTGTCTGTCTGGGCTGCCCCCTAAGGCGCCCTCAGTCAGCCTCAGCTTAGAGGCTCAGAGGCTTGGCCACAGCCTCACTCAGCTACAAGGGAGGCATTCCTGGGCCTTCCCAGGGCAGACCTCAGGGGCTGTTGCATGGAAGCTGGGGAGAAGCAACCTGGGGGCAGTTCCTGAAAGAAGTCACTTCCCAGATCCTTGGGGGCCTGTCTTGAGGGAATGTTGCTCTCTGTGGTCCAGGGATGGTAATTGAGGCTACGGCTTCCCTCAGCCCACCCAGGGCCAGTCTCCCATAGGAGCGTGGGAGGCGTGTGGATGTCTGTTGGTCTGTATATGTATGTGGGCACACAGAACCCTGGGGGAACACATGTGTGTATGCATAACCGTGTATGTATACACTCATGTGGGTACACAGAGGCCCAGCGAGGGTGAGGGCCGTATGTGTGTGTATGTCTTTGTGTATGTTTCTTAAACAGTAGGGAGAAGAAGAAGAGAGACAAAAGCTCTGAAAGACTTTGGCTTTTGGAGGAGCCAGTCCGGTGTGGCGGGTGTAGGGAGCAGGCCGGCCAGGGGCCTGATTGGAACCAGACTCAGCAAGGAGGGGCTGTAAATGTTTTTTTGCTGCCTGTCCTGAGAAATTTATGTCACACCCACTCCATCATCCTGGCGGGGGCAGCCTCTCCCAGCTGCCTGTGGTTCTGGGCTTTCCTGAGCAACCAGCAACCACTATGGGGGTCCCCTGAGCCTCTCCCAGTCCCTGGCTTGAATGGATCCCATCCTGTGATATCCTGTGGCTGACAGGGAAGCTCCCTGCATGGGTGGATGATGACAAGAAAGAACTCCTTCAAATAACAGCCTTCCTTCCCACAGAGCCTGGATGTGGTGGCCAGGTTGGGGGCATTAGGGACAGAGAGGGAGAAGGGGGTTATGTTCTGCTCAGCAACACACACTGCCCTCTCTTTTCTCAGTGGATGTATGTGTGCAGCAACAGAGGGCACATCAGAAAAGGTCAAGATGACCCCTAAAGTAGCCTTGGAAGATCATTTGGAATGCAGATGGAAACCCAAGCCCACACAGGGAAAAGGAATTTCCCAAGGTCATACATACAGCAAGGGAGTCAAGGGCGTGAGCATGTGTGAAAACTAGATTCTGCTATCTTGTCTTATGAGGCCTTCCTTCCTCACCTTCCAGTTTGAAATGTGCCTCAAACCTACAGGCTGGCCATGTCTCTTCCCTCCCTGCCCATCCAGGACCTCCCTCCCCATATTTCCCCAACTCCCCACCCCTCTTATTGAGGATTGAATCCAAGAGCATTCTACCATTGACCTACACCCCCAACCATTTAAAAAAAAAAAAAAACAGGCTCTCTCTAAGTTGCTGAAGCTGGCTTCAATTTTCCTGTCTCAGCCTTCCCAGTAGCTGGGACTACAGGCAAATGCTACCATACCCAAGTCGTCTTTTTCTAATCATGTTACTGTGTCTTTAAATTTTTTCCCTGGTTATCTTTTGTTCTTAAGAAAGATAAGGCCTGAATTACAGGGTCTGCTTTGATTTAATCCCTGCCTACCTCTCCATCCACATCTTGTACCAGGCTCCTAAGCTCCATGGTACCACAGGGCCTTTGCATATGCTATGCCCTCTAAAACGATCTTCTTTTCCTTTTTCCATTGGTCAACTCTTACTGTAGAAGAAAATTCAAGTATCTGTCACAGAGACATCCCTGAATTTTCCTGGCTAGGAGGGTTTCTCAATTTTTCACTGTCATGTCACGGTGGACCTCTTCCCTCTATTTCTCATTGTTGCAATTTTACCTGGTTGTGTTCTTTTGTGACTAATGGCAACCTTCCCCCCAAAACACAAATCTCCATGAGGAGAAGAACTACAGTTTCATCTGCTTATTGCTACTGTCCTAATGCTCAGCCCAGGCCTGGCAAATAGCCACCACAGTGACAAAGACATCAGAAGCCAATATTTAACACTTACCATGTGCCAGGCACTCCACCAAATGCTTTATGTCGAATAATGCATCTAATCTTCAATTCTCCTTGAGGTGTTTACCATCATTATTCCCATTATTCAGATGAGCAAATTGGGAAACAGAGAAGTTAAATAACTATACCAAGGCCACACAGTGAGTAGCAAAGCTGGGGTTTAAATGCAGGTAGCCTGGCTCAGCCTGTTCTCAACCTCTATCACTGTAAGAATTTGATGATAAATATTTGTTGACTGTATGCTCTTGGTGGAATCTCCCCAACTTTAACTGTTGGTGGGGGGTGCTAGCGCTTGCCTACCTCCCTGAATCTTCAGGTGGCCCCTGCCCTAGAATGCCCTGCCACCTGCCCATAATCATTCCTTCTGGGTCTCCTATCCTAGACTCCTCTGCATTTACTGCTTGCCCTCTTCAGCCTCCTTGGATGAGATGCGAAGTTGTTAGGGCTGGTGTAGACCCTTAAACCCTGGCTCTGGTCTGACTTCTCCAGCAGTCTATCAAGCTGCTCTCCTGGACTCAGGCTCCCCTGTGTCCCAGCCGCTGGAGAGGTTACTTGACCTCCCCCAGCCTCACTTTCCTCTTCCGTATCACCCAGTTCCTCACAGTGTTGCAGTTGGGTGAACGGGATCCAGTGAGTTCGTCAACTGGGGATGTTTGGTGACTGCAAAGCACAAGATCAATACTGATTCTCACTTGTGTCATTATAAGTAGCAATAAGTTGCATCGTGAACGGAAACTCTCCATAGCTGGGCGCCCCAGAGCCCAATGGAGACAGAAAGCAACACAACCTAGTAATAGTAGGTACACTCCATGTCCCCTCTCTGACCCTGGCCCTGTGACTGCCTTCTCACTCCCACCAGAACCCAAGACAGCCTTTGGGCTGCTTAGGAATCCCAGGCCCTGCATGGTGGGGTACCCTGTCCTCAGCTTCCCCTCCCTGTCAGCTCCCCCGCCAGCCAGCCTTGCAGTTGCTCTGCCAGGCCAAGGACAGGGAACACACTGCCCCCACCAGCCCCCAGGCCCCGAGAGCCCTGCCCCCTCCCCCACCATGGCATCTTAAACAGAGCTCAGTCTAGGGCTCTTGGTGGAGGGTGGCAGTGGGCTGGGGAGGGCCACAGAGAGAAGAGGGCTACAAAAGCTGTGCCTTGCTTTCGCAGTGGCCTCCCGGGGGCCAATGAATGCACAGAGCCACAGCCAGGGGGGGCGGCTGTGTGCTCTCATTTCCCTCTGTTTGTTTTCTGCTTAGATCAACTGCTCAGCTCTGGTGTGAGCCTCTGAGGGCTGATGGGGTTTGGCAGGTACGGATTTCTGGGGCCACCCATCTCTGCCAGTCCCTGCAGAAGCAAGAAGCTCCCTTCTCTCCTCCATGGCTGGTCCCTTCCATTCCCTTCCTCACTCTTTTCCTTTCTTGTTTTCTTTCTTTCCTGCTGTCTCTATCTACCCCCCTCCCCCAGCCCCACTCATTCTCTTGTGTCTCTGTCTCTTTCTCTCTGTCCCTGATCGATTCTGCCTCCGGGTGTCTTTCATTCAGTGGTTCTCTCTGTCTGCTTTATCTTCTTCTATTTCTATTTCTTCTTCTCTGTCAATCAAAAAGAGAAAAAGTCCTGTGCACTAGAAGGCCCAGCCTCTGCCATTAACTCTTTCTGAGTAAACTTCGACTTCAACATTTCTGAACCTCAGTTTCCCCACCCCCACCATGAAGGCTCTACCTTAACTGTGCACTGAAATGGAAGCTGGGGAATCTCATAAGTTCGTCTTCATTCCATGCAGGAATGAAGGACGGAGGGCCAGGTCCCATTCTCTGCAGGAAGCAGGGTCCCCACAGCACAGTCTGAACAAGAGAGGGGGAGGGCAATGGAGCACCTCCTTGGGTAGTAAGGACTTATGGGAAAGGGCAAAGATGGAGGAGACTGCTCCAGCCAGTATCAAAACCTAGTCCAGAAAGTCCAAGGCACAGATTTGGAGCTTGGAGTCTGGAAAGATTGAGGTGCTGATCTAGCAATGGCAGATGGGATTACAGGACAGAGGACCTGGATTGTTTGTTTATTTATGTGGGGTGTGGTACCAGGGGTTGAACTCAGGGGCACTCGCCCACTGAGCCCCATCCCCAGTTCTATTTTGTATTTTATTTAGAGACAGGGTCTCACTCAGTTGCTTAGTGCCCCACTTTTGCTGAACTCACTATCCTCCTGCCTCAGCCTCCCATGTGCCAATGGGATGACAGGTGTGTGCCCGGCCAGAGCACAGGTCCTGCCTTTGGTGGTTCTTCTACTTTGCATACCACTCTAGATTAGGCCAAAGGACAGGTGCCTTCCATCTTAAACCTTACTTCTCCTCTCCTCATGGCATCTACCCACTACTCTGTAGTGACTTGAGGGTGAATGAGTCTGAGCTATGGAGTGTCCCAAATCGCTGCATTGCTTTCTCATTTGGTCCCTCAGGCACCTCCAACTTCACTATAGACCAAATCAAACTCACTCTCCACTCCCACCCCCACCTCTTCCTCCTCCATGGTTTCCTCCCAGGAGCTCAGGCTCAGACTCTGCCTTCCCCACCCCTTCTCAAATCCAGTCCAGCCCTGTGCCACACAGACTCAGCCTCCTTCCTCTCCTTCCTCAGGACCCTGCTGCCCTAGCTCCTGCTGGCACCATTTCTGTCTCACCATCCCCAACTCTGCCTCCACACAGTTGCCAAGGCAACCACAATTTGGGGTACTAGGAGTAATTTCAGGGTTTTGGCTATTACATAGAAGATAGCTAGAAACATTCTTTTGTGTGTCCTTTGCAATAGAATTGTCAAGCCACGGATAAGCACAGAGTCATCTCTTGGTATCCACAGGGCATTGGTTTCAGGAGCCCACCAATACCAAAATGCACAGATGCTCAAGTCCCTTATGCAAAATGGCATAGTGTTGCATATCTTCTTTAAGTCATCTCTAGATAACTGCAATGTCAATTCTATGTAATAATTAGACTGTGTTGCTTAAGGAATAATGGCAAGAAAAAATTTTCTAAATGTTCAGAGCAGATGCAATTTCCCCTCCACCCCCAATATTTTGGATCCTCAGTTAGTTGAATCCACAGGTACACAACCCATGGCTACGGAGGGTCGGCTGTCTTCGGCTTCAGAAGATGCTGTCTCACAGCTGTCCAAGAGTGGTACCGATGCCTACTCCCGCCAGCCGTGTGTGAGCATTTTGGCGGCTGCTCGGTCATTTCTGTTTTCTTTCATTTTACTCATAGCAATGGGTTTATGGTGGCATCTTATTATGGTATTAATTTTCACTCTTCTTTTTGATTAAGTGGAGCACCTTTTCATATGTTTATTGACTATCTATTTTTTTAGTTGTAGTTGGACACAATACCTTTATTTTATTTATTTATTGTTATGTGGTGCTGAGGATCGAACCCAGGGCCTCACACGTGCTAGGTGAGTGCTCTGCCACTGAGCCTACAACCCCAGCCCCTATTGGTAAATCTTGATATTCCTTTTTTGTGAAGTGTGTCATTCCTTCACACATTTTTCTATTGTTTTGTCTAATATAATTTGAATTATGAGTCTTTTATCAGATATATCTTTGCAAATATTTTATCCTATTCTGTGGGTTGTCTTTTCACTCTCTTAACGCAGCCTTTTGATGCACAGAAATTCTTTCTTTTAACATAGTCCAAATGATCAAATTTTTCCTTCATAGATAGCATGTTCCCATTTTGTTTAAGAAAAGTGTCTACTTCAAAGTTGCAAAGTTGTTCTCTTATGTTTTCCTCTTTTCATTAGTATTATTTTATTTAAAAAATATTTTGGCTGTAGATGGACACAGTACCTTTATTTTATTTATTTAATTTTATGTGGTGATGAAGATTGAACCCAGTGCCTCACACATGCTAAGCAAATGCTCTACAACTGAGCCCCACAATCTAGGCAAGTGCTTTACCACTGAGCCCCATAATCCCAGCCCTAGCCCATTCTTATTTTATTGTTTGATTTTTTTTTTCTTTTCTTTTAGGTACTATGGCTTGAAACCAGGGGCATTTTACCACTGAGCTACATCCCCAACCATTTTTTTTTTTTTTAATTTTGAGACAAGGTCTCCCTAAATTGCTAGAGTCTCACTAAGTTGCCCAGGCTGGCCTTGAACTTGTAGTCCTCCTATCTCCACCTCCAGAGTTCCTGGGATTATAGGCACATACCAATCTGCCTGGCCTTAGTTCATTTTTAATTGACATATAATTGTACAAATATATGAGACATCATGTTGAGTTTCAACATACCTAATATATATTCTGTAATGCTCAAATTTTAGTTTTTAGTTGTTTATTTTTGTTTTTTATTTTGAGTTGTGGTCTTACTAAGTTGCTTAGGACCTCACTAAGATGCTGAAGCTGGCTTTGAACTTATGATCATCCTATCTTAGTCTCCCAAATCACTGGGATTGCAGGTGGGCACCCTGTACCTGGATGGATATTATTCTGAAAGCTTTAATGTGCTGCCTTTTACATTTACATCTGTAATTTATCTGATTGCATGATGTAAGATAAATATCAAGAAAAATATTTTTTCCATGTGGCTATGAGCACCATTTATTATTATTATTTTTTATTTTTTTAATTTTTTTAATTTTTTATCTTTTTAAGTTTATTTTTTTTCCTTTTTTTATTGGTTGTTCAAAATATTACAAAGCTCTTGACATCTCATATTACATATATTAGATTCAAGTGGATTATGAACTCCCATTTTTACCCCCAATACAGATTGCAGAATCACATCGGTTACACATCCACATTTTTACATAATGCCCTATTAGTAACTGTTGTATTCTGCTACCTTTCCTATCCTCCACTATCCTCCCTCCCCTCCCCTCCCCTCCCATCTTCTCTCTCTACCCCATCTACTGTAATTCATTTCCCTCCTTGTTTATTTTCCCCTTCCCCTCACAACCTCTTATATGTAACTTTGTATAACATTGAGGGTCTCCCTCCATTTCCATGCAATTTCCTTTTCTCTCCCTTTCCCTCCCACCTCATGTCTCTGATTAATGTTAATCTTTTCTTCCTGCTCTTCCTCCATGCTCTGTTCTTAGTTGCTCTCATTATATCAAAGAAGACATTTGGTATTTGCTTTTTAGGGATTGGCTAGCTTCAATAAGCATAATCTGCTCTAGTGCCATCCATTTCCCTGCAAATTCCATGATTTTGTCATTTTTTAGTGCTGCGTAATACTCCATGGTGTATAAATGCCACATTTTTTTTATCCATTCATCTATTGAGGGGCATCGGGGTTGGTTCCACAGTCTAGCTATTGTGAATTGTGCTGCTATGAACATCGATGTGGCAGTATCCCTGTAGTACGCTCTTTTGAGGTCTTCAGGGAATAGTCTGAGAAGGGCAATAGCTGGGTCAAATGGTGGTTCCATTCCCAGCTTTCCCAGGAATCTCCATACTGCTTTCCAAATTGGCCGCACCAATTTGCAGTCCCACCAGCAATGTACCAGAGTACCCTTTTCCCACATCCTCGCCAGCACTTGTTGTTGTTTGACTTCCTAATGGCTGCCAATCTGACTGGAGTGAGATGGTATCTTAGGGTGGTTTTGATTTGCATTTCTCTGACTGCTAGAGATGGTGAGCATTTTTTCATGTACTTGTTGATTGATTGTATGTCCTCCTCTGAGAAGTGTCTGTTCAGGTCTTTGGCCCATTTGTTGATTGGGTTATTCGTTATCTCATTGTTTAATTTTTTTAGTTCTTTGTATACTCTGGATATTAGGGCTCTATCTGAAGTGTGAGGACTAAAAATTTGTTCCCATGATGTAGGCTCCCTATTTACCTCTCTTATTGTTTCTCTTGCTGAGAAAAAAACTTTTCAGTTTAAGTAAGTCCCATTTGTTGATTCTTGTTATTAACTCTTGTGCTATGGTGTCCTATTAAGGGATTTGGAGCCCGACCCCACAATATGTAGATCGGAGCCAACTTTTTCTTCTTATTATTTTTTAAAGTATCCAATGTCATCTGGTGTGTTGGGGCACACCTGTAATTCCAACAACTTGGAGAGCAGAGCCAAGAGGATAGTAAACTCAAGGTCAGCTTCAGCAAATTAGTGAGAACTTGTCTCAAAATTTATAAATAAATAAATAAATAAATAAAACATCTGGGGATGTAGCTCAGTTGTAGAGTGCCAGCCTAGGACACCTGAGGCCCATGTATTAAATCCCTAGTATCAAAAAAAAGTATTTAATATGCTGCAGTGTCATTTTTGTAATAGATAATAAATTAAGCGGTCATATATGTGAAGTTCTGTCTTTGAATTTTCCATTCTTTCTGTTTATCCATGTATATATCCTTGCGCCAGTATTACAATGCCTTAATTACTCAAACTTTCTGGGTCTTGGTAGCTAACAATGAGAGTACTATAGCTATGTTCTTCTCCTTTAAGATTACCTGGGCGACAGGTGTATGCCTGTAATCCCAGCAGCTCGGGAGGCTGAGGTCAGAGGATCATGAGTTCAAAGCCAGCCTCAGCAACTAAGTGAGGCCCTGAGCAACTCAATGAGATCCTGTCTCTAAATAAATTACAAAATAGGGCTGGGGATGTGGCTCAGTGGTTGAGTGCCCCTGAGGTCAATCCCCATTACCCACCCACCCCCAAAATAGATTACCTGGGAAATTCTCAGCCCTTTGCAGACCCATCTGAATTTTAGGACCAATTTATCAATTCCACACAAAAAACCAATTGCTGGGGTTTTTGAGTGAGACACATTGACTTCATGGATTCATATGGGGAGAAATGAGAATTGACATATTTATAATATTTCTAATTCATGAGTACAGTTTATTTCTTAATTTAAGTATTTTTAAATTTCTCTCCATCATGTGTTGTAGCTTTTCAGTGGGGAGATTTTCTACATCCTCCATTAGGTTTTATTCCTAAGAATTTGATATGTATGCTGTTAGAAACGGAAGGGTTTTTAAAGCCTTCTTTTTCTATGTTCTGCTGCTAGATAGAAATATAATTGATTTTTGCATATTAACCTCTTTTCTTGGCACTGAGGATTGAACCCAGGCCTTCAGGCATGCTAGATAAGCATTCTACCACTGAGATACATCCCCAGCATAGCCAATGCACCCAGCATGCATATCGACCTTCTAACCATTGGTCTTGCTAAATTCACTTATCAATTCTGTTTTTCTACAGAGCCTTTTAGGTTTTCTGTGTACACAGTCATGTTAAATAGAAATAGCAATATTTTGGTACTAGGAATTGAACCCAGGGGTGCTTAACCACTGAGCCACATCCCCAGCCCTTTTTAAAATTTTATTTAGAGACAGAGTCTCATTAAGTTGCTTAGGGCTTCACTAAGTTGCTAAGGCTGGCCCTGGATGCAAGATCCTCCTGCCTCAGCCTCCCAAGCCACTGGGATTACAGCCATGCATCATCATGCCCAGCAGCAATTTCAATTTTTCATTCCAATTCATTTATTTATTGGGTCTGTGGGCTGGAATCTCTAGCAAAATATTGAAAACAAATGGTGAGTGGGTACCCTGTCTCACTGTGCAGAAGCTTTCAAAATTTCACCGCTCAGTATGTTGTTTGCTGAAGGGTTTTCATAGCTACTCCTTATCAGGTTAAAGAAACTTTCTTCTATTCCCAGTGTGCTAAGACTTTTTTCATAAATAAACATTGAATTTTGTAAAATACTTTTTATACACCTATCATAATTTTCTCCTTTTTTTCCTATTATATGAATTATAATGATTGATTTTTTTTATCGTTTCACTACCCTTGAATTCCTGGATTATAGCTCACTTGGTCATGAGGAGTTATTCTTTGAATATATTGCTGGATGTTATTTGCTGATGTTTTAAATTTCACTTTATTTTGTAATAATTGTGAATTCTAATGCAGTTGGTTGCAAGAAATAATACAGAGAGATCCTATGTATCCTTTTCTCAGTTCCTCCAAAGGATAACATCTGGCAAAAATATGTCACAACCAGGATATTGACATTGATATAGTCAAGTTACAAAACAGTTCTATCACCACTAGGACCCTTTCAGATGGCTTTCATAGCCACACATACTTCCTGCCCGGTCCCTGGTCCTACGTCCTTTTTTTTTTTTTTTTTTTTTTTTTTTTGAGAGAGAGAGAGAGAGAGAGAGAGAGAATTTTTTTAATGTTTATTTTAGTTCTCGGCGAACACAACATCTTTGTTTGTATGTGGTGCTGAGGATCGAACCCGGGCCGCACGCATGCCAGGCGAGCGCGCTACTACTTGAGCCACATCTCCAGCCCCATCGTACGTCCTTTTTAACCCTGGTTAAATCTAATCTTTTTTCCAGTTCCAAAAGTTTGTCATGTCAAGAATATTACATAATGGCATCATAACTGCATGTAACCAAAGTGTGATTGCTTCTTCACTCAGCAAAATTCTCTGGATATTTGTGGAAGCTGTCACATAAGTTCCTTTTAATTGCTGGGTAATATTCTGTGATGTGGGTGTGCCATTGTTTATTTAATCAGTCACTCTTGGAAGGACATATGGACTGTTTCCAGTTTGGGGTTACAATAAAGAAAGCTGCTATGAACATTCATACACAAATTGTTGTGTGAAGGTTTGTTTTAAAATCTTTGGTATCTTCAGATAAAGCCCTAATATCCAGAGTATACAAAGAACTCAAAAAATTAAACAATAAGAAAACAAATAACCCAATCAACAAATGGGCCAAAGACCTGAACAGACACTTCTCAAAGGAGGACATACAGTCAATCAACAAGTACATGAAAAAAAGCTCACCATCTCTAGCAGTCAGAGAAATGCAAATCAAAACCACCCTAAGGTACCATCTCACTCCAGTAAGATTGGCAGCCATTAGGAAGTCAAACAACAAGTGCTGGCGAGGATGTGGGGAAAAGGGTACTCTTGTACATTGCTGGTGGGACTGCAAATTGGTGCGGCCAATATGGAAAGCAGTATGGAGATTCCTTGGAAAGCTGGGAATGGAACCACCATTTGACCCAGCTATTCCCCTTCTTGAACTATTCCCTGAAGACCTTAAAAGACCGTACTACAGGGATACTGCCACATTGATGTTCATAGCAGCACAATTCACAATAGCTAGACTGTGGAACCAACCCAGATGCCCATCAACAGATGAATGGATAAAAAAAAAATGTGGCATTTATACACAATGGAGTATTACGCAGCACTAAAAAATGACAAAATCATGGCATTTGCAGGGAAATGGATGGCATTAGAGCAGATTATGCAAAGTGAAGCTAGCCAATCCCTAAAAAACAAATGCCAAATGTCTTCTTTGATATAAAGAGAGCAACTAAGAACAGAGCAGGGAGGAAGAGCAGGAGGAAAAGACTAACATTAAACAGAGACATGAGGTGGGAGGGAAAGGGTGAGAAAAGGGAAATTGCATGGAAATGGAAGGAGACCCTCATTGTTACACAAAATTACATATAAGTGGTTGTAAGGGGAATGGGGAAAATAAACAAGGAGAGAAATGAATTACAGTAGATGGGGTAGAGAGAGAAGATGGGAGGGGAGGGGAGGGGGGATAGTAGAGGATAGGAAAGGTAGCAGAATACAACAGTCACTAATATTGCATCATGTAAAAATGTGGATGTGTAACCAATGTGATTCAGCAATCTGTAATTGGGGTAAAAATGGGAGTTCATAACCCACTTGAATCTAATGTATGAAATATGATATGTCAAGAGCTTTGTAATGTTTTGAACAACCAAAAAAAAGAAAAAGAATAAAAAAGAAAAGAAAATCTTTGGTATAGCTTGGCATGGTGGTACACACCTGTAATCCCAGCAACTCAGGAGGTTGAGGCAGGAGGATTGCAAGTTTGAGGTCAGCCTCAGCAACTTGGTGAGGTCTTAAGCAACTTAGTGAGGCCCTGTCTCAAAGTAAAAAAAAAGAAAAAAAATACTGGGGATGTGGCTCAGTGGTAAAGTGCCCCTGGGTTCATTCCCTGGTACCGATAAATAAGTAAGTAAGTAAATAAGCAAATCAGTATAAATACCTAAGAGTACACTTGCTGGGTCATATGGTAGTTTCATGTTCAATTTTATAAGAAACTTCCAAACTATTTTTTGCAGAGTGTACCATTTTATATCTCCAACAGCAAGCAATGTATGATTGTTCTAGTTTTTCTGCATTTGGTATTGTCACCAATCTTTTTTTTTTTAATTTTAGCTATTGGATGGCTATGTAGTGATAACTCATTGTGGTTTGAATTTGCATTAATTTGCATTAATGATGTTGACTAACTTTTCATGTGCTTATTTGCCATCTGTATATCCTCTTTGGTGAAATGTCTCTTCGTGTCTTTTGCCCATTTTCTAATTGGCTTGTTTGTTTTGTTTTATCTTGTCTTGTTTTGTTTTGTTTTACTGTTGAGTCGTAAGAGTTCTTTATATATTCTAGATATGAGTCCTATGTCAATACATTGTGTGTAAATATTTTTTTCTCAGTCTGTAGTTTGTCTTTTCATCCATTTTCAATTGCAGAGCGTAACTATTTAATTTGATAAAGTCCAATTTATCCATTTCTTTACTTTCATGGACAATGCTTTTGATAAAAGCTGTCATGTATTAATTTTTTTTAGTACTGAGGAATGAACTCAGCAGCTCTCCACCACTGAGCTACATCCCCAGAGCTTTTTATTTATTTATTTTTTTTATTTTGAGATAAGAGTCTCACTAAATTGCCCAGGTTGGCCTTGAACTTGTGATCTTCCTGCCTCAGCCTCCCCAGGAGCTGGGCCTTTAAATCCCAGCTGCATCTAGTTTATGTTTTATGTTTAATTCTGTGATTTGTTTTCAGTTAATTTCTTTGTAAGGTCTTGGCCAAGATTTTTTTTCCTGATAAATGTCCAATTGCCTCAGTCTCATTTGTTGAAGTCTCTTTCCTCCATTGAGTTGCTTCTGCATCTTTGTCAAAAATGTGTTGGGCAGCCAGGTGCAGTGGCACACGCCTGTAATCCCAGGGGCTTGAAAGGCTGAGGTAGGAGGAGCGCAAGTTAGAGGCCAGCCTCAGCAATTTAGCAAAGCCCTAAGCAACTTAGCAAGAACATGTCTCAAAATTTAAAAGTGCTAGGATGTAGCTCGGTGGTTAAGTGTCCCTAGGTTCAATCCCCTCTACCACCCCCCACAAATGAGTTGGGCATATTTATGTGGATCTGTTTCTGAGTTCTATATTCTGTTCCACTGACCTATCCATCACTCTCTCTGTCAGTACCACAGACTTAATTACAGTAGCTCTGTAATAAGACTTAAAATCAAGTAGAATGATTCCTCCCACTGTGTTCTTCTTTTTCAAAATTGTCTTAGCTATTTTAATTCCTTTGCCTTTTCATATAAATTCTGGAATAATCTTGTCTATATCTACAAAAAAGCTTGTTGGAATTTTGGTAATAATAGTATTAAAACTGTATATTAATTTGAGAGAATTGACATATTTATTATGTAGAGCCTTGCAACCCATGAACACCTGCGTGTGCCTCTCCATTTATTTCAATCTTCTTTGATTTCATTAGCATTTTGTGATTTTCAGCATACAAGTCCTGGATGTGTTTTGTTATATTGAAACCTAATTTTTTTGAGGGGGGTAGCAGGGATTGAACCCAGGGGCACTTGACCACTGAGCCTCATGTCCAGCCCTTTTTTATTTAAAGTCAGGGTCTCACTAAATTGCTTAGGGCCTCGTTAATTTATTGAGGCTGGCACTGAACACAAGATTCTCTTGTCTCAGCCTCCTGAGTCACTGGGATTACAAGTGTGGTGACACTTGACTGAAACCTAATTTCTGTTACTGTTAGAGAGATTAGAAATGGCATTACATTTTTAATTTTTATGTTCACACATTCATTGGTAGCATATAGAAATATAATTGATTTTTATGTTTGTCTTGTATCCTGTGACTTTGCTGAACTTATTTTTCCGTCATTCTAGGAGAGTTTTTGTAAAGTCCTTCAGATTTTCTATGTAAACAATTATGTCTTCTATAAATAAGAACCAATTTACAGCTGAATGAGGTGGTGCATGCCTATAACCCCAGTGACTGGGAGGCTGATGCAGGAGGATGGCAAGTTTGAGGCCAGCCTTGGCAACTTGGAGAGACCCTGTCTCAAAATAAAAAATAAAAAGGTCTTGGGATGTAGCTCCATGGTTATGTGCCCCAGATTCAATCCCCAGTATCAAAAAAGGGAGGGGGGATTGACTGTTTCCTGTCCAGTGTCCAATCCATGTGCCCTTTATTTTCTGTGCCTTGCTTTGCTTTCTTTATTACTTTAAATCTTCCAGGATTATTTCAAAGAAAAGCAATGACACCAGACATCCTTGCTTAGTTCCCCAATCTAAGGTGAAAAGTAAGTAGAAGTATAATATCAGCAGTAGGAATTTGTAGATGGTCTTTCTCAAACTGAAGAAGTTCACCCACCTCCTAGTTTTTTTTTTTTTTAGTGTTGTTATTATAAAAGGGATTGTATTTTGTTGAATAATTTTTCTGTATCAATTGATGAATTTGTGGGATTTTTCTTTGTTGGTATGTTAATATGGAGGGTTACACTCACTCATTTCTGATCATTAAACTAGCCTTGAAGTCCTAGAATAAGCCCCTCTTGGGGCTGGAGTTGTGGCTCAGTGGTAGAGCGCTTGCCTAGCATGTGTGAGGCACTGGGTTTGATCCTCAGCACCACATAAAGTCAAATAAAGATATCGTGTCCATCTGCAACTAAAAATATTTTTAGAAAAGAATAGACCCCTCTTGGATGTGATATATAATTCTTTTTTTTCAAATAAATATCTTTTTTTATTTTATTATTTTTTTAAATACACGACAACAGTGTAATGCATTATAATCCTTATTACACATAGAGTGCAATTTTTCATATCTATGTATATAAAGTATATTCACACCAATTTATGCCATTATACATTGTCTTTTTTTGCATTACAATTCTTAATACACATATATACCACAATTTTTCATATCTCTGTTTGTATATAAGATATGTTGACACCCAATTCAAGTCTTCATACATGTACTTTGTATAATGATGACCATCACATTCCACCATCCTTGCTAATCCCCTTCCGCCTCCCTTTCCCTCCCACCCCTCTTGAAAATAAATATCCTTTATTTTTAAAAAATCAATATTGTTAAGCACCAAAACTGTATATGGTTACACTGCATGTAATATATGATTTTTAAATATATTGCTGAAGTATAATTATTGATACTTTGTTGATAATTTTTCTATTTTCATTTATCTATAGGTTTTTGTTTTGTTTTTTTGGAGATAAGGTCTTGCTAAGTTTTCCATGCTAACCTTGAACTTGCAATCCTCCTGACTCAGCCTCCTGAGTTGCTAGTGCTCCAGGTGTGCACTGCCACACCCAACTTGCAGTTTTCTTTTTGTGTACTGTCTTTAATTTGGTCTTCCATTTTCTGGAAGAGATAATATGGAATTTGTGTTAATTTTTTTTAAAACTCTTGGTAGAATTGTCCAGTGAAAACAACTGGGCCTAGAGATTTATTTTTCAGGTAGTTTTAAATTTCAAATTCAATTTGTTTGATAGATACAGGACTATTCAAATTATTTCATATTGGATGAGTTGTAATCTTTTGTGGTTTTCGAGGAATTGATCCATTTCTTCTGAATTGTGAATTTTATGTGTGTAGAGTTATTCACAGTATTCCCTTATTTTTCTTTTGATGCCTTTAGGGTCTGTTATCAATATCCCCTGTTGTGTTCCTGATATTGGTAATTTGTGTTTTCTCTGTCTCTCTCTCTCTCTCTCTCTCTCTCTCTCTCTCTCTCTCTCTCTCTCTCGCGCGCGCGCGCGCGCTCTCTTTTTCTGTCAGTCTTGCTAGAGATTTGTCAATTTGATTGATTTTTCAAAGAACCAGCTCTTTCCTTTCATTGATTTTCTACCCTTGAAGTCCTGGAATACACCTCACTTGGTCATGATGAATCATTCTTTTAATATGTTCTCCAATTCCATTTCCTAATATTTTGTTTTTGGATTTTGCATCCATGTTTACAAGACAGATTGGTCTGAAAGGGTTCCTTTCTTGAAATGCCCTTGTCTGGTTTTAGTATCGAGATTTGTCTGGTTATTTGATTGGCCTCTGAAAAAGAGCTAATAAATATTCTTTTTTTTTTTGTTGTTCTATTCCTGGAAGGTATGTGTAATATTAATGTTACAAACACATAGTTTTATGCACTTAGATGTGTTCAGAGGCAAATAGTTTCTTCTGTGTATGGATCTAGGTGGAGCAGAAAAACATATTTTTTTATTTCCTACCATCTGCCTGACACCATGCTAAGAATTTTAGATTGATTATCTCATTGTTTCCTTATAAAAAATCTCATTGGATGATTATTTTGAATCTATCTTTTAGCTTAGAAAACTGAGATCCATTGACTTGCCCAAGACCACACAGATGTGAAAGTCAAAAGTAAGACTCATTTATTGACCTCCTACCATGTACCAGGCACCACGCTCTGAGAACAGCATCTGCCATAGCACTGACTCCTTCCAGCAGCTCAGAGAGATAACAATCATGTCTTTTTCGTTGTTGAGATGAGGAAGCTGAGGTTCAGAGAGGCTGAGGAATTTGTCCAGAACTAAACAGCTAAGATATGATTCAAGCTAGTCTCCAGGGTGTTATATTGCAATTCTTCAATTGAAAAGTATGTTCTTTGTGTGCTGTAGCCAGAGTGTTTCCTTCATAGCAGTGAGTTCCTTTTTTGTTCATTAGTGACTGCTACTATTGTTAACAGATCAGAAAAGAGAAGAGTGACATGATCAGAATAGTGACTGGCCCCAGACTCCAGGCAAGCAAAGAATCAAAGTGGAATGCCCAGCACAATGACACATGCCTGTAATCCAGCAACCTGGGAGGCTGAGACAGGAGGATTCCAAGTTTGAGGCGAACTTCAGCAACTTAATAAGACACTGTCTCAAAATAAAAAAAAATAATAATAATAATAATAATAATAAGAGGGCTGAGGATGTGGCTCAGTGGAAAAACACTTGCCAAGCATGTGCAAGGCCCTGAGTTCAATTCCCAGCACCAATTTTTTTTTTTAAAAAAAAATTAAAGATGAAAACTAACTTAGGAATAGATTGCTGAGCAGGTGGAAGAAAAGAGCCCAGGAAGAGGGCTCTAAGTGTTGAAGCTGGGAGACTGGCATGTGGCTCTCCAGACCCCACACACCGGCCAACAGATGAACTGAGGGCTCCAGTAGTTCAGTGGCAGGGCTGGACTTTGATTGGCCCTGGTGCCTGCTCCCTTGTCATGGGAAATAGCTTCCTGGGCTAGACCTGGCCAGACTGGATTTCCTCTGCCTCTGTGCAGACCAAACCTGAATCTCTAGTGACTAAAGTTATGGGAAAGGACAGATTGATAGGGTGAGGGAAGAGAGGTGTCCTGAGGTCCTAGCCTCTGACCAGAGGCACAGAGGGGGCCTTGACTGGGGCTAATATGGCAGAGCTGGGGAGATGTCCTTACAGATCAGCGGGTCCAATTATTCCATTGTATAGGGGCAACCAAGGCTCGGAGAAGGGTGGCTGAAGTGATGGGCTTGCCCAAGGATACACAATCTGAAGGGCCACGTGGGGGAGAGCACAAGCCTCAATTAAGCCGTGTAGAGTGGGGGGCACCCAGGGGATGTTTGTGCCTGTGAGATTGCATCCTTCTTTCTTTAAGGCCTAACCCTTCTATAGAAATGCCTGTTATGCACTGTGCTGAGGATAAGTGTGGCCCTGAGGCCTGCCTTGTGTATTAGCTGATTTGTGTATGCCTTTAGGAGCAAGTGACTTGAATACTCTGACCCTCAGATTATTCATTTGTACCTCATGATAGTAGCCACCTCATAGTACTGAGGTTCAGATTAAATGAGTAGATATACCCATCAGAAACACTTAGGACAGTGTCTTGTACGTAGAAAATACTGTGTCAATGCTATTGTTATTATTGGAGGCCTTTGGGTTGGGTTGAAAAGATAGATGCTGAGAAGTCATCTGCCCGGGCCAGGCATGGTGGTGCATGCCTGCAACCCCAGCAGTTTGGGAGGCTGAGGCAGGAGGATTGTGAGTTCAAAGTCAGCCTCAGCAACTTAGTGAAACCCTGTCTCAAAATAAAAATAAAAAGGGCTGGGATGTGGCTCAGTGGTTAAGTGTCCCTGGTGCAATCACTGGTACCAAAAAAAAAAAAAAAGGAAAGGAATAGTTGCCTGTCCTGATTGCACTCTAGATGATGTGACAGTGGCTGTGTGAGTTTGGGCAACTCTCTTCCCTCTCTGAGTTCCATCAGCTTCTTCTGCAATATGTGTAACATGAGACTAATAAGACTCCCTCCTTGTTCTCAGGGCTGTTGGAACCACTCAACACAACCACAGGGACAAATCACCTGGCTCACAGAAGGTCAATGGTAAAGGGTGGCAGATATTCTAAGTGCTGTTGAGACCCAATGAGAAAAAGAGAAGCCCTCTCTATGGTTTCTAACTCCCAGGGCCTGTTCCTTCACACACCTAAAGCTAGTTTCACCGTCTTCCTCACCAGAGCTGAGCAAGAGCTCTAGTCCTCCAAGTTTCAGGCCCTGCTGTCTCTCTGTTCCTGTCCCCAAGCCAGCTTGTTGACATAACTTCTACTTTCCACATAACAGTAGGGGCTATGAAAGGATTTTTTTGGTACCAGGAATTGAACCCAGAAACACTGGACTGCTGAGCCACATCCCAGCCCTATTTTGTATTTTATTTAGAGACAGAGTCTCACTGAGTTGCTTAGCGCCTTGCTATTGCTAAGGCTGGTTTGGAGCTCACGATCCTCCTGCCTCAGCCTCCTAAACCGCTGGGATTACAGGCAGCATGCACCACCGCGCCCAGCTTGTGAAAGCAATTCTGAGGGGGCACTGAGGCAGGGAGGGAGCCAGCTGTAGGCCCAATCTCCCACAGATGGCCTTAAGTGGAGACACAGAGCCTGCCTGCAGCTCTCCCTCCAACCTAGCTGCATCCATCTGCCTCAAAGCCTCCCCTCCATCTGACCCTGGTCTTGGGCTCAGTGGCGGGGAGCAACAGTTGGAATGAGAATCAGAGACACCCAAGCTTCTGAGTAGAGTCAACTGTAGCCCCTCTACTCCATGTCCCCACACAGTTTAGTTTAGGGGAGGGAGAATATAGCTCTACAAGGAGCAAGGAAGGTAGCCAAGATTGTGTAGCAATGATTCCCATTCTACAGAACAGGAAGCTGCAGCTCAGGCATGTTGAATGCAGAGTTAAGATCACAATTCTCCTTAGTGAGGCCCTAAGCAACTCAGTGAGACCCTGTGTCTAAATAAAATATAAAAGCGGGGGGTGGCTGGGAAAAAAAAAGGGGCTGGGGTTGTGGCTTAGTGGTTAAGTGCCCTTAGGTTCATTCCCCAGTAACCGCCCCCCCCCAAAAAAAAAAAAATCACAATCCCCGTCTGGTTTTTTTTTTTTCCCTACTAGGGATTGAACCCAGGGGCATTTAAGCACTAGGCCATATCCCCAGCCATTTTTATTTTTTTCTTTTGAAATATGGTCTCACTAAGTTGCTTAGGGTCTCACTAAGTTGCTGAGGCTGGCTTTGAACAGGCAATCCTCCTGCCCCCAGCCTCCTGAGCCACTGGGATGACAGGTGTGCACCACCCATAATGCAGGTTATTTAAATGTTATCTTTTCTAGAACCAGAGTATGCCAGAACTAGAAAAACAATCCTTGTTTAAGGGATATTTAAGTCTCCTTCCATTTTGTCAATGAGTAACAGTGGGGCCCAGAGTGGGAAAAGGACTCGTCCAAGTTCCAAAAAGAGCTAGTGGCTGCTGTGAGACCTAAATCCAGACTCTTGATTCCTTGCCCCAGGCTCTTCCCAGCCCCCAGATGAGGAGAGGCTCTAGGTTCAAAGGCTGCACCTGGGGTGGGTGAGGGGCCTCCAGCACAGTAAGGGATGCTCTTGGTTCCTGCCCAATCAGAACTCTTGTCTTCACACTGTTTTGTAGCTCTGAGGACCCTCTCACCTCCCTCGTTGGTCCTCTGAGGAAGGCCTTTCCAGGTGACTGGGCCCTAAACAGATTCATAAACCTGAGTTGAAGGGTAAGTATCCTCAGCTGAGCCTCTTCTCTGCGGGCCTCTGCTTCTGCAACCGTAAACTGTCGTGTGTGGTGTGTAAAGCAAAGTAGGAGCAGTTGGGTGTGAGCATTCGACTTACCTCGAGAGCTGGTGAAATTCCTAATGCCCAGACCTTACCCCAAATTGCTGAAGTCAGAATGTGTTAACATAGGGCCTCCTCTTGGGGTGGGGAGTATGTGTCCAACCATGAGGAGATTCCAGTGAGTGGCCGGGAGAGGGAGATATCTAAGGCCTCCTGTACCTCACTTTTGCTGAAATTCTGTGACCCATTCAGAGTGTCTTGGGATGGGGCAGGGAGGAGGCCTTGTCCGCTCCCCTCCCACAGCCTCCACACAGAGCATGCCAGCCCAAACTCTAGGCCATTTTCCCAGGGTTAGGAAATTGCTTTGGGGTTTCTGGCACTGTCTGAATTCCTATTGGGACACTGCTCCCGTGGTAGGAGTCCGCTTGTCCACGCCCCTCGGCTGCCTCTTTGCCTGACTTCCCCCTCTGGTCTGGCTGACTCCATGCGGCAGGCTCTGGAAACAGAACAGACTCAGGGTGTGAGTCCTCCTCCTTAAGCCTCAGTTTTCTCACTGATAAAGTGGATTAGTAATGGCGCTTGGAACTACTGTGCAGATGGGCTGAGCTGAGGCCTGGAGCGTGCCTGGCACTGGGTGGGGCCCAAGGCAGCACGTAGCAAAGTCAGTCCCCTCCCCTGACGCCCACTGCTCAGCCCTGGGGACAACCTGGTGTCTGCCTTCCTCAGAGAGACCTCACAGAAACTGACTGGCCCTCATTTCCACTTGCTTTGTGCCACCTTCCCAGCAAGCCCATGAGGAAGGGGGTGAAGTTGGAACTCAGAGAGCACGAATCCACTGCCCAAAGGTGCTCTGCTTAGAATGGGCAAGGCCGGGATTGAAACCCATAGGCGTCTGGCTCTAGAGTCCCAGATTAGGGAAGGCTCTGTTTCATGTGAGGACCAAAGCTAACACCCCTCATTGAAGGCACAGATGCTTGTTGAAGGTGCTTGTGGGGCCACCAGGGCCAGATATTAGCTGCACATATGTGTGAGTTCGCAATCATATCTGTATGCACACCTGCATAGCTGAGGTCGGGAAGGACTATAACAAATACAAACAATACTTGGCGGGCTGACCATTTGTGTGTGTGTGTGTGTGTGTGTGTATTACAGGAGATTTAACCCAGGGGTGTTTTACCTCTTAGGTAAAGTCCCCACTTTTTTTTTTTTTTTTTTTTGAGAAAGAATCTCACTAAGTTGCTTAGAACCTCACTAAATTGCTGAGTCTGGCCTCAAACTTATGATCCTCCTGCCTCAGCCTCCCAAATTGCTAGGATTACAAGCATGCACCACCATGCCCAGTTCAGACTGACCATTTGAAAGCAGGCCTTCCATACCAACCACCACAGAAAGAGGGGGAACAGCTGACATTTTCTGAGAAGGATGTTAGTGGAAATGATAAATGATATTTCCACTCCCTGAGCACAACAACAGCTTCTTCCACACACACATACACATGATAATAAAACTGGCAGTAGTCTGTACTTGTATGTATCTAGATTTACAACATAAGCAAAGCTTTCTCCTCTCATTTCCTCCAGTGATGTATTTATTCAACGCTTATTTAGTGAGCATCTATTACGTGCAAGTACTGTTTGAGAGACATCAGTGAACAACATAGAAAAAGATCCCTCTCCTTATGGAGTCCAAAATGCAGTGACAGGAGGCAAAAAGTAAATAACATATTAAAATATATTATGTGACTAATGGTAAAAAAGTGCTATGGGAAGAGAATAAGATCATGGCATTTGCAGGTAAATGGATGGCATTGGAGAAGATAATGCTAAGTGAAGTTAGCCAATCCCAAAAAAAACAAATGCCAAATGTTTTCTCTGATATAAGGAGGCTGATTCATAGTGGGGTAGGGAGGGGGAGCATGGGAGGAATAGATGAACTCCAGATAGGGCAGAGGGGTGGGAGGGAAAAGGAGGGTACATAGGATTAGCAAGGATGGTGGAATGTGATGGACATCATTATCCAAAGTACATGTATGAAGACACGAATTGGAGTCAACATACTTTATATACAAACAGAGATATGAAAAATTGTGCTGTATACATGTAATAGAATTATAATGCATTCTGCTGTCATTTATAATGGCTGCCGTTAAATAATGATAGGCAAAATGGCCATTGAAATGTATAATGAACAAATACAAATAAAAAGATTCAAGCATTTAATAATAAGATGGTAGACAAATATTTTCTTTATCCTTTTATTCTCCTTCTTTTGCTTATCTCTACATTTACTTTATAATATGAATATCTCTAATGATATTTTAAGTTAAAATAAAACAGCATTGTGTTCTAAAAAAAAGTGCTATGGGGGAAAATTAAGCAGGAAGAAAAAGAGTCAAGCTGTCAGAGGGGAGGTTACAAGTTTAAGGTCACAGTGAGAAAGTGACACTTCAGAAAGCTCTGCAGAGATGGAAGCAAAGCAGGTAGATATCTTGGGGAAGACCATTCTGAACAGATAGAACAATCCATGCAAAGTCCCCATGCGGGTTACATGCTGCACCGCCAAGAGACCCATGTGTCCTGTGCCATGGGTGCTAAGAGGAGAGGAACAGGATTTGAAGGCAGAAAGGAATGAGGGACCCAGGGTTGGAGGGCTTTCGGCCTTTGACTTGCTCTAGGCCATAGGGAGCCGTGGGAGGGATCTGACTTGGATTAAATAGGAGCCCAGGCTTGGGGCCTTCAGGCAGAAGACAAGGCTGTGCAGAGCAGGGGTCAAGGGTCGCCTGCAGGGCAGATAGCGAGGTGCTGAGAAGGGGCTGGTTTGGGGAAGGGTTCTAAAGATACGGACAAGAGGTTTGGTGACAGAAGGGATGTGGGGTGCTTAAGAAAGAAGAGTCAAGGAAGATGGATGAACTCCACAGACTCCACTTTTACTGTCACCACCCTGGTGCAAGGGAGGTGCCACCTCTTTTTTCCTGGAATTCAGAAAATGGCTCCTTGTAAAGACTTTTGGTCTCTCCCTATCCCTGCCCTCTACAATCTACTTTCCACCCAGCAAGGGATCCTCTAAAAAGTGTAAAGCAGGTCAGATCCCTTTCCTGCTTAAAATTCTCCTTTGGATTCCATGATATTTCAAAAAAAGCTAAGCCCCCGAGCTTACTGCTGTCTGCCATTCCATGATTCTTTCCTGGCTCCACCTCCATCTCCGCTGTAGATTGCTCTGCTGTCCTAGGGGATCACCAAGCTCAATCCTACCTCAGGACCTTTGCATTTGCTATTTAGTCTGCCTGGGATGTTCTTTCAGTCTGCATTGTCTGTTTCTCATTCTTAAAATCACAGCTGAAATGTCATTTCTTTCAAAAAAATCATACTCTGCACCAACACCCCATCTAAATTAGATTTGTCATTCTGGGTTTTCTCTCTTGGTTTTGTTTTATGCCCTTTATAACACATTCCATGGACTCTCTGTTGATTTCTATGACTTTTGTGTCCTTTACTCAGCTCCCTGAGGGTGAAGCCAGGGACCACACAGACTTCGCCCACCCACGTGTCACCCTGTCTGATTCCAGGACAGGCATTCAGCGTTTGTGTGTGTATGTGTGGTGGGGGGGTGCTCAGCGATTTATAGGCCTTTTAACATCAACAGCCAGCTTATGAAAGGAGTGTTTCCTCATTTTACAGATGAGGAAACTGAGGCACTCATGACCTCTCAGTGCCTTGGTTTCCTCGTCTGTAAAATGGGAATAGCAACACTCATTTCACAAGCTGGTCAAGATTGAAACTCACTTCTGTCTAACCCCACTGATGGCTGTACATACACATACACACAGAGGGGAGACTCTGGAAATACACACACACACACACACACACACACACATACACACACACATATATTTGCATATGTATACACTAGGGATTGAATCCAGTGGTGCTTTAACACTGAGCCACATTCCCAGAACATTTTTTAAATAACTTTATTTATTTTTATGTGGTGCTGAGGATCAAACCCAGTGCCTCACACATGTTAGGCAAGTGCTCTGCCACTGAGCCACAACCCCAGCCAAGAACTTTTGATTTTTTTTTTTTTTTTTTGTGACAGGGTCTCCCTAAGTGTGTTAGGGCCTTGCTGAGTTGATGGAGCTGGCCTTGAACTTGCAATCCTCCTGCCTTAGTCTTAGTCTTCTGAGTCACCAGGATTACAAGCATGTACCACGGTGCCCAGCTACAAATACTTTAAATGAATAAAAGACTGAAAATGCTACAATGGCCAAGCATGTGCACACTTGTAATCCTAGCAGAAGGCTGAGGAAAGAGAATTGCAATGTTGAGGCCAGCCTCAGCAGTTTGGTGATGCCCAATGCAACTTAATGAGATTCTGTCTCAAAAATATTAAAAAAAAATATGACTGGGGATGTGGCTCAGTGGTAAAGCTCCCCTGTCCAAAAAAAAGAAAGAAAGAAAGAAAAAGAAAAAAGAAAGAGAAAGGATAAAAGAAAATGTTAACACATAATAGCCAGGCTTGGCAATGTAGTAAGACCCTATCTCAAAATTTAAAAAAAAATAGAAAGAGCTGGGGATGTAGGTCAGTGGTAGGGCACCCCTGAGTGTATTGGTAGAATGTCCCAGTACAGAAAAAAAAGGAGGAAGAGAGGGAAGGCAAGCAACATTAAACCATTAGTCTTAAATTTGGGTTTGTCAGACATAAAATCCATATTTGATCTCCACCTCTCAGGATGATATAATGGGATACCCATTCAATTTTTGATATGAGACTGTGGAGAGAACATGAGCTTTGGGGCCAAGCCATCCTGCGTTTAAATCCCTGCCTTGCTGATTACTAATGCTACCTCAAGCAAGTCACTTCACATCCCTGAACCACTTTTTGCTAATCTGTAAAATGGGGAGGATAGTTACCCCTGATTCTTAAGGTGGCTGACTGAAGTGTGACTTTGAAAAAGTCTCTGAGTCTGTTTTTTTTTTCTCTACTATTCTTTAATTTCATGACATTCCATGATTTTTATTGATCTATGTTACTACAGCTTATTAGACCCATTCAACCTGCCTATCTGGCCATACATCCACCTCCTCAGTCCTTGTAATCAAACACCCATCCACCCACTCTCCTACTCCTAATACGCACATACACACATACATGCATACGCACACAAATACATATATCCACCCATCCTTTTTCCATCCATCCACACATCCATCCATTCATTTATCCAATCCATTGATACTGATGAAGCCTTCTGCTATGTATCAGGTCATGGGCTGTGATAGGTCATGTGATAGGTCATGGGCTCCAACAGAGAGTGCAATACTACCTTAGTCTATTTTCTGTTGCCATAACAGAATACCTGAAACTAGGTAATTTATAATGAAAATAGGTTTTATTTAACTCATGTTTCTGGAGGCAGGGAAGTTTAAGTTTGGGCAGTCACACCTGGCAAAGGCTATTCCATAAGTGTTGCAAAAGTTGGAAGGGCAAACAGACGTGTGGAAGAGAGAGGGGCCAGAGGGGGCCAGACACTACAACAATCTGCTCTCAATAGAACAAATGCACTTCTGTGAGCACTAATCCAGTCTTTCAAGAAAGACATTAATCCCCCTTATAGGACCCACCTTCCCACACTGCTACACAGGCAACCAAATTTCAACAAGTTTTGACAGAGACAAACTACATCCAAACCATGGAAGACACTAACGAACTTGTAGCCTAACTGTTCAAAGAGTAGTTGAGGTCTCTATTGTGTCCCATGGTGTCACAGGGAGTAAGGGCCTAGTGCTGCATATTGAAGAAAGAAAGCTAGCTGGTCCAAACGTTTTGGCAGGGTCCTTTTGAGAGCTGGAATGGTGTTGGTTCCCCTTTCCCTCCCAGTGCTTAGCATATAAGGACCACCATGTACTGACTTGCTTCTCAACTATGAACATCACCTTGAATGTACTTTGAACTTGAACCTATAACCCACAGAATGTGCAAGCAAGATCAGATTTGCATTTTTGGATGACTTTTCCGATCCCTGGTGGCTACTGGGTTAGGAAGGGTGGAATTCGAAGCAGGAGGACAATGAGGAGGCTGTTGTATCAGCAGTAATAAGACACGGTGGGCAACTGAATTTGGGTGACAGCATTGGGGCCTGGAGGCAAAGGGGAGGCACTCGCTAGCAAGACTCTTTTTGTTGTGGTGATCAAATAGATGTGGGGGTGAGGGAGACAGAAATATAAAAGATGGCTCCCAGGTTTGGGACCACCAGGGAATTACCTGGAAGACTTGAAATGCCATTCCATGGGGGCCTGAGACAGGGGACGAGAAATTAGGTACCAATCTAGTGGCTTTGACCTTCCCAGAGAAGCCTGCTTGGCATTTGCCTCTATCGTTAGCAAATATTTTTCTTTCTTCAGAGCAGCTCTGTCTTTCTTGGCCACAGAGGTAAATGGC
The DNA here is from genome assembly GCF_048772815.1 of Callospermophilus lateralis. Taxonomy (NCBI): domain Eukaryota; kingdom Metazoa; phylum Chordata; class Mammalia; order Rodentia; family Sciuridae; genus Callospermophilus; species Callospermophilus lateralis. The sequence goes on along the minus strand of NC_135325.1, from coordinate 53,286,383 downwards.
ATATTGACGGGTCCCAGTTGCTAACGCACCTTCTTTAAAAGGGCTTATCAGCCCCATGGCAACCTGGGAAATTTTTACTTCCAACAGTCAATCTCTCTCTCTCTCTCTCTCTCTCTCTCTCTCTCTCTCTCTCTCTCTCTCTCTTTCCTCCCTCCTGTTTCTCTTTCTTCCTCTCCTCACTTTGTCTTCTCTTTATTACACACAGACATCCTCACAACCCCACTTACACACTCAAACACACCCCCCACTGGGGCTTGGGAGGACGCCTGATTATATATGTGTGGCAGTCTGTGAGTATACACACAGGAGTGAGGTGTGGAAGGGAAAATGAGCTTGAAATGAGAAATTTTTAAAAACCCAGATCTCTCCTAGTGGCTCAGGAGTTTGAGGCAGGAGGATCAGGAGTTCAAAATCAGTCTCAGCAACTGTGCAAGGCCCCAAGCAACTCAGTGAGACCCTGTATCTAAATAAAATAAAAATAGGGCTGGGGATGTGGCTCAGTGGTTAAGCAGTACTGGTTTCAATCCCAGGTACAAAAAAAAAAAAAAAAACACATACAATCAATAACACAACAATAACAAAACAAACCCCAGGCCTCAGACCATATGCTTAGTTAACAAGCAAAAGTAGTTCCATAGAAAATTGCTGTGTGTAGCCAATGGGTAACTCACGCACTCATTCAGCAGATGCTTTCAGGGGCCTTCTCTGTGTCCAGACTGATAGGCCAGTCCATGAAGATCCCAGAGACAGTACTGGAAGGTGGAGGATGTGGAAGTTTGGGCCCTGGTGGCACACACATGAGCTTGAATGGTGGACTGCTAATGAGTACAGCTCCCTCGGAGGGCACCCTGGCAGCTACCATCAACATTTCAGATGCCCACGTCCTTTGGCCCAACAGTTTCACATGTTGGTATCTGCCCCAAAGAAGCACTTGGCAATGGGTACACAAAGGAATTAGAGCACTCTGGTAATATAAAAGGAAATGTAGCCAGGCACCCTGGTGCACACCTGTAATGCCAGGGCCATGGGAGGCTGAGATAGGAGGATTGAAAGTTGGAGGTCAGCCTGGGCAAATTAGCAAGATCCTACATCAAAATTTAAACAAAGAGAGAGAGAAAGAGAGAGAGAAAAGAAAAGGGCTGGGAGTGTGGCTCAGTGGTAAAACACCCCTGGGTTCAATCCCCAGTACAGAAAAAAAGAAGAAAATGTATAATAATATGAATAGCCACCAATCAGGGACTGGTTAAATAAGATTTTGCTCCATCCCTGCCAAGGAATATCATGAGGCAGTTACAGGAAATGAAGTAGATCTCTTGAGGGAAGAACAAGAGTAAATAACATTTTTTAATTGCAGTGCAATGGGCTAGTATATACACACGTTTCCCAGCTCTGTCAGCGGCGGTGACCTAGAAGCAATGACATCCCGGTAGCAGTGACCACATCAAGCATTGGATCTTGGTTTCTAATACCATTCCCTAACAAGAGGGAACAAAGCTCCTTGGAGAAATGTGTGAATCCGGACAGGGGCAGGGAAAGATAAGGCTGGACTATCTGTGGTGCCAGAGAAGAAAGAAGCATTTGCTAAAGTGGGGGGTGGGACTTGTCAAAAGAACACAGGAGCTAACTCAAGAAAAGTTCTAGTAGCCAAAGCAGGAACAATTTGAGCAGAAAATAGATAATGATAGTACTGGATATTTATTGATTGATTGATTGCAGAACTAGAATTGAATCCAGGGGCACTCTTCCTCTGAGCCACATCCCCAGCCCTTTTTATTTTGAGACAGGGTCTGTCTAAGTTCCTGAGGGTCTCGCTCCATTGCTGAGGCTAGCTTCGAACCTGTGATTCTCCTGCCTCAGCCTCCCACATCGCTGGGATTACAGGTGTGTATCCTGGTTCCCCAGCCTAAAGTAAACATCTCTTGATCCATACTGATGTAAATACTTGAATGCATAAATAAATAGAGGTGGGTTAGCTTTCCCTTATAGTTAAGGGGAAAAGAGGGAAATAAAATATCACTGCTAAGATGTCACCACAGCAGTGAGTGGTGATCCAGCAACAGGTGCTACCATTCGTGGGTGAGCATTTGAAGAAAAATGGGGATCAATTAGTCTCAAAGTATTTTCCCCAAGATATTTATTAATTTAAAAGGAAAATATAGTAACTTTATAGTGGATAAACCTTTAGACATCAACTTAACTAAGTGATCAAGGTCAACACCACCAGTCATCAGACATGTTGATGACGTGAGCCTCTTGATATGGTGAGCTGAGAAGGAGCCAGCACCATTTCTGTGGTATTGCCAAAACTGCAGAGCCTCCCTCTGGTCTTGAGAAAACACAAGGAAACCCACAGGTCTACAAAACACCTGTTCCTCAGTGCTGTCAAGATCATGAAAGATGAGTACAGACTGAGGGACTGTCACCAATTGATCAGGGACACAAAAGAGAAATAACAACTAAATGCAGTGTGGGATCCAGGATGGGGTGATGGAACCAGGAAAGGATCTTAGTAGAAAAATGGGAAATTCCAATAAGAGCTGTGTTGTTTTGTTTTAGGTACTGGGGATCTAACTCAGGAGCGCTTTACCATTGAGCTACATCCCCAGCCCTTTTTTATTTTTATTTTTTTTTAATTTTGAGACTGGGTCTCATTAAGTTGCTTAGGGCCTTGTTAATTTGCTGAGGCTGGCCTCAAATTCCCTATCCTCCTGTCTCAGCCTCCTGAGCTGCTGGGATTACAGACATGCACCACTGTACCCAGCTTCCAATAAGATGTGAAGTTCAGGTGATAGTACTGAACTAATGATAAGTTCTCAGGCTTGATCATTGTACTAGGGTTATGTAAGATGTGAATATTAGGGAAGGCTAGGTGAGGGGTGTACTGAAGCTATCTGTTCTATTTTTCGCAACTTTTCTGTAAACCTAAAATTAGCTCAAAATAAAAGGTTTAAAAAGTTGCCACATCGAAAATTTAGGGCAGATGCCTGGAAGGCCTCATGGGAAATTTCAGTGCTCTGCCTGTCTTTGGATTTCAGATTGGGAGACCTCCTGTCCTCAGAGCATTAATGCACCCACAAAGATTTATTCCGTCATTCTGGCCTATGGTTGGCCAAATGGCTTATATCTTTAGGCCAGACAGACCCCCTTCCTCCTCAGCAGTATGGAGCCCTGAGCCCCCCACCCCACCTTGGGATTCTCATCCTGGCTGGCGGAGGCTGCGGGGTGAGGCTGTAGCAGTCTGGGGAAGGCTTGGCAGGCGAGCGAGAGGGTGCTCCAGAGGGAGGGAGGCTCAGACAGTGGTTAGCTGCAGAGTGGGGCTTAGCAGAGGCGAGGGGGAAAGGGAGGGGGGTTCTCCTTCTCAAGGGGCCCTTTCATGTTGAAATCAGCCAGCGTGAATGCTGGCGGCCCAGGAGCCCAGCCGGGGGAAATGTGAGAGCCCCCTTATCTCCCCTCATGTCACAGTGCCGTCTGCGGCTCCCAGCCGGCCAGTGAGGATGCATTAGGAGAAGTGTCGGTGTGCACTGGGGGTGGGGGAGGGTCCCATCAAGACCTTGGCCCACTCAGGGAAGGGAGATTTGAAGAAGCAAGTTCTAGACTCTCCTGGTGCTGGAGGGGAGGGTGGACTGGGCACCCTGTGGGCTTTAGGATCAGGGGTTGGGCAATTGGCAAGAATCCAAAAGAAGGCCTCTGGTCCCACCCTTCTCCAATGCCCCGAGTAGCCTGCTTCTCGACAGCTCTGAAGGTGCAGACCCTGCTCACATACCTCCAGGGACAAGGAGCTCACTCTGTCCTGGGAGAGCGTAGGGTCATGGCATTGGTCCCACCTCTGGATTCAGTTTTCATTGCCAGCCAGGAAATCTGGGACCTTTGACAGGGGCGGCTGTGGCCCCATCTTCCCTGGTACACTCTCAGCCCAGGAGTGACCCCTGCTGTCCGGACAACCCTGGAGGCGGAGGACCATGCTGGCTAGCTGTGCACAGATTGTGCTGGGTGGCCCTGCCAGCCCCCTCCCCACCCCGCATTCTGTGTTGCTCTCAGCTGGCCTACAAGGTTCTTTTCAAATGTGCTGCCGCAGGAGGGAGGTGGGTGAGGCCCACATCTGGACCAAGGGGGCATCGTTGGCCCCCACAGCTGGAGCTATCAGCAGCCAATGTTTTCCCAGACATTATTTGCCTTTGTAAGTTCCTGGCCCCCAACATGCCCCCACTGTGGAGAGGGTCCTGAGCCTCCTCCCCACGACTGGGCAGGGAGGGACCCAAGAGCGCCCTGGCTGGCTAGAGTTCAGATCCTCCCAGCAGCTTCTGCTGCTGGAGAGAAGAAAGGGCTAGCCAGCTGGGCTGTCCGTGCCGAGGTGTGGGCACGAGTAGGACAAGGCCATGGAGAAAGTGTGAGTGGACCCTGGACACAGCGTGGTGCAGTGAGAAGGGGCAGACCCCTGGAATGTTCCAGAACCTTGCTGGCTGACCTTGGGTCAGTCTGTTCCTCTGTATCCTGTGCCACCAAATGGGAAGAGTTCCTTGCCACCTGATTGAAAATAGTCTCTGTTTTAGTCAGCTTTTTTGCTGCACTATGGAAGAACCCAACCAGAACAATTGCAGAGGGGAAAAAGTTTACTTGGGGGCTCATGTTTTTAGAGGTCTCAATGCACAGACAGCAGGCTCCATTCCTCAAGGCTCGAGGTGAGCTGAACATCATGGCAGAAGAGTGTGGTGGAGGGAAGGGGCTCACATAATGATCAGGAAGCAGAGGGAGGCTCCACTTGCAAATACAAATATATATCCCAAAGAATTGGCCCATGGCCCTCCTCTCCAGCCACACCCTACCACTTCAGTCACCACTCAGTGAATCCCTATCAGGGGGTTAATTCACTGATGGGGTTAAAACTCTCACAACCCAATCATTTGTCCTCTAAACTCTCTTGCATTGTCTCATAGCTGAGCTTTTGGGGGGCACCTCACATCCAAACCATAATGACATCCTACCACACCAATCCTCTCCCATGCCTGTATTCCCTTCGTAGCATATATTCCAACATGTATCCTTCTGCTGGAGCACGACCCCCAGGAGGGCAGGCAGGGGCCCTCACTTTACTGTCATCTTCTTCAAGTGACATTGTGGATTGGGGTCAGAGAAGGAGAAACCATGTTCTGTGGTGGCAGGCTCTGGCCAGAGGAGTTTTCTCCTGGAGCACAGCGAGTCACAGGTGAGCACTAGGGGTGGGAAAGACTAGACCATAGCCCCTGGGGAGGGATCCCAGGCCTGAGATGGCTTCCAGGACACCAGCCCATAAGACGGCTGGTCCAATTCAGTCTCAAAATATGCTCTGGGACTCTTCCAGGAATCCCCAGCACCAAGCTTGGGGACCTGGCTTGGAAAGGGGACTCCAATACTATTTGCTGATTAGAAGCAATTCATTCTTAATTGTTTTGTGCCCACCTTGGCATTTTCCTGTTTGGGACTTTTGGAAGTTCCTCTTGACATGTCCTGACACCTTCCAACATGGACATTGCCATTTCCCACAGGCCAACAATGCTTTCTGAATTATTCCATTATGCCTTCATGATAATAGAGTATGCATTCACATGAGGAACCAGATTCAGAGATGTTCAGTAACTTACCTAAGATCACACAGCCCCAAAGTTACAGAACCAAGATTTGAGCCCAATTCCAAGGTTTCCTCTTTACTCTGCTGCCTTCTGTAAAAGATGTTCCAAGTTCTCATTTGATTTCCCAGGACACTCGGGTCCCACACTCCATTGTATCTATACATTCTTGCTATATCAGTGCATCCTCAACCCCAACCTGGTAGATGAGCACAGCAGACAACATGAGCCCGATTTCACAGACCCGAGGGGAGCCTGTAGCCACCCAGCTAGTAAATGGCAGCATTGGAACTAAGCTCAGGTCAGCCTCATGTTGGAGCATTGCCCTTAACCTTTTGCCAGGCTGGGACTAAGCTTTCAGGTCTCATTGGCTGGCCAGGGGTTCCTGACCTCCAGCTTGCATTAACACACTGTGCTAGAGGCTTCCCAGGGACCTCACCCTGGACAGAGCCTGCTCCTTTTACCCCATCCACAGGGTCATTTCAGAGACCCCTGTGGCCCTCCAGTGAAGAGGCAAAGGGTGTCCAGGCTGCCAGGGCCCAGGCAGACAAGGGAAACTTCAGGGTACTACGGAGCACCTACAAAATACTCAGACTAAAGGCAGCTGCATCTTGACTTTTGCTGAAAGCCAAGCATCAATCCAAAGAATATTTACTGCATCTCTGCAATATGCCTGACATTTCATGAAATCATTTTTTTTTTATTTTGTGGAATTGGGGATCAAACCCACGGGTGCCTTTATCACTGAGCCATATAACCCTGGCCCTTTTTACTTTTTTATTTTTATTTTTTATTTTGAGGATCTCACTAAGTTGCCCAAGCTGACCTGAAGCTTTTGATCCTCCTACCTCAGCCTCCTGATTCACTGGGGTTACCAGGAATGTGCTTTTTTGAATCTGAAATACTTTTTTGAAAAGGCATGGATTAGTCCAGTGCTTGCTATGTGGGGTATAGTCATCGCACACAATCCATGTGAATCTTTACAGAGTCTTGAAAGAGGGACTACAGATATCACCCCCATTTTGCAGATAGGTAGAGTGAGGGTCAGAAGAGCCAAGCCACATGTCCAGGATCTCCAAGGTAGCAAGTGTCAGGGCAGGGAATAGAACCCAGGTTTTCCCAACTAAAAACTCTATGTTCTTCATGCCTATAATCCCAGCAGCTTTGGAGGCTGAGGCAGGAGGATTGCAAGTTCAAAGCCAGCCTCAGCAACTTGGCAAGGTGCTAAGCAACTCAGCAAGACCCTATCTCTAAATAAAATATAAGAAGAGCTGGGGATGTGGCTCAGTGGTTGAGTGCCCCTGAGTCCAATCCCCAGTACAAAAAAAAAAAAAAAAAAAAAAAAAAGTCTATGTTCTTAAGCCATGTGCTGTCTGTCCCTTAAGTGAAGTACCTTGCTCAGGAAACAAGGATAAGAGCGTGAAAGCCATCTGCTCTAAGAACGGGACAAAGGAGAATCAGGAAAAGAGGTCCAGTAAGCAGCCTGCTCACTCCTTGAGGACACAGGTGCCTTCGAGAGACGTGAGTAGCGCCATCCAACACTTTACCCCAGATTTATCAAGCTGGGGAGCCCCAAGATTGGCTGGGGTGTGGCTTGTTGGACACATGAGGGCTCTGTTGATGCTGTCCACATGGAGATGAATGACAAAACAAAGGACCCAGAGAGATCAAAGGGGACTGGGTTAGAGAGGAGGGATGTTTGGAGAAATCCGGGGTAGGAAATCACTGGGAAAGCTTCCAAAACAAAGGATGATACTTCATGCTTTGTAAATCAAGAGGAGCTCTTAGGACACAGGAGACTAGAGGTGCAAGCACCTAGCTCAGCAGAATTCTGCCAGACAAAGGGGGCTGGGCCTCTGACCTTTGTCAGGCAACTTAGACACATATCCTCTTCCTGATCTCTCATGGCTCCAAGAGTTAGGACTCCATGCTCCCATTATATAGTGGGTGCAACTGAAATTCTAAAGTAGGACCTAAGAAATCCAAAATGGCATAGTTAGGAAGAGGGGCAGAGGTGGGTTGTGAACACACGTCAATTCAGCTTCAGAGTTTGTTCTTAGTTCAAGCTGCTATAACAAAATAGCTTACACAGAGTGATTTATGACCAGGAGAAATGTATTCCTTGCAGTTTGGGAGACTCAGAAGTCCAAGATCAAGGTGCCAGCAGATTCAGGGGCTGATGAGGGCACACTCTCTGCTCTAAAAATAACACCTGTTGCTGGGCATGATGGCACATGCCTGTAATTCCAGTGGCTCACGAGGCTGAGGCAGGAGGATCATGAGTTCAAAGCCAGCCTCAGCAACTTAGCAAGGCCCTAAGCAACTTAGTGAGACCCTGTCTCTAAATACAAAAGGATGGCTGGGATGTGGCTCAGTGGTTAAGCGTCCCTGGGTTCAATCTCCAGTACCAAAAAATAAAAATAAAAGATGGTACTTTTTAATTGTGTCCTCACATGAAAGAAGATCAAAGAGGTTTTTCCTGATTTTTTATTGGTTCTTTTTAGTTATACATAACAATTGGCATGAATTCCACTTATGAGGGCATAGCCCTCATGACCCAATGACTTTCCAAAGCCTCCCCTTAATAGTACTGCTTTGGAGATTAGTTTTCATGGTTTTGAATTTTGGGGGGATATGTTCAGAATATAGCAAAGCCCATGCTCAGAAATGCCCCTAAATGCAGCTTCCTGGGGAGAAATGCTCTTGGTGGAAGCAACAGAAAATCCCCAGGAACCCAGAGCTGTGAGAATGTATCTCAGAACCTTTGACAACAGTAGCCCCTTCCTATGGTTCTCTGGCAAATATGACACTCTAGGTGGAGATGCGGGTGGAAGACATAGGAGACAAGCCCCCCCCCTCCATCCATCTTATGCTTAAGGTCTTTCTGCACATCTACAATGAAGAGCTTCACTGAGTAGTGATAGGAGACAGCCTTGATAAGGTGTGGCACCTGGACAGCCCAGGATGGGTGCAGAGTATGTGAGACTGGAGTGGCCAAAGCAAGACTGCTCAGAGAACTGGAAAGAAAGATGGAAATCTGGCTGAAGTCTCAGGCTAAAAGTAACAGCCTAGGTTCTGTATGCCAAACCCTCACCTTGGGCCACATAATAAATGGCTGTTCCCCTTCCCTACTATCTTGCAGGACTGGAGAAGCTAGAAGAGCCCTTACAGTTCTAACCTAAGCTTCCATTTGATGATGGAGAAACTGAGGTTCACAGAGGGAAAGTGAGTTATGTAAAGTCACACAGCAGTCAGTCATAAACCGGGGGAGACTTTTGGAGGACACTCAATAAATATCAATGATTCAAAAGTTGATCCTGAGCAGGAGTCCAGATTGGCTTCAGTCAGAGAACATTGTAGATGGATTATAAGGTTGTCTTCTAAGTGAGCACTGCCCCCCCGTTCCGGGGGCTCTCCTCAATATTTCAAACAGTGCCCCTATCACAGCTTTGCATCACTGCAACAAAGTACCTAAGAAAATAAACTTAGAGAAGAAAAGATTTATTTTGTCTCATAGTTTCAGTCCACGGTCGGCTGGCTCCATTGCTTTGGGCTGAGGATGAGGCAGAACATCATGGCAGAGGGTGTGGCAGAGGGAAGCTGCTCACACAGCATGAGTTCTATAAGCATTTGCAGCAGGAAAAAAAAAGCTTGGGTAAGCAAATTTAGGGACTTTAGGATAGACATGAAGGCACCCAGCTGAAGGAGCTAGTGGGGGCTCAAATGAAGCCCTGGTCTCTGGTGCAAGTCTGCAGATACCCAAAGGAGCCCACCCCCCCCCCCTTTGCCAATTTGCACTTTGACACTGTATAGGCTGGTGACCTTGCTGGTGAGCCCCGAGGGCCAAGAACTCAGTCGTCTCCATTGTAGCCTGTTCCCTCTTGCCTAAACAGGTACCACTTTGACCATGGCCCACCCATCCCACCTCCAGAGGGACCTGCTCCCATGAGCAGGAGGGATGCACTCCCGCTGCTGGCCCCTAGCCATCTGTTAACACGGGAGCTCTCCGGGCTGCCATATCCCACTGCTGACTCACACGGAGTTTCCAGTCAGCTAACCCCAAATCCTGTGCTGCTGGCTCCCTCGCTGACTGCCTCATTACACACCGGCCTCTGTGGGATTTCTTTTGCCCGACACATCCACTGATCATGTGTGCTTAGTAGGCACTGCCCGCTAGAATCTAGAACAGTGAGGGGGTAGGGCATTTTATAGATGGCTAAACTGAGGCTCAGAGAGATTAAGTAACTTGGCCAAGGTCCCCCAGCACGGACATGCTAACTAGGATTGAAACTGAGATCTGTCCATGTGTGAGTCAGCTTTGCACCACTGTGACAGAATACCTAAGAAAAGATTTCTTTGGGTTCATGATTTCAGAGGTTTCAGTCCATGGTCGGCTGGTTCCATTGCTCTGGGCCTGAGATGAGGCAGAACATCATGGCAGAAGGGTGTGGTGGAGGAAAGCAGCTCAGCTCATGGCAGCCAGGTGGCAAAGAGAGAGAGGAAGGGGACATGGACAAAATATACCCTTTCAGGGCACGCAACCAGTGACCTACCTCCTCCAACTGGGTTCAACCTCCAATAGTTTCCACCATCTTCCAATAATGTCATCCAGCTAGGAAACCATCAGGGGATAATCCATGAATGATGTCAGAGTCCTCACAATCCAATATTTTCTTAAAAGCCCATCTTTCATCATGCTGCACTAAGGACCAAACCTTTAACACACGGGACTCTGGAGAACATTCCAGATCTAAACTGTAATAGTCTCCTCCCAGGTTTATGCTTTGCCCAGGGCTCTCCTTCCATTGCAGAATGGGACAGTCCCACTGGAAAAGTGCCCCATGACAGACCCTTCTCCACCCCCTCTAGAACAAGGCATTTGGGTCAAGTTGACATCAGAATATGTGATCATGTGCTGTATACACCACCTATGTGACTCTAGGCAAGTCCTCCCACCACCTGATTCCTTGGTACGGGACAGACAGATTTTTGTCCTGCTCACTGACTCTGCTACTTAGGCCTGATCAACTTGGAGGCTGAGTCTAGGGAGTGTCCTCAGGGGCCAGGTCACAAGTTCATGAATTCCTGCCTCAAATCTGGGCAGGATTTTCCATCCCTTCCCCCAAGTTCTACTTCTAGTTCAGTTACAGTTCTACCCTGAGCTTTGTTGGTGAGGCAGGTGGGCAGATAGGAAGAGGGACCTTGATGTCCTATCTCAGGAACACCCAGGGCCAGGTGAGGCTGGGTCTGCCTGTATGGTGGCCTGATATGACATCAGAACTTCCTGGCAAAGGGGGCAGATAGGAGGCTACTCCACAGAAGACTGAGTTTCCATGTGCAGCACGCTGCTCACCTTTGACAATACAGGGCAGAAGGTTCTAAAAGAAGTTCCAATTAGTTGGAAGTCTCAACCACTCAGAAGCTTTTTTTTTTTTTTTTCATACCAGGGATTGAACCCAGGGCGCTTAACCACTGAGCCACATCCCCAGCCCTTTTTATTTTCATTTTGAGAAAATGTCTTGCTAACTTGCTTAGGGCCTCACTAAGTTGCTGAGGCTGGCCTTGAATTTGCAATCCTCCCACCTTAGCCTCCCAAGCTGCTGAGATTACAGGCATGTGTCACCAAGCCTGGCCTGCTCAGACTTTTTCAGGGAAATAAAGAATGCATTACATAGTGGATGAAGGAGAGAGAAGGACAGTGAGGGACAGACAGAGGGGTAAAAGGACAGAGAGAGAGTGAGCACATGGCAAGGAGGCACAAATGAGTGAACACAGGGCCCCTAGTCAAGTGGCCTTAATTCTCAGGCCAGCTCTGTCACTGACTTGCAGAGCACCCTGCAGCCAGTCACTCCCTCTCTTTGAGCCTCCAAGTCTCATTTGTCAGCCTGTGGGGGGTCATGTTTGTCTATGACTCAAAGCCTCGTGGGGGGGTAGATCACACATTCTCAGACCCAGGGCTGCCCAGTACCACCAGCTGCCCACCCAGCTTGACCTTGGGGGGTTGGGGGCTGTCCTGGCCCTGCCACCACCATCTCCACTACCATGAGCCCCCTCCTCCCACCTCCTACTAACACTCGGGAAGAATCAGGGACACAGCCAAGGTCCAGAGACGTTCTCTAACTTGACTACATATGTCCCACAATCTTCAGGCCAGTCTTCATTTCATCAGCCCAACTGCAAAGTAAGGTGAAGGAAGGGAGGAGGAGGAGGAGGAGGAGGAGGAGGAGGAGGAGGAGGAGGAGGAGATAGAGGGAGGGACGTCCTACCTATTCAGCCCCCCCCCTTGTGCCAAGCATAGTGCTGGCACCTCCAACATCATTCTCTTTACTCTTCAAAACAACCCTTTGAGTTAAATTTAGGGTATATGGAGCCAGTGTTCACAAAGGTACCTATGCCAGCTTAAGTTTGCGTGATCACAGATGCAGAGCTGGAATTTACAAGTCAAATGCCAAATCCCTGCTACTGTCCAAGGGTCCTGGCATGGCTGAAGCAGGAGGCCTCCATGACAGTGGGCTTTGTCACTCTGGCCATCAGTTTCCTGTGTGACACAGGCCTGGCCAAAGGCCAGTTTCCAACTGCCAAACCAAGAGCTTATGGGAATGAGCTGGAGTGAAAGAAATGGCCCAGAGAGGCCTGGGGGAACTTGGTGGGGGTGCCATGGGGTCCTCGTTTCTCCTGAACCATTTTTCTTATTGACCTCCCTCAGCCTCTGCTGTGTCTTCACTCTGCACCTATGTCCCCTCCCCTTCCCCTAAAAATGGTGTCAGGCTCCAGATCCCAGGCAGGCCCAAGTGTCCCGCTAGGCCATGGAGCCCAGCAGTTTGGGCTTCCATCATATCTTCTGAGGAAAGAGTAGAGGTTGCCACCCAGCCTCCAGCTTCCAGGAGTGGCCAGCCAGACCCCAGGGACAGAGCAGAGCAGGCCTCCCATGCACAGAGTAGGAATCAGAGAGGCTTTAAAAGGCTGGGAGACAGAGAGTGACAGAGAACAGAGGGAAGCAGAGAAAGAGGGAGGCAGACCAGAGTCAGAGGGATACTGAACAGTAGAGAAAGAGAGACAGGCTGGGAAAGAGAAACGGACATGGCATTGGAGAGACAGAGAGATGGGGAAGATAGGACAGGGAAGGCCTAGAGGCAGAAACAAAGGAGACAGGACAGAAGCAGCTAGGTGTGGGGGTGTAGGCCTGTCATCCCAGCAGCTCAGGAGGCTGAGGCAGGAGGATCTCAAGTTCAAAGCCAGCCTCAGCAATGGTGAGGCACTAAGCAACTCAGTGAGACCCTGTCTCTAAATAAAATACAAAATAGGACTGGGGATGTGGCTCAGTGGTTGAGGGACATGGTACCAAAAAATAAAAAGTAAAAAAAAGAAGAAGCAAGGAAGAGACAAAGGACAAAGTCAGCAGAAGGCAGACAGCCAGCAGAAGAAAAAGACCAGCAGGGCCAAGAGAAAGGGCAGGCTGAGGTTGGGACACATTGCTGGGAGCCAAGTGGGAGGGAGCCTGCCTAAGGCTGCCCAGCTGTGGCCAGACCCTCCTCCCCATTTCGTCCCTCTTCTCCCTGCCTTTGTCTCCCTCCCTCATACCAACCTTTTTCAGTCAAGATTCACAGAAGAAAAAAAAAAACACTATTTGGGTGGCAATCAGCTGAGGGGGCCTGGAGGCTTGGGCCACCAAAGGCAGTCCTCCACTAAAAGCCTCCCTGGTGCTAAGAGACTGAATACCAAACTAGACCTGTAACCCATTTGGCTGAACAGTTGGGAAGACTTTTTTTTTCTCCAAACACTGCTGCTCAGGGGCTCCCAGCATGGCACCAGAGCTAGTCCCACAGCTTGGTGAGAGGACCACAGAACCCTGGTTTGGTCTTTCTTCTTTCTTCCTGGGTTCTTAGGATCTTTAAAGGCCAGCATGCCTCGCCTATGAGCTGGGTTGAGGAGCCACTGGGAAAAGGGCTCAAGAGAATTGTGGGACCCACCAGAGGCCCTATAATCCCTTCCACATGCCGTTGGCCACCCTTCCCCCTTTCTCCTGAACCATTTTTCGTATTGGCCTCCCTCAGCCTCTGCTCTGCCTTCACTCTGACTGAGGCTGGTGCCATCTTGACCTTCCTTCCTAATTCTACTTGGTCATCTACACCAAGTTCCAATTTCCTGCTTCCCAGTAAGCTGGGTCAAAAGAAACCAGGCTACTGAGCAAAAATTCCAAATCCCCATGGCTGCTGTCTGCCTAAGCTCAGGGAGAGGACTCCAAGACTCCAGGAAACCTCTTCCTGCCAGCAAAGCCCTGCCTAGCCAAGCTAGGTAGGCTGAAGTCTATTGAGCACCCCATTCTTTACTTTCCGTTGCAGGCCAGGGGCAGGCAATGGCTACTGTGAAAGGGTCTCTTTCCCAGCCAGAACACCTGCCTCATGTCACCCAGTAACTGTGGGGCCTTTGGCTACATCTTCTCAGGCCCTGCAAGGCAGAAACAGTGCCCACTCAGCCACAAGCCAGCAATCCTGCCCAATACCAGCCGCTTTGAATGACAGGATTGCAAAGCCCCACGGGGCCCATGGAGTTGCATTTTCAGGTTGCAGGCTCAAGGTTGCGTGTGTGCGTGTGTTCCAGGTCCTAGCAAGAGTGCGCTCTTAGACAGCCATGGGCTTCCCATTGGGAAGGGGCCTAGGAAAGTGACAGATGACTCTGCTCTCAGAGGGCCTGAGGACAATACTTGACCTGGTTAGCTGGAATAGCTACTTCAGACCCAGAGGGAGGAATTCTCCATCTCAGCCAAAATGTTTCTGTCTGGAGACTGTAGGGTGTGAGGAAATAGCCAAAGCCCTTTTACTCACTGCCTGGGAGGGCAGGCAGACCAGAACATTCTTCATGGCATGCAAAAAGGGATAGCCCTCTGTCCTGCAGAGGCTGGCATGGTGGCCATCCCAGATAGTTAGGTCACACAGGGATGGCATGGAAAGGAGACAGGTCCCAGTGGGTACAAAAGACCTAGTAGTGACTCAGGCCACCTTCTCTGTAGAATCTGTGACCTTCTTCCTGCTTTCTTCCCCCTGCCACCTTCTACTTGGGCCCTTGGCTGGTATTATTTTCCCCATTTAGGTTATAATCCAGTCACCAAAGGAGGCCACATGCCCTGTGGTCATCCAGTCTAAGATGAAACACTATTTCTATACCCTCTACCCATTTCATATCTTGGAAGACTGAGTCTTAGTCAGTAGGAATGGCTGGATCTGAGCTCCCTCACTAAAGCCAGGGCTTTCTGAGGCCCCACATGACCAATGCCTGCAGCCTGCTCCTAAGTAAGTTTCACCAGCAGTAGGGAGAGAATTTCCCCAATCTCATCCTAAGGATCCCTGAACATGGCTCTCTCAAGGCCAGCTCTTTGTCTCTGTAGTATTTGTGCCTATAGGGGTTCCCAGATGTTACCTGCAAAATACCCAACCTACTTTCTTTCAAAAAAGCATTGTGGGGGCTGGGGATGTGGCTCAAGCAGTAGCGCACTTGCCTGGCATGCATGCAGCGCTGGGTTCAATCCTCAGCACCACATACAAATAAAATAAAGATGTTGTGTCCACCAAAAAACTAAAAAATAAATATTAAATAATTTCTCTCTCTCTCTCTCTCTCAAAAAAAAAAAAAAGCATTGTGGGCTGGGCTCAGTGGTGCATGCCTGTAATCCCAGTGGCTCAGGAGGCTGAGGCAGAAGGATTGCAAGTTCAAAGCCAGCCTCAGCAACTTAGAGAGGCCCTAAGCAACTCAGTGAATCCCTGTCTTTAAATAAAATCCAAAAAAGGGCTGGAGGATGTGGCTCAGTGGTTAAGCACCCCTGGGTTAAATCCCCAGCATCCAAAAAAAAAAAAAACCTTGTAATACTGAAAAGGTATATTCATGTTGGTCACCCCAGATTAAAATCTAAGAGCTGTCATCTTCCAGCTTTGTGGCATTAAGCAAGTCCTTTTACCTCCCTGGGCCTCCACTTTCTCATCTACCAAAATGAAGGTAATTCTTAGTGCTGTATGCCCTAATCTACCACACAAGCCCCAGGTGGGGGACAGGGTTGTGCCATTCACTTGCTCATTCAAAAATGATTTATCAAGCGCCTGCTGGGTGGCACATACTGCACGGAGGCCTTGAGATGCCTGCTGCAGTGAACAGAAGGGACAAAGTCCCTGCCTGTAAGGAGTGTCCTTTCTAGAAGGGGAGGCAGTCGACAAACAAATATTGAATATGACATCAACTGGTGAGGAATCGTGTAAAGACTAGGCCAAATGAGGGGACAGAGGGTGGAGGCAGCAGGGCCTGCTCTGTCTGCTCCATCTTCCTGCCCAGCCAGGCGCTGAGAACGGCCTTCTCCATCCTCCATCCACGTGGCTCCTGGCTTGTGAGTGGCCCAGCCAGGCAGGCGGAGCAGGACTGATCTGGAAACCCAGTGGCCTGGCCTATTTCTGTCCCAGAGCCCTGGAGCTGATCCAGCCGAGATCCCGGCCTCTCTTGCTTCCCCAGCTCCAATTTGCCAGCTGGGCAGAAACCCAGCTCTGCTTCCCCTCAGGCCAGTCTCCCCAGCCACCTCCCAGCAGCCAGCCTGGACACCCCTTAGGGCCTAGTCCTCTCCCCATATATGCCTCCCTGCTCTCACACGAGTTCTCTGTTCTGGGGACAATTGGGTCTGTTGCCCTCCTCCACCCACCAGCACGAAGGCAGCAGCTCTGAAGCAGCTGGGACTTCACTGAGCTGGTACTAATGCCATCTCCTATGACCTGACAGGAGAGCAGGGAGGAGTGAACCAGGGCTGGAAGCTCAGAGGCCCTCCAGAGCTCGGCCCCTCCTCTGCCACTCTTCTTGCCAGGGCTCTATAGGACCCTGTGGCTTGGTGGGGGATGAGTCAGGGGAGGAACCTCCCCAGGGGAACAGAGACAGTGAAGTGTCCTCAGTCTGGGGGGAGGGATTTCTCCAAAGGGCCCTGCACCCCTCATTGCCTTCCCTCAGGAGATATGTGCTAGGACCCCTTTCAAATGCATTTGCATTTATGTTTGGGCGGTTGTAACATCAATGAGCCAATTAGGGCAAAGATGAAATTTTTCACAATTGTTTTTCTGCTTACAAAATTTAATCAGGCTCATGACAGAAAATATAAGAGATACAGAAAAATATAAGGAAAGCAAAAAATCCCTTTTTCCAAATCCCGCCTCCAGATGGGATGCCTGTTTATATTTTGGTTCATTTTTTTTATAAAGATGAATTTTTTATTTTTTTTAATATTTATTTTTTAGTTCTCGGCGGACACAACATCTTTGTTTGTATGTGGTGCTGAGGATCGAATCCGGGCTGCACGCATGCCAGGCGAGCATGTTACCGCTTGAGCCACATCCCCAGTCCTTTTGGTTCATTCTTGATGTCATTTTTTATATGCCTAGCTCTTGATCCCTGTGCAGTTATAGCCATACTTACACACAGAGGCATTTTGATCTCCTTGAGAACATGTAGACTAATATCAGCTGACACCTATTGAATGTCTACTGTATCCCAGACCGTGCACTCTACACATCATATTAACAGAATTGTTAATGTTAAAAGAATTGTGCATTAATAAGAACAGTTCTGTTAATGCACAATTCTTAGAATCCAGCAAAACTTAGAATCAGGGCCCATTTTTTTATTTGTTCATTTTAGTTACACATGAATGTAGAGTGAATTTGGACATATCATACATACATGGAATATAACTTATTCTAATCAGGATCCCATTCTGTGGTTGTACATGATGTGGAGTTTCATTGGCCGGGTATTCATATATGAACATAGGAAAGTTCTGTCTGATTCATTCCACTGTCTTTCCCATTCCCATGGGAATAGAAAATGAAAGGAAGGCTCCTTTCCCTTCATTCCCTTTTGTCTAATCCAATGAACTTCCATTTTTCATTCCCATCCCCCTATGGTGGCCAGAGCCCATTTTAACTCCATTTTACTTCTGAGGAAATTGAGTATCTAGCCCAAGGTCAGGCAACTAGCAAGTGGCAGAGCTGGAAAATTAACCCAGAAAACTGAATTCTGTAATATATGTGTTTAAAGACAATATTAGACAGCTTTAATTATTTCTTTTCTTTCTTTTTTTTGGGGGGGGGTGGTTGTATGGTATAGATAGAGGATTGAACTCAGGGGCACTCATGTCCACAGTCCTTTTTATTTTATTTTCTTTTTCGTGTCAGTGTCCTACCAAGTTGCCCTGACTGGCCTCAAACTTGCAATCCTCCTGCCTCAGTTTCCTGAGTCACTGTTATGCCAGGGCACTATGCCCAGCAAATTTTTTTAAGTGACAAAATATATATACAAAAACATTGGTAGAAAGTTTGTGTTCAGTTTAAAGGACAATAATGAAATGAACATCTGGGACTTTACCTCTCAGCTTAGGAAGTGGAGCATCACCATTTATCCACTTTTTTTTCTTTCTGCTTCACAGCTATGAGGCTTATGTCCCTATATCATTCCCAGCTCTTGGATGATATGGCTCATTAATGTCTAATAATGAGGCTTCCTCCTCCAGGGCCTCCCAGATCCCCTGAGAATTTTTTCTTCCAGGGGCCCCTGGTAAGGCACTAGGACACACTCCTGTGCTTCTACCAGGATGGATCCTGGGACACATGAAGATTGGCAGCTGGGTTTGGTGGGCACTGGGGCAGCCCTGCCTACTTCCAGTCTCTTCTGGCATCAGGAGGTCTCAGCCAGGCAGGCGTGCTTTTTCTCTTGTTGGTGCCCACTGAGCAGTCCTCCTGGCAGATGGGCGGAGGGACAGGAATGAAGAAAGGAAGGAGGTGTGCTCTCACAGGGGCCTTGCAGTGGGATGTGCAAGATACCAGAGAGCACGGACTGGTTGCCCACTTCAACCCAGGGCCTAGTGTGGGGAGCTGTGCCCTTCAAACCTTATTGCTAGACACTAAGCTCCCCTGTCCCAGTGAGCCAGGAGGCAGGCATTCACTCACCCTCTCCAGGGACACTTTTTTTTCCTTTGGTTATACTGGGGATTGAGCCCAGGGGTTCTCTTCCCACTGACTTATATTCATAGCCATTTTTTAAAATTTTTTATTTGAGACAGGGTCTTGCTAAGTTGCCCATGCTGGCCTTGAACTTGCTCTTCCTTCCTCAGCCCCCAAGTCACTGGGATTCCTGGTGTGTGCCACCATGCACTGTTCTCAACACATTTTTCTTGAATACCTCCCACATCCCAAGCACAGTGCCAAGGTCTGGGACATGGGAGCAAAAGAGACACAGACTATAGATACTCTCATAGAGGGTCAATCAAGTCGGAAGGAAGATATTCAATGATTAATACCCAAAGGATTTCATGACTGTTGGGATGAGTACTGAGAAGGGAAATGCAGGCTGCTGAGAAGTCATATGACAAGTTTGTCACCTAGCCTGAAGTTTAGGTCTGGGTGGGAGGAGTCCTAAAGGACTTGGCCTGACTGCTGTGCTGCAGACAATGAGCGGATAGGGCTGGAATGGCGAGCACAACTCCTATCCACTTAAAGTCATTTTAAAAAGAGCCAGAATCTTGGACTGGGGACATTACTCAGTTGGTAGAGTGCTTGCCTCCCATGCACAAGGCTCTGGGTTCAATCCCCAGAAAATACCCCCAAAAAAGAGCCAGAATCTAACCAGGCACAGTGGTGCACACCTATAGTCCCAGCAGTTCAGAAGGTTGAGGTAGGAGGATCATGAGTTTGAAGCTCTAAAAAAATGCAAAATAAGGGGTTGGGGATGTGGCTCAGCGGTAGAGAGCTCACCTAACACATGTGAGGCACTGGGTTCGATCCTCAGCACCACATAAAAATAAATAAATAAAATAAAGTCATTGTGTCCAACTATAACTAAATAAAAGCATTTTTAAAAAATACAAAATAGGGCTGGGGATGTGGCTCAATGGTCAAGTACCCCCCAAGTTCAATCCCTGGTACCCAAAAGAACACAGACTCCTGTGCTAGGGGACCAAACTTTGAATCATGGCTGTGCCATTTACTCCTTGTGTGGCCTCAGGCAAGTTACCCAACCATTCTAGGCCTCATTGCCTCATCTGTAAAATGGGGATGATGATACTTGTCCCTAGATCATAGGGCTGTCATAAAGATTAAACAGATTATTTGAAAAGTTCTCAGAATAGCACTTGGCACCAGATATAAAAGATTCACTGTTTGTGGCTCTGCTGTCTCCCAGGGCCTGAGGTAAGAAGTAAGTGTTGCTCTGAGCCCTGCCAAGGACATCCCCAAGCATTTCCTCTGATTGTGGAGACTGGGAATAATTGGTTGTTTTGGCTTGTCAGAAATTCACAGAACCTGGCAGCTGTCGCAAGGGGGAAAACCCTTAAAAACCATCTGCATCAGCCACTAACACCTCTGTCCCCACCCAATGGAGGGGGCTGTGGCCAGGTCCATCAATGAAGCAGAACTGGTCTTATATCACACAAAGTGAGTGAGAGACACAGTGCTTTGACCTTGGCCAATTAGTCACATCATTAGTCAGGGCAGGTTGGTAGACATAAAAACTTGAACTTGATTCTGGCCTTTGGTACTTGTTCACACTTAAATGTTCATATGATCTCAAGTCTCAACATATTCCAATATGGTTTGTGTGATTCCCAGGAGTTTTATCTGTGAAAGGAATGATGGTGTCTACCTTTTGGGGTTATTGAGAGGATGCAGTAGATCAGCATGTATAAGTGTCCACCATGAGGCCTGGCATATAGGAATGCAGACTCGTGGTCATTCCTAAGTCCAAGGCCCTTCCACTGTACCAGACTGACTCTTTATGCTGGAGTCCAAGTGCTGCTTTCTGAGCAGGCCAAATAGACCCAAGGGATGTACTTACTGACACTAGGTTCTTTGGCCTGGTGGAGACATTTTCCTCTCTAGTTTTAGGCCCCCTACTGTGAAGGCAGCCTGTTGAGCTCAAAGTAAAGGACAAAAGAGATGCCACTGGATTAGAAAAAGTGGAAGGGAGAGGGGATAGGAATAGGAAAGACAACAGAATGAACCAGACAGAACTTTCCTGTGTCCACATATGAATACACTACCAGTGAAACTCCACACCATGTACACCCACAAGAATGGGAGCCTGATTAGAGTAAGTTATACTCCATGTATGTGTAATATGTCAAATACACTCTACTGTCATGTATATCTAAAAAGAACAAATTAAAAAATAAAGTACATTAAGGCAAAAATATAAAAAATTTAAACCAAAAAGAAAAAAAAAAGGATGGCAGACTGTGCTGCAAAAGTAGTCTCCTGATTCTTCCTGCCACAGGGGAACAGTGTGGCTATCTCTGTGTTTCCTTCCTTGGCTTGGGGCTGACCCTTTTCTGGGATCCCTATGAGCAAGCACTGTTGCCCTCTGTGATTAGCTCACAGGTCAGGAGGAGTCAGGGCTACTGGATGGCCACAGCAGTTCTTCCTAGTGGCACATTTGAGTCACTCTGGAGGGAGCTTTGAAAATGCCCATGCCTGGGCTCCATCCCTGAGTGTCAGTTTTGATTGATCTGGACTGAGTCTGGGACAGGGACATCTTGGAGAAGTTCCTTCCATGAGTCTAACAGGGGCACAGGCAGACACTGTGTGAGGTGTAAGAGGTGCTATGATTCCTGGTCTCAAGCAACTCCTGGACCAGTGAGGAAATGACAAGGCAGCCATGCCCAGGCAAAGGGGTGGGCTGTGCATTGTGGCAGGAGTGTACAAGCATGAAGTTGGCACCAATGTGCTTTGCCTGGGCTGCTTCCCAGACGAGGTAACATTGGATCCTGATGTATACACACAGTCAATATTCAGGAACTACCTATTGAACACCCATTATGTCCCAAGGATGGTTCCAGGTGTTGAGGATACAGCAGTGACCAAGAAGAAGTCCATGTTGCCCGCCTCCCCCAAGCTTCCATTCTGGTGAAATTGTCCTATGATAGATCAATGGGATTTTTTTTTTTTTTTTTTTTTTTTTTTTTGGTACCGGGTATTGAACCCAGGGGTGCTTAACCATTGAGCCACATCCCCAGCCATTTTGGGTTTTATTTTGAGACAGGGTCTCACTATATTGCTTAGGGCCTTGCTGAGTTGCTGGGGCTGGCTATGAACTCATGGTCCTCCTGCCTCAGCCTCCTGAGCCACTGGGATTATAGGCATGGCCACTGTGCCCAGCTGATCAGTGGGAATTTGATGGGAAGGGAAGCAGGAGTCAGGCATTCCTAATGCATGGAGCTTCATGAGCAAATGGGTGGGAAAGAGGAGGCCTTGTTTTAACACTGACGTTTGATGTGGCTGAGGCCTTGGCATCAAAAGTGATATAAAGTAGTAAAAGATGAGACAAGAGACCTGGGTGAGGTCTTGACAGTAGGAGTGGGTATGTGTTGAGGCTCTGTTCAGGAGTTGCAATTTATCCTGAGGACATCAGGGAGCCATGGCAAGTCTATGAGCAGAGGAGTGACTTGTTTTGAGAATGATGACTCTGCGGGGCATGTAGAAGCGGGGCCATTGGCCCATCCTAAATGACTCTTTTTCCTGACCCCTTCCTTAGTCAAGATCCCAAAGTGTTGGTCTGTGCTTGAGAAAAGGCCCACACGAAGTGAGGGTAGAAAGCAAGGAGAAAGAAGCCTGGCAAACATCTGTTTGGGGCACTCTTGCAAGCATTTTACAGTTATTCACTCATTTAATCTTCACAATGACCTGTTATGTAGGCACACTTATTATTCCCATTTTACAGGTAGTAAAACTAAGGCTTAGAGAAATTAATCCATGTCCCAAAGTTACATAATTGGCAAGTGGCAGAGCCAGGATTTGATCTTAGGGAGTTCACAGCGTACGCTGTGCTATACTGCTTTATGAAATACCTATTAACTTCCAAAATCCATAATCATGAAGAAAAATTGTTTTAGTTAGCTTTTGTATCACTGTGACCAAAATATCCAACAAGAATGACTTAGAGGAGGAAAAGATTATTTGGGGCTCATGGCTTTAGAGGTGTGTAGATGGCCAACTCCATTGCTTTGGGCCCAAGTTGAAGAGAAGGGCCCAGCAAAGGAAAGGTGCTCAACTCGTTATGGGATCAGGAAACGGAAAGAGAGAGAAGGAAGATGCACCCTTCCAGGCCACGCCCCCAGTGACCCACCTCATTCAGCCACACCCCACTTACCTACTATTACCATCCAGTCAGTCCATTCAAACTATGATGGACTAATTAGGACATAACTCTCATAATCTAATTATTTTATCTCTGAATATTCTTTCAGTAACAGGAGCTTTTGAGGAACATCTCACTTCCAAACCATTACAGGCATTGTGAGGACATTGTTTCAATTTTTATGCTTCCAGAAAGACAAGGGGCATATACCCTCATTTTCACTTTCTGTTTTGTCTTCTTGAGTAAAAAGATCCTCATTAGTGCAAGACCAACCCAAATTTGTTGGTGATTTCTGTCCTGGACCAAATGTGATGCTTCAGGAGCCAGGCATGGTGACGCATGCCTGTAATTCCAGCAGCTCAGGAGGCTGAGGCAGAAAGATCACATGTTTGAGGCCAGCCTCAGCAACTTAGCGAGGCCCTAAGCAGCTTAGTGAGACCTTGTCTGTAAATGAAAAATAAAAATGGAGTGGGGTGTGGCTCAGTGGTTAAGTACCCCTGGGTTTATCCTCAGTACCAAAAGGAGGAGAAGGAGAAGGAGAAGGAGATGGAGAAGAAGAAGAGAAAGATTTAAAGTGATGTTTCAGGGGTTGGGGATGTGGCTCAAGCGGTAGCGCGCTCACCTGACATGCGTGCAGCCCGGGTTCGATCCTCAGCACCACATACAAACAAAGATGTTGTGTCCGCCAAGAACTAAAAAAAATAAATATTAAAATTCTCTCTCTCTCTCTAAAAAAAAGAATGACCATTGAGGGCTGGGGCTATAGTTCAGTGGTAGAGCGCTTATTCGATCCTCAGCACTACATAAAAATAAATAAATGTATAAAGATATAAATAAATAAAAATAAAGTGATGTTTCAGGGTCTGGTCACCTTGACAGTCCTATCTGGTACCCTTAGACTTAATGACTTCTTAAACTCATCTGGGGCATTTTGGAGGAATGAAAGAAGGATGTATGATGATATATCCATGCCTAGCATACTTTCTGTCACAAACCAGGGTGTTCAGCAGAGAGTTGGAGGTTAAATGAACAAATGAAGGAATAGAGCCTTCTCTATTCTGGCCCTCCCCAGTAAAGCATAATGGCTGTAAAGTGCTAAGGATGGCTCCTGGCATATACTGGGTTGCTTAATAACTGATAGCTCGTGTTGGCTTTCCAGAATCTTCCCTGAGAACCTAATAAACACTCTAGACCATCTTCCCAGAATAATGTGCTGCCCAGTTTTCCATATAAGATCAGAATTTTAAGGATCCTATAATGACCAGACTCTACAATCAAGAGTCTAGCTTCTGCTGATCTCACCTGCAAGCCACACAGCCACGGAAGGGTGTTGGTGGGGGTCAGGGAGGTAGTTTCCCCTCCCCTCTGCCAGCACTTTTCCCCATGTCCCGCTCTTTGGGAGTGAGCACTTTGGGAATAAGAATTCGAGACAAGGGAAGGTAACCCTTGTCCAAACTCCCCCACAGCCATTGCCATCTTGAGCCTGTCTGGCTTCTCTGCCTCCTCTCTCTCCCTTCCTCTGGAGGCTAAGGACCCAGTGGGTGAGGCAGGAAAGGCTATACAATTTTGTCCAGTTTGGGTAACAGGGAGAGAGCAGGAATCAGGAGACAGTCGACCAACCAGACACAGGCTGAGGCCTAACATGGATATCTTCTCCCTTCCACAAATCCCAAGAGACCTTAGTCTCATTTGTAGATTTAAGGCCAAATCAGAGAGGGGGAAACGAGAGCAGGGCTCTTGGGCCCACAGGTGGCTGAGTTGTCAAGGGAACTAAGCCTGTCTCACTCCAGTGACCTCCTTCTCTCCTCCACTTTGGGTTGCCTCAGGGGAAAGGGAAGAGTCCAGGCTGAGCTCAGCCTTGTCCTAGTGCTGGGCCCGTGGGTAAAGGGCCTCCAGCATCTCACCGTGAGCTCCTCCTCCGTCCTCCTTGCCTCGGGTCTCTGGCGGGCTGCACGGGGAACCACAGCCACCCATCCGGAGGGGGTGGTGGAGCTGCAGCTGAGTTTATGAAGAGCAAAGATGACTCTCCAGCTGCACAGGAAACTCAGTAACCCTGATTATGTGTTTATTCTTTCCCTTCCCTGCCTCCTGCTCCCTCCTCCTACCTCCTTCTCTGTCTTCCTGCCTCCTCCTCATCTGCCTTTCTACCTTCCAGCTTCTTTCAGATCTGCCTTCTGCTGGCTGCCCTCCACTCTCATCTGCTCTTTGCCCCGCCATAGCCCTGCCCCACCCAGCCAGCTGGCTCTCAATGGCCTCTCAGCCCCTCTTCCAAAGGCACCCACACCAAAAAAGAGACAGCCAACCTCCCTGCCTCTGGTAGAAAGAGGCAGGCCTAGAGAACAGATGCTTTTACCCCACTATCCCTTTTTTATAGATGGAGAAACCAAGGCCCAGGGAGAAGATGATGCAGCAGAGCCAGAAGTTGAATTCTAGATGCCCAAAGCAGAATTTCAGGCCAAGTCAGTGGCATGAGACCATGGGGACAGGAGGAGGTCCCAGGAACTCACAGCCTCTGGGCTATGCCTCCACCAATAAGGCACTGTACCAAGAGAACCGTACAGCTATGGGCTCTCAAGAGGGTGCAGAACCCATTGAGGTCAATCTTGTCTAATCTGTCATGGCCCACACAGGGAAATGGAGGAGCAGCACCAGGAAGTTCTTTCATCCCCAATCCACACAGCCACAGGGAAGGTCTAGAAGCCCTCCAATGGGGTCTAGCAAGTAGAAAAACAGGAATGAGTCATGTTCCCCAGGGAAGTACACCTACCAGCAGGCTTTGTGGACAAATGAAAATAGGTTAACAAAGGTAGCTAGGATAGCTATTTCCCCAGAGATTTATCCTAAAGAAGAGGGGCTGGTCAGCATTGGACTACGAGGACAGCACTTAGAGGCAGGAGATCAGACAGACTAACAGCTAAGTTGCCCTTCAAGATCATTGTCCCTTGGTAGTAGCATTATGTGTGGCTTATTGGTGGGATACCACCTTTTGGGGGGAGGCTTGGGACATAGGTGGCAGGAGGAGAAGGGACCTTTGTTCAGCTCTAAAAAATTGTGCATTAATACAACCTGACATGTTGGTATGAGCGTTCCTTATGCGAAATTATGCAAGGATAAACTTGGGTCCGGGAGACAAACCACACTGATTAGTGTCAGCCCTAGACCCACCTCACCATGACCAGGGAAAAGAGCAGGAACAGGAGCAGGCATTTGTGGAGTGTTTCTTGCCTCTCTGATTTCTTTCCCAGAATTTTTATTGTGCTATCTTTCTATGGAAGTCCAGAGACACAAAGTAGATTTCCAATGAGCCCACAAGAGCCATCTGCAAGGCTAAATAAGGGATTGCAGGAGTGGGGACCCTGCCCTAGGGTCCAGGGATTGGGGAGACTAGATCTGGGAGGAAAGAGGAAATCATCAGTCAGTACATAAGTGGAGAAGAAAATCAGATAGGAACTTTAATAAAAACTGCCTGGATCTCACTTTATCACCAGAATCCTTTTCCAACCACCAGTCATTAGGCCCTGGGGTCTCTGGGAGGCTGTGTGCCAAAGGCAGGAGTACAAGGAGTGGAGAGGAAGAGGAGTCAGAGTTGGGATTCTGCTCTGGGGATAAGGGAAGGGGACTAGCCCTCTCCAGGCACTGCCTCTGGGCTGGGAAACCTGCCAGGCACTATGCTCTACTTCTCTCAGTGAAACTTCACCACACCCCTCTGCAGTTGAGATCATTAGTTCCATTTTTCAGATAAGGGAACTATGGCTCAGAGAGGTTGAATAACATGTCAAAGGCCATAGAACTAAGAATGATAGAGCCCAAGCCAGGCATGGTGGTACAGACCTGTAATGCCAGCTACTCTGGAGGCTGAGGCAGGAGGTTCACAAGTTTGAGGCCAGCCTCTGCAACTTGGCAAGGTCCTATCTCAATTTTCCTTTTTGGTTTACAGTACTGGTAATGAGATATGGTCTTGCTAAGTTTCCAAGGCTGGTCTTGGACGTGTGATCCTCCTTCCTCAGCCTCTGGAGTAGCTGGCATTACAAGCAGGCACTGCTGCATCTGGCTCAAAATATTTTTTTTTAAAAAAAGGCTGGGGAGGTAGTTCAGTGGTAGAGAGCTTACCTAACATGCACAAGGCTCTGGGCTCAATCACCAGTACTGGAAGGAAGGGAAGGAGAGAGGGAAGGAGGGACTGAGGGAGGAAGGGAGGGAAAGGGGAAGGGATGGGTGAATGGTAGAGCCCAATTCTTGGATCTTATGTCCCAGGCTTCTGCCCCACATGCACCTGATGAGTGTCTTTGGCAGGGAGCTGGTGTGAAGTGAGAAACACAGAAGGGATCAATCCCTTTCTTTGAAGGGATCGTTTCTAAGGACCAGTGGCCTTGCCCAGGCTGAATTCCACAGCCCCTCTGCCCCCACCCTATCTAATCACCCTTTGCTGCCCTGTGACTCCCATCTCAGTCCCTGAGAACTATCCCCTCTCCCTTTTCTTGGATGTGGGAGCAGATAAAGGCACATCTCAATCTGTCCTAAGCCCTTGTCCCAGGAAGAACATGACTTCTGACTTAAGACACAGAAGCAAGTTGAAAGCGTAGACAGCCCGGCAGTCCAACCAAGGAGGGTTCAGAGTCGAGCTTAACAAGGGACTGGTGGTGTGGCCTCGGGCAAGCTGCTTAATTCCCATCTTAGTTTCCCATCTTATAAAACTGAGGCAATCATAGCAACCACACTCTAGGGTAGACTTGAACATTAGGTGGGTTCATACTTGTCAACTACTTAGCACAGGGTCTGGCACATGGAAAGTTCCATGTAAGTAAATCTTGGCTCACATCATTACTGGATTTCACAAGGAAGCCCCACATTGCCAACAAGAAAAAGTGGCCCCAAAAGGCCTCAGGGAAACTATTGTAATAGTTCAACAAGAAATAAGATTGTGCAGTAGTGGGAGTTGGGTGTCACCTCTAATGATGCAATATGAAAGGCTACTGCCCAAAGCAGTCCCTTTACTGATTGGCCCAGAACTATTGGTCACTATCAAGATGAACTACATGACATTGCCAATGCCTGACAATTGTTGGCCTCCCAAAATGACAATTTCATATGGTTCGACCTGATAGCAAAGTTCATTTTCAGGGCAGGTCATGGCTGCTTCAGTTCCCACTCATGCCTTGGCTCCTCAGATGAGAGAGGTTGCTGAGCATATTTGATCAATTTCTATAGAGTAAATAGTTGGGTTGGGTGTGGTAGTGTAATTGCAGCCTATAATCTCAGTGTCTCGGGTGGCTGAGACAGAAGGACCACAAGCTGGAGGCCAGCCTCAGTAACTTAGCAAGGCCTTTAGCTATTTACTGAGACCCTGTCTCAAAATAAAAATAAATTAATTAAAAGGCCTAGGGATGTAGCTCAGTGGTAAAGTACCCCTAGGTTAAATCTCTGGTACAAAAAAAAGTGTAAATAGTTGGTTTCTAGTAGGTACTAGGTGTTTCTAGATTCAAAACTGTACTTCTGTAAGAAGTTGAAACATTCCTCCTGGAACCAATTTTGCACTATTAGAGCTCTTGATCTAGAAAGCCAAGAGTAATTTTATAAAGAAAGAAAGAGAGAGAGAGAGAGAGAGAGAGAAATAAAGAAGGAAGGAAGGAAGGAAGGAAGAGAGAGAGAGAGAAAGAAAGAAAGTTAGTTATTATTTTTAGGTATCTGAAGATGAATGACAAACAATGAACAATATTGATGGCATTGCTGGAGGTACTAGAAGGCATTAGGAGCCACCAGAGATGGCACTTGGGATACTGGGACACTGTCCAGTTTTGTGGAAATAGAGCAAAGGGGAATCACTGTCATCTCTGCCCCTTGATTTGGAGGACATTGTTCAAGCAGAAGCATTTGCACATGTATGGGGTGTATATGCATCCTCCTCTCCAATCTGTATCTTGCTGCTATTTCTTAGTATACTTATTATTATTATTTTAGTTGTACAAATTTATAGGGAACAATGTGATGATTCAATACATGTAGCCAGGCATGGTGGCACATACCTTGTAATCCCAGTGGCTCAGGAGGCTGAGACAAGAGGATCACAAGTTCAAAGCCAGCCTCAACAAAAGCAAGGGGCTAAGCAACTCAGTGAGACCCTGTCTCTAAATAAAATACACAATAGGGCTGGGGATGTGGCTCAGGGGTCGAGTGCCCCTGAGTTCAATCCCTGGTACCAAAAAATAAAAATAAAATAAAAAAACAAATACATTATACAGCATGTAATGGTCAAATCAGGGCAGTTGGCATTTCCATCTCCTTTCTAATCCTATTGATAGTATGTCATGGTTCCTCTGAATCTCATTTTCTTCTCTAGAAGCTCCCTGAAGTCAAAGATCACCTCTATCTTGTTATCACCAAATCCCAGTACTTAGTGCACTGTTGGGCACAAAGTAATCCCTCAATAAATGGTTTCTGAGTGAAGTAATTGATGAAAAAACAAAGCCGGCATGATTTCCAGGAGGCAACAATGAAGTCCTGTGAAAATCCTTTCCAATCCATCCATCTTGATGCCCTACACAAATGCCTGGAGTGTCATGGGTACTATGGCCAAGGTTTCCAAAAGCTGTTGAGGGGACAGAACGGGCCCCTTTGAAGTCTAGATAAGGTTCATATGAGCCAATAGCTCCACTGAAGGGGTTGACAAAAATTGGGGTTTATCTGCAGCAAGAGGGATTTAGGTCAGACCTTCCAGACGCTGTGAGGAGGTGAGGCAGAGTAGGTTGTCCTTCCTTGAATGTCTTTTAAAACAAAGTTTTGACCCTCGTCATACCAGTCCCAGCCACTCACTAGCAGGGGAGGGGCTTGAACATTTAAACTCTTCCCTCTGGGCCTCAGTTTCTCCATCCACAGCTGGAAATAGGGAACAGTGGTAGACTCCACAGTCTATGGTTCCTTCCAGCTCTTAAAAGTCTGGAATTCTGTCTGCAGGCTGGGCTGAGCTGGAATAACTTCAGAAGGCTGTAGACGGCTATAAAAGTGGTGGGATCCCTGGGGATGGAGAATCCTGCAGGGAAGCCCCCTCCCCCCACCCTCCACCTCCTGCCCTTTTAACTGCTGCAACCACAACCCTCCCCTGCTCTCCCAGGTTCCTCCTCCCCAAGCCCCCACAGCTCTGTCTGGAGGCCCCATTCTCTGACCAGTTTTGTTTGCTTTTAATAAAGTTAATCGCACTCCTAATTTGTATGTAATGAAAAGATAAAAGGGAGACATGGGGGCGAACCTTCCATTGGAGTGGGAGCAGTCCCCGTCCAGGGCTGCCAGCCACCTCCCCACCTCCACCCTCACTGCTGCCTTGTCCATCCGGGATTCTAAGAAGGGACTGAGGTCTGGGCCCCAGCCTAACTCAGTTGTCCCTCTTGCTCCCCACAGGGAAGCTTCCTAGGGCCTGCTGGTTCTGCCTCCCATCTTGCTTTTGGTGGAGGACAAAGATCTCCCCGCCTAAGTCCTAACAGCACCCCAGACTCCACATCTGTAGGACTCCTCATACCCCAAATCAATCAGTTTCTTGAAGTCAGGGGTGGCCTTTGGCTGGGTACATAATAAGTGGCAGCAAAACTCAATGCATCCATTCTGTGTGTGTGTGTGTGTGTGTGTGTGAGACTTGGGAATTGAACCCACAGACACTCTATTACTGAGCTACAGCCTCAATCCCTTTTATCTGGGCATGGTGGCACATGCCTGTAATCCCAGCAGCTTGGGAGGCTGAGGCAGGAGGATCTCTGTTCAAAGCCAGCCTCAGCAACTTAGGGAGGTCCTAAACAAGTCAGCTTACTAAAATACAAAAAAAAAAAGGCTGGGGATGTGGTTCACTGGTTGAATAACCCTGGGTTCAATCCGCAACACCAAAAAAAAAAAAAAAAAAAGATAAATAAATAAACAAATTTTATACTAAGACAAAAAGTCTTGCTAAATTTCCCAGGCTGGCCTCAAACTTGCAAGACACACTGGGCACTGTGGTGTATGCCTGTAATTCCAGCATCTTGGGAATCTGAGGCAGGAGGATCACAAGTTTGAGGCAGCCTTGGCAACTGAGCAAAGCTCAGTCTCAAAAAATAAAAATAAAAAAAGCTGGAGATGCTGGGGATGTATCTCAGTGGCAGAGTGCCCCTGGGTTCAATCCCTAGTATCACACAAGTGCACGCGTGCACACACACACACACACACATTTGCAATTTTCGTGTCTCAACTTCCTAAGTAGCTGGGGTTACAGGTGTGTGCTATTGTCCCCTGCTCAATGCATCCATTTTTGACTATGTCCCCATCTGGTCCTTGGGTTACCTTGGATTTCTTAGTGAGAATGGAGGAGAATATATTTGGGGCGGGGAGGTGATGATTTGATTTTATTCATCAGTGTCTCAGCACTTCTGTCAACTCCACCCACTAATCCATCTCTCACCACCTGGCATGCCTTTCCTTCACAGGTCTCATTCAACTGGTTGGTCATCCCAGGTCCTGCCACCTGCACATGACCTTGGGGCAAGTTGCTCCTTCTGCCTCCCTGGGCCTCAGCCTCCCTGTCTCTCTCAGAGTCAAGTAAAGAGTTTGGTAGAGGATGGAGAGGTGGCCAGTCCTAAAATGGGCGATATCTATGTCTCAGTGTGCTGAAGAAGCTGGGGAGCTGCTTCCTGCAGGTCCAGTCCCCCAGAACAGAGTCCTCAGCTGTTATGGGGGATTTCCCGCTACACCCACCCATTGCCAGAGACAACTTCCATGGGAACTACCCCTGTGGCCATGATGTGGGGGGATGCTGTTGGAGAGGAAATGGGTCAGGCGCCCTGGGTTCCTGGTGAAGACTGCTCAGGGAAACCGTTCACATAGGGCTATGGCAGGGGACCCAGGCAGCAAGAGCCAACTCCATCTCCAGGCCTCTTTTCAAGAAGCCCATGTCCCAGACCCTTGGTTGTCCCCAGCAGAGGAACAGAGGTAAGGCTGATTGGGGGTTGGGTACAGCTCAGTGTGCAAAGAAGCGAAGCTGTAGGCCAAGCAGCCCTTCCTCTGCCCTCCCAGGGCCAGGTCAGGCAGGGCACAGGCTGGGCTCCAGACCCAGATGGGGGTACAGAGAGAGCAGCACTGCTAGAGGGGGGCTCCCAGCATGGCACGCCTGAGCAGCAATCTGGAAGCTATTGGGCTGGTGCGTTTCTGCGATCCGCCGCGAATGCCATGCCCAGTTCATTTCCTCTAAGGAAACACAACCTCGGGGGATAATTAGAGCTTCTTTGCGTACACAATCCCATATTGTTTATCCAACACAAATTAAAAAACGTGGGCCCTGAGAACATGGAGCGAGAGATAAAGGAGCCTCCTCCTCCTCCCCTTCTTCCCCCCCCCTCCTCCCTTCCAGCTGGATCTCATTACCCTGCCCGGCCAGGCCAAGCCCCAGCCCAGCCCCAGCATCACTCCACCCAACTGGCTCCTGCTCCTCTATACAGCTCTTGTGGGTCCCCAGAGTTAGACAAAGTCACAGGGCCTGAGTTGGTCACTAGCCTTCCCCCGTTTCTGTCTGCATATTGCTCTGGCAAAAGGCGGCTCTGGCCAGTGTTTGACAAAGAGTGACCATTTGTCCCCATATCCTCTCAAGGACCCTCCCACTGAGAAACGTGGGAAATACCAGCCCAGAAACATAACTTGCACCCAGGAGCAGAGGCAGGGCTGTGCCCTAGGGGTTGCTGGGAAGGAAGGGCTGGCTCTCTTGGCCCTGGCCTTGGCCCGGGTTCCCTTCCACTGCCCAGATGTGCTCCACCCAGACAACAGGGAGCCCAGTCAGCCTGGCCTGGGGGCCCCCTCCACAAAGCCCAGCCCCTCTCCCCTCAGGGCTCAGCCCAACAAAGGAGGATTCTCAGCCGGGCTACTCAGGGCGGGAGGAAGGAGGGTTGCGGGTGGAAAATAGCTTCAGAACCCAAGGTTGGCCATGTCCATGAAAGCCCTATTATTGCTCAAGTAGCTAAACGTCTTGCTCAGCATGGCCAATTCAGCTCCCCTCACTCCCGTCTCCCCGTAGGAATAGCTCCACATTCCAGTACTGCACAGCCAGCCTTTTTCAACCATGGGGAGGCCAGACGGGATGCGGCTACCCAGGGAGCACTGAGGAGGAGGAAGTAGGGCTGTACATGACAACTTACTTTTCCCAAACCTTGGCCTACTTAGAGGGCAAAATGGCCTCACAGAAGTTAGTTTATCACCAGGTATGCCCTTCCTGTTTCGGAGCTATCACAACCCACTTCCCAGAAGGCTTTGTTGCAGGAGGCTTGTGTTATTCCTAGGTGGCTGGGAAGATGTCCTCCCATCCACTGGCTGCAAAGCAGTATGGCCTCTCTGCCTCCCACTGGCAGAAGCCAGTGAGGCCAGGCCTCTCTATTCTGTGTCCTGATCCTTCCCTCAAACTCAATCACTAAGAAGGCAAGAGAGCTGGGAAGAGGAATGGATGTTCTCCTGGGGCCAGGCCCTCCCACCTTCCCACAGGCCCAGAGCAGGGAGCTGACCGGAGGGGTGAGCAGGGAGTTTGACTTGAGGTAGAATTTTCTCTGGTTGAAGTGAAGAGGAAGTTGTGTGAACTGAGAACACATTCCCCGTCTGGCCTGTTCTTTCAGCTCTCCTGGTATTTTTTTTTCTTTTGGTTTGTCTCTGAGCTGGAAAGAACATGTGCTTGGCAGATTTTTTATTAACTCTCTAGCGGTCTCTCTCTTTCTCTCTCTCTTTCTCTCTCTCTCTCTCTCTCTCTCTCTCTCTCCCTCTTTCTCTGTGTCTGTCTCTGTCTCTCTCCTTTTTGCTTGCTTGACAGAATTTAGATTAGACAAAACATGAGCTCATTTCTGCCTGAGGAAAAAAAAAAAGAAAACCACTTCTCTCCCCTCCCCCACCTCCTTGCCTTCCTAGCCTCACCCACCTCTGCTCCCCAGGCGGGGGTGGGGTGAGCCTGCAGGCTCCCCCAGACATCATCTCTAAGAAAGGACTTAGGGTGCCATTGTCCCCACACTGTGTCAGCTCCCAACTCTGGAGGGCAGGTAGTCCCACAGTCTTTCTGCCCAGACTCTTGGCTGGGGGTAGAAAGCAGGGGGAGGGGTGATGGAGAAGGACATGCCTGGGGTCCTGAAGGTAGGTAGGTAGGCAAGGTGGGACCTGTCAGGATTGGCCAGACCTGTGGTAGCATCTGCACCTCACACCCAGGTCCTACCTGAGCCTGCCTTATACTCCTCTATCTCAGTCCCATAGGGACCCCTGAACAATCGCTACACCACCTAATGGTTTTTGCAGGTCATCACCTCTAAGCACTCACTAGGAGCCCTCTCCTCAGACTGCTGACCCCCCTACACACTCTATTTCTCTCTTCCCATATTGTCAGGCATACGGGACCATTGGGCATAGGGATTTTGGCCCAAGTTGAAATCCCAGCATTATCACTTACTTGCTGGGTCTTGGTCTAATCATCTCCTACTGAACCACAGTTTGTCTATAAAATGGGAATAATATGATCTACATAATAAAATTGTCATGAGGTTTAAATGAATCCATTTTGACTTCTTGAAACTAGAAGATTCCTGATACACTGTGGTTGTGCAGTAACTGGAGGAATAATTTTCTCTTCAGTCCTTCTCCTCCTTCTTCCTCTCTTTCTCTCTTGCTCCCTTTCTCCCCCCATCCCCCTCTCTTTTTCTCTGTTCCCCTCTCCCTCTCCCTCCTTCCTGACAGAAAATAGAGGCAGGAGAACAGCAGGAAGAATTGTGCTTAGACATAAGAAAGGACTTCCTCAGAGTGCTGTGATTAGCACTGGAAAGGACTGCCCATTGGAATAGAGAGAGCTGTCTTCCAGCTTATGATGTGGGAGAGCTGCCCATCCTGGAAGCAGGAAAATGGGGGTCATCTTGTCCTGGAGGGGCCGGGGCAGGGCAATGACCATGGAGCGTGAGACAGAACCCTGGTTTGGGATGTCGTTTCTGCCATTCTTCGCGTCACCATACTCTCTGAGTTTCATTCAATTCCCTACCTACACAGTGGCCAGGAATCTGCCCTCCTTTCAAAGCTGTTGCGAAGTATCTTTATGAGCTTGTGCTGGTTGCCCAGATGAGTCTTCCTTGTCATTCTCCAGAGCCAGAGAGGAAGACCCTGGCCGGGTGTCTGGGGCTGCCCTGGTTGCTGAGGCTGCAGGGCCCTCAGGGACTTTTCGCGGTCATTGTAGCAGGCAACATGCCAGCTCAGTGAGGGCTCCAAGACCGGTAGGCCCCTCTGAGTCAGTGGGCTCCCCCACCCCTCAGAGCCACACCCCTAACACCCGACCGCCTGCAAGCTGTCCCCTAGCCAAGCAGGGCAGTTTTCTTCTAATCTCGTTTTATAAATTAATCCCTCTCTTCCCTTAATCATTTTCATTGCCTGCCTCTGAGCCCACTCCAATCCATCTCCTGCTCCTGCACCTTCTCCCACTTATCATCCCCTCCTCTTCCCTCTGGCTGAGGAGCGAGGCCCCCCATATGGCCTGCTGCTACTGCGGCATGCCAGGCTCCTGGGTGAGAGGGCAAGCTCCCAGATCCCAGTGGCTCTGGCCCCTTGCCCTCCTGTTCCTCAGAACCAGCTGATCAAAGTGGAAGCAAGTGGGAGCTGGCAAGCAACACACCTGGGTTGTGATCTTAACCTGAACCCCAGGGAAGTCCTTCTACCTCGCTGGGCCTTGTCCTTACTATCTATACAATGGAGCATCTAGCAGACACCTAGGTGAGAAAGCAAGTGCTTAGCAAAGAGCTGGGCACATTTGAGTCACACTACTCACTTCAGGAGAGGATAAGGATCCCTGGTCAGCCCTCAAGGGTGACTCTACACTCCATCGTCATTGCACTGCTCCAGCCCCTCCAGGGCAACATGGCCCCCATCTTCCTGCTTCCAGGACGGGCAGCTCTCCTACATCATATGCTGGAAGACACCTCTATGTATTCCAATGGGCAGTTCTTTCCAGTCCTAATCACAGCACTCTGAGGAAGTTCTTTCTTATGTCTAAGCACAATCCTTCCTGCTGTCCTCCTGCCTCTACTTTCTGTCAGGAAGAGGGGAGGGGGGAGAGGAACAGAGAGAAAAAGAGAGAGGGAAGGGAGAGAAAGATGAAAGAAGGAGGAGAAAGAAGGAGGAGGAAATTGTTCCTTCAGTTATTGCATATCCACAGTGTATCAGGGGAGGGCTCTCTCTGCATCTCTTCTCACCCAGCTCCTGTTCCCACAGTCACAGAGCTCCCTAACATGCACGGGCCACACAGCCCCTCTTGGCCACAAACAAGAGCCTCCTTCCCCAGGCTGCTGCCAGCTGCCTTCGGGGATGAGAGGGTATATGCCTGCAGTAAGAAGACTACAGTAGGCCTGGTGGTGCACACCTGTAATCCCAGCAACAGGGGAGGCTGAGGCAGGAGGATGGCAAGTCCAAAGCCAGCCTCAGCAACTTAGCAAGACCTTTAGCAACTTAGGGAGGCCCTGTCTCAACAAAATAAATAAATGAAAAAGACTGGGGTTGGAGCTCAGTGGAGCTCATCCCTAGGTTCAATCCCCAGTTAGAAAAGAGGAGACCACACTTGAAACAGCTTCTGGCCATGGCGATGATCACAAGGGGCTTTGGACAATAACTGGTGAGGCCTTCTGGCTCAAAGTTCAAAAGCATGGCCAAAACACTGAAAGATTCCCTTTGCTTCATCTCCTCAATTCTCTCTGTGAAAGGCACCCCTCTGTTTGGCTTCCTGCGCCCCAGGCAGAGAGAGCAGTTTGGGAAGCTTGGCTATTTGAAGCACCCACCTTGAATTTTGCTGCGAGCTCAGCTAAGGCAATCTGTCTGCTTACCTTGCCCAAACGAGTGCCTCTGCCATGCCAGGTGCTGACAGCTTCAGCAGCAATGAACATGGTACACATGGTTCTCACCACACATAACTTACCATCTAGCAGGTGGGCCTGGCTGCCTTTTGGACCCTGGTGTGTCTGATGCCAACACCTGTGCTTATAACCAGTGCACTAAGATGCTTCATGCTTCAGAGAAAAGAAAAATCATTGTAGTTGTGGACAAAGGAGGTGGCTGACAGTGACCAAGAAGCCTCACAGCCTTCTAGGATCTGAGGATTGAGGGGAGGAAAGATCACCTCCTGGAACATGGCTAAGACAGGAATGGTGTGCCCGGGACACAATGGAACCAGCCCTGTCTGCAGAAGGGGACAAGGATTGATGTGCCAGGACCTCTAAACTGGCTCTTGAGAGATTAGAGGTCCTGATACTCCTATGTAACTGGCTCTTGAGAGATACACAGAAATTGGCCAAGCTGACAAGCGAGATGACACCATGCTCAGGACCTAATAATACTTGCATAAGCATCAGAGCTAGTGCCAGCAGCCCTGTGACTGTGGAACCCCTGTGCTCCCTCCCTATTGGCCACACACAGTCCCCTGCCCTGGGGCAGCAGGGAGGAACAATTTCAAAGAAGCCTGCGTTCTTCTCTGCTTTACTCTTTACCAGGATGTGTGGCCTTGGATAACAACTTCGTCCACTTCACCTCTCAGAGAATTCATTTTATGCAGCCTCCATTCTTCAGTCTACATGCTGGGGTCCTACCAGTTGCGGGATAATAAGTAGTTATTACTATTGCTATCTTCATCATTATCTTCATGAAAACTATCATGGCAAAACGTACCACACAGCCAGATGCCTGCCCTAGCTCCCCTCCCCTGCTTGCTCTGCCTTCCCGTTCCCCCAGATTTTTCCACCTACCCTTCACTCCCCCCACCTCCCCCTCAACACCACCCAACCTCTTAAAGACAGACTGGTCAGGCCTGGATGAAGTGTGAAGGGTCCAACCCTAGCAGGCTTCTGGCAGACTTCAGGGTAATCCACATCCTCTTGCTGTTCACCTGCCACCTTGGGAGAAAGAATGGCAGACTGGGAAGATTTTCTGTCCTGTTCCAGTTTAGATGTGTTTTATTATGTGGATTGCATGACCTGACCCAGAGTCTGTCTCATTCCTCATCTTTGACCACCCCAACCACTGACCAACACACGGGAGGAGGAGGCAGGAGAGTAATCTGGAGTGAGAAGGTGGATGCAGGAATAGCCTCTATCTTCAACCCGCCCCCCATGAACACAGCTCACTTGAGGCCTCTGTCACTGACACCCAAAGGCAACCGTGTCTAAGCCAGTGGACTGCTCCTAGGCCAGGGAGGTGGGGAGGGGTCGGGGAGGGAGGGTGCAGGAGGGTGGGGCCACAGTCCAGCCTGGTTCTGATTTCCCTGGCTAGGGCTAGGAACCAGAGCCCGTTCTGTCTTCCACCAGCCCTGCCCCCTAGCACAGTGCTTCTCTGCTTTCAGGAGCAGCCCATAACCGCAAACACATTTGCTAATGCAGCTAGCCTGACCGCCCTGGGACAGCTGGCTGGGCCCTGTGCCTGGGGCCAGGCCAGGCAAAGGGCATGGGGCCTGGCTGGGAAAGGGGCCCAAGACTCCTCCTCTGGTGCACAGCCCCCTGCACACCCCGGCTACTGCCTGTCTATCTACATAGCCCTTCAGCACTGTGACTCCCTTTAGGGCTGAGAAGCATGTCAGAGAAACTGAGGCTGATATAGGGGAAGGGCGACACGCAGGATGCACAATGTCCA
Organism: Callospermophilus lateralis; assembly: GCF_048772815.1. Taxonomy (NCBI): domain Eukaryota; kingdom Metazoa; phylum Chordata; class Mammalia; order Rodentia; family Sciuridae; genus Callospermophilus; species Callospermophilus lateralis. Next base: position 53,248,008 of record NC_135325.1, on the reverse strand, counting down.
GCCCTAGAACAGGGAAGCTAGACCTGCTCTTCAGTCAAGAGAACACTTTGCGACCTGAACCATCCCATACAGCATCTCCCTCTGAGAGGAGCCATCTGTAAGAATGGCCGATCTTGGGCTTGGGGACAGCTGAGGGCTTATGGGTTGCCCAAAAAAGCAAGAATGGGGAAGGGGGCTGGGACTTCCTGTCTCTGTCGCTGTGACTCACGTAAACGTTTCCCTTCTCTGACCTTCAGTTTCTTCATCCTGCCCTGATTCCCTCAGAGACTTATGGCATGGGAATGGATAGGCAAGTGTCCTGTAAACCATCAAGCACTCTGTCTGTGAAGCTCCAGGAAGGCAGCAATCCTGGCTGAGCTACCTCTACATCCCCTGTGATCCCTAGCCCTGAATACCATTGTGGGAAATAGCTGGAGAGATGGGCCCAGGGACTCAGTGATACAAGTCAGCCCTCACCCTTATCAGCCCCCAATCCACACGGCCACCAAGAACCAAGACTGAGTCCCAGGGTCCCTAAATTCCAGACCTGGAGCCAGGCTGGAGACCATTCCCAACCAAACATCCATCCCAAGGCCCCAGCTCTGCTCAGCTGCCCCCATTGCCCCTCCCCCCTTCATACACAAGGCATGCAGCTTAGCTTCCCCCTGCCAAGACACCCCCATCCCGGCCCCACAGCCCCTCTCCAAAGACAGGGGCCTTTCTCTGCCACGTTCCTGGAGGCTTTTCCACTTAACAGGGCCTTGAAATCCATTTGCCGCAGACTGTGAACTTCCTCTCCATGCTCCTGCCCGCTGGCCCTCTTCGAGCCTGACCCCCCTACTCCCACCCCCTCACTGGCGTCCGCCAGCCCGTGGCCCAGCAGCTGTCACCCTGATCTCCCCCTCCCCAGGCCTCTGGGGCCAAGCAGGGGGCACCTGGAGGAGGTACTTGGGACCAGTAAGGAGCAGCAGCCTGGATTCCGAGGGGGAGCCCAGAGTTTGCTCCCTAGGAGCGTCCTGAGCTCTAGCCAGCCAGCGCACCAGGGGTGCCTCCCTTTTTCCCAGCCTGCTAGGGAAGGAGGCCGACTCTTCCAGTACTCTAAAGCCACCAAGATACTCCCCCCTGGATCACACCTTCATTCCTCATAGCCCTCATGGCCATATTGCCGAAAGAAATGCAGGACAGTGGCCTGATGACCTTGCAGACACAGTGGGGGACGCAAGTGGGCTGAGTTCTAGCCCTGCCTCAACCAAAATCCACAAGCTCCTGCAAGTCTGGTCCCTTCCTTGGGCCTCTGATTCCCCCAGTGACTCCTGCCCACCTAGACCTGACATCCTCTTATTTCCTGAATAAAACTCTGCTCCCCACGGGGTAGTCAATCCTAGGTCTTTGTGCCCTTCTTTTCTGGAGTCCAAAATGCTTCTATGTTCTGCTACAAACTGTATTCTCCATTCCATAAGGTTCTCTAAAGCTGTAGAAATGGGAGGCCACTACTATTCACTGAGCACCTACTATGGCCAGGCACCTTCATTGCCTTCTATCTCATTTAGGTGTTATCTTCATGACATAGGCTGAGGAAACTGACACTCAAACAGTAGAAGTGACCCATAGTTCCAAGACCAGGAAATGGTAGACTCACAACTTGAACCTGGGTAAATAGATCCCCCCAGCTATTCTTTCCTTGCCTCCCTCCCCTTATCCACGCCTGTATACCAATGTACCCAGTAATGGAAAGAGGACCTGTTAAAGCATTCTTGCCCTGCAGTAGCTACTTACATACAGTGTTTCCAATGATAGGCAGGCTGACACATGGGCAGCTTGTGACCCACTCTGACCTGAGGCTTTATTTTCCTAAAATTACATTATACTAAAGCTAAAGTCAGAATAAGGAAGAAAAGTGTACCCCAAGGATGGAACACTTGGAAGAGGAAGATAAGGCCTGCTGGGCCTCAGGTCCCTCAACTCAATTGAGCACCTACTATGTGTGGCCCACTGGTAGCCATTTTTATATAACTTCTCTCTCCCTATTTGGGACAAATAACCAAGGAATGATCAAAAAGTGAAATAAGAGCAGAGCCAGAAACTAGAAGGGCATGGCCAACTATAGCAGATGCTTCTAAACCATCTCTTATTTAAATACTCACAACAGCCCTTTGGGTTAGCAGTCATCTAGGCCATTTTATAAATTGGGAGACTGAGGCCCAGAAAGGGCAAGCAACTTGCCCAAGAACACAGAGTGAGAAGTTGGCAAAGTACTTCTCCTACCCCCATTCACACCTCTGTCAAGCCTTTCCTCAAGGGAGGAAAGGTGATATCTATAGGAAGAGGTCCCCTCTGTCCCGGACACCCTAGCCAAGACAAGAGGGCACAGAGAACCTATCTAGCAAGGGCAGGGCTACAGGCCTTAGCCAAAGTTCACTCTCAACCATGCTGCCTGGAGCTCACCCGTGTACTGGCTCTAGGGGATGCCCGTCTCTCTCCCCATCTGTCTTTCTCATCCTTCCCCACTCTGCTTCTCAGCAATGAATTTGTTGGAAACCTGGACTGAATTACCACCCATTACCCAACCTGCCTCATTCCAAATCCCTGGCATTAATGCAATCAATGGAGGGGAAGCAGGCTGCCTGTCTGGCCCGCCCAGCACTGCTAAAGCCCTGCGCCCCAGCCCCTCCTCCTCCCTGCGCGTGTCCAGGCCCCACACACCATTCACACATGTGCCTGTCAAAATGGAGCTGGTCCTCTACCCACAGAGGAGGCCCTCCTGAAAAATGAATGGAGACCCATAGGTTCCTTTTTTTCTTTCAGTGAACGTTTATGAAATGCCAGCTATGCGCCAAACCCTGTCTTGAGGCAGTAAAGATAGTGGACATTGGACAGTTTACAGTTCAACAAGAAGGTGGGCAATACACAAGTAAACCATAAATTGACAACATAACCCCAGACCACAGTGAGTGAAAGGCTTTTCATGATGTAGTCAAGGTAGAGTTTCCTAAGTCATGGGAAAGACTTTGAGTTTTGTCCTGAGTGTGATCAGGATTGGCCAGGTGTGGTGGTGCATCTCAGCTCCTTGGGAGGCTGAGGCAGGAGGATAGCAAATTTGAGGCCAGCCTCAGCAACTTGATTGAGACCCTGTCTCAAAATTTTTAAAAGGAGTGGGGGCTGGGGATGTTGCTTTGTGGGAAAGCAGCTCTGTGTTCAATCCCCAGAAGAAAGAGGAGGAGGAGAAGGAGAAGAAGAGGAGGAAGAGGAAGAAGAGGAAGAAGACTGAATTCGTGTTTTGGTAAGATGGTTCTGGTGGCTCCAAGGAGAATGGGTTATTGAGATGCCAGGGTTGAAGTAAAGACTGTAACACATCCATGAAGATGAGAGCTGATGATGGCCTGGGCCAGGCTGGTTGCTACAGAGAAGTGGACATCAAGTAGGCAATTAGATCTACTAGTGTGGACTGATGTGGGGATGTCAGGCTCTTGCAGAGAACCCTGATAGATGGCTCCTCCATATCTCTACTTGGATGCCTGGTTAGGTATCTCAAATATACTCTGGCTACAAAAGAATCTTTGATTGACCCCCCCCCCCATCAAATTAGGCTGTTAGATACATAAGCGTGGGGCTTATGGGAGAGATCAGGATTGGAGATAGAATTTGCGAGGGGAGGCATTGTTGACATACAGTTGCCATTTAAATCCACAAGGCCTGACAAGATCCTCTGCTGAGAAGATTTAACCAGGGAAGATGAGAACACCTGAGACTAACCCCAACATGTACAGGAACCTGAAAGAACAAGAAAGGGAGAAACCAGTGAAATAAGAGCAAAACTAGGAGGATTTTGTCAACTGTAGCAGATGCTTCTGAAAGGTCCAGAAAGGCAAGACAGGGCATTGGGCTGGGCAATATGGGATCACTGGTAACTTTTGACAAGTGCAATTGCAATAGGGTAGAAGTCTGCTGAGGTCGCTAGAAATGAGAGACATTTGAGGGTAGAGATCATTTTGAGAGGTTTCATTGTGAAGGAAAGCAGAACGATAAGGAAGACGACATAGAGTCAATGGACCGAAGATCTAAGTAAGGGCAGAGCATTGTGAAATATGGGTCCTAGAGGGACTGAGATACAAGTATGGAGGACAGGGTCAAAGGGTGGGATGGTTTAAACCAAGCTTTTGAAACTCACGTAGTTAATAGAGATGGTGAGGTCAGGGGATATGGCCATAGGAATGGGAAGCAGGAGGCCAGATCCTTGGAAGTGGAAGACCAGATGAGATGGGGTGAAAAATCAAAACCTTGAGAGCATAAAAGTCAAGGTGGCAGCTCTGTTAATGAAGAAGTTGCTGAGACTACTGCCATGATTAGTAAGCCAGTACTGATGTTGGCGGTGAATGCCTAAAAAAGGGATGGGAGGCTCCCAGGAGGATTTGGAGACTAGATAGCTAGGTGCAGTGGTACAGGCCTGCGATCCCAGTAGCTCAGGAGGCTGAGGCAGGAGGATCACAAGTTTAAGGTCAGCTTCAGCAATTTAGCAAGGCCCTAAGCAACTCAGTGAGACCCTGTCTCTAAATAAAATATTAAAAGGGCTAGGGATGTGGCTCAGTGGTTAAGCACCCCTGTGTTCAATCCCCTTTACCAAAAAAAAAAAAAAAAATATATATATATATATATATATATATATATATATATATATAGAGAGAGAGAGAGAGAGAGAGAGAGAGAGAGATTGGAGATGAAGTAGCCCTGGGAGGAGCCATTGCATTAGAAGGAGAAAGGAAGTCAAATGGCCTAAGATGACACAGGAAATACAGAGAACATCATTTTCACCTCCCTTCCCAGAGGTATGTGAGATAGGGGAGAAGATAGCATTGTGTCACTCAGGGCATAAGAATGTATGAAATGATCGTAAAACATTAAGGATGTGGGGAAGAGGGAACACTTGCTGACAGTGGATCATGGGTAGCAGAAGGCAGGGCAGAAGGGTTTCAGGAGCTCAGAAAGATGGTAAGATGTGGCCTCAAGTAACGACTGCTTATATGGTGCCATTCAGGAACTGGAGTTGGGGCATGATGCTTTCAAGGCCATGAGGCCTAGGCTTCTGTGGTGATCCATGTAAACAGGGATGTGAGTCCTGATGGGATAGAGCCATTTCTTCAAAAAAGCTCACTCATCAGGTCACTGCCAGAAGACCTGGGGAGATTGAGTGACTGACCCTGTTGGGGGCTGGTGGTGGTGAGGCCAAGGGGTGAGCTAGGGCCTGTGATTGGAGGAAGCCCTGCAGACCTCTCATATGACCTGCAGGGGGCAGTGTCTCAGGTGAGGGACAAGTGATGGAGCCCTAAAGAAGCAGAATGTGTAAACACCAGTCCAACCAGGTACCTAGGACTCTATACCCTCAGATGTACACCTGCATGTACACAAGACCAGAACACATAAGCACAATTAAATCTGTGCAAACACGTACATATGCAGGCACACACATTTTTGCATTTATTCACAGAACACACCATGTGCACAGACCCAGCACTCTGCACATGGCCATATTCCCCCAGACCATCATGAATACACATGTGCGCATGCACGGCAGAGGCAACGCAAACTGGGTTTTCTTAAGTCTTGCCAAGCCCCAGACAGCAGAAAATCAAGCTGAAGTTGAACAATCCAACCCAGAAAAGGGGGAGGAGATGCAGGGGCGTGAGAATGAGGTGTGTGTTGGGGGAGTCAGGCAGCGAGGAGCAAAGGAGCCAAGCGCTGAGGGAAAAAAAAAAAAAAAACTAGACCTTTTGAAAAAGGGAAAGCCTTCAGACAGAGCAGGAATGCAGGCTGTAATTAGAATCGCTTCAACCGTCTCTAGATTCGAAGAGGATAGGCAAACTGGTTGCACATGCGGCATGGCGATCCCCAGCTTAGATAATGTCAGCAACGCATGTGCGCATGTGCGCGTGCATGCATGTGCACGTGGGAGCATGTGAGGGCTGTGGAAAATGCACTTGACCGCATGGCATCAGGCCCTAGAGAAACCAATGTGAGGCACCTCCTCTTGCCCCTGCAGCTGCCTGCCTTCGGGCTGGACCTGTCACCTGCCACCACTGCAAACACACCAGTCCCAGAGAAGGCAGGACTTGCCCAAGTCCACAGAGGTGACCCAGTTGGGTTTAAAGGTGATAAGGTGGCAAAGGGAAGGAGTAGGAGATAGCACCCCTGGTTTTAAGCCCCAGGTCAGTCATTGACAGGCTGACGGACTGGGGCCACATCCCTTCCCTTTTCTGGGCCTCTGTAGCCTGAAGGGAGATCTTGGGGTCCTTCCAATCTGGCCCAGAATATTCATCCAGGACTGTTGGTTATGAGCAGCTGGAAAGAGGCAAAAGAAAGAGATTTGTGGGGTGCCTGCAAGAGGAGGAGCTGGGCTAGGAGAGATGTGAGTGGCTTTGGCTTTCCTGGGCCTGGGAAAACCTTCATCCACTGGCCTGACCTGTGTGCTGTGGGCACCAGGGACAGAAGCTGGCCCTAGAGCACAAGGCCAGGCAGCCAGGCAGGGCCCAGCCAACCATAAACATTATCCTTCCTATTCCCTCTCACCCTCCCCTCTCTTTTTGCCTTTCTCCTCAGGCTTTCTGGAAGGGCCTTGAGACCAGCTGCTATGGTCACTAAAAATAACCCAGGCAGCTTTGGGTGTGAAGGAGCCCCTTTTACTTGCAGGGTCCCAGAGGCCTGGCAGGTGGCAGTTGGTGTCAATGGCCCCCCAAGCCTGAGAGATCAGATTCTCCTTTCCAAATGCAAGCCCCAGTTCCAGCCCAAAGTTTCAGCTCCCCACACACTCACTACCTGTGCTCCTGGCATTTATGGTGACTTCTTTCACATAGTGGGCAGTTTGGATCCTTGAGCTCAGAGAATAATGATGATGATGGTGATGATGATGATAATTATTCCTTATTGAACATTTACTATGTGTCATTTACTCTGCTAAGGGGCTTTGCATGTGTTCACTCATTACTCCTCACAACAACCCTTTGAGGTAGGTATTATTAGCTTCGTTTACAAGTGAACAGACTGAAGCAGAGGCAGCTTCAGTAAATTACCCCAAGTTACGCAGCTAGTAAATGACGAAATGGGAATTTGTTTTATCCTTTTAATTGTGGATTCTTTCAGGGAGAGAACAATTTTGATAACAAGGAGAGTAATAGTTAATATTTCTTTTCAGTTTTTTTTCGAGGTCCTGGGAATGGAACCCAGGGTCTCGCCCATGCTTGGTGAGTGCTCTTGCAGCGAACCACACCCCCAGCCCTAATCATTTATATTTATTCATCTTCATGGCAGTGGGCTTCCCTGAGTTCCTCAAAAACTGGTGAAGGGGCCAGCACTGGGGAACGGGGGTCAGCCGAAAGTGCTTCCGAGCTATATAGATCAAGGGTTAAATCCTTGCTTGGCCCCTCGCTGGCTGTGTGCCTCTGAGCAAGTGTCTTCCCCTTTCTGAGCCTCTTGAGTTTCCTCATCTGTAAAATAGAAATAATGGCAACAGCTGGCTCTCAGAATGGCGTGAGGCTTCTAGGAGAGACGTGTGAGAACTTACTTAGCACAAATGAGCTCAGCTGCCCTCTTCTCCCTTCTGAGCAACACCTGGGGCTTCTTTGTCTCATTCTCACCAGTGGCTGGATGGAGGCCACCTGAAGTCCAGGCTGTTCTTTCCACGTGGCACTAAAGGCCCGGGATCCAGGGCCTCCAAGCTTTTCAGGGGCCTAAGAAAACGTTTGAGTCCCAAGAAAAAGAAAATTTATTGGCTCTAAAATATGAAAAGAAAACAACAGAATTGGAATTAATAAATGTTCTATTATACGTCTACAAAACGTAATATAATATTGGCCTCATTAATTGTTAAATTTAGTAATTCCTAAAAATTTCATTACATTTGAAAACAATTTGTTGGTTAGATTTCCTCACTTTGCAAGAATTCCCAAGTATGCACGATGATTACAAAGAAATCATAGCCAATTGGGAATGAAACAAGTTACTCATAGGCAAATCATTTCAAAAGCGGAATTATAAAAATCCTTTGAAATATTTTATAGCAAAAAAATTACATTTAATATGGGATGTGGGTGCATTTTCATATATCTGACATGCTGGGGGGTAAAGTCTCTAAAAGCAAGAGTGCCCAGGGCCTGAGGAGGTTTGGAGCGGGCCCTGCCCGGAGTGGCAGGAGAATCCACAGTCTTGGGAGGGAGGGAAGGAACAAGAACACCTCTGTGAGACACACTGCTTGGGAGAAGCAGCCATGGGCCAGGGTGGGCCCCACTCCTCGGGTTGTTCCCCTCTTCTCCTACAAAAACAAACAAAACAAAAAACAAAAATCCCACCCTGGCCACATGCGTGTAGGCGCTGGCAGAATAGCCCCCTCGGAGCGGCCCTTTCATGTACTGCCCTCGGCTCTTATCAAAGGGCCCTTTCAAGAAACAGACATGCCTGTGTGTCTTTCATAATCAGGAAGAGAAATAAACATTATCTGACGAAAAGCGAGAAGCAAACAGCCATGTGTAAACGGTGTCTGTTGGGTTGTCAAGCCATTGCCCAGGACATTGTCCACTGGGCTGCTCAGGGCCCTGGGGCAAGGACTCATGTGAGGTATTTCTCTCCCAATTTAGCACCAGCATAAACTTGAGGTCCCTTGAGGACCTGTCAGTTTCTTCCTCTCTGATACCAAAAGCAGCAGAAGGCTCTGCTTCTGGCAGGCTCGCAATGGGAGGCCGCCTCGCTGCAGGCAGGCCCTGGGAAGCACACAGGCCACCACTTACTTCTACGTGACCTGGGGCAGGTCCCTTCCCGCTGAGCCTCCTGTGCAACACAGTGGGTGGGGGGGTGGTAGTCACAGGGTTTGTGTGAGGATGTATGGAGATAATGGATGTCAAGTGGAAAGAACAGACCCCAGTGTAGTTAAGAACTCAGGGTGTGGAATGGATTTGCTCTCAATTGCTGAGATTGGATGACTCGGACCTCCTACACCAAGATGCCTGCCTGCCTGCTCTGCAGGATCTCTGCCACTCCAGCTCTGTGCCCAAGACATGCCAGCAACTTGACTAGGTGGAGTCTCTTCCTTATCAAATGCCCATATAAGCTGGGCTCTATGGCATATGCCTGCAATCACAGCAACCCAGGAGGCTGAGGCAGGAGGATGGCAAAGTTCAAGCCCAGCCTGGGCAATTCGAGAAGACCCTGTCTCAAAGCAAAATTTTTAAAAGAAGGGCTGGAGATGTAGCTCATAGGCAGGATGCTCCTTGGTTCAATCCCAGTGCACGTGTGTGTGTGTGTGTGTGTGTGTGTGTGTCACACACACACACACACACTAAATGTCCAGCGATCACCATCAAACTCTGGGGCCAGTAGCATAGATTCCACTATGGCCCTCAGATCCTCAAGAGCTAAGATGACTCCCCTCACCTAACCTAGAAATCCCTGCCTGGCTAGTTACCCTTCCATGGTTTCTTCTCTCTCCTTCTCACCTCTTCAATGCAAAAACGCAGCGAAGAGCAATTCTGCCAAGAGCTCTCTGTCCTAATTATTGCTGTGGCCAATGCTGGAATGAATGACCCCAAGAAAGTGGCTCATGGTCATCAAAAACCAACATTTGGGCTCATCCACCTCCTGCCTCAGCCTCCAGAGCCACTGGGATGACAGGTGTGCGCCACCTGCAGTTCTTAGCAGCAATCAGCTGCTTGCACCAGCATTTCTGGGTTCTCAGGTCTGTGTGCCTTAAGCCGCCTCAAGGTATACCTGCCAAAAGGAACAGAACTCTGCATAGCTGGAGGAGGCAGGGAGAGAAATAGGGGCATTCCATCTTCGGTGGTTAGTCCTTCCAACTCTGTGCACTGGGACTTAGAAGATCTGAGTTCCAGTTCTTGGTCACTTTTAGCTGTGTGGCCTTAGGAAAATCATTTCCTATTCCTGTGAGCCTTATTTTATAACCCCCCAAATGAGGATCCCAGGCTGAGGGAAGCTCAGTGGTCGAGTGCTGCTCTATCATGCACGTAGCCCTGGGTTCCATCCCCAGCACCAAAATAAAAGGAAAAAGCATGAAGATTCCAACCCATTCCCTGCCTCTTGCAAAGGCTGTTTAGGGATCAAATGAGAAAGGGGTTGAGAAAGTATGGTCGACATTGTTAACTGCTGACCAGCATTAAAGGCTCCTTATGTTTGCTCATCTGGGAATTCTGAGTTCATTGTCATGAGGAGACTGCAGACTACTTGGTAACATGTGGATGAACCAACTGCACCCCCTACCCAGTCTGCCTGCTAAATGGTCCCATTGCAGAGGAAACCCAATATGTAAGTATCACATAATAATTCAAGGTGAGTCCAGTTTACTATGTAGCCCAGTTTACAACATCCAGAGGGCTCTCTGTGCCCTTTCATCCCTCTATTCCCCACTTCCTCCCCACTGCCAGGCAACCTGATCCCTGTTTGACAGTTAACAATATGATTAATACCAAAAGCAGCCAGCACTTGCCACGCACAGTGCCACATGCCTGTAATCCCAGCAATTTGGGAGACTGAGACAGGAGAATTGCAAGTTCAAGGTCAGTCTCAGCAATTTACTGAGACCCTGTCTCCAAATAAAATGCAAAAAGGGCTGGGGATGTGGCTGTGTAGTTAGGTGGCCCTGGGTTTAATCCCCAGTACAAAAAAAAAAAAAAAAAAAAGACTATAAAAGAGAATCAAGGACTTGAATGCTAGGGAATGAGGACTTGATGTCTGCAGGTGACAAGGAATTCGCTTACCTTCTAGTTGCAGAGAGAAGTCAAACCCATAAAAATGATTCAAGGGGAATATACTCAGAGAGTCATGATTTTTGTCAGCTAGAAAGTACAGAGTCCTCAAGAGGGGCCAGGGACTTGGGCAAGGTCAATCAGTGAGACAGTAGGAATCAGGCCTTCATTTGGAACTGGGGAGAATTTAGGAATTTGTAAAAGTAGAGGGAATAAAGGAAGGATCCCCAAAGCAGGAAACCCAAAGAGAAAAGGGACCTGATTTGGGGCAATCCTGCATCCCAACCTTAGACCCACATAGACTGTCAGATGAGTTTAGCATTGATTTCCCCAAATCCTAAACTGGGCTCCATGGCCCAGGGACATCCAAGAGCCAAGCCTCGTCTTCTTGTCCTCCATAGAAAGTAGACCAGGAAGTGTTTCTCAGGGGGATGGAAAAGAGCTGGCCGGGCCTGGCTGGCCAGGCAAGTGTCCTGGTTTGAGAGAAGCCAGGCCTAACTTGAAGCAGAGGGCCATCCACAGCTAACTGAAGAGCTATTTAGAGCCTGATCAAGGTGGGGTCCTGGTGGCCTCTGCCCTGTGTCCTCCACTCACAGCTGGCAATCATTAGGTTTTCTCAGAAGATCCCTGTCAAGACAGTCAGACTCTGGGATGGATCAAGGTGAAGGGGATGCTGGCAGAGAGGACCCCAGTGCCCAGACCTCACACCGAGGCCCCCCACAGCTGCCGGCTCCCTTGAGAACATGTCAAAAAGACATTTCAAAGACCTGGTCGGCCCCTTATCAAATCACATGTGCCCCTGCCCAGTACCCCCCACGTGGCAGGCCATGTGTGCAACTCTCATGGGGAATTATGGGTGCTATAGGTTTGGCGAGGCTGCTTCTCAAAGCAGTGGGCTGGTTAATCAGACAAAAGTTGCTAAAGAGAGCGTAAACATGGACTGATAATATGGAATCCAGGAATTCTTGGGATATATAGCCCTGGGGAGGCATATGCAGGGGCTGTGGCCAGTTCCCCAAAGTCTCAATGTCTTCATCTGTAAAATGGGCATAGTTCTTCCTCACAGGATGTTGTGAAGTGGAAACAAGAGACTGGATACGAAACTCCCAGCACAGTCTGGCCTGGCACAGTGGTGCTGCCAGTAGTCCCAGTGACTTGGGAGACTAAGGCAGGAGGATCACAAGTTCAAGGCTAGACTCTCAACTTAGTAAGACACTGTCTCAAGGCTGGGGATGGAGCTCAGTGGTAGAGCACCCCTGGGCTCAGTCCCCAGTACTGCAAAACAAACAAATCTCCCAGCACAGTCCCAAGCACAATGCTAGGCCAGCTCACTCACTTCTTTCCCCTAGAGACAGGGTCAGGACAAAACACTCAAAAATCCACTAGTCCATGGAGTTCCTGCATAGTAAAACTTGGAGCAGGCAAAGTGGCACACACCTGTAATCCCAGCAGCTTGGGAGGCTGCAGCAGGAGGATCATGAGTTCACAGCCAGCCTCAGCAATTTAACAAAGCCCTAAGTAACTCAGTGAGACCCTGTCTCTAAATAAAATACAAAATACAAAATAGGGCTGGGATGTGGCTCAGTGGTCGAGTTCAATCCTGGCTACCCAAAAAAAATTTAAAAAATATAAAAAGACAAGTATGTGTTTGAGCTATAAAAGTAAAAATCATGCTAAAACATATGAAATTCCCAGTACAAAAACAAAAACCAAAGCAAAAAAAAAAACAAAAAAACAAAAAAAAACAAAAAACCCAGGAGGGCCCAATACCTTCTAGACTCTTATTTCCTGTAATCTACTAATGTAGTGGTCAAGACCAAGAGAGGACACAGCCCATCAGTAGTAGAGCTGAGATGAGAATCCAGGCAGCCTTCATCATAGCACACTGGAGTCCTGAGTCAGCCCCTGTAGCAATGCTGGGTGATTTTAAGCACCCTTCCTTTGAACAGGACACAATAAGGACACTTCTAGATATTGCCCCAGCAGGGCTGGGCCTAGAGATGGAGGATCCTCTGCTTTTGCTCCAAGTTGCAGCAGCAAGGCCCCATGTGGGGGGGTGGGGGTGGAGAGAAAGGCTGACTTTCGCGGGCTACCATATCACATTGCAGTCTCATATCTCATTTGCAGTTCCCCAGTCCCTGGCCCCCTCCCTTGCTCTTTCCCCAGCAGATCTGCATGGTTTGCATTATTCCCTTTCCCTCCCGCCCCCCTCCCCGGATATCTTGGTTCCATATTTTCCACGCTGAGGCTCAGTTTACTCCTGGCTGGGCTCCGGGCCTGCACCTGGGTTCTAAGAGAAAGGTCTGAGTGTGTGTGTGTGTGTGTGTGTGTGTGTGTGTGTGTGTGTTGGGTGGGGGAGTCCTGCTGTTCCTCCAGCCTTTCTCTCTGCCCTGGAGGCAGGCCACAGAACATACTCCCTATATTCTGCTTTGAACTAACTTTCCCCTAAGACAATTCTCAAATTAAGTGCTGCAAAAGGCTGGGCACAGTGGCACAGGACAGGCCTGTAATCCAAGTGACTCGGGAGGCTGAGGCAGGAGGATGGCAAGTTCAAGGCCTGCCTGGGCATCTTAGCAAGACCCCATCTCAAAATAAAAAGTAAAAATTGCTGGGGATGTAGCTCAATGGCAAAGCACCCCTGGATTCAATCCCAGGTACCACAAAAATGAATCAATGCCACAGGGCCTCACATGTGATTTGCTTTGAATGCTTGTTAGAAATGCAGACTCCCAGACCCCACTCCAATTGACTGAATCCAAATCCTTGGGAGCAGGGCCCAGGAATCAACATTAGACTAGTTGTTCATTCATGAAGATTCTGCTTGAGTAGGGCACCGTGGCCCATGTAAGCAACCCCAACAATGTGGGGAGGCTGAGGCAGAAGAATCACAATTTTGAAGATAGCTTAGGCAACTTGACTGGACCTTGTCCCAAAACAAAAATTAAAAAAGGGCTGGGGATGTAGCTCAGTGATAGAGTGTCTCTGGATTCAATCCCCAATACGGGGCAGGAGGTGGGGATTGTACTTGATTCTTTAACTCATTGGCAAGGGATTCCTTTCCATAGTTGACCTTGGTCTTTCTTAGTCCAAGTTTATTTAAGAAATGTTCACTGATCATCACTAACACATCTCATCTCTCTCTGCCTACTTTTTTTTTTTTTTTGTACTGGTGATTGAACCCAGGGACTCTTAACCACTGAGCTGAACCCACATCCCCAGCCCTTTTTATATCTTATTTAGAGACAAGGTCTCACTGAGTTGTTTAGGGACTTACTAAGTTGCTGAGGCTGGCTTTGAACTTATAATTCTCAGCCTCCTGAGCCGCTGGGATTACAGGCGTGCTCCACCGTGCCCAGCTTCTCTGCCTCCTCTTTCTGCTTCCCTTGCCAGCTCGTCTCCCTCTCCTAGTCCTTGAATGCTAGAAGGCCCTGGGGCTCAGAGCTTCCCCCATTTTTCAGTGCTCCCCAGTCTCCCTGGGTGAGCTCATCTCCCCTCGGTTCCAGCTCCTATCTGCATGCTGATAATCTCTACCCTAGGCCTCCCCCCAGCCCTCTCCCTTGAGTGTCAACCCTATCTCGGCTTTGAATGTCTTCCAGGCCCCTCCAGCTCAACAGGACCCAGCCTGAGCTCATCTTCTTCACACACTCAGTGAACTTTCTGAAGCTCATATCTATCTGATGACCTCACTTAGAAATCTTCTGGGGACTCTCCTTGGCCTACAAGATCAAGTCTACACTCTGAAGCCAAAATGCACGGCCTGGCCCGCTCTGCTCCAGATCAGCTGAATGACTCACAGTTCCAGAAATGCACCAGGCGCCCCTCACCCTTGGCCTTGCATGTGTTACTCCCACTTCCTGGAACACAAGGACATGGTGAGAGGGGGGCCAAAGGGGACATCTGTCTTCAAGTGCTGACGTGTGGGGGTGCTTCTGAGATTTCAGTTTTAGTGTCTTAGTGAACATGTGGAAACAAAGGGGACAGACACATTCTCCTAGCACCATTTCCCCCAGACATGCTATTGTCGGCTCAGCCTCCTCCCTTTGCTCCCTCATTAACCAGGCCAAATCCTATTTCCCCTGAATTGTCAATATGCTAATGATCATAAATAAGCTTCCAAGAATAGTGCCTGGTACATAATAGGTACTCAATAAATATTTGCTAATGATTGAGTGAATGTGTTCCTCTAGCTTCTCTCTGCCAACATATTGTAACATGAGTGCAATTTTAAGTCTGTGTCCTGTCTTCCCAGGCTTGAGTTCACCGAGAGCAGGGGCAGTACCTTCTCTGTTTATGCATCCCCAGAGCTCAGCACATACCAGTGGGGCTCACCAAATGTTGATGAAAGAGTTTATTGAGACCCCTCGCACTGAACTATGTCCTGAGGAAGCAAGCAATGATTTAAAACAGTGCTGTGGCCCCTGCTCCTGAGATTCTGGAAACTCCAGCTGGTATACTAAGAGGAGAAGAATGGCAAATCTTGCATTTTGGAGGAGAGGTGAGGAGGAAGGGTGAGTGGGAAACCTGCCCAGAGGAAAAAAAAAACTTTTTTTTTTTTTTTTGCAGTTCTAGGGATGGAACACAGGACCTCACCCATGCTAGGCAGGTACTCTAACACTGAGCTGCATCCCCAACCCAAGAACGGAACTTTTGACCAGAACCTTGGTGAATGTGCAGGACTCTTTTAGACTTTGTCTTCAGTTATTAAAACTATAACATTTTAGCCAAGTACAGTGGTGCACACCTATAATCCCAGCAGCACAGAAGGCTGAGGCAGGAGGATTGCAAGTTCAAGGCCAGCCTCAGCAACTTAGCAAGACCCCATCTCTAAATAAATAAATAAATAAATAGGCTAGGGTGGGGATGTAGCTTAGTTGTAAAGTGGTCTTGAGTTCAATCCCATATATATGATCTATGAAAGCTAAGTGCTGGCTGGAGATGTAGCTCAGTGGTCAAAGGTAGAGTACCCCTGGGTTCAATCTCCAATCTCCAGGACCACAAAAAAAGGAAAGTGCTGTTCACTCAATATCTCAGCTAAGCCAGACACCAATCCTAAAAATAGGGATCATTATCATCCCCAGTTTTACAAATGACCTAGCAGAAGTGCCCAAGGCCACTCATATAATAAGCAGCAAAGTTGTCACTTGGTCCCCAATTTTCCTGACTCCAGTGTTCACATGCTTAGTACCACATTCTCCTGCCTCCAGATCTGTATACACTGTAGAACATTTCAAATATGCTATCTCTCAAAAAAGTACTCCTAACCTGCCCTGCAGGGAATTTAGTTCCAAGAAACCTCTCAGCCCCTCCCATGGATACCAATATCCCCAGATGTTCAAATCCCTTATATAAAATGGCATATTTGCATAGAAGTACATACATCCTCCCATATACTTTATTTTTTTTTAAAGAGAGAGTGAGAGAGGAGAGAGAGAGAGAGAGAGAGAGAAAGAGAATTTTTTAATATTTATTTTTTAGTTATCGGCGGACACAACATCTTTGCTTGTACGTGGTGCTGAGAATCGAACCCGGGCCGCACGCATGCCAGGCGAGCGCACTACCACTTGAGCCACATCCCCAGCCCCCTCCCATATACTTTAAATCAATGCTAGTTTTTTAATAATACCTAATGCTTTGCAAATGAAATAGTTGTTATACTGTATTGTTTGGGAGGGACTCCATACACTTTCTATAGAGACACAATTTTTTTTTCAGACTATCTTCAACCCTACTTGGTTGAATCCACTGATGTGGAAACTGCAGATAATAGAGGGCCGACTGTATGTGCTTGCAGGCCTTTCCTCTTACTATTCCAAATGAGAGCAGAGTGCAGTGGTTCAGAGAATGGAATCTGCAGCCAGGCTGTCTGGTGCATGTAACCAGTTCCGCCACTTCATAGCTGTGTATAACTGAGCCAGATGCTGTACTTCTCTGGGCCTTGCTTTCTTTACCTGTAAAATGGAAATGGTGGTGATGGTACCTAATTGACAGTTGTTATGAAAATTAAGCCAGGTGTGACAGCACATACTGTCATGCCAGTGACTCAGGAGGCTGAGACAGGAGGATCACAAGTTTGAGGCCAGCCTCGGCAATTTAGTGAGGTCCTAAGCAACTTAGCAACACCCTTTTTCAAAATAAAAACAGCTGGAAATATGACTCAATGGTAGAGCGCCCCTGGGTTCAATCTCCAGTACCAAAAAAAAAAAAAAAAAAAAAAAAACAGTTACTTAGAATAGCGCCTGGAACATAGTCAGTATACAAAACAAATGGAACTGGACTCTCCATGTTGCTTGGTACCCTTACTTCCTCCCATGGAATAGGCTTTTCTCGAGTGAAGATGAGCATTCTAAGTTAGTGAGAACATAAGAGCAAGAGCATAGAGGTGGGGAAATACATGCTGTGTGTTTGGGGAAGTTCACAGAGGGCTGGTGTAGCGGGAGAGGTAGATGATGTAGGCATCGGGCTCCCTTTATACCACAGGACTGGGAAGAAAGCCCAGGACTCCTCCAGGCCCCCCGCAAGCAAAGCCCTAGGTTGGTAGATCCGGGTTCTCAGGCCTCTTGTAGGCTCCTCAGCGGGGCAGCTGGGCCAGGAGCTGGCCTCCTCAGGCCTCAGGGTTTGTACTCTCCAGGCAGCTGTCTGTCTCTGTCTGCCCAGGTCCCGGCCCCAGGCCTGGTTCCCACTCAGGCATCTAAAGCATTCTCTCCTCCTCAGAGGCCAGGGGAGGGGGAGGGCATCTGGAGGCACCACACTGGGGGGAGCTCTCCTTGGAAAGCCCAGGATGGAGAAGGCAGGGTGAAGGGGCCAGGGCAGCCTGCCAGGGTGGGCTCCCCTTCTCAGCTGAGGTCTAATGGGAGCTGACAAGAGCAGCTGTGGGCCTTTGATGTGCCCTTCAGGTATGTGTCCCAGCTTGGGATGGGGAAGCTGGAATGAGGAATGTTGATGAGGGCGGAGATAAGAGAGGATCAGTCCAACCAGGCAGAAAGGGCTCCACAGGGCTCAGAGGAAGAAAGAAAACAGCATAAGCTAGAGAAAAGCCTACGTGGTCTTCAAGGGGATGGCCCCCTGGCCCCTTCCTGCCCCACCAAGCAAGAGAAACCCCACTGGACTCACCCAGGCCCTTCTTGCCTGGCTGGGGTTCAGCCCACCATGTGGTCTTTATTTCAGGTCTGTACTTCACTCTGCCCACACCTGGACAGACACGAGGTGGGTTAGGCTCAGGACTCAGCCTCAGCAGGTGAATTGGGGTGTGGGCTTCCTGGAGCTGCCAGGCCTGACACGGGAGGCTTAGCCCTAATCAGGGGGAGAGTTTTGCAGTTGGCCCTGGCCCAGGAGACACCTGTTTGGTGTGACCGGGACAGATCCATAAATCTTCCAATAGTAGATTCTCAGGCCACTGGGACTCCCTCCCTCAACAGCACTCTCCCAAGTGGTCAACCAATGTTCTCTCCAAAATTTCCCAGGATAGGTTGTGCACCATCTCTTCAGGCAGCTTTTGTGACCAATTTCTGGATTTGATTTTTGTCATCCCCAGCCACACCTACAGCCCTGCCCTGGGCTCACTCTGTCCACCTTGCCTTTTTTTTTTTTTTTTGTACCAGGGATTGAACTCAGGGGCACTCGACCACTGAGCCACATCCCCAGCCCTATTTTGTATTTTATTTAGAGACAGGGTCTCACTGAGTTGCTTAGGGCCTTGCTTTTGCTGAGGTTGGCTTTGAACTCAAAATCCTCCTGCCTCAGCCTCCCGGGCTGCTGGGATTACAGGCATGCATCATCCTGCCTAATGCCTTGCCTTTTATTTTTTTTTTTACATTTTTATTAGTTGTAGATGGACACAATACCTTTATTTTATTTGTTTATTTTTATATGGTGCTGAGGATCGAACCCAGTGCCTCACATATGCTAGGTAAGGACTCTACAACTGAGCTACAACCCCAGCCTGCCTTTTGCTTTTGTGAATGAAATTCCCAGACACTGACCTGGAGAAAATCACACAGTGAACAGACAGAACCAAAGGAGGAGCCAGCTACTTGCATGAGATTTCAGGTTCTGAGCATTTCTGAAGCAAGCAGATCCTGGTGGGATCTGAACCCAGATCTCTGGAAGTCGACACAGGCATTAAGGCAATTCAGAAATGGAAACTCAGAGGGCCTGGGGATGTTGCTCAGTGGTAGTTCACTTGCCTGGCTTGCTCAAAGTTGTGGGTTCAATCCCCAGCACTACAATTTTTTTTTTTTTTTAATGCCAGTGCCTGTAATCCCAGTGGCTGGGGAGGCTGACGCAAGGAGATCACAAGTTCAAAGCCAGCCTCAGCAATTCAGCAAGACTCTTTCCTAAAATAAAAAACTTCAAAAAGGGCTGGGGATGTGGCTCACTGGTTAAGTACCACTGGGTTCAATCCCTGACACTTAAAAAAAAAATTAAAAAGGAAGAAATGGAAGTTACACATAGTTCCTTTGTGGCCCTGTGGACTGCTCTCATGTTTGGACCCTCCATTTCTCAACCTGTTTCACTTTATCAGAGTGTTAAAGCTGGCAGGAGCCTTGAGGGCAATCTCATCCACCCAACCTAGTACCCTGCCAGAGGCCTTCTTGCACCTCTACAGCTTAGGGATGGGCTGAGTCGGGGAGCTCCTGACCTCTTACTTCGTGGATTGTTCTAGTTGTCAGAAGATGAATTCCTACTGTCTGGATTCACCTCCCTGTAACTTCGCCCTTGTGTCTAGTCTGCTTTTGAATGTCTCTCTTTCTCTCTCTCTCTCTCTGTACTGGGGATTGAACCCAGGGGTGCTTAACCACTGAACCACATCTCCAGCTTTTTTGTATTTTATTTAGAGACAGGGTCTTACTGAGTTGCTTGGGGCCTCGCTAAGTTGCAGAGGCTGGCTTTGAACTCACAATCCTCCTGCCTCAGCCTCCTGAGCTGCTGGGATTACAGGTATGCACCACTGGGACTGGCTTGCTTTTGAAACTGTTGTAGATGGAGCAAATGGCCTGAAATTCTAGCTACTCAGGAAGCAGAGGCCCGGAATATTGCAAGTTCAAGGTCAGCCAAGGCAACTTGGTAATACACTGCCTCAAAATAAATAAGTGATGGGGATGTAGCCCAGTGGTAGAACACTACTGGGTTTGATTCCCAGTAACAGGGTATGGGTTCTTATAGACGGGGAGGCTACTGGAGTGATGGTAAGAGCAGTATGATTGACAGCCAGCCCCCACTCCTCCCTAACCATTGGGGGGGGGGGGCTTCCCTTCAACCTGGATAAATACCATCTAGCTCAAAGAGTTTTTTGTAAGTTTTCTGCCCCCATGACAGCCTTTCAGATTTCTGAAGATGGAGACCACACCCTCCCACCTTTCCCCTAGTTTTCTCTCTTCCAGGATCAACAACTCCAGATCCCTCAACTGATCCTCCTAGGGTGTGAGCTCCTCTCTCCCCAGCCAGCAAATTCCCCTCAGTGCAGGAGGGAGGCAGAGATCCAGCATGACCTACACTCAGAAAGGTTTACAGAGAGGAAGGAAGGAGAAAGGCCACTTTGTATTCTCATGTTCTCTATCTCTGCACCACTTTCCCCTTGAACTTGCAGCTACTCAGTTGCCCTTATTCCTAAAACCACAAGAAGCAGGACCCAAAACAGCCACCTGACCCCTTTGCCTTGCCTTTGTACCCTCCTGGCTCCCTCTCTGCCCTCCTATCAGGGCCTCAACTTTGCACACTGGCAAGGGAGCTCCCCAGGAAGCAATCCCCACCCCAGGGATGGCGATCTTGTTCATTACACTTGCCTCTCCTTCTGGAACCCTCTCAGTGCCTTCAGACACTAGGCCCAGTGATCTGTAACCAAGCCTGGTTTGGAGGCAGGGATGGGATCTGCTTCCATTTAGGAAGAGCTTGTCACCTTGAGTCCCCTCAGCAGCAATCCTGGGCCAAAGCCTGAGGCCCAGCTCAGAAGTCAGGCCCCAGGGACCCTGGCAAGCCCTTCAGGAGATGACAGCATCAGCAGGAGTCTGAAAGTGAATGAGGCAGGCCAGCCTCCTTCTCAGCCCCCCTTCCTCCTGCTCTTCCGGATGCTGGGAAGTTGGAATGTTGCCCTTTCTCCCAAGGGTGGTCACCTGCTTCCTCCCCACCTGAGTTCTGGGGCTGCTGAGTAGGTGGAGGAAGGTGAGGAAGAGACTGGGAGCACTAGCTAACCTTGGCCTAGAGGAATGTGCAGAATACACCAGGCGACAGGGCCCCTTTCCCGGCCAAGGGCCCAGTGATAAGGAAAGGGGGAGGGGGCAGCTGGAGGCCGGCAGTGGGAGGGAGACCAGAGCGTGCAGGAGAATGTGCTGTGTCAGCCCGTAGCCTCTGAGCTCAGCCTGAACTAACAACGTCCTCCCCTCCCCCTCCTGCCTCCTTCCTTCCCCTTCCTTCCCTTCCTGTCTTTTTTCCTTCCCACTCTAGGTCTCCATCAGCCTTTCCTTGTCTCCACACCTTCGCTTCCATCTCCCTGTCTCTCTTTCTGCCTGCCTCCTGGCTCTTTTGGCCTCTGGACCCACAGCTCCCCCTCCATCTGTTTCTGTCCCTGCCTCCACCTCCCTCACTGTGTCTGTTGCCTTGTCTCTCCACTTCTCTGCCTGTTCCTTTCTCTCTCTTGTCTCTCTCCCAACCTGTCTCCTTCTCTAGACCCACCCATCTCTCTGGGTCCCGTAATCTGTCATTATGTCATCTCTTGGTTTGTGTCTCTCTCTCTGCCTGTCTCTTTCTCTTTGTCTCTGCCCTGCTCTCCTCCCATGCCACCCTCTCTCTTTCTCTGCTGCGTAGACTCTCCTGGCTGGCTGTACCTCTGAAAGGCGCTAAGCCCAAGGCTGCCTTTGTCAGCAAAGAGAGGGAAAAATAGAGGCAGGAGAGGGGCATGAGCACCTGCATACAGGGGAAGACGGGGGAGGGAAGGGAACCATCTTTTTCAGCCTCTCTGATAAGCACCCTCTTTACTTTGTGATGGAAGGACTCTTATGCCTATTTTTCAGATGAGGATACTTAAGGAGGAAAGTGACTAGTCCAAGGTCACAAAGTGAGCCAGGGAAGCAGAGTTCCTGGGATTTGAATCTAGGATTTTCTGCCTCCATGGTCCATTGGGAGAGGGCCTGCTCTTTGCCTGTCCCACGCCATGCTCCATAACCTACCCCCCCCCACCCACGGACACACACATACACACCACCTGACTGATCTCATTCTCTGGGATACTGATTTTTGGCCTTTGCCAGAAAAATACCCATGTGAAAATCTCCTGAGAAGCAGGGTTGGTGAGATCCAAAGTTCACAGTAACATAGGCCTGAACTGGTCCCTCAGAAAGATTCCCCCTAGGCCTCTTGAGAGCTATGGCTGAGAAGGTCACATCTGATGGGTGTCCTACAGAGTCCCAACTAGAAGGACACTTGAAGCTACAGAGTCCAAATCTTTCTCACTAGTTGGAGACATCAAGGCTGAGAGAAGGGGAGTGATCACAGGCCACTTCTAGACATTGGTCCTCAAAGGAACAGGGACATCTGAAGAAGGAAATTGTCAGGGACCAGTTTTGGTTTGTATAAATACCATGAAAATTCTATGTAAGCATTTCCACCACCACCACCATCACCCTGCCACCATCACTGCCACCAAGCCATCTGTATACCATCCCTGGAGCTGACACTTGGAGAAGAGCCTGGCACAAGTCCTTGTACCCTGGCCTTCTCATCTCTGTGGCTTTCCAGGTGTGGGATCAGTCTGACCTCTAGGCCCTGTGGTCTGTGACCCTGAGCCTGCCTGTGAATTCCCTCACGGGGTTGGGGGTACTAGCCCACACTGGTAATGCAATTGAGAGAAACAGAGACAGAGAGAAACATAGAAGGGGGACAGTAGGAGAAGGAATAATCAAACAAGAAACAGGCTGAAGATGTAGAAAACGTGAAGCAGTGAGCTGGGCTAGGGGCCTTGGGTGGCCTGGAAGAAGTATTCAGATGACTGCAGCTCAGGAGGCTGAGGCAGGAGGAACACAAATTCAAGTCTAGCCTGGACCACTTAGAGAGAACCTGTCTCAAAATAAAAAGAGCTGAGGATGTAACTCAGTGGTACAGTGCCCCTGAGTTTAATCCGCAGAACCTCAAAACAAAAAAAGAAAGATTGCAGTTGTGTTCATTGCAGGTCATGGCAGCCCTGGTCCTACTCCCAACATCACCTCAGATAGGCTCCAAAGGGCTGTGCACACACATGAGCTCATTGTGCTCCTTGCCACAGGCCGTGACATTGGTAGGGATGAGATGGCTGTTGCCCACTTGCCAGAAGAGGAAAGCAAAACCCAGAAGGCCAAAGCCATTTTAAACCTCACTGAATCAAGTGAGCTGCCCACCCAAGGCCTCGCTCAAGCTTCTAGTGGCCTTTGCCATTTTGCCCTTGGTCCTGCTCTGGGAGATAGTGGTGAGTTCACCTGAAGAAGTCTCAAGAGAAGAACAGGCAAGGGAGAGAAACAGGGAGCCAAACTTGCTGGAGGGCGTTTAGAGAGAGAGAGAAAATGATTAAGGGAGAAGAAGGATTGGCTGTGAAAGGGAGATTAAAGGAGCCAACAGACAGGGCTTGGCGCAGGGATGAGTCAGGCCAACGGCCTCCCTAGATACTGATCTACAAATATCTTAGAAGTCTAAACAGCCAAGTAGGCTTCAAGGAGGAGGAGGAGCAGGGGCAGGAAGAGGAGGGATGGGGGCGGGCCATGAAGTGACTTGGCCAGTCAGAGCAAGGGCAACCACCTCGGGAACTGCGCTGGGCCAGGAGGCATGGCCTTGGAAGGCTGCCCTGGCGAGTTACAGAGGATTTCAGTAGCAGCACTACCTGGGGACGGGGGTACTGACCTCCCACCTCAGCCCCTCTCATGAACCAAGCATTTTCTGTCCCCCACCTCACAGTAGGGCCCTGTGCCAACTTGGGTCTTTTCCATCTCTAATAGGGCTGAGTCTGTGGGCACACACTGCATAGGCCCAGGCTTGGGCCTGATTGTCCATCCACACGCACAGCCTCAGGGTTGTTTGGAGGCCCAAGGGTGGCAGCAGGAGCCCACCTTCCTCAGTGGGTCTTTTCCTGCCTCCCAGGGGCTTCAGATGCTGGGGGGCCTGGCCTGCCTGAGCAGGACTTAGCCTTATTAGCTCAGAGCAGAGGCCACACAGAGATGCCACCCACGAGGGGCAGGGAGCAGGGGCCAGGATGTTGGCCTCACACACACTTTTCTGTGTTCTGCCCAATGTCCTGATGCAAAGGCCTAGGACACTGAACCTGCTCTAAGTAGTTGCGGAAACGGAGGCTCAAGGAGAAATGATGCTCTTGAATTTGAGATGAAACATTTCTTGGAAAAAAAGAGGAAGTTGAATGCCACTCTTCTTGAAGAGGTGGAAATAGTGTTCCCCTTAGATCACCAAGCCATGTTCATGCACATAATCACATGGGTACCTAAACATGCAGGTGTCCCTTCTGCATTCCCCCACCAAAGGTAAAACAGGGACACATGGTTAAAAACTCAGAAGAGACAGAGAAGCCCAGTGTTTTCACTTTTGGTGGGAGGCCATCCTGGAGACTGAACCCAGAGGGACTTTACAACTGGGCCACATCCCAGCCTTTTGTATTTTTTATTTTGAGACAGGTTCTTGCTAGGTTATTTAGGGCCTCACCAAGTTGCTGAGGCTAGCCTCAAACTTACAGTCCTCCTGCCTCAGCCTCCCCAGCTGCTGAGATTACATGCATGCACCACGACCTCAGACTGAGGCATCTGCACCCAGAGACTAAGGGCCCTTTGTAGTTCCTCCCAGAGCATCCTCCCCCCCCCCCATTCATTTTGTTATCTCAGGAAGCTATACTCTGGGTATTCTCCAAAGCCCTTCCTTCTGGGGAAAGAAGGAAAGTGGCCCAGTTTCTATTGTCCCAGTGAGAGGAATGAACACCTCACCATCCTGCTCCTTTTGACTTCTGGCTGGGAGGAGGGACATTTGGGAAGCTCTTTCAGAACTGGAGTTGGGTATTCCCTTTGAGCCTTTTCATTTTTGTCTCTGTGGTCCCCACACCAGAGACACCGTGGCAGAGCCCACAACAGATGTCAAGTGGCTGAGAGACCCTGGGGAAGAAATAAGGGATGGGGGGAGGCACAGTGGGAGGGATGACTCCAGGGTGCGCACTGGGTCTTAGAGTTCAAAGTGCCATTCACAGGAGAGCTTGCTCCTGTGAATGGGGGAGAGGGGAGAGATTATGCTTCTTATTTTTCACAGGAGAAAAATGAGGACCAGAGAACGGAACCTTTTCAAGGTCTCACAACTAGAATATAGAACAATGCTTTGAGTTATTTTTTTTTCATTGCAACCTATGAAATCACAACATATGTGGGTATAAAAATCATTTTTTACAACAAGAACTAGTGGACATATATGTAAAATATGTATATAGAAATTGGAAACAAGAGTTTCATGTAACTGCTTATCCTTACTGCATGGGACAAACACTGTTTTTTCCCCCCTTTGGTTTTGCTTTGCTTTAAATCCTGGTCAAGACTCACTGAATTGATTATATGACTTGTTAATGAGTTGCAGGCTGCACATTGAAAAAAAAAAAATGTTGGTGGCTACAGGACACAGACCCTAAAGCCAGAGAGGGCCCTTTGCAATGTGCTCTGGTGCCTCGTTTGGAAAGAGAGAAGGGATGGGAACATTTTAGTAAAGTGTGAAGACAGTCATGGCCAATGCAGTAGGGGATTGGCCTGCAGCAGTGTCGCTTCTGGATCCAGAGGGAGGCCTCCTGGTTAGGGCCTCTCACTCTTCCAAAACAAGCATAGAGCTCAGGTAAGAGCCAGAGACTTCAAAATGCTGGCCCTGAAGGCACATGGAGCTGGGATGCCAATACCAAGGGCCATTGGAATGGGGCCTGTAACAGAAGGGAAGGGTGAGACACAAGGAGAGAGAGAATCATCCTGTGAGAGGTACAGACACCCCTGCACATGCACTCACACACGTGTGCCCGCACGTGGATACAGGCTTACATACATACATCTTCCATTGCAGCCCCTGCCCCATATTTAGGCTTCCACTGTGTCCCCTCCCTGATATATATGTGTATGTCCCTCTCAGACACTCTCACACCACACACACACACACACACACACAGCTAAAGGAGAGAGGAACAGCTGTCAGTATGTGAAAGGCCACACAGCCTGATGGGGGAATACAGAGCAAGAGCATTATGGGCTCTTCCTTCTCCAGAGACAGGGGCCATTTGCAGTTTTCCTCCTAAGTGAAAGCCATCCCTAGTGAAAACAGCATCCTTGGGGGTCTGGAGTTGGGTATTCCCTCTCTAGACTACTGTGGGCATCAGGTCCCTGCTGCTAGGAGGGAAACACCTGGTCTCATCTTTGGCAGCCCTCGGTGACCATGAGCCTCTTGGAGGATGGGGGTAGGGGGACAATGGTTTCTCCAAACCTGTTGGAAAAACAAGCTGGGAAATTGAAGCACATGATTACTATAACTGAATTGAACCAATCACAATTCTGCTCCACAAGAAGGACTTTGGTGGGGAGGAAGAGGTGCAAGTAGATCTGCTCAGGTTCTCACCAAGAGGGAAGGCTGGGCCCACTGCCCTGAGAATGTACCCTGCACACTGCGAATGCTGAATTCAGGCAAGCAAGGGAGAAGATTGTGGATGAGGGATCAGAAAAGATGATATCACAGTCCAATACCCTCAAAAGAAAGATGACACTCATACTACCAAACATGCTATACAGATTTAATGCAATTCCTATTAAAATTCCAATGTCTTTCTTCATAGACATAGAAAAAAGCAGCTGTAAAATTCATTTGGAAAAATGAGAGACCCCCCCATAGCCAAAGTAATTCTTAGCAAGAAAAGTGAAGCAGGAGACATCACAATAAAATACCTTAAATTATACCCCAGAGCTATAGTAACAAATACAGCATGGTACTGGCACCAAAACAGACACATGGACCAATGGAACAGAATAGAGGACACAGAGACAACCCCACATAAATACAGTTATACTAGACAGAGGAGCTAAAAACATACATTGGAGAGAAGATAGCCTCTTCAACAAATGGTGCTCGGAAAACTGGCAATCCATATGTAGTAGAATGAAATTTAACCCCTATCTCTCACCCTGCACAAAACTCAACTCAAAGTGAATCAAGGACCTGGGCATTAGACCAGAGACCTTGTGCCTACTACAAGAAAAAGTAGACCCAACTCTCCAACATGTCAGCTTAGGAACTGAATTCCTCAACAAGACTCCTAAAACATAAGAAGTAAAATAAAAATAAACAGGATGGTATAAAATTAAAAAGCTTCTTCACAGCAAAGGAAACAATCAAGAACATGAAAAAGAGCCCACAGAGTGGGAGAAAAATTTTTGCTGACCACACCTCAGATAATGCATTAATTTCTAGGATATACAAAGAACTCAAAAAGCTTAACAATAGAAAAATAAAAAACAAATAATTCAATCAATAAATGGGCAAAGGAACTAAAAAGACACCTCTCAAAAGAAGAAATACAAATGGTCAACAAATATGTGAAAAAAATGTTCACTGTCTCTAGCAATTAGAGAAATGTAAAACTACATTTAGCTGGGCACAGTGGTCCATATCTATAATCCCAGAGGCTCAGGAGGCTGAGATGGGAGGATCATGAGTTCAAAGCCAGCTTCAGCAAAAGCAAGGCACAAAGCAACTCAGTGAGACCCTTTCTCTAATAAAATACAAAATAGGACTGAGGATGTGGCTCAGTGGTCAAGTGCCCATAAGTTCAGTCCCAGTCTACCCCCCCCCAAAAAAAAAACTACACTGAGCTTTCACCTCACTCCATCAGAATGGCAATTATCAAGAATACAGGTAACAGTAAATGTTGGTGAGGATGTGGGGGAAAGGGTACACGTACATATTTCTGGTGGGACTGCAAATTGGTGCAATCACTCTGGAAAGCAGTATGGAGATTCATCAGAAATCTTGGAATGGAAACACCATTTGACCTGGTTATACCATTCCTCAGTATGCATCCAAAGATGTTAAAATCAGTATATTACAGTGACATAGCCACATCAATGTTTGTAGCAGTACAATTCACAATATCTAAGCTTTAGAATCAACATATGTGCCCATCAACAGGTGAATGGATAAAGAAAATGTGATATATATATATATATATATATATATATATATATATATATATATACACAAACATATATAAACATACAATGAAATATTACTCAGCCATATAAACATACAATGGAATATTACTCAGCCGTAAAGAAGAGAGGCTATATGACATTTGATGGTAAATGGATGGATCTGGAGACTATCATGTTAAGTGAAATAAACCAATCCAGAAAACCAAAAGTCAAATATCCTCTCTGATATGCAGATGCTAACACAGAACAGGTGCAGGGGAAGGAATAGAATTGTATGGATTAGATAAAGGAGAAGGAAGGGAAGAGAGAGGGATGGGAATAGAAAAGACAGTGGAGTAAATCAGACAAAACGTTCCTATGTTCAAATATGAAAACACTACAGTGAATCTTACTATTGTGGATATCCACAAGACTGGGGTCCTAATTAGAATAAGATATATCCCATGTTTGTATAAACATATCAAAATAGATTCCATTGTCATGTACAGCTAAAAAAATAAAAAACAAAAAAGTTTAAAAAAAGAAAGATGGCACAAAGACTCAGAAGAGAGAGAGAGACACTAATGTTGGACTTGAATGGCAGAACTGCCCATGGTTCAGTCAAAATGGAGCATGTATTGTGAGTAAGAGCCACAAAAGGATTTTGCAAAAGATACTCAGAAATGGCAAGGTCACACATCAAAGCTACAAAATGAGGCATAGAACAGGGCCATGGGAACAAAGAAGGTCAGAGAGGAATGAAGTCAAGAGACTGTGAGGGCAGTACCCAGGCTTAGTCAGCAAGAAGGCCCCTATAGTTTGACTTGATGGTCAAGAGAAACTGAAGGAAGGACCAGGTCTATTTGGGGATGACAGGGAGGAAGTCCATTGCCTAGTCCCCCACTTTCTGATTTCTTGATCTCAGAAACAGCTGTATCTACCCTTCTTTTCTGGAACTTGTCACCTTCTGACTCCTTTCAGGACTTTGCACTGACATGTCTTTCCTCTCCGACTGTATGGGTGGGCAGCTTGCCAAGTAGAGGAACCACATATGGCTTGGTCCTGGGTCGCTATGATGCCCAGGCCATTGATGCTGAACGCATATGTTGTTTTAAATGACTTCACCTCCAAATCCAGTGTAGCAACCACACAATTGCAGATATGAGGTCAGAACCATTGTCATGACTCGAAGAATTCATGGAGACTGGGAGGTTTACAAGTACAGCATCAGCTTTCCAGAATGAGGAAAGGAAGACTGGTGATACCAACCCACTTCACTCAGTTTAGAACCTTGACCAAATTCTCCAAAGTGTTAAGTGGCTAGTTCTCAGGAAACTTCCAGGGAAGATGGCCTCACAAGGAAGCAGTGTGCTCACCAAGTTCACATCAGGGCCAGTTAGGTCTCATTTTATTCCGTAACTATGTTGGTCTCTGGAGTACAGCAAAGCTTCTGACAAGGACCCTTGCTCTGTCCTTGTGAATAAAATGAAGAACTGTGGGCTGGAGAAGGTCATATGAGGTGAGTTAGTCACTGAATAATTGAACTTAAAAAGCTTTGATTGATGTCAACCAGGAAGAAATTATTTAGCAACTGCCACAGGGCCCTGGGCCTCCAGCCCATCCTGCACACTAAGGTTAATAGTGATCTGCAGGAGGACTCAGAAGACCTGGTCACCAGAGACCCAGATCTCCAGAGACCCAAAGCTGCAAGGAACAAGTACTTGGTTGAATCAAAAAATGAAAAGGAAAAAAAAAAAATTCTCAACAGGTTGGAACCAGCCAGATCAAATTAAATAGGAGTGAATGTAAAGTCTTACACTGAGATCCAAAGCTGAAGTGTGCAAATACAGGCTGGGGAGACAGAGCTTCACAGCCACATGTGTGAAAAAGACCCAAAGCTTTGGATTGGCCACAGGCTTCACAGAATCCAACAGTGTGACGTGGTGGCTAAAAAAGCTAATGAAATCTTAGGCTGTATGAATAGAAATACAGTTCCCAGATGCAGGGAGCTAATAGTTCTGCAAAACTCCCACCCGTCCAGAACATCTGGAATATGGGGCCTAACTGTAGGGCCCACATTTACCAAGACACATTCATAAACAGCCAGGAAGGGTCACCGAGGCTGGGGAACCACAGTACTTGAGAATTGGTAGGAGAAACAGGGGCTCTTTCCCCCATCCAAAGGGGTTCGTGAGCCTTGTCTTAAAATAGCAATATTCTGGCAAGGTGTGATCCTATTGAGCACTATTCTGTGCTACGCACTGTGTGGAGGACTTTACCCATGTTGAACCCCTTAACGCTATAAGGGAAGGAGTTCTTACTCCCCTTTGACCCAGAGGAGTAACAAAGTCTCACATCTAGAAAGTAGCAGAGCCAGTACCCAACCCAGATCTGCTGGGTTCCAAAGACCATGCTTTCGTCTAAATAGCTAAAGGCCAACATGGGGCAGAGGGAACAAGGGTGGTCTGTATGGTCCAAAAGGCATATCTGGGATCTGTGGATGGAAACCACTGGAAAGTATAATTTCAGCTCAAGCATGCATGGTGTTTGTGGGTTTTTGCTTTGTTTTGCTTTGACTTTTTATTATGGAAAATTTCAAAAAATATGTAAAAGTAGACAGAATAGTTTCATGAGCCCCCATGGATATACCCATCATCCAGTTTTAACGATTAGCAACTCATGGACAATCTAACTTTACCCTGTCCCCCACCTACTCCCCTTCTGAGGATTGTTTTGAAGCAGATTCCAGCAATCTTATCAGCATGTATACAGATGGTGATTTTAACAGCCTTGTCCTGAGCTAGGACTGGCATCCAGGAGAGAAGGAGCTTGTTTTAGTCAGCTTTTTCACCGCTGTGACTAAAAGGCTCAACAAGAACAATTGTAGAGGAGGAAAAGTTTATTTGGGGACTCGTGGTTTCAGAGGTATCAGTCCATAGAGAACAGGCTCCATTCCTCCAGGCTCAGGTGACACAGGACATCATGGCAGAAGAGTGTGGCAGAGGGAAGCAGCTCACATGGTGATCAGGAAGCAAAGGGAGAGACTCCACTACCAGATACAAATATATACCCCAAATTCAAGCCTCCCATGGCCCACCTCCTTTAGCCACACCCTACCTGCCTTCATTTACCACTCAGTTAATCCCATCAGGGAATTAATTCATTGATTGGGTTAACACTCTTATAACCCAATCATTTATCCTCTAAACTTTCTTGTATTCCTTCACACATGAGCTTCTGGGGGACACCTCGCATCCAAACCATAACAGAGCTCATTTTCACTAGAGGTTTAGAAGTATCCCTGAGGCCATTCTCCATCCACAGCAATAGAGAATGGCCATGCCAGTTCCCTCTGGCTTCAAACATAACTGAATTGATTGGGTGCAGGTCAAGGAGCAGAGAGGCCAGAGCTACTATCTGGGCAAAGAAGATTTCTGAAATGCCTTGGGATGACAAGAATATTCCTAGCAGTGCAAGCTCAGGAGCCCTCCATGATCCTTAGCATGCCACTGTCCTACCCCTGCCACCCAAGTTTTACTCAGAAAGAAGTATATATTTCTCCACCCTTAACACACACACATACCCACACACTCAAACACATTCACATACTCATACACCCTATTAGAGTCTTTGGAAGGCACGAAGGCATGTCCTAGGCAGCCTCTCACACCTTGCCCTGGAGCCTGGCATGAGTCACCTATTCACCATGGACATGTGGGCACAGGTCTTCATGGGAGCCGTGGGAGCAAGCAAACTTCAAGGTTTCAGGGGCCGCCAACCTCCAGGCCTCGGCTACACTTTTAGCAAGTTGTTCTCGGCCCTGTCCACCATCCCTCAGTGCCCTTTTATGTGTGTCCCTTCTTTATCAGACCCTCTTCTGGCCTTCAGCAGGGACTTCAACCCCAGTGGGGGACAGCTGGAAGCAGAAATGCTGGGGTTGAAGTGCCCTCACCAACCAGGATAACAGCACTTGATACACTTCAGAGCAAGGAACCTGAATCATTCCTTGGCCTTGACCTGAATAGAGGCTTATACATATGGCAATAGCATGACAGGTACACAGGCTCGTTTTAGTGGGCCCCAAGTGCAAATGTTTATGTTAGCTTACCAGCCTTTGGCTAGAAGGCAAGGATTGGCCTCTTGATGTTCTCTCTAAATGGAGACCAATGACAATCAGGATTTTATGATATTATTTATTTACTCATTTTTGCTACCAAGGATTGAACCCAGGGGCATTTAACCACTGAGCCACATACCAAGGGCTTAAGTTGTTTGGGCCCTTGCTAAGTTGGTGAGGCTGGCCTCGAACTTGCAATCCTCCTGCCTCAACCTCCAGAATAACTGAAATTACAGGTGTGCACCACCATACCCAGCTTCTATTCTTCCTTTGAACCTGGCAGAGAGACTAAGGCTTGCCCCAACAGCTGACACACATTGTGCACCAAAACATCCTCAAATAGAAGACTAAGTGGCCAAGAGCCTCACTTGACCCAATTCACTGGGAAATCTCAATACAGAGGTCCTCATAATGCCAAAGACTGATGGTCTCTGTGACTCGGAGAGGAAAGTGGTCCTTCCCCATGGCCTTTGGTAGATGTGGCAGGACTGGTCAAGAAAAGGACACTGTGTGGTATCTCCCTACTCTACAATCTTCTTACAAGCCCCTCCATCTGGTACACAGCACATGCTTTCTGGAGACATCTCTTGCATAAGAATCCTTATGTTATTTAACTTGGCATGCATTTCTGTGTGTGTTGGGTGTTTGTTGTCTCTTCAATTAGACTGCAAGGCCCCCAAGAGCAGGAGGTACCCCTTCATCCATACTGTCCTTGTGAGCACAGAGCTGGGAACCTGGAAGGCTTCAGATCAACCTGCTTCTTGCTTCTGAGGTTGAGCTACTGCTCAGGGTCCCTCCACAAAGGGTGAAGATTCCAAATGCCCCCTAAGTTCTGAGTCTCTATGCCAAGGGGCCTTCCTGAACTTTCAGAAACTCTCTTCCTGGATATTTCTTTCTCTGGAAAAATCGGCCCAGGCCTCTGAGCACCGAGGTCTCTCTAGTGCATCTCTGTACCACTGTGTCTGTGAGTGGATGTCTTATAGTCTCTGGGAAATGAGGGCGGGGCCAATGCAAACATCACAGCTGAATAGAATCTTTGTGGCCTAATGATTTTGGAAAACGATTTGCACGGCAGGCTTATTATCCAAAGGATGGGAACCAGCTGTTCCCCCTTTCTCTGACAGCAGGATAAGAAGGAACAAGAACTGCAGTTGAAGAGCCCAAGGTTTCTGATCTGGAGGGGCCAGTGATACAGGACCTTGCAGTCCTAGATTTGGGGATGCAGCATCTTCTGTAGAAAGCTCTAAGAGCAGATCACTTTCCATTCCAGCTCAATCTGGGCAAAGAATTCTTCTCTCTGGAACCAAGGGATGGACATGATGACTCAAAGAGAATCAAGGAACAAGAAGGCCCAGGATGAGCAGCACTTGGCAAGACCTGGACAGGAAGTAGGAAGTAAAAGGGCTTGGTGAAGACTTGGGAGAGAGATTTGGGGACTTCTTGGACTAGAACTCCATCTAAGAGACTGAGTAATCACAGGGGAACTATTCCTCATCAAAAGCCATCTATATATCAGGACCTGTGCCAGAGACTTCTGAATTAATCTCATTCATCCCTCAAAGCAAGATTTTGAGACAAGAGGTTACTGTGTCCATTTTATTAATAAGGAAACTGAGGCTCATTCAGAAAGGTGAAATGACTTGTTCAAGGTCACACACAGAAAATGGCAAGGCTAGGGTTTGAGCCTGGGTCTGGCTCCTAAGTCAGTGCTCTCTGCTACTCAACAGTGTCCAAGAAGACCAATGACAACCTGGGGCCACTCCTGCTTGTGGAGAAGGAGGGGGGAAGGGGATGGCACCCTTATCAGAAACAAAGTTACTGCATCAGGCCATTCCACCATGGGGCAAGGTCCTCCGGACCCAGTCACCCTCATTCTTTGATGTCCCAGCCTTGGGCACCATGGTTGGCTGGGAGCAACCATTGTGCAAGAGCCCTTCCTGCCTCCAAAGAGAACAGGTGTCAGGGCCCCAGGCTCAGAAGTCAATGAGAACAGGTCTGCTCTCATTCAAAGTGAAGTTGCACCCAGGCATCTGGTACTCTCTGCTAGCACCACATGAGTGCCTCCTGAGATGCACTAGGAGGTTGGTCCCCACCCGCATGGAGCTTGTGATAGGCTGAAGGAGATAACGTGTGTACTAATGCCCAAGGATGGTACCATGCAACTGCCTAATCAGTAAGTGTTCAACTATCCATGGCCGAATGAAGGTCACTATGATGAGAAGATCTGAGCCATTGGGAGAGTCAAAGTGCAGAATCCATAGTGCCTGGTCTAGACCCATTTCTTCCTGGAAGGGGAACTCTGCTGCCTTTCACCAGCTGCAAGTATCCTGCTTAACTCTCTCCCTACTTCTCAGCCACCCCACCTGCTCTGCCCTGCCCACCAGAGATCATTCCCAGCCTCTCTCCTCCCTGCTGTCTCTGCAAACAGATCCATACCCTTTTGTGTTTTAAGGACTTTAAGGTTACTTGGACAGAGAAATAAGTGGTGGTGGGGGGCTGTCACCAGAATAACAGCCTAGGGGAAGCCTCAAAGGGTCAAGAGAGTAGAGTCCCAGTTGCCTTTGGCATTCATTGAAATGGAAATGGGGCTGAAGCAGCCCAGCCTTTCTCATAGGCATTTCCCAGACTCCTTTTCTTCCATGGTCTCATGGACACTGCTTGTAATGTTATTCTCTCTCTTTTATCCCTGAGCTTGGGGTCCTGTATTCCCCAGCAAGGCACCCTCATGATCAGCTCCCAACCCCCAGCCCTCATCACCATCAATAGGCCCTGGGGGGAGCAGAGACCCTCTTAGGGCAAAATAATAGGCATCTGTGATTAACATCATTCAAGTTGGACCAAACTCAAGTGGGTCATTTACATGAACCCTGGAATGTCAGTGCTGGGAGGGAGTTTACAGATCCTCTGGGTCATCCCTTCCCCCTGTCCCTACCCTTGAGGGGGACAAAGAAGGAAACTGAGGCCCAGAGAAGGGAAGGGAATTCCCCCAGGGTTAAACAGTGAGGAAGAGACTGAGACAGGACCAGGGGGCAGGGTTTTGGATAGCTCCAAAGGTTCTAGCCAATTTTGCTTTTTATTTCCAACTTTGAGGGCCAAGGGTCTGGGCCTCTGAGAATGAGCCATAGCTGGAACATCAGAGCCAACTCCCGCCTGCTTTACATGGGGGGTTTCCAAGGAGGGCTGCCCCTAACTACAGGACAGCTTAGGCAGTCCCTCAAGGCCCAAATGAAGGAAATCCCCAACCACTACTGGCCTACTATGTGCAAAATCCTCCCACATGGGTCATTTTATTTCATCCTCATGACAATACAGCCTAAGAAGAAGGCCTCACTATTATCCTCATTTCCTAGATGAGGAAACTAAGTGTCAGAACTGTGAAGGGAACTAGGAAAGGACTTATAGCTAGAAAGTGATCTTCTGGGATTGGAGCCTGTATCCTGTGACCTATATTCTTCGGCTCCTTAGAGGTGTGCCAGCCGTGAGCCAGCTCTCGCCCAGGCCCTTTTCCCCATCCCCTTCCAATATACTTGCCATTCATTTGGCTTGGCCTGGAGTGGCCAGTAGGGGATCCACAGATTAGTGCTCTGAGGAACACAGGCTGTGTCAGCCACCTCAGAGGACTCTCAAGAGCCCAGAGGGGTGGAGCTAGGGCTCAGTGGCAGAGCACTTGCCTAGCATGTGTGAGGCACTGGGCACTCAGCACCACATAAAAATCTATAAAAAATAAAGGTCCACTGATAACTAAAATATATATATGTATATATACACACACATATATGTATATACATATATATGTATATGCATATATATGTATATATGTATATACGTATATATAAGTAAAGAAATATTTATTTATTTATTTATTTATATTTTATATATAT
Organism: Callospermophilus lateralis; assembly: GCF_048772815.1. Lineage (NCBI taxonomy): Eukaryota > Metazoa > Chordata > Mammalia > Rodentia > Sciuridae > Callospermophilus > Callospermophilus lateralis. The sequence continues at coordinate 53,212,133 of NC_135325.1, read as the reverse complement.
AAAATAAATTCTTGGGGCTGGGGTTGTAGCTCAGCGGTAGAGTGCTCACCTAGCACATACGAGGGACTGGGTTCAAACCTCAGCACCACATAAAAATAAATAAATAAATAAATAAATAAATAAATGTGCTGTGTCCAACTACAACTAAAAAATAAATAAATAAATAAATTCTTTTAAAAAAAATCCCAAAGGCAGCTCTCAGCAGACTGCACAACAGGCAGATGTGGGGCAGACAGAGAGTGCCAGTCTTGTCTAGGTGTGGTTCTGAGTTCCTGTGATAGCTGGGTGTCTAAGTCAATTTGCAAATGCACATAGATGCTGGATCTGAGCCGGGCGCAGTGGCACATGCCTATAATCCTAGCCGCTTGGGAGGCTGAGACAGAAGGATTACAAGTTCAAAGCCAGCCTCAGCAAAAGCGAAGTACTAAGCAACTCAGTGAGATCCTGTTTCTAAACAAAATACGAAATAGGGCTGGGGATGGGGCTCAGTGGTCGAGTGCCCCTGAGTTCAATCCCCAGTGCCCAAAGAAAAAGATGCTGGATCTGTACAGGTGTGAGTATTTGAGGTTCTTTGAGTCAGCCTAGATGTCTAGCCATGTGTGCGATTCCCTACATGTGTCTATCAACATGTGGCACTTTGTCTGTGAATGTGTATTTCTTCATATAAATATGCATCTTTCTCTGGGTATACCTACAACTGTGTGTGTGGAGGACTATGAGCATGTGAAATCATCCCACCAGTGTCTAGGTGAGGGAGCGTGTGGCCATACCAGTACCTGCACCTGCTGACTTGGAGTTGTGTGCATGTTCAGGTGTGTATATGGTGTGTATAACTTAGACCATTTTCTGTGTGATGGGACATGCTTTACGAGGTCTCTTTGTGCCTGTGCATCTGGAGAAGGCTCTGCACCACACCTTTCTGGGTCTAGGGGTATCTGTGATGGTTTGCCTAGGCACAGCACGTGTGTGTGTCTGCACACACACTTAGGTCTGGGTACACCTGAGCCTCTGAGGGTGCCTGGAACACATGGACATCCATGTACTCTTTGGACCCCATCTCAGTCTTCACCTGTGAGTCTCAGCAATCTCCAACATTCCCTGCAGCCTTATGACCCGCCCTCCCTGCTGTGGAATCAGGACCCTTCAGTGTGAGCATCCCTGCACACCCTGCCAAATGCACTAATCCCCCTGGGGAAGTGATTACCAACAACCATACACAGCCGGAGTTGCTTAATCACTCTTAAGAAATTTCTTTATAATCTGAGTAAATTACTTTAATTACTTGCAACTACCAATTAGTGTTTGAAGGTTTCCCTTCCAGAGAAACAAGCCTCCCCCTCTGGACGTGCAGTCTCCTCCTCCTCTTCCCAGAGGAGGGCTGCTCACCTGGCCAGCCCTCCTACCAGGCGCCAGACTGCCCCTTCTTCTGCCCACAAGGCCCCAGGCACAGTGGCCAAGTCCCTGGCTTGGCTTCAGGAGGGCTCAGTTTCTCACTGGTGCTCCAAGGCCTCCTCGCCAACTGCAGGCCCAGCTCATAAAGGGGAGGCTGAAGAGTCTGGTGGTTAGGACACCAGTGGCGAGGACAGTCTAGCCCTCTGAGCTCACCCCCAAGGGCCTGGCTCAGTCCTGGTCTTCTTCTTCTTTTGACACTACAGATTGAACCCAGGGGCACTTAAACAGCGAACCACATCCCTAGCCCTCTTTTTATATTTTATTTAGAGACAGGGTCTTGCTGAGATGCCTGGTGCCTCACTAAGTTGCTGAGGCTGGCTTTGAACACACAATCCTGCCTCAGCCTCCCAAGCCACTGGGATTACAGGCATGTGCCACTGCATGTGCGTTAGGTCCTGGTCTTGTTCCAGGATCTACCATCTTTGTCCAGAATGTCCCCTCTCTGGGACTCCTTCCTCCCCAGCCATCAGAGAAAATGGTTGCTACCTCTGAGCTCTTGCACAGATGGGCCCAAGTTGGTGTAGGCATGTGAAGGCCAAGCATCCCTCCCAGTCAGGATGCTGTCAGCTTCTGCGGAATTCTAGAAGAGGTGCTGAGCCTACCCAGAGAAAAGGCAGCATGTTGAATGGAGGAAGAACACTGGCTGGGGTTAGAGTCCTGCCTCTGCCTTATCTAAACTGTACAACCTTGGACAAGTTACTTCCTCACTCTAAGCTTCAGTTTCCCTATCTGTAAAATGAGAAAGATGATACTGATTTCATAGTTTGGTGTGAAGATTAAAGCCCCACCCCCATAGCATAGTGCCAAGTACAGAAGAAACATAGAATACATGCTAATAATTCCCAGTGTGTTAGGGGCTGGGAACACAGACAAACAGGCCCCTGTTACTGCCTACAGGAAGTTTCTAGTCTTATAAAGGAGATAAAACATGTGGAGAAATAACTAGAACAAAAGGAGAATGGTGGTGTTTGCCCTCACAGGGAAATAATCACTAAGTGTTTTCCAGAAAAACAATAGTAAGAAAGGGGCGCTGAGACTATAGCTCAGTGGCAGAGTGCTTGCCTAGCATGGATGAGGCACTGGGTTTGATCCCCAGCCCCACATAAAAAATAAAGACATATTGTCCATAAACAACTACAAAAATTTAAAAATAATGTAGGGTTATTGAAGGAGTCTGTCTCTTTTTTCTTTCTTTTTTTAAAAAAAACTTCTTAATTGTTAATAGACCTTTATTTTATTTATTTATATGTGGTGCTGAGAATCAAACCCAGTGCCTCACACATGCCAGACAAGTGTGCTACCACTGAGCCCCAGTCCCAGCCCTTTTTTCTTTATTTTTTTTTTTTAGGGGGGGTGAGAGATGGTACTGAGGATTTAACTCAGGCCCACTTCATCACTCAGCCCCAGCCATTTTTATTTGTTTTTATTTTGAGACAGGCTCTCATTAAGTTGCTTAGAGCCTTTCCAAATTGCTGAGGTTTGCCTCTAACTTGCAATCCTCCTGCCTCAGCCTCCTGAGATGCTCGGATTACAGGCATGCGCCACACACCTGGCAGGAGGCTGTTTCATCTGGCATTCAATATACCACCTAATTCCCGTTGGTCCCTCTCTGGGTTCAGTTGAGACCTGGACACCTGGGAGGAAGCATCTTTGTGTAGCATAGCCATATAGGAAGTTCCAACCCCCCACCATGACTGCACTGGCCCATTGGGGTGCCTTCATGGGTGTGCACGTGTGTGCCTGTCTGTGGCCACATATGCACACATGTCTAAATCAACATGCTGTGTGTGTGTGCACATGTGCAGGAGAAACTGGGGATAAGAAAAAGAACAGATGAAAATGAGGTAATAAACGAAAGTACTAGAAGGCTGGAGGTGGGGCTTACTGGTAGAGGGCTTGCCTAGTGTATGCCAGGCTCTGGGTTCCACCACCAGCACTTGCACCAAAAAAAAAAAAAAAAAAAAAATGATACCTAGGGAGCAAGGCTGCCACGTCCCCTCTGCCAGCTCTTTTCTCCCTCTTCACAGTGTTTGGTAGCAGCCCCTTCTTATAGAGCTCCAGGGCCCACCTAGCCAGCCATGGCTCCCTTCAGCCCCTCTCTTCCATGCAGGTCTCCTACCCCTGAGACAGCTCTGTGATACTCCTGATTCCTTCCCGCCTTTATCTGGACACATAGTTCCCAGGGCATTTGCTCCTCCCCTGTCCAATTAGGTTGGTCCCACAGTTCTGACACCTAGATTCTATTAGTATCTCTGGGGTTTTTTTCTGTTGGTTTTTTGTGGCACTTGGGATTGAACCCAGGGCCTTGTGTATGCGAGGCAAGCACTCTACCAACTGAGCTAGATCCCCAGCCTCAATATCTCTGTTGTAAAGATGGGGAAACCGAGGCACAGAGAAATGATGTGACTTATCCCCCGCAAACTGTGTTTGAAGATAAGTTCTTCAACCCCTAGTCTCTCAGTAGGGCGTGGCCTCTGGGGTTCCCACCAGGCCTGGGAGGGGCAGGAGGGGGTTGAAAGGAAAGGCTGCTTCTTTGTCTAGGAGCTTGCAGCCACTTGGGTCCCAGCTCCACACCCTTTTCTAGACCTCAGTTTCACCAGCCCTCCTTTTCCACGCCCCACAGAGCCACAGAAATCAGCAGCCTCCTGGGCAGGCAGTAGGGCTGTGAGGGTTAATTAACTGTTTCCCAAAGAGCTTTGAAGATGAAGGCTCCTGGGTGTGTGGGGGGAGGCTGGCTTGCAGGCAGGCAGAGCCGCCAATGAGTTGGGGCGCCAGGTAGTTATTAAGGAAAAATCCCCAGCTTCTGGCCTCCACTCCACCCACCCCCTGCCAGGTGCTGCCAATGGGCTGTGCACTTTGTAAGCTCTCTGGACTCCATGCCCTACCTTGCCTGGACGTGCTCTTTGCAAGTGCGCAGCCCTAGTGAAGGGGGGTCAAGCCCCTGTCCTCTAGTGTGCAAATGGGGAAACAGAGAAGGGAACTCAGGCTGTAGGCAAGGCAGGTCCCAGGGCCACATGGAGTGGCCGGTGGAGGCATTACCCAAACATCCTGCCTGTGAGCCTGTCCCAGCTCGATTTGGGGAGTGAGACTACTGGCTCTGGCCTTAGCTCAACCATGCAAGACTCTTCTGCCATGGGCCTGATCCAGAGGGCCAGAAGGATGGCTATTGATTCCGTGTCCTGTGTCATCAGAAGGCCAGAATTGGGATCTGAAGTGTTTTTCCCCTAAGAAAATCAGGTAGAAAATAAATCTCCTACCTGAAAGCTAGACCCTGTCCTCTAAGAACGTGTGATCTAGTTAGAAGGATAGAGTTATAATAAGATCAAACATAACCATTCGACCCAGCAGTCCCCTTCTGGCTAACTGTCCTACAGAAGTACTAACTTCCATGCAAGACACTGTACACAATCTAAAGGACCATCATCCCAGGCTTGGTGGCACGGGCCTGTAATCCCAGTGACTCAGGAAGCTGAGGCAGGAGGATCCAATGTTCAAAGCCAGCCTCAGCAACTTAGCAAGGCCCTAAGCAACTTAGTGAGACCCTGTCTCTAAATTAAAAAATAAAAAGGGGCTAGGGATGTTGCTCAGTGGCTGAGCAGCCCTGGGTTCAATCCCTGGTTGAAAAACAAAAATGGCGAACCCAGAGGTACAGAGGGCATGGGTAGTAGCTGCACAGGGCCTGGCTGGGAGACAGTGCTGAGCACCTCTTCCATGTCCTTCATCCTGGCCTCAGCCCTGAAGCACACACCTTAGTGCCTCCATATGCAGATGACAGTCTGGAGACTCAGAGACAGAATGACTTGCCCAGTGTCATCATCTACCAAAAGTCTAAATCTGCACTTGAACTGAAAATTCAGACTGTGTTCACGGGATCCCCACCCATAGTGCAGGAGAAGCTGGCTGTTTGAGCAGCCCCTCAGGGTCCCTACTTCCTCTTCCTTCTCCCGCCTCTAGAACGCAACCCTCAGCAAATCTCAGAGCTCAATTTAGAAAGGGTACATGCGCCTTTGGTGCCAGCTGGCCTGTGGGCAGAGGCAGGGTTAGCCATGGTCACATTCCCTGGAGGCTCTCCCACCAGCATCCTGCAAGGCTGGCTGGGATCCCTTGGCTGTGGGCAGAGTCTTGGAGAGAGCGTCATCCTGGAAGAAAAAGAGCAGGGACTCCCATATTTCCTTTTCTCTGCTGCCTCCTACCCCCTGTGGCAGGACAGTGTGAGACTGCCTGGAAAGCAGGGGGAGGGGAAGAAAGAACAATACAGAAGGTGCCTTAGGGTACCCAAGGGATGAGCTGGTATCCCTCAGGCTGGAGAGTGGGCTCTCAGTGTCTCTTGCTATCTACCCCTGCTCTTAGCAAACTATCCTATCAGCCATTTGGGGTGGCCATCCTAGCCTACCTGTCCCCTCAAACTTCAGGGTGCAACAATCAAGACACAAGCCCTTTCCAGGCCCTCCATGGACTCCTGGCTTCTCACTCCCACTGGGTGGGTTGCCCCTCTGATGGACTAGGCAGGACTAGAATATGCTGGGTTCCCTCCCACCCTGGTCCTAGGGATTGAACCCAGGAGCACTTTATCACTGATGGACACCCCCAGCCCTTAAAAAAATATTTTTTGAGACAGAGCCTCACTAAGTTGTCCAGGCAGCCTTCCAATGTGTGATCCCCCTGTCTCAGCCTCCACATTTGCTGAGGTTACAAGCATGCACCACTCCCAGCTTTGAGGTCTATGCTCCTTCTCTAGTCATGGCTCAGAGTTCTCTGGACTCTCACTTGGAAATCCTAAACCCCCTTAGCCAATTGGCCATGTGACAAAAGAAATAATCACAGCCTAGAAAAAGCTCTGTCCCACTGTTGCTTGACTGAGGCACCACAGGCAGTGCCAGGAGGACACCCACCTGGATACTGGAGAGACCTGCCGAGGCCGAGTCCCAACCCTGCCTGAATTCACTGAGACCTGCTTCCTATTATAACCTCCATGTCACAGGGTTGCTGGAGGCTCAAATGAGTCAATGGATATAAACAAACTTTGTAACAAGAATAATTTATTGGGTGCTCACTATGTACCAGGCACTATTTTGAGCACTTTATAGTATTAACTCATTTAAGTCTCACAGCAACACTGTGACCTGGGGACCTGCCCTATGGCAATTTTACAGAGGACCTGGGGTAGACCTAAGGTACAGAGAGACTACCTAACCGGCCCTAAGTCACAGAGCTAATGAGTGGCCGAACTAGGATTTAAACCCAGGCCGCCTGATTCCAGAACCTTCCCCGTTAACCATTATGCTATACTATAAAAGACTGCACATGCCTCAGTATTATTTTTTAATAACTGCCTCTCACTGAGGCTGACTGTGGTTGGAACTCTTCAGAAAAGGGAGAGCAAATGAGGCTTTGGAGCGGGAAAACCAAGTGCCTGAGTTTTGAAGCGCTCTGCAGAGGTCAGCTCCCGCCTGCCCTAGCCAAGGGCCTGAAGCCCCTTCCCCACTCACCACCTTGGATTTGGGGGAGCATCGGGCAGCTCCCATCTGCTCTGGCTGCTGGGGCAGGTTTCTGGGGCAGGAGCAGCAGGCGAGCCGCTAATCAGAAGCAGCGGGCCTGCCCAGGCTGTGCCCCGACGGCTTGGCGGGCTCCTAGGCTGAGGCGGGCGGCGAGTGCCTGCTGAAAGGCCCCTGCTCCACCCCGGAGCTACCGGCGGCGGGCGGCGGGCGGCGGGCGGCGGGCAGCGGCGGCGGCGCGATGATGGAGAGCCCGAGAAGCCCCTCCCCAGGGGCCCGCTGCCCGCCGCTCTGCTTTGATAGCCCGGTCTGGGCGGCAAGTCCGCAGTCCAGCAGCTCCCCCGGCGCGCACATTCTTCCTGGCCAAGAAGGAACGCAGTGAGCTAACGGGATCCAGATGTGTGACTCGGCTGGGCTTGAACCCCAAATACCCCAAATACCAGCCAGGCCACTGGGAGACCCAGGGGTGCACAGGAAGGAGGCTGGGACTCCTGGCCTCCTGGAGGACTCCAGTCTCAAGTCCCTCTAGTTGTGCTCCAGGGAGCAGGGGGCAGGGCTCAGGCCTCTGTTCTCTTTCAATTCTGGGTTTCATGCCAATCTTCAGCCTGCTGGGCTCACCAACTGCCTTCCTTTGGGAGTTGGTGAGCCTGGTGGGTAGCTCTGATGCTCATGGTAGAGGTGGTGTGTGCCTGTGGGAGTCAGAAGCCCCCTATAATGGCACTGCCAAGCAGGATTCTGCCCCCTCTCCTGAGTACCCAGCCTAAGCTGGCCCTATATGCCCAGGGTGCAGGCTTTTGGTCAGCCATGAAGCCCAGGGATCACAAGACCTGAATGTCAACTCAAGCTCCACTGTGTCCTACTGGCAGGGCCCTGTACGTGTTGCTTGGGTTTTCTAGGGCTTAGTTACTTCTCTCTACATTGAGAGCATGTGTGGATAGTTCTGCCATGTGAGGGAACATGGAGCCTGGCCCTGAAAGCTGACTCTGGTCCCCGGTGGTGGCAGTGAAATGAAGCCAACTTTCCAGAGACCTCAGGTCAGTGGCATGGTTCCTGCTTGTACTTGCTTCCTTTCTCTCACTCAGGGCCAGGGCATGTGTGTCTGGGTCCCTGTCACTGCAACCAGAAGCTGGGAAGAAAATGAGCGCAGACAAATATGGGTGCCCCCTTGGATATGTCCCTTTAAGAACAGGTGCCGCACAACGCATGGCCCTATGTTCATGGGTAGGCTGGGATCCCAGGCCAACCAAGGAGTGTTACGTGCATATGTGGCCATTCGGGGTGTGAGATAAATGGTTTGTAATATAATATGATGGACTCTTTAAAGATCTCCCTATCCCCGCAGCTCCCTTCCAGCCTCCAGCAAGCTCAGAGAGCTTGAAATTGCACCATTAGCACTTTACAGTAAGTTATTATTTGCCATTGACACCACAGTGTGAATTAGCTGATTAGCTTGCTGGAAGACTGAGAGCAATGGGAGGGGGACCATTCCTCAGCCTGGCAGGGTAGATCTAGACCTGAGTCAGAAGCAGGGGAATAGGCTAAGCACCCATGGTTGAAGAGCCGACAGAGCAGGGGCATGACACCTTTCGGATCATTGCACTACGAAACAGAAGATTCAAGTTTAAGTTGTGCGATTGCTGCTGACACGGTTGTATACCCACATTCAGGCCACACTCTTTTTTGGCACCTCATTGTCCTTACCTGTGCAGGAGAAAGTGCCTGTCCTAGATAGGGTCAAGGAAGATGGAGGGATCTCTAAGTGCTGTTTTAAGGAAGAACATTCAAGGGTTTTGATTTCCAGGTGCAGCTCAGAGCTGGGCTGAGGCCAGAGCCCCCCTATGGTCTTGAGAAAGTGAAGGAAGCAGGGTCTTAGGAAGAGAAATGTCAAAGCCATAGGAGTGGGGAGTAGGAAGTTCACGCTTTGTGGGGGTCCCAATTCCTGGTCTACACAGGCTCAGGAAGGTAGATAAAGAAAGAGGGGCGGGAATGAGAGAGGGAGTGAGAAGGCTAACCCCAGCCTATCCCCCTCACTGCATTCGCTTTTAAAATAAAACCCATTTATATATAAATGTTGGCCTGATGCCCAGTCTCTGTAGAAAAGCTTTTCTGTATTAAACGCTACAATGAATTAAATTAACCATAATGATTTCTTTGTGAATGGAAACCTCTCTCTCTCTCTCTCTCTCTCTCTCTCTCTCTCTCTCTCTCTCTCTGTCTCTCTCTCTGCCCCCCTTTCTCCCCTCCTTTGTAACATGGTTTTGATCAGGTTTTCCCCTCCCTCCCTCCTCAACTCCAACACCACCCAGCTCTCCACCCCCAACACCCCTCCCTGTAAGTGACCAGTTCTGTGAGTCCTTCCCAAGACCAAACTGATAGCTTATGGTATTCGATGGGAAGCAGAAATCAGCCAGCCCAAGGGGGCTCATGGGTACAGATGGGGCCAAGGGCATGTCCTGGGAAAGCACGTGCCCACCACAATTTCCACAGGAGGTTCACTGCCTGCACAACCCGCATCTGAGCCTCACTTGGTTCAGACATAAACTGGAGTGGGTGGTGTTTGAGTTCTACCAGCTCAAGCAGGGAAACTAGAGAGGAATGCTTCTGTGGGTGCATGAGCAGGGTAAATGGGTGGTAAATGAGTGTGACTGAGAACATACCCAGCTACAGGGCATCTCCAGGTATGGGTACCTGGACTCTTGTCCATACTAGCTCAGTCTCCCATATGCTTGTGCATGGTGGCAGGAGCCTGAGTATATGTGAGTCTTGATGAGCAGCGGACCTTACCTGGGGCTAGGCCCCGCACAAAGGCAGAGACACTAGATACTCTCTCTTAGCCACTCACAATGCTGTATAGGGAATGGTCAGAAGAGGGACAGGGGACTGTGGCTGGGAAGAACCAGGGAGGCTTCCTAGGGGTGGAAGCTCTTAACCCAGGAAACAGAAAAATGGGTTCCTATAACAGCAATCTTTTGGCCTGGAGTGGTGGTGCACACCTGTAATTCCAATGGCTCAAGAGGCTGATGCAAGAGGATTGGGAGTTCAAAGCCAGTATCAGCAAAGGCGAGGCACTAAGCAACTCAGAGAGACCCTGTCTCTAAATAAAATAGGGCTGGGGATGTGGCTCAGTGGTTAAGCACTCCTGGTTTCAATCCCTAGTACCAAAGGGGGGAAAAAAAAAGACCAACAATCTTTCCCATGAACACACATTTCTAAGGCTCTTTTATAGGCATTATGTCATTTCTCCCACACATCAAGCCTATAAAGTATGTGTTATTATCCCCATTTGAGAGACGAGAAGACTGAGGGTTTTCAAGCCTCTGGTACCAGTTAATAGGCCCTGCCTGGTCCCAGCCCACCACACATTCCATCTCTGCCAGACCAAGCTCCAAGCAGCATGTGGACTCCAACCCTTCAGCTCTAGCTCTGGCAGCTTCCCCCTGCTTCTTCACACCCCCACAGATGTCCTTTCCTTGCCTCAGTTGACAGGTGCCCAAAACCCAACCCAGATCCCTCAAAAGCACAGAGTCATTGTATACCTGGGAGGTCTCTTCCCATGCTGCTTTGTCAACCTCCTGAAGTCCATCTGCCTTTCAATTCTCCCTGCCATCCTGGGTACCATTCTGTCCCTCCCTCCCTGGAGTGTGAACAATATCTCAGATCTGTGGTCACCTCTGTGCTTCCCAGCAAATGATATGCTCAGGGACAGCAGGGATGATCTCTGAGGAAACACATCTGTCCCTCCAAAACCCAATACAGAATCAGTCACTGAGATGGCTGGCAAAGGATGGGGGGGGGGTCTTTTCCATGCAGTTCAGCTGAGGTATCTGTGGCCTTCATTCCACCCCACACTTATTGTGATAGATGAATATTTTATATAGGATGTGTCAACTTTGAGAGGGTGAAGTCAAATCTATCGAATGCAAGTGAGAAACAGGAAGGGACAATGTGCTATGATTAGGAGTGGCCATGTGAGGTAGATGCTCCAAATCCCATGAAACCTTCTCACAAAAGTCCCAAAGCCTGTGGAAAAATCAGGGTCTGACAGCAGCTGAGCATAGTGGGCAGATGTTGCAACCTGCAAGAATCAACCCAACACACAAAGGTAGAGTCTTCCTGGAGCCTGAAATCCCCTAGAAGCTCTTGGAAGAAGAGACAGGAGCCTGGTAAAGGGGTGATGTCTAGAGACACAAAGATGTCCAAGGCAGGAGCATGGGGAGGAAGCCAGCCTCTAACTTTGCCCTTTCCTTTAGCTACACTTAAACTGATGGGCACTGGGTCTTCCCCAGGGCTGGTGGGGATGAAGCTCCGTCACAATGCAGAGACCCTCCAGCTCCCATGGAGGCCGGTGACACAAGCAAGGCCACCCCCCAACCTCCATTCCCTTGGAGGCCCTTCCATAGATGGTGGCCGCTGGGGGTCACATAGGAGGGAGTCCGGGCAATGGGGCTAGCCCAGAAGAGCTTGGCAGGGTGCCAGCAGGCCTGCCCTGGCACAGAGATGTGAGCACATGGCCGTTGCAACTGGTCTAATTGCTGTCTCATCAGCTCTCCCAGGGGCTTATTCCAGAGCCAAGCAAAGGGAGGTTTCTGCTGTGAGACTTGAGGGAGCCTGAGGAGAGGTGGAGGGCTCGGCGCTTTGAAAGGCACTGACAAACCCCAGCATGCCCAGGGCAGAGACCCAAGTCTGGGGGTGGGGGGAGGCAGGGAGCAAAATAGCCAGGAGGGAAGGGACTAACATTCTCAGCCGCTGCTTTTGGCTTCCCCTCTTGACCCAGTGTCTCCCCCTAGCTGGTGTCTCTTTTCCCCAGAGTTCTCCCTGGGCTCTACCCGCTTCCTCACCTGCCTTTGATACCTCAGACCACTGCTGTTGGGCCCCCAGCTGCACTTCAGCTCTTACCTGAAACCACAAAGACCTAATTCCAAAAGTCAGTGATCACTTGTCTGTCCTTAACTTCCTGAAACCTCGTGGCCACATTTGACAGGTTTCATTATCCCCTGCTTCATGAAAATCTCTACTCCCTCATTCCAGACTCCCTACTTAGACATAGGTTTCCCAGTTCTACTTCTTTAGACATTCTTTTTCAGTCTCTTTCCTTGGCCCCTCTTCTTCAGTAACTCCCTTAAATGTTGGATTCCCCAAAATACACACCTCAAACCTCACCTCCCCATGGATACTCTCTTGGCTCCTCTCAGCCACTCCTGAGGGTATGGCTCAGCGGTAGAGTGCTCACCTAGTGTGTGTGGGGGGGGGTGAGAGAGAAAGAGAGACATGTCAAACCCATCTCACCCCAAACAGAATTCATTGTACCCCCAGACCATATTTCCACCAGCTTTTATTTCTCAAGAGGCAGCCCCCCATCCACCCAGACTCCCAGCTAGAAACTTCCGCTCCTCCCTCTCCCTCACCCCTCACATCTAATTAATTACCATGACCTGCCAATTTTACCTCCTTAATAGCTCTGGAATCCATCCCAAGCATTCCATCCCTACAAACACTGCCCTAATTCAGGCCTTTATTATTTCTCTACCACCAGAGTGCGTCCTCCTCTGACCAGTCTCCACACTACAGCCAGTTAGATCTTTTCGGCACAGACTGGAACATGGAATTCCCCCATAAGAACCATCCAGTGGTGCTGGGGATGCAGCTCAGGGGTAAAGCACTTGCCTAGCATGTGCAAGGCCCAAAGTTCAATTCCCAGTACCACAAAAAAAAAGAAAGAAAAAGAAAATGCACCAGTGACTCCCCATTGCCTCTCGTGTCAAGTCTAAGTTCCTGAGCCTGACATACGGGGCCTTTAAGATTCGACCCTCACTCATATGCCCCATGTCCAGCCCTGAGAGGACTGCTGCCCTCACAGAGCTGTCGGCTCAGCCTCCTCATACTTGGTCTACTCGCAGCTTAAGGCTGATGTAGTTAAGAGTGTGGGCTCATCAGGGTACACTGACACACCTATAGTCCCAGCAACTCAGGAGGCTGAGGCAAGAGGATAAAATATCCAAGACCAGCCTGGGCAACTAAGCAAGGCCCTGTCTTTAAAAGAGAGAGAGAGGAATGGGGGCAGGCAGTCTTGGGAGCCTAATTACTTAGGAAAGTCACTTACCTACTTTCTGCTTCAGTTTTTCTATCTTAAAATGGGAAAGAAACAGTCTTTACCTCATAATATTGAATTTCCTTCATAACAGAGCTAACTAGATTGTATATGGAAAGCACTTAGCCCGTGATGCATATTAAGCACTAAATAGGTGTTAGCTTTTATTAGTTATTATTCCCTCTTTAAGAACCACCTCTATGAAGCCACCTCATCCTCTTAGATTAAGATAAGTACCTCTCTTCTGGACCTTGAGAGTCCTGACTAACTTCCCTCATGACACTTGAGACCATCTGCCTTCTGCTTGACCTTCCTCCCCTACTATCAAACCATCCATTGGGCAGGGGGTAGGGCTCAGTGGCAGAAAGCTTGCCTAGCATGTGTGAAACCCTGGGTTCCATCTCCAGCAGTGAAAAAAAAAAATAAGAAACAAAGAAAAGAGAGGAGATCTATTTATTCTTGCATCTCTAGTACCCAGCCCATCATTTTTCATATGAGCCTCAGACCAGCCTGGCAGTACTATTATCATCTCCAAAGCTCAGAGAGGTAAAGGGAATTTCCCAGGATCACACAGCTAGAAACTGGCAGAATACTGAGTTAAACCCAAGTGTGCAGGATTCCAAACCTTCTGATCTTTCCACTCTACCTAACTGCCTCAGGGGAGGCGAGATCTTGAAGCCTTGTCCTCTAAGGAAGGATTAAAGGAACTAGTGGCTGCTCTGCCTGGAGAAGAGACAACAACTCAGGGGCAAGGACCATCCCCTCCCAGCCATCTGTTTGAAGCCTACTGCTGCTGGTATGTGTGTTTCAATAGTGGTGCCAACGCATGTGTTAGACACGTGTGCAATGAGGTCATGCCAAAGCACTAGGGATGCAAACCTTCATCTCCAAGCCCCCACTCACCTCTGCGTAGTCCTCAGGATTTACAAGATGCTCTCCCAGTTTGTCATTTGATCATCTTTACCCACCTGAAATGAGATAGCCATGGATCAAACTGGGCTGTAACTTGTCACAAGTTGTCCCATGCAGAAGTGGAAAGGCTTGGACACCAACATTTAATCAACACAGAAACTCTATACCAAGCCCCATTTCCTCTGGAAGTCTGAGGACAAAGAGACTGACTGGGAGGTTATTCCTCAAAGAAAGGGGGATTTGACTGCTGGGATGATTTGGGCATGACCTATCTAGAGGGCAGACAGGAGAGGAGGGCCCTCAGACTCAGCATTCTCATCTGCAAAGGGGAACAACATGGCATCCTCATATAGTAGGTGCAATCTTTAAAAGAAAGGATACACGCAGAACAAGGAGATCAATGCCTAGGGCCTCCCAAACACCCAGTGAATACAACATTGCTTCTGAACTCCTGGAGACCTTGGAACAGTGACAAAGGTGTTCTAGGGAAGTCAGAGAACCGGGCAGGAATGGGGTGTGGTGGCACACACCTACAATTCCAGCTACACCAGAGTCTGAGGCAGGATGATTCCAAGTTCAAGGCCAGCCTTGGCAGTTTAGTGAGATCATGTCTCAAAACTAAAAATTTAAAAGGGGGCTGGAACTGTATTTCAGTGGTAGAGCACTTACCAAGCCATATACTAGGCCCTGAGTTCAATCCCCATGACCACACACACAAAAAGGCAGAACCAGATTATGAAATCCCATTTTGTAAACTATAGGACCTCAAGTTAAGTCACATAACCTCTTGAGACTTCTTTTGTGCGTGTGTAGGGGAGTACTGGGGATCTAACCCAGGGGTACTCTATCACATAGCCACATTCCCAGTCCTGTTTTCATTTTATTATTTGGAGACACGGTCTCCTTATGTTGCCCAGGCTGGCCTCAAATTTGTGACCCTCCTGCCTCAGCCTCTGGAGTAGTTGAGATTACAGGCATGCACCACTGCACTGGGCCCCTCTCATCTTTGTGGCCTCATTTATAAAATGAAGACAATCAGGTCTGCCTTAAAGAATTTTCATGATTTTATTGGCTGGGGATGTAGCTCAGGGGCACAGCACTTGCTTCACATATGCAAAAAGCCCTAGATTCAATCCCCAGTTCTGCAAAAAGAAAAAAAAAGTCCCAAATGATGTTGTGAACATTTACTGTGAATACATGCAAAATGGCCAACGTGGGAGGAGGCACTAACAAATGGCACCAGTCATTGTTCTTTCAGATTAGATCTTAGGGAACAGTGATAAAGATTCTGGAGCCATCTGGGTTCCAAGCTGTTTCTTGACCTCTTAACTGTGTGACCCTTAACAGGTCACTTAACTTCTCTGTGCCTCATTTTCTTGGTAACAGAACTTGTTGAGAAAGAGTAAATGGCCCAATCCATGTAATATACTCCTGGTACACAGCGCATGCTCTGAGGGTTGGTGAGAATTTTTACTATCTGACTAAGGCCCAAGAGGCAGGAACTAGTATCCCCCTTCTCCCAAGGCACCACACCTCCTTCATGAACAAAGACTTAGCTTGAGGCCAGTTGGAAGAGATTAATGAGGTTCTTTTTATTCAGTCTCTTAAAAGCATAAAATGACCCCTACAGAACCCCTAAATCTGGCTTGTAGCTCCCCTGCAAGCCAGATTTAGGCAAAGATGCCCCAGAGTCTCCCCCATTTTAGGCCAGAACCATCTAGAGCCCTTGCAGAGACTTTTGTTGGGCTTGGAGGGCTCGGAAAACATGAGATACTATCCTTCACTCTCTCCCTGGGAGGTCAGAGGAGGGAGCCAGGGAAATAATCCACCTTTCACACTCTTAACTCTGGCCCCCATAGCTGTGGGGGCTGCAGAGGCGTGGCTTCCAGGGCTCCACGACTGCACAAGGGCAAGCCAGGGTTGAGGGCCAGCATCTGGGGTCCAGGCCCAGGCCATGAGGGCAGGCGGTGTCCGCCGGCTTCCTTTACTACCGGCGTCCTGGAGTCACGGTGCATTTTCCCAGGCGCCTGCTCTGGGCTTTCACAGCTTCTCCCGCCACCTGGGCCCAGCCAGGCCTTGGGGCACACGAGAGGAAGCGTGAGCCCCAATGTTGGCCCGTTGGGTCATCAGTGCAAGGGGAAGGCTGGCATGGGGCTTTCACACACCGAGAGGCTGCAGGCGCTTGTCAATGACCCCTCGGCCCCCTGTCCCCAGCCCCGCCCCACCCCCAGTGCCGCGTGGAGGGAAATCAGGAGAAGCCGAGGAATTGTTTGTAATTAGTGTGTTTTTAAAGGCTTTTCCGTGAGCCTTTAGCAAGATTTCGGGGGAGGGCAGTTTGCCAGGGAGCATTGAAATGGAAATCCTGTGTTTTAGCCTGGACCCTCTTGGAAGGAGATTCTTCCCAGAGAAAAGGCCAGAAGCCCCGCCCCCTCCCCCGGGTCCCGGTGCGCTGCTGTGGTCACGGCGGGCTCTGGCGATGTGGGGCGGCTTTGTGGAATGGCATTCCTGTGCACGGGCCTCATCTCTGCCTCAGGACCCCGCCGTTCAGCCCCCACATGAAAGGCTGCTGCAGGGCCCCCATGTCCCCCTGACCCCCTCCCCCTCCCCAAGGACGCCCCCGCTCACCTCCCCCCCCATCACTGACATTCTCCCTTTCCCCCCACTTTTCCCAAATGGGAGGCAATGGGCCCTGGAACGGGACACTTGCAAAGAGTTCCCTCCTCCCAAGTTACCCAGAGGTCATGTGCACAAGCGACAATTCTAAGAACAGCCCCTCCGGCGTGAGCAGCATTTTACAGCAGTGTGCAGTGCCATGGTGCATCCACCAGGCCAGTTAGTCCTCGCAGCCACCCCCACGACAAGCTACTGTCTAGGACTCTCAGTGCCCGGTGGGGCTGGGGGAGGGGCGGGCTGGCCCAAGGTTTCTCGCTAGCCAAATAAAAGAGCTGGGTTGAAACCCCAGGTCTGGAAAATGCCTCCCATCCAGTCTGCAACCCGGGCTGCTGCTCCCACACGCTGGCTGACACGCACGCAGGGCTGTTCTTCTAGTGCAATCCCTGGGCCTTGTGGTCTGGGATCATTTCCTGTGGCCTGAAGTACTTATTTGCAAGTTGTAAGGACTGCCCGGTTTCTGGAAGCCTCGCTGAATGCTTCCAGCTGGGAATTTAACCTTCTCAGACCCAGCTGTGGATCTTGTGAGCTTTCTTAGTTCCCACCCATTTTCCTAGAACCTCCTGAGGTAAGTAAATTAGTTGTAAGTGGGTGGGGGAGAGTGGAGAAATACTGGACAGGGGTTCATAAGAACCTGGTGTGGACCTGGTTCTGTCACCCACTTTCCCTGTGACTTTGGACAAGTCCATTGGCTTCTCAGATCTCAAATCAGGCCTTAGAAAGTGTGCTCCCCTGTCTAAGCAGGCATTCGTGCCTCTCTTTTTTTTTACCGGAAAGTAAATGCAAATTGGCCTCCCCTTTTGCAGCTCCTCTACAGCTCAGGAGCCTGTGAAACCTGGGAACTGTTGCACATGAAAGCTGACTAAGTAGGTCCTTGGGGACAGTGGAAACCATCCTCTCCACGAAACTGGACCTCTCCAGCATTGTACAGATGAGCAAACTGAGACCCAGGCAAGAGGAATGATTTACCCAAAGTCCTCCAGGGAAACCAGTGGCAAGTTGGAATTAAAATCCAGCTCAGCAAGCGATGATAGCACAGGCAGTTTGGGAGATTTTACCCTCCAATAATTTCCCACCAACCCTCCTAAACTACTCCCAATACAATTGTAATAATCATAGATGCATATTTTAAATCCTACGTATGTGTATGTAGGGTGTGGTAACTGTATGCCTGTAATCCCAGCAACTCTGGAGGCTGAGGCAGGAGGATCACAAATGCAAGGCCAGCTTCAGCCATTTAGCAAGGCCCTAAGCAACTTAGTGAGACCCTGTCTCAAAATAAAAAGATAAAAAGGGCTGGGGATGTGGCTCAGTGATAGAACTTCTGGGTTCAGTTCGTGGTATAAAAATAAATTAAAATACAACGAAAGTCCTATGTAAATCATGAATGAAAGTATCTTCAGAAAACTTTGCAATTTTTGTGTACTGTATGATACTTGTCTTATAAGCATATGCCGTCCGTCTTTGCTCTGTGAATGTGCTCTCCAGAGACTTCCAACCATCTCCTAGATTGCTGCTGTCCTTAAGGCTCTCCTGGAGAGAAATGCTGGCTGTGACAGGGCAGGCAAGTGTTCCCTGCCATCTCCCCAGCAGCCTCCTCTTTGTGTTTGTGGACATGCAGCATCCACAGGGGTGTCTCTGGATCTAAAGCTGATGTCCTGGGTCTCCCGCACCCACCCCTCCTAAGTAGGGGAGGTTCCTCAGCCCCAGCCTGCTCTCCTCACCTCTGCTCTTTCATTGGTTCTAGAGAGATGACAATCCAAGGAACAGGGCCTGGGAATTGCTGAAAAGGAAAGGAGGTTTCATCTATATTTTAGAAGCGACTCTGCCTGCCTTTCCCCAGTGTCTTCCTTCTTCAGAAAGGAAGGCTTTTTGAGCCTGCCTTAGTGCACAAAGCATCACGGAACTGGAGCATGTCAGGGCTATTAGCCCTTAGAGATGTCCAGTTCCATCCTCTCTGGTTACAGATGGAGAAACTGAGGCTCGGAGTAGAGAGGAGGGACTCAGAAACCTGGCAGCGGAGCTCAGACCAGAAACCTCTTCTGTCTCTGCAGCCAATTTTTTTTTTTCCACCCTCGCCTGGACCCTGCTGCCTCCTGTGTCCACGTGCAGGCTCACCCATGTGTGCACTAATGCAGGTTGACGGCTGCTGGGAGGGTCACACATGGAGCCACACACCGGCCCATTCACTCTGACATATACCCCAGCTGGCTGTCCCCCAATATGCACTCCACCATGCCCACTCGCCAGCACCTCCCCCGCCCTCCCCTTCCCCTCACCCCTTCACTGTCCTCACACAAGTGCACCCACACTGTGCTACAGGCCCTCCCTGCAAGCCGTCCCTGGGTCTCCCTTTGTTGATATGACTGCTCACCGAGGTGCAGAGAAGAGCTCTGAGGTGCTGAGGGGTAGTGGGGAGGGTTATGTGTCAAAGGCAGGGGCCCAGCCACACCTTAGGCAAAACAAGCAAGGGGAGGAATGGAGTTTGGAGAGAGAAGGTGACAGTGGCTAAATAGCCTGACCACAATAAGCTCAGGAGCAGAGGGCCCGGAGGCCTTTTCCATCAGAGGCAGGGCAGGGTCCTGGAACGGTATCCAGGCAGCCATCCAGAAAGTGTCAGCTCAGGGACCACTGGACACTCGCCCGGGGCTGAGAGGAGGAGAGGGTTGGAAGTGGGGGAGGCAGCCTCTTCACAGCTTGGTGGAGAAATTGCTGAGCTGGGGAGAGGCCAGGCCAAGGTCCCTGACCAGAGAGGTATGAAGGTGACAGGTCTCTTGGGCTGTCTGAGGTGGGGCAATGCCAGACACCTGGTGGGTATCATGCCAATACAGGATTATTAGATCAATGAAGGAATGAACCGTGCGGCTCTTTATCATTGTGATGAAGCCCATTTCACAACATGGGCTGGCTTGCTGTGGCTGGCTGTGTGAGGAAGGATTAAAAGGATGGAAACCTCGAGGAAAGAAACAAGAGAGCCCCAAACACTGGACTTGGGGCTTGTGCCATAGGACATTGCAGGTGGGATCTCTCATGGCCATCTAATCTAACCTCTGCCCCCACTATGTGTTAGATGGAGAAACTGATACTCAGAAGGGGGAATGAATTTTCCAAGATCCTGCAGCCCATGGATGGTGGGCCACCACAGAGCTTGCCTTACTGCCCCATCCGGGAAGCCTGTTCTTTCCAATCAATAACTGCCACTTCTCTGCTGTCTCTGTGCGCCTGAAATCTGCAAACAGAAGCTTGGGAGCTTTGAGTCAATGGCTTCTGGGCCCAGAGACAGACATGGGGAGGCAAGAAGGGCAGAGAAAAGTGTGAAGGAAGAGGAGAGATGAGCTGATCTGGGGGAGCCGAGGAAGGTGTCCTTGGTTACGAATAGGGGCACCAACATAAGAGGCATATATAGATCACTCTGCCCACTTTGAGGCAGCTGAGACCAAACCAGTTGCCCTTACTCTCAAAAAGTCCTTGGGGCCAGGAGCATGGCACATGCCTCTAGTCCCAGAAACTTAAGAGGCTGAGGCAGGAGGATCACAAGTTGGAGGCCAGCCTCAGAAACTTAGTAAGACTCTCAGCAACTGAATGAGACTCTTTTTCTTACAAAAAAATAAACTGGGCATGGTGGCACACACCTGTAATCCCAGCACCTTGGGAGGCTGAGATGGGAGGATCACGAGTTCCAAGCCAGCCTCAGCAACAGCAAGGTGCTATGCAACTTAGTGAGACCCTGTCTCTAAATAAAATACAAAATAGGGCTGGGGATGTGGCTCAGTGGTTAAGCACTCCTGGTTTCAATCCTGGGTATCCCCCCCCCAAAAAATAAAAGAAATTAAAAATAAATATAAAGGTCTGAGGAATGTAGCTCAATGACAAAGCATCCCTGGGTTCAATTCCCAGAACCTGCCCCGACCCAAAAAACGTCTGTGGAGCAAAGTTTGTGTTCCACGTGTTCATGTGCACAAGCACACACATGAACTCATGCACACACTGCGTCATGGTACCTATCCTGTGGTTTGACAGAGGCGATGGTTATAAAGCCAGTCTTCATCTTCCACTTCACAGCAGGGCCTGGCATTGCAACTAGAATGGAAGTACTGGGTGACTTGGGGGACAAAGGCCCTTGGATTTGACACACCACCGATGGATATTTTTCTTGTTAACACACAATGCCGCTTGCATAACTGGAACTGGCTAGACACTGTGAGAAATGTTTGGGGCTTGAGAAAAAGCAGAAGGAGGAATAAACAGCCACAAAGCCACAGGGTCTCAGGGGCTGCTTTCCTGAGGACATCCTGCTTCCCTCCCACCTCCCACATTCCCATGAATGGGGGTCTAGAAAGGACACTGCTAAGATGGAGCCAACCCCCTCTCTCAGCAGCCCAGAATGGCCTACTGGGCACACAGAGCTGGCTCTTTGGACAGAACCCAATGTTCTCCATGGCCCACTACCCTCCAGGCTTGGCTTCTGGTCAGATCCAATCTCTAGCCTGGATCCAGGCTGGGAGAACAGTGATTGGACAGCTGTCGGGGCTGGAGTCTAAGGGATGTGTCCGCACACTTTGTCTGATTAGATGTACATAGTGAAGCTAGTGGTTTCTATTCAGCCCTGACCCCAGGCCCAGTCTTAGCCCCAATTCCAGACAATAAACCAACCGAGATGATAAAGCAGTAGCTTAGAGGACATGGGAAAGATACAAGATATGAGGGAAATGATCCAAAACATTGATTTTTAGAAGCTGATTTGGGAAAACTCTTTTAGCCTGAAGTGACCAACTCTGTCTCCTCAGGTGGCCCCCTCAGCATTCTAGAATTATAGGTATTATCCTCACGCAGAGGTCCAGGATGCTTAAACTCAAGTGCACAAGGAGATGCCCATCGGATTGTAAGGGGGGGGCATGTAAAGCCAATGAGCAATGCCCTGCTTAACTGGCCTGGGCCCAAGTCATTCAAAGACCATCTTCTTCTTTTTTCCCCTCACAGTGCTAAAAATCAAACTCAGTGCCTCACAGGCAGAGGCAAGCACTTAACCACTGAGCTCCATCCCAGCATTTTAATTTTGAAACAGGGTCTTGCTAAATTGCTCAGGCTGGACTTAAACTTGAGATCCTCCAGCCTCAGCCTCTGGAGTAGCTGGGATCACAACTGTTGCCACCACTCTTGCTAAAGTCCACCTTCCATTTTAAATTTGGCGGGGGCAAGGGTGGGGTGCTAGAGATTGAAACCCAGGTGCACTCTATTCTGAGTTACATCTCCAGTTCTTTTTTGTTTTTTACGTTTTGAGTCAGAGTCTCCTTAAGTTGCCCAGTCTGACCTCAAACTTCCATCCTTCTGCCTTGGTCTCCCCAGTAGCTGGGATTACAGGCATGTACCACCATGCCCCGCAAGACCACTTTCTTGATGCAAAGTTGATGGTTCCTGATGGTTCCATGGAGTGAACAAGCCCTATAGTAAACGGCCCTCAGACACCCAAAATTCTTCCACTGTAGGATTTGGGGCGGGAGTGTCAGAAATAGCACATTCCCCAATCCCTGCACCTTAGTCATTTTGCAGACAGAACTTCCACTATCTATGCCCTTGAGCCTCTTTTATAAGGGGTACAGAGATTGAACTCAGGGGCACTTAACCACTGAGCCCCATCCCCAGCCCTATTTTGTATTTTATTTAGAGACAGAGTCTCACTGAGTTGCTCAGGGCCTCACTTAGTTGCTGAGGCTGACTTTGAACTTGCAATCCTCCTGCCTCAGCCTCCTGAGCCGCTGGGATTACAGGTGTGCGCCACTGTGCCCAGCTCCCCCCAGTCTTTTCTGGAGGTAAGACTTCCTGAAAGTTCATTTTCTCCATGCCACCTCTGCCCTTCCCGTTCTCAGAAAATTCCCACCACCTTTTGGGAGGTAGAAATCCTTGACAAAATCCCATTCTAGTCCCCAAGTATCCCCATTTCAATTCTCACTCTGCCTGCTCCCTGGAAAATGGGTAAAGGGGATCTGGTGGCACCTCTGGGTCCTTAAATGAGAAGCATGTTTGTTTATAGCCAGATGAAATTCATCCCCTGCTCCCACCCCTTCCCCTGGCCACGTCTGTGTATGCCTCTCAGAAGTTCCTGGCCTCTGCACCAAACTGGCTGGGGAGGTGGGGTACCCTCCTCCCACTTCTCCCCAACCTTCCCACCCCTGGATCCCCAAGAGGCGGGGCTGAGGCAGCTGCCACATTCAGCGTGGCAGAGCCGCCAGCTCAGTACAAATCAGAAACACATTGGAGGCAGGCAGGCCGGCGGGAGCAGACAGGCCGGGCCTGGGGCCCATTAAGGCCGGAGCCCGGCCGCACTGTTTACGGTCTCAGAACAAGGTTTCAGGTTTGCCTTCCTGATTGTTTGTTTGTTTCAGAGATGAGAAAGGCCAAAGAGGCAGCTGACAAGGACCATGGCGGGCATGGGGAGGTAGCAAAAGAGGCCCAGGCTCTCCCAGGTTCTCCCCACCCTGGAACTCATGAGCGCAGGAGAAGGGAGCAGCCTTCCCTACCCCCACCCCAAATTCCAAACAGATGTGCAGTCAGATTCTTCCTCTCCTTGGTTGGGGGAAACAAAAGAAATTAAAAATGGGACCCTAGAGACACTACTTTCAGGAGAACCCGAATATACAGAAGGGATGAAAGGGAGATACAGGAAGGACTTCCGGAGGTGCAGGTGAGATGGGAGAGGTCGGGGGGCAGCTCACCCCTTCCCCTAAAGAGGAGTTCCTAGAGATTCCTATCTGGGGCTGGGCGGTTAGGGGGAGGGGGGTCCTGCTTGGAAGGATGATTGCTCTGGGAGGTCCCACTGAGTCTCAGATGTAAAGGATTCAAAGATGTCCACAGACATGAATAGAATCTATATATCTTGATTCAGTGAGTCCTGACTTAATCAGGGCTGGCAGTTGGGCCCCCTCACTGAGAGAAGGAGACTCCAAGGCCCAGAGAGGGGCAGCCATTGCTCAGGGCAGAACAGCAGATAGGGTTCTGGACAAAACCTCAATTGGAGGCCTCCTGGCTCCTAGTTCCTTGTTCTTTCTCTTTTCCCTGTTCACTTTCCTCTGTGTAGTGATTTTGGAGGAAAGCGGATTACCTGCCTCTCTCTTAATTCAGTCCCACCCCAGTTCAAACTTAGGGACCAGGCTTTCTCTTTAGTGGGATCTCTGCAAATCTCTCTGGATTTGCTCTGCAATGCTCCCTAGGAGGGAGTTTCTACCAGTGCCTCCCCATTTAGGCCAATTGTAAACACCCACAATTGGTTGTGGACAGTGTGGCTGAATGGTGAGCACCTGAGCCAGTGTGACTGGATCAGTGACCTTGTTTCTGGCAGCAAAGTTCTCAGCCTGCCATAGGCTAGGCCTTCTGCAGGGCACCTAGTGCTTCCTGGCCAGCTCCTCTCCTACTTTCAGACCTGCCCACTTCCTTGCCAAGTCAGCTCAATCCCTGGTCTCTATCCATGCCGGCCAGAAGCCAGGCTGCGCCAGCAGAGACCCTCTGTTCTAGCCTGTACAGACCCCAAGGCCGTCTCTGGACCCTCTCTGTGTTTTGGGAGGGACTTGGTGGGAGATGGCCCCACAACACATATATGCTTGCATATGTACATACATATACCATTTCTAGAAGCATCTGGTGACACATTAAAACTACCAGCCTGGTAGTCACCAACAGATGGCCCAGTGTCCATTCAAAGCCCTTGCCCCAGGGAGCTTTGAAAACTCCAGACAATGTTGGTGTCCATGCCAGTGCTGCTCAAGATCAGTGCTAAGGGACAGGTTTGGGAGGTAGTGACCAAGGAGATTAGATTCTCTCTCTCTCTCTCTCTCTCTCTCTCTCTCTCTCTCTCTCTCTCTCTCACACACACACACACCCTCCTCCTTTCTCTCTCTCCCTTTTCCCCTCTCTGACTCCCTCCCCATCTCTCTTTTTTCTTGCAGTAAATTCCAAACAGATGGGCAAGTCTTCTCTCCCACTTCTGAGTGGAGAGGGAATATCAGCCATGGGGGAACCAGAAATCACTCCCTTCCTCACACTGGATCATCCCAGTCTCTCTGAGTCTCCTTTTTCAGTGTCTCATGCCTTTCTGGATTAGGCCAGATATTAAAAAGTATTTCCTTAGTCCCTTTTGTTCTGTGTCTACTATTGACACTTGTGCTTTCCTCTCTGCAGGCCTCAAACACAGTGAGGAGGAGGAGGAGGGAGGGGGAAGGACACACTTTCTAGGACTCAGCTATCAGAAGGGCTAGACCCAGGCTGCAACCCCATTATCCTGGGGAAAGAAAAGCTAAACTCCTAGGCATGACTGAGAATATCAATGGAGTACCCTGTCTGCCTATACAAGTGCTCCAAGTCCGGAGACAAGCACAATCAGAAATGGCAGCATTCGGAACAGTCAAGTGCTGCTTCTTGCTTTACAGCAAGAGCAGGGTCTTGTTATTTGAGCTATAGACAGAGGGATTTATATGTCTCCATGTGATTTTTCCCTCTCAGTGCCAAGACCCAGAATCCTTATGCATAGGCAGGGCTGGAACAAAGCCTCTCACATCTAGGGATGTTTCCAGAAAGAATGGGGGGTGGGAGGGTGAACTGAGATGTGTGGTTTATTGGGCCTGCAGCCTCTTAGATCCACAGCTGTGGCCAAAGAGCCATGGCCCTGATTCCTAGGGTTAACCCCCAACCTCAGCAGGTGGTGTTGCTTCCTGCCAACTTGGGCCTCTGAAGATACCCGCCAATCCAACAGCCACTCCCCTAACCCATCAGCCTGGTCCCATTCTAGGAGTGCAGGAGGATGCCATGAGAAGGGCCCAATTACTGCTTGCTCCCTGAAAAGTGTTAATAATAAGGGTAACTAGCACGTTTTGAGTACTTCCTGTGTGTCAGGCACTGTTTCAAAAGCTTTATAGACATCCGATGACATAGAACTCTTGGTGTTACTCTCATTTCACAGATAAGACATCTGAGGCCCAGAGAGCGAGCAACTTGTCCAAGGTCACACAGATGGCAAGTATGAGAAATGGGATTGAGTCCAGTATAGAGATCATGCCCTCAAGCAGGTAATCACTGCTTTCCAAGACTGCAGCCCCATCTTTCCAGGGTTGCAGTCAGGCCTCTAAACCCCAAAACCTGTGCCTCTGCTTTGATTGGCTGCCCTATCAGAGTCTCTTACCTGATCCCACCCACCTGCCTGACTTCTACCCAGCCGTCTAACCCTGGGCTCCTTTGCCCTCCTGCCTGTTAAGTGGAGCCTTGGCTTCCTGTCATCTGTTATGACCCTCCCCCATTACCTGCCCTGTCTAGGGGCTTCACTTCAGAGCTGACAACATTGTGAATACTGATAGAGACTGAGCACAGTGCAGTCCAACAGAAATCTATTGCAAGCAACACTTAGAATTTCCTAGTAGCTGTCAGGCATGATGGTACAAGCCTGTAATCACAGCTATCAGGAGGCTGAGGCAGGAGGATTGCAAGTTTTTTCAAGGCCAGACTCAGCAACTTAGTGAGACTGTCTCAAAATAAAAAAGTTTTAAGAAAAGTATTTTCTAGTAGCTAAATTTGAAAAAAAAATAATGTGAATTTAATTTTAATGGTATTAAAATTATTTTCACTTAAAATATCCCAAATGTGATAATTTCAAAGTGTAATCAAGCTGGGGTTGTAGTTCAGTGGTAGAGTGCTTGCCTAGCATGTGTGAGGCACTGGGTTCGATTCTCAGCACCACATATAAATAAATAAATAAAGATCCGTCAACAACTAAAAATAATTTTTTAAAAAAGTGTAATCAATATCAATACAAATTTAATTATTTATTTGTTTCTTTACTTTTGTAGTACTGGGGATCAGACCCCACACCTCTCACATGTTAGGCAAGCATTCTACCACTGAGCTACATCCACAGGCCTTTCTAATTTATTTTGAGGCAGGATCTTGCTACGTTGTCCAGGCTGGCCTCAAACTTGTGATCCTCCTGTCTCACTTTCCTGAGTTACTAGGATTATAGGCATGCATCACCACACTCAGCATTTTTTTTCTTTAAAATAAATTATTTGGTGCCCATGCAAGACACAGAAAGTGACTAGCTCCAGAATGCAGAGATCTTTCAGAAAAAATGTCAAAAATTATTAACTAGATATTTGGCTTTCTTTTTTCCACACTAAAGATTCCATATATATGTTTGCTTCCAGAACATCTGAATCCCAATATCTTTGTTGTTGTTGTTGTTGTTGTTTGCAGTGTCAGGGATGGAACCCAGGGCATTACACATTCTAGGCAAACACTCTATCACTAAGATATACCCCCAGCACCCTTGATCCCAATTTCAAGTGCTCAATGACTACAGCTGGTGAGTGGCTACCATATTGAATAGTAGAGAGGCAGAGGCAGAATGTGGGCCTGGAGAAATCCAGGGCACAGAGGATAATTGAAATAGCACAGCAGCAAAGTCGCTGCACTGGGAAAGGAGGAAGGCAGAAAGAACATTGACTTGGGCTTAAAGAGGCCTGGTTCTAGATGCTGATGCTAAGTCATTGGGGAATTCTATAAATCCCTCAACTTCTCTGCATGAGGCCCTAGGTCTAATCCCCAGCACAGAAAAAAAGGGGGGAAAATAATATTAGAGTTGGGTGTGGTGGTGCATGCCTGTAATCCCAGCTACTCTGGAGGCTGAGGCAGAGGACCAGTTTTGGCAACTTAGTAAGACTCTGTCTCAAAAATTTCAAGAAAGATGGTTGTGTATATGTAGCTCAGTTGTAGAGCACTCCTAGGTTCAATCCTCAGTACTGAAAAAACAAAACAACAACAACAACATGGTGAGTATTGAAAACCATTTCTTCAGACCATAAACTATGGCCTCGTGATGCAATCCCAGTGCCTTGGGAGGCTGAGACAGGAGGATCACAAATTCAAAGCCAGCCTCAGAAACTTAGTGAGGCCCTAGCAACTCAGTGATACCCTGTCTCTAAATAAAATATAAAAAGGTCTGGGGATGTGGCTCAGTGGTTAAGTGCCCCTGGGTTCAATACCAAGTACCAAAAAGGAAACACACAAACAAAAAACTGTAGCCTCTACTGCCTCTTCTGAAAATATCCCTGGTCACATGGAACTTGTCGTTCCTTCCTCATAACCAATGAATGCTGGGACAGCCTTGGGCTGTCACAGGTAGACATTGGAATCTGTGCAAAGAGTCAGATCATTGGTGCAATAGCAGAGGCAGTTTAAGCAGAAGTGAGCCTAGAGGTGTTCCAGGCAGCCAGGTCTCACGTGTTTTAGAGAACCACACTGACTCCATATTTCTTGATCTTCATTCATGAATGTGCACCTCCATCTTCCATATATCCCACAGCAATCAAAATGGTCTGAAAATAAGCTTGACTTTCTAGAGATTAGAACACTGAGAAAAATAGGTATCTTGAATCTGCTTTGGTAAAGTACATATGCCCTGGGGAATTCTAGAACCTACCACCAGCACATCCCTACTTCCAAGCCTAATTTATAGTCACTGGCGTAGCTGAAAATCTTCTTCCACTGTAGACATGTTTTTTTGTTTGTTTGTTTTGGGGTTTTTTTTTTTTTTTTTTTGGTGTTGGGAATTGAACTCAGGTGTACTCAACCACTGAGCCACATGCCCAGCCCTACTTTGTATGTGAAACAACTCACTGAGTTGTTTAGCACCTCACTACTGTTGAGGCTGTCTTTGAACTCGCAATCCTCCTGCGTCAGCCTCCCAAGACAATGGGATTACAGGTGTGCACCATCATGCCTGACTGTAAACATGTTTTTACTAGGGTTCTAACCTGGACATTTAAGGAAACAAAGGAGTTTCAGGTGATTTAGGTTAGTTGTAATTTTGTTGGAGCAATGCAGATCTATTAGAATTATTCTCCTAACGAAACTATTGCCTAAAACAGACTCATGCATGCTCATAATCCCAGCCACTCAGGAGGCCGAGGCAGGAAGATCACAAGTTTGAAGTCAACCTGGGCAATTTAGTGAGACCTGTCTCAAAATTTATAAAAATTAAAAGGTCTGAGACCCTGCATTAAATCCCTTGTACTGCAAAATAATGATGATGATGATCACTGAAGTAAAGGGACCTTATCAACAAAGTCAAATGTTGCTGTAGAATTAAAATAAGCATTCTCCTTCTAGTTCATGAAAAGAAATAATTTTTCTTTGGTGATTGCAGACTTTGTTTATGAAGGTGGGATGAGACAGTATATGTTTCTCTAGGGGAAACAAACAAACAAACAAACAAAAAAAAAAACTGTAGCCTGTACTGCCTCTTCTGGAAATATCCCTGGTCACATGGAACTAGCCTTTCTTTCCTCATGATCCATGAATGCTAGGCAGCCTTGGACTGTCACAGGCAGATACTGAATCTGTGCAAATACTCAGATCACTGGTGCAATAGCAGAGGTACACCTTGCAAATGTGTACCAGGACACAGGAAACAATGGATAATTCCCTTGGACAATGCACCTGAGGATGGTTTCAAGTGTTAGTCTTAGCTCCTGGCTTCAAGACTATGGACAAGTTTCTTCCCTTCTGTGAAACTTCATGTCCCCATCTATAATGTGGGACTCCTGGAGCCTGCCCACAAGTCTCAGAGTGCTTGGGAGGGCCCAGGAGATAAAGAAGTCTGCAAACAGACTTGCTAGACTTCAAAGTGTTGAGCACATGGAGGAGTTACCTCACTACTGGGAGAACAAAGCAGGCTATGAATGTGAAGATTGCATGATCAGTATCAGTGAAGAGGCTCAGAATATTTTTGTCATTTTTCTGCAGGGCAGACTGGGCTCCAGGAAGCAAGCAGGGCCCTGAGTCAGAGGTGAGGCAGCAAAAGGCAAAGGATGTGGAGCTCTTGAACAGGATATTGAACAGAATTCGTGAGAATTATTATTATTATTGTTGTTGTTGTTGTTATTTTAACACTGGAGATTGAACCCAGGGGCACTTAATCACTAAGCCACATCCCCAGCCTTTTTATTTTTTATTTTGTAATAGGTCTTATTAAGTTGCTTAGGGCTTGGCTAAGTTGCTGAGAGTGGCCTTGAACCCAAGATCCTTCTGCCTGGCTTCAATAAGAATTATTTTAAAAGCTTATAGTCTCAATAGCATTTTACCTTTAGAGTAAACATTTGTGTACATATTAATATTTATAACTCTGAGAAATAAAAACCATTATTTTTTTCCATTTTACTTCTGAGTAAGTTTAGGCCCAGAGAAGGTAAGTCATTTAGCCAAAGGCACACAGCAAAGAACAGAGCTAGGATTTGAATCCTAGGCTGTCTGATAACAAAGCTACCCTGTGCTCACACCACTCTGTGCCTAACCCCAGGAGTATCACGAATGAGCATTGGGAATACCAGCAGGCTCATATAGTGCTGTCCAGGGGCTGTTGTGTGTCCTTTATGCATATTAACTCACCTAATGCTCATTACAACCTATGATATCATTGTTATCCTCCTTGTTTTATAGTGCAAACATTGAGGCACAGAGAAATGAAGTTACTTATCAAGCCACCCAGCCATTAAGTGGCAGAGCTGGGATATGAATTTGTCTACCTGGCTGGGAAACCTTTAACCAGGTCCCCAAGTTACATTTTTAAATGAGCCTGTGTTGTCCAGGCAGTGGCCTGAAGGTATCATTGCTGAGCTCCTTGGTTAGCAGCAGCAGGGAAAGCACCCAGGGACTCCTTGGCAGGCTGCATTCAGCAATTTTCCCTGGGAGAATCAAGCCACTGAGTCTACCTTTTAAGAAAGCCCGGCCAAGCAGAAGCAAGCACAGCCTGACGGAGAGGTAAGGTGGGGTAGTGGAAAGAATGTGTGGCCTCTGGCATCAGACAAATCTAAGTGGAAATCTGGGCTTTGGAAATTACTTTGTGACCTTGGACAACTCACCGAACTTCTGTGGCTGTCAGTGTCCCACTACTAAGGGCTGTGACGAGAAGTAAATGAAATGGCTATATAGAAAAGAGAATTATATACTCTAAAGTGCTCTTGAAGGTTAGCTGTAATTGTTAGTTGTTCTATAGGGCTAAGTTCCTCCGCCCAGCCTGGGCCAAAGCAGTGAGTAGGAGAAATGAGCTTTAGAAATGCTAATGCGATGCCTGAGTGACAGGCCGAGGACAATGGAGGAGGGCGCTGTGAATGGAGCAGCCTTGGCCTGGGAGTCGGGCTCCCCACGTGGGAGAGGAGTTGGGGAGGGAGCCAGAGCGGGAGAAGCTGGTCCCCAGCGCTGGGATCCTAGACTGGGCGAATTGGAAGGGGCTGGAGCTGTGGGGGCAGGGAGGGGGAGGGGATTACCTGCAGTGGCAGCCAGTGGGGGCGGGGCTGGGGGTGCTGGCTAGGAAGTGGAGCTGGGATGGGAACCCAGGAGCCCTGAGCTAGGGGCCTTGGGGTATAGGATCCCTGACCTGGAGACCCGAGGAAACATGATGGGGATACTGAGAAAAAGTCCCTGCACCTAGGCTGGTGGAGTTGGGAGACTGAGCAGGGGTTTACGGAATGGGTAAACCCAAACTTCCGCCAGAGGTAGAAAAGACCAGATAGTAAAAAAAAAAAAAGAAGAAGAAGAAGAAGAAAGAAAAAGAAAGGAAAAATCTCGGCTGGGGGTGGGGGGCTTGACCCTCTGGGTTAACCTGGGAATCTGCCACCCCAGTGCCAGGTGGCAGTGAGGACAGAGTGCATGCGCCTGTGTGTTTATGGGTGCGATGGGATGGAGAGGGGCAGGCAGGAGCGGGGTCTTGCACCTTGTCCTCTGCTCGCCTCCTGTCACCCCACCTCTCCCTCCTCTTCCTCTTCTGTCAGCCCCCTCCCTCTCCCCTCCCCTCCCCTCCCCTCCCCTCCCCCTCCCCTCCCCCTCCCCTCCCCCTCCCCTCCCCCTCCCCTCCCCCTCCCCCATGAAGGCTGTTTTTGTTCCTCCTCGCGGCCTAGCCCCTGAGGTGTGCAAACAGGAAGGACCTCTCCCCGGGCAGTGAGTAAGGAGGGAAAAATGAGGTGTTGAAAAGATGACAAGTCGCCCTGTCAGAGCTCACCTTGGCAGGGAGCAGGCGGCAGGGGCCGGCGGGTGGTGGGGGAAGGTCTGCCCTTAGAAGCTAGCCTACGGGTGCCCAGAGCCCGGCGAGGATCGGCAACAAGCAGGCACTGTGTATGCGTTTGTTTGGTTTAGAACAGTCTGCCCCCTCCCACTCCCACCATCAAAGATTCCTTCCCTTCCTTCCCAGTAGGAAGAGTACTGGGGGCTGCGGGCCTGCGGCCCGGTGCGACTGGAGGGAGGGGCGGTGGGAGGAGGCAGCTGGAGGCCCAGGGCCTCTTCTGAACTTCTGGTATCCCACAGCCTCCTGGACATCCTCTGGCCTGTTTCAAAGCACCTCCAACTCCACACATCCTAACCTGAATTCATCAGTGCCTCTCCATCTCCAAAACCCTGCATTGTATCCCTCCTATGGGGTTCCTATCTCAGTACATGACCTCATCAGCCAGTCACCCCAAGCCAAAATCCTGCAAGTCATCCAACACTTCATACTCGCAATCGGATCGGCCTCCCAATCTGGTCAGTTATCTTTCAATCTGTCTCATCTCTCCCTCCCCCTGGCCAACAGAGGATTTCAGTTTGTTTCATTCATTCATTCACTTATTCATTGTTTCATTCATTCATTCACTAGGTATTAAGCATACTATGTGCTGGGCACTGCGCTAGCCATTAAGGATGCCACTGTCAGCAAATCCAACATGGTTCACACTCCCAAGGAAGTTTGCATCAGCTAGCCTGGCATGGTGACCCTCGCCTGTAATCCCAGTGGCTGGAGGCTGGGGTGCTGGTGGCTGAGGCAGGAGGATTGCAAGTTCAAACCCAGCCTCAGCAACTTAGCAAGACCCTGTCTCAAAGTAAAAAAATAAAAAGGGCTGGGAATTTGGCTCTGTGGTAAACTCCTCTTGGTTCAATCTCCAGTGTCCCCACCCCCCAAAAAAAAGCAAGAGGGTTCCTGTGAGGGGTAGGTAGGCTCACCACAGTGGCCAATGGCTAAATGGGGGAATCTAGAACATACTGGATGGTATCAATGATACTGAATCAGCTCACCACTGTCAGGCTTTGGATTCTGGTCCTGCCACTTAGTGACTGTGTAGCTTTGGGCAAGTCACTTAATCTTCCTGGGCCTTAGTTTTCTCATGTGAAAAATGGGGGTCATGATACCACCTGAGCTAATTTCACAATTGCATACGTTGAACCCCCCCCCCCCGCCCTTTATTTATTTATCTATCTATCTATTTATTTATTTTGGAGGTGGTGCTGGGGATTGAAACCAGGGCAATACAGTCCTTTTTATTTTTATTTTCTGTTTTCAAACAGAGTCCCCCTAAATTGCTAAGTGCCTCACTAAATTGTTGAGGTGGACCTCCAATTTATAATCCTCCTGCCTCAAACCTCACAAGTAGTTGGGATTACAATTATGTCCCACTGTGCTCAGTTTACATTGATATTTTAGAGTGCCAGTTAGCCCAGTTTATTAGCATTATTAATTAGTTTTATTATTTAAAATATGGAAAGCAAGCCAGGCACAGTGGTGCACACCTCTAATCCCAGTGGCTTGGGAGGCTAAGGCAGGAGGATCTTGACTTCAAACCCAGCCTTCCCAATTTAGTGAGGTATCTCTAAATAAAATACAAAATAAGGGCTGGGGATGTGGCTCAGTGGTTAAGCACCCCTGGGTTCAACTCCCCAGTACCAAAAAAAAAAAAAAAAAAGGAAAGTAGAAGGGAAGCCTGCCTTGGCAGGTAGAGGGTTAGATGGCAAGACAATGGGTGCAATTGCTTGCAACAGTCCAATAGAAAAGTCAGTATGAGGGTTGGGGTGTGGCTTAGTGAGGCCCTGGGTTCAATGCCTAGTGCACAAATAAAAAGAAATGAATAAAAAGAAAAATAGTAAGAAAGAAAAGAAAAGCTACAAGAGTCCCGATCAACTACTCTGCTATAGGGATCCAGACATACACAGGATCCAGAAATCCAAAAAGTAGGAAGCA
Source organism: Callospermophilus lateralis (assembly GCF_048772815.1). NCBI lineage: Eukaryota > Metazoa > Chordata > Mammalia > Rodentia > Sciuridae > Callospermophilus > Callospermophilus lateralis. The sequence goes on along the minus strand of NC_135325.1, from coordinate 53,178,496 downwards.
AAGAGTAGCATAACTGTCACTGACAGGGAGCCTGGAGCAGCCCCAGCTCTGTTGCTTCCTACTGTGACTTCCAGCAGGTCATGTCCCTGCTCTGGGCCTTGGTTCCTAATTATTGAGAGATTCACACGTGTCATGTGTCTAAACACTTCAACTGTTCCCTGCAAAGGAAACTGCCTTTTACTTAACTTTTATTTCACAGATGAGAAAACAAAGGCACAGAGAAGTTAAGGCACTTGCCCAAGGTCACACAGCAAGTGAACAACAGAGCTGGAACCTGAAAGCGGGTGTCTTTGAGATTAGTGATAAGAGGACCCTTCCTTATAGATCTAATGTGAAAATTCCATGATATGATACTCAGGGAAGTCTTCATCAGGTGGGTAGGCTGCCCAGGGAGGACCATCTCCTGACTGGACAATAGACACTGAACTGAGGCGACACAGCCTAGACCAGCCAGAGGAAGCCTGAACCTTAAGCACCATGCAGGGCCTGAGACAGCTCCAGAGTCTTGGGACAGAGAATTCTGCAGGCCAGAATTTTCCTGGTCAGAAGTGGGGCTCAAGGTCAAGTCTGGGCTAGTGGCCAAGGGAACTGGAATCTATGAGCCTGCTTGAGGGCAGATATTTAGTCACTTCAGGATTCCCCAGTGCTCCAAAAAGGAAGTGCTTAGTAAATATAGGAAGGAAATGGCCCTTATAGAGTGCCTCTTATGGACTGCCACTGCACTCGGCCCTCGGATCCTCTTCCCAGCTGGCCCATGATGCTGTCATCCGTGTTTTCTTTCTTTTTTTCATTTTTTTAACTGTCCACATTTATATTGGAGCATTATAGCTGTACAGAATGATGGGGTTTATAGTTATATATTCATACGATATAATAATTTGGCCAATATCCCTCCCCAGCACCCCCCCACACTCCCAATCATTACATTCCCACACCCCACACAATTTTCTTCTTCTTTTTCCTCTCCAGCTTCCATCTATAAGAAAAAACCTACAACCCTTGACCTGCTGAGTTTGGCTGATTTTGCTTAACACAACAGTCTCATGTTTCATTCATTTTTCTGCAAATGACATAATTCCATTTTTCTTTATTGTCATCCCTGTTTTCCTGATGAGGCAGCTGAGACGCAGAGAGGTGAAGGGATTCACACAGAACCCAGAGCTACAAAGTGGTCAAGTGGCCACATCCCCAGCCCTTTTTATATTTTATGTTGAGACAGGGTCTCACTGAGTTGCTGAGGCTGGCTTTGAACTTGTGATCCTCCTGCCTCAGCCTCCTGAGCCAAGCCCTCACTCAATCTTCAGAGGAGAAACAACAAAGAAACTCTCCCATTCGGACCAAGGTGCAAAGGTACTTTTTAACACCCCAGTTAGACACTTCTCTGGTGACCATGGGCCTTACCACTTCTTCCTTCTGCAGCCAATGGGCATGCTCCAATCAACATTGAATGGGGACTCCAGGTCCATCAGATTTGCATGTATATGTCCTAGGCCTTCACTGACCTCCTGCCCCATTGGCCATAGAAGCCCCCATCCTCACTGGCCTGAAAACTTGGCAAACTGAGACTTTCATTTGGTAACACAGAGTAACTCACACACACCCACAGGAAACCCCATGTCAGCTATTCTCCTGCCCCAGAGGACTCTGGGCAAGCCTTGGACCTTTCTTTCCCCAGTGCCCAGACTGTGAAGGAGGAGGGAATGCGGTAGCCATGTCTAATCAGGCAGGGCCCCAGGACACAGAAGCTTCTTCAGTCTAGGCCTGAGGAGAGGTCAGACTGGGGCTCTGGGAGGGGCCAGAGGAGACCCGGAGCCCATCCAGCCTGGACCAGCCCACATTCCTCAGCAGGCCTGGGTAGAGTGGGCATGCTCCACAGGAAGCCAAGCCCTTCACCGCCATCTGTGCACACAGACAGCAGCAAGCAAGGGGCCAGCAGAGTCAATTGCATAGAAAAAACTAGCAAACATTTTGCTTCCTCCTCCTCCTCCCCCATCTTGCCTCGCATTCTACTTCCAAAGGGAATGCTGCACTCCAGACCCGCGCTGGGCATCTGGAGTCAGCCTTGCTAAGTTGCTGAAGGGAGAATGGATGGGGGGATTCTTCCCACCCAGGGAGTAGTCCTTTATTTCTTCTGAGCCCTTAGACTCCTAGTGCTGCTGCACAGAGAAAGGAGCTAAGAGAAAAGATAACAACAAGCAACAACAATCCCTTTAAGCAGAGAGAGTAGATTCTCTCCATTCTTTTTTAAAGAAAAATTTGTCTTGCAGTGCTGGAGATTAAACCTAGGGCCTCATATTATGGTATGCTATGCAAGAAATCTACCACAGAGCTATATCCCCAACCCTTTTAAAATTTTTTTGAGATGATGTCTCTCCAGGTTGCTGACGCTGGCCTCCAACTTGCTATCCTCCTGCCTCAGCCTCCCAGGTCACTGAGATTACAGGTGGTACCACTGTGCCCTGCTCACTTGCTTATTGAAGGCAATTTAATAAATGTTCCCAGAACACAAAGAAAATTAAAACTACCTATAATCTCAGCACTCAAGAGAAAAATCACTGTTAGCTAACTTGATGGTAGATTTCCTGATCATCTTTTTGTTGTGGATATACACAACGTGGAGACCTATTCCATATACCTGACATCCTAGTAGTCCTGCTCAGGGTGCTAGGCTACCTTCCAGCCCTTATTTGTATTTGTTTGTATATCAGGAATTAAACCCAGGGGCACTTAACCATGGAGCCACATCCCCAGCTCTTTTTATATTTTATGTTGAGACAGGGTCTCACTGAGTTGCTGAGGCTGGCTTTGAACTTGTGATCCTCCTGCCTCAGCCTCCAGAGCCAAGCCCTCACACAATCTTCATGAGCTAGCTCAGCTGGGTTCTTCTTTCTCTTAGGAGGCCTGCTTGTACCTGATATTTCAGGTTTCTAGAGGAACTGGCCACATAACTGACAGTCATGACTGCTATTTTCTGGCCCGTACCCTGACAATTGACTCTCCACTGCATTACTGGAAGTCACCTGGGCAAGTTTGTTCCACAATGCAGGACACACACACACACACACACACACACACACACACACACACACACCATGCTATTTCATACCTCTAGGTGTTTGTTCATTTGGTTCTCCTTGACTGAGATCTCTGCCCATCTCCCACCTGTCTCTCTGTCTTATAATGTACATGGTTTAAAACAAAGAAAAGGCACTTGGGGTGCTGTGCTGCACACTTGTAATCCCAGTGACTTGGGAAGCTGAGGTAGAAGGATCACAAGTTGGAGGCCAGCCTTAGCAACTTAGTGAGACCCTGTCTCAAAATAAAATATACAACGGGCTGGGGATATAGCTCAGTGGTAGTGCACCCCTGAACTCAATCCCCAGTACCAAAACCAAACCAGTGAAACCAAAATAAAAACAAAATCAAATTATCAAAAACTCAAAGGGAAGAAAGTCCACTAAATGGGCTGAGGTGGAGCAATGTCAGTGGTAAAGCCCATGGGTTCCATCCCTAGCATGGCAAAAATAAAAAAAAATAAAAGTGAAAAGTCATAACGTTCCTTCTCATCCCTGACCTTGGTCCCTTGTGTATTATTATTATTATTATTTTTGTACCAGGGATTGTACCCAGGGGCACTTAACCACTGAGCCACATCCCTAGCCCTTTTTAAAATTTTATTTAGAGACAGGGTCTCACTGATTTGCTTAGTGCCTCTCCAAGTTACTGAGGCTGGCCTTGAACTTGCAATCCTCGTGCTTCGACCTCCTGAGCCACTAGGATTACAGGCTTCCACCACCATGCCTGGCCTTTGTGTATTTTTCCAGAAACAGTCTGTGTACAGTTAAGCAGAAGTGTTTTTTCTATTTGCAAAACAGTAAAACTGGGCCCACTCTTTTTCTACACCTGGCTTTTGTCATTTCTTGATTTTGGGTGCTCTTGCACAGCAGTAACTGAAGATGCACGTCATATTGGGTACAGGCTATGTGGTGATAGCTGTGCCATTCTTTAACCAGGCCCCTTGTGATAGACATTTACATGTTTTGCCATCTTTTGCAACTACAAACAATGCAATAATAAATAGTCTTGTAAAAGCAAACTTGGGCTTTTGCTCATATGGGATAAATTCCTGCTAGTAGGATTGTTGGGTCAGAGTGTGTGTGGATTTTAAATGTTAATGCATTTCACCAATAGGCCCTTCAAACAAATGGTACCAATTGACACCCCCAACCACCATGCCTGGCCACAGTGAAAGGGCCAATCCCACCCTCCCTCTGTCCCTTTCCTTGCTTGGCTGGTGCCTGCTCACATTTTAGGAGAGAGTGACCTCATCCTCTGAAGGATGCCTCTGAAGGCCAGCCCCCTCCCCAGCTCCACCAGCTGGACTCTGTGCTCCTGGTTTCCTTGTGTTCGCCTCCACTTTCCACATAACATTAAATTTTCTCTCTTTACAAGTCCGTCTCCTGCACTAGATTTTGAACTCTTTTTTTTTTCCATACCGGGGCTTGAACCCAGAGGAGCTTAACCACTCACCCACATTCCCAGCCTCCTTTTTATATTATATTTAGAGACAGGGTCTCACTGAATTGCTTAGGGCCTCCCTAAATTGCTGAGGCTGGCTTTGAACTCGTGATCCTCCTGCCTCAGCCTCCCCGGTTGCTGAGATTACAGGCTTGCACCACTGCACTCAGCCAGATTTTGAGCTCTTGAGGGAAGGTAGGTCTAAACTTTCTTCATCTTTTCAGGCCCTGGTTGAATACACCACAGGCAGAAACTCTAAAAATATTTGTTGAACTAGTCAGCTCTCAATCTCTGGCTCTTTTGCCAAATGTAAGCCTGGTCTTGATCAGGCAGCACCTTGGACTTGGTTCTCCTGGGTCCCTGAAGATTGGTTTCTATGTGCTTGGTGCCCAAGTCCCTACTTATCTTCAGGCCAGCTCCCAGGACCACATGCCACTGACATGAGCAGATTCTGTCTGCTGGTCCCCAGCTCTTCAGAAAGAGCTCTTCTACAGATCTGTCTTGTTTCTCTTCTTTCTCCCATCAAAATGCCTGGTGCCCCCAGGATGGTTCTGCAGTGTGCTTCTGGGAGGCTGGCAGCTTGTGGCACCTGTGACCAGAGGTCCCGAGTGTCATCTAGCTGAAGCCAGCTTGCTGAGGTCCAGATCCCTGCCTGCTCTTGAGCACACTGGGACAAGGGCTGGAAGGAAAGACATCCCCCTACTGCACTCCCCTGCCAACCATACACCCTCCTGCTGCCTTCACAGGTCATCACCTGGCTGAACCAGACCTCCTATCCACTTGCCTTTGAAGTTGCTTGAAAGAGTCAGTGAAATCACTGAAGGTCAAGGGTAAATCGAAGGAGTCTGGGGAAGTCATGTCCAAATAGAAGGGACTGTGAAGCCTCACTAAGGTTTCCCGAGAAGTTTGGAGGCAGCAAACAGAAATACAAGAAACATGCAGGGGGGCTGGGGATGTGGCTCAAGCGGTAGCCCGCTCGCCTGGCATGTGTGCGGCCCTGGTTCGATCCTCAGCACCACATACAAAACAAAGATGTTGTGTCCGCCGATAACTAAAAAATAAATATTAAAAAAATTATCTCTCTCTCTCCCTCTCTCTTTAAAAAAAAAAAAAAAAAGAAAGAAACATGCAGGGATCACAAAGTGCCATTCTGCAGGTATGAACTCTGTGGCAGGTGGAAGGGGTGGCTCGGGGGCTCTAAACCTGGCTGGGCTGGGCTTTGTCCAAGGCTGCAGCCAGCTGGAGAAGCAGGCTATCAGCTCCATGGCTGAGGCTCACCCCAGGCCAAAGGGGCATACTAAGGCAGGCTGCCATGTATTCCTCTGCCTTTCAACAATACCACCTTGTCTCCATGGGCCCTGAGCCTGAGAACAGCCTCTAAAACACCAGGGGATTCATCAGACAAGCAGAAAATGGCAAAGCAGTCAGGGGACAGGAGGAGGGGCAGAAGGTTCCAGAGGAGGGAGGCCAGAGCCCTCAGAGGCAGGAATGGGAGTGGGGCTAAGACTGGGTCACACAGCCGGTCGCGGTGGCACATACCTGTAATCCCAATGACTCAAGAGGCTGAGGCAGGAAGATCCGAGTTCAAAGGCAGCCTCTGCAATTTAGGGAGGCCCTAAACAAGGCAGTGAGACCCTGTCTCTAAATACAAAAAAAAAAAAAAAGGGCTGGGATGTGGCTCAGTGGTTAAGTGCCCCTGGGTTCAATCCCCAGTAACCCCCCTCATCAAAAAAAAAGACTGGGTCACATGAGCCTAGGTGGGCCACGCTGCCATGTGTCCTGCTGGGTTGTTGCTGAGCAGAGCACTCACCCGCGTCTACCTTGGAAGAACAATCTAGTCCTCCTGCCAGCAAGTGTTGCTGAACACTTTTGTTGAGCACAGCATGCCAGGGCTATAGAAATGACTCAGACTCAGCTCTTGACCTCAAGGACTTACAAAGATGGGAGACACGCAGAGGGAAGGAGTCAGCAGGTAGCAGGATGTCATTTTCAGGAAGTGGTGCATGTTTTAAGGTAAGTAGGTTCAGCAGGGCGGGGGAGGACATTTTGGTTCAGAGGTTTCCTAGACACATCTGTGGAAGGGTTTCACTGGAACAGAGGGCTAAGTGCAGGGCAGTGCCTTCAGGCACAGGAAGGGCCTTGTGATGGTGTACTTGTGGTGCCAGCTGGGGGTCCCATGTTATGAAGTTAGGGTGCTCCCTGGCAAGATGTTGTGGTTTATGCTATGAACTAGTGACTGAAATTTGGTGCTATTTATTCCACAGCCAAAAAAACAAAGCCAAAACCAAGGTGGAAAGTGTAATGGCTGGTACCTTCAATGAATTCACCAAACAACCTACTCTCCAAAATGACTGCTTGGTGTCTAGCGGCCTCTGAGGCCTGCAGTTCTAGAACCGTGGCCCCAGGTGCCAATGAAGAGTCCACTCCATCTTCAACAGAGTTTTTCAACAGAGACCTCTTGACCCTTGGCTATTTGGGATGTATCACTTGATGAGGAAAACAGGGACATGAACAGACTACATTAACAAGTGTGCCTGCCATTTGGGGCTCTTAGTCACAACAGAAACCAACTCTAGTTAACTTCATCAGAAAAGTTTTATTGGAAAGTGAGGGAGGAGCTTGGGGAATTGTCAATCAGAAACTGGCAAGAACAAGGGAACTGGGCAGCCAGACACAGCCACTGCCTGCCACTGGAGCTATGGGCCTCCAGCACCATCAGCAGGGGACCCATGTCGCTGCAGTCCTGGATTGTCACCACTGTTGCCACGATCACCACCAAAGCAGCATAGGAGTAATAAATACTTCAGGACCCTCCTCCCCAGAATTCCTCCCTCCAGACTTCAAGGAATGGATATCTCATGGGCTTAGCTGAGGTTCCAGGTTCAAGTGCAAGCTGCTAAGGATTCATGGGCTTCATGGGCTTCCATGGCAAAGGAGTCTTCCCTCCCCCAAGACACTGCTATGGCGGGTTTCTCCAACACCAGCAGGGGCCCTCAGGCATTGGATAGAAAAATTTCCCTTTTCCTGGATTGACTAATTCTGACTAAAGGGAAATTAGGGTCAGTTGAGATTCTGTGGGAGAGGGAGGAAATGATCAGGACCCAGGGTACTCCTAAAATATCTCCTGGTGTGGTTCCTGTCAAAGGCACAGAAAAATTTCATGGAAAACCACTACCAGATAAGACCCTCCATGGACACTGGTTTTGCTACTCGATGACCAGATGAGGCACCGCTGAAGGCCAAGGGAAACACAGAATGTCTGGCAAGGAATGAAGTCCCAAAGGTCGGCTTGGCCAGCTGCAGAAAAAGGGGTCACAAATTCTGTTTCTGTACATGCATTGGGAATTTTTTTTAATTGGTCACATTTTTTATTTTGCCTTCAGGCTGCCTACCAGACCACATCTATTTTGTTAATAATCATGAAAATGGTGACACTGTTTTAAAAAAATATCAAGCAAATGCATTATTCTAGGTGAAAAATCAAGAGCCCCCTTCCTCACCCCTTGGCACTGATCCTCCATTTCTTCTCAGAGGCATCATCTACCATCAGTATGTCACCTTCCAGACCTTTCTTACGCATTCTCCAAGTATACTTTGGTTTTGTAAGTCTTCATCGTGCCTTAAGACTGTACGTGTTTTCTACACTAAACATTAGGTCTTGGAAATCTTTCTGTATCAGTACTTGATACAGCTTGTAACTGCTGCATAGCATTAATTTCATAAGGACCAAAGTAGCCACATTGGGGACAAGGACATGAGCACATTCCTATTGATAGGTACAATGCACACTACTCTCTAAAAGGTTGATGTTGTTTATATGCACACCAACCACTGGTCTTTTCATTTCTTCTCTTCCTAGCCCAAACTGGGTATGATCAGGAGGAACTATTGGTTTCTGAAGGACATAGTGTTTCACCTGGTGCATTAATTTACACATCACTAATTTCCAGTGAGGTTGAATGCTAACAAGATCCAGGCTTTTTGGAGTTATGGGGAAAGGACTCTTAACTATTAGTAGGCACATCAATTAGTGCTATCACTTGTGATAACAACTAGGCATTATCTAGTCAGTGTAAAGATGTTCAAAAACCCTGGGACCCAGATCTTTCACTACCATGTACTTACCCCTAGAAAAATTCGCACATGTGCACCAAGGAACATCTTTCTAGCATTTTCATTGCCACAAAAAAAATGCTAAGAGCCTAAAATACCCACCCATAAAGGACTGCATAAATAAATTGTGGTAATTCATACAACTGAATTATTTTGTATATAGCATTTAAAATATATAAACTAGATGTACATGTATCAAAAGGCCAAATCTAAAGACAATGTTGAGTGGAAAAATCAAGTTGCAAAATGACAGCGTACATTCTATCAATTATGTCCACTTGAAAATCATAAATTGGTTATGGACATGTATGTATATATTTATATAGACACACATATACAGATATACTATGTATACACATATACATAGACACACACACACACTCACATATACATGTAATGACACAGACAAGAAGTAAACACACCATTTTCTGCTTGGTGCTTACCTCTATGGAAGAGTAAAGGTACATGTGGTGGGGTGAAGAACTTCACCTGTGTCTGAAAGTTTTTTATTAGAGAGAGAAAAAGAGACAGCTGAAACAAATATGGCCAAATGATAAAACCTGTTCACTCTGTGTAGGAGGGTTCCTCTATTTCTTGCTTTTTCTGAAGCATTTGAGTGGTATATGTTTCTGTCCCTATCTATGTCCCTGTTAAGGTATGCAATTGGCATGCAGTTCCATTTTTTTTAAATGATTCCCTCTTGAGAGCTTCTTGAAGTTGATTTTAACTCATTCATTCCTACACTCAGTATAGATTTGTTCCTATCATTATTCCATATTTTACCATGATTTGTCATTGTTTCTTTCCTTCTTTCTCTACTCGACCTTTCCCCTATTACACAATTATATACTTTATTCCTACTTTAGAAAAACTATTACCCTCCATATTTTTTTGACATTTTTTGGAGTCTGCATTTCCAGTGAAAACCAAAGTTTTCTATTGTTGAGAACACCAAAAAATGCAAGTGCTCAATCAGAAAGTCACCTGGTACCACCATTTCAGACAAAACCAAACAATTCCATGTTACTGTGTAAAACCAAAAGTACTTTAATAAGCTTTTACGGCACTGCAATACAGGAACGTTAACCCAGACATGCAACAAAAATTATTTTGCCTTTTGGACATAGTTAACAGATAAACTTGACATTACAATTAACAACAACATATTCTACTGAAGAAAACAAATGCCATTTATTCTGACTTTTGGGTTAGAAAATGTATGCTCTTAGTGTACGCTCAAGTAGCATTTAGAAAGTTTAGTTTTTCCTTTCTAACCTCTAAGACAGTATGATTTATTTGTGTGTGTGTGTGTGTGTGTGTGTGATACTATGGACTGAATCCAGGAGTGCTCTACCCCTGAGCTATACCCCCAGCCCCTTTCTAACTTTTTATTTTTAGATAGGGTCTCACCAAGTTGCCCAGGCTGGCTTGAACTTGCAATCCTCCTGCCTCAGCCTCCAAAGTTGCCAGGATGACAGGTGTGTACCCCCACACACACCTGGCTAGGACAATTATGATTTTTAATGCAACCACACACAACCGTTTTCACATTGGAAATAATCACAAGGAATCAACAAGTTTAGTCTAATTGACCAAATGGTTTCATTTTCATTATTAATTTTCAGAGAGCTCCTGCAGTATTGTGGGTTTCAGGTATGGGGAAAATAAACAGACCAGGAGTAAAAAAAAAAAAAGCCTTGGTCTTTAGAGTGGAGGAGGGAACATGCAGCGGCACACAGGGCATGTGCCTGACTTCTGAAGCCAGATGGACACGCAGGGCTTGTGGAAATAGTGGTGGCATGGAAGCTCGGTCGCCACTTCCCCCTTCACATATTCACTGCAGCAGATAGGACAGCACATCTCTTGGCCAACTGCACCATGATCTTCAGTGACCAGGATCTCGGGAAGAGCGTCGATGCTCTCCTTGCTGGCCGGTGGATTGGCCACCTCGACATCCACTGCGAGAGACTCCAGGTGTGCCAGGGCAGTCTCCATCGCCTGTGCCAGGCGTTCCTCAAGTGCCATGTAGGTGAGGAACTGAGGATCCACATAGGAAATGGCTTCGGCCACTCCTAACCCATCGGCAAATCCATCAAAGAGGCTCCAATCCACTTCGAGGTCTTCGCTGACGCTGGAGTCATCTTCGAGGTTGTTGTTGCCATCCAGCACGAACACCCCCGGCTGCATCAGCTCCTGCCCGGAGTCGTTGTCTCCCTCACTGCTGCTCTCGTTCTCATTGTACTGGAGCCAGGGAATTTCTCCTTCTTCCAGGGATGTTTGCTCCTCTTCTTGCAGCGGTGGCCCTTGAGCTTCCTCAAGATAGCTACTGCCATTGCTCACAGCACCTGCACTGACACTGGCGCCGGCACTGGCTCCAGCAATGGCGCTGGCACCAGCAATGACACTGGCTCCGGCAATGGCACTGGCTCCAGCAATGGCGCTGGCACCTGCAGTGGCGCTGGCCCCGGCAATGGCGCTGGCTCCGGCAGTGGCGCTGGCACCTGCAGTGGCGCTGGCCCCGGCAGTGGCGCTGGCTCCAGCAGTGGCACTGGCTCCGGCAGTGGCGCTGGCTCCGGCAACGGCGCTGGCTCCCGCAACAGCACTGGCTCTGGTCCCAAGGCTTGGGCTGGTGTCGGTGACATTTCCACTCACTCTGGCTTGCTGAGGTTCCCGGTCTTCCTTTCCCGGCAGGGTCTCCCAGCTTTCTCCACTGGAGGACAGCGTTTGCTCTCTATTTCGGTACTTCCGGCGCAGGGCAGCGATCCACTCTTTGTCGCTGTCAGAGTCTTCATCACAGTATTTGTAGTAATCATCACTATACGTCCAGAAGTCGGGGTCCGCCATGGTCCGACGCCTCCTCGGCACCTTCTCTGGTTTCACTTGGTCGTTCCTGGCTTCCCTCTTGTCTTCAGAGTACTTCGGCTCACAGTAGCCATTTGAACTCTCGCCTCTGCCTCTCCTTGCCAGGCCATCCGAGTGGCCATCATCAGCATTGACAGCATCCCTCCACCTGGAAGTACTGTGTGGCATATCATCATCATCATCAGTATCAAAAAATATTTTTGGTTTCACGCAGTTTGGACTTGCCAGATTTCGGACTTTGGGCCTCACCACCGGTTCCTCTGCACTCTTTGAGGGGTTTCCCCCACCACCACAAATACTCACAGGAGCCCTACTGGGACGTGCAGTCAAGTTCTGCCCCCTTCTCTCCCTCTCCAAACTGCCACCAGTTGTAGCCACCTTCCCTTCAGCAGAAGACATCTGACAGCCCATGCTAGTCGGCTTCCGGAACTCTGCTGGGCTAGCAGAGCATCTCGCCACAGGGGCTGGGTCTAACTTGTCAAGCTCCTCTCTCACATCACAGTTAAAACCAGAGAACTGGGGAGGCACCCCCGCCACAGACCTTGCCCCCTTTTCTGGGTCATACAGCTTATCATCCTTAAACTTGCCAGTTTTCCCTCTCACTGGCGGTCGCTCAACAGGCCCAGCCCCCTCCTCCTCACTATCATCTGCCCCCAAAGTGTCAATATGTCCATAAGCCATTCCTCTTCTGCCACCCGAAGCCCTGTACTCTCTTGGCGGATACCTGGAATAGTCCTCATTATCAACATTCAGGCTGGTTCCCGAACTCTCACAGTCGTCCCAACTACGACGAGTGGTGGCAAATGGCGATCGGCTCCTCTTGGTGGTTTGACTGGGGGCTGATCTGTGCATTGGGACTTCGGATGTCGTCTTTCTCTGGCTGGCAATCCTTTCCTGCTGGCTCGTGGATGGCCTGAAACTGACATAAGCATGCCTTCTTCCATACCTCCTGCCTGTATTGGACTGATACCCTCCTGCTGGTTTGGGCCATACGGGCTTGCTAGATTCCTGACCCATTGCTCTGGTTTAGGAAGGTTTCCAATAGAGCTGGGGCTTGGGTTGAAAGGTTCCTGGCTCCCTGCACTTGTGCTTTTGAGCTGGGAAAGTCAAAATCAGTTCAGCATGAAGGAGCAGGAAGATCTATTTTCACGTCAGCAGACAGGTAACAGAAGGGACAAGGGATCTTTAAAATTAGTTTCACTTTCTTCTAAGGCCTGGAGGAGCATTCCAGTGACTGTCAGGTGTAGACCTGGAACACATTTTTAATGTTGGCAAAATGATTACAACACCAGGTTTACAGGAAAGCCAGACATAGGGGGAGAGAGTGTGACAGAAGGTGTGTGGGGGGGTGACCAGATGCTTGGAAGGTGGTTGAAGTACCGTGGAATTGTGCTGACGTGGGAAGAGGAAAGGCTGATGTGGGCTTTTTTATGGGGTGTCTATTTCTGAACCCTGCAGACATAGAGGAGAAATGTGAATTGGAGTGGCAAGTATAGATCACTGTGCATGCGTGAGTTAGGAGAGGGACAGGTGGAAGGGGTACCTGCAATCCTGCAATGGAGCCATGTCTAGGTTTGTAGGGGGGAAAGGATTGACTGTTAAAATGGGACCCATTCTGGATGTGATGTAATGGGTAGGGTGACTTCAGAGGAAAGTGGTGTGAGGGGGGAATAAGAAAAAGAAAAGAGGGAGGTGTAGCTGTGTATGTGGCAGGTGGAATTATGGGGGAAGCCTACATTTATGCACATATCGCAGGTAGGTAAGGGTATGGTGGCAATGGAGAGGAGTGTATGAGAGTCTGTGTGGTGTGTGAGTGCGCATGTGTGTATTCATCCAAATGGGATGCAACAATTGAAAAACGTCAGCATGAGCAACTGTGGCAGGCATGCATGGCAGAGCAGACAGCACTGGAAAGGGGTGTGTGAGAGAGAGGGAGGGATGGAAAAGAGGCTAGTAATCAAAGAATGACTACACATGTGACTATGGCAAGCAGGAAGAGCAGTGCTGTTCCCAGAGAAGGAGTTCTATTGAGTGTGAGCATGCAACAGCAAAGGGGGACCATCAGTGCAAAGTATGTGGCAGACAGAAGGCACAAGAACAGGGCATTTGAGAAGGGTGTGTGAACCAGAGAGTGGGAGTGTATTTGTGCCAATGGTCAGCAATAAAAGATGCCCTTATATATGGATGTGACAGGCAGGGAAGATGGTGTGACAGAGGATGTGTATAAAGGTAAAGGTGTGTTTGTGTGTGTGTCTGCACATGCATGCCAGAGCAGGCAGCCGGAGGAGGGGCGGGATCTAGAGGTGTGTATGTGGTAGGCAGCTGAGGGGAGGGGACTGGCAAGCAAGGGTCTGAGGCCATGTGTGCGCGCGCGCGCGCGCGCGCGCGCGCGTGTGCAGGGGGAAGGCACAGGAGGGTGTGAGGGTGTGTGAGAGGGCGTGTGTATGAGCCTGCGCATGCGCGGGGGAGGGGGACTCCCCTGGAACCTTGAGGCTGGCGGGGCAGGGAGGGGGCTACAACTGCAGGTTTCCGCGTGTGCGTGCCTGTGTGCTCGCATACGCTTGCGCGACACAGGGGAGGGGGGGGTGCAATGTCATAATAAGAAACAAGAAAACGTTATAGCTCAAAGGGCAGACCCAAATCGGTGTGGCAGGGAAGGGGGCAAAGAAAGAAAAGGGCATGTGTGAACATAGTTTTTCTCTGAGACTACATTTTTTTTTTTTTTTTTTTTTTGGACAATTCTTTCCCCGGGGACAATTTTTTTACCTAAGTATCTTAACCATTTACCATTCAGCAAAACAACAGCAAAATGGCTGGGGGAGGCCACGGGATGCCCCGCAAAGGGGGCTGAGGAGGGAGAAAGGAGAGGCGGGGAGAAGTGGCCAGGGCCCGCGAAGACCGTTCCCCTCTCAAATAGCCAGGAAAGCCATTCGAATAGGGGTCACGGTGGGCCAAAGGAGATCGGTGGCAGAGGGTGCAGCCCCCGAACAGGCCCATGGAAGACAAGGGCCTCACTCTGCAGTCAGGTCCCCCGTCCGCCCCACCCCTTCCCGAGGGGCGAACCCGAAAAGAGGTTCACCGGATTCCCCCAGATTCTCGCGCCCCTGCCCTGCCACTCGCCCCACCGCCATCGCCTAGAAGAATCGTCAACACGACCAGCTTCTCACTCACCCTGTCGGGACAGCAGCACGTTTTTCAGAGGGGCAGAGCTCTCAGACCTCCGACCGCCACCACCGCCAGAGCCGCTGCTCCCGGGTCTCGGGCTCCTCCTCCACCAGACAGCACCCGGGAGGGCGGTGACTGCGGCGGAAGTGATTGTGACGTCGGCTGGAACCCGCCCCCTCGATGTGGCGGAGGCAGCAGCTGCTTTCCACAAATCAGGGTGGGCCCGAAAGCATTATGTCGTTTCAAATGATGAAATCGTCAAGGATACAGAAAAGGACGGCGAAAAATGTGACAAATGGTCAGCGATAAGAAAAGTGAAACATTAAGCCGCATTCCCTTGGGTTCTGTTTTTTTTTTTTTTCTTTAATAAAATCAAATATGCGAATTCTTTCTGATGAATTCCAATGTGAAAGTAATTATCTCACTATATCATACCCTAGATGATACGGTCTGTCTAGGATAGTAAATTGTGAATCTATACTTAGGGTTGCAGGAAGCTGCTCCTTTTTTTTTTTTTTTTTTTTTTTTTACCTGTTGGTTGAAACAAGTTGAACCTGTTTGCAGTGGAATTTGTTGCTGTTGGTCACAAAATCAAGCTTCTCCATCCAAAAGGAATGATCAATCGTGAAGCGCAACAGGGGTTCCTAGTCTGGCAGTTGTGCCGCTGTTAAAAATTATTGCAGTTATGCCTTTGATGTACCCAATTTTACTGAAATCTGAAATTTTCAAATTGCACTCTTAACCTTCACAGCCAGTATAAAAAGTTCGTATACTCACAACAGTATCAAGGTTGTTCGGGTTTTTTGTTTAAGTTTTTTGGTACTGGGAGTTGAACCCAGGGACACTTAGCCACTGAAGTACATCCCCAGCCCGTTTACTTTTGAGACAGTCTCACTAAGTTGCTTAGGGCACCACTAAATTGCCCAAGCTAACCTGGAACTTGCCATCCTGCCTCGGCTTCTGGAACTGCTGGGATTACAGGTGAGCGCCATGACACCAACTGAAAGAAATTTTTGTTCTTACTGGAAATACAACGTGTAATAGAACAAAAAATATCGAGGGTAACAATAGAGTAGAAATAAGATGTATAATTTTCAAACTATTAAAGGAATAGTATTTGGAACAAAGAAAAACTCAAGTCAATAAAGGGCAAGAAATGAGGGGTGGACTAAGCAGGATGTAAAAAGAAAAATAGATCAGTATGTATTATGGGTTAACATCTATTAAGATGCAAATTCTCACTGGGCCGCAGGGGCACATGCCTGAAATCCCAGCAGCTCTGGAGGCTGAGGCAGGAGGATCACAAGTTCAAAACCAGCTTCAACAATTTAGTGAGGCCCTAAGCAACTCAAGAGGTACCCTGTCTCTAAGTAAAATATTTTTTAAAAGGCTGGGGATGTAGCTAAGTGGTTAAACACCTCTGGGTTCAATCACCAGTACAAAAAAAAAAAAGAAACCACAAATTCTCATTTTGATCATTTTATTTATTTGTTTGTTTGTTTGTTTGTTTATTTTATCAGGTATTGAACCCAGGGCACTTAACCACTGAGCCACCTTGTCTGGATAAATTGCATAGGGTCTTGACAAATTGCTGAGGTTAGCCTTGAACTTTCCAGCTTCCTGAGTTGCTGGGATTACAGGCATGCACCATTGCCCCTAGCTGAGCATTTTGTTTTTAAAAGTCCAATTATATGCTATTTATGAGTTTCATCTAAAGTAGAAACAGTAATGAAAATACATGTCCGTTCAATATTAGCCAAA
Source organism: Callospermophilus lateralis (assembly GCF_048772815.1). Classification (NCBI taxonomy): domain Eukaryota; kingdom Metazoa; phylum Chordata; class Mammalia; order Rodentia; family Sciuridae; genus Callospermophilus; species Callospermophilus lateralis. The sequence continues at coordinate 53,162,077 of NC_135325.1, read as the reverse complement.
AAAAAGAGTGGGGGAGCATGGGAAGGGGAGTTGAAGGAAAGTGGAACAAAAGGAGAGAAGGAGAGAGACTTGTAACAAGACTAATGTAAAAATCAAGGTCAAAGTAGAGAGTATCAAAGAGAACAAAAGAGGGTCTTTCATTCACCAAGGAATAGATAATGATAAGAACAATTATGTGCCATAAAAATGCCCTTTCAAAATATGTGAATGAAATACAGTTTAAATATAAAAAAGAGCCAAATGTGGAGGCACAGGCCTGTAACTCCAGCTGCTTGGGAGGTTGAGGCAAGAGGATTGCAAGTTGAAGGCCAGCCTCAACAATTTAGGAGACCTTCTTCAAAATAAAAACTTAATCAAAAAAGAGCTAGTGATGTAGCACACACACACAAAAAGTTACAGCTGAAGCCCTCATTTATCTTATTCATCTTAACTTCTTTCCCTCAAATAAGCACATTTGGAAGTTGATGTTTTCTTCTCATCCATGTTTGTTTATCTGTCATTACATATGTTTGTATCTATAACCAAAACACAGTATTGTTTTGTGTGTTTTAAATTACATAAACTATATCATGACAGGTTGCAGTGGTACGCATGCTATCATGTAGTCTCAGCTTCTTGAATCTTCTTCATGGGCATGGTAGCTGGTGAGAGAAACAAGAGACACACAGAAAGAAAGAGTGTACCCCAGATAGAATGCATGGCCTTTTTATAACTTTGTGTTAGAAGTGACATCACATCACTTTTGCTGTTTCCTATTCATTAAAAGCAATCCACATAATTTGTCCCTTTCATCTAACAATTTTGAAGCCGTCCAGTTGTTCATAGTATTTATTATCCTTTTTTTTTTGTGTGTGTGTGTGGTGCTGGGAATCGAACCCAAGGCCTTGTACATGGTAGGCAAGCACTCTACCAACTGAGCTATACCAGCCCTATTGTCCTTATAATGTCCATGAGATCAGTAGTGATAGCCACTCTTTCATTTCTGATATTAGTCATTTTGTTCACTCCCTTGTCTGGAAGCTTACAATCGTCTTGATCTTTCATATTTTCTAACATTTGCCTTCAATGCTACAAATTTCCCTCAAAGCACTGCTTTTGCTGCAATTCACAAATTTTGGTAAATTATGTTTTCACTGTCAATTTATGGTGAAACTTCTTGAACCCCTATGTTATTTAGAATTATATTGTTTAATCTCCAAATACTTGAGGGCTTTCCATCTATCTTTCTGTTATTGATTACTAATTTCATTTCACTGTCGTCTGAGAGCTTATTTTGTATGGTGTCTATTCTTTGAAACCTGTTAAGGCATGTTTTATGGCCCAGGATGTGGTCTATCCTAGTGAATGTTCCACATGAGCTTGGAAAGAATGTGTATTCTGCTGTTGTTAAATGAAGTAGTCTATAAATGTCAATTAGATCTGGTTGATTGATGGTGCTATTCAGTTCAACTATATTCTTATTGATTTTTTGGCTGCTAGATCTGTCAATTATTGATGGAGGAGTGTTGAAATCTTCAACTATCATAGTGGACTCATCTATTTCTCCTTGTACACCTATTGGTTTTTGCCTCATATACTTTTTTTTTTTTTTTTTGGTGTCTCTAACACTCTAACACTCTGTTGTCAGGTGTATACTTTTTTTTTTTTTGACCCAGGATTGAATCCAGGGGCACTTATAACCCCTGGTTAGCTATTTCTATCCATTGCTCTTGGTATTTTTTTAATCTTTGTTTTTTCTTTTCTTTTCTTTTCCACTCTGTCTTCACTGATTTTAATTAAGCATTTTATGATTCCATTTTCTCTCCTCTCTGACCATATCAAGTATACTTCTTTTTTTAACTTTATTTCGGGATCATGCTAGAGCCTGCAATATATTCTTACAACTAATCCAAGTCTACTTTTCAATAACACTATAACACTTCACGAATGGTGCAGGCAAGTAAGTACCTTATACCAGTATTCCCAATTCCTCCATCCCATCCCTTATGTTATTTCTGTCATTCATTTCATGTGTCCATAAGCTATAGGCATCCAAAATTGTTACTATTATTTTTTTTGAGTGGACTGTTATATCCTTTAAAAATACAAAAATAAAACATTTTATTTATACCATCATTTATTCTTTCTCATATGTTCTTCTTTATGCAGATCCAAGTTTCTAACCTATATCATTTCTTCTCTGAATAACATTTTAATGTTTCTTGTTGAGACAGCTCTTGGAAGTGATATCTCAACACTTTTGCCATATTCTCTCTCTTTCTCTCTCCTTTTTTTTTTTTTTTTTTTTTTGTACTGGAGATTTAACACAGGGGGATTTTACCGCTGAGGTACATCCTAGCCCTTTTTATTTGTTTGTTTACTAAGACAGGGTCTGGCTGAGTTGCTTAGGGCCTCACTAAATTGCTAAGGCTGGACTTGAACTTGTGATCCTCCTGCCTCAGACTCTTCTTATTGAAAGTGGGTTGCTAGGTCTAACCTACATTCAACAGGAAGGGATTACACAAGGGCATGAGTTCCAGAGGGGGTGATCATATGGAAGGGGGGACAGGGGGGATGTGTAAGAGCATTTGAACTTTAACAGAAATTGCCAAACTGCTTTCCAAAGTGGTTGTAACAATTTACATTCCCACCTGAAGTTTGTTCTCATCATCCTCAGCACTCTTGGTTCTAAACTTCAAAATTGTTGCCAATCTGATGAGTACAGAGCACCATTATTTGACTGTGTTTTTCCCTAACTTACTAGAGAAGTCAAGTGCCTTTTTACAATTGGTGACCATTTCAATTTCTTCTTCTCTGAAATGTATGTTCATATCTTTTGTCCATTTTTCTAATGATGTTGTTTTTCTTGTTAGTATTGATTTCTAGGTATTTTCTATACATTCAGAACACGAGATATCAATTATGTTTGTATAGTTGCAAATATATTCTCCTAGTTGGTGTTTTCTTTCAATGCAAGTATGAAATTATAAAAGTACTTGAAATTAACCTTAGGAGAATGCTTTTCGTAAACCTGGAGTGAATAAGAGCTTTGTAAGTTTGGCAAAAGATACAGGAGCAAAAAGGAAAAGGTTCAACTACATAAAAATAAAATCTGCTTGGAAGCATAAATAAATAAATAAATAAATAAAAAACCAAACAATTCTAAGTTAAAAAAAAAAAAAAAGACAAATGAAAACCTGGAAAAGGGCTCATTTCCCAATTACATGAAGAGCTCCAATAAATCAAGAAAAGTCCAACAAATTAATTTTAAAATGAGAAAAGTATACCAACATACTTTTCCTCATAGCCCAACCCCCGGGCCCCAGTACCAGGGATAGAACCCAGAGGTGTTTTACTACTGAGCTACATCCACAGCCCTTTTAATTTTTTGTTTTGAGACAGGATCTTGCTAAGTTGCCCAGGCTGGTCTCAAACTTTTGAAGGAGGAGGGAATGGAAAAAATACCACTGAGGACTGAAACGGAGAAAATTATGTTAGATTCATTCATAAATATGTCAAAACAAACCCCACATTTATATAAAAATATAATGCACCAACAAAAACATAAATTAAAAAGTACAAAATAAACAAATATCTCCACATTCTCAGGAATTTTGTTATAGCAAGAGAAACCCAACTTTAAAAAAAAAAAAACCTATCACATTAGTAATGCACCTATTTTTTTTTTTTTTTTTTTTTTTGGTACCAAGGGGCTTAACCACATCCCCAGCCCTTTTATATTTATATTTTTAGTATTTTTATTTAGAGACAGGGTTTCACTAAGTTGCTTAGGGCCTCACTAAGTTGCTGAGTCTGGCTTTGAACTCAAGATCCTTCTGCCTCAGCCTCTGCAGCTGCTGGGATTACAGGCATGTGCCACCATGCCCGACTAATGCACACACTATTTGACTCAGAAAATGAATTTCTAGGAACTAACTTATCAGTACATTTGTATATGACTTAAATGAAATATGTGCTATTACGTTTACTACAGCATTATTATTAATAGTGAAACACTAGAATGAACCTAAATATTTTTCAAACGGGGAATAATTGTTATGGTAGAATACTTATTATAGCACAGCTAAAATGCAAAATCCCCATCTACATATATCACAAGGGTTAAGTCTGGAAAACAATATTAAGTGAAATAAAGTAGGTTGTAAGAGGGTATATTCATTACAGTAACATTTATATATGCTTTTAAAATGCATTGAGGACACATAGATTCCAGTTTGTTCTATCTCCCCAGGTAATTGTTCATTGGATCATTGTAGGTATCAGTTGCAGTTGTCAACTTGACTGGATTAAAGAATAACTAGAGTGTGTTTACAGAAGATATTGGCATAAGTTTACATGTGGTAGGCATCATCCAGTGAGTTGGGGACCCAGGTGAAACAGATACACAAGGTGGCTTGCTCTCCACTGCTCTCCCCCATCCTTCCCCACCTGGTCTCTCTCTTTCCTTCTCCCTCTATCAATTGTGATGCTACTTTGGACATAAGTCCAGGCTTGCTGGCCTTTGGACTTAAGACTTAATTACGATTGCCTCCAGGTTCTCAGGGTTTTGGCCTCAGGCTGAGAATTACACCATCAACTACCCTGGTTCTGAGGACCCTGGACTTGGACTGAACCATGCCACCAACATCCTGGGGGTCTCCAATGTGCAGACATCCTGTTATGGGACATCATAATAATGTGAATCAATTTCCCCAATAAGTCCCATCTAGTATATCTATATCTCTACATATCTTATTGGTTCTATTTCTCTGGAAAACTAATACAATCACTCTTGGCTGAGAATGGTGGCACACAACTGTCATCCTAGCAATTCAGGTGACTGAGGCAGGAGGATCACAAGTTTGAGGCAAGTCAGGGCAACTTAGCAAGACCCTGTCTCAAAATTTAAAACGAAAAATTTTTAAAGGGCTGCGGGTGTAGCTCACTGGTAGAGTGCTCCTGGGTTCAATCTCCAGTAGCACTAAAAAAAATTGTAAAAAGACTTATCTCTAATAAGACTTGGTAAGACTTGGTGTTAAAGTCAATCTGGTCATTAATTGATTGGGGGTAAGATTGTTTTGTTGTCAACTTGTTTGGGGGTAAGATTTTTTTTCTGGCATATCTTTATTTATCTCTTTTTTTTTTTGGTGGGATTGAACTCAGGGGCAATTGACTACTGAGCCACATCCCCAGCCCTATTTTGTATTTTATTTAGGGACAGAGTCTCACTGAGTTTCTTAGCGCCTTGCTAAGTTACTGAGACTGGCTTTGAACTCATGATCCTCATGCCTCAGCCTCCCGAGCTGCTGGCATTACAGGCACGTGCCATATTCATGTCTTTAAAACATTTCTATGGGGGCTAGAGTTGTGGCTCAATAGTAAAGTGCTTGTATAGCATGTGCGAGGCCCTGAGTTCGATCCTCAGCACCACATAAAAACAAAATAAATAAATAAAGGTATTGTGTCCAACTACAACTAAAATAAAATATTTTTTAAAAAAAACATTTCTACGGGGTTGGGGTTGTGGTTCAGTGGTAGAGCACTTGCCTCGCACTGGGATCAAACCTCAGCGCCACATAAAAATAAGTAAATAAATAAAAGTATTGTGTCCATCTATAACTAAGAAAATATTTTTAAAAATTTCTATGGAGATTATATATATATATATATTTGGTCCTAGGGATTGAACCAGAGGCACTTTACCACTGAGCTACATCCCCATATCTCCAGACCTTTTTTTATTTTTGATTTTAAGATAGGGTCTTGCTAAGTTTTTTAGGGCCTAAGTTGCTGAAGCTGAACACAAACTGCCATCCTCTTGTCTCAGCCTCCCAAGTGGCTGGGATTATAGATGTGTGCCACCACACCCGGCTCTAAGGTAATATTTTTAGAGTTGCACACAAAATCTATATAATTTTATATATACTCATAAAAGAAAGCCTATGTGCATGTTTTTTAAAACTGTAGTTTTTTCTTACAGTTTTACTGCTTCTTTCTCTCTTCTTTTCTGCCTACCTTCATACTTCCCATAACAGTTGATAATAGCCTAATATTCATTAATTCCACATTTTATTCATACTTGCATAATCATATATAATATACATATATGTATACATACACATAATTAATAAATGTGTGGGCTTTTATTTGTCCTTCTTTTATAAAATAAGATCATGGAAAATTTGCCCTCTGTATCTGTGAGTTTCATATATGCTATTTCAACCAATGATTCATCAAAAGTATTTGGGGAAAATGCACCTACACCAGAGACACCTATAATCCCAGATATTCTGCAGGTTGAAGCAGGGGGATCACAAATTCAAGACCAGCCTGGGTAAATTAGTGAGACCCTGACTTAAACTAAACTCAAATAAAATAAAGGTGAGGGGATGTAGCTCAGAGGCAGGTTCAATTTCCAGTATCACAAAATAATTATATTTATGCTGAACATCTTCATACTTTTGTAGGTATTCTCTAAACTAGTGTGTAAGAACTTTTTACCTAGCATTTCCATTGTATTAGGTATTGCAAGTCATCTAGAGATGTTTAAAGTATACAGGAGGATGTGCATAGATTGTATGTAAATACTATACCACTTTATATTACGGATTTGAGCCTCTATGGATTTTGTTACCTATGGGATGGAGGGGGGTGTCGTGAAACCAATCTTCCATGGATACCGATGGACAATTGTATATATTTTACCACTTCTTGCTGTTCTCACTCAATATTATCATAATAGAATAATAACAATAATAAGTTGCTGGGGTCACAGCAACTTCCCATAGGCCAGACTTCCTATAGCCTGAAATCAGCCACCTCCTTCTTTCTCCAGTCTCCTGCCCCTGGAAATGAATTGGTATTAACATATAGTGTCAGATTGCTTTCCCAAAAGGCTAGCAGCTTCTCATTTCCACTGGCAATGCCTGACGCTATATCCTGGCTATTTTGACTGTTCTTAGGTACAGATTCCTCCCCTAGAGATTTGAAACTCAAAGGGAAACACATAGAGATTGACTAGACTAAGTCATGTTCACATCAATCACTTCTGAAAACCAACCCAACATCTTGAAAATACAGGCTTAGTTTTTGCCCAAGTGAGCCAGAGTTGAATTCTGTTGCTTGCAACCAAAAGAAACACGAACTCTGGTCACAGACTGAGCCCTGATCCTGATCCAAAGCCAAACCCTGATTTCAGCTACAAATTCAACTCTGATCCAGGCCACAGGCTTGGTCCTCACTCAAGTTGGAAATTGAGGGTCATTCCTGGCCCCGTGCTTCACTGACCCCACTTGACATCTCTCCAAGGGGTGTTCCTGGCCACAAAAGGGGTTCAGGTGAACTGGTGGATATATTTTTGCTAAATACATACAGATCCTGGGGCCCAAAGTTCGGGGTCTCTTTGTGGCAGCTAATATTCACAACTTGTAGAAATACAGCAGAATTCCTTGTAAAGAAAAAATCGGTGAAGTCTAAGCTTGAGATGTTTGGGGGGATGTGGGTTGCAGAGAATAATAGATCAAAAGAGAACCTGGTTGGGGTGGGACGAGGATTTGGTTTGTGGAGGTAGAGAATAAGGCCATGCATTCTGAGCCTGGCTCAAGGTAATGGGGACAGAATAGGGATTTGAAGGAGCCTGAATGGGACTGTACGGAATCCCCTGCTGGGGCCTGGGTAGGTCCTTTGCCCCCAGAAAAAGCTCACAGGAGTTACCATGGAGAGGTCCAGGCAGCCTGAAGCTAGAGGCCTCCTCCTTTGTCTCTCTCAGCCTTCTGGCATTGCCTAGAGCAGCTGGATGGGCCCTGTGCTGCCAGGCCCTTCTCCCACACTGCCCTGACTTCCCATAGGCCTGAACCACCTGCCTCCTCCTTCTCCAGCCTCCCTCCCTCCTTCTTCGCCCCTGGCATGGCTTCTCCTTGCATGCCTCCTATCGAGTTTCAGGGATTAGGACTTTCTTCTTGGGACACAGCTCCTTTCTCTTCTCCCAGCCTCACCCCAAGGAACTCTGGAGGGAATTAGACAAAACTTGCTAGGTGTGGGGCTATAGGGCAAGCCAAGAGTGGAGGGAGGACACTAACATTTGTCAAACATCTCTTATCTGTCAGGTATGTGTTTTACCCAGGTTATTTTATCTCCATAGTAAGCCTGTAGGGAGTCCTATGTTCACAAGGGGAGCCAAGGTCCAGAGAGGTTAAAGGATTCACTCAAGGTTACTCAGCTAGAGACAGCAGAGCTGGGATTTGGATCCTGAACTATCAATTCCAAAGAAAGGCCTGAGGGGAGAGGAGTGTGGTTGTCTCAGATTCTACCTAAAATGGAGGCCCCACTAGGGAGAGTTCTCTGATGAAGATCTAGAGCAGCTTCCTGGGTTCAGCTGAACTCTGGGTCTGTGCCTGTGCCTAAGGAGAGTAGAAAGGGCTAGAAAGGCTAAACTGGGTCATCTGGGAAGCAGATTTTCCTCCCCTTCCCCTCTGCAACCTCTGCTCAGGCAGTACTTGACACCTTCTCTTCATAGGGTGTCCCTTCTGCCCTTGGCTTCCCTGTGTCCCCATCAATAGGGAAGGAGGGAAGCCAGCTGTGTGGGTGCTGGGGAGCTGGTGGAGGCAGGGCTAGGAAGAGTCAAAAGGCTAGAACACATCAATTCACAGGCAAAAAGTCTGGGCTGCTCCAGAGCCTCACTGTTCCCATCTCAGCAATGGAGGTGTCATATCAGATGATGGCTGAGACCCGTTGCCAATTCTGTCAGCGTGTGTGTGTGTGTGTTCGTTCGTGGTGGGGCCTGCCTGGGCACAGAAGTGCTGTGGCCATGTCAGCAGGGAGAGTTTTGCCCACAGAACATGACTTGGGGGTGTGGCAAGGCAAGAGCTTGGAAGACACATCAATCGCTGGCACAAGAATAGTTCTATTTGGCCTTGCCTGGGAACCAAGCCCTGCCTTTGGCTGCCCCACTCACAATAGAAGTTTGGAGGATAAGTAAGTGAGAAGCTGAGGTTGTAGAAAATTGGACTTTTTGAAAAGGGGGACAGTGGGGAAACTGCAAGAAGGGAAGAAAGTGCAGAAACACTCTGCTAAGTGACCCAAGAGGGGGGAAAATGGGCACTTTTAAGAAAAAGTCCATTTTTATAGTTTAGTTTGTGATTCTGGGGATTGAACCCAGGGTTGCCCTATCTTTGAGCCACAACCCCAGCCCTTTTCATTTTTTTTTATTTAGAGACAGGGTCTCACTGAGTTGTTTGGGGTCTTACTAAGTTACTGAAGCTGGCCTTGAACATGGAATATTTCAGCCTCAGCCTCTCAAGTCACTGTGACTACAGATATGTGCCACTGTACCCAGCTACCAAAAAAGCCCACTCTTAGTCATCCATAGAGGCACAAGTCACTGGGGCGTTCTTTAAAGGAGCTCTACCTGCAGGTCCAATAACCCTGCTCACTGTGCAACTCTAAACATGTCTTTCTCCTCTCTCAAATGATGCTCCCATTTGCACAGTGAGTCTGAACCTAAATCCCTCCAAGAACTCTGGTGGCTCTCATGTTCCAGAATCTTCTGCAAGCCTGCTTTGATTTTGGCCCTTGGAGTTTGGTCCTATCTCAGATGTTGACAGTTGTTTTAGGGTACCAATGGGCTGTGAGCGTCAGAGGAAGTTCTGAGTGTGGTATTGGGGGCATCCTATGAGCCAAGACAAACCCCTCACTATGGCTTAGAGGCTTGATGTTGATTGGTACCCTACTCATGTTTCTAGCTTCCCTCTTCCCTCCTTTGCTGTGCCTCCCCACCCCAGCCTCCACTCACCTCCTTTGCTTGCCCTTGGAACATACAGACTCCCTCTTTCTCTAGCACCCTCACACACACTGTTCACCATACCTTGAGTGCAGTTTCCTCACCTCTTTGCTGGCTACTTCTTCCTTCTGCTCTTAGCTGAAATGGCTCCTCTTCCAGGAAGCCTTCCTGATTCCCTAGCCTGAGCCAGCTCCTACTCTCAACTATACTCATCATGAGAACCCATCACAACAACAATTGCTTGTGCCATGGAATCATTCTCTCCACTTCCAAATCACTATTAGCCCCAGGAAGGCAGGGGCCTTGTTCATCTTGTTCGCAGCCCTACGCACGGTGTCCTGCAACCAGGAAACTTTCCAGCAACAAATATTTTTTGAAAACATAATTCCTAGCAGCTCTCAGATATTGTAGACCTACTGGGAACCCAGCGCATGCATAGAGCATCCTGCCTGGTCCTGGGATCACACTCTCCCTTTCTGATTTCTTGGGTGTGGAGATGGAGGGGCAGAGAGGGAACAGGTTTTGTCCTGCCAAGAGAGCTTTGTCCTGGACTAGTATGGCATCGGGCCTGGCAGCAGGTCTGTTGCTTCGCGCCTCCTTTTTTTTTTTTTTTTTTTTTTTTTTTTTTTGCCTGCCACCACTCTTTGGAGAGGAGCAGCAGCTGTGGCCTCTCCTCGTGTTCCCATAGCAACCAGTGCTTACCTCCCGCTCACACTGGTTCCTAATTGCCTGATTACGCATCTTCTCCCCCGCCAGTTCCTGAGCTTCTTGAGAGCAAGGTCCATGGCGGGCTTTGCTCACCATTGCGTGGCTCCAGGCTCAGTGAGTATTAGTTAAATGAACAAAAATGAATGCATGACCATCCATGCACATGGGTTTTTAAAAGCTTTCATCACAAACAAGGCACCTGGCAGCCTATAGTAGCTGGGGGGTGGGGGGACTTGAGGACTCGGTGCTCCTCGGCTCACCTCTGCTGAGTGGTGTGGGTGGCCGGCCCCCCTTCTCCTCTCTCCCCTGCTGCCTGGGGAAGCTCTTTAGAAAGCAGGCAAGGCAGCCTGCACGGTCATGGCTGTAGGCTGGGTGGGGGGGTGGGGATGCTGGAGATGATGTGAGCCCTCCCCTAACAATCCCCCCAAGCACATGTGCACACACACATACTCCCTCACTACCTCCTTCTGATGGAAGCCATCTCAAATGGGCAGCTTTTGATTTGCAAATTACTAGGAACAACCAAGTTCCCTATTCAGTTCTAATGTTCAGTTCCCAATCTTGAAAACTGGCCCCTTCCCCTCTCCCTTCCACTGCAACCATGCCAATCCAGTTCAACACCATCTTCTACCTGAGCTGCTCCAATAGTCGCCTCCCTGCCCCCCACCAGGATTCATTTCCTTCCTTCCTCCCTCCCATCTTCCATGGCATAGGCAAAAAGAGGGATCCAAACAGAAATCATCTCATGTTAATCCCAGCCAGATTCACAATGGAGGCACCTGCTGACATCATTGTTGTAACAGAGTCTAAGTTCTAAGTCACCGAAGCCCCCAGAGGAGAGCAGGCTGAGTACTGATCCATTAGTCTGGGCTTTCAATGTTGGTTACCTTACATGTTTGATTCTGGACCAGGCACTGAACTAGTGAGCCCAGAGCTCACAAGAATGGGACTATGATAAACTCCTACCTTAGTGGAAGGGACAGGAAAACAAACAAACAGCATGATCTGCTATTTGTAGAGGGAGCCATGGAATGTACAGAGAGGTATGCTAGTACAGGATCAGGGAAGACTTAGCATAGGCAAGAAGATTTGAGCTGGACTTCCTATCAGAAATCACTGGTAGCAAACTGGTTGTAGTGGTGCCACTTTGGGAGACTGAGATAGGAGGATTGCCAAGTTCAGGGCCAGCCTCAGCAATTTAGCAAAACCCTAACACTGAATAAAATAGAAAAGGCTGGGATGTAGCTTGGTGGTAGAGTGTCCTTGGTTTCAATCCCACTACCCCTTCCCCCTCAAAAAAAAAAAAAAAAAAAAAGAAATCATTGATAGCAAGCAACAGAAACTATCTCCAAGTAACTTCAGAAAGAAGAAGCTGGGGTTGTAGCTCAGTGATAGAGTGCTTGCCTCGAATGTGTGGAATACTGAAGAAGAACGAAAGGGGCCAGAAGTGGTGGTGGTGCAAACCTGTAATCCCAACAACTCAGGAGACTGGGGCAGGAGGATCACGAGTACAAAGCCAACCTCAGCAATTGAATGAGGCCCTTAACAATTCAAGGAGACCCTGCCTCTAAATAAAATACAAAAAAGGGCTGAGGATGTGGCTTAGTGGTTAAGCACTCCTGGGTTCAATTCCCAGTACCCCCCCCAATAAAAAGAAGGGGAAATGTGGGATTTGAAGGGAAATGTGGGATTCCTCCTGGGCTACAAAATCAAGCACCATCTAGAGAACCAGTCATGAAACAGACATAAGCAAAGGCTGCTTTGAGGGGAGGGGCTGGATCAGGATGCCGGGCCACAGAAATGGCTGAAGTCTCTTTCCTCTATTCTTCTATCACTTGCTCCAGATTCAAAGTCCAGAGGGAGTGTCCAGTGACCAGGCTTAGGCCCATTCCTGCCTCCTGGCTAGACTTGTCTGAAGACAGGAAGGCAATATCCCTTCAAATTCTATGGGGGGAGGCATACATGGATTCATGGTTTCATCCACTTTACCCCCAGTGAGGCAGACACAATTCACTTAAATGAAACAGGAGTCTTAAGGAAGTGGGAGGCATGGCTGCTGGAGAGACACAAACTAACTCACGTGCTCTTCTTGCTTGATGGCAGGAAAAGAAGGGGGGAGGACATTGTAGCCAGCAGGAAAACGAATGAGCAAAGAGCGGCAACCTGCTGTGCCCCAGGCAGGTGGGCAGCTTCTTGTAATCAGAGAGTAAGAGGGAGGAAGGGGAAGGACTACAGATGAGACAGGAGCAGGGAGGAGACAGATCACAGTGAGAGTTGTTTGGTGGGCCATGGGAACCTGCCTCTGGGGGATGGAAGTGGGCTGTGGTGGCCACATTGGCATTTTAAGACATTCACCCTGGAGGCACCAAGAATGGATCAGACATGGCAAAGCTGGCAACAAGGAGATGAGCAAGGAACTTTTCTAGGCAAGAGAAGGTGAGGCCTAAATTCCAGCATTGGTTAGGAATGGAGAGGCAATGATGAATTCAAGAGCAATTCAAGCCGGGTGAGGTGGCACACACCTGTGTTTCCAGCAACTCCAGAGGGTGAGGCAGGAGGATCACAAGTTCGAGACTAGCCTCAGCAACTGAGCCAGACTTTGTCTCAAAATACAAAAATAAATAGGGCTGGGGATGTGGCTCAGTGGTAAAAGTGCACCTGGGTTCAATCCCCAGTACCAAAAGAAAATAAAATAGCAATTCAGGACATAGAATCCATGGACAGGCAAAGGATAAGGGAGGGGAGGAGAAATGACTATGAAGGAGCTCAAGAAGAAGGAGCAATTTAAAAGTGAAGAGTTTATACTTTTCTCCTGGGCTTTAGGAGGCCAGCTAATACCCATTCATACAACAGTAAATGTCAGCTGGGCGTGGTGGCCCACATCTGTAATCCCAGCAACTCAGGAAGCTGAGGCAGGAGGATCACAAGTTTGAGACCAGCCTCAGCAACTTAGTGAAATCCTATCTCAAAAATAAAATAAAGGGGCCTGGGGTTGTGGCTCAGGTGGTAGCGCACTTGCCTAGCATGCGTGAGGCACTGGGTTCGATTCTCAGCACCACATAAAAACAAAATAAAGATATTATGTCCACCTAAAACTAAAAAAAATAAAAAATAAAATAAAAAGGGTGAGGACATAACTCAGTGGTAAAGGGGCCTTGGGGTCAATCTCCAGTACCAACAAACAAACAAATAAATAAAAGGGCTGGGGATGTAGCTCAGTGGTAGAGCACTTGTGTGGCATGTGTGAGGCCCTGGGTTCAATTCCCGGTACTGAAAAGAGGAAAGAAAGACAAATGTCAGCCTAGCCCTTCTAGTATGTGTCAGGCACTATGGAGGGATAGAGGAAAATCAGAGAGGGAATAAACAACCCTTAATGGGCCCTCTCATCAGCTGCTTGTGAGAACATAAGCTAATATAGTTACTCTGGACAAGGATCTGGAAATATGTTTCACTGTTTTAAATATGGATGCCTTGGCACCTTGATTTCCAGGAATTTCTCCTAAAGAAATAATTAACAATTGTGCACAGATAGATGCGTACAAGGATGTCACAACATTGGAAGAGGAAAAGAATGGAAACAACCGCAATACGCATCAGTAGGGAACTTGCTAAATACACTCAGTGCTTTCCCTCAGCCCTAAAAGATGATTAATGAGAATAACATGGCTTGAGGATAAGCAGGTTTTTATTTGTTTGTTTTGGTACCAGGGATTAAACCCAGGAATGATTAACCACTGAGCCACATCCCCATCCTGTGTTATATTTTATTTAGAGACAGGGTTTCTCTGAGTTGCTTGGGCTTCATTAAGTTGCTAATGCTGGCTTTGAACTCATGATCCTCCTGCCTCAGCCTTCCAAGCCACTGGGATTACAGGCCTGTGCCACTATGCCTGGCTAATAACCAGGTGCTCTTTTTCCTCTGGAACTTTCTCAAAGGCTTTTAAACATCTATCTCCAAAGTCAACAGACCAGTCACCTTCCTGGACTCCATTTCCTTTCCCAGCCCTGCGTGTCTCTTCTCCTTCACAGACAAACTTCTCCAAAGTGCCATGTCACTCACAAGGCACTGTTAGACTCAACCCATCCCAAACTGTTCTCACAGTCTCCCTCCCCAAATCTGCTGTCTTCTCCTGCCCCTTATCATGACAAATGACACTCTTAAGTCTGGTTATACAAATAACAAGCCGGAGAGTCATTCTCTGCATCTTGTACATTACAAACCCATAGCCTATCCTGTTCATTATACTTCCATAAATTTTACTTTCTTGAAATGATTATTTTCGGGGCTGGCGACATAGCTCTGTGGTAGAGCATTTGCTTAGCATGCATGAGGTCCTGGGTTCCATCCCCAGCATTGAAAAAGCATATATATGTATTTAGAAGTACATATATGTATATATGTAGAAATAATCTCTAAATAAGTAATATGTTTTAAAATCAATGATATATACCAATTTAGTGAGGAGTCTCATTGTAACTCCATCAATTTTCAAACCCTCCCTCAAGAACACATACAGGCCAACCACCTTTATGATTCGGGAATTGGGGTGGAGTTTTTTTTTTTACAGTGCCTTCTATTTTTGTTAAATATTTATATAGGTGGTAGATGGACATAGTACCTTTAGTTTATTTATTTATTTTTATGTGGTGCTGAGGATCGAAACCAGTGCCTCACACGTGCCAGGCAAGCTCTACCACTGAGCCCCAGCCCCAGCCCCTACAGTGCCTTCTTTATGGGAAAACACAATGTATTTTCATTTGTTCTTTCTTCTGCAAAATACACAATACTGAACACAGTGTTCTGTATCTTAGGTTTCCTCTCCTAACAATGTATCTTGTCAGCTGTCTCTGTTCAGTTCTTTAAAAACTTCCTCACTCTGGATTTTATACATAGTATTTTTTTTTCTTTTTTTTTTTCCAGTAGTGAGATGGAACTCAAGGCCTGGCTCATGGTAGGCAATCACTTTAACATTGAGCTATATTCCCAGCATTTTAAAATCTTCTTTTTGAGGCAGAGTCTTGCTAAATTACTGAGGCTAGCATTGAACTTGCAATCCTCCTGTCTCAGCCTCCTGGGTTGCTGGGATTACCGGCCATGCACCACTGTGCCAGGCCTGGGCTTATTTTTATACATAAAGTTCAATGGGTGCTTCTGTCATTTGTTTTACTGGTCCCTTATTTATGAGTGCCATTTATATGTAATCTTTTGCTATTAAAATCAATACATAAATATATTTTCTAATCCATCCACTTGTTTCAGTCTCCTTTGTGTCTGCTGTAGTACAAACTACCACCATCTTTTGCTGACTCAAATAAATAGATCACTAAAAGTGCTGCCCAAATCATCTCTTGCTCTGTCTTCAGTCAGCAGCCAGAGTGGTGTTTTCAAAACACAAGTGGATCGTGTCCTTCCCCTGCTTCCAGAACTTCTCTGGCTTTCTCCAGCTCTTGGGGAAAGGATTTCTCATTATGGCCTGTGAATCCTTATTGAGCTTCACTCACCTGCCTCTCCATGCTCCCCTTATCCCTCTGCTTTGCCCCTTTTCTACACCTTCTTTCAATTCTTTTTGTATTAATTGTTTCTTTTGCATAAAACTCGACCCAGCTCTGCTCACTCTGTTTATTTCTGTGTCCTTCAGATCCCAGCTTCCTTGTTGGCTCCCAACCTTCCTGCTGGGACAAAGCCCTGAATTATAGGTTCTCATGAGCTTCTTCTGTTATCTCTAGTCCCATGTGCAATTTCACATCTATTTGAGAGATATTTTTTTGTTTGTTTGTTTTTTAATTTTTATTGTTTTGGTACTGGGGATTGAACCCAGAGTGCTTAACCACTGAGCCACTTCCCCAGTCCTTTTTTGTATTTTATTAGAGACAGGGTCTCACTGAGTTGCTTTGGGCCTCACTAAATTGCTAAGGCTGACTTTGAATTCATGATCCTCCTGCCTCAGCCTCTTGAGCTGCTGGGATTACTGCACTTGGCTTGGGAGACACTTTGATTAATAGCTGGCTCCTCTACCCCATGTAGATTATGAGATTCACTATGAGATCCATGAAGACAGGGGCCTTAGCTGTCTTTGCTTACCATAAGTTCCTGTACATGTAGGATAATTTTAATTTTTACTGAATTAATGCAAGGATGAGGCATTAAGGGCCCCAAGAGAAAACCAGAAGTATAGCAGGTACTCAACAAATGTCACTTTTCTCCTTCCCTTCCTTCCTCCCTTCCTCCTTCCTTCCTCCCTTCCTCCTTCCTTCCTTTTTTTCTTTGATAGAACCTGCGGATGGCCGTACCACTAAGCTACATCCCCAGTCCCCTGCCCCCTTTTTTTTGAGACGGGTCTTGCTAAGTTCCCCAGTCTGGACTTGAACTTGCCATTCTCCAACCTTAGCCTTTAGAGTCACTGTGGGATTACCAGCATTAGCCACTGTACCTGGCACTCTCCTTTTTCTTGCATTCACGTCCGTGCTCCTGAGCCCATGATGGGTGGCCTAATGTGTGCACTGTTCAACAATGCTGCTCTGTAACCACTAAATCTGTGGCCTCTGCTTGGGCCTCCTATTCCCTGATGTGACTCATTTGATGGTTGATGATTCCTTCATCCTGGCAGTCCTCTCTTGTCTTGGTTTGATACCTCCATGGTCCCTACCCCCAACTGCTTCCTCTCTGCCTCCTCATATTTTGATCACCCCTGATATGTTGCGGTTCCTTCCCGACCCCTTTCACTTCTTACTCTGTACGCTCTTTGGCCATCTCATTATGCTCATGGCTTTTGTCACCACATGTGTGCAACTTTGACTCTCCTGCCCAGATTTGTGTAATGTGCCTAGGATTCCCCTACTATATTATGGCCTTTGCTTCTAAATATAGGCAGAGCCAAAGGGCAGAAATCATGTCTGTATTTTCTTACTACAGTCTCCCAGTTCCCAAAGCAGTACTTGGCACATATTAGTTGCCTAATACATTCCATATTGTCAAATGCATGAATGGAAGGGCCCCATGTTAGGATGATGACAGCTGCCTTCTTGAGATGGCATCTTCCTCTTGGTAGGGCAGAGGCAGGGGCAGTGCAAAGGCTGGGCGCTAGATGCCATGGCCTGGCTTTTCCTGTGCTGGACCCTGGCAGACACCTCACCCCAGAGGAAGAGGGGAAAGTAAAATCTCAGGCAGGACTTGTGCCCAGGATCCAGCAGTCCCTGAATCGGCAAGCTGTCCTGTAGGGTCGTTTCACCCCATTTGCAAACCATAAGGCAGCCCTTGAGAGAAAAGTCAGCTCATGAGGACATGTGCAAACATCATGTCCAACCAAGGAAGCTTGAAGGGGCACACGCAGCCAGCCATGGCCTGCGGTGGTATTGGCAGAGGGGGAGGACATGAGACTGCAGCCCCCTCCCCCTTCCAGACCAGGGAGCTGAGGCTGCAAACTTCACCATCTGGAGGAGGAACCAGACCGCTCTCCTCCTGTGTCCAGGGCCTTCCCAACAAGGTTCAGCGCTAGAGGAAGGAAAGGTGGGGGACAGAAGAATTCTGATAGTGGCCCTGACACCCTTGCCTGTGGCAGGCTGATCTGAACAAAGGTGAGGGCCCTATCCTATCTGCTATTAGAACTGGCACAAAAGTACAAAGTGTTCTAAGTCAGAGCTGAGGAGGCTCCAGTTCCACCCACGTGGTGATTCTGATGGAAAAACTGTAGGGCAGGTCAAGCTGCAGTCTGCCCCTGGTTATTAAGTAGCAAGCCAGACCACCTTGCTTATCTCTTGGCCAGTTGCCTCCGGATTGCTCAGCCCTCCAAGGTTGACAGTCTCTTCCTGCTTATATTTCAGAAAGGAAAAGGAGCCCCTGGTTTATTTTTTAATTTTTAACTTTTTTTTTTTTTTGGTACTAGGGATTGGACCTAGGGGCACTTTACCATGGAGGTACATCGTCAGCCCTTTTTATTGTATTTTGAGACAGGGTCTCACTTAGTAGCCCAGGCTGGCTTTGAATTTGTGATCCTTCTGCCTCAGCCTCCTAAATTGCTGGGATTACAGGCATGCACCACTGTACCTGGTGGGAGCCAATAATTTTAAAGAAAAAAAATGTAAGAAGAAAATGTAGCATGGAAGATGGTGGTGTTAGTGGAGAAAAAGAGAATAGTAGAGGAAGAACAGAGTGGAGTTTGGAATTTTCGATAGCATGGTTAGGGCAGGTCTCCTTAACAAGGGGTCATTGGGGCAAAACCTGAAGGAGGTGAGCGAGTGGGCCAACACTCTACATTATACTGTGAGGACACCTGTGAGTGGGCCTCAGGTTCCAGACTGTCTGGCTTCTCCCAGGGTCACAGTGGGAAGGCCTCCTGGGAGGTTGCCCTATTAATGTTGGTCAGGAGTAGGCATAGCTTCAGAACCAGGCTGGACACAGAAATGAAGACCTCCAACACCCTGACTCAGGTAATCATAATAACAGTGGTGTTCAGAATAATGGCAAAGTTGGAGCCTGGCATCACGGTAGATATCTGTAATCCCAGCAACTCGGGAGGCTGAGGCAGGGGGAGTCACACATTTAAGGCAGCCTAGGCAACTCAACAAGACCCTATTTCCAATAATACTACTACTAATAACAAAAACAAGAACAGCATTTAATCTGCATTGAACACTCACCATACGTCAAGTACTGTTTGAACAATGGCACATGCATTATCTCATTCCATTCTCAAAATAAGCCTAGTAGGTGGGTGCTCTTCTTATGCCCATTTTACAGATGAGAAAACAGATGCACAGAGCAATTATAGAACTTCCCCTAGGTCACAAAGCTAACAAGCAGCAGAGTCAGGTTTTTGTTTTTTGTACCAAGGATTGAACTCAAGGACACTTGACCACAGAACCACATCCCTAGCCCTATTCTGTATTTTATTTAGAGACAGGGTCTCACTGAGTTGCTTAGCACCTCACTAATTTGCTGAAGCTGGCTTAGAACTTGCAATCCTCCTACTTCAGCTGCCTGAGCCATTGAGATTACAGGTGTATGCTACTGCACCTGGCCAGAGTTTTTAATCCCACGTCTTTGGGCTCCAAGGCCCGTATTTTATGGAGAGGAGTGAGTTGTTGCAATCTGGGCTGGAACTGTTGTCTGGAGGCAGAGGGCACATGTGAAGATCTCTTGGGTTTCAGCTGTGGTTATAAGGGCCAGAAAGCTCAGAGGTAGTTGAAAGAGATATGTAACATAGCAGCTGACCTGAGGGTAGGATTTTATTTGGGGCCTCCACAGGGGAGGTAGACTTCATCTCCTTGGATATAAGCTCCAGCAGTGCAGAGCCCCTGATGTCAAGTCTGCTGCTCTATCCCATTCCTGGAACATAGTAGGTGATCCAAAATATCGGAATAGGTGAGCAAATACAAGAAAGAAGAACATACCTTTTCACTTACCAAAGGCTGGCCAGTCATAGACATAGCCATCTTTCTGAAGAGCCGGGAGTCTGGGCTCCTGCCTCCTTGAAAATTTGAGGCAGGGCAGAGTCCAGAGTTCAGGCCTGGGATGGTGAGGGCAGAGATGCCAAGAGGTCACCTCACATGAGTGTGGTGTTAAGTGCTTAATTTACACCCCATTTCATCCTTCCCACAACACAGGGAGAGAGGAATTATTATTCTCCCCCACAGATAGATGAGAAAACTTTAGCACAGATTGGCTAAATGACTTTCCCTAAATCACACCACACAAGCATCATGGGAAAGAGCTGAGCTTAAACTCCGAAGTTTTTGGGGATTGCCAAGACAGGCCAGTTACACAGTGTGGTCCCCGGGCTAGGATGTGGTCAGAAGTTTCCTCCTCTTTGCTGTCTACCTATTGACCCCTCCTTCTACCTCCCAAGCTCCTTTGCTCTGCAGCTGTGCCTTCCCCTCAACCTAAGAGCTTAGCCCTGCCTCTTGAGACTTCCTGAAAGGATGACTCTTCAATGCCTCAGTTCCTCATTGGCTCTACTCACCTGGGGTTTTGAAGCCAGGCCAGGCCCAGCAGCAAAGAACAGACCTAGAGTGTACAGCTTTAGGTTTAAGTCCTGGTTCCTCCACTTACCTACCTCAGAGAAGAAAACCTATCTGAATCCCAGTGTGCTTCTCTGTAAACCAGGGACAATAGCAACCATCCCAGAATTGTGCAGAAATCACTCAGAAAGGACCTGGATTCCAGGCAAGCTGGGGACAGGGTGAGGTGGTCAGATAATTCACCACAATACAGTTTACATGGTGGTTTCCCATTGGTTTCTAAGCCTCCCCTTTATCCTGCCCAAACATCCTGCTAGGTAGTTATTATCCTTGTTTCATTAATGGGACAAGTGGAACTCAGAAATCCTTTGCCAAACAGAGGCATGCCATCTGGAAAGGATCCTAAACTTGAAGGATGTGATTCCCAAGTGTATGGGGAGACCCCCTTCACCTCCCAAGGCCACACACTTCTGCCCTCATAGATCAGATCTGGGGACAGAGGTGATGGTAACAGTCTCATAAACACCTGGTTCTCCTGATCATCTCTTCCAAAGTAAGACTCCGTGGTGCACCAAGGCTGTCTTCCAGGCCACAGCCTCATGGGGAGCCTCCCTCAGGTCCTGTCACTATACAGTGGCAGTGATGAGCAAAGGAAAATGACTACTCCACCTCAGAAGAGGGGGTGCTGACTACTGTCACAACAGAAAAGAGAGTAGCAGTCCACAGGAGTACTGGAGTGGCGCAGCTCCATGCTAGGAAAAATCATGTCTTTGGCCATCTTTATAAGTGGCTTACTGGATAAGCCACAGTAATATCCTTCCCTGTTATCATGTCACAGCAGCAATCCCACGGGTGTGGTTCTGCCTCACGCTATTGACTTGTTCTTTTATAGAGAAAGGATCTCTTTTTATGTACCCTGTACTGTTTGTTTGTTTGGTTGGTTTTCCTTTTTTTTTTTTTTTTTTTTGTACTAGGGGATTGAACCCAAAGGCACTGTATTGGCAAACCCAGCCCTATTTATTTATTTATAAAAAAATATTTTTAGTTATAGATGGTCAGAATACCTTTATTTTATTTGTTTATTTTTATGTGGTACTGAGGATCAAACCCTGTGCCTCATGCATGCTAGGCAAAGGTTCTGCCACTAAGCTACATACAGCCCCAGCCCCCCCCCCTTTTTATTTGTTTGACACAGGGTCTTGCTAAGTTGCTTAAGAGCCTTGCTAAGTTACCGAGGCTGGTCAAGAACTTGCAATCCTCCTATCTCAGCCTCCCAAGTTGCTGTGATTACAGGGCACCATATCCAGAGTAAAGTTTGTTCTTTACTTTTCATGATATGCTAGTGTTCCAAATTATCCAGATATAGACTTACTTTTATTTATTCTATTCAGCCTTAGAGTGCCCTTACTCCCCCCAAATTCTCATCTTTCCATTCTGGAAAATTTACACCTGTAATCTCCCAGTGATTGCCTTTCCCCCACCCCTCACCCCCAATCCCATTATTTATTTGGAAGTTGCAGGGATTTTTTTGTTTGTTTGTTCTGTTTTTGTTTCTTCTTGATTTTGCTTGGAACTTCTGTCTTAGGCTGGTGCCTCAGTGCCAGCCTTCCTGCCTATTAACTGTTCTTTCAAAGTTTGTCTCTATGCTGGTGTGAATTCCCTTAGTTCTAGTCTCTAATTCATTAATTCTTTCTATGACTATGTCCAGGCTAGAGCTATATTATTTATTGATATTTTTATTCTTTCATTTTTTTTTTCTTTTTTGCAGTGTTAGGAATCAAACTCAGAACCTCACACATGCTAGGCAACAATTCTACCACTGAGCTACATCCCCTGCCAATGTTTTATTTACTTCAATGACCATATTTTTTTATTTCCAAGATTTCCAACTCATTTTCTTTTCATAATTCTTCATCCTGTTTTTGGACAATCACATCTCGTTCTTTTAAAGAATATCATTCCTTCATTTATTTCCATGCATCTCCTAGACATGCTTATTTTCAAAATCTGTCAGCTTGCTCTCCAAAATGTCATCTGGAATAAATTTATGGGCTGATTGTAGATTTTATTGGCTCTTCCCTGAGCATTTGATTCTTTATGTGTTTTGGAATTTTGGTTTGGAGAGGGAGGGAGGGTGTCATTTTGTTTGTCTTTGTGTTTTATTGTCTGTGTTTTCTCCCTCAGTGCTAACCCATCCCTGTCTGGTGGTTTTGTGGTGGCCTCCACTGGCCTCCCCAAATTCTCCAACCTAGAATCAATTCTTAGAATGGAGCTCAGAACTCTTCCCTGGGGGTGGGGCAGGGGGTGGGGTCCTTCTATTGCTCCAGTATGGAGCCTTGGAAAGCTCAGTTCACTTCCTGGTCATGAGGCCAGGTCTGACACCTCTCAGCTCCCTATGGCCTAGGCTGCCTTGGAGTCAGAATTCCCAGCAGCTGCAGCCAGCTGCCTTCTCCAGCTCTTGTGGTGCCCAGTGGAGCTGAGTCTGGCCACACCTACCTGGGTTCAGGCCCAGGAGCTCTAAATACTGTTTTGTGTCTGTTTGCAGGCTATGTATCTCATTTTTGGGAGCCTGACTCTGTCTTTGGGTGTTCCTTTTTTACAGTGTGTCTATTGATCCTCTATCACCTTGTGTTTGGAGTGAGGAGCTCTGCTATTGCCTTAATTGGGAATATATTCTAATTCTATTGGGTGTACTCTATGTACCATAATTAGAAATTATTTAAATGATCCTCTATTGTTGAGCTTTTAGGTCCTTTTCCATCTGGGGATCATGCAAACAAGAAGGCAATCAACATCCTTAATGCCCTTGTCTAATTCCTAGTTTGAAGTTGCTGAGTCAGAGAGCACAGTCATGTTTGATACATTGTTGCATTTCCTGGACCTATGAACCATTACTGCTGCCCCTAGTGATTCTATATCATTACTAGAATTTGATTTCTTGAACAGAATAGAATCTGCAAAGAAACTAGGCTGTGTTCTTATAAACTCTGACTTGGTGTCTACCAGCAAAAAGTTCTTAGACCACTTCTTCTTTATCCACAGTTTTGGAATCCCAACTCCTTCTCAGGAGTTATTTCAGTTAATCTTCTTGACATCTCTACAGGGCAGGGTGGTATTATTCTCATTGTGCAGAGAATGAAGTCAAGGTTTGTAGAGTAAGATGACAACCTAGGCTTCTGCTGGGAAGAGGAATCCAGAGTGCTCCCTGGTCTACAGAGCTGTAGGAGGCCTTCCAACCTTCTTAGAACTATGTGTTTAAGATTTGCCCCC
Organism: Callospermophilus lateralis; assembly: GCF_048772815.1. NCBI lineage: Eukaryota > Metazoa > Chordata > Mammalia > Rodentia > Sciuridae > Callospermophilus > Callospermophilus lateralis. The sequence continues at coordinate 53,138,385 of NC_135325.1, read as the reverse complement.
CTGCATGGGGCCATGGTACCCAGGTTATGGGAAACTCCTCAATATCAGGGCCACCTGCAGGTGGGGCAAGTGCTGGCTTTGCCTCTCAGGCTCAGTTCCTCTCTAGCTAAAGAACAGTGAGTTCCTCCTCACCCTCTTGTTTCTCAGCAGAAGGCAGCCCGGAGTGTTGATTGCACACAATCTCTGGATTCAGCTTGACCTGGATTAAAATACCAGCTGTGCTTCTTGGGCAGGACACTTCACTGGGCCCCAGTTTTCACATCTGTAAAATGGGAATAATAAGATCTCACTTAGAGAGCTATGTTCAGATGAAAGAAAGGTCAGATATGCCTGGCATGTAAAAGAGATTCAGATAAAGCCTGTTTCCAACCACAAGAGGTAAAAGGTCATTTATCTGGACCTGTCCAGCCAATCAGCTGGGGTGACTCTGTCCTGACCTTCATTAAAATTTCTTCTAAATTAAAGTGTCCCAGCCTCCCTCAAATACTTGTTTCACTGTTCTTCTGTCCCAATATCTTCCCTCCTGCCAAAAAGGATGTAAACCCAAGGGGCCAGAAGCTCTGGCCTCTGTGCATGCCCCTTTAGCCCTTGGTATTTCTGAGGGAACCCTGGCAGGGCCAGGCTGTCTGGGCTGCCTGACATAAGCATGGGTCCCAGAAGCTCTATGTGTGTCCATGGGCCTCACTACAAGTCCGAGCCCAAGTGCCTGGCTCCACAAGATGTTACACACCAGGAAGCTTGAAGGTCAAGATCACTCAGAACATGACACAGAGATGGCGGCTAAAAACTGTTTAGGACGTGGCCTGCAAATAGGTCTCCTGTTTTCTCAAGGGCATCACCAAGGGCCTGTTGGAAGATTGCAAAAGGCAAGAATTAGCCAGCTCTTTTCTGACAAAATCTGCCTTGCCTCTGGGGGCAGTTAGGCCTTAGGCCCACTTTGGAAATTCCTGAGGGTACTGCAAACATTTCAAAGTCAGGAGATCAGTCACCTTCTCCGCCCTGGGGAAAGAGATAGGGAGCATAGCACAACCATTCCACAAACAGGAAGCTGAAGAGACCAATCTCAGTGCCATCTCCTCTCTCAAGTCCTCCTGTCCCCTCCATTGGGCAACATCTCATGGTTTGGAAGTACTCATTACTGTGTCAGAACTAAAGCAGTACAATATAGGGGTTAGGAGAGACCACGGGATTTGGAGACATAGATGACTTTGACTCCTGACTCTGCACTGTGGGACAACTGGGAAGGACACTCTATACCTCAGTGTCTGTGTTACTCAGCTTTTGGTCACTAGAACCCAAAATACCCAATTAAAAAAAAAAAAAAACTAAAAGAAGCAAACGTTTATTGTGAGCTCATGGTTTCTGAGGATCTGTCCATGGCCAGCTGATTCCATTTCTCTGGTCCTAAGGTGAGACAATATGTCATGGTGGAAGTGTGTGGTAGAGGGAAGCAGCTCTGCCCATGACCAGGAAGCAGCAGGGGCAGGGGCCACAGGGAAGATGCACCCTTCCAGAGCATGCTCCCAGTGACCCACCTCCTCCAGCTTCACCCCACTTGCCTATGGTTACCATCCAGTCAGTCCATTCGAACTAGGATGGACTGATTAGTTTACAGTTCTCATAATTTAATATTTCCTGCATTAATACAGGAGCTTTTGGGGGACACCTCATATCCAAACCATAATATTATCCTTACTTATAAAAATGCAGTCATGGAGCCAGGCTCACAGTGGTGCATGCTTGTCATCCCAGCAGCTCGGGAGGCTGAGGCAGGAGGATCGCCTAGTTCAAAGCCAGCCTCAGCAAAAGTGAGGCACTAAGCAACTCAGTGAGACCCTGTCTCTAATAAAATACAAAATAGGGCTGGGGATGTGGCTCAGTGGTTGAGGACCCGAGTTTAATCCTCAGTACCCCCCACTACCACCACCAAAAAAATGCAGCCATGGAAATTCCTCTCTGGGTTGTTGTGAGGGCAGAAAAAGAGATGGTAAGCAAAGGCCTGGACAGACAGTGGGGAGGCCATATGAGACCTGTCACACTTTCCTAGGGGTGATCCCTGCCCACAGCATACTGCCAAGGACTGTTTACCCACCCCTCACCCCCAAGAGTCTTTTTACTCCTTTGCATTCCTCCCAGCCCAACACCCAGTGGGTCTCAGGAATCCTTCAAGGGAGGAAAGTTCTGGCACCCTCCTTGCTAGGCAATCTCCGTTTGGGGCCTGACAGTAATAGATTTCCCCAGTCTTAACAAATGAGGTTACTGCATTGTACAGAAGGCAGGTCACTCCTGGCTGCACAGGGCACTGGGGAATCTGGGAGTAACTCGGGCTAGTCTGACAGGCCAAGAACATCCCTCCCTTCTTTGTTGGCCAGGGGCTCTCATGCCATGGTCTTCCCCCTAGGAAAGGGTGCCTCAGCTGAGCAGCCCCAGGCCTAGGAAGCAAGATGTGAACTCTGGACACAGAAAATCTATTCTTAGAGGAAACTGGGATACCTTTTCTGAATTTATTGACCATTGGGCTTCTTGGCTTTGTCCCCTGGGACACAGGTCTAAGGACACATGGGGGCATTTCTAGGTTTGAGCATACAATCTGTACTTCTCTCCTAGCTAAATCCAAGCTCACCCTTGGATACTATGTTCCCTGGTTCTACTTACTCTGGGTTTAGAAGCATGGCCATGGGGTGGGAGTGGTGAGGTAACCCACCGAGCCCAACAGGACAGAGAAGGAGCATCTTTTAGATGTGAATGAGCCATCATCAGTCACATCCCTTGATTCAGAGGCTCAGGGAGTACTGATACCAGGACAAGTCCATCTACCTCCTGCATCGCAGCAAAGCAGACTGAGGTCCAGAGAGGGTGAAGGACTATTTCAAGATTACACAGTGAGATAGCAGCAGAGCCCAGGCCTCCACACTTGCAGTCTAAGGCCCTTTCTTCCACATGCAGGACCTTATATGAGGAAGCGATGGTAACTTGTGAAAAAAGATGGGGGTGAAGGCAGCAGGAAGCAGAGATTGGAGGGGAAGAATATGGGATTGGAAAGTGGCTGGAAAGCAAACCCCCAGTGTTGAGTGGCCACCCACCCAGGAGACATCAGCCTAGATATCACACCACTCCTATTGCCTAGGATTAGCACAAACATCCTCCAGCTGCAGCCCTCCCTGCTGGCCAGCTGTGTAGGCTTTGGGTGGCGCGCCCCAGATGTGGGAGGCCCCAGGCTGGAGACTGGACTTTCTCTCTAGTGACGTTGTATGCTCTCCCGGCATCCAAAGGGCATGGGCCAGCCTCTGGCTCATCTCTGCTGTCAGGCTCAGTGAAGGACAGTCAACACGCCTGGCTGATCAAAGGCACTCCCACCCTCTGGCCCCACGAGTGTCAGGGCCGAAGGGGAGTGGGGAGAGCCCAGATGCCATCCTGCCATGCTTTGAAGTCCCAATGCATTCTGGGAGGGGACTTGCTCTGGAGGGGGACCTCTGGAACACAAATCTAACAAAAAATCTTGACATGTGGTTTGATGGAAGCAGGATAGCTGAATCCTACCACCTTTGGCCAGTCCTTCTACCTCTCTGTGCCTTAACTTCACCAAGTGTGTTAGGAAAGCACTGGACTTGGCAAAGCAAGGGCTTTGCCATCTCATGACTCTGATTTTCTTTTCCTTCTCTCAGGGTCAGGTGGGCAGGGAGGCCCAGAACAGACTGGTGCTCAGAGGTAAATGTAGTCTTGTACTAAAGACAGGGTGAGCCGGACATGGTGGCGCATGCCTGAAATCCTAGCAGCTCAGGAAGCTGAGGCAGGAGGATCACAAGTTCAAAGCCAGCCTCAGCAAAAGTGTGGTGCTAAGCAACTCAGTGAGCCCCTGTCTCTGAATAAAATTCAAAATAGGGTTGGAGATGTGGCTCAGTGGTTGAGTGCCCCTGAGTTCAATCCCCAGTACCATCCCCCCACCTAAAAATGATAGGGTGGGTGCAGTAGCTGAGAGTGGGGGCTATTCATCCATTCATCCATTCATGGAACACCCTGATGTGTTTGTTGTTCCACTACCCAAGGAAACTAGATTCTGAATGGCCCAAGCCCTTCTTGTGCACTGTCTCTGTTCTAGAACTAGCATGGGCATGCTGGTTTAAACTTCCAGTAAGAGCCATAGGCAACAGAGGTTTTGGTTGAATCTGACTGATCAAGCTAAACCAAAAAAAAAAAAATACTAAAAAGCTATGAGATGGCTCACAGTCTTATTGGTGACAGTGGAGAACAACTTGGGAGAAAGGGCAGGCATGCAACAGGCAGGGAAATGTGTCCCAGAGCCAGGGAAGAGTCAGCCAATACACTACCAACACACTGTCTGGCACTGTCCCCACTCCCTTGTCCCCAGCCCCAGTTGATACCAATATTGAGAATCCTTCCCCTCCCTCCCTCCCTTCCATGCTGGGGGTTGAACCCAGGGCCTCAACCATGCCAAATATTGTATCACTGAACTACACCCCAGCCCTTAGAATTATTACTTAACTGCCTCTTTACATGGAGAACAACTGATTGGTTATTAGAGGGCTAGAAAGGGAGCTCTGTGAGCTTCCAGCCTTCTTCCCTTACAGAGACCCCCTCCCTCTCTGCCCCTTCTCCAGCTACTGCAGCTTAGGCCCCAAAATGATACTGTTTTCTGACCAACCAAGGGCTTTGACCTGTCCACATACCTCAACAATGCCCTGGGGCTTTCTGAACTTGCGGTGTGTCCAAAACATCTTTTTTTCCTTCCTATTTATGTCCTTTAGGGTCACAATTAGAGGGGCTTACATGGTCATCTCCCTCACAGAGCCTGACCATCTCGTGCTTGGCCCTGGCCTAAATAGAAACCCTGTGTATGCCACCTCAGGGTCAGCCATGCAAGTGGGCTGCCCAAACCTCTGCTGAGGGGACACCTGGTTAGGGACATCACATCAAGGTTCAAAGCCACGATTGCCCCAGGGAAATCAGTTAGAGGAAAGCCAATCTGCTCACATCCTGAGGGCCTGAGAGACCTGGGGCCACACTGTCAAGGGTTGGTTGTGTAGGGGGCCAGCCAGGCTGGACATGGAAACCGTACAGGGGACATCATGATGCTGACCTGTCTCATAACTGGACCACAAGTCTTCCCATGAGATGCAAAGAAGATCTCCCAGTGTCCATGATCCCCACTGATATGGCCATATCCAACAAAGGTGGGGGGAGGCAGAAAGGCAGAGATGCCCTCAGGACATTAGGGACATTTTGTGACTTGCTTAATGTTCTGAAGATGATAATGAGTAGAGCTGGAACTCCCAGGTCCTCACTTGGCAACATGGTGCTCTAGTGAAGATCAGATTGTACCAACTCCCCCAGGCAGCTTCAGGAACACCCTCCTCCTCAGCCTCCCCACTCCAGCCCTAACTCACTTGGTTGGAATCAGTGTGGGTGTCAGAGCCCAAAGAGAAGACAGAGGTCAGTAGTCCAGCTCTCCCCTCCACACACTTGCACACTCAGACAGAGTACAGATGGGCAATCAGGGCCTGAGGATGCAAAGGACAAATGATGGCAAGCAAATCAATGGTTCTAGAAGCCACATCTTTGGGCTCCTCTGCCATTCCTGTACATCTTTTCTTATAAGCAGCTCATAGCAGCTGTTACCTCCTGCCCCCACCAAACTTTGAATTCAGGGTCCAGCCTCCTGCCAGAGAAGCTCTTTTCTTCCACCTGAGCGCAGGTGCCCCCATAGCTACCCCTGATTGGAAGAGCCACCTCTCTTAGGGCCCATTTCCTTTTCTTTTGATAAAGTGTGTGAAGATTCCATAGAAAGAGGTGGGCCCAGGCACAGGCAGCCCAGGCTGCTGATGGAAGAGGCAGCTTCTACCTCTTCCATCAAAGTCCTAGAATCCAGAACTACAAAGGCCCCAGGGAGGAAGTAAAAGGAAGCCAACGTGCTAAGTGGCCTGCCCCCAGCCCCCCTGCAGCTGTGTGGCTGGCTGGAGAGGAGGGGGGCCTGCTGAGGAATGATAATAACCATCCCTCCCATCTGGAAGGGCCCCTTTCACTCACCACTAACTGGCTTCCCACCCCTCTTCTTGTCTCAGCCACACAAATAGCTTCGGAATTTTCCCCTTTGGACAGATGTAGGCTCAGAGAGGACAAGGAGTTGGCCTGTGATTGCACAGCAAGTCAGTGGTGGCATTGGGTGACAATGCCAGCAATCCAGGATTCAATATCCCATGCATATCCCCCTTAGACTTCTGCCTTGTTTGTGGACCCAGATCCAGGCCTTCTGGATCTCTATCCAGCCAGGGGGCAAAGAGCATAGGACATCCAGGCCAGGAGAGACTGTAATAGGTCAAGGTTGAAAATGAGGAAGGGGGCTGGGGTTGTGGCTCAGTGGTAGAGCGCTTGCCTCACATGCATGGAGCATTGGGTTCAATCCTCAGCACCACATAAATAAATAAGGTAAAGGTATGTGTCCATCTACAACTAAAAATTAAAAATAAAAGAAAGAAAATGGGGAAGGGAACTGAAGGCCTCTCTGACTAAAAAGACCAAACCTACTCTTGTTCTGAGTTTCCCTCATTGTCCTCTCATATTAAGACCTTTCTTTAATTTTTGTTTATTCACATATTAATTAATTCATTTATTTGTGTGGTGCTGGGATTGAACCCAATGCTACAGGTGCTGTGCAAGCACTCTACCACTGAGCTACAACCCCAGCCCTAACTTCTACTTTATCCCTGAGTGATATTTTCACTAGCTATTGAATTTTGCATTTAAAATTCGTTTCTTCTGGGATTTAAAAAAAATATGGCTGCAGCTGGTGAGGGGTGCATCCTTACAATCTCAGCTACTGGGGAGCTTGAGGCCAGATGATTGCAATTTTGAGACCAGACTGGGCAACTTAGTGAGACCCTACCTCAAAGTTTAAAAGAGGATGGGGGTATAGTCCAGTTGCAAGCACTTGAATAGCATGCATGAGGCTGTGAATCCAACACCCAGCACCACACACACACACACACACACACACACACACACACGGATATGCTTAGGTTATATGCAAATAATATGCCATTTTGTATAAAGGACTTGAACATCTGTAGATCTTGGTACCCACAGGGAATCATGGAACCAATCCCCTGAGGCTACCAAAGGATGACTATACTCAATAGACATTAGCTCATTATTATAGTTATCATTAACACTATTATAGTGTAGTGGTTGAGTGCATAGACCCTAGAATGAGATTTCCTACGTTCAAATCTCTCGTGTCACCTCACCCGCATCTCTTAACCTCTATGTGCTTCAGTTTGCTCATTGTTAAAGGCAGCTAATAATAGGCCCCACCTCACAGGGTTGTCAGGAGGATGAAATGAGGCAACGCATAGGAACACTTGGCACAGAGCCAGTAAATGTGAGCTTCGAGGATGATGAAGTTCACTATCATATCAGTTTCCTTACTCCTGAGAAAGAGACGTGGCAGGAATTCTTACATGAGATGTCAGCTGGAACTTGTGATGTAGAGGGCCACTCACATACCTGTGGGACCCTTTTTAAAAAATATTTTTAGTTGTAGTTGAACACAATACGTTTATTTTATTAGTTTATTTTTATGTGGTTCTGAGGATCAAACCCAGGGCCTCACACATGCGAGGCAAGCACTTTGCCACTGAGCCACAGACTCAGCCCTGCTATGTGACTCTTGAGCTACATGGGATGCCTGGTTCTCGCTTGTGAGATTCCACCTCTGCAGTTTTCTGTGGTCTTTTCTCCATGTCTAAGTTGCTCTGCCTGGTGCCCAGCTCCAAGGCCTCATCTTTGGAGACCATCCTGCATTTCCCACATGTCAGCTGAATTTCAGGTTCTTCCAAAGCACACCCAATGGGTCGTCAGATATTAGACACTAGAGCTCTAGATTTTAATTCTGTGTGAGGGTAAGGTGCTGGGGATGGAATCCTGGGCCTCCAGCATGTGAAGCAAATGTTCTATCATTGAATTTCACCTCCAGCCTTAGAGTCCTAGATTTAAATGCTGGCTCTGTCCCCTGACTTGCTTTGTGACCTTGGGGCAGTTCCTTTCCCTTTTCAGGCCACACTTTCTCATCTGTAACCTGAGAAGTTTGGCTCACGTGGTCTCTAAGGCATCTGTGGGTAACTCCTAGTGTCGCTGCCACTGCCATGCCAGAGCTGAGCTAGTTCAGTGCCTTCCATTGAATGTGTGATGAGTTGACTCAGACCGCTGTGTAGCTGAATGATTATAGAAATACAGACAAATGTCTCAGCCTATCCCTCCGTGCCTCTGGTAGGGCCTGTGGCCCTGCCTTTGCCCATCCTAGCTTGCCTAACATCCCAACCTCCATGGCTTAGAATTGAAGGCAGAGCCTAGCTGCCGCCTAGAGCCTGCAGAGCTGGGGCCCCAGCAGGAATGTTTCTGGGTTTATTTTGGTCCTCTAAATTGGAAGGCTGGAGGCTCTAATTTAGCACTCCCTGCCCGGAGTGGGAGCCTGGGCTGAGGTGGCCTGCCTCAGCTGCCAAGCATGAGCCCCCCACCAGACCACAACCCAACCTCAGAGCTGCCTGTGGCTGGCCCTGCATAGCAACACCACAGACAACAAAGGCCCTTAACCCTCCTCTTCTAGCGGCAACCGTGGTAATGGCTGCTGCCGCTATGGGGCTCAGCAGGATGGGGCCTGGAACAGGGCATGGGGTGACTGAGTGGGAACACGAGAGAGGCACAGACAGCCCCAGTGTCCACACCGGGCACCCACCCTCTGAGAGTCTTGGCAGGGCCACATGGGCTGCCCCCACAGAACTAGGCCAGAGCAAGAAGTGTGGCAATGGAAACTCAGGCCTGGGGCCTGGAGGGCCACTGGGCTTTGAGGGAAGGACCAGCTGTTTTCCATCTTCTCTCAGGGTTGAGGGAGAGGAAACAGGCAGGAAAAACAGCAAGAAGGGCTGAGGTTTCAAAAGACGAGCCCCCTTCTATCCTAGGCATACTGTTGAGAAGTGACCGTGACCGGACCTCCAGCCGTCCTGCTTCAATCTGCCTTCCATGCTGCCACCAGAGGCACCTTGCCAGCAAAGACTTGATCGGATTAGATCTTTAATTAAAACATTTCAATGGCTCCCTATTGCCTACAGGGGAAAATCCAACCCTCCATTCAAGGAGCTAAGGCCCTTCACAATATGGCCCCAGCCTACCTTTCTGAACTACTCCCAAGGCCTCTCCCTACCCCATACACCCCACAATACATCAGCTCCGGCCCCTGGGTTTCCCCCAGACCTCCCATGCTGTTTCATGCCTCCATTTTCTTCTCTCTGCCTGGAAAATCCTTTCTGTCTTGTCTACTCGGCAAATTCTTCCTCATCATTGATGCCCCAGCTCAAATGTTCCCAGTTCTGATACAAAGTTAACTATCCCCTCTTTTGTGTTTCCATGGCATTACCTTAGACGTTGATTCATGCAACCAGCATTTATTGAGCACCTACTATATACTGAGCACTGTTCTAGAAATCAAGGATACACTGATAAAATTAATAAGCCACAGACCCTGCCTTCATGGACCTGTGTGCAGATGAGAAAGATAGCAAATAAGAAAGAAATCCATAAAATAATTCCAGATTGTGATACATACATGCTGGCAAATGTTTAACAATCAGCTCTGAAGGAGGGGGACTGCTGATTTCTATGGTGGAAATATTCCCATCATGGCTGAACTCAAACTACAAAAGTGAGGTCTCAGGTCACAGTGGTGGTAAAAGCTAGGGATAGCTAAAAGGAAAAGAAAGCAAGTTAGTGGACTAGAGAGTAACTGAGCCATAGAGGCAGAGGGTGTTGCTAAATTAGAGTAGGTGGTTAGGGAGAACGAGGGAAGGCCTCTCTGAAAATGTGACAATTAGGGGGTGACCCAAATGGCAAAGAGCCAGTCATACATGGATCTGAGGGAAACTCTTGTCACCTTGAGTTTTTTTTTTTTTTTAATATGTTTTAGTTATACATGGACACAATACCTTTATTTTATTTATTTATTTTTATGTGGTGCTAAGGATCAAACCCAGGGCCTCACATGTGCTACTGAGCCACAACCACAGCCCAGCACCTTGGGTTTTTAAAAACACTTTTTCTATTGAAGCATAGTTTATTATAAAGTACACTACTCTTAAAGGTACAGCTCCCATGAAATTTTACATGTGTCAACTTGTCATTTAATCAAGATATTGGACATTGTGAACACCTTAGAAGGGCTTTCATGTGCATCTACTTGGTCAGCAACCCCCCCCCCCCATCTTGCCCTAAGGGTAACTGCTACTTTTACTTCTGCCCCAATGGATGGGTTGTTTCTTTTTTCAGTACTGGGGATTGAACCCAGGGGTGCTCTACCACTGAGCTACATCCCCAGCCCTTTTTCTTTTTTCTTTTGAGACACGGTCTCACTAAGTTGGTAAGGCTGACCTTGAACTTGTGATCCTCCTGTCTCAGCCTTCTGAGTCGCTGGGATTTACAGGCATGAAACACTGTGTCTTTTTTGCTCCTGCCTGTTCTTGAAGTTCATATATGAGGAATATAAATGGAGTAAGCCATGGTATGTTCTTTGGTGTTGGATTTCTTTCACTCAACATAAGATTTGGGTTGGACACGGTAGCACATGCCTATAATCCCAGTGGCTTAGGAGGCTGAGGCAGGAGGATTGTGAGTTCAAAGCCAGCCTCAGCAACTTAGCAAGGTGCTAAGAAATTCAGTAAGACACTGTCTCTAAATAAAATATAAAAAGAGCTGGGGATGTGGCTCAGGGCTTAAGTACCCCATAGTATCCCTCCAAAAAACCAAAAACCCATAAGATCTGGAAGATTCATCCAAGTTGTTGCTCATTATGATAGTGCATTCTTTCCACTACTGTGTGATATTTCATTACATGACTATCCGCAGGTACCTTCAATGTTAATTATCTGTTTCCCTGTCTGCCTCCTCCCCAAGACTGAGCAATGGTAATGCAAGATGGTGGGATCAGTTGGGCCTAGGAATCCAACCTCTATGGGCTGAAATGTGGGTTTGGTCACTGTGAAACTCTGGAATCTAGACAAAGGTGTTCCCTTTTGTCTTTTGTTTTTCAGTATGGTGATGGAACCCAGGGATGCCTTACCACTAAGCTACTTCCCCACTCCCTTTTTAATTTTTTTTTTTGTATTTGTAGATGGACAGCATGCCTTTATTTTATTTGTTTATTTTTACGTGGTGCTGAGGATCGAACCCAGTTTCTCACATGTGCTAGGCAAGCACTTTGCCACTGAGGTATTTTTTTTTTTTTTTATTTTGAGACAGGGTCTTGCTAAGTTGCTTAGGAACTCACTAGATTGCTGAGGCTGGCCTTGAATTTGGGATCCTTCTGCCTCAGCCTCCTGAGCTGTTGGGATTACAGGTGTGCACCACCACACCTGACTTTTTATTTTTAAAATTTTGAATAGAGTCTCACTAGTTTGCCCAGGCTGGCCTTAAACATTTGATTTTCCTGTCTCACCCTCTCATGTAGCTGGGATTGCAGGTGTGCACCACTGTGCCTGGCTTCTTCTGTCTTTTAATCTTCAAAATGAAGAGTTGGTGAGACAACGCCCAGCAAGCCCTTAGTGCAATCCCGAGTCCAGAGGTCTGGTAAAGGTGCTCTGGGCGCCTCCCCTTCTTTAGCCTGTGCATTTGAGGTCACATGTGTGGAGTGTGTGCCTGCCTGTGCATTGGGATAGAGAAAGTGACTGTGCGACTGTGTTTCATGCCATGTAAACGCTGCTGACACTGCTGAGGGATGGTTGGGGTAAGGAGGAATTTTGAGGGGCCAGAGAAACTTCTATTGCAGAGAGGGCCTGACATTTGAGCTACCACAGGTTTTGAGTGTCCCCGGCTCCCTGGATGGGCCAGGATGTACCTAGGAAAGGAAAGAGGCAAGGGACTCATGAGTCCTGCCACTGCCACAAGGGAAAACAAGAGCTCAGAGAATTCTTGGGGTCTCTGCTCCCTCCGTGCACTCTGCTTGGGGAAGGAGGCAGGACAGGGGTCAGGTTCTCCAATGTCTGGTTGCCAGAACTCAGGCTCAGAGAAATAAGTTACCCAAGGTCACACATCCCTGAAAGTATCAGAAGAGAAATGCAAACCTTGGGGTATTTGACTCAAGGTCAGTAGGTTGAGGGCATCTTGTGAGACCCTAAGGGTGCTGTCCCAGGCTCAAGGGGGCAGAGAAGCTGGGCAAGAACAGTAGGAGGCTGCTTTGGGCATGGCGTCACCCACTGGAGAGGGGGCTACCTGTGGAGCTCCTGTCAGCACATCCCTGTGTAGTGGGTTCACCCAGATATCACATCCTTTCTGCTCTCTCCACTCCCCAGAGGAGAGTGGGCCCGGGGATGAGGAGCACCTAATGGGAAACAGATGTCCTCGGCATTCCAAACTGCAGCTTCCTGCCTGCCTGCCCCCCCTGTCCCTGCCCCTCACTGCCCCACCAGCTCCTACCCACAGGGGACCTTGTCTTGCATGCAGCTACCTCTGTCCTGTCCCCCTCCCCCGCCATTTTGGCCCCAGAGGGTTTGAAGGCCACCGTTTGTACATGCCACAGCCTCGTCCTTTGTTCACTCATTGCCTGTGTCTTGCCCTGGTTCTTGAATGTCCCCAACCAGGCATAGGACCAATGGCTATGAGCACAAGAATGGGCAGCTCCCAGTCCTGGTTCTGCTGCAGTTTCCCTGGGTGTCATTAGGTCAGTCTCCCCCTTTTTAAAAAATATTTATTATTATTGTTTTTAGTTGTAGTTGGACACAACATCTTTATTTTATTTATTTTTATGTGGTGCTGAGGATGGAACCCAGGGCCTTGTACGTGCTAGGCAAGTGCCCTACCACTGAGCCCCAGCCCCAGCCCCCCCCTTTTTTGCAGCCACTTTTCCTGTCTGTTCAATGGGCTAATCTGGGTTCCTCTGCAGGCAGCAGAGGCCATTGTCCTAACAGAGATAAGCAGAGCTACTTCAGTTCAAAGTCAGGAGCAGATATCCATCTCATTCCACTATCTTTCCTGCCCCTGTGGCCCCTCCCCACCCCTCCCTCCCATTTGCCCAACCAAAGTTCCTCCATTTTCCCCATATCCCCTCATCATTACCCTAGGTACAAGGTATGACTGCACATAGGGTGTGACGCTACATCATGTACAACCAGAGAAATGAAAAGTTGTGCTGCAATTGTGTCCAATGAATCAAAATGCATTCTGCTGTCATATATACCCCTAATTAAAATAAATAAATAAATTTACAAAAAAAAAACCCAAAACAACAAACAAACAAACAAAAACTGTCAGGACTAGAGACCTAGAGGGCAAGGGGAGGCTGCTTGGGCTCATTAGGACTGAGGATTGAACCCAGGGCCTTGCACTGAACAGGGCATAAGGCTGGGTCCTGATCACCCTGGACCCTTTTCCTGCAGCTCACTCAAACTTCCTTCAACAAATCTTTATGAAGCAGCAGCTTGGGAGCATGCTATATATGTTTGGTGCCCAGGATACAACTGTGGGCAAGGTGGATATAGTTCCTGCCTGATAGCAATTGCAACAAGCCCCTTGTTCCTCCAGAGACCGTAAAATTCAGTCATTAGCTGGTGCTGTGGCACACACCTGAAATCCTAGTGACTTGGGAGGCTGAGGCAAGAGGATCACAAGTTTGAGGCCAGCCTCTGTACTTTAGCAAGACTCTGTCTGAAAATAAAAAAATTGAAAAACGGGGTTGGAGATGTAGCTCAGTGATAGTACTTGCCTAGCATGCATGAATCCTGGGTTCTATTCCCAGCATCACAAACAAACAAACAAATATTTTTAAAAGGCTGGGGCTGTAGCTCAATGGTAAAGTGCTTCTGGGTTCAATATGAAAAATAGATCCATCAATAGCATCCACCCTCTTCCCTGCAGACTTGGAGAAACTTGTGGCACAATTGATTGTCTCAGGCTACAGGGATATTAAAACCTAAGCTAGGGCTCAAATTCCGATCTCCTGATTACCACCACCTCCCTCCACCCCAAATTCTTCTCTTTAGGACTCTAGGCTCCCTGTCTGATCTGGAAGATACTTTTTAAAACTCATTTTTAAAATTTGTTCTTTTCAATTATACATGACAGTAAAATGTATTTTTTAAAAAAAATTTTGTAGTTGTAGATGCACAGCATGCCTTTATTTATTTATATGTGGTGCTGAGGATAGAACCCAGTGCCTCACACATGCTAGGCAAGCGCTCTACCATTGGGCCACAACCCCAGCCCCAGTAGGATGTGTTTTGTCCTATCATACATACCTGAAGCATAACTTCCCATTCTTGTGGTGGTGTATGATGTGGAGTGACACTGGTTGTGTATTCCTATGTGACCATAGGAAAGTTGTCTAATTCATTCCACTGTCTTTCCCGGTTCCATTCCCCTTCCTTTCCTCCCCATCCAATCAGGTGAGCCTCCACTTCCACCCCATTGTGAGTCAGCATCTGCATATCACAGAGAGCATTTGCCTTTGGTTTGTTGGGGATTGGCTTATTTCACATAGCATGTTAGTGGAAGACACTTTAATCATGCCTAGGAGTATGGACATTTACAAAGAAGCACAGCTGGGAATGACCAGGTCTGCTGAAAAGCTGGCTTTCCTGGGTACCCCCAAGTGAGATTAATGGTTCTCCTCCTCTGCACTGTCACAGTAGTTTGTTTGCCCATGCAGATATAGCAGTGATCATAGGCTGCCCTCTTCATCTCTTGTTTTTTTTTTTTTTTTTTGTAGTTGTTGTTGTTTTGTTTTTTCATTGCTGGGGCTACATCCCCAGGATGCCCTCCCCCTCTTTTCTTTCGCAGTGCTGGTGATTGAACCCAATGCCTTATGGGTGCTAGGCAAGAACTCCACCTCTGAGCCACACCCAAGCCCTTTGTTCTTAGTTCTTAGACTGATTCTCATGAAAAAGTTGTACAGGCTGGATTTGAACTTGTGATCCTCCTGTCTCAGCCTGGATCACCCACTAGATTACCTGGTTCATCACTTAAGTGCATAACTCTGGCACTGGACTGGGGGTACCTTAAGGGCAGAGCCTGTGTTGTCTCCATCTCTGTCTCCTAAGCCTGGGCTGGCAGACAGTGAGAGGCAAGTCACTGAGTGTCCATGACAGTGAACTGACTGTGTTGCCTACTGAAGGTGCTTTTTCCATGCATGTCCTCAATTCGTTGGCTTGGGAGGCAGGCAGCTGAGTGTGCACTATGGTTCTAATTCTCAGCAACTCCAACTTTGAGCTTGTGACTTAACCTTTTTTTGCCTTTTCTTCCTATTGGTAAAATATGAGTGAGTAGAGTATTAACACCGTGAGGTGGTTATGATGCACCCCAAATAGTGTCTGGTATATATTAAGTGCTCAATGTGCAGTAATTCTACCTCTGTTACTTCCCTTACTACTGCTATCACATAGTTGGTACCAGGGATCAAATCCAGGGTGCTCTATTGCTGAGTTATATCCCAGATATTTTTATGTTTTTTCTTTTGAGAGAGGGTCTCACTAAGTTGCCCAAGCTGGCCTCTAACTTGCCATCCTCCAGTCTCAGCCTCCCAAATCCTGGGATTATAGGTGTTTACTGCTACCATTTTAAATTTAGGATGTACAAAGTCATTTCCTGTATTGGCTTCTAGAAGTGGATATTCCTCATACAGTTGGCCCTACCTGTCCATAGGTTCTACATCTGCAGATCAATAATATTTTAAAAATATTGTATCTATAGAAAGATCTAGAGATTTTGTCATTATTCCCTAACCAACACTGAATAAAAGCTATTTACATAGTATTAGCATTGTAGTATAAGTCATCTAAAGATAATTAATTTGGGAAAATGTGTGTAGATTATATGCTATTTTATGTGACGAACTTGAGTGTACCTGAATTTGGGTATTCACAAAGGAGGTGGACTGGATATGATGCTCTGAAGTCTGGCCATTACCTTGGCTCTTCTCAAATTTTAACATGCATAGAATTTACTTAGGGATCTTATTAAAATGTAGATTCTGACTCAGCAGCTCTCATGTGGGAATAGCGACTCTGCATTTCTGACAAGCTCCTAGGTAATACTGTGGATCCAGAGTGCCACACTTTGAGAGGTTCTTGCCATTAGTAACTACCAAGTGTCCAGTGCAGTGGTGCACACCTGTGATCCCAGCTGCTCAGAGGGCTGAGGCAGGATGATTGCAAGTTCAAGGCCAATCTGGGCAATTTAGTGAGCCCTGGTTTCAAAATTTAAAAGTAAAATAGAAAGGGCTGGGGATATGTAGTTCACTTGTAGAACACTTGCCTAACATGCTGTAGTTCTGATCCGTAGTACTACAAAGAAACACACACACACACACACACACACACACACACACACACACACAAGCATGCACACACACAAAGTGTAAGGTCCCATTCAAGGTAAGTTCCTCATACATTATCTCCCTGAATCTGTGCAACAGTCCTGAAGGGCACAAATTATTATCCCTGTTTTACAGATCAGAAAACTGAACCTCAGAGAAATCAAGTGATTTTCCCAAGGTTGCGTAGCTTGGAAGTGGCAGAAGTTGGGATTTGAATACAAGCCAGGTTGACTTCCAGCCCTTATCTGCCCACATTCTGGTAAACAGCCTTCCTGTGGTCTGGCATCCCCCGGAGAATGTCTATGCCACTGAGAGAAGATTGTGACACAGCACTGAAAGTGATAGTGAAAGTCATCTGTTGGGCACAGTTCTTTCAGGGTGTCCAACACACTTGCCTGCCCACTTTCTCAATCTTTATCATTCATAGGACTTACCTGGGGATCTTTATTAAAATGTAAATCATGGGCTGAGGTTGTGGCTCAGTGGTAGAGGGCTCACCTTGCATGTGCAAGGCCCTGGGTTCGATCCTCAGCACCACATAAAATAAATAAATAATTTTTTAAAAAAATGTAGATCACCTGGCTAGTGAGGAGGGCAGGAACATGGATCTCTAAGGAAGTTGGTGAGGATGAAGACAGCTGTTGGAGAGTGTGTGTGAGGGCTGACTGGAGGGCAGAGGAAGGCCCAGGCTTGGCTTTCCAGTGGGTGGCCTCTTGGTGGGGCCCCAGGTCCCAGGAGCTATTGCTTTATCCCTACAGGCTCAGGACTCAGGACTCCTCCAAGGTTGCCAGACCCAGGGCCATTGAACTACATTGGCCCAAAGCTGAGGATGCTGATCCTCAAACAGAGGGCCCCATTCATGCACATGATGTAGATGGCAAAACATTAGGGACACCCTGGGTCCTTATTGGCTTCTTACCATCATATCACCTCATGGCCTAGGCAGAGAAAGCCTGGTGCTTCTGATAGTTTCATGGCTCAGGGTCACTCAGTCCCAGCCAAGTCTGGAAACATTCTAATATCTTCTGGATCCCTGATCATCCCCCATTCTTGTTCCTGATGAGTCCCGTGGCAACCCATGGCAATGAATATGTACTAAATTCTTGGAACTTTTCTATGTCTCTTAACATAGGATATAGGTCTTGAGCAATGGGTTTCTGGAATCTGGAAACTCCTCGAATTGTAGGTCAGACTATGAAGATGCAACATTTTCAGGGGTGGCTATCTATAGCTTTGGCCGTTTATTTATTCACTGACCAAATGAATAAATGTCTACTCTGTGAGGGTGCTGAATTGAGCACTGGAAGCCCAGCGATGAGTCAAGCAGAGATCCCTGCCTCCAGGGAGCTTCCAGTCCAGTGGATAAGTCAATGAGTAAATGAGCCAACCAATAACATGCACACAGAAGGGAAGATAAAAATACTGGGTCCCAAGAGTACTGTGTAGTCCCATGCCATTCACTCCGTGAATAAGCACTGCTAACATTTTCAAAGGGATGCCTGAGTGAGGTCCATACAACTGCAAAGGAGAATGACCACTTTGGGCCTGGGATCTCGGAGCCCAGAATACATTTTTGTAGCCAACAAAGCCTCCCCTACCCCCAGCTCCATTCTTAGCTCATCCATTTCCAACCCAGATTGCCTATGGGGGAACCTCACCCAACACCCCTCTCACCCTAAAGGCAGCTGTTCTCTTTCTAGCCTGCTGGGTGGGCTCTGGACCTTGCTGAGGCCTCTCTTCCTGAGAAGGTCCAGCTGGCAGGCCCAGCTGGGGGTTTAAAGGAGGATGGGGCCCATCTGGAGGGGGCTTGGAGCAAGCCAGAGGGGCCAGCAGGGAGGGGGGAGAGCCCTTGGGAACCAGAGCCTAGGCTGGGGGAATTCTTTCAGAATGGCACAAGGAAGAAAGGAAAAGTCGGGTATCTGGGTTGGTGTCCATGAGGGCTTTCTGTGGCCCAAAAGAACCTGGAGAGGTCAATTCCACCCTCCCTCCCTCCTTCCAGGGTGCATTTCAACTCTTTTCTTTTCATTCATTAATTGATTTATTGGTGCTACCAGGAATTAAACCCAAGGTTGCTCTACCACGAAGCTACATCCCCAGCCCTTTTTCTTTTTACTTTGGAGACAGAGTCTTGCTAAGTTGCTGAGAACAACCTCAAACTTGGGATCCTCCTGCCTCAGCCTCCAAGTTGCTGGGATTGCAGGCATGCATCACCATGCCTGGCTCAACTGATTTTAAATCCCCGTGGATCTCTGCAATTTCTAATACTTCCTAGCTGGCAATTGAACACTCTCTCCATGCCCCCACTCTTTTTCTTCTCTAGTGGCTACTGGGATCTGGGCATCAAATGTTGGGGGAAGGGTGAAGAACAGATCCACAGGCAAGCCCTCTCACTGCCTTGAAAGCCTTCAGTCTCATGGGGGAGACAAAGCCTAATTATTTTGTTCCGATACAGTGTGGTCTATGCTTTGGATCTTCTGAGGAGGGAGAGAGGAACTCTGTGAGGGGGGGTGGGGACAGGATGAGAGAGGAAGGAAAGGACTCCCAGAGGAAACATCAAGAAAAGATGAAAGGGCAGAAGGCCTTCCCAAGCCTCCACGGGGCTGGGCTGGGCTGGGCTGGTCAAATCCCCATTTAGATGCTTAAATTCCTTCTCCCTTGTTTCAGTCAAATGGTTGACTGGTCTCTGCTTTCCTACTTCCTGAGGTAGGGTACAGAGCTCACTCCTTCTCAAGAGAGGTCACCTCAGAATAGCCCAAACTCCGAGAACAGTTTTTTTTTCTGGAATTGGGTAGAAATTTGCCTCTGTGGGGCTTCCACATGCAGGTCACAGTGCTGCCCCTGGGGGCCACCTAGACCCTTCTTTCCTTCTCCTTAACAATAGCACCTTGCAGGTCTGAAGTGTCCCTATTACCTTTACCCCTGAGTCTCCTCCAGGCCACACACCCCAGCCCCTTCTACTGTTACTCCTGAGACCAGGGCTCCTTCTTTCTCCCCAGTCTGCTTTTGCTTCTATGGCTATACTCTAGCATGGCCGTGGCACCCTCAATATGTGGGGCCCAGAGCTGACATCATATTCCAGTGCAGTATATCACCATCATGTTCTAGAAACTTCATTTCTATGCTCTTTACAGATACAGCCTAAGACTTGGTAGACTTGTTTGGTCAGACCACACGTACCCCAAGTGCATATAAGAGGGAGGCAGAGCTGGCTATAGTGGCACATGCCTGAAATCCCAGCCACTGAGGAGGCTAAGGCAGGAGGATTGCAAGTTCAAGGCCAGCCTGGAATACTTAGTGAGACTCTGTCTTAAAATAAAACCTAAAAAGGGCTGGGGAAGTAGTTTAGTGGCAGAGAATTCCTGGGTTCAATCCCTAGTACAACACACACACACACACACACACACACACCACACACTACAACAACAAAAACGATGAAGGCAGGTGAACACTTCATATAAACAGAAAAGAGAAGGCCATGTAACTCTGAAAGCAGAGATTGGGATAAAGTACCACTACAAGGCAAGTAGTCCTGCTCTCCCCAGAAGCTGGAAGAGGCAAGGTCAGGAGTGTGGCCCATCAGACACCTTGATTTTAGGTCAGTAATACTGAACCTGGACTTCTTGCCTCCAGATCTCTGAAAAGCTGAATTAATTAATTAATTTCTTATTTTGTTTTTCTTTTTGGTACTGGGTATTTGAACTCAAGGGTGCTCTACCACTGAACTACATCCCCTGCCCTTTCTATTTTTCATTTTGAGACAGGGTCTTAAGTTGCTGAGATTGGCTTCTAACTTGAGATCTCCTGCCCCAGTCTCTCAAGTTGCTAGTATTAGAGGTGTGCACTACCATGCCTTGTGAATTTATATTTCTTTCTCTTTTTTTTGTGGCACTGGAGATTGAACCCAGAGCCTTGTTCATGAGAGGCAAGCACTCTATATCCCCAGCCCATGAATTTATATTTCTTTGAGGTACCAAGTCTGTGGTGGTTTGTTTTCGCAGCCATAGGAAACTGACACAAGTAATCACGGAGAAGAGCAAGCAGGTGAGGGGCCCAGAGAAAGGAAGGCTGGGAAACTCATGACCAGAAACTTCAGGAAAGAAGTAGGCTTGGGCCTGGGGCCACAAGCATGGTGGAAAGGGAAGGCTGAGCAGAGGAGAAGATGCAGGGCTTTTAGGACTGTGGAAATTGGGCATATTAGGGCTGGTGTGACCCAACTATACTAAAACTGCTTCAGGGAGCAGAGTGTGTGGGGTAAAAGCAGGACCAAGTCACCTTTTCACCTTCCTCCCAGAGGGAGGTGAGCAGCATCCTGCATGGTTGTGGAGTGGCCCTTTTCCATTCTACAAAAAGTCAAGATTCTGGACCAAGCATTGCCACATCCCAGTGCCTGCTCCTTTCCTGAGCCTCAGTCTTCTGGTCAATAAAATGGGGATGCAGATATCAGGGTAATTTCCAGGGATGTATTGCCTTTTGCCAGCTTCATGTTGTTGCCTGGTTTCTTTGTTCAACTAGGTGTTCACAGGTAGGAACAAGAGTGATTGTCTTCATGGAAGGGATACAGGGGAGGGGGAACACCAAGGGGTTGGGTGAGCCAGATATAAAGTTGTCCTGAATCTGTGCTTGATGAAGGCCAGTGTCCTCCCTATTTGCCTCTGAGCTTCACTGCCCACTGCCAGGGAAGGTGCCCCCTCCTCACCTGGGGGCCTGCTTTCCCTCCACGGCTCCTCCCTCCTGACCCCGGCCAGCTCAGCTCCTGCAGGCAGTGCAGGAAGGTGCAGAGGAGAGCCGAGCTTAGCTATTTATAACATGGGATGTGATAAACACTTCCAAGAGATATTTCCCGATAGACCAAATTCGACAGAGATTACATAAGCAATTAGATCTTCTGAGCTCTCTGCTATCTTCATGCACCGAGGCCGCCAAAAGCATGTGTGAGCAAGTCTTGCTTTATAGTCAGACATTTATACTTTACGAGGAGGAAAATTAAATGTTTCAGGTGGGTAGTCCCCACGCTCCTCCACAATACTGCCTCCGTCCCCGCTCTACATACACCGGCTCCCCCCAGCCCATGTGTGTTGGGTAGGGGGCCGCAGGGCCCTCTTCTCAGCCTGCTGTGTTCCTGGGCAAGCTCCTGTCCCTCTCTGTACAAATACAGGACCAAACAGGCTGGCACCTTGGAGGATGAGGAGAGATTTGAACACTTCAGTGCCCTCCTGTGGCTTGTTTTCCCCATCTGTACAATGGGGAAAACAACAGCTAGCCCATGGTACTGTCTGGAAAATGCTATGAGAAACTATTTAAAGCTCTGAGGCTGGCCTATGGTAGGTACTCCAGGAAGATTCAATGCACAAGTCCTTTTCCTGTTGCTGCTCCATGATGAGCAGAGAGGATGATCAGGAAGAAGTGTGGCTGCTGGTTCATCCAGCCTACCTCCCTTGACCACCTTCCTGCCACACCATCCACTTCTCCCCAAGTGCCAGCGCTTGCTTTCTCATTTATCAGGCTGCTAATGGGCCTCATCTGGGTAATTGTCTCTGGCCAAGGGTAAAAGCTATCCATGCTTCACAGGGTTCATGCCCCTTCCTTCTTTGTGGCTCCAGTGCCAAGACCCAAGTGGAACCCCTCAGCTGGCCCTGCCCACCACTGTGGGATATTTTGTGTGTCAAAATGCCCAGATAGTTGATAGCAGCTTGAAACGGCTGGGAGCTGAGAGGAGGCCGGGCCTCCACTTCCTCTCCTTCCTCAGCTCTGGCAGTTCGCTTCAAATACTCACAATGCAGTGGCTTGTCCCATTCTTCTCACCGCTGGGCCTGTGTCTCTGCTGTCCCTTCACCGTCTGCTCCATCTCTATGAAATAAGTCCCTACTCACCATTCAGAAGCCAGTTCAAGTATGGCTCACTCTGCAGAGAACCCTCTCCATGGCCTGTACTCCCAGGAATTTAGTGTGTCACTTCTTCCTGGTATCAGAGTGAGCTGTGGGTCTGTGCTCTGTCTTGTCCCCTGTGGCCAGTCTGGAGCCCTGGGGCATTTTACTCAGTTGAATGCAATTGAACAGTAGCACCAGGAAAGGGGGGGGGGTTCCTTCCTGCAGGAACCAGATGTAGCAAAGAGACAGCCAAGAGATGGCCTGACGGGTGCTATGGTTTCAATAGGTTTCCCAGAATGCATTTCCCAGAATGCACAGAATGTTGCCTTCAGCGTGGCAACACCAGGAGGTGGGTCCTAGAGAGAGGCCTTAGGTTATGGGGGCCCTGCCCTTATGAATGGATCACTGCCATCTCCAGGGAGTAAGCGAGGACTTCTGTGGTGAGACTGGCTTAGGTACCATGAGAGGGGGCTGGTGTTGCCACTTTCACACATGCCCATTTGTCCTTCTGCTTTCCACTATGAGTTGAAGCAGCAAAGGCTCTCACCAGAAGCTGACGACATGCCCAGCATCATGCTCTTGAACTTCCCAGCCTCCAGAACCATAAGCCCCCCCAAACTTGTTTTCCTTATAAATAACCCAGTCTTGTTTGTTTTGTTTGTCTTTGAAATGGGGACAGAACCCAGGGGTACTTAACCACTGAGCTATATCCCCAACCCTTTTTATTTTAAATTTTGAGACAAGGTCTCACTAAGTTGCTTAGGGTCTCGCTGAATTGCTAAGGCTGGCCTCCAACTTGCGATCCTCCTGCCTCAGCCTCCCAAGTCACTGGGATTGCACCACACCCAGTTATGTATTCTGTTATACCAACAGAAATGGATTAAGGTAAAGGGCATTCAGCAAGCAATCAAAGAAGCTTTCCATAGGTTCCCTGGGAAAGCTTCTGCTGTGTTTGTGGCAAGGGGTCTGTTCTAATATGAGGAATAGAAAATAGGCTCTGATAGCAGGTGGAGTGGCACATGCCTATAATCCCAGTGGCTTGGGAGGCTGAGGCAGGAGAATTGTGAGTTCAAGGCCATCTTCAGCAACTTAGTGAGGCCCTATGCAACTCAGCAAGACCCTGTCTCTAAATTAAAAAATAAAAATGGACTGTTAGGCTCTGGAACCAGGAGCCCACTAGGCAATCAGCTCTGTGATATTGGAAAGATCACCTGTCTCTCTGAGCCTCAGTTTCTTAATTTGCAATGATGGGAATGGGAATCCCTACCCCAGAGGCTGTAGTGAGAATAATGACAACACTGCATATATTGTGAGTGCTCAACATCTTTAGGCACCTAAACAAACTACCCTTTCCTTCTCCTACCAGGTCCCCCATAGAGCTCTCTCAATATGAGAGGTTTATGAGTACAGCCTAAGTAGATTCCTGAGTACTGAGGGCCTCAAAGTTGAGCAATGATTTCATAAATAGACATCATTTCAGGACAGGGCTCCAAGGACCAAGGTTAAATGGCTGCAGTATGAGTGTCAGTTAGACATTAGGAAGAAGTCATATAGGATGAAGTCTTAAAATCAAGAAAGCTTGAAGAGGACAGATGTAAGGAATGGACAGCTCTACTGAGAATTGTAAAATGTGAAGGAAGTAAATGTGAGAACTAGGGGAAGTGTGTTCCAGACAGAGAAAATAGCAAATGCAAAGGCCCTGAGGTAGGAGCTGTTCTGTGGGTTCAAGCATGGATGAGATATGCATAATTGGAACAGAGCAAGTACGGAGAAAGTGATCCCACAGGAGGATTTAGCAGGGTGCAGACTGTGAAGAGCCTGGTAGGCTATGGGTAAGCGCCCCATCTTTGGGCTGCAGTTGTGGCTCGGTGGTGGAGTGCTTGCCTAGCACTTGTAGGGCACTGGGTTTGATCCTCAGCACTGCATAAAAACAAATAAAATGAAGTTATTCTGTCCATCTACAAGTAAAAAAAATTTTAACAAAGGACTCCACATTTTACTCTGAGGGACATGGGAAGGAATCCTGGGAGGGTTTTGATCAGGGAAATGGGTGACCTATAACAGATTGCTGGGGTTTTGCTTGAATAACAGTCTGGAGGGAACAAGCCTCAAAACAGGGAGACCTCAGGAGGCTTCTCACCAGGTAGAGGGTGAGAGAGGCCCAGATGGGGCTGGCAGCCATGGAGGTGCGGACAGGTGGCCAGATCAAGGACTTGTTTTAAGGTAAAACTAATGAACTGGAATAAAAAATAACATTTGCTTGGCATTATGTATGTACCCATCATTTCATCCAATATTACTGACAACCCTCTGAGGTCAAGTTCATTTACCTTCATCAGATTGAGTCAAAAACTAAGGCTCAGAGGGGCAAGTGGCTTGCCTAAAGTCTCACAGCAAGGAAGTGACTGGGGCCGGGAGCCAGGTCTATGTGATCCAAAGCTCTGGTCTGGTCCTCTCCTTCACATTGTTAGCTGGACCTGGGCTAGGTCACGCCTTTGGGTGTCACATTCTCAGAGATCAACTCTCTGAAGAGGAGCCTGCTGCCCCCATTAGGTTCTGAACCCATCCTTCAGTCCTGCCTTGCCCTGCCTAGCTCATTCTTGCTCCTCACTCCAGGGGCACCTAACCACTGAGCCACATCCTCAACACTTTTTAGATTTTATTTGAGACAGGGTCTTACTAAGATGCTTAGCGTCTTGCTAAATTGCTGAGACTGGCCTCAAACTTGCAATCTTTTTGCCTCAGCCTCCGTGCTTGGCTAGATTCACATTTTTATTGGGGGATGGTATTGGGGATTGAACTCAGGGGCACTCAACTACTGAGGCACACCCACAGCCCTATTTTGTATTTTATTTAGAGACAGGGTCTAATGGAGTTGCTTAGTGCCTTGCTATTCCTGAGGCTGGCTTTGAACTCCTGATCCTCTGTCTCACCTCCCGAGCCACTGGGATTATAGACGTGCACCACCGTACCCAGCTAGACTTGCATTCTTGTCCCTCACTCCTGAGCCTGGCTTAATGTCCTCATCTGTAAAAGGTAGGAATGGTCACTGAAGACTAAATGAGACAATGAAGCAACGTCTCTAAAGCTCCCTGCCCAGAGCCTGGCACGCTCCCTCCCCTCTTCATTCTTAGCCACAGGATCCACCTGAGGCCCAGATGCCCAGCAGGCTGCCCCCAGCTGCCCTGGTGCTCCCTTCCCCACCCCAGCCCCCTCTTGGAAGCCAGCGTCCCTAGGCAGAGCCCAGTCAGGCTGGCTCCGTCTCTTCTGCTATTGTGGTCCATTCCTCGGGGCTCAGGCAGATGGGATGCGTCCTGTCATGCAAGAAGGATGCAGGAGAAAGAAGAAAAGCTCATTTCCTCTGGCATGATGTTTTTTATTCCCGCCCAAAACAAACATAACTGACACCCACTGGGGGGGGGGAGTGCAAGCCCCTCTGGGAAGGCAGAAGGGGAGCCAAATCTCCATCCCCTCCCCCCCTTACACACCAAGCCTCCAGGGCCCCTCCCACCAAGGCTCAGGAATGCTCCAAACTGCAAGGGAGCCTGGGCCGCTGCACTACAGCACACTCCTAGGACCCTTGCAAACCGAGGCTCAGGAAGAAGGGACTTGGCTAAGAGCATGCTGCTAGTTTGAGGTGTGCCTGGGATGGAATCCTAGTCCTCAGGCCCATAAGTTTGCCGGAGCCCCTAATATGGATTCCCTGGCAGCCAGCACGCACAGGGCAGAGAGCACAGAGCCCCACTAGGCTCTCCTAGCATCCAGGCAAGGGGGCATGGTGGGGTCTACATTTGGAATCTCTCCCAAGGCCCTGATTCTATCCCCAGGACACAAGGTTTCACTATGGGTCACCCCAAAGGAAGAGCTTGTTCCCCACATTGCATGGGCCCCCGAATGCATGCCATCCCTCGCCCTTGTGCTTGGACACCCACCTCCTTCCCTGGAGACTGGCTGCGCTCCAGGTTACTGGGCACCCTTTCTGCTCCCTCCTGGCAGCCTCATCATTGACCCCAAACCAGGCCCCCTCCCACTGCAACCAGGAGGAGCGGGAGGGCACACCGAGGCCATGAAGAAACTCGTGCTGAGCCGGCCCTTAGGGACCTCACATTGGTGAGCAAGAAAGGGGCCATGGCCTCTGGGGGCGAGGGAGCCAGCGCGGGATTATGGGCTCCTCGCTCGGAAATGATTGGTCGTGACAAGCTCACTGCAGGAACAAAGCCATGTGAAATTGACCTCATCACCAGCGATCAGATCAGATTGTTTAGTGTGAGGGGAATGTGAGGGGGATGTTCAGCCGGGCGATGACCTAGTTAGGGCCTTAAAGAGGCAGAGCAGCTGCCCCACTCTGGGGAGGAGGAGGCAAGAGGCCTCCCTGGGGAGGACCCCACGGAACTGCAGGTGGAGGAAGGCCATTCCCTGCAAGCCAGCGGCATCCCCAGAGGGCACCTGAGCTCCACAGAGTAGGGTCCAGCCCAGGGAACTGACAGATAGTGAGAGAGGGAGCCGGGGCAGAAACCGAGGGCAGAGTTCCCGTGCCTGGCCAGGGAGAACGAGATAGAGCAGAAACTGGGGAAACCTGCAAGGTAGGAGTTGGGGACCCTACGGGACAGGGACTGTTTTTTGGCAGGGGATATACTGGGGATTGAACTCAGGGGCACTTTATCACTGAACCACATTCCCAGCCCTTTTTAAATATTTTATTTAGAGGCAGCATCTCCCTGAATTCTAAATGCCTTGCTAATCTGCTGAGGCTGACTTTGAACGCATGATCCTCCTGCCTCAGCCTCTCAAGTCACTGGGATTATAGGTGTGCACCACCACTCCCACTCCTGGTTCTTGTATCTTTGATTTTAAAACAAACTCTCACTAAATGGTGGAGGCTGTCCTTGGACTTGTGGTCTACCACCTCAGGCTCTGGGTTTATCAGGATTACATGCGTGCACCACCAAACCTAGCTCAGGGACTGTATTTATGTAACAATGAGTTATTTATTGACTATGCCTCTGGCACTATTCTGTATACTTTATATACATTAACTCAGATAACCCTCAATAGGGCCATTGAGGTGGATACTATTATAATACCCATTTTATAGATGGGGCAAACTGAGCCTTACAAAACTGTTATGGGGCCCCCAACAGATCTGGTTCTGGATTCTGTGCTGGTAATAGCAACATTCAACTGCTTCTCCTCTCTTGACAGCATTGTCCAAATATGGCAGGTCAAATAAAGACAACTAGGAGGAAGTGGCAGTGCCTTTGTGACTTCTCTTTCCCATCAGGCCCCAGGGGCACTGAGGCACCCAGGGGCTGGGGCAGGGAAGAAGGGGCCTGTCAGAAACTTCAGGAACAGGTGCCTGCTTCTCCCTTGTATCCTGTTTCCTGACACTTGCATGAAGAACGGAGAGAGGCGGGGGACAGAAGGGCCATGTGGTCAGCTGGGCAGAGTGAGCCCCTTTCTGCCAAGTGCTGCCTTAGGGAATAGACTCCCACTGCCTGAGGGGGACAGGGGGATGCCAGAAGGGGGGCAGGGCTTCTGGTGGGGCACATGGTGTTAACCCTTTCATTAGTGATACGTAGGCAAAAAGCTAAGCACAGGGCCTGGTCCCGAGAAGGAAGGCACTCAGGAAATGTGCAGCAGATAGCAAACAGTACCGAGGTTAGGGCCAGAGCAACAGCTGCAGCATGAAGGATACTGGTTAGCTTCTGGAATCATTCCAGGGAGGCCCATAATCTTCTCAAAGAAGCATAGAAGGGACCCCCATTACCCTGAAGACTTTGGAAGCACCTGAGACCAGTGGAATGTCTTATGGGAGGGCTGCCCAAGTGTCAAGTCTGATAGAAGTTGACAAGGAGATGTGGAACTGGTCACCTTCCTGGTCCAGGGCAGTACGAGGAGCCCAGGCTGGCAGGACCTCAAGCCCCTCTGGCCTACCCACCTGGGGGTATGAGGGTGACCAAACTCTTGCTGTTCCCAGGCCCTGGGTTAGAGGCACTTATTGAATGTTCTGTGCTTTTGTTCTACAGGGCAACCAGCCCTGATGTGCCCCCGGAGGCAGGCTTCTCCACGCTCTGGCTCCCAGCTGCCTAGTGCCTTGGGCACCCTGGGTCTCTTGTCAAGGGCTTTGGGTCTTGGCTTCCTCTTGGCCTGGCCTGTTTCCCATTGTCCTTCCCATCTTCTCTGTTTCCTCAGGGAGGGCTCCTTTCTATTCCACCCCCCACTCCCAACACCACACTCACTATCAATCTGAGCTGCTGAGACACAACTGGCTGGGGCTTGTTTTGTGACTGGTAGCCCCTTCCTAGAATATTTCCAATGTGCCACCAGAGTTGGGCTTGGGCTGGAGGGCGTTCTCCCAGCATGCAGTGCAATGAGTCTGGGCCAGAGGACCTCGAGTTCTTTCTTGAGAGCCCACATTGAGAAAATGCAGGCAGAAGAGGAACTTCTTTGGAGAGCCCCTTAAGGACTGACAAAAGGCAGAGGGACCTGGGGTGACCTGGGTGATCCCAAGGACCACAGTTAGGACCTGCGGGAAGAAGTCACAGGGATAGAGATTTCAGTCACTTCAGGGTAAGACTTTCTATGAGATCGAGCTATTCTACAAGGGCACGGCTGTCTCTAGAAGAGTGGGACACTGGTCCCTAGAGGGAAGTAAATGCAGGCTGGATGGCCAGCCATGAAAGGTGCTGTGAAGGTCAGTGAAAGAACCATGGGGCTATTCTATCCCCATGGCCCTCTTTGTGTTTATTTCTCTGTCGCAGTCACCTCAGACCCATGGGATGTTTGTTCTCTAGTCAGCTTCCCTCACCAGAATATCTAAGCAAGTTCTCAAACTTAGACAGAAATAAAAGCAGGGCGCAGTGGCACACACCTGTAATCCTAGCAGCTCGGGAGGCTGAGGCAGGAGGATTGTGAGTTCAAAGCTAGCCTCAGCAACTTAGCAAGGCCCCAGCCAACTCAGCAAGATCCTGTCTCTAAAAAGGGCTGGGGGGTGCTCATGAGTTCAGTCTGTGTGTGTGTGTGTGTGTGTGTGTGTGTGAGAGAGAGAGAGAGAGAGAGAGAGAGAGAGAGAGAGAGAGACGAAGACCCAATCCAAGATGTAGTTAGAGTAGAGTGAGGGGAGGAACAAAGAAACATGTAGGAGAAAAGAAAAGTGGGGGAGATTAGGGATTAGGGAAGCAGGAACAATAAACAGAGAAAGGGAGAGACAGAAATAGAAAAATGAGAAACATCTGGGCATGGTGTGCAGGCCTATAGTGTCAGCCACCCTGAAGGCTGAGGCAGGAGGATTGCAAGTTTGAGGCAGGCCTCAGCAACTGAGAGAAACCCTGCCTCAAATTTTTAAAAAATTTAAAAGGCTGGGATCTAGTTCAGTGGTAGAGCACCCCTAGGCTCAATCCCCAGTGCCCTGCCCCCAACACACACACATTCAGAGAGAGGTCTGTGTGTGTGTGTGTGTGTGTGTGTGTGTGTGTGTGTGTGAGAGAGAGAGAGAGAGAGAGAGAGAGAGAGAGAGAGAGAGAGAGAGAAAGTAAGTATATCAGAGGAAAGGACAAAGAAAAGGAAAGAGATAAAGGTAAGAGAAAGGAGGAGGGGGCAGATAAAAGAGAGTCAGAGACCTCAACCAGAAGCAGGGAGGAAGTTAGAGACCAAGAACTGGTCCCTGGAGTTCATTGTCCTTTGTCTGTATCCCAGTGGCTTGGAGGTATCTGAGGGACCTTATTCCTAGCTAACCATAACCCTACCCATTGCTTCAAAGATAAGGGAGTGACTCCCAAGGGCAGCTGTGGCCAGCTGCATGGGTCAGGGCCTTGGAATGTGCCTGAGGCCACAGGGGCCCTTGGTAAGACCTGGCCCAGGCTTCCAGGCCTCCCCTTTTGCTGCTCCTCTGGGCAAAGAGAGGCATCTCATGGGTACACAGACACGATGGGTCAGGATGAGCCTGGAGAAGATTCTGAGGGAGGTGATTTCTGTTTTCACACCTCCTAAGGCCTATCACTGGGCAGAGAGAACACACTGGGGTCTGGTGGTCCCTGGGGAGCGGAGCTGGCACCCATGGATGGAGGCAGCGTTTGGCTCAATTCAGAGAACTCAAGAGTGGACAGAAGTCCTTTGCAGAGGGCCAGGGCCACTGGAGGCAGGAGGAGGTAGCTGAGCACCTGGTGGTGGTGAACCCCCTCCCTTACAATGTGTCAACGTCACGTAGGAATGAGAAGAGGCAGCTTCAGAGGCTGCCAGAGTAGCCTGATCTGTGATTCCTCTGGTCCTCAGTGACACATCTTTCCAGCCCAAAGGGGAGAATCAAGTTGTGGTGCTTTAAATAGCCACGCTTTCTAACAAGGCTTTTATTCACACTTTTACATAAGGCTTTCTTCTGTCTGGAGAATTTGTATGTATCTACGTAGTAATCTCTATGGCTCTGTAGCTATGTTTCTATGGATTTATGGACCGCCATATCTATGTAACTATACATTTATGGATTTATATATAGCTCCACTCTCCTGTGCACCTATATAACTGTACCTCCCCCCCTCTCCATTTGTGAGCATGCCTGATGTAGATCATGAGGTCAGGAGGCCCTGCTTCCCAAGCTGATTTTCTCCATGGCTCTGCCTACCTAACCAATTCCTTAAGACACGCTGCCACCTCCTCTTTCCCACAGGACAGTGGCCACTCTGGACCTGGGCCAAGGGGTTACCAGGAGGATCCTGGCCAAAGTCCGGAAGGCAGCCCTGTGAGCCAGAAGCAGCTGTTCTTCCTGCACATGTGGAGGTTGGGATCACAGGAGAGCAGGAAGAACACTGGTGGAGGAGACAGGAGGAAAGGAAGAGAGGAGGAGTGGGGAACGGGGATATGGGAGCAATTGAGCAATTGGGAATTTTAATCATAGGAGACAAAACATCTAGATTAGTGGTCAAGCACTGCCATTCATTTTCTATGTCATCTGAGACAAAGTGCTACCCTCTCTGGGCTTTAATGTTGCCACCTACACCATGAACATCTTTTAAGGGTCCTTCTAGAGCTAATGCCCTTACAAGACAGTGGTCACCAAACTTTTAAAATCATGGACTCTTCTTCCTGTAGTATTTTGAACACACCCACCCAGTATATTCACAAGGACTGATTTATATATAATGTATGGTTCTGAACATATGCTCTGGGGCCAGCCTGGGTGAATTTGCATCCTTGCTCTCACTGGGCATATGACTTATCTGTCTGTGCTTAAGAGTATACAAAGTGGAGGGGCTGGGGTCGTGGCTCAGCGGTAGAGCGCTGGCCTAGCACATGCAAGGCCCTGGTTCGATCCTCAACACCACAAAAAAGTAAATAAATAAAATAAACGTAATGTGCCCAACTACAACTAAAAAATATTTTTTTTTTTTAAAAAAAGAGTATGCAAAGTGGAGACGGTCATAGTCCTTACAGCCATAAGGCATTTTAAGCATCCTGGGAGTTAATGCAGCTTCCGAGACAGAGGAAGCATGTATGTGCTGCCACTATATGTGTGCTAACTTTATTTCTTGATTATATATATTACAAAAGATATGATGAATGTCACAATTATTAAAGGCTGAAGAAAAATAAATAACATATATATAACTTTCTTGTCACTCCTTAGATGGGCTGCCACTGGTGCACTTTGATTTGGATAGGATTCCCTCTCTGGCCTTCTGACTGCCTCTATCAGAGACTTAGTTTGTGGCTGGGCCACCAGAGCTAACCAAGATGCCCCCCAACACACAGCCACTCTCTGACGTACCTCTTCAGAAGCCCTCTCCTAACTTGGGGCTCAGGCCTGCAAGGAGTCCCATTCCTCAGACCCCAAGGGCCAGCAAGCTGGTCAGGACTGTGCTGCTCATAACCTAGGCTTCCAGAGCCTCCTCAGAACAGAGCCGGACCCAGGTGGAGCCCCTTCAGCACAGCCAGCCTTATTCGCAGGGTACCAACCTCTGAGCCACAGAGCCAGCAAGCCAAGCCCAGAGCTCACAGGTGGGACAGTCAATATTGATCAAAGTAGCCATAAGATTTCATGGAGCAGCTGAGAGTGGTGGCGCACGCCTGTCATCCCAGCAGCTCAGGAATCTAAGGCAGGAGGATCACGAGTTCAAAGCCAGCCTCAGCAAAAGCAAGGCGCTAAGCAACTCAGTGAGACCCTGTCTCTAAATAAAATGCAAAATAGGGCTGGGGATGTGGCTCAGTGGTCGAGTGCCCCTGACTGAGTTCAACCTCCAGTACCCTCCCCACGCCCCTGCAAAAAAAAAAAAGAATTCATGGAGCACTTCTGTACTTTCCTAAGCACTTACCCCTATTGTCCCAAGGATCCCGCGAGGCAGATACCCTCCTTGCAATTGGAGCACATCTCTAATGAGTGAGGGAGCCCACAACAAACTCCTGGCAGTAGGCCTGGGGAGCAGCCCCTTCACCTGACCTTGGTATACGGAGCTGGGATGCAGTGTCCCAAGCACCTGTTGTTGCCTTCCTTAGTTCTGGGCCTGCTCAGACCCCCAGCCAAATTCTTAGCTTCGCTGCCCCATTTTTCTCTGGGTTTCCCAGTTAGTGGGTCTGTACCCACTGGCCCCATGCCCAGGGCTCCTCTGTCCCCATCCCAGCCCCACCTCCCAGCAGGGTACCACTCCTTGGAGCCCCACCCCATCTGCTGCGTAATCCCTTCCCCCTCCCTGCCTCTTCCAATTCGCCAGGTCTGGGATCCCAGTGATGGGGTCCAGCCTCTTTCCTCCAGCTCCCTCCCCCACTCCCATCCCACGTGGGGAGCCAGGCTCCCAGGCCTAGGCTGCCCTATTCACTGCACCCTCCTCCATTGTCCTTGGCCTGTCACTCATGTGTGGCATTTGCATTTCTAAAGCCCACTTCTAGTTCCTGCTTTGGCCTAGCCAAAAAGGGGCTCATTTTGAACCCTAAGATT
Organism: Callospermophilus lateralis; assembly: GCF_048772815.1. Classification (NCBI taxonomy): domain Eukaryota; kingdom Metazoa; phylum Chordata; class Mammalia; order Rodentia; family Sciuridae; genus Callospermophilus; species Callospermophilus lateralis. Next base: position 53,105,228 of record NC_135325.1, on the reverse strand, counting down.
TGAGAAGAGATACTTCCGAGGTAGCTAGTCCCACTTAGTTTTAGGCCCTTGGGGTTCTGGACCTCAGTCTATTCACTATTAAAATGGGGAGAACTGTTTTTTCTCATCTTCAGGCTCAGGATACTTGGAGCTTCTTAGTTTCAAGGAGTAGTGGAGAAATGGGGCAGTCCCTTTGGGCTCCAACACAACTGCCTGTTCCTTCCCCTGAATTTCTTGAGTCCTGCCAGTCTGGACCCTCCATTCCCCACCCACGTGTCAGAGGAGGCCTAGAGTTTGGTCCAAACTGGTTTTCCCTGCCCTAACCCAAGAGGCCTTTGTTAAGGCCCTGGCAGGATGGGGCATGAATGGGGGTGACTTCTTTGCCCTGGCATCTGAAACCCGCCTAAACAACTTGGGTGGAGAGACAGCGCCACCCAGTGGCTGCCTGGGCTCCATGCCAATCTTCCCTGGGGTGGGTCCTCGCCTACCTGGCTTCTGGGCCCTCCGCTGAGCAGTCTCACCAGAGAAACCCTTTTCACTTGTGGAATTTAATTTGCATTAGTTTAGCTGCTTCAGATCAAAAGCTAAATAAAGAGCTAGTGATTAGCGTCTCAACCGGCTCAGCTCCACCTCACCTCCCACCTCCATCCTACCCGCCAAGTCCTAGGAGTCCCCCACCCCCACCTCAAGGCTCATTCCACGGGGCTGGCAATGGCTCTTGTTTTAGGTTCTGTTGTCAATGGCCAGCTTTTCTTTCTCCTGGGCCTCATATTTCTCTATCTGGAAGATGGCAGAATATTCCCCAATTATCCTCTGCTCCTCCTGGTGGACTATGAAAATGGGTACTTGCTTGGGAGTTCTTTCTGTATGTGTGTCTGTGGGCTGGAAGGCGGGCATAGTTTTGAGGTCCAGGAGGTCCTCAGCTATCTGAACCTTGAGACTATTCCCCAGCCCCATCCTAAACCCCAGTCTCCATCCTTAGCCTTTGACATCCCCGGCCCCACTCATGGGCTGCTGACCAGCCCTTTTGAACACCAGGAAAATGGGTCTTCCCCTCCCCCATGCCTGCTTTCTTTGGTTCCTACTCCTGTTTCTAGAATCTTCCTGCCTCCTACCCCCCCAACCCTTGTTTAGCTGGATGCTACGGGATCCTGTGTTGCTCTTCTAGCCTGATAGGGAACAAAGTGAGGTACAATGACCCTTGTCTCCAATTAAAGTCCCCGTCCTCTCTGTTCCCCTCTGGGGCCTATTCTTAACCTGTTGTGCTGAAGCAGACCATGTGGGGAGAGGGAACCAACAGTAGGCTGCAGAAACTCAGCCTCCATTCTTCCCAACCTTGTGACCTCCACTTCTTCTTCTCCTCCTCCTCCTCCTCTCCTCCCTCAGGCATCCCTCTGTGTAGAAGAGGGCCAAAGAGCTTCAAGCTCTCTCTGGCTTGAGGAGAGAGGGGAGGTGATTGGGAGTTTCTTTTGTCTGGAGGCCACTTAGTACTTAATACTGTACTGATAGAGTGAACAGGGGAGAGGAGGCTTCATGGGGGAGGAGGGAACAGAGGGTGCTCATCTCTGCAGGATCTAACCTGAAATGGCTGAGGACTGTCCCAGCATCATGCAACTGCAGCATCAGGGTTAGCACCCTGCTCGTCTTGACTCTTTCTTGTGCTGTTCTGAAGAATTCAGAGGGGTTCTGAGACCTCTGGACCTGGATGTAAGGTGCTATGTTCAAGAGAGGGCCCCTATCCCAGAATAGCTCTACTCAGTCTCATTTTGTTTGTTTTTGTGGCACTGGAGATTGAACCCCAATATACTCTACCACTGAGCTACATCCTCAGCCCTTTTTAATTTTTTTTTTTTCAATTTGAGACCTGGTATCACTCCATTGCTGAGGTTGTTCTCAAACTTGCTATCCTTGAGCCTTAGCCTTCCAAGTAGCTGGAATTACAGGTGTGTGCCACCACGCCCAGCCAAAAAAAAAAAAAATGTTTTAATCTTCTTAAACTAGCTAAGTAAGCGGCATAAAAAGCAATGAGAAAGAAAGTTGGGAATTTGCTGAAATATTGGGAATTCCCTGAAATTACAGTAAACCCTCATAACAGAGGTATAGGCAAAGGAGTGGTTCATCAAATTGGCTCATTGCCCTTGCCTATTGTCCAAATCAGGATGTACATTTATTTTGTATGTGTTTTGGTTAATTTCTATCATGGGTTTAATATTAGTTGGCCTAACGTTTGAAATGAAGAAGCAAAAAACCAAAACTCTTCTGTTGCTGAGCAGTTGATACATACAAGAGGCAGTAGTGCACACAAGGAAATTCATACCTCAAGGAGAGGATTTGGGCTGGGCATGGTGATGCATGCCTGAAATCCCAGCAATTTGAGAGGCCCAGGCAGGAGGATCACAATTTCAAGGCCAGCCTCAGCAACTTACTAAGACCTTATACAACTTAGTGAGACCCCTGTGTCGAAATAAAAGAATAATAATAAAAAAAAGACAGAGGAAGTAATTCGGTGATAAGGAGTCTGTGGATTCAGTCCTTAGTACCAGGGGAAAAAACTTAAAAAGATGATTTGGTACACCTGGCTCCTGGCAGGCACTCCTGTTCTGAGGACTCTTCCTCAGACTTGTGTGTGGACCATTTTGTACCCTAGAGCAACAGGCTCGTGCACACTGGCCTGGATTCTTGCTCATCCTTGTGTAGATTTTCCCTAGAAGAAGTTTAAGCCTGGGCCATTTTCTCTGACCAAGCATTGATGGGATAACAGGAAAATAATCATTCACTGGGAGCAGTTGAAATAGGACATAATGATCAAGAGAAGCCATCTACCAAAACTGGGATTGTGCATTCCAAAAGCAAATAGGAATAATTGGTGGGCGAGGCACTGGTTTGAATTATCCATGCTATTGCATTGCTCCACCTCCTAGTCCACCTCCCTGGGCCTCTAGGATGGAAAGGGGAAAGCTTTCTGCTACTGACTCTTACAGAATTGGTTTAGGCAAGCCCCTTTCCTCTCTGAGCCTCACTTGCTTTATCTGTAGAAAGAGGATGAAACTGGGTGTGGTGGTGCACACCTGTAATCCCAGAGACTTGGGAGGCTGAGGCAGGAGGATCGCCAAGTTCCAGGCCAGCCTGGGCAACGTAGGGAAACCCTGTTTCCAAACAGGAAAAAAAAATCAAAAGGGCTAGGGATGTAGCTCAGTGGTAGAGTGCCCCAGGGTTCAATCCCCAGTCGCCCTCCCAAAGTGGGGCATGAATAAAAGTGAACTGTAGATCAAGAGAGCAAATAGACAACCCACAGAATGGGAGAAAATATTTCCCAATCATATCTAATAATGGTCTAGTGTCAGGAATGTATGAAGCACTCCTACAGCTCAGGAATAAAAAAGACCCAATGTTAAAAATGAGCAAGAGAAATTTAGAGAAATAGACATTTCTCCAAAGAAGATATGCAAATTCGGTTAACACATAAAAAGATGCTCAACATCATAGTCATTAAGGAAATGCAAATCAAAATCACAATGAGATACCACTTCACACCCAGTGATGGCTAGAATTTAGAAAAAAAAAGAAGAAAGAAAGAAAAATCCTTCAAAAATGGGGGCATGGTGTTGTGTGCCTGTAATCCCAGTAACTTGAGAAGCTGAGGCAGGAGGATTCAGAGTTCAAGGCCCACCTTGGCAACTTAGAAAGACTTAAAGAATTAAAAAAAAATATATATATATATATATGTGTGTGTGTGTGTGTGTGTGTGTGTGTGTGTGTGTGTAGTTTTTTGCTGAAGCTGGCCTCAAACTCCCAATCCTCCTGCTTCAGCCTCCCTAGCCACCGGGATTACAAGCATGCACCACCATGCCTGGCTAACTTCACCAGGGATGTAGTTCAGTGGTACAGCACCACTAGGTTCCATCCCCAGTACTGCAAAAACAAACAAAAGCCTCAGGAAAATACCAAGTGCTGTCACAGATCCAGAGAAAATGGAACCCTCCTGCATTGTTGGTGAAAATACAAAGTGCTGGTGGAAATATAAAGCGATGAAAAGGAAAACAGTTTGGCAGCTTTTCAAACTATTCAACAGAATTATCTTATGACCTAGCCATTCCACTCCTAGGTACGAGCTCGAGAGAAAGGAAAGCACCCATCCATGGAAAAATTTGCACATGAAGGTCTGTAGCTGCATTGTCCAGAATAACTAGGAGGTAGAATAACCTCCAAAGTCCCAGCAACTGTCTCAGAAATGGACAAAATTCTGTATATCCATGCAATGAAAGGAGTGAAATATTGATCCAGGCTCTAACATGGGTGATCCTTGAAAGCATTATGCTAAGTATGAGAAACCAGATACAAAGAGCATGTATTATGTGATTCCATTCATAAGAAGTATCTACAATAGGCAAATCCATGGGGACAGCAAGCAAATTAGTGGTTAATAGGGGCTTTGGCAAAGGGGTGAAGTTTCTTCTTGGGGTGATGAAAATACTCCAAAATGAAATAGTGATAAAGGTGCACAAAGTAAAATCCATGGAATTGCACACTTAAAAAGGGTGAAGTTAGCCAGGCATGGTGGTGCACGCCTGTAATCTTGGTGGCTAGGGAGGCTGAAGCCAGAGGATTGAGAGTTTGAGGCCAGCCTCAGCAACTTAGAGAGGCCCTAAGCAACTTAGTGAAAACTTGTGTCTAAATAAATTTTAAAAAAAGGGGCTGGGGGTGTGGCTCAGTAGTTAGGCGATCCTGGGTTCAACCCCCAGTACAAAAAAAAAAAAAAAAAAAGATGAAATTAATGATATGTGAATTATATCTATTTTTTAAAAATTTTTCTTCTTTTTGTGGGGGTGATTGAATGCAGGAATGGTTTACCACTAAGCTATATCCCCGGTCCTTTTTATTTTGAGACAAGATCTCACTAAGTTGCTGAGGCTGGCCTCAAATTTGTGATCCTCCCACCTGAGCCTCTTGAGTAGTTGAGTTTACACCATGCACCACCATGCTCAGCTCACATCTTAATGTTTTTTTCATAGAGTGAACTATAGCCGTAGTTTACCAATTTGGCAGGATCACAGCTCCTCCCCTTCCCCCTCCTTGCTGATTCTGGGCCTGAAAGTCTGTATCTTTAACATGCCCCTGGGGTGGTTCAGATGCAACCAGGTTTGGGGACCCCCAGACCAGCTCTACCATGCGTTCTAAGTCCTTGCCTGCAACTCTAATAAGAGGGACCTGTAAACAGTTGCACAGAGCTCTCTTCTCTGTGAGCTGGCCCCTCTCGGGTTCCACGTGCCCTGAACTAGCCAGACCTCACACCCCATGAAGGACCTGTTGCATTAGCCACAGAAACAGACCCCTCTTGTCCTCTTGGGGCCGCAGGGGGTTTTCCAACCTCTGGAGTGGGTCTGCTGGTGTTGGCCTCCCCAGGTGTTGGGGGGGCTCCTCACCCCTTCCCTGCCTCCTTCCTCCAGGGCCTCCCTCTCAGTGGGGCCTGAGATCCATCGCCCTTTGCTCTGGTCACACCACCAACACCAGGCCTGCTGGGCAGGCCATGTGGTAGAGGAACTTGAACCCCAGTGGGGGATCTGGCAGGGGAGCAGGCCACAGGGATGACCCTGAGGTGCCTGGGAAACTGCTTGGCTCTGGTGCATGGCCCAGACTCTGAGGAGGGAGCTCTTGGAGCAGCAAGCCAGGCCAGGCCTTTGGCACAAGGCACAAGCAGATGAGAGCTTCTAGTCCCCTGCAGTGTGAGTGAGGACACTGTATATGTTCAGGCTTAACAAAGTCCTAGGCCTTGCTGCTTAGCTTTAAGCTGAGATGCTGGGGCCTGGGGAGAGCCTGAATTGCCTTATGTGATGCTCACAGATCATCCTCTCCTGTCACAATAGTTACAGCAAAAGTATGTCCTCCACCAATTGAAGGCCAACTATATGCCTGACCCAGTGTGACACGCTTTGAGATACTTCCTTAAAGGTTCATAATGTCTTGTTTTTTGGGGAGGGGGATGATGGTACTTGGTATTGAACCCATGGGTGTTCTGAGACTGACATCCATTCCCAGGCCCCTTTATTTTATTTTGAGACAGAGTCTCCTTAAATTGCTAAGACTGGCCTTCAACTTGTGATCCTCCTGCCTGAGTCTCTCAAGTCACTGGGATTATAGGCATGTGCCCCACAACCAGCTTCAGGATAATTTTTGACAGTAGAAACTGCCTCTTCTCACTGGGCCAGAGAAATGAAGAATCCAGAACTCCTTTATTCATTCAAACTTTGCTAATATTTATTGAGCATTTACTAGGTGTCAGGCCCTCTGCTAGGTGCTGGGAATACAAAAGTGAGGGAGCGCTAGCTCCTTTTGAAGATTACATTCTGTCCCTGAGCAGAGAAAGTGTTTTCTAGAAAGAGGTTTGGCTAGGATAGCAAGCCAGATCCAATTGAATCCACAGATTCTTCTCCCTCAGCTGTTCCACTTCCACCATGTATGCAGATTCTCTTCAAGAAAAGCTTCCCTTGAGGGCCCCAAGGCAACCCTGTGGCTGGGTGGTTCCAGGATGTGAGAAGAGTGTGGTGCATCCCACAGGTTTATTGTTTCCATCCCATCATCATGGCTTTTGCCATAATTTCATCATCCCTCTTTGATTATTTAGCTGATATTTTTCTTTAAATAGTTTACATTTTTTTGTGTACTGGGGATTGAACCCAGGGGTGCTCTATGAATGAGATGCAGCCCCAATCCCCTTTTTATCTTTTATTTTGAGACAGGGTCTTGCTAAGTTGCTGAGGTTGGCCTCAAACATGTGATCCTCCTGCCTCAGCCTCCACAGTCATTGGGATTACAGGTGTGCACTGCTGTGCTAAGATAAATAGACTTACTAGTGGAAAGAAGAAGAAAAAAACCTTTAATACTTATCTCAATGTCATACCAAGCAATGTTATGCATGAAACCATTTGTGGTGTGGTGTTTGTATTGTTTTCCTAATAAATCTTAAAGTGAGTATGTCACTATGAACATGTAAGTTCTCATTTGTGTGCCACTTAAAATCCTCCGAATATCAGCAATACAAACATCATGTTTGGAGAGAAACACTGGGACAGAAAGAAAATACAACTCTTTAGCTGCTTGGAGGTGAATGTATATGGACACCACCTTCAATTCTGGATCATAATGGATGTAAGATGTCATGGATGTAACTTCATTGTAACTCAGTTTCCCCTTTTTATGAGCTGGGAAAGAAGAGGACCTTCCTCACACTCTGGTTATAAGGATTAACCGAGGCAAAATGCCTGAATGAACTTTGGTAAAAGGCTCATCCAAATAATATCATTATTATTATTATATAATATCATTATTATCATTATCGTGACTATTGAACAGATTCAATAAACATGTGTTGGCTCCTTTGGTGCACAAGGTGATATTCCAGGCACTTTAGCATGGCGGGGGAGGAGGGGAGTGATGGATGTGGCGGGTGTTCAGAGATGAAGACAGTACGGTCCTTAGTTCTAGGGAGGAAAGCAGACCTAGTATTTGGGTTGAACCATAAGAAGTTGCCAAAGTCAGGCTGGCGATGTAGCTCCTTGGTGCAGCATCTGCCTTGCATGTGCAAGGGCTTGGGTTTTTTTCCCCCCAGTACTTGGGCGGGGGGCGGGGGAGAAAGAAAGAAGGAAGGAAAAGGAAAGAAAAATGTTGTGGACATTCAGCCATGTTTAGCCTCCAACCCTATCCCTGATATCAGGCTGTGAAGCAAACACAGCAAAGACCTGAGGAGGGGATTGTTTTCTCTGCCTGGAGGACTTGAGAAGGTTCCACTGAAGAAGTGAATTTTGAATAAGTGTTGAAGGGTGGGTTGGACTGAAATAAGCTGGAATCCTGCAAGAAAGGGCTTGTGGTCTAGGAAGTAACAGCAGAAACAAAGACATGGAATTAAGGTTCTGTAGGTCTCCTGGGTGATGACAATGGCCTATGCTGCTACAGGCATAGGGCACCTGAGCGAATGTGCTACAGAGGTGTTCAGAGAGCTGGGTGGGATTCATGATGGATGGACTTAGTCGCTGACCTTGGAATTGACCCTTGGGAGGTGGTGGCTACCCATCAGCAAACAGAAGCCACAATCGTTCCTCCCTGCTTAGTACTGGAGCCAGTGGCCCAAAGTTGGCCAGCAACTTTGCCACAAAAAGCAAGAGAGATTGTGGTCAGCCAAAAGAAAGAAACTTCTGGTAGTAAGCTTTGAGAATATGTTCAAGAATGACCAAAGCATGCTGAGGAATCTCTTCCCCTGGAGACCTTGAAAAGCAAACATGATTCTCATTTGTCTGGTTCCAGAACACTTCTGCCCAGAGGCAGGGGGCTGGACCAGATGACCTATTTGGGTTCTTTCCAGTCTGCGGCCTTGATGATCTCATCATTCCCTCTTCCTCTGGATGGGTCAGCCTCGCCCCAGCTCAGACTCATTGGGATTATTTCTGTTGTTAGAGATCCCAGGCCTCCAAAGCCACAGCTCTTCCGGTTGGTGATTCACAACTTTGTCAGCAAAATCATCCGAACGTCTAGCCTCTATCCTCCTTGCTGTCAGCTTGAGTAAGCTTGGCCTTTCTCTTTCCAGCCTCCCTTGGAGGCTGAGAAAGCATGGGTTATTATCCTTATATAGCCAAGCCCCCTCCTGTTCTGCCTCTCCATCAGCCTCCCTCTCATCCCTAAAGAAATTGTGAGTGAGGCCCTCTTGGGTAAGATTGATTTGTGAGTCAAAGGGCCTGGGTTGGGGTTTTGACAAATTGGATGACCTTGGGCAAGTCACTTAAGGGCAGGGATTAAGTGAACTGACATTTGTGGAGCACTTATTAAGTGCTTAATGAATCCAAAACAAGCATTCTCCCCATTTTATGGGTAGAGACACTGAGGCTCCAAGACACTGAATCTTGCTGAAATTCCAACTAGTGAGTAGTAAAGCTAAAACTAGAACTACGAGCTGGCAGCTTTTAAAGACTGGGCTTTCTCTAGCCTATGCTGTTATTTGTTGCTTCACTGTTCAATTTTAGCTTCTGCCATCTGTAAAATGGGACTAATACTCTGCCCCACAGAGTTCTTGGGAGGGTTAAACACATAAATACTGTATGTAATAGGTAGGTCAAAGGTACTGGACAGATACTAAGTATCATAACATCTAGAGCCCTGGCTAATTCTTTGGGGATCTGTCCACTCATTTGGGAAGCTATTTCAAATGGCATCAGGCAGAATAGACTTCTCCCTTCCTTCATTCAGACCTCTCTTCCTTCTCAGCTATTATTGCACGGGGTTATAAATCTTTTGTGACTTTTTGTACCAGGGACTGAACTCAGGGGCACTCTGCCACTGAGCCACAACCCCAGCCCTATTTTATGTTTTATTTAAAGACAGGGTCTCACTGAATTGCTTACTGCCTTGCTTTTGCTGAGGGTAGCTTTGAACTTGAGATCCTCCTGCCTCAGCCTCCGGAGCCAGAGCTGCTGGTATTACATATATGTGCCTCTGCACCCTGCTGGGTTGCAAATCTTTTTGCTGCATGGTTGTCTCCATAATTCAACTGGGAGTATCCCTGAGGACCACTGCCGGCCACAAGGTAGCATTCATGAAGCCTGGCTTGAATGAATGAATGAATAATGCAGGAACTTTCCTCCACTTATCTGCTCCTTGTCTGTCTGTGGTCCAGACTCCCTCCTCCCTCCCCAGATGGGAGCCCAGGTAGAAACCTAGGCTGGGCTGCCTGATGCTAGCCTCCTGCCACTTTTTTTTTTTTTTTTTTTTGCAGTACTAGGGATTGAACCTAGGGGTGCTCTACCTCCCAGACCTTACACCCCCAGACTTTTTTATTTTTTACTGTGAGACAGGACCTCACTAAGTTTCTGAGAGCCTCGCTAAGTTACTGAGGCTGGCCTCAAACTGGCAATCCTCCTGCCTCAGCCTTCAAAGTTACTGGGATTATAGGCATGTGCCACCATGCCTAGCTAATCCTGTGGTAACATACCAACCTCAGCTGGCTGCCATTCAATCCTCAGCATCTGGTCCTCCCCACCCTTTGAGGATTCCCCACCACTGTACTGCCCTCACATTGCCAGAGTCCCAGGCAAGTGTCATGCCTCAGGTTCCCAAACACACTGTACATTCTTCTGTGCCTCTGACCATAGTATTTCTTTGACAGGTACATCCTTCGCCACCCAGTGTCCTCTGGTCAAAGCACACATGCTAAATCCTTCATAAAGCTTTTTCTGACCACCCACCCTCACCAAAGTTTAAGGCAATCATATCTGCTGACTCCGCATTGTGCCAAGTGGGTATTCTTTACAGAGCTCCTTAACATCTTCCATGTTCTGAAGGAGTCCTTTGCCTCCCGCTGTGTGATCTTGGGCAAGCTCCTACCTCTGTACTGAGCCTTAGTCTCCAAACAGTACAGATGTGTCCAATGGCTCTTCTGACACCCTACCATCCCATGACCTGGCTTCTTTGGGATCAGGGATGACAAAACACTGAGGATCCCCAAGTGAGGCCTTCGAGTCTTGACAGCACGTGCTCAGCTCCCAGGCCTGAAAATCAGCTTCTTAGATATTACATGCTAATTGGCTTGCTTAATAAAGGGATAAATAAATATCTACTTAACATGATTACTGTCAGAGGTCTGAGCTACAGAGCCTTTCCATCCTTGGGGTTTTATTGCAGGGAAAGCTAATTAGCTCTAATTAGGCAACTCCCAGGTGCTTAAGACAGGCCATGGTAGGATAGGAAGGGATGGGGGAGTGGAACCCTGGTGGGAAAGGGGCTAGGAAAGGTGTGTTCTTCTTTACTGGCCTCTCACATGCTGACATCCTGACTGGGCCGGGGATTCTCTGGGAACCTCAAGATCAGAGACACTTCGGGCACTGGGTTCTTAACCCCTCGCCCATCTGGGATGAAAGAAGGAAGCATCTGAAGAAACCACTGTGGGTCAGAAAATGTATAAAGCATGTTCTGTGTGTGATCTCATTCGATCCTCACAGTGATCTGCACGGGCGGGAACCACTCATTGCCCCATTTCATAGATGGAGAAACTGAGATGTGCACAAGTCAAGCGCCTTGTGTGAGCTTCCACAACAGAGAGGCAGCTGAGCTGGGCAGATCAGATTTTAAAGTCAGGGCTGCTGTTTTGGGCCTCTGCTGCCCCTGCACGGGACAGCCTTAGGTATTTGTGCTGCTCAGAGAGGGACTTGGTTAGGTAGTGGCTTCTCTTTTTTTCTTAGGGGCACTCAGCCAAGAGGTTTGACAAGGTGAACCAAACCCGGCACAGCCAGAGCTGGCACAGTAGCTGGGAGAATTGGTCATCTTTCGATTCAGGGACTCTTCCCACCATGAGTCAAGGCTCTGGGCGGGAAATCCTGTATGACTCAGATCCTTGCCCTCAAGGAGCCTGTGTTCCCATGGAAGTATATGAGCATTTGAGTAGCTGGTCATGTAAGTGCAAGCTACAAATATATATAAAGAGATGCATTCTTCTTCTGTCATTACTCCATTTCAAAATTTTTTACCAGTTTTTTTTTTAAACCAGTTGAGGGGGTACCAGGGATTGAACTCAGAGGCTCTGGGCCACTGAGCCACATCCCCAGCCTTATTTTGTATTTTATTTAGACACAGGGTCTCACTGAATTGCTTAGTCACCCGCTTCTGCTAAGGCTGGCTTTGAACTCACAATCCTCTTGCCTCAGCCTCCCAAGCTGCTGGGATTACAGGCATATACCACGACACCTGAGTATACATTTATTTTATTTATTTATTTTTATGTGGTGCTGAGGATTGAACCCAGTGAGTGCCTCATGCGTGCTAGACAAGTACTCTACCACTGAGCCACAACCCCAGTCCTGTCCCATGTTTTGAGATCTTAAATTGGCAAATTTAAATTTCTTTCCATGAGACTGTGTGAGGCATGGGAAGAAGTATGAATGAGAATTCAGGTTCTACCATTCATTAGTTGCATGATCTTGGACATGACCTTCTTTACCTCTTTCTACCCTTACCTCCACCATTCTGGACCTAGCATCACCGATCTTGCCTAGACATACAAATCTCTTAATTGGCTTTCCTTTCTGTTTCTCTCCTTCTCTGTAATCCATTCTTCACACTAGTCAGAATGAGCTGGTTAAACAGGAGCCAGCTCATGTGATAACCCCATGATAAGTCCCTCCAAGTTCTCACCATAGCCTGCTAAGACCAGCTGTATTGGACCCCTGCCCACTTCTTTGAGCTTTTTAAATTTTATTTATTTATTTATTTATTTATTTATTGGTACCAGGTATTGAAACTAGGGTGCTCTACCATTGAGTCACAGCTGAGTCCTTTTAAAAATTTGTTTTGCAACAGGGTTTTGCTGAGTTGCTTGGCCTTGCTAAGTTGCTGAGGCTGGCCTCAAACTTGCGATCCTCCTGTCTCAGCCTCTGGAGTCACTGGGATGATAGACAGTGTGCCACCATGCCCAGCTCCTTCTTTTTCTTACATATCACTTCCTGCGAGACATACTTCCTGACCACCCTGTCTTAAACAGCAGTACCCTTTTTGTTCCCAATTCAGTACTTTTTTGGTTTCCTTCCAAACACCACAACTGGTCATTATTTTTCATTCCTTTTTAAAATGTGTTTATTTTCTGTTTCCTTCCACTCAAATAGAAGCACCATGAGGGTAATGACTGTTTTCATCACTGTGCTTCAAACAGTGTTTGGCACATAGTAGGTCCTCAATATGGATTTGTTCAGCAGACAGATGCATGGGTGGATGGTTGCAACAATGAATGAATGAACACTTCTCAAAGCTGTTGTGAGGATTAAATGAGCTAATGTATGTTAAATATCTGGCACGGAGCCCAGCAAAGAGCACAGCTCAATAGCTAATAGTGGAATCTGCATGTGACCTGCTGGCTGGCACCCAGCTGCTCTCTGAGCCAGTGACACCCAAACCAGCCAGCCCTCCATCCTGACACCCTGCTCCCCACAAGGCCCAGCTCCTACTGCCCTGGAAACACCTTTTCTCACCCATAGTCAGTGATACTCTGGAGTTGAGGATCACTTGTTAAATATTCAAAAATTTTGCAAACTGGTTGTTAAACTATTGGTAGATTAAGAGTGGCCATAGGCTGGGTATGGTGGCATGTGCCTGTAATCCCAGCGGCTTGAGAGGCTGAGGCAGGAGGATTGCGAGTTCAAAGCTAGCCTTAGCAACTTAGTGAGACCCTGTCTCAAAACAAAAAAATAAAAAGGACTGGGATGTGATTCAGGGGTAAAGCACCCCTGGGTTCAATCTCTAGTACAAAAAAAATTGCAGTATACATCACCTGCCTCCCCCAACCTTCATAAAGAGCCATTTTGCCTCCACTGGGCCTCAGCTCTATCCAAGTGCCATGTTCTCTGCCTGCAACAAGCCTGCAAACTTTAAAGTTTCAGATCAGGCACAAGCTCCCTCAGAAAGCCATTGTGGCCCTCCCTGATCCTACTGTGGCTACCAACCTCTGTACAACCAGACTAGAGTCCCTAAGTCAGAATTTCCATATATATTGATTTTTGTCTTCTTTTTCTCCAAGCAAACATTAGAATCTTATCTGTGAAGCTTACTTTTTTTTTTTTTTTTTTTGATACTGGGGATGGAAACCAGGGGTACTAAACCACTGAGCCACATTCCCAGACCTATTTTGTATTTTAGTTAGACACAGAGTCGCCCTGATTTGCTTAGCGCCTCACTTTTGCTGAGGCTGGCTTTGAACTCATGATCCTCTTGCCTAAGCCTCCAGAGTTGCTGGGATTACAGGCATGCACCACCATGTTTAACTTGAAGTTTGCGTTAAAAAGAGGACATGCTTTATATCATTCTTTTTAGTCCATTTCCCCATGGTGCCTAGCACAGGGTTGGGGATAGTAGAGGTATTTTTTAAAGACTCACAATATAAACTTGATAGAGGGCTGGAGATGTAGCTTGGTTAGCATGTGCAAGGCCCTGAGTTCCATCCCCAGCACCACAGACAAGCAAAACAACATCATAGAGTGACAGGCGTCTAGTACAGGAAGTCTGCAGTTTAGCCACTGATTTGCAGAGTGCCCTGCAGCCAGGGTCTTTCCCTTTCAGGGCCTCAGTTTACCCATCTAAAACAACTGTTGTTGTTGCTGTGGCTGTTGTTTTATGGTGCTGGGATTGAACCCAGGACCTTGCACATGCTAGACAAGCACACTACCTCTGAGCCGAACCCCCAGCCCAATGCTGGTGATTTCTAAGTTTCTTCAAATATCAGGCTTCAAAGGGCTTGTTCACTGACCAATATACTAATAAGCATTTGTAATTTCATGGGGAACCCTTAGGTGCTTTTTTTTAAAAAAAACAGCAGCCCTTCTACTACATCCACCACAATAGAAGACTCAGAAGAGCCATTAGTAAAATTGTACACAAGATCTCTGTTCTGCAGATAATGAGAGCTAGGATTTACTTGAGCACTTATTATGTACCAGATACTATTCTACACACTTTATTTACATGGATCAACTATTTAACCTTTATAACAATGATAAAAGGTAGATACTATTAATGCCCATTTGACAGATGAGGCAACTAAAGCTCAGAGATGTGAAACAACTTGCCCAGGTCATATAATGATGAAGGAATAGAGGCTTGAACTAGCCAGCTTGATTCTAAATACTATACACCAACCATTATGCTGTACTACATTTTCCAGTTTCTCAGAGGAAGTGACTGCCTCTCAGAGTCCCTGTGGGCACCGTGTAGACACTTAGGTAGCTTTCCACTCATACCTCAACTATTGTTGGGTCCTGTTGTAACCCAAACTTTACCAATAGGCAGAAGTCCTTGAAGGAAATGTCACATACTGGTTCCTCTATGACCTACCTATGTGACCTTGGGCAAATCCGTCTGCTTCTCTCAGCTTCAGTTGTCCTATCTATTTCACACAGGAGTCTTGGGAAGATGGTGGGAGGATACCATATACAGCATGGATACGCTGGACAAAGGGAAGAAGATTCATTTCCTGGGTGGCTTAAGAATTCATCACACTACTCAAAAGAGTGAACAATTTAAAATATATGAACTGTTTATTTCTGGAATTTTGTATTTAATATCTTCAGATCAGTGTTGACCAGGCATAACTGAAACCTCAGAAAGTGAAACCTTGGATAAGGGGGAACTACTATATAGAGTTCCCATATACCATGATGCCCAGATTCCCTTCTTCTTAACCTCTAACATTAGGCTGGTACATTTGTCACAATTAATGAACCAATATCTATATAATTATTAATTTTTATTCTCCTTAGCTTTTACCTGATGTCCTTAATCTCTTCCAGGATCCTTCCAGAACACCACATTCCAAGTAGTCATCATATCTCCTTAAGCTCATGGCTGTGGCAATTTCTCAGACTTGCCTTGTTTTTGATGACCTTGAGAGTTTTGAAGAGAACTGGTCAGGTATTTTATAGACTGACTGTCCCTCAATTGAAATGTGTCTGATGTTTTTCTCTCAAATGGACTGAGGTTATATGTTTTGGGGAAGAAGCCCACGGAAGTAAAGTGCCATTATTATCCCATCATATCAAAACTACGTACTATCAATATGGATACTATAAATATCATCAATATGACTTGTCATTGTTGACATTGACCTTGATCCCTAGGCAGAGGGAATGTTTGTCAAGTTTCTCCACTGTAAAGTTACTCTTTATTTTTTCCCTTTCCATATGCCACTCTTTGGAAGGAAGTCACTATGCACAGCCCACACTTAAGGAATGCTTGTGGGAGGAGGATCTACATAAATTATTTTCAATTCTTCTACTTGAGAGATTTGCCTCTTCTCCTTCATTTATTTATTTATTCAATCATTTATTTATATCACTATAGACTCATGGCCACTTGTTTTCTACTTTGGGTTATTATCCAGTACTACATTATTTATTTTGTTGCTCAAATTGTTCCAGTTTGGCCACTGAGAGCTCTTTCAGCTGGCTTCTATTTCCCTTTGATGCACCCCCATCCCTGTGGGTTTTATTTTATTTTATTTTTTTAGCACTTCCTTCCTTTCTGGCACTATAAGATGCTCTAGGCTCATCTTGTATATTTCCTGTTCTAACCTTGGGATCAACTGCTTCTGCCAGGGGCCCCAGTTCCTTTTATCAGAGAATGGTATTAGGAACCAAGATCTGGACAGTTGATGTGCTCATTGTTACTGGGCTCTCTTGGCTACAGAATCAAGAGGCTTCCATGCATATACTAACTAGTATATATACACATATCTGTAAATATTTCTATGTAACCATCTGTATCTATATTAAGCTAAAAATGAGTCCATATCAGTGTCCCCCACTCTAAACCATTGCCACATGGATTGCTCCTGCCACCCTCTGGTTTATCTGTATACTCCAGTCCAGCAGTGAGCAACCTGGCTTCTGCCCTCTGCCACCCAACGTCATGCTCTTTTCATAGCCCTTGTTCCCTAACTCCTGCCAGGTTCCTAAGGCTCACATGGCAGCTGCCACAGAGAGTAGCTGTGTTCATCTTTCCTGGGCTCTGGGTGGCCCTCTGTGGCTGGCTGTGATCTGCAGTGTGGGAAACTCTCCATAGCTTGGTGTCCACATGCAGTCCTCAGATGACCTCCCTCCATCTTCACAAGGCCCAGGATGGTGCACCCCAGCGCCTGTCTATTGATGACAGAGCCCCCACAGGCACTCCTTGCTGATGTGGAAGCAATACTTCCTCCACTGCCTGGTGTGCCAGACTTACTGCTGCTTTCTCTGCCATCCTTCCCCTGAACCAGCCATGGGGTCCTTTGCTCAGCCTTGCTTGGCCCAGTGGTCCCAGGCTCCTACGCTCAGCTGAGACAGAGCAGAGGATACAGAGAAAATGAGAATCCTAGGCAAGGACACTCCACAGCCTGAGGGCTAGGGCTCCTTTGGTCAGATAGCTATCACCTTCCTTGGCTCCACACAAGGAGGACCCTGTCCTAACTCCATGCCTAAGGCAGCTCTTGCTTTAGAGGCCAAACATTCCAATTTCTCTTTTGATGCCTAGTTCCTGCTGGAATCAGTGGCACAATCCAGGGGGCATGTTTGGAGCCCAAATATGAATCCATGTAGACCGCAGTCTCTATTTCTCCTTTTTGGGGTCCTCTCTGCCTGGCGTGCCTGGGGTCAACCAGACCACTTGAGGGGCTCGAGGACTCACATCTACAGGGTCTTCCTGGGGCCTTGGGGATCAGGTTCTGTTTCAAGAAGATGATCTGGCTGACAGATCACTCCTGATGGCTGGCACAGTCCCTTTTTTTGTAGGATCATGGAAGAGATTAAGTTGCTAGAATGATGGTAACAAATTGACTTGGGGGGGAACCTGAAAAGGGCCCAGGGCTCACACAATCTAGGGGCAGTTATTCTTTAAAACTTATAGAATAAAAGAATAGGGTGTCCAAGCTGCATGGGGAGTTTTGAAGACATTTAGCTCAATACATGTGTTATCTCCACCCTCACCCCCACCCTACTCCCACCCCAGTATCTGCCCTGGGCCTGGCCTAAGTTTCGAGCTGCTGGGGATGAAAAGAGGAGTAAGTCTTGGTCTCTCCGCTCCAGGGCCTCCCAATTTAATGTTGGCATGGGCAAAAAAGCTGTCACTTAAAATAGTATATATTAAAGTCAGGCATAGTGGCACACACCTGTAATCCCAGCAACTGAGCAGGTTAAGGCAGGAGAATCACAAGTTTGAAGGCCAGCCTGGGTAATTTAGTTAGACCTTGTTTTGAAATCAGAAATAAAAAAGGGCTGGGGATGTAGTTTGGTGATAAAATGCCCCTGGGTTCAATTCCCAGCACAGAGAGAGAGAGAGAGAGAGAGAGAGAGAGAGAGAAATATATTTAAAATGGCAATAATAATAATGGCAGACAACACTTCCTGAACTCTTTTTTTTTGTCCCAGTTGCTATGCTAAGTACTTTGCAAGCCTCATCTTATTATTTGCTCTCAATGGACTCCCAAGTGGGTGCTACAATTATTTTTATAGAGGAGGCAACTGTGACGTAAAAAAGTGAAATGGCCTAAGCGTAACAGCCAAGATTGTACCTCAGATCTGTCCAGCTCTGCAGCCTGAGTTCTTTCATACTCTCAGCCCTTGAGCCTGAAGCCACAGAGGCCAAGTGGGGTAAGGCGACTTGCCCAGAAAGAAAGGAGTTGAATCCAGTGCCCTCTGCCCTCAGCTCTGCAGGGAAGCCACAGCACTTTGCCAGGAAGACGGTGGCATGTGTCCATGATCCTGGCTCTTTTCTTCTGCCATGGTCTCATCTCCTGGCACCATCCCAGCCCCAGCCTGAGTCAGGCAGGCCATGTGGCTAGCACATCTCCCTTTCAGCACTGCCAGGCCTGCAGCTGGCCCACCCCTCACGTGCCCCCTCCGGTGCCCAGCTCCCTCTCCTCGGCCAACCACGCAGCCCTCCTTCCGTTCAGCATTCCTGCCAGCTGGTGTGTGAGCCCTGTACGAGGAGGCAAGGTTGCTATGGCAGCCGTGGAGGGCTGGTGTGGAGGGGGGGCCACCCTGGGAAGGGAGGCTGTGGCCCCGGGCCTGGTGAGTACTTCAGCAGGTCACCTCAGAAAGCCTGCCCCCACCTTGCCTCAGCCCTCTGCCCACACCGGGGTTGCTTTAAGAGCTCTCACCACGCAGAGAAAGGGATGAGCTAAGGAGGAAAAATGCCCAGGCCCTTCAGAGCTCAGGCCCAATATAGCAGAACTAATTTGAAATGTCACTTAGGGCAGTCTCGCTCCCAGCCAGCGAAAAGCTGGTTTATTTACATAGTCGGCTGTGGCAGGAGGCCAAGAACCCCACCATGCCAAGACGTAGAGGATGGGTGGCTAGGAGCCCTGGTTGTGGCCCCTTGGCCTGGAACCTTGATCAAAATCACCATCTGTAAACCCCTGTGGGCAGATGGGCCCCCAGACATGCCTTCCTCCACTCCAGCCAGCACCCCCCACCCCGTTCCAGCGCCTCAGGGCAAGATATGAACTACTAGTGACTGCTTTGATGGCAGTTCTGTGCCAGGCGCTAGGTTGCATGCTTGACACGGGTTTCTCATTGAGCTCTTGCCAAGCTCTGAGAGGAGAGGTCATTACCCCCATGTCACACGTGGGGAAACTGAGGCTGGGAAGGATACAACTCTCTTGGGACAATATGGCAAGTAAGAAAGTGATGATAATGTTTCAAATCCAGGTCAATGTGACTCGTAAACCCATGTTTTATCCCTTGTATTTATACTCTTTTTTTTAATATTTATTTTTTAGTTGTAGGTGGACACAATATCTTTATTTCATTTTTATGTGGTGCCAAGGATCGAACCCTGTGCCTCATGTGTGCTAGACGAGCGCTCTACCACTGAGTCACCACCCCAGCCCTGTATTTATACTCTTGTGCCGTGGCTTCCACCCACCCAGCCACCACACAGGATGTGGCCTGTGTAAGCTTCTGGACCCATCAACTGATTGCTGACGGGCTTTTTTATTTGCAGTCCTAGGGATTGAACCCACGGCCTCATGCATGCCAGGCTAGTGCCCTATCATTGAGCTACATCCCCAGTCCCCAACTGGCCTTTTAAAACAGAGTCCCGGTAGGCCCTCTTGAATTGCCCAAGGAACCACACTGGTGGAGGGCTGACAGGATCCAGCAAGATAACAGGGGTACCAGGAAGAAGAGCTCTTGTCTTCCATGTGTGCTTCAGTTTTGAGAACACCCCACCACATGCATTTTAGCTGAGGTGGGGCATGTGGAATTGACAGTCTTATCTGCTTACCTCTGTATACTTCACTCTGTTATGCACCTAACATGTACTGAGTATCTATTGTATGTTTGAAACTGTGTCTGGTGTTCCCTATGAAGGTGTAAAAAGACAGTTTCTGGCCACACAGTCCTGACTTACTGTCCATAATAACAGCACACCAAGGGGTAACATGGAATGGTCTATGCCAAGCCCTGTCTTAAGCAGCTCATGTGGATTAATTTCTGTAATCCCTTTAGCAAGGCTATGAGATAGGTACTATTCTAATTCACAGACAAGGAAACAGAGACATGGAGAGGTAAAGCATTTTGTCCAGGGTCACACAGCTAGCAAGAGACAAGAGTGGAGTTTGAACCCAAACAGACTGCCTTCAGAACCTATACTCCAAATTCAGCATTATCTGGAATAAAAGAAAGAGAATTGAACATGGGCAGCAAGAAACCTCGAGAATAGATATAGAGCGAGTGGGCCAAGGCCACTGCAGTGGTCATGCACAGGAAGAACTGGCCAGTTAGAAATCCCTCCTTGGGTGCTTCTCCAGATTATTACCCCAAGGAAAGGCATCAGGGGACACCCAATGTGCCCTCAGAGAGCTGTGGCCACTCTGTCAGATTTTGTCTTGATTTTTTTCTTAATATTTCCTATTTGGGTTGCTTTGTGGAGCCCAGGGACACAGCCAGACAGGGGTTAATGCTCCAAGGGGCCTTCTGGGGAAGGGACTGCTCTCTGTGCCAGGGCCCTGGGGAGAGGATGTGGCTGGGATCAGCTGGAAATCATTACGGATGTTGGCGGGGCAGACTGAGGTGGGGAGGGAGAGAGGCCCAGAGGAGAAGGCCCAGAACCCAGGGCCAGGGTGTGGCGTGGGGCAACCAGGAAGCTCTGGGTTGAGAGGACAATCATAGGGTCAGGTGAAGAGTAGAAAGCACTTGGCCAAAGTGCTCTGCTCACTAAGTGGTCCTCTCTGAGGCTCATGACCAAGGAAACATCTGAAGAGAAGGTTCAGAGCAGAAACGGTGATGTGGCCTGGTGGGTGGGGAAGGTGATTGGAAGTCTTGGGACTCAGGACATTTAGAGGGTTAGGACACCCTGGTCCACACTGCACTTTGCTGTGTGCCTTCAAGAGGCTCATTTAGCCTTTCTGGGCCTTTCCAAAGCAGCTCTGAGAGAGGAAGAGAGAGACCTCAGTGGTGCTAAGTGCTAAAGTACCTGCCTTGCCCCAGTTCCGCCCCTAGTGCCCACCAGCCATACATTCCCTCAGCAGAAAGGAGAGCACAGAACCTGCCTTTGCAAGTATCTCAAGCTCTGGAGAGTTTTATCTGATAAGTGCTTCTTGACCTAGAAACCCGAGGAAGAGCAGGCAGGAGAGCGGCTGCTGTGTGGGTAGGAGGCCTAGCCAAGCTCCTCAGGCTCAGAACCGGTGTCAAGACTGCCTTGGGAAAAGAGGACAGCATTAGATGACATGTTGGTGTGAAGCTGTTGACCTCAGGGTTTCAGTTTGTGGGGGGCACAACTCAGGTCCTGCCAGAGCCCAGACAGAGCTGCAGTGAATTCCACTGAGCAGGGGAACATGGACATATCATCAGAGGTCACAGAGGCTCCATGGAAAACTGGCCCTCTTCTCCAGGTTACACTATCAAATCTTTTTGACTGATTCAGGATCCCAGTGACCTATAAGCACCCATGGGACCAGCACTCTTCAGTCCATGCTGCAAGCCCAATAGCACTTCAGCTGGCCTTTAACAAACAGGGGACCCACAGAAGGGGTAAGACATCTTAGAGATCCAGGGCCCTGATAAGCTAAGAATGATCTAGAAGAATGTGGCTAGAGTGACCTTCAAGGTTTTCAGAAATCTTTCTCAGTTGCCTCCAAACCTTTGGGATGAATTTTTTAAGTCCTTGTCTCTGCCAAATCCACTCTGCTAAGCCCACCAAAGACCATCACTCATTACACTCCTCCTTGTCTCCTGCTCCATCCTTGCACACTGTCTTCCAGCCCTGGAATGCAGAAGAGCAACAGTGAAGTACATGTTCCCTTCCCTTGCCTCATGCTCTGTCACCTGCAGAACAGGCAGCCAGGAGCCAACTAGGTCCCCGTGAGCCCTGTGTGGACAAAGCAGATATATTCCAATGGGGTTTCTCTTCCTTCGCAGAGAGATGCCAATTTGAGCTCCTGGAGGGGAGACAAGGGGCAGGAAAGGAAGGGGACCAATGTGACAGAATGGAGCTGTTTAGCTGTACCCCAAGTCCCATCAACCTTAGCAACAAGGGCTCTCAGGCCCACGGAGGCAAGCCTGAAAAGTCTGGTAGACAAATGGAAGGTTGGCTTGGGACTCACCTTCCCCACAGAGTTCCACCCCAAGCTTCCCAGGGGAGAATTCTTGCTGTCCTGGCTCCCAAGTTCCAGTGTGTGCTGGGGTAATTGCTAGGACTATCTGGGTTTCTCCATCTTTGTGCTTGGCCTTCATAATCTCCCCAGTAGCTCCCTGAGAGTCACACTATGCTCTTCGGTATCCTGCCACACTCTCACCAATCCTTGAATCACCAAGCCCTGAATATTTCAAGCCTTACCCTCTCTTCTCTTTTCCAGTTTGGACTCTTTTCACTGTCATTACCCTAATCATCTAAATGGCAATGACAGACATTACTTATCCTTGACTCGGTGCTTCAGTGCTTTAGCTAGACCAGGTTCTGTGCTAAACATGTACATGTATTTGCCTCACTTAATCTCCTCACCAACAGCCCCCTGAGAGAGGGGCACTTTACCACTGAGCTACATCCCCAAGCCTTTTTATTTTTTATTTTGAGACAGGGTCTGCTGAGTTGGCAAGCATCTTGCTAAATTGCTGAGGCTGGACTCGAACTTATGATCTTCCTGCCTCAGCTTCCTAAGTTGCTGGGATTATAGGCACTCACCACCATGTCCAGCAAGAAATACACTAGTTTATTGGCTCCATTTTACAGATGAGGTCAACTGAGGCTCAGAGCACTGAAATTTCTTGCCCAATGATCATCTGATCTCACAGCCACACTTGGAATCACAGAGTTCTGCTTGCCCCTGTCCTGGATACTGTGGTACTGGTCTCTTTCCTTTTCCACTTCTCCCTCACCAGCTGCCAGGAGGGTTTCTCCAAATCCTGACTCTGACCATGTCTATTCCACTCCTGGTACAGTGCCCTATTCTGGCTTTCTTTAAAGCATCTGCCCATCCCCTCGTTACCACTGCCTTAGGCCAGACTGCCAGCATCTCTCGCCTTTCAGCTTCTCTGTTTGACTATCAACTGCTTGAAGGCAGGGGCTGCATCTGTTCAGTTCACTAGCAAAGTGCTCATTACACAGATGTGCTGAGTTAAAAACTCACCAAGTCAACAGGCAGAAGAACAGATGCCCTGTCTGTTGACTTCCCACATCCAATACCTGCTCCACACTTTTGTAACACTGATCTCTCCAGCACAGTTCTGAGCATGTCACTCCTCGGCTGGAAACCCACCATGACAAATACAACCCACAGATTCTACTTGTAGGAGTTTATCCTTTTCATGCTCACATGTGGGATGACATATGACAGATTATTTATCACCCCATTGTAATAGCAAATGATTGGAAATAACCTAAATGTCCCTCAGTTGGACCTTGGCTGACTCTAAAACAATAGGATGGTGTATGCCATAAAAAAGGAATGAGGAAATACTTTATGCACTGATATGGAACATTCTCTAAATATAATATTTAGTGAAAAAGCAAAGTACGGAATGGTTGGCTCTAATATCATACCATTAAAGTAAAATAAAGGATATAAATGTGTTCACTGTGTGTGTGAACCTACTCGACTCATCTACTTTAAAATTTTTGAACTATGTGAATACATTACCTACTGAAAATTGTAAACATCACTATAAAAATCTAATTATGTATAGGGACATGGCTCCCGTAGAGTGCTTGCCTAACATACCAAAGGTCCTGGATTCCACATCCAGCACTAGAAAAAAATAACAATAATGTAAACTACAATTTTACTAAAGTAAATAAATAAGATGGGTTTCCCCATTAATTGAACACCTATTTTCATCCATGTTGCTTCCTTAACCTGAATGACTCCATTTGCATTGTCCCTTCCAACAGTCACTGGCTGCACAAGTCCAAATTGAGATGTGATATCAGTGTAAAATATATGCCAGAATCTGAAGATTAAGTATGATAAAAGAATACCAAATATCTTCATAATTTCCCTTTGTTGATTCCATGTGGAAATGATAATATTTTAGATATATTTGGTTCACAAAAAGTTATGATTAACACCACCCAGCTTCCTTTTACCTTTTTAATGTGGTTACCAGAAGATTTCAAACTCTGTATGTGGCTTGTTTATTTCTGTTGGACATCACTGGTCTAAATTCTAGGAGCCCCCCAGTATATGCTCGAAGACCACCTTCTCTGGGAAGCTCTCCACAAATGCTTGCTTGGGACCCCTTTGCTGCTATCTGCTTCACAGAGTTGATCACAGGTGAGCTTAGTGACTGTGCTGTCTCACCCTGCAAGTAGCCTGTATGTATGGCCCTGGAGGAAAAGGGCCCATCTTCCTCTCTCCATCCTTCAGTCATTGCCAGTGAGGCACAGAAAACAGTTGAGCTGGTCCATCCTAGATAAGCTGAATGTGTACTGTGGTGGGGATTGAGGAGATTGCAGGATAGACCCAGGCCCAAAGGCCCAGCATGTTATGGAGTCCACTTACTAAGGTCATCTCCTTCATTCTTCTGCTTCAAGACCCAGTGGCCATGCCAGCTATATTTTGGAGAAGCAGAAAGTGTAGGGACTATGTAAAAAATGGCTGTGGGGCTAAGCATGGTATCAGGTGCCTGTAATCTCAGCAGATCGGGAGGCTGAGGCAGGAGAATCGAGAGTTTAACGCCAACCTCAATAACTCAGAGAGCCCCTAAGCAACTCAGTGAGACCCTGTCTCTAAATCAAATACCAAAAAAGACTGGGGATGTGGCTCAGTGGTTAAGCACCTCTGGGTTCAATCCCCAGTACCAAACAAAAGCTACGGGTATAGAGGCAAGCAAAGGACCCAAGGAAAGGGACTCCATTTGCACAGATCATAAGCATTATTATGTAGAGCACAGAGGTTAAGGGGCAGGGCGGGTGGGATCTGCAATCAGAGAACTGATATGAACATCTAGCTCTCTTCTGTGAATGTACAGCTTGAACATCCTTAACCCCTAAATGCAAAATTCAAAATGCTCCGAACCCTGAAACATTTTGCACTAACATGATGCACAAGTGGAAAATTCCATACCTGACCTCATGTGAGAGGTCACAGTTGTACTAAAAATATTGTACACTGGGTTTCACCCCCAGCATTGCAAACAAACAAACTGTGGAGCCAACCTACATTCCCTTCAGTGGATGAATGGATAAAAAAAAAATTGTGGCATATATACACAATGGAATTTTACTCAGCAATAAAAGAGAATAAAATCATGGCATTTGCAGGTAAATGGATGGAGTTGGAGAAGATAATGCTATGTGAAGTTAGCCAATCCCAAAAAAATAAATGCTGAATGTTTTCTCTGATATAAGGAGGCTGATTCATAGTGGGGTAAGGAGGGGGAGCATGGGAAGAATAGATGAATTCTAGATAGGGCAGAGGGGTGGGAGGGAAAGGGAAGAGGCAGGGGATTAGCAAGGATGGTGGAATGTGATGGACATCATTATCCAAAGTACATGTACGAAGACACAAATTGGGCGTCAACATATTTTATATACAGAGATATGAAAAATTGTACTCTATATGTGTAATAAGAATTGTAATGCATTCTGCTGTCATGTATTTAAAAAAATAAAATCAATAAAACTAAAAACAAACAAATAAATAAGAATATTACACATAATTACTTTCAGGCTATGCATATAAATTCATTTATATAAATTCATTAAATGAATTTCATGTTTAGACTTTGGTCCCATCCCCAAGATTTAAAAAATCTTTAAAAATCCAAAATCTTAAAAAACTTCTGGTCTCAAGCATTTTGGATAAGGTAAACTCAACCTGTATTAAAGAACATGGAGTTATGTAATTTAAATGGTGACATGTGAATTATATCTAAATAAAACTGTTACATAAAAACAGAGCTAGCTTGGACAGTGACAGGAGCAAATAGCTTTCCTTCTCTGTGCCTTAGCTTTTACATGGGTGAAAGGGAGATGATGATAACAATAGTACCTATGGTCTCATAGGGTTGCTATGAGAATTAAATGAGCCAATGCACATAAAGCATTCCTGTTTTCCCAAAGGGCCCACACTAAGTATTAGCTGTTGTTATCTGCCCCCCACCCCATATTGGGGATTGAACACAGGGGGCTCTACCACTGACATATATCCCCAGCCTTTTATTTTATTTTGAGACAGGTCTCAGTAAATTTGCCCAGGCTGGCCTTGAACATGCGATCCTCCTGCTTCAGCCTCCTCCTGAACTACTGGGATTATAGGCATGCCCAATGCACCCAGTCTAGCTGCTGTAATTCTTATATGCCAAGCACTGTGCTAGTTGTATTAAATATGGTATTTCTCTTTTTTTTTGGGGGGGGGTTACCAGGGATTGAACTCAGGGGCACTCAGCCACTGAGCCACATCCCCAGACTTTTTTGTATTTTACTTAGAGACAGGATCTCACTGAGTTGCTTAGAGCCTTGCTGCCTCACTGTTGCTGAGGTTGGCTTTGAACTTGCGATCCTCCTGCCTCAGTCTCCTGAGCCACTGGAATTACAAGCATGCACCATCGAGCCCAGCTACATATGGTATTTTGTTCTCTTCTCACTGAGATCATGCCATGGTGTGTGAGTATTACTATCCCTATATAAAGGATGCAGAAAGTCAGTCCAAAGAGGCCCTTTAGGTATGTCAGTGTCTATTGGCAGAGCTAGTATTGGCTCCTGAAGTTCCCATTTCTCCCCGCTTTGATAAGTCCCTGCACTCACTGGACATTTGGCTTTCTGCAAGGGAAATAGCTCAGGCATGGCTTCCCCTAACTACCCATGAGGTTTGAGGAAATTGACAAGTCTTCTTCAGGGGACATGCCTTTGTTCCAGGGGCCAGCCTGGCAGAGAGCATCCAGCCAGCACACAGGTGTGGAGACTGGATCCAGGGCTCAGAGTGAACCCCAGATCAAGAACCCTGGAGGCAAATGGTCATTGGGCCATGCTGGCAGAGAGAACCTGCATTCCTGAAGTTGCCTTTCAGTTTAGACAGCTGAGAATTCATCTGGGATTTCTTGAACATTTGCAGGATCCCAGGGGCCATTCTTGGTGACGTTAGATGACTTGTCTTACTGAATCCTACCCAATTTTCAGAGAACCTAAGGCTCAGAGAGATGAGTCACCAGTCCCAGAGCCAGGAGTCAAACCCAGGCCTCATTCACTCACCAACCCCATTCATTCATATTTCTTTTTCATTCATTCATTGCCTATTAGGTGCTGAGAATACAAATATGAATTGATTTCTCTTATGGAAAAAATGCTGAGAGAGAACTGAGGAGGGAGAAAGCCAATGACAGCTGGGAAGGATGTGTGTGTGAAGCGCGTGCGTGGGGGGCACTGGCAGGCAGTGAATGTCTCCCAGACAAAGCGTTTCTTGAAGAATAAATATAATTTCGCTGAGAGCAGGGAAGGGGGAAGGGAAGGAAGGTTTCGGGGAGGAAACGGCTTGGACAGGGCTGGCAGAATGTAGGGGTTTTGGTGGGCGGTGAGAGACGAGATAGCATGCGGTGGGGCCCACAGAGGATGTGGGGACGGGGTGGGAGGTGGACCTACATCCTATGCCTTACAGACCTTGTGTGCCAGCCTAAGGGATCTAGAATGGACTTGGTGGACCGGGGGAGTTGCTGAGGGTTTTTATAGAAAGACCCCTATGAAGCCAGGCACAGGGGTGCTGGGGAGGCTGAGGCAGAAGGATTGCAAGTTTCAGGCCAGCCTGGGCAAATTAGTGAGAAGTTGTCTCAAATTTAAATAAAAAGGGGGGGGGGGCTGGGGATCTAGTTTAGTGGTAGAGTATCTCTGGGTTTAATCCCCAGTACCTGGGAGAAGAGAGACCACTAGGCCAGCTGGGTAAGGGCAGATCTAAACAGCTGACATAGAGGTACAAACCCAGATGCAAGACCTTGGAAACAGGTCAGGGAAAGGTAACAAACTACAGGGGTAGCCCTGGGAGCAGAGCAGAGGAGACAGTGTCCCTAAATTTGTAGAGGATAGACAGAAGGGTGAAATGCAGGGAATTGGTAGAAAGTCAAGGCCCATTCCTAGGCTCTTGCTTGGGAAACGCTGTGGATGAGGTCCCCAGGCCCTGAGGCAGGAGCACAGAGGAGAGCAAACATGGCGCAGGGTGATTTTCAGGACACCCAGGTCGAGAACAGCTGCATTTGGAGCCCAGCAGTGAGGTCTAGGCTGGAGGGAAAGCATTGCCAGCCCTCGGTGGCTTTCTTGATTTTCAGTCTCTTGTTCCTCCTTCTTTTTTGTCCAACCGACCTCAAATATGTTTTGCAAACAGACGGTCCAAGTGACGCAGTAGATCCAATCCCCATTGGATTTGGGGTCTAATTGCAGTCCAGCCAGGAGGCCCTGAGGTTTCTGTAGGGTTTGTGCAAATGCAATAAGACTCAAGAGGTCACTTCATCCCGTCCAGTTCCTGGCAGTATTCTCCGACACTCTGATTTCCATGTGGCTCCTCCTTCTCCTCCCCCATCACACCCAGCCAGGGAAAGTGCTGTAAGAACTCTGGGTAGTGCTAGGAGAAGACCAACCGGAGTGTGATTTGCATATGATTTGCATAAGACAATCTGTTCTCTGGTAATTTTCAAGTGAAAATGTTATCATCCCTCCCTGAGGGTCACTGCGTGATTTTTCTCTCCTTTGTTCTTCCTTACCCACAGACTGCCCCAGGTCTGCCCTCTAAGAGGGCCTAATGGAGAGGAGGGGCCAGAGGAGGGCTGAGAGAAGAGGGTTGCCAGTATCCTGGCCACTGTTCCACCACTGGGGCTCTGTCCCCAGAGCACAATGTAGAACCAACCTTCTGTTGACAACCACCCCCCTCTGCCCTGCTGCCACTTAGGGCCCTTCAGAGCATCCCCCACCAGGCCTAGGCTGATGCCTGCCTCCCCCTGACCCCTGGACTCTGCCCTGCTCTGGGGCCTCCCTTGGGCCCGAGCTGCAAAGTCGGGCCTAGGCAGCTCAAGGCACAGGCCTGGCTCAGGGGACATTTTCTAATAGGCGGATAATTGCCTCTGTTAATTGCAATTTGATTTTAGCAATTTTTCTCTAAGAGCCTAGAGGCCTCAGGCCCAGATAAGGAGAAGGGGGTGCAGGGGAGGAGCCTCTAAGCTAGGGTGCAGCCACTCACATTTTACCACCCGCAGGTCCTCCCTTAGGCTCTGCCCCTGCCAGGCAGGGGACTGGGCCCTTTGCTGCATTTCACCCTACAGCCTCAGCGCCTCCACAAGGACACACTGCAGATGGCTCTGAGCAACACCAGCCCCCAGGGAGTGGTTTGGCAAGGCTTCTGGAAGGGGTTAGCTGGCAGACACCCCAGGGTCAGAGCTGGAGCCCCATCACAAGGACTGGAGGGCTTCCAGCTGGAGCTGGGAAGCTGCTGGAGTTTCCTTCCACAGCTACCCCTGTCCCACACACCCCTTCCTGAGGCAGCCACCCTCTGCTCCTCCCTCACCAGCCATCCCTGTCCTCCAGGACCCCTCAGAGTATGGCATTTGGAACCAGGATGCCTTGTGGTCCTCTAGTGGTTTCCTTTACTTCTCTGTGCTTCTGTTCCTTGGCCTTAAAGTGGGGGAAATCATGGTATCTTCAGGATGGAATTACAATGAGGATCAAAACAGTTCATTGAGAAGGGCATGGGCACATGAGAGTAATCCCAGTTACTGGGCAGGTTAAAGCAGGAGAATGACATGTTCAAGGACACCCTGGGTGACTTAGAAGGACCTAGTCTCAGAATAAACACAAAAAGAATTTATATGTGCCAGGTTCTTTGCCCCACGCCTGGTACCTATGAAGTTCTCTGTAAGTGGTGGCTGTATTCTGATTTTTACTATTAACCACATCTCAGGAAGTTCAGGGCTGGTCCCTTGTCCTGCAATCTATGGCCACATGGGCCCTGGGGGAGCTGTGGGGACAAGGTGGAATCAAGTAAGAGAAAGTTCCCTAAGGTGAGGGTTCCTGAGGGCCTGTCTGGGATGGGGGCAGGGAGGCTTTCAGTCTGAAGTTTCCTGAGAGGGAGCCAGTGTATTCCTCCACTAAAGAGAAAGTGTCCTAGCTGGGTGCAGTGGTGCACGCCTTT
Source organism: Callospermophilus lateralis (assembly GCF_048772815.1). NCBI lineage: Eukaryota > Metazoa > Chordata > Mammalia > Rodentia > Sciuridae > Callospermophilus > Callospermophilus lateralis. The sequence continues at coordinate 53,075,149 of NC_135325.1, read as the reverse complement.
TATCCCAGCAACACAGGAGGCTGAGGCAGGAGGATCACACGTTCAAGGCCAGACTCAGCAACTTAGCAAGACCCTGTCTCAAACTAAAAAAAAAAAAAAAAAGACGGGCTGGGATGTGGTTCAGTGACAGAGAGCCCCCCCTGGGTTCAAGCCCCAGGAGACAGAGAGAGACAGAGACAGACTTGGACATACATGAGCCTGGATTTCAATTCCTTTTTCCACTTGTTCACTGTATGCCTTGGGCCTCTGACTCTACCTCTATCAGCCTCAGTTTATTCCTCTGTGCCCAGGGAGCCATTCTGTCTCCCACATGGGGTGGTTGTGGGGATTAGCTAGAATAACACGTGGCAGCATGTAAGTAGGTGCTTCGTAAATAGCCATTTCCGCCCCAGCCCCTCCCCTTCCTTCACAGGTAAGGGGAGCAATTATCTCCCCGTGTTTATGCATGTACTGCCTGCCTCTCCCCACCCAAATCCTCAGCATGGAGGTGTCGGCCACTGCCTTCCTTCCCACCGCACACAGGCCTTCTCTGTTGCTGGCAAAGAGCGGGAGGGGGAGGTGGAGGCAGGCAGTGGTTTGGGGCCCAGGGAGAATGTCTGGGCGCCTGCCCACCACCTCTGGCCAGCGGCTCCAGGCAGCATGCTCATTAAGCCAGGAGGACCCGCATACAGAATCACAGGCCCCCTGCCTCAGCCCAGCCCCCAGTGGCCTAGGAGAGAAATGGCTGCACAGACGGGCCCTTTGCTTGGGAGATTGGGGGGTGGGTAGAGCTGGGCTGGGCAGTGGCCCAGAGAGGAAACAGAGAAGGGATTGGCAGGGGTCTGGGGGAGCCTGGCCTGTTAGGCAGGGCAGGAACTGGGAGATGTGAAGAGAAGGCCACAATTTCTGCTTGGTCCTGGGTTGTGCTGGGCCTGGTGTGGCTGGGCCCTGCCTGTAAAGGAGGTGTTGACAGAATGATGGGGTGGGAGGTCCCCAGATGGGGGCACTGCAGGGCCAGCATGCTGGGAGGCGACTGCCTGGTACTTTGTCCAGGGATTTCTGGACTCTACTACCTACTATGAACTTGTTTTGTATGACTTGGGGAAAGTCCCTTCACTTCTTTTACCCTGTTTCCTCCTCTCCCAAATGGGGCTGATAATAAATATGTAGTAAAAGCATGCATGGAAATGGGGCACACTAGGTTCAGGAGTGGGGGTTCCCTTTAGCAAGGGTAGGAGGAAGAGGAATGGGATAGGAGAGGAGATCAGAAGGACCCGTGTCTCCCCCTGGATTGTTTTACTCCTAAAACAAACGGGAAGCAATGACAGAATATTGTGAAATTTTGACAATGCTGAGTGACAGGGACAGAGGTGTTTGCTACCTATCTTTTTATTTGCATTTTGTCTGTATGTCTGAAATATTTCATAATAAATTGACTATCCAGAGACAGCACCAATGCAGGATTTGAAATATGCTGAACCTCAGGCATCTCCTTCAGGTATTCACCTGATGTGCTCTGAGAAAAACCACCAGTGGTCAGGCTCAGTGGCACATGCCTATAATCCCAGCAACATGGGAGGCTGAGGCAGGAGGACCACAGGTTTGAGGCTAGCCTCAACAATTTAGTAAGCCCCTAAGCAACTTGGTGAAACCCTATCTCCAAATTTTAAAAAAGCATGGTGGGTAGGCATGCTGGGGATGTGACTCAATGGTTAAGCATTCCTGGGTTCAATCCCCTGTACCAAAAAAAAAAAAATGAAAGAAAGAAAGAAAGAGAAAGAAAGAAAGAAAGAAAGAAAGAAAGACCACTATTGTTGACGAAGACCTTGGGTTGAATAGCAAAAATAGTCTTGAAGTTTATATATTCTTTCTATGACTTACTTTCCAATAGGCATGTGTAAGGAAGGAGCCAGGTAAGTGTTGTAGGTAGAGGTCAGGCATAGTAAGTAGTACACGCCATTAATCCAAGCAACTTGGGAGGCCAAGGCAGGAAGATTAAAAGTTCCAGGCTAGCCTGGGCAGCTTAGCAAGACCCTATCTCAAAATATAATAAAAGGAGCTGGGGATGCAGCTCAGTTGTAGAATACTTGCCTAGCATGTACAAAGCCCTGGGTTCCATCCATAGTACTGCAATAAATAAATAAATGAATAAATAAATAAATAAATAAATAAATAAATAAATGAAACATTTGTAGAGTCAATGAGTGGGCATAGATACTTTTCCATCTGCATCTTCTGGGCCTTTGACCCCTGCAGATGTAGCAAGCTCCTTCCTGGAATTTCTCTCTTGACTTCCATGAAGTCTGGTCATTCTCCTTATGTGATGATCTCTCTGGCAATGCCCTCCACACACAGACACTCACACACACACACACACACACACACACACACACACACACACACAGACTTTTCTCCTTCCTCCTCTTCTGTTCACCCACCTCTCACATCCCTGTGCCCCAGGCTCTGGCTTTGGCATTATAGTCCCATCTTAGGAAACACTGCTACTCCTTCAGCTACACTGCTGCCCTCTTTAAAGACACTTTTCATGTCTCTCTTCAGCCCCACCCAGTTTGTCAAGCTCCAATCCCACATTCCCAACTACCCGGTGACCATCTTTATCTGGAATTATCTCTAGCACCTCTAATGTCATATGGCCTAACTAAATTCATAATATCTTGCATGGGCACAGCAGTGGAAGTTAGTCATCTAACCCTGGAAATACGCCACTCATTCTTTCTCTCTCTCTCTCTCTCTCTCTCTCTCTCTCTCTCTCTCTCTCTCTCTCTCTTTTGTACTAGGGATGGAACCCAGGGCCTCCTACATGCTAGGCAAGTGCTCTACTACTGAGCCACACACCCAACCCTGTATCCACTTCTGATTGTACCCTAAACTCAATTCACTGGTACCCTCCACCAGCCATCTTGTCTAATTTCTGCTCATGGTATCACTGTTCTCTCAGTCCAACAAGCTTCACCAGTCACTCCAAATCCTTTTTTTCCATACTGGAGATTGAACCTGGGGGCACTTAACCACTGACTGAGTCATATCCCCAGTCCTTTATTATATTTTATTTAGAGACGCTGTCTCGCTAAGTTGCTTTGCACCTCAATAAATTGCTGAGGCTGGCTTTGAACTTGTGATCCTCCTGTCTCAGCCTCCTGAATCACTGGGATAATAGGTGTGTGTTACCATGCCTGGCTCCAAATCCTTTTTGACCTCACTCTCCCCTTCTACACACTCCAGCTGATGGCCACTGTGTGTAGATGTTGGGTCTTCTCTGGGAGTTCTTGTGTACCCCATGGTTTCCTCTACTTGCATTCCGTCTTGCACTCTGTCTCAGGTAAGACCATTTGACCCCTGCCCACATAACCACAACTGCTGCCTCCTCAGGGACACGTGCCTCCTCCCAACATTCTTCACTGTCACCTGTTGGTGAAGTCCCAAATCATCATCTTCTTCTCCTTCTTCTCTTTTTTTTCTTTTCAGTACTAGAAATTGAACCCGGGAATGCTCTACCCCCGAGCTACATCGGCAGCTCCCTTTTTCATTCTGAGACAGGGTCTCACTAAATTGCTCAGGCTGTCCTCGAACTTGCAGTCCTCTAGCCCCAGCCTTCCAAGTAGTTGGAATTACAGGTGTGCCCACTGCACATGGCTCCAACTGCCCTTTCTAACCTCCCCATCATTCCTGCAGAACATCTGTCTCTCTTGGCAGGATGGTACCATTTGACATTCCTTGAGCACCTGGGGCTCCTCACTGTTCCCCAACAGATCTTGATCCCTATGGAAGTTATAAAGTCACTTGCTTACAGGGGCTGGGTAGGAAAGGGAAGGAAGGGAAGTGAGCTGAGTTTAGGATACAATCACAAGTGGATATAGGGTTGGGTGTGTGGCTCAGTGGTAGAACACTTGCCTAGCATGCAGGAGGCCCTGGGTTCCATCTCTAGTACAAAAGAGAAAAAAAAAATAACGAGAGTGGCGCCCCTTCAGGATTAGGTGACTAACTCCCACCCCTGTGCCCAAGCAAGAATCAGGGTGTGTCTTAGGCTGCTCTGTAGAACAATACCATGGACCAGATGGCTTATAAACTACAGGAATTTATTTCACTCACTTCTGGAGGCTGATAAGGTGCTGGCAGATTCAGAGTTCCATTTATAGATGGCTGTCTTCCCTATGTGTCCTCCTGTGGCAGAGGGTTTCTCTGGGATCTCTTTTACAAGGACACAAATCCCATTCAGGAGGGCTCCATTTCCATGATCCAATCAGTTCTTGAAGGTCCCGCCTCTGAATACTACCATCTTGGGGATTAGGATTTCAACATATGAATTTGGTGGCTGAATTTGGTGGCCCGGTAGTGGGGCATAGGCATTCAGATTATAGTAGGGCCCAATGTTGCCAGATCCTGCAATTTATCCAGAGAGGCCAGAAACCCACAAATTAAAGACAAAATCTCTAGGTTTTTATTTTTTAATGTTGGCAAATTATTCCAATTTTTGTAAAATTTTGTGCTGGGCCAGGCAAAACACATCTGTGACTGGGTGCTGCTCACTGGCTTCAGTTTTGCAATATCCAAGCTGTCCCTGTACCCATTCTCGGCTTGGAGTGTCCTTCTCTGTCCTCCCCTTCTGTTCCAAGCTTCTCCAGTCTTCAAGGTTCAGCTAAGGTCTCAGAGAGCTGGCCAGGTCCTACCTGGCCACCTCGTCCACTTCAACTCCCTGTGACCTTTAATCTTCAACCTCATTTACCTGATACCCAGCTAAGGATGCTTAGGGAAGTTGCTGAGCACTGAGGTCAGAGGTTAGAAGTGTGGAATTGTAGTTAGGCTGCCTGCATTTGAATACCTGCTTAGCTGCTATTTACTGTGTGACCTTAGGCAAATTTTTTTACCTTCTCTGTCACTGGGTTACTTTCTCATCTCATTGTTACAAGGATTAAACAATAACCTATGGAAAGCACTTGGAAAAGCACAAGGTTTATAATCAACTCTCAATAAATGGTACCTGTTATTGTTATCGAGCAAGGGCTCACTGCCTGATCCAGGGAGAAGCCAATACTATGGTGCCAACTTTTTTAAAAAGAAAAATCTTTATTGTACAGCCAACCGGCAAGGAGGCCAGGAGCTCTAAGCTCAAATCTGCCTTCCCGATCAGATCAGTTGGTAGCAGGGGAATTTATAGGAAGGGAGAGGAGAGAAGTTGCTTGTTGACTGGAGGGTATGTATGCCACTTCAAAGGTCACTTGTTTCTTTGTGGGGGGAGGTTCTATGCCAGGGATTTGGAACTTGTGTTATCATTGACCAGATGACCTGGCTTCTTCTGCTCATGTCCACTCTTGAAAAATGGGTTCTATACTTTTAACAATCATTAGTGAAAGGTCTGGAGGTTTTTCCTGGAAGACAACTTAAGTGAAGGAATTTATGTCTGGGTGTGTCCAGGTCTTAGCTGGATTTCATTACTATGATCACTACTGGAGATTGTTCACTCACCATTTCTACGTTCAGACTTTTCCTTTTGAATTATAAGCCCAGAGAGGACAGGAATCATGCCTTATACCATGAATACCTGCTTAGCTACTTATTAGCACCTGTCAACGATGCCTGAGAGCTTCTGTAGCCTTCCTCTTCTGCACCTTCCACAGCCAAAACCCTCAAAAAGTCTACACGCCCAGGAACATAATCTACGTATTGGGAACATGCTGGTTGCAACAGATTGAACTCAATCAACAAACATATATTGCATTACCAGTTCAGTGCCAGGCAGGGTGCTAGGTGCCAAGAAGCAAAGTACAGAGGAACCAACACCGGCATTGGAATCAGGCAGCCCTGGCTGCTGTTCCTAGCTGTGTGGGTGCCGGCTGACTGCTTCACATCCCTCACCTTGATTTTAGTATCTCCAAGATGGCAAGAACTCCCACCATCTGGGGTTGTCAGGGGGCACTAGGGGAGAGGTAGTGCTCAATTTAGGTAGCTTTTCTAAAATTCAAATGAACGTACTCAAGTGTCAGTTGGTGGGCAGGAAGAATGAAAGCATCCCTCCCGATTGGAACCTGGCAGATAGGCTGCTTCTCTCTGTCTTCTCTGGCTCTGAGCCTGTGGCCCTGAGAGGTTCTTCTATGGATTGCCTCACTGCCTTGCACGTGCTGTCTCCAGGCTCCCTCTCACAGAACAGTGCGTGTGTGTGTGTGTGTGTGTGTGTAGCCAACTTGACTGCAGGCTGAGTAAGAATCACTGGCAACTTCAAACTTCGGATTTAGATAGGTTCTTTAAAATGTTCCTAAAGCCAGGTGCAGTGGTGCAGGCCTGTAGTCCCAGAGACTCGGAGGCTGAGGATTGCAAGTTTAAGGCCAGTCTGGGCAACTAAGTGAGACTCTGTCTCAAATAAATAAATAAGGGCTAGGGATGTAGCTCAGTGGCAGAGCACTTGCCCTGCATGTGCAATGCCCCGGGTTTCATCCCAAGCACTGCACACACACACACAAAGCTCCTGGGTGATTTTCATCAGTTAGATAAACTCTGGCCTGCTTGGCCCACTCTCCACCTGCTATTCTTTGCTACATTCTGGCAGCTATATATCTCTATCATGTATCCATCTCTATCTTTCTTTCCACTTTATTATGCTGAGAGAATTCTGCAGCCCCCTACCACGACAGCCCTAAGAATGCTTTGTATCTCCCCAAACTCATTAATGTGCTCAGCCACTTCTTTTTTTTTTTTTTTTCTCACTCTATCCCTTTTCTCTAGAGGGGAAGGTGGCAGTATAGAGCTTTATCCCAAACCCCCACCCATGTAAATTTTGCCTCAAACCCTTGGATGCTAGAGTAACTATAATCACATGGGTTCAAACTATTTGCTTCTTGCATTACGTGCATGTGCAAGTACAGTGCGCATGTGCATTGCGCATGTGCACATGGTGGAGAGCACATGAGTAGAGCTTCTAGCCAAGAACTTGGTCCAAGAGACGGATCACCTACGTGGTTTACCCTTGCTCCCAACCCACTCTCTGGGTTCTTAGACCGCAGAGAGGAAAAAGACACAATCCCTGCCCTCAACCTCACACATGCATTCACAGTCCGAGAGCCAGACACCAAAATTTGTGCTGTAAAAGGAGATTGGCATAAAGAGCCACCTATAGGAATACAGAAGAGTGGGGGGAATGCCATCTAACTGGGGGCCAGTAGGAAATAGTCGATAGAAAGTGTCATTTGAGCTATATCTCTGAGGCTGAGTGGGGAGGAAAGGGATGTGTGAAGGGAGAAGGAGAGGAGAGGCATCAGGTGGCCCACCAGGGCACAGGAGGGTGTGGGTGTGGGTGCGGTGATGGAGTAGGGGCTGGGGGCGGTGATGAGCTAGACCGGGCCAGACTGTGACCCGCCTTGAAAGGCAGGCGAAAGAATTTGGACTTAATCCTGTAGGCAATAATGAGCCATCAGAGGTTTTGTAAGTAGGGGAGTAACATGATCAGTGCTGTGTTTAAGGAAGATTAATTAAAAAGAATGTATGGTGTGTTTAATTCATGGGTAGCCCTGGGCTTTGAAGGAGACGGGAGATGGAGAAAACAAGGCCCCAATGAACAGGCAATTCGCAAAATAATGGCCAATAAACACATGAAAAGATGTTCAACCCCACTAGAACGCAAAGAAATGCAAATGAAAGTGACAATGAGATACCATATTTGGCCTATCAAATTAGCAGGGATTAAAAATGATAACACTTGGTGCTGCAGAGGGTTTTGTGAGGCGGGCCCTTGCTCCCTGCGGGGTGGGGTGCTGGGGGCAGCAGCAAATCACTTCGGCCTTTGGAAGGGCAGTGTGACAAGAGATATGAAAAGCTTTTTAAAAGGGCACATTGTGTGACCCAGAAATCCCACTTCTAGGTATTTGTCCTAAAGAAATCATTGTGGATGTGTGTAAAAATGTCTGCCCCAAATGTCCGCCCATCCCGGGTGTTATTTCTAAAAGCAAATAACTGCATCGAATGGGGGAAGTGTCGAAACTATGGGATGGCGACCTCCAAGACTGGACCTTAACATTTCTGAATCCTCAAAGGCTGGGGGCCCCAGACAAAACCGCTATTTCTTTTTTAAACTGTGGTGGTATGTTGCCTGGATCTCTAAGTGGTGCAGCTAAAATTTGTCCTCTGAGGCAGACGGTGCTTTTGTTCGTGTAGGGACGCGCAGGGCAGGCCTCTTGGTCATGCAGATGTACCTCAAGTACCTATTCATTGTCTTGGGGAGGCCCTGACTCCATATGCAGATGCTGTAAGCTGCAATGTTAAGCATTCTGTTTAATAATGTAAAAGGCCGGTCTTCATTGTGGGCTGCGCCTGCATCACAGCAGAATCTCTTGTGATGTTAAATGATTTTCAGCTTGCTTTGGCCAGGCTTTGAAACAGCATGGGGGCAGGTGGGGTGGGGGTCGATGACAGCCCTGGCATGGGAATAGAAAGGATAGAAGAAAAGAGCCTTGGGTTTGAGGAGCATAGGTTCCCAGCAATGAGGCTGCAGTCTGGATTAAAGACCATGACCGCCAGCAGTGAGCCCTGGGAAAGGGCAGAGACTCTCCAGCAAATGAGGCCGCTATCAATTGCAATTCCCTATATCAGTGTTAGTGCAGAGGATGTTTTGTACACGAGATAATTTTTAGGGGATCCGTGGAGGAAAATGAAATTGCTTAGGATGAAGCTCAGCTTTAAAAGGGGTGGGGGGGATATGGATCAAAAGACCAGTATTAGGTAGGAACTGGGAAAGGTCAAAGTCGAATGCTGTTTGCAAACTGGTTTGGGAAACGTCATGGTGTGCTATCTAGGAGCCATTGGGAAAGTTGGGAAATTAGGACAAGACAGGCTCAGCTGTGTGTTGGGGAATTAAGACACAGGCTGTTGTCTACATAGGAACCGGGTGGCACAGAAACGGCAAGTGAACACGGAGGGAGGAGGAATAAAGGGCCCAGAGGGGAACCTGGAAAAGCCCAGAGCCCTGGTCCAGGGTGCAGATGACAAAGGACAAGCAGAAGAATGGCATCTCTGAGGGCTGGAGGACTGTAAACTCAGGGAGGGCCCTAGGATATCTCTGGGCACTGAAGTGCATTCTTCCAAGTGGGCCATTTGGATGTTGGGAAGGCCCGAGAACTTGGAAAGAAATGCTTAGGTCCTAAATGCACAAGACATCCAGCCAGATGGTTCGGCAGCCATTCCAAATTCTGGTTTCAAAGCATTTCTGATGACGTGGAGCGATGCCAATGAGATATTGTGAAGTGAAAAGGGAGAACCACAAAACTATGGTACAGTGTGACCTTAATTATCTTTTTTTTTTTCAGTACCAGGATGAAATCTAGGGTCTCTCACATGCCCAGCAAGTGCTCTACCTGTGAGGTACACCTCCATCCCTTAATTATCTTTTAAAAAAAAGAATGGGGCTGGGTTGTGACTCAGTGGTAGAGCACTTGCCTAGCATATGTGAGGCCCTGGGTACGATTCTCAGCACCACATAAAATAATAAATAAATAATTATATTTATAATATAAATATAATTACATAAAGATATTGTGTCCATCTACAACTAAAAAAATTCATAAATAAGTAAAAGACTGAAGGAAATACAGCAACACATCAGTGAATTTCAGGCAGGGTGGCTCACACCCGGAATTTCAGCTACTCAGAGGCTAAGGCAGGAGGATCAAAAGTTCAAGGCCAGCCTGGGCAACTTAGACCTTGTCTCAAAATTTAAATAAATGAATAAATAGGCTGGGGATGTAGCTCAGCAGCAGAGCACCTCTTGGTTCAATCCTCAGTGCCACAAAAAGAAAGAAATAGAGACACCTCCAAGAACTTTCTAGCCTTCTTTCTATCATAGGAGAATTCAACCCATAATCAAAATTGGCAGTCTGCAACCCTGAAGAGGACCTTACCAGAAGTCAACTATAAAGACACCCGGATCTTGGACTTTCAGTCTCCAGGACTGTGAGAAATGATTTCTCTGGTTTCTAAGCTACCTAGTCTAGGGTACTTTGTTCAGCTAGGGATCTGACTCAAAGAGGGGTCATGAAAGCGTAAGTTGACAAGGCCACTTTATTCACAGCCATTCCATGAACAGAAGAGTATGGCCAAAGCAGAGGATGTGGGGAGTGTGACATGCTGGGTCACAGGTGTCAGCAGTGATCAGATCCCTGTGACTTATCAGAGCCATCTGGCCACTGAGCAGAGGATGTATTATAGGGAATTAAAAGAACAGAGAGACCAGTCAGAAGTTGATTACAGTCATCTAAGAGAGAGGTGACAAGGGTCTGTGCTCATGCTGAGGCAGTGGGGAAAGAAAAGAGCAGAGGATTCAAGAAACATTGAGGTGGTAGAATCTAAGAGATTTGGTGACAAATTGGATGTGAGTAGGGAGGTTGGCCAGAAGGAGAACTTCCAGGTATTTGTAAGGGCTTGGACCTGTGGGTGGAGCAGGTGGCCCCGAAAATGAGGAGACCTGGCTCCAGGCACAGTTGTCATGGGGCCATGCTAAGGGAAGGGCAAAGGAAGTGCATGGTAAAGCTTGGTAGCAGCCAGGAAGCAGAGCTCACCCCAGTATCACCTACTAGGACAGGCTCAGGGAAGGACTGTGATTAGCTAGCTTCACAGGGCACGGTAGTGCCGGCCTGTAATCCCAGTGACTCAGGAGACTGAGGCAGGAAGATCGCAAGTTCAAAGCCAGCCTCAGCAACTAAGAGAAACCTGTCTCAAAATAAAAGATAGAAAGGAGCTGGGTATATGGTAGAGCACCCCTGGGTTCAACCCCCAGTACTGCAAAGAAAAAGAAGGAAAGAACAAATGAACGAACTTTGTCAAGTTCACAGAGCTCTTCAAATACATGGTGCCCATGCATTGTGCATTTCCCAAAACTCAGGTACTGTGCTGTGTTCTGGAGGCCTTGTGAGGATCTAGAGTCCCTAACCTCCCCACGGACATTTTTTATTTTATATTACTACTATTGTTGTTGTTATTAATTACTGACTAAATTGATTACTGGGGATTGAACCCAGGGAAGTCCTGCCTCTGAACTACATCCCCAGCCCCTCCCCCCCCTTTTAAATTTTGAGGCAAGTTGTCAGTATGTTGCCAAGGCTGGCCTCAAACTTACCATCCTCCTGCCTCTCTAGAATTCCAGGTGTGCACCACTGCACCCAGCTACAAAGTGCTTTCCACATCTGCTCTCTCACATAAACTACACCACAGGCCTATAGAATGGCTAGGATTGCCTGCATTTGATGGACGGGGAAGCTGAGATTCTAAGAGGCCCAGCCAGCATAGGGCAAGGCTCGGGGGCCTCAGAGGGACCTGTGGGTGGAGCAGGTCTCCCTGAGAATGAGGAGACTGTCAAGGCAATGGAAAGAAAGTCCCGGCTAAAGGCTGGTGGCACCCAATTCCAATTTTGGTTTTTGCACCTGGATTCACAGTGCATTTTTTTGCTACCATTCCTACCTTCTCTGGGCCTCAGTTTCAACTATGCCAAGAAGGACTTGTGCTAGAAGGTCCTGAGGACCCTTCCAACTGTAGCACTCTATCAGTAGCCATCTGGTACAACCCTGCCTTTCCTCTCCTCCTACCTCCCACTGCCTGGCACCTGGGATCCACCCCTAGGAGAACAAATGGCACTGGGGAGCAAGGGCAGGGAGAGGTGACAGTGCTGGCGAGGCCCCAGTGGAGGCTGAATAGTTAGAGGATTCATTAGATGTTAATGAACTGCAATTGAGCTTATTGATTACCTCTCAAATCATTTCCTCCTAATTCAGTCCTCCAGGGTCAACAGGCCCCTGTCTTCCCTGGGCTTTCTGCCCACCCTCTAAACATTCAAAGGCTTCATGCCAGGCCCCAGGGGAACAGAGCAGGAGCAGAGGAAACACTAAGGTGTGAGCCTCCATCTCTGTCTTCTGCCCCTTCAGCTTGTGCTTTTCCTATAATCAGGGCTGGCTCCAGGGTCCACAGGGCTGGCTCCATGGGACTCCACACTTGGTCTAATGCCCAGTTGTGCCTGCTTTGAAATTTTTAACATTTTGTTTTGTCAAGAAGCCCCACATTTTTATTTTGCTCTGGGCCCTGCAAATTATGTAGTATAGTCACAGGCTAGACTGTGGTCGATGTAAATGGTAGCCACTGGAGCATGCAGAATGACAGCCCTCTCTGGCAGGGCATCTCAAGCCCAGAGAGTTTAGTCCTTTGGATGGATGCCCAGAGAGAGGAATACACTTGTATAAAGTCACACAGACCAGCCAGTCAGTGGCAATGTGAGGCCATAGGCTGCCTTTCATTTTTCTTCTCTGTAGACTTTCCCCAGATATTAAGACTCCTCCCCTTCCCCATTTCTCTAATACTAGCCCTTGAAATAGATCATGCCTGTCTTCTTTATTTGGCAACTGATCTTACAAGGGCTGGAGATCTTTGAGAAGCTACTACTTCCGTTGGATGAAACAGGTACTTTCTAGTTTCCTCCCCAGTTGATTCATCACCTCCAGTGTCAGAGAGCTCATTACCTCACATTGTAGACCACTCTGTGACCATCCGAACCTTCAGGAAAGAAGCACTTTAAGAAAACCATGTGAAGAGGTCATGATTGTGCACACCTGCGATTCCAGTAGCTTGGGAGGCTGAGGCAGGAGGATTGCAAGTTTGAGGCCAGCCTCAGCAATTTAGCAAGACCCTAAGAAACTCAATGAGATCCTGCCTTAAAATAAAATAAAAAAAAAAAAGGGCTGGAGATGTGGCTGAGTGGTGGAGCCCCTCTGAATTTAGTCCCCAGTAACACCCTCCCCCCAGAAAACAAAAAGAAAATTACATGAGAAGTTATGTCCTTATACTCTTCACTCTCTGACGCTGCTTATTCATCTAAAGAACAATTAGCACCCAGAATTAAGTCAGCACCATCTCTCTCAACACCCCCTCATTGTAGGCCAGCATAGAAGGTTTCTGGAGGTGGGAGAACGGTGCCGGTGATCTGTCCTCTTTTAGCCCAAGGAACCAGGGTGTCCCAATTGGGAGGCCCAAAAATGGGCATTGCAATTGAGAGTGCTTAGCCCACGAAGGCCAGGAAGTACCTAAGGGTATGGGCAGCCCTGACTTGGAAGTCAGTACCCTTCTGGCATGAGAATCAAGATAAGCTCTGGGAAGATGAAGGAAGCCGCTCCACTGCTTGTCTGCTAGTTCTGCCAGGGCTTGTTATAAAAAGGGAGTCCACAGGAGGAATCGGTGCTGTGGCCCACATTGAAATCCCTGAGGGCCTCAGAATGGTTCTTAGGGAGAGGTGTGTTTGCTTCCTCTCCCTCCTGACTGAGGAAGAGCCTATGTGAGCTGAAATCCTGAAACTGAAGGTTAGACACTTGGAAGGACTGCCTGAATCTGAAGTTTGGGATGCATCTAAATGTTAGAATCATCTAGGAAGCCATATAAAAATACCTGTATTCAGACAGGCCCTATCCCCAAAGACCTGGATTTTATCTGTTTGGGATATAGCCTTGGCATCAGCATTTTAAACAGCTCTCCAGGAGCTGATTATAACAGGCAGCTGGGGCTGAAAGCCATTAATCTAGAGCAGAGCTTCTCAAACTTTAATGTGAAGACAAATCACTGCAGGGATCTTGTTCCAAGGAGGATTCCAATTCAGTGGGTCTGTAGTGGGGCCTGAGATTCTGCATTCCTAACGAGCTCCCGGGGAATGTCCATGCTGCCAACCTGGAGGGAGCTCTGAGTTTGAAAACATCAAAGCCCCTCGAGAATGCCCCTCATTATTTTTCTTAACAAAGTAGCATTTTTTTTAAAGTTGTCAATGAGCCTTTATTTTATTTATTTATTTATGTGTGGTGCTGACAATTGAACCCAGTGCCTCACACATGCTAGGCAAGGGCTCCACCACTGAGCCACAACCCCAGCCCCTCTTATTTCTTTAATTTGCAATGATGAGGGGTTAAACCCAATGCTTTACATGAGCCAGGCAAGCACTCTACCATGGAACTACCTTCTCGGCCCCCTTTAGTTTTAAATTTTACCTTGTGAAAATGGCTCACAAAGTTGCTGAGGCTGGCCTCGAAATTGTGATCCTCCTGGCTCAGCTTCCCTGGCAGCTGGGATTACAGGTGTGTGCCACTGTGCCCAGCTTGGAGAATGCCTGTTAAGACTAGGGCTGGGTAGACTAGATAGGGCCTGAAAGGTCAAAGCTGGACTCCAAGGCTTGAGGGACACTGCAGTACTGGTCAATTAAGAAGGCTCCCATGTCCAGTGTAATAATTCTGTGAGCCAGTCCCTTGGAGCTGAGAAATTGCATCTAGAAGCCCAATCCCACATCCTTCGGCATCCTTATCTTGTAAGCCCAAGAGCCTAGGCCTGTGTGCGCCCACCCTCCTTCTAGGGGTCAACTACACTGGAAGCTCCAACCTTCCACTACCCGGGGGGTCGGGGGAGGCGCCTTTATTCTCCCTCAGATCTCCCAATCTGGCTGCCAAGTCAGGCCTGGGGTGGTGATGGGTGGCAGAGGGCCCAGATGTCCCCTGCTTTGCTCCCTTGGGCTGTCACTGTTCCCTGGGGGCCAATTAAGCCAGGGCTTTGTCCCTGGGCAGTGGAGGCGGGTGTCCCTGGCACTCTTCCGCTCCATACTCCATCTCTTCATCAGCTGTCGCCAGACAGCCCACATAATGTGGGGATTTCATGCTTAATATTCTTGATGAAAGTGGAACATCAAAACCTCAGCAGGGAAGACACATGGGGACTAAGTGAGGCTCTCTCTGAAGGAGCTATCTCCTCGACATGAGAAACCAACAAAGCGCCTTTGCCAAGGCTGTCTCATATTATTATTGTCATTATTGTTGTTGTTATTTACTTCCCTTGCATCTAAGTAGGCATAATAAGTTTTGTGTTGCTTTTATATATGTGAGTACACGTGTGTGTTCTGTCTTGCTGATGGCAATCTCTGCCTCTTGTTAGACTAAATATCGATTGGCACTTTTGGGAGATGCCAGGGCTTTAATCTTCTGGCTGCCTGCTCCCTGGAGCACTGACGTGGGTGTGAGGGAGGGATGTGGCATGGTCCGCTCACACACCTGCTTTGCCACTTGCCTCTTTCCTGCAGCATACTTGGGCTATTAATACCTGTGGGGAATTGGCTTTCTTGTAATGTCACTTTTCTTCTGGACCAAGAAAAAGCACGTTTCTGATCTGCCATCCCTGGGTGGTAACCACCCACACACCCCCCCCTCCCCGTCCAGGGCCCAGGCTAAGAGAATGGGCATACAGTCAGTCACTTACTGGTTCTTCATTCATTCAGTCATTCTGTCATTGAACCTTTTTGTTTGTTTGTTTCTTTTTGGTACTGAGGATTGAACCCAGGGGCACTTAACCACTGAACCACATCCCCAGCACTTTTTATTTATTCTTTTGAGACAGGGTCTCTGTAAGTTGCTTAGGGCTGTACTACATTGCTGAGGCTGGCTTCCAACTTGCAATCCTCCTGTCTCAGCCTCCTGAATCACTGGGATTACAGGTGTGCACCACCATACCCGGTTGTCATTAAACATTTTTAAAGCACCTACTTATCATGGCACAGCACTGTGGGACATAGTCCCTGATCCACTCTCCCAAGCTCTGGGCCAGTGGGGAAATGATCCTATAATAGTGTGATCAGCATGGTGGCAGAAACACAGAGCAGGCATAGCATGGCAGTCTATGCCTGTAATCCCAGTAACTCTGGAGGCTGAGGCAGGAGGATCACAAGCTTTGAGGCCAGCCTCAGCAACTTAGTGAGGCCCTGAGCAACTTAGCAAGACCCTGTCTCAAAAATAACAAAAGGGCTGGGGATATGACTCAGTGGTAAAGCACCTCTGGATTCAAAGGAAGGAAGGAAGGAAGGAAGAAAGAGTAAAGGAGTCCGGATCTGACAGCACTGAGCTCTTGTCCAAAGTGAAAGGAGAAAGAAATGAGCATTTATTTTGTCAGGCAAAATGGAAGGCGCTTTCACATAAATGATGGCACGAAATGTCTGGCAGGATCCTGGGGAATGGGTATCATCATCCTGGCTTTGGAATCTGGGGTGGTGTGACAGGCTTGTACAGAGCTTTGTAGTTCAGGGATTCAGAAAGGGGACTCTGGCTCAGACCTCTGGGTTTGAATCTTGGGAACTGGGGGACCTAAAACAAGTCAGTAAACCCCCAGTTTTCTCAAGCCCCTAATATAGAGATAATAATAGGACAGAGCTGGCACAGAAGGAGAAATGAAATAATATATGGAAGCAACTTGGCCTGCACCTAGCAAGGGCTCCCGGGTCATTGCTACTAATGGCTGAGATCCCAGAGTCACTGTATATCAAGGCTGACTGGAAAGGCTGACTCTTTGAGCAGCTCTGTGCCCTCGTGGCTCACCGCTGGCTCACTGGCACTGCCCCTCAAGCCTCTCTCTCAAGCTGGGCTGAACCAAGTGTCTATTGGGAGACTCCCTCCTGCCTGGCAGGCCTACTGAAACGAGGCGCTAGATTTCAGGGCAGAGCCATGGTGCTGGAACCGAGGAGGGGAATACACTGCTACAGAAGCCCCACCGATGGTCAGCATTTCTGGAAGAAGGAAAGCACCTAGGGAGACTGTTCTGGTAGTTACCACAACATCCACTCTCTCCTTCTCCTCTAATAAGAAAACCCCAGGTTTGCTTTTTATCTTGTTTTGTTTGTTTGTTTTGCAATACTAGGGATTGCACCCAGGGCCGCTCTACTCTCATCTACAAAAAGCCAGAGCTGAATCTCTGAGCTGTAGCTTTGTAAAGTGAGCCAAAAGGAGCCATTAACTGGCAACAGGGGTCTCTCTTATAGCAGGTATGACAGTGTGAAGGTACTGTGTCTTAGCACTGGAGTCCTTTTCTGGGGTTCTTTTTTTGGTGGGGGGCTATTGGGGATTGAATTCAGGGGCACTGACCACTGAGCCACATCCCAGCCGTATTTTGTATTTTATTAGAGACAGGGTCTCATTGAGTGGCTTAGCCCCTTGCTATTGCTGAGCTGGCTTTGAACTCGCAATCCTCCTACCTCAGCTCCCTGATTGAATTGAAAATAGCTGGGATTACAGTCATGTGCCACCTCAAATTTGTGAACCCTTCTACCTGCTGTCTATCAGGCTAGGATGACTGGCACCTTAGCTGAGCCCAGGCTCACCAAGAATGCTAAGAATTCCAAACTAGCCAGCTCCTGCCAGGTCCTATTCCCACTCCTTTTTATTCTAGGCTGGCCTCCAGCTTGTGATCCTCCTACCTGAAGCCTCCTGAGTAGCTGAGATTATAGGCATGCACCACTGTGCCTGGTAGCAAAGCTCCAGTTTTTACCCACAATGACAAGGTCTAGCTTAAAGAATGTATTTACCAGCCTCTCTTACAATTAGATGGGATCATGTGACTGAATTATGTCCAATGAATTATAAAAGGAAACATCATGTGGGACTTCTGGAGCAGGTGCTTAAAAGAAATCTGACTCAGTGAATGTTCGTCCTTTCTCTTTTCTGTTGTCTAGAATGTGATAACTGGAGCTCCCATAGCCATCTTGAATCCTAAAGGAACTTAGAAAATGAAGCCGGATTAGGATGTTAGTCTAGAAAGATGCAAGGAACCAACCGAGGCTTTGATGACATCACAGTGCCATTGTGGACCCTGAACTGCCTTACCTCCAGGTTTCTTGCATGTGAGACTATAAACTCGTATTTATGCTAGGCTTTTTGGGGTTTAGTTCCTTCCACTGAATTCAATTTGTATCTGACTCAGAAAACTTCATAGGGAAGAAATAATTTGCATGGGCTCTTGGGATAAGTAATTCTGGAAGGAGGAAACAGCCAGTCCAAGGCGTGGAGGTTTGAAATGCATGATACATGATAGCTTTGGCAGGGACAACCAAAAAGGCGGGGCTAAGTAGATGCCCTCCGTCTCAGCCACACAGGACTGCTGGCAAAATATACCATGCACCTCACTCCACAGTTCCACAGTGTGGTCACCTAACCTCTTCTTCAATAACTCCAGGGTCCAGCAGCTTCCATTTTAATTGTTCACAAACTCTTTTTTTTCCTCCTTTTACTGGGTCAAAATCAATGTTATTTTTCTGGTTGCCAGGTACTATGATCTTCTTTTAGCAGATGAGGAAATCAAGGATTAGGAAGTTACACAGCTGGCAATAGCCAAACTGGGACTTGAATCCAGGTTGGCCTGAGTCCATTGCCCTCTTTCTACCACTGGTTCTCAAAGTCTAGCGTGCATCAGAATCAACAGGATGGTTCCTCGCAGAATAGCTTGCTGGGTCCTATCCTAGAGTTTCTGATTCAGCAGGGTCTGGGTGGAGCTTGCATTTCTAATAAAGTTTGCCCAGGGGAGGGGTGGGGGAGTGGGTGTCATGGGCACTTTGTTGCTGCTAGTCTTTAGATCACCTTGGAAAACCACTGGTTTGCAGCATTCGCTGGGAACAGAGATCTCCCTTGTAGCAGGGTTGACAGCATGAAGGTACTATGTCTTAGCCCTGGAGACCTTCTGGGGTTCTTTAGCTTCTGAGCCCTCTTATTCTGCTGTCTACCAGGCCAGAACGGGTGGCACCTTAGCCAAGCCCAGGCTTAGCAAAAATGCTGGGAATTCCAAACTAGCAAGCTCCTGCCAGTTTCCAGCAAAAATGCAAACAGACACCACCCTTAGTCCCCGGGCTGGATTTCTTTGGTTCCTTGGCTCTCAGCCTCCAGAAGGGCTAATGCTGGCCCACTGGGAAGGAGAGACAGGATGAAGAACATTTTTGTAGGCCAGGAACGGATCTGCATCTCCCTGCAAAGCTCCAACCAGATGTGAGAGATTCCATAAGCCCCCAAGAGGTTGCTCCAGCTGAACACTAGAGTGTAAATCCTCTCCTACACGTTCATGGGAGGTTTTTATTTTTTATTTTTTTTTTCTTAAATTTGTGTCTTAACAGTTGTGCCCATTTGGTGTGTCCATTTCAGGCTATCAATTCCTAGAGGGCAGGGAAGAGATTTGCAGGGATGGGGAATTGAAAATAACCATGACAACGATGATGATTATGGTGCTGGATTTGATGCTGGTGGTCATGGGAGGAGGAGATAGGAAAAGGAGGAGGAGAGGAGGGAAAAGTGATGGTGAAAGGTGTCAATGAAGGCAAAGGTGCTTTGGAGGGAGGTGAGACTAATGCAGATGGAAATTATTAAAGGTAGTGATCTGAGTCGTCCACATTTCCCAGAAGGCACTTTTCCCTCTTCTCTCTGTTTATTTCCCCAACTAGATCCTCCTTTGGGGTTGGGCCTGGCTTTGCTCATCTTTGTGTGTCATAACTCTATGTATGCTTGCTGATGTGAGTGGTCATGAGGATGGGCAGGAGGTGGCCATGTTGGAGGACTCCTGGGTCAGGTGGAAGCTCCATAGAAAACATCTACTCTTGAAGCTCAGAGCCAGAACTGCCCCACAGAGTCACAATAACAATACTCCAGGCCAGTGGAAGGTGTGGAATCAGTACTGGTGGCCCCTGAAGGCTGGCCTGTCTAGCCCATCTGGGCTCAGTGGGGCTCTAGGAGGCAGTAGCCACAGCAGCAAAATTGAGTATTTGGTGGTTTGGTTTGCGGGCTCTGCCTGCTGGGTCCAGGCTGATTTTCCATAATCATCTTTTGTCTGGCTGAACAATGGAGGTGAGGGGGAAGCCAGGCAGGTGGGCTAGAGCTTGACAGGACCTGAGAAGAGGACTGGGCTGTTGCCATTGCCTCTTGCCAGCTACCCCACTCCAGGCCTCCCTCCTTAGCTCAGGCCTTCCTCTGAGGCCTCCAAGGTGGTCCCCAGAGGCTGCTGAGACTCTCTGGGGCCTGGGAGAGGCCCAGCCTGGGACCCACCCCCATCGGGCTGGCTCTGAGACCTCCCCACACACCTCTCTCCCTCAGAAGCTGCGAGACTTTTGATAAATGCCGCCTTTGCCCAGTTCAGCGGCTGAGGAGGGCTGGCTGCTCCTGGGAGGAGCCTGTCGACATTCGACACTGGGAGAAGGATGGCCCTGTAAGGGAGCAAGGTGGGGGTGGGGGCTGCAGCCCAATTCCCTGCAGAACAAAAAAGAGATTTCTCTTTTCCTTGCACCAGCTGCTCAGTCCCCAGCCCTGGCTCGATCATTTTTCAAATTGCAATAAATTAACATTTTCTGGAGCAGGAAAACCACAAGGAGAGGCCTAATTACCAAATTTGGGGATGGCCTCAAGCCCCTCTGGGCCTGCTTCCCCTCCCCCCCCTCTATCCTTGCTGGGGACTGGGGAGGACAGAGCCCCACAGGAACAGCTTCTTTCATTTCACTCACACCTTTCCCGGGACTGACTGGGGTCCCCCCTCCCCGCTGCTGCTCTGCCTGTCACCTCCTCTTTGCTGACATTCCCTCCCTCGTCTCTCCCAACCCACAGAATGTAGAGCAGGCCTGTTTATTCCCATTTGGCAAAAGGAGAGCCAAAGGACGAGGACAGCATGGGGGACAAGGGTCTGGTGAGAGTGGGAGGTTGGGGGACCGAGGAGGTGAGGGCACTGATGTTGAGCCCTGGAAGCCAAAGTTAAAAGTCCTCACACCCCTTCCCCAAATCTAAGATCAAGTTCTTTTCACTGAGCTGTGACATGTACAGTTTGGAATAGGATAAGAAAAGCCACAGGCTCTCCAGATCATGCCAGTGTCTCAGACAGGGCGGGGACAACACTAGCCTAAGCTTTCAAGTGAAGATATTCCAGGAATTAACTGTGCTATCTGGACGTGTTCCCTTCTATACAAAATCCGGGGCCCTCCTTACTGAGATCCAAAGTGCTCATTTATTCCTAATGACGGAGTGGCTACCTTTGCCAAGTGCTCACTATGTGTCAAGCACATAGGAAGGGGATTCTACGGGCTCTAATTGGGACTCTAAGGGCTTCCCATCATGATGTGCCTGAAGTCTCATGGAGTGCTCCAGGTAGGTGTGGCAGGTGTGGAAAAGGAGGCTCAGGGAAGTAAAGTGACTTTCCCACTATTCCATGTCAGAGGTGGCATTCCTAGCCAAGCCCAGTGGATACTTTTTCCCTCAACCCTGTCAAAGGGGCCAGCTGCCCATTGCTACCTCCCCTTGTCTCCCTTTTTCCCAAGGCTTATAAGCATCCACATGCTGGAACCAGCTCTAGGGGCCTGTTACCAAGCAGAGCCTCAATTCTAGCATTGGGGATGTGGGATCTTGGCCTCAGGATGGAATGGGGGGCTGGCCTCATCTGGAAGCAGCTGGAAAGCAGGTTTTGTGGAAGGAAGCTCAACTGCGCATGTGCTAACACAAACACACACAGGGTGGGGTGAGGGCTCAGGGGAACCATTCTCTTGGCCTTTTCTGTGAGGCAGAAGGCCAAAGAGAAGAGCCGGACTGTGGCCTGAGCCCGCTGGCTCTCTCAGCACTGGTTATGAAGTCTCTCACAATCTGGCTCCAATATACCTTCTGGAATTTACTTCCTAATCCTTGTCATTATACCGTCTGTGATTTAACCAAACTCAATATTCCTCCTCCTTGCCCTCACTCATGTCATCATCCCCGCTGCCTGAAAGGACACCCTCCTCACTTTCTTGTAAGCAAATTCTATCCACGCCACAGGCTTAATTGCCACTTCCTATGGGAAGCCTTCCTGGATCTCCTCACCAGGACACCTCCATGTTTTCTGTCTCCTTCCTCCAAGCTGGAAAAAAAAAAAAAAACTCTCCTCTCCTCAGCACTTCCAGGACGTTTTTTTCTAATCCTCTCTCAAGGAAGGCACAAGCCACTTTTTCCCTGGAGTTTGAATCATCTGGAAACACCTCTTACATTAGAAAGATCAAGTCCTCTCCTGAGGGAGGAGCAAGATGGGATTCATCTCTGTATTTTCTAGCACTTTGGTTAAGATTTTTCACAAACATATTGAGTGTCTATTTCACAGCCCACATGGAAGGTTAGCAGAGTGCAGCGGGAAGAACTCGATTTTGCAGTCACAGACATCTGAGGTTAAATTCCTGTTCTGGTTCTTTCCAGCTGGTACCCTTGAGTGAGTTACCTTCCCACTCTAAGACTTGATTTTCCTTAGATTTCATAACATACATGCTACCACCCAGCATTATGGTCAATATTAAGTGCAGGACTAAAAGGTAAATCTCCTCTTTAAATATGTGGCACATTTTTGGTGTCTGATAAACATTGACATGTCACTCCTACCTTTGTCAGGGTCTGATGATTAGATGCATAAATGAGATGAATTGATGTCTCATCATACAGATGGCAGTGGCCTGAGATGCTGGGCCACCTTGAGCCTGGCTGTTCTCTTCCCAGGAACAACCCTCCCACCAGCTTACACCCTTCTGTTCTGTTCCTGGCCACCCCAGGCCCAGAGTTTACATGCTGAAATTCCCAGAAGCTGAGACTTCCAAACAAACCCTCCAAGTTTGGATTTATCAGCCATGCTATTAAAACAGTAATTTTCAGCTGCCTAATGTTTCCAACTTCTGCTCTAATCCAGCGGGTAAATATTTACGGAGCCTGACACCACTCCTAGGCCACTTGCTCTGCTGCCAAACATTCATTTCCCTTGCAGCTCCACTGGTTTGATATTTTTAGGAGCAGGGGAGGATGAGGGGCTTATGTGTGTGTGTGTGTGTGTGTGTGTGTGTGAGAGAGAGAGAGAGAGAGCACATGTGCTCCTGCTGGGAGTGTACAGGTTGCGAAAGAGCCTCAGTCTTCCTCATAAAGTAGGCCTTGCTACTTCCTTCTGCTCAGCTGTCTCCCACTGGGGGCCAGTAAGGTGCCCAGATCCTCAGGTACCTCCCTCCTCTGTCTCCCCTATGTTTCCAACACACACACAGAGCTAACTTGAGGGAACTGGCAAACAGGCTGCCCATAGAGACTGCAGAGAAGCATCAAGGAGCACACTGGAGGCTAACAAACAGAAATGCCTTGGTTTGGTCATTAGACAGTAGAGCGTGCCCTTACCCGCTCTGAGTCTGTTTCCTAATTTGTAAAATATGAAAATATGGGTGAGAATTCCCAACCCGGTGGCTCCTGGGAACTGCCCTGTAAACAGAGACTTCCTCCCTACTTCTTCCCACTTTGGAATGAAGACATAAGGCCTCTACACTCACACCTATGGGGCTCCAGCCATATAGGGACCATATATGAACTACTGGCCATGAACACAGGCAAGTGTTACCTCATGGGCCTACAAGGATTAATATCTCTCTCTCTCTCTCTCTCTCTCTCTCTCTCTCTCTCTCTTTCTCTCTCTTTTTGGTATTAAGGATTGAACTTAAGGGTACTTAACCACTGAGCCCCATCCCCAGCCCTTTCTGTATTTTATTTAGAGACAGGGTCTCTCTGAGTTGCTTAGAGCCTTGCTAAGTTGCTAAGGCTGGCTTTGAATTCATGATCCTCCTGCCTCAGCCTCCTAAGCTGTTGGGATGACAAGGGTGCACCAACACACCCAGCCTCATTGAACATTCTTAGTGAATGAAGACTTAGTTATATTCATCTCTGTGTCCTCAACATCTAGCAGTTAATTAAACAAGAAGCTCAAATAATCTTCATTGCATGTGTGCATATTTGTCTAATATTTACAAATTGATTGGAATAGAGGAAGGAATAAAGGATGGTTTTTAGCTTGAGCTATCCAAGACACTTCATCCCCCATATAGGGGAGAACCAAAAGAAGAGGGAAAGGAACCAGGATTTACAAAACACTCCATGTGGACAGGGACCTTATCTGTTTTATTTCCACTGCATTCACAATGGTGTCATGACATTTAAATGAACTGCTACTCTGTGCCCAGCACTAAATACTTTATATGGAGTAACTCATTTATTTCTTATACCAGTCCTAGGAGGTAGATGTCCTGTCTTAGACATGGGATCACTGGAACACAGAGAGGTAAGTCACTTGACCAAGATCACACAGGTAATAAAAGGCAGAACTGGGTTTGAACCCAGGCAGTCTGTCTCTAAAGCCTACACTTTTCTCCCCCTTTTGGTACCAGGTGCTTTACCCACAAGCTACATCCCTAGCCCTTTCTATCTTTTAAGTCAGAGTCTTATGAAGTTGCCCAAGCTGATCTCAAATTTGCAATCCAACCATCTCCAGCCTCCTAAATGCCTGCGGTTAGAGATCTGTGCCACTCTGTGTCCACTGAGCATATATACCCTTATTGCACTATCCTGTCTCCCTCGAGGAATATTTGCTGAATGAATGAACAAATGTCTACCATGTGAGTGTCTCTACAGGGAACAGTTATAGACATTATTTTATTGACTCCTCACAGTAGTCTTTTCTTGAAGGGTAGGTGTGATCACCTCCAATTGTACACATTAAGAAACAGGCTCAGAGCCAGGTTCAGTGGTGCACCCCTGTAATTCCAGCAACTCTGGGGTCTGAGGTAGGAGGATCACAAGTTCAAAACCATCCTTGGCAACTTGGTGAGGCCCTAAGTAATTTAGTGATACCCTGTCTCAAAGTAAAAATAAAAAGGGCTGGGGCTAAGTGGTAAAGAGCCCTCAAGTTAAATCCCCAGTACTAAAAATAAAGAAATAAAAAGAAGAAATAAAGAAACAGACTCAGAGATGTTAAGTAACGTGCTACAGGTCACACAGCTAGTAAGCAGCAACCCATGGCTCTTGCTTTCCATTCCCTCAGCTTGCTTCTGGTGTGCCACCTAACTGGAAACTCTAGGAACAGGCTCAAAGGGTATGTCCTCATATCCTGGTTCATAGAAGGGAGCAGGGTTTTTGAACTATGAGATTCTAGTCCTCTAAGAGTTCAAGTTGGAAATGACCATGGATAGCCTTCACCTCATCTGTTTAGATAAATGATGGGGAGCTGGACCTAATGAGATGAGCCACTCACCCAAATGCAACTAAGGCTGCAAACTTGAGCCCATGCAGTGTCCCTGCACCCTTGCCCTGCCACTTCTCTCAGATCTCCCTGGGCCACCCCGGGGCCTTGGTCTAGCTGGTCTAGACATGAACACATTTCCCCAGGGGATGGGCTTCTGAAAGCTGGTAAGAGAGAGGGGTGTAATGAGGAGGAAAGAGTCCAGCAGGGAGAAATGGTTGTTTCAGGGGAAGAATTCTAAACAGATTGAGCTACAATGGAACCCCTGTTATTAGTAATTGTAGTATCATGAGAATACCCAGGATGATGGGGGCGATGATGGCGGTGATAATAATGTTCGAGGGAGGGGGAGAAAGAGGAGGATGAGAACTGGTCATCAAAGCCTAGTGGATTCCTCGCTTCCCCTCCCACACCAGGATTTGTTTAGCCCATTGTAAAAATCAGGGATGGTCCACGTGGAGCCACAGTGGATGGCGGTGGAGGCTGAGGCCTGCTCTCAGGTACCTGGCACGAGTGACTAGTAGGTGTTTGTTAACATTCAGCGCTGATCCTTGGACCAAGGAGCTTTGCCCTCTAGCTGGGCCATTCCCAGAGGAAGGGGTACCTTTTTACTAATTGTACAAATAATCCATCGGTGTTAGTGGTGGCCTTGAACTGAAGCACACAGGGACACAAATTGTGTCTTGGGGAGGGACTGGATATCCTATTTCATCTCTTTCTTTACCACCTTCTCCTTCTTCTTCTCCTTCCTCTTCATCTTCTTCTTCCCCTTCTCCTCTTCCTCACTCTTTCTTTTTCTTTTCTTTCTTTCTTTCTTTTTCTTTTTCTTTTTTTTTTTTTTGTAGCACTAGGGATGGAATCCAGGGCCTCATGCATACTATGCAAACATTGTTCGATTCTGTCCTTGCTGAGTAACATCCTGGAGCCAAAGAGTTGTGACCTGGAATCTGGCCTGCATGACTTACTTTCTTGTGATTTTATGGTAGAACAATCACTTGATCTCTCTGAACCTAAATTTCCTTGTCTGGATAATGGGACAGTGATGGGAGGGTTAAATGAGATAGATAACATGGTTAAAATATTTGGCACAGAACAGGGGAAGAATTCTCTCCCTCATCCCTCTGCTCCTTTCCCCTGCGCACAGAACTTCTATTCCATTTTTGGGGGGTCCAATCCTCTCTCAGGTTGCAACCCTACCTGCCTAGGCATCAGGGTTTGGAAAAGGAAAGGAGGTTCAAATAACCCTAAGACAAAACCTTGGGTGCCTTCTGCTCTCTCAGAGACCTGAACGTCTAGGCCAGGAACGCCTCGATGCCTGGCTGTCTGGGAAATTCCCTTTGGGAGTAAAGGAGGCCTTGAGGTCTCTGGGCCTTTCCTTCCTCATTCGGCTCCCCCTCCCCAAGCCTGCTGAGAGGCTGGGGTGATGGATGGGGCCCTTCCTTCCCCTCACCATTTCTTTGATGAGAAGAAAGAAAAGTCCACCTGAGTCCCAAATCAAAAACAGGTGAATTGCCTGTAAGTCAGGCTGAGCCCTCACTGGGGTCTGCAGGAAGGTTGAGGGCTGAGGGGAGAAAAGGAGAATGTGATAAATCACACTGTCAGATAGGGGTGCTACCCTCCAGCTGCGGCAGGGACCATGGGCAGCCCCAGATCTGCCTCCGTCAGGAAGAGTGTGTACCCATAAGAAGATGGGGGCCAAGGACTCTCTCAACCCACCCCAGCTGTGCCACCCACTCCTACCCCAACTTCACCAGACCCAAGATGCCCCTTCAGGGAGGGACACCCCCTTACCTACCTACTTACAGCCCCAGCATGGTTGCAGGGAGGCGAGTCCTTGGCATGCCACCACCCTGCAGTATGTACCTGGGCAAGTCTTTGGCCCTCTCTGGACCTCAGCCGTATGTACCACAAAGTGGTTAGATTCTTTTAGAAGCTAAGACGAGGAAAGCAGGCAATGGTTTTGGATTTGTAGCCCAGGGGTAGAACTATAGGGTAGAATGGGGACTTCAAGGATACTGTACATTTGCATTTGACTGATCTCTAACCAAAATATCTTTCAGCACTGACATTCTACACCGATATGACCCAAGAGGGCCGCCCAGGCCCCCTAGAGTCAGTGAGCAATTATACTAGAAGATTCCTCAGTACACCGACATTATGGCCCAAATCCAAACCTGGTCCCTCTCCCTGTGAAACATACAGACACAGAAGGCCACTCTGTGCCACACCAATGGTTCCTAGCTTTCTCTCTCTCTGTGTGTGTGTGTGTGTGTGTGTGTGTGTGTGTGTGTGTGTGGTACTGGGGGTTAAATCCTGGGGTCTGTACCCTTTTGATTTTTATTTTGAGACAAGACCTTACGAGGTTGCTGAGGCTGACCTCAAACTTCTGCCTTAGCCTCCCTAGTAGCTGGTTTGCAGGCACATGCTACCTAGCCCAGCTTGATCCCTCACATTTTAAAGGTGGGTAGTGAGGACAGAGGGCAAATGTGGAATAAGCATTGCTCAGGTCTCCTGGGACTGACAGTCACCACTGAAAGATTGAAAAAAAAAATAGGCAAAGGGCTGGGAAATTCCTCCGTGCTCTACCTACCTCTTTAGGGGCCAAAGGGAAAGAGGGTGGGAAAGGTCACGGGCCAGTCAGGTTTCTGAATTCCAAATCTTCTCCACTCCCGGGCAAAGTTGCACTTGCTAAGTGAACTGGAGAGAGTTTCCGACCCAGAGCCTCCTCCAGTCTCAGATTCCAGGGTGCCTGATGGTCCCTGCCTCCCTGTCTCAACCACAGTCTGAGGCTGCGGCAAGGCCCTGGTCCCAAAGCTGGAGTGGGCCTGCAGAGCCCCAGAAGCCAAGGCCCCTCCACTCTGACATCCTGACAAGCCCGGTGGGAGCAGCAAAGGAGGAAAGGAATGGAGAGGAAGGCAGAGGATAGTGGAGAAGGAAGAGGGAGAAGGGAGGACAGAGAAGGGGAAGAGAAAGGGGAGTGAAAGTTGATAGGGAGAGAGGAGAGGAAAGGCCATTGAACAGGGCCTCCAAGGAGAAAGCAGAGCAGGGCAAGCTGGGGACGGAGGGTGGGCAGGGAGGAGCCACACACCCCAGAACAGCAAACCAGAGAGGAGAAGGAGGGAAAGGGGTGCACAGAGAAGAGGACCCCAGCCCAGGGGTCTCTCCTCCCCACGTTTCACGAAGCTCCCCAGGGGCAGTGGGGGCGAATTGAAAATGAAACACCTCGTCCCCGGGCCCAGGGATGTGACCCTCGGCATAAGAGGATTAGGGAGGCTTCCAAGAGGAAATGGGGAGGGTGCCAGGAATGGGGGAACAATCACGAACTCTTGCTCCTCTCCCCACCTCAAGCCAGAGAAAGCATGGCTCTGGGTGCACGGGAGCCATGGAGCGTCAGCGCCCTCTTGTGACCATGGTCCTTAGGTCGTGTGGTGCCAGCAGCACAAAAATAGGTGGGAAATAGGAGGGAGGGGCCCCCGAGTGGGGCTTTGAACCCCTCCCTGGAAAGGACAGATGTGAGGGAGAACTCAGGGGATGGTCCAAAGCTGGAAGCTCCAAGGCAGGGGAATCCCAGCTGTTTGTCTGTCCCATGCTGGTGGCACAGTTCAGGACCTGCCATTCTGGCTTCTGCCTCTTATCTGGGCCTTTGGGTACTTCCCATTTAACTTCCAAGGGCCTACCTCCCTAGCGCATGGCATGTATGTGCGCCTGTCTGTGTGTGCACTTGTGAGCACATGAGTATGCAGCGTGATCTTGTGGACAGTGAGGGTGGGACCAGGCTTAGCTGGGAACTGAGCAGGAAGAGGTACTTGCCTGGAAGCATCAGGAATCCTGGGTTCCAACTGGTTTCCATGTCTGTCTTGCTGTGCAGTTTGAAGATTATCCTTGCCCTCTCTGAGCCTCAGGCTTCCTATCTGTAGTCAGAAGGACTTGACCTTAATGACTTCTAAAGGTCTTTGCAGCTGGGATACTGTCATTTTATTATTCCAAAAGAGTTTGGAGAGGGAGAGTTATTAAGTACTCCATTGGGATCTTCGGACATGGTTTGTACAAACAATCCTGAGGACAGCCCACCTATCCCTCAGCCCTGGCTCCTCCTCCAGTGCTCAGTGTCCTTAGTGATGTTCCTGCTCAAGGTCGGCCCAGGGAGGCCTATGGGTGCAAACTCAGGCCTGCTCAGTGGCACAGTAGTGCCTCCTCTTGATAGAGGGTTCATATGTCCATTCAGAGCCCAGGACCCCGGGCTGGTTGGAAAGTGCAAGGCCAGCAAGAACTCTTCAGTGAGCCCCGCCCAAGGCAGGAGACAGCTTGGAGATGGAGAAACCTGAGCCTGACTGGGCTTCCCCGGAGAGGGGAGAAGACAAGGAGGGAGAACAGGAGGTGAAGGGCACCGCAAGGAGATTGCCTGGCTCAGTGCCCTGAAAATCATGAAGGAGAACAGAGCCCTGGGGGTGGGGGAGAGGCAGGGTCACCCTGCTAGATAAATGGATCAGAAAGCAGACAGTGCCTTTGGTGTTCTAGCTAGTTTGTACTTGAATTTGTCTACGGCTTCCATATCCTCACCTCTAGAACGGAGGTAAGAGTGCTCCTATGGCAGAGCTGAGAATTAAATGAGTTAACATATAGAAGAAGTGCTTTGAACATGTCCTGGCATCTAGAGACTGGTTTTGTTTTTACTTCTATTTTTAACTCCCAGGAAATCCTGTCCCAGAGGACACCAGTCTGAGGAATCCTAGAATGTTCTATCTGGCAAGACCCTTATATTCTAAGACTTAGAGGAATTGAACAGGTACAAATTCTACTCCTCACCCGTTGCTACCCACTATGAATACAAATGAATGGATTTAAGCTAAGAGAGGGGAAGAAACTTGCCTAAGATCACACAGCAAATCATGGCTCAGCTGAGGTTTCTTCAAGTCCTGCCTCACTCTCACTTTTTAAAAATTTTATTTTGTGATGCTGGAAATGAAATCCAGGCCTTGCACATGCTAGGCAAGCACTCTACCAGTGAGTTACATCACCAGCCCATGACCCTACCTTTTGTCTTTTCCCAGATAGGTATCCTCTGGTTCCCCTGCTTGCTGGTCCTGGCCCTGAATATTAGATGGATCTTGGCAGTGTCCCAGTGGCTGGACCACAGACCTGAGCTAAAGAGACTCTCCTTTGGTTTGTTAGAGGTCCAATATGGCATTGAGTTTGGCTCCTTACTCCTATATCCTTTGGAGCTAGAGTTTTCCAGTTAGAACCTTAGAGATCACTTGGTTCCCCAGCCTCCAATCCTGTCTGCCATCTGCCATCACCAGCTTCCTGATGGGCACCTTCTTCCATCTCTGTACCCTTCAACGCCTTCCCCAACCTCCCACCTCTGACTCTGCTCTTCCATGGGGATATTTAACCCCAAATAACCTAGACCATCCCTGGTCTCTTGTCCATTTCCCTGGGGCCTGGCTGTGTCTGGTTGAAAAACTTGCTTGGCCTGGTGATTGACATTGAACAGGACAACTGGGGAAACAGAGTCATCAATCCTGTTCAGCTCAGCAGCCAGCTGGCCCTCCTGCCTTGCTACTGCTCTACGAGACCAGCCTCTATGCCAGATTTTGCCTTTTCCCAGTTTCAGCTTAGAGTGGCCAAGGGTCACAAG
The DNA here is from genome assembly GCF_048772815.1 of Callospermophilus lateralis. Lineage (NCBI taxonomy): Eukaryota > Metazoa > Chordata > Mammalia > Rodentia > Sciuridae > Callospermophilus > Callospermophilus lateralis. The sequence goes on along the minus strand of NC_135325.1, from coordinate 53,044,680 downwards.
CCTGAATATTCTGCCCCGGGACTGAGGCAGGACCCCAGGTCCCTGGGGAAAGAGGCCTTGGGCCTGGGTTACTGGAGGAACCCCCTTATCCTTGAAATGCAGCCCCCTCCCTCCTGCAACCCAGCTTGGGCTGGCCTATTCCCTAGTGCCTGGGCTAGACCTGTTTCCAATGATTCACGTCTATGCATTCCCACCTCGCCCCTGGGAGCCAGCTCTGTACTCTTAATAGATCTTACGGTTAAGAAGTTTTTTCCTGCTACTCAGCGTTAGTGCTTAAAGTGCAGTTACACTCTGAAAATTGACCATAAAATGACACCATGGGGTCCACATTTATCCTCCAGCCACAATTCCAGACCAGCTTGGTTCAGTTTTCAGGTTGAAAAATGGCTTTTGGGGGCTTCAAACTCCACCCAAGTCCTAAATCTGCCTCGGTGCTTCCCCCTTAGTGGCGCCTCCCTCCCCCAGGCCGGGGAAGAGGCAGGCCCTTGGACTGTTGAGGTGGCAAGCTAGGCCCAGCTCAGCTTGGCCGGCTTCCTGCCAGAGCTGGGTGGAGATGGGGGCAACTGTGGGAGTGTGAGGACTCCCCTGGGTATAGGCGGAGAAGGGCCCAGCCTGCTCAGGATGCCTTGAAAGAGCCCATCTTGTGAGGTGAGGGATCGAGAATAAGCTTCCTTCACCCCCTATCCCTGTCTTCCTGGTAAGGCTAGAGACAAGGCTGAAAGAGAGAGCCTCCTCAGGCCAGAACAGTCAGCAAGGCCTGTGGGAGGTCTACAGGGGCCCTCCTGCCTTGAGGCAAGAGCAACCCTCCATTCTGTCACAATTGTCTGCTTAGTGAAATTTGGTGTGCTGTTGGGTTGGGTGTGCTACTCTTCAATGGTTTGACCAGTCCATTTAGTGCTAAGGGCTGGACCCAGAGTCACCCTGAGTCAGATCTTCCTTTTGGGATGACCCTGTTGCAAGTCAGGATAAGAAGACACATGGTGGCCAGGTGCAGTGGCTTGGGAGGCTGAAGCACAAGGATGGCGAGTTCAAAGGCAGCCTCAGCAACTTAGTGAGGCCCTAAGCAACTCAGTGAGACCCTGTCTCTAAATAAAATAACAAAATACGGCTGGGGATGGGGCTCAGTGGTTGAGTGCCCCTGAGTTCAATCCACAGTAACCCCCTGCCAAAAAAAAGAAGGCACCTGATGGTATGAACATGGGGGCCACAGGCTTTCAGGCTGAGTGCCATGATGGCTCTTGAGGTTCTTGGCTGCTGCCAGGCCCCCACACTAAAGCTCAGGCCAGTTACCTGGAGGAGGACGGGCTCTGTATTTCTCCCTCCTGTTTACTCTAACGAGCCTGGTTATCTGGTTCCCAAGCCCATAGCAAATTAGAAGCAGTAAATCAGAAGGAGGGCAGAGGGGCTGCTGGAAGCCAGCACACTAAAAGTGTCACGAAGTGAGAGCTGACAGCCTGACAGCAGGGGAGTAGGCAGCAAACTAGTAAAACAGAAAACAACCCCAGCCAGGTCCAAGGGCTCAAAGAAGGCAAACAAGCAGCGGCCATTTAGTGGAAGGGAGTCAACCCTGAGGAGACGGCCACAGCACAGTGCCCGTGATGGTGGGGGACTAATGAGGACAGTCCCAAACCTCAGGAAGAGGAGGCAGGAAGACAAGGAATATGTTTCCTAAGCATTTCCATCAAAATGAATCATTTGAGCTGGGTATGGTGGTGTGCACCTGTAGTCCTAGCTCTTCAGGAGGCCAAGGCGGGAGGATGACTAGAGCACAGGAGTTCCAGGTCAGCCTGGATAACAAAGCGAGATTTTTTTTTTTTTAAATTTTTAATTGTAGTTGGACACAATACCTTTATTTTATTTATTTATTTGTATGTGGTATTGAGGCTTGAACCCATGGACCTGTGCTTGCTAGGCAAGCGCTCTACTGCTGAGCCACAACCCCAGCCCTAAAGCGAGATCTTATCTCCCAAAAAAAAAGAAGAAAGAAAGAAAAGAATTATTGCCGGGTGCCGTAGTGTACGCCTATAATCCCAGTGGCTTGGGAGGCGGGAGGATCATGAGTTCAAAGCCAGCCTCAGCAAAAATGAGGTGCTAAGCAAGTCAGTGAGACCCTGTCTCTAAATAAAATACAAAATAGGTCTGGGGATGTGGATCAGTGGTTAAGCATTCCTAGGTTCAATCCCTGGTACTCCCCCAAAATTATTCATAAAACATACCTACTTCCTGTCCATAGGACCCCAGGCAAGGCAATTTACCTCTCTGAACCTTAGCTGTTTCCTTTGTAACATGTTGGTGAGGAGGATATCTGTCTTTCAAGATTAAATGGAGGAAACCAAAGCCTGCCGGTCCAGGCCCCAGTGCATAGTAGGAGTTTACTACATATTCCATCCTTCACCGTGCAGGTTTCCTGGAGTTTTGAAAATCATGGCTCAGCTGTCTCTCAAAGCTCTCCCCTGTGGTGGAGCCACAACACAGGGGCTTCTGATCTTAGCCTGTTTGGTGGGGACAATGGAGATGAGAGGTGACACTGCTCTGGGCAGGTCTGATGTGTGCAATTAGATGGAGAAGGAGGAGGACCCAGGGATGTAGGAATAAGAGGTTTGGGGCCTCTGGGCATGGTGGCGCACATCTGTAATCCCAGGGGCTCAGGAGGCTGAGGCAGGAGGGTCGTGAGTTCAAAGCCAGCCTCAGCAAAAGCAAGGTACTAAGCAACTCAGTGAGACCCTGTCTCTAAATAAAATACAAAATAGGGCTGGGATGGGACTCAGTGGTTGAGTGGCCCTGAGTACAATCCCTGGTACCAAAAATAAAAAAAAAGAGGTTTGGGGCCAAGATGTGGGGAAAGGCCAAGAAACCCCCTCTGTCTCTGCCTCTTCCTTTGATTTCCATAGTCTTCCTCTTTATTAGTGGCTCCCCTAGCCTTCATGATGCCAGTCAAGGGCACTTAGTACTCAAGCCAGGAATGGTAAGGAGGGGCCCACCTCTGGGGCAAGGGGGAGTCAGGTGCCAGCAAATGTCATGGGAAAAGCACCTGCTGTGTAAGCAAATCTGACTGTGGTGGTGTGCACCAGGTATAACCAGTGTCTGTGGGCAGGTGTGTCCATCTGGTACCTTCTGGCCTGGGCACTGGTATTTCAAGGACATGGGGAACAGGGTCCCTCTGCTCACATCTCAGCTTCAAACTGTCTCTTGTTGTCTTGAGTGAATACCCTGCCCTCTGTACCATGTAGGTGGGAATCAAAGGAGAGGAAGGCTTCTGCTCAGGGACGTCAAGGGTATGAGAGACGGATGCCTGGATGTATCTCATCCCAGAGACAAAAGTGACATTCACAGGACTGAAAAAAGAGCACTAGGTTTCTAATGAAGTCAGGTCTGGTTCAAAACATGGACAAACGCCATCTTCTGAGCTTCAGTTCCCTTCAAGAATGTGGACTTTGGGACAGACATACCTGGGTTCAAATCAAAACTTAACCACCTCTTCTATAACTCTGGGCATGTCACTTTTCTCTTTCAAGAACATATTTCTTTTTCTAACTCATAGAATTGCTGAAGAGAATACACAAGTGAGAAAACTTGGCCTGGTGTCTGAATGTAATACATGTCTATAAATAGGCTGCTGTATAGAGTGTCATCTTAGATGGCTCATGGACTCGTCAAGCAGTCCTATGAAGCAGGTCTCTCTTTCTTTCTCCCTCCTTCCATCTCTCTTTCTTTCTTGTATTGGGGATTGAACCCAAGGCTTTGTGCATGCTCAAGACCTGTACAACTGAGCTACATCCCCAGCCCAGTAAGTATGGTTATTATCATCCTCACTTGGAGGATGGGGACACTAAGGTTCTGAGGGTAGAAATGACTTTCTTTGTGCTCCATAACTAGAAAGCAGCAGAAGTAGGATTCAAACTCAGGCAGCATGACTTCAAAGCTCTTACCAGCTATGCCAAGATGGGGATTTATTCAACAAATGGAGGCCAAAGTGCTTTATCAGCTCGAGACTTCTGTGTATTACGAGGGGTGGGTGTTGTTTTTATCTATGAATCATGTTAGCAGCTAGGCCCCAGAGACACCCCTAGGCATTAGGCTGCTGAGTAAGACCCTGTGAGTCCTGAGGGTCTGGGCCATCTCTTCCAGGCCTCCTGCTTCCTGGATTATTGATGATCCTTGTTTCTCTGGGCTCCAGGCTTTGTGTGTGAAGCTTCTGGACTGGCACCCCATCCCTACCAAGCTTGGGATCCAAGCTTGTGGAAGAGTGTGGCTCAGCACCCCTGCAGCTGCCAGAAGGGGACATCAAAGGGGGAGGTGGCTCCCTGCCTTGTTTTTCGAGCTTGTGGGTTTTGTGGTACACATCAAGCATCTGAAAAAGAGACAGAGACTGGCAAGCAGGCGGGACAAGGAGCTGGTGGGCTGGGAGAAGCTCAGGGAGGGGGAGAGTGGGGGAAGGAGGGTGACAGGAAAATGTGGCAAAGGCCCTGAGGGAAGGAGAGAGGGAGGAAAGAGGTGGCTTTGGTGTGGGTAGCTGGGAGAGCTTACTCCTTGTGTTACGCTGTGGGGCTTCTGGAACAAGGCCTTTACAGGACTGGGTGCTTACTTACCATCAGTCTGCTGGAAGGTTGGGGCTACCATTGTTTGATATTTTTTTAATTCATTAATTCATGCATAAATGTATTCATTCATACATTCCCCCAGCAGCCACTTACTGAACCAACAAGTATGGAATAGCGGTTTCAAAAAAAGAGTTCTGGGGGCTGGGCTTGTGGCTCAGTGGTAGAGCACTTGCCTAGCACATGTGAGGCACTGGGTTTGATTCTCAGCACCACATAAAAATAAATAAATCAAATAAAGGTATAAAAATACAATAACATGTTTTTTTTTTTTTTTTTTTAAAAAAAAGAGTTCTGGCACATGCCTGTAATCCCAACTGCTCGGAAGGCTGAGGGAGGAGGATTACAAGTTCAAGACCAACTTCTGTAACTCAGTGAGTCCCTGTCTCAAAATAAAATTTCAAAAAAGGCTGGAGATATAACTCAGTGGCAAAGTGTCCCTGAGTTCAATCTCCAGTATAGCAAAAACAACAACAACAAAAAATCAAATTAAAAAGAATAAAAAATGAACTCAGGAATAAGACTGCTTGCATTAAATCCTAGCTGTACTTTTTATTGGCTGTGTGACCTGGTTTGAGCTGTTCCCCCTATTATGCCTCAGTATCTGCATCTGTAAAATGGGTATAATAATAGTACTTATCTCAGAGAATGGTTGTGAGGATGCAATGAGTTATTCCATGTAAAGTTCTTAGACTGATGCTTGGAACATGGTAAATTCTTAGTAAACATTGGGGCTGTGGCTCAGTGATAGGGGGCCTGCCTAGTATGCTTGGAGATCCTGGATTCCATTGCTAGCAGTACACACAGAAGAAAAAAAATGACATTGGTTCCATTTGTTCATATGAGTGTGCAGGCAGGAGTGTGCGCCTACACAAATGCAAGCACATGTGCATGAACGCGTGCACAAACACACACACACACACACACACACACACACACACACAACTTGCCAGACCTTGTTTTAGGCATTAGAAATACATGAGTACCACATCAAACGGTCCCTGCCTTCATGGAGCTGACATTTGGCCTTGAACTGACCCCTTGGCAGAGGCCTTGTTGTTCTTTCTAGAATCTTTCTAAACAGCCAGAAAGAGAATAAGTGTCCCAAGTGGCAATGCAGGGCCCAGAACACAGCCTCTGTTTCTCTCTCTTATGTTTTCCTCAATGGGCATAGGCCAAGCCCGTTAGCTACACCTTTCTCCACCATCCTGAGAGGAACTAGGCCATAAGCTCAGACAGATGGTGTGAACAGAGTAGACTTCATAACTAGCTGACTTCTAGAATATTTCCAGGTGGAATGGCAGGAGACGTTAGAGTTATTCAAGGAAGAACACTAGGAAAGAATAGCAGTCTAAATCTCTCTCTCTCTCTCTCTCTCTCTCTCTCTCTCCAATTTTGACATTCGTCTCCCCTCGAAGACCTCCCTTCAAATCCCCTCGGTGCCATAGGCCTAATGCTGACAGGTCAGCCGAAGTGCCGGCAAATGGGCCCACTCCAGAGCCCATAGTCCTGCGCTGTTCCACATGAAGGGATTTTTGTTCATTACCACCCCAACTCATTAGAGCAGCACCAGGCCCAGGAGGACGAAGGGAGAGAGCTGTGCAAATTAATGAGCGACCAAATTAAACATGTTCCCTCAGCCAGCAAGCTGTTCCAGTTGATCAGCTGAGGACTTGGGATCTGAAAGTGGGAAGTCCCTATCCAGGGGCCAGAGACCGCAAGGCAGCCACCTTCCCTTCTCCTGTTCCTTAAGGCAACCTGGCAGATGTCAGGTTCAAATCTAGAAAAAAAAATAGCAGGATATGCACTTAAAACCTGCATTTCAGAAACACAATATTTTTAGTACAAGTATAGCCCATGGAATATTTGGGACATACTTATGCTAAAAAGTATTCATTGCTTATCTCAAATTCAGATTTAACTGGGCATCCTATATTGTATCTGGAAATCCTAGTCTGGAGGGCCCTGACCTAAGTGGGAACAGGGATAATAACTCAAGTTCAAGGACTAAGAAAATGACTCCTTTCATGCAAAGGGCTTAATAGTTCTCTTTAATCTCCGAGGACCTTTGTGCCCTTGAGGACTTTTAGGGGGGCAAAGAGGTGCTATTAAAAGGGTCCAGCCTTGCCAGGCACAGTGGTGCACAGTTTCAATCCCAGCAACTCAGGCAGGGAAGTTGCAAGTTTGAGGTCCTGTCTCAAAAAATAAAAAGGGCTGGAGATATGGCTCAGTGGCAGAGTGCCCCTGGTTCAATCCTTAGTACCAAAAACAAAACAAAACAACAACAATAAATCCCCAACAAAACAAAAAAACACAACAAGCTAAAGAACCCTGCCTAGACTGGGAGGCAGGACACATAAGGGCAAGTCCTATGATTGCTGCAGTCTCCACCCCATGTTCCTGGGACTGTTTCCCTTGCAGAGCAAGGTGTGGAGACCCTACCAGTGCTGGTTCTGCCAGTCTCTGTCAGACATGCCTCTGTATAGCAGGAGGGAACACAGAGGGACTATGTTCGCTACTGCTCCATTCCCCCACCAAAGACAGACTCAGTGACACTAATGCTGGGCATGGCAAGGTACATGGCATCAACTACAAGGGGTGGCATTTGTGTCTGCTTCTCACCTTTCCCTGTGGAAGGCCTTAATCATAATATCACTCTGCGTGGTGGAGAGCAAGTTGTGTCCACTTCAGAGATGGGGAAAATGAAGTCCTAAGAAATTCCTGGATGAGCAAAAGCAGGACTTTGGGCTTCCTCAGGAACCACATCCCTCCTCCCCTACTCTGGGTGGATCCAGATGGGGGTGGCAGCCCTGCCCCACGTGGGCGCCTCTGTTGTCAGTGATGTCACCAGAAAGGCAGCTTGGAAGGAGCAACCAGCTGCTCCCCAGCCCCTCCTCATCGGTGGGCAGAGAGCTTAGGGTTAGACATATTGTCAGGCCAGATGTGGATTTGGGTTCTAATTCACTTCTCTTTTTTTCTCCCTGAGGTCTAAATCCTTTAAGTCTTTCTTTTTGCTTCCTGAGGAAGGGAAACACATGGGCCTGAGAGTGGATGGGGTTTCTCTTTTTTTGCTTCCAGCTGCCATAGCCAGACTCCCAGGGCCCAGCCCCAATCCCAGATCCACCTTCAGTCACATCCAGTCTCTAGCAGGGCCACCCTGCCTGCCCCCCACCCTGGGGCCCCCACAGATCACAAGGCTCATTCAGGGAAGGTCTCTGGGCTGTAACAAGGAGAAGGACTCACTCTAAGAGGCAGGGCACTTTTTCTGTTTTTCATGGAACGCCCTCCTTCCTCATCAGAGCACCCACACAAGCAAGTCGTTGCTGGTGACTGACTCACTGACCACAACTGGAAAACACAAATAATAATCATGGCTTGTTTCTACGTGTTAGGAATGAGTGGGACCAGCTAGATCATTGAGTCCAACTCTCTATGGCAAATGGAGAAACTGAGGCCCAGGGAGATAAGGGACTTCAAAACTCACACGTTCAACATCAGCCAAGTACCATGTCAACTCAATGAGAGAGGCCCGGAGCCCGAGGGCTACACAGCATAACTGGCTTGTCTAAGGCCTCGAAGCAGGGAAGGGTCTAAGTCAAGATTTGAGTTCTGTACTCTCTTCCTCAAAAACCCATATTCTTGCTGACACTAAGATGCTGTCTGTATTTAGCAAGATGTGGTGAGCAGTATTCCAAATGAATGATGCTTTGCTCTGGTCTGCAGGATGGTGTGCTCTGATAGCCAGTTGTTGGCTATAGGAGAAAATGTCTTCACTTTACCCTCATAAAATTCTCCTTATCAGCTCTACCTTTCCCAGGCCAGGAAGTCTCTCCTAAAGTCTGACCCTATCCCCCAGCATTGTAGCCTATTGTCTTTGCCCTGCAGAAAGAATCTATTTATTTATTTATTTGTTCATTCATTCATTCATTCATTCATTTGCAGTACTGGGGATGGAGCCCATGACCTCACGCATGGTAGGCAAGCACTCTACCACTGAGCTATATCCTCAGCCCAACCAGTTTCCTTTGTAAATCACTATCATTTAGGTGAAATCATTTGGGGCCCACTCTGCATGACTGGCAGCAGCCCTAGTTTACACTTGAAGAAACTTGAGGCTCATTGCTGTTACTCATGCAGGGTCTTGAACAGGTCACCTGATTGATTCCATTACCTGGGTGTCCTTAGTTCATCTCAGACACCTCAACTCCAGTCTCCATAGGAATTCCAGGCATGAAAATAACAGGTAGCATATGTCCAAAGGCCACTTTCTGATGCCAATCCTCCATACTGTGCTCCTCAGCCTCCCCTGTGGATCTGTCATGGCCATAGCCCTACCCTGTCTCTTAGCTAGGAGCTGGAGCACTGGGTCAATCTCCCATTAATTCAAGACCTGTGCCCCAGGAGATCCAACCTGGCACACCCTTGTGATCCTGGGATGATGGCTGGCAGCCTAGGGCTGGGCCAATCCTCTTAACTAACATAGTCCCTCTTGGTTTCCAAATGTCATCTGGCAGGGGAGCTCAGGTGGGAATTTCTACCTCTCAGATCCCTAACCCCTACTCCCAACAGCAGTGGGCAGACAGAGATGCAGAGAGGGATGGGGAGAGACCTAGGAGAGGGGAATAGGGGAAGGGGAGGAGAAGGAAGAATAAGAAAGAGAAGCAGACACACAAGAAAGGCAACAGAGAAATGAGAAGGGCAGACACAACAGCTGTCACTGCATTGTCCTCAAGGCCAACTCAACTGATCTGCCAAGCAGGTAAGATCTCTGGAGGAGGAGGGGCTCCTTGTTGTATCACCAGCACCCACCAGAGTGCCTGACATACAGTAGGCACTCAACACATGCTTGCTCATTTGAAGGAATCAATGAAAGCCCGTCTGGCCTCACCAGCTGTCCCCATCCCGACCTGGCTTCCTCTGAGCTCCAGATCCATCTGAGGAACTGCATCCTCTTCACATGGTGCCTGGCAGGGTCTGCCTCCCAGCGTCAGCTCTCTTCCCATGTGCTAATGTCATGGATTCCTAGACTGCCGGAGCTGGCACAGCCCTCCCCCAACCCAGGCCCATTCCTCAAGGTGCAGCGGGGGCCACTGAGACCCGGAACTGGGAAGGGGCTTGCATGGTGTCATTCCATCGAGCTGGAGGAGAGGGCTGGAATCTGGTGCACTCCCAGGTTCAGTGATCTGCCTCCATGTCTCTGGACCTCTCCAGTGAGGTCGCATCAGCTGTGCTGTGCGTGAGGTCTGGAGCTTTGTTCTGCAGGAGAAGAGATGACAACTCCCTGTCCTCACAGTCTGGTGGGCAGCCCTGGCCAGCTGGGTGCTCAGCTTCCAAGGGAAGACTGCAGGGATGATGGCACCTAGGTGTTCCTCCCCAATGAGCTGTTGATGGGGACTCAGGAACAAAGGAAGTGGCCATCAGGATCCAGACCTTGGTCCAATCATTTCATGCATTCACCTTACCTCCTTTTGCTGGTCACCATGGGGTCCCAGTTCCCTCTAGGGTTGAAGCTCTAAACTTGGACTCTGATAGATCTGGATCTTGGACTTCCTAGTTCAAAGTCCCTTCCCCTCTCCCAGCCCCAGTTTCCTTGTCAGTTCACATAGAGGCAACTACAATCCCTACCTCTACGATTGTGTGCCAGCTAAGGGGGATAGTGCACATCCTGAGAATCTCATGGTACATGTCTGGCACTCACTGAACAGTCAATGAATTTGTGTGATTATAGTGCCCTCCTCCTTCACCATCCTGCGGACCCCACCTCCTCTCATTTCAGCAACTTCTTGTATGATCCTGAAGCCCCCTACAGCTCCCTTGAGCCACTGAGAGGCAGGTTCTGGTCCCAGATCCTCCAGGTCCCCTTGCACTCTTAGTGTGACCTTGATCAACCCACTTCATCTCACTTCCCTTATCCCTTGCAAAGCTTTTCATGATGTCCTCAGATATGTCAAGAGGTCGCTGTCTCCTTCCAGGTTTAATATTGCATTTCTACAAACTATCTTCTTGTGTTGGGCCAGGTTAGTCTAGAATCGGGCCTAGATCCTTATGTGTGTGTGTGTGTGAGAGAGAGAGAGAGAGAGAGAGAGAGATATGGGGGTGGGAAGAGCATACTCCTGGGAGAAGGCTGTGTAGTTCCAAACTTCCCCTTTCTCTCAGGCCAGTTTCTCTCCTACCAGGCAAGGATCCTGTGGTCAATTGTGATCCAACATCCACAGTGCAGTCTGACTGCCTGCCCACCCAAAGCACTGTGGGTCTTGTTCTCTGGACTCTACCAGGCCCACCTTTTGTCCAATATGAGTAGTGCCATCCCCTTGACTCCTCCTCCCAGCCCTTCAGACCCTGTTCCCACCTCTTCTGCCTCTATCTTTGAGCGTCTATATGAACCCCCAGTGTCTACCACACATACATGCCCCCTATGGCCAACTCACCTCTTGTCCCTCTCCTTTGGCCTTCTCTCCCACAACAAATCCCTGATTACTCATTCCTCCTCCCAAATGTCTTGGGTCCTTGGATCCTTGCTGTGTGACTCAGAACAGCATCCTCTTCCTCCTCCTCCTCTTTCTTCTTCTTCCCCTCCCTGCCTCTTTCTATGCCTATGCCCCTCCCTGGACCCATTTGTAAAATATGGGTGGTCAGTTGTTGTGGCACATGCCTATATTCCCAGCAGCTCAGAAGGCTGAGGCAGGAGTATCCCAGGTTTGAAGTCAGCCTCAGTCACTTAGTGAGGCGCTAAGCAAGCTAGTGAGACCTTGCCTCTAAACAAAAAATAAAAAGGGCTGGGGATGTGGCTCAGTGGTTAAGCACCCTTGGGTTCAATCCCCAGTACTCCCCCCCAAAAAATGAGGGTTATCATACCTCCCACCTGCTGATGTCACCGAAGGCTCCACCACAGTCTACACAAAGGAGAAGAAATGGGTTATACAGTCCCGTGCCACTGAGGCTGACCCTGGCTGGCAGAGTACCATGGGACTACAGACTCTTGGCAGAGACTTAGATTCAACAGAAGTGATCCACCCTTGGACCCCAGAGTCCCCTTTATGGGATCCCTACCAAAGGGTTTCCTTAGGATGACTGAAGTCTCCCTCTGCCCTTCTGAACTATCCACACAGAGATAAAACAGAGACATCCCCATGTGGATCCCCCCATCCCTGGTCTGCTCCCCAACTGTAAACTTGCAAAAAAAGTCCTTTCTGAGGGAGCCTCTGGGGCCCAGGGCTGGGGTGGGGCCAGGGCCTGTGGCCAGCCAGGTGGCTTCCATTAGGTATCGGCCAGTCCAGGACAGCAGAGCCGCTAATCCCAAGGTTTATGGGGCAGTCCCACTCGCCAAGGCGCAAGAGTGCAAAAAGCAAAAATGGAATTTCCAAATCCTGCAGAGTTTTTCCTTTCTTTTCCTACTGCACCCCGTTCCCCGGGCTTTCCTTTTCACTCCTTGTTTCTGTCTCTGTCACCCTCTGAATCTTACAGCGTCTAAGTCTTGGAACTCTGCTCTCGGCTGGGCCTCTGGGCTCTCAGATTGCCTGCTTCCCCTTCCTCTCCAACTTTCTCCATCTCAGTCTTTGGCTCCCTTTTTAGTAGGGAGCTTTGGATGCTACCACTTGGAACCCCATTCTCGTTCTTGGGTTCTTCCTCTGGTCTCCTTCCTCCTTACTTGGGGTCATTCATTGTCCTCCTTCCTTTCTTTGCTCTCTGCTCTGTGTTGCCGCTTCCTCCTGGGCGGCAGCAGGGCTGGGATGTGCAATATGGGGAGCAGATGTTGGATGCCCTGTGTGCCCCCCTTCTTCCCCCACAGAGGAGACTCATGGCAGCCTGGAGCTGGCGGTGGGGCAGGCTTCGGTGTAGCCCTCCCAGGCTGGGCCTTGCCAAACACGCGCGTGCTTAGCCTATCCTGCTACACAGGCCCCAGAGCGGGGTTTTGATTGACAACAGGAAAGAAAGTAAAACACATAAAAGAGAAAAAATGCAGCCACCCAGCTATTGAATGCAGGCAGGGCAGGGAGCAAGTGGCCTGCAGCTGCCTGGACTTGGAGGGTGCTAGATGGACAGGGGCACACGCACGAAAGAGATAAGGTCTTGGGAATCCTGCCTCACGCTCTGATTCTGAAGCAGATGGTACCAGGTGCCAGACTGAACATTCACTTGCCCTGGGACTCAGATGAGGAGACAGAGTCCCAGAGAAACCGAGTGACTTCCTCAAGGCCATTTCTCCCAGAGCATCTATCACTCCTCCTCCTAAAGGAATCTCCTGTCACTGCCCAGCTCCCTGGGTTCCAGGCGCTTCTCTCGGCATCCCTGTCCTCTGTAGGTGGCCCCATTGGCATAGCAAACTGCCTAGATAAGGCCAGTCACCAGGACAGCTTATGTCTTTTTTTCGGTCATTTTCTTAATCCGTGTGTTATAGTTGTACATATGGTGGGATTTGTTGCTACATATTTGCACATGCGTGCAATGTATCAATACAATTTGGCCAATACCATTTCCCCTTCCCCTTACCTCCTTCCTCCCCTGTCCCTTTCCTCTATTCTACTAATCTACCTTCAATTTTTATGAGATCCCTGCTTTTCTCTTCCTCTCTCCTCTCTAGCTTCCAAATGCGAGAATAAATATGCAACCCTTGACATTCGGAGTTTGGCTTAATTTGCTTAACCTAATGTTTTCTAGGTCCATCCATTTTCCTGCAAATGACATACTTTCATTTTTCTTTTTGGCTGAATAAAACTCCGTGTTTATATATACAATATTTTCTTTATTCATTTGTCCATCGTAGATACCTAAGCTGGTTCCACAGTTTGGCTATAGTGAATTGTGCTGTATAAACATGGGTATGTAGGTATCACTGTAGTATGCTCACGTTAATTCCTTAGGATGAATACTGAGGAGTGATATAGCTGGGTTAAGATGGTTTGATTCCTAGACTTTTGAGGAACCTCCATACTGATTTCCCTAGTAGTTGTACTAATTTACAATCCCACCAACAGTGTAAAAGAGTTTTTTTTTCTTTTTTTAGGGGGCTACTGGGGATTAAACCCAGGGGTACTTTACCACTGAGATACATCCTCAGCCCTTTTTATTTTTAATTTTGAGAGAGGGTCTCTCTAAGTTACTGAGGGCCTCACTAAGTTGCTGAAGCTGGCCTAAAACTTGCAATCCTCCTGCTTCAGCCTCCCAAATCTCTGGGATTAACAGGTATTACAGGCATATGCCACTGTGCTCAGCTATTATTTGTATTTTTGAAGAGACTGCTGTTCTAATTTTTTTGTGTGTGGTGCTGGGGATCAAACCCAGGGCCTTGTGCATGTAAGGCAAGCACTCTATCAACTGAGCTACATCCCTAGCCCTTCAGTGTAGTTTTGATTTGCATTTTCCTTATTGCTAATGATGTTGAATATTTTTTCCACATATTTCTCATCCATTTGTATTTCTCCTTTTGAGAAGTGTCCATTTAATTCATTTGTCCATTTATTCATTGGGTTATTATGGTGTGACAGTTTTTGAATTCTTTATATATTAGATATTAATCCTCTGTCAGAAGAGTAGCTAGCAAAGATTTTCTCCCGTTCTGTGGGTTCTGGCTTCATATTCCTAATTGTTTCCTTGGCTGTGCAGAAACTTTTTTTAATTAGTTATAGTTGAACACAATACCTTTATTTTATTTATTTATTTATATATGGTGCTGAGGATCAAACCCAGTGCCTCACACGTCCTAGGTGAGCACTCTACCACTGAGCCACAACCCCAGCCCTGTGCAGAAGCTTTTGAATTCGATGCCACCCATATATTAACTTGGCATTATTTCCTGAGGCTAGGGATCCTATTGAGCAAGCCTTTGCCTGTGCCTATATGCTGGAATGTTGACCCTACGTTTTTTTTTTTTCCTAGGAGCTGCATAGTTTGTGGTCTAATTCCTAGGTCTTCGATCCAGTTAGAGTTGAGTTTTATGCAGGAGGAGAGGTCAGGGTGTAGTCTCATTCTTCTACATATGGATAACCAGTTTCCCCAGCACCATTTGTTTAAGAGGCAGGCCAGCCTATGTCTTGATCATTGTTCAAGTGTTGGTTCGCTTCCAGGGTTCCCCTGTTGTTCTTTTATCAGCTGGTCCCACATGAGGCCACATCCTTTGGGGTCCCAGTAGCCTCTGCTCTAGTCCCAGGGCAAAGCTGCACATCTTCTTGGTTCTGTTGGCTTCTGGATCCATAAGCTCCCTCATGGACTGGGTGTGAGGCCCAGAACTTAGCATCTGCTTAATTTTCTGAACCTATCTCAGGGGTGTCAATAGTCTTCCTGTAGGCCACTCAACACACCTGTCCTGAATCAGCCTCTTCTTTGCCACTCTACTCTCACTGCTCCCCCATTAACCCTCCCCCAGCTCTCCACCTGAATTCTACACCAAGCCTGTCCCACAGCTGGCCTCTTCTCCTTGTCCCTTTGATCCATTTTCCTGGTCAGACTTTGCTGTCAAGCACCTTCTCCCTGTTTTCCAGATGAAGAAACCTGGAGAAAGGAAGGCAGTGGACCCAGGCCTAAGTACCTCCAGATCCAGGTTGCAGCCATCACAGGAGATTGAAACTGTATCCCAAAGCTCCTAGGATCAAGCTTCACCCTAAGACCATCTTGAACCCAAGGGGGGTACCCTGCCAGCCAGCCTTGTTATGCAGATAACAGACTTTGACCCCCAAAGTGACTAGTACCAGGAACTGACACAAAATTTCTTCCTGTGTAGCAACACAGCAGGCATCTGGCACTGGGGCCCTAGAATGGTAGAACATAGTCCCTTCCTCATGCTGCCCCTTCCCTCCCTGCCACAGTATGATGTCCTTACACAGCACCTGTGCCCCACAGTACCTGTAGACAGTCATCTCCTTTTATTATTATGTCAGTCTTACAGAGAAGGAAAAGGTGAGGACTAGGGAGGGAGAGTAATTTGCTGAGGGCCACACAGCTCTACAGCCCCCTAGCACTCCCACACTGAGCTCTAGTGAGATAGTTCTTTGGGTGTCAGACCCTTCAAGAGAAGGAAACAAGGAGAAAAATCCAGCACTACCCCTGAAGAAGGGAAGGCAGTGAAGAGAGCCTGGAGATAAACATTGCTCCTTGGGAGCTGGTTCTCCAGGTCCCATTCATCCAACCACCACCACCCAGGCATCTCTCTTCCCCCACTACTCTCCACTGGTCTAAAGTCCATCCAGGCTCAGAAAAATGGACAACAGCACCACAGCCCTGCCAATCATCTCACATTTCTCTAATAGCGGAGGAAAGGGGACTACAGTTTTCTGGGTGTGTTAGGGAATTTAGGGATTGAGGGAGATTTGACTGAATAAAAGGACAGTTAGTTCTGAGCCTTGATCAATTGGGAAAGAAAACAAGGTGGGCATCAGAAGGGAAAAAAGCCACCCATTTGCCCCAGCTCTCGCACCCTCAAGCCATTCACAACTATGTTCCCCTTTCAGCTAATTCCATTTCACAGATGAGAAAACTGAGGTGCTGTGAAAAGTGAAGTAAATTGGCCCAATTTGCCCCAGGTCACACCAGCTGAGCCTGGCTGCTAACACAGGCTGTGGGACTCTTTTCACGCCTGGAGCTGCTTTGGAACCATCAATTACAGAATTGAAGCCATTGAGGGTGGGTGCCTGCTAGAACCCCTCCTCTCCTGCCTCTAAGGCCTTTAGTCATTTACACTTTGAAGGCGGCCTATTCTCACCAAGCGCTTCCCTGCCCCGCACATTTGCATTTGGAGCCTTTCATCTGATCTCTCGGAATTAAAGGCTTTGTCTCCTATTAAAAGAATTCCAGGCTGAGGAGCCCAGAGGGGGGAAGGTTGGGAGGGGGGACCCCAAAAGCTTTCCTTCCCTTCCCACCGTGTGCTAAAGGAGGCGGGGAGGCCTAAAGGCCAGGGTTGGGCCAGGAAAGCCAGGATTGTCCCAGGGCACCCGCCCTGTACTTTAACTCTGCAGCTTTCCTTGGTCACACTGGGCCTGGGCCTCCCTGGGACAGTCAGTGAGTGGCAGGAAGCTACAGAACTAGTCCGGGCGGCCTTCACATTCCAGCACTGATGCTTATTAACTGAGCTTGTAGGCAGCTGGATCTCCCTTCTGAGCCTCAGTTTCCTCATCTCCAACTCAGGAACAAGGGAATTTGTGAAGGATGGGGCCTCTACCTGCCCAGTGTAGAGGAAACAGTATGCATTAACAGTCCAGGAAAGAATCAAATTCCAGATGTGTCCCTCTGTCCCCTTGGGCAAGAGCTTTCTCCTATGTGGGCCTCAGGCTCCCCCTTGTAAAATGGGTTGTTGCCTTTCGAGGGCTCTCCTCCAACTCTGGGGTATTATGGGATGCTGAGCCTCCAGAACTCATTCAGCCTGCTCCCTCCCCCTTGCCCTGACCCCAGCCTGGACTTGGTCCCCTGCCCCATCCTTACAATACTTCTGTCCCTGTTCCCTAGGCCACCCTGGCTGCACATTAGACGCACTTAAGGAGATTTACAAAAATATCAATGTCAAGCCTCAGAGATTCTGGCTGAATTGTTTCGGGGTGCAGCCCAGGCCAAGGTTTTTAAAGCTCCCCAGGTGATTTTAATGTGCAGCCTGCACTGCAACAATTGCCACAGGCTGTCCTATACCTCAGATTCAGGCAAGTCAAGGGTAGAGACTGTGAGCCTGGCCCGGCTAGGAGCCAGGTCTTCTCAGCAGCGACTGTGGACAACTTACTTACCTTCTTTATGCAGTAGTTATTTCGTGTTTAAAAGATGAAAGGATTAAATGAGATAATATGTATAAAGTGCTCAACTATTTTTTTTTTTGGTACTGGGTATGGAAACCAGGGATGTTCTACCCCTGAGCTATGCCTCCAGTTCTTTTTATTTTATTTTGAGACAGGGTCTTGCTATATTGCTGAGGCTGGTCTCAAAAATGTAATCCTCCTGGAGTCACTAGAATTACAAGCATGAGCCATACACCTGTCCTATGTTCAACCCTTTAGAGCAGCTTGGGGCAGGGCTGCCACTCTCACCAAATGCTGTTTCTGTGGTCATGTTTTTTATTGGGGTCGACAATAATATTCTCTGCACTGAGCACTAGATTCCTTATCACAGCTCTGTGAGGAAGAAGGTTAGTAAAACAGATATCACACATGGAAGCCTGAAACCCAATGAGGGGAAGTGACTGGCCCAAGATCATGTAGATAGAAAGATCCTTAAAGATTGTTCCAACACAGGGCTGGGGCTGGGGCTCAGTGGTAGCGCATTTGCCTGGTGTGAGTGAGGCACTGGGTTTGATTTTCAGCACCACATGTAAATAAATAAAATAAAGGTACATCAACAACTAAAAAAAAAAAAGATTGTTCTAACAGCCCCACACAATTGTGCAGTGGTGCACAATTGTAATCCCAGTGACTTGGAGGCTGAGGCAGGAGGATAGCTAGTTCAAGGCCACTTAGGGCAATTTAGCAAGATCCTGTCTCAAAAAAATAAAAAGGGCTGGGAATATAACTCAGTGGTAGAGCATCCCTGGATTCAGTCCTCAGTACTGAAAAAAAAAAGAAAACAAAAAAGATGGTTGTAATATCATGGGGAGTGATCCAGGCTTTGAGTGTGTAGATTCTGGACTCAGACAAGACAGCCTTTGATCCAGATTCTGGGTCCATCACTTATCAGCTATGTGAACCTCACTCAATTTTGTGTTCTTCAGTTTCCTCATCTTTACATTTATTTATTTATTTTGGTACCAGGGATTGAACCCAGGGGCGCTTAACCACTGAGCTACACCCTCAGCCCCTTTAATACTTTATTTAGAAACAGGGTCTTGCTAAGTTGCTTAGGGCCTCACTAACTTGCTGACACTGGCTTTGAACTCTCCATCCTCCTGCCTCAGCCTCTCAAGATGCTGCAATCACAGGTGTGCACCACCATGTCCAGCTAATTTCCTCATTTTTAAAATGGGGACAATAATATTGCTTGCCTCATGGGCACTCATCAAGCCAGTTTCCCTTCCCCAGCCCCAGCCACGTCTTATACCTACCGTATGTATGGGTGTGTATCACAGAAAGCTGAAGTGCAGAGAGGGAAGAGTCATACCCACAATCAAACAAAGAATCAGAAGCACAGCTTGGCCCCAACTCTGGTCTCCAGGTGGTCCCCAAAGGCCCCTACTAACACTTGTTCCTATAGCTCAGACAGTACTCTGTACTCACAAAGAACCTTCAAAACTGGCATGGCCAGGTCATCGGCAATTTTCTGTCTCTTAGTGTTCATGGGGTCAAGCAGAAAAGAATGCTCATCTTCTCTCGGGCTCTCTGATTGCCTTTATTTTTTTCCCCTCCCCACTCTCGAACTGGTTCTCACTTGCTCTGTCGCCTCCTCTCCCCTTCCATTTTCTCTGTCTTCAATTCCCTCTGATAACTCTAAACCATCTGAATGGATTTAAGTAAACCTTTCCTTAAAGGGAGAGGATGGGAGGCTCAACCTGAAGAAGGAATTTCTCTGATGGTTATGGTGAGCACTGTTGGCAGAGGCATAGGGGCTGCTGGCTGAGGGGAGGGGATGCACTGGCCACAGCTGAACAGGGGGACCTGTGAAGGGGACTCAGAGGAGTGAATGCCTGGGAAGGAATAGAAGAGCCGGTTTCAGAGGTCCAGAAGACCTACCAAACCCATTGTAACTCCTGCCCCTCCCCCAACACACACAAACACACACACACACACACACACACACACACACACAGTGGGAACTGGACATTCCAAAGGGATTCAGGAAGCATTGAGTAGTGAAGGACCCTATTAAATAGCCAAAGTGTTACCTGGAACATAAACATTTTAATTCGTTGGCTCCAGGTAGTTGCATCACATTTGTGAGTTTGTTATTTTCCCCCTAAATTGAGTATCACATATCTGTAGTCTTAGGGACAATGATAGGGCAAATAAGGGGAAATAATAATGATACTAGGAGCTAACCCTTTCTAATGGCTGTGCCAAGCACTGTTTTAGGTGTTTCGAATGCATAAGTTCATTAATTTCTCAACAAGCCAATGAAATGTGTATAATTAAAAATCCCATTTTAGCCAGGCTTGGTGGTACATGCCTATAATCCCAGCTACTTGGGAGGCTAAGGTAGGAGGATTTCAAGTTTGAAGCCAGTTTCAGCAACTTAGGAAGAACCTGTTTCAATATAAAAAGTAAAAAGGGCCAGTGACTCAGTGGTAAAGTGCCCTGGGTTCAATTACTAGTATCACAAAAAAATGGTACTAGTGCCCACTTTACAGATGAGAAAAATGAAGTCCAGAGAGGTTAAGTAACTTACAAAGATCATACAGCAAGTAGATCACAAAGTTATGAGTTTCTACTCAAGAGGGTGGCTTCAAAACCCAGTCCATGATCTTAATCACTCAAAATGGACCGTTCTGCAGAGTGTGGTGGTGCATGCCTGTAACCCCAGCAACTCAGGAGGTTAAGGCAGCCTGAGGAACTTTGTGAGTCTCTTTCTCAAAATCAAAAATACAAAAGTGCTGGGGATGTAGGACAGTATTTAAATGCTACTGTGTTCAATACTCAGTACGTGGGGTGGAGTGTGATGGAACCAGAGGTTGGGGGAGGTCCTTCCCTCAGATTGCTGACAGACTAGAAGGGTTTGCCTTTCTGCTATCTAAAAGCAACCTTTCAGTGGGTGCAGTGGTGCTCACCTGTAATCTTAGCCGCTTGGGAGGCTGGGGCAGAAGGATCACAGATTCGAGGCCAGCCTCAGCAATTTAGCATGGCTCTAAGCAACTTAGTGAGAACCTGTCTCAAAAACAAATACATAGTGGGCTGGGGATGTGGCTCAAGTGGTAGCGTGCTCTCCTGGCATGCGTGCGGCCCAGGTTTGATCCTCAGCACCACGTACAAAGAACTAGAAAATAAATATTAAAAAAAAAATGGGAAAAAGTGTTTTTTTTTTTTTTTTTAAATACATAAATAAATAAATAAAATAAGACGGGGGATGTGGTTCAGGGGTAAAATGCCCCTGGGTTCAATTCCCAGTATCAAAAACCAAAAACCAAAACAAAACAAAAAAACAATTTTTGGCTGGGCATTATAGCACACACATAACTGTAATCCCAGCATCTCAAGAGGCTGAGGCAGGAGGATTAAAAGTTCAAGGACAGCCTCAGCAACTTAGCAAGACCTATCTCAAAATTAAAGTTATAATAATAATAAGAAGAAGAAAATAAAAAGGACTGTGGATGTGCTTCAGTGGTAAAGCACCCTGGGTTTAATCCCCAGTACCAAAACGACAAAACAAAACAACAACCACAAAACAACCTTTTGGAGTAGCAAATGATTACTGATAAATAGCCCTAGGATTTAGAGAACTTCACTCCAATCCTGAGCTGAGCAATCTTGGGCAAGTCACGTGAACCCAGATGGAGTGAGCCATAACCTACACAGTGCTGTTGGGTGACCCACTGGATGTGAAAGTGTTCAGTAACTCCATGCAGGGTTGGGGGGAAGGAAATATTATTAGCAGATTTTTGTGGGGTACTGGTGATTCAACCAGGGCACTTTACCACTGAGCTCCATCCCTAACCCTTCTTATTATTTATTTTGAAACACAGTCTCCCTGTGTTGCTGAGAGTCTTGCTAAGTTGCTGAGGTTGGCCTTGAATTTGTGATCTGCTTGTCTCAACCTCCAGAGTCACTGGAATTAAGGTGTGTGCCACTGTGCCCCACCTAGTAGTGTTTTATAGTTACCTTCCTATGACCCTCTACATTTAGTTCCCCACTCTCCAATACACACATATGCATTTACCCTTACTCTGAATCTCTGTCTCCCAAGACAATAGTACTTCCAGTAACATCTCCCAAGAAGCACTCCTATATGTACGCACACAAGCAGACAAATCTGAACCTCTTTTTGCTCACACACTCCTTGTACACATGCACAGCTCTATCCTTGCATTCATACATGTCTATCCCTTAGGCACACAAACCCCTTGAAATTCTGACTGCAGGATCCCTGTGCAACCCAGCTAATTATTCCATCGCGTGGGGACTGCAGGCTGGGGGAGTGTCCCTGGGGGATGGGGAGGTGTTGGGTGCAAGGTAGTGCGGAAGAGACTGGTCAGGAAGGCAGCAGAGACCTGGTCAGGCCTGGCGTTTCAAGGGATCTGTTTAGCCCTGCAGCTAAGGAGCCCATTAGCAGCAGCTTCTCATTTCAGATTTCCCAGCATGCCATGGCCCGCAGACTGCACACTGTTTATTTGGAGAAGCCGAGAAAAATTGTTTGTATAATTAGAGCAGGGACAAGGGCTGCCCTTGAAGGGGTTCTCCGCAGGAGACCCGGGCTTGCAGCAGACGCCAGCTCCAAGGCCCCACCACCCGCCTGAGGAGCAACCGGCCAGGGCCCAAGAACAACAGAGGCCGGCGGGCTGGCTGGGCTGCAGGGCCTCCACAGTGGCCTCTCTTGCCCTCTGTCTTCATACTAACTGATTGGACAGACCACCATTGTTCCACTGGGGCCAGCCCAGCATTAGGCAAAGAGGGGAGAGGGCCAAGATACCATGAAGTCACTGCAGGATGCAGAGTCTAGGCTTTAGATTTAAGTTTTGCTTCACTGGGCCTCAGTTTTCTCATCAGGAAAGCAGAGAGGGTAATACACCTATCAGAGCATGGCTACCGGGAGGAGAAACCAGCACTGTGCGAGTGTCCAGCAGGCTCACACAGTGTCCCACTGACCCCTTCTTTCCCTCCCTGGGGTAGGACCTGGGGTGGACTTTGATTCATTGCTTCTTTTATATCCTAAGAATTGCCTTCTAAATTCTTCATTTGATTCTTCTCACTTTAGACTTTTCAACAAATTCTGATATAGTATTACTGAGTCCCAGAATCAGCGACTTCAAATGATTTGTTTCCTTCTCCCTCTAGGCAGCCTGTCCTTTCTCCTACGGCCTTTGATTGTCAGAAATTCTGATTGAATCTGAATTTGTCCTCATGAAATCCCTCCCCTGCTCCTGCCTTTCCCCATCCCCATACCTAGGTCTGAGTGCTACTCTGGGCCACCCATTGGACATTTAGTCCTTGGAGCTCTTGTGCCAGAGGCCCCTGATAGGGGCAGATAACTATGCTAGTAGAGGCTCAGACTAGGGCCTGACCCTTTGGGTCAAACTGAAATCTCAGTTCTATGGTCCAACCTGGGCACCACATGTATCACCCCCTCCCCAGAGTTGCAGTCTTAAGTCCTTATCATCATTTGACCTGCCTTCTTTGCTGGCCCTGTCTGGTTGATGGTGGGGTAAGGAGTAATTTATTTCCTGGAGCAGAGGCTGAGGTTTTCATTTGGGCCTCACTTTTGCCATCTATAAAATGGGAAGTAGGCCAAGATCAACACCATCATCTCCAAGAATGCTCACAATAGCTTGATGAGGTGGATAGGGTAGGGAGGTACTAGATTTTCAGCTTATAAGGCAGCAAGCCAGAGACAGGGTGGATTTGGGGGAAGGGGTACTGGGGATTAAACCTAGGGATGCTCTACCACTGAGCTACATCCACAGCTCTTTCATTTATTTTTTTTTAAAGTTTTGAGACAGGGTCTTACTAAGTCATCCAAGCTGGCCTTGAACTTATAATCCTTCTGCCTCAGTGTCCTGAGCCTCTTGGATTATGGTATGTGCCACCACCTGTAGCTCAGAGCCAGGGTTCCATTCTAGGTTAGATTGACTGCAAAACTCACATGGGTTCTGAAGAGACATACACACACAAAAAAAGAGGCAGGGGAATCAGCTCTCCAGCTGAAGGGGAGCAGCATTCATCCACCCATCCATTTCTTCTTGCCATTTTTTGCAGTATTGAGGATGGAACCCAGGGCTTCACACATGCTAATAAAGTGCTCTACTACTGAGCTGCAACCCCAGCACCATTTATTTGTTTATAGGATAAAATATTTCAGATATGCACAAGGATATCACAAAGTTTGCAAGAGCCCCCTTTTACCATCATTCAGTTAAAACAATAGAACATCACAGCTGTAGTTCAAGTCCTCTGTGCTTCCTCTTGGATCCTCCCCTTCCTTCCTTTCCCCATGGAAGTCACTTCCCTGACTTGGATGTGTTGAAAGCTTTGTATTAATGGTGTTCAGGGTATACTTTGCAGCTTGCTTTATCACTCCACAATAGATCCAAGATGTGTCCATTTAACACATGTAGCTGGAGTTCATTCATTTTCACTGCTATATGGTATTCCATTGTATAAGTACATCATCATTGATCCAATGTCCTGATCGTGAGCATTGAGTTGGCTTTGCATGTTTTATGAAAACGAGGAGTTCTGCTATGAATGCCCTTGCACTTGTCCTCTGGCGGATGTATGTGTGCTCAGTTCTCTAGGATCTTGGTGGATCCTTCCCGTATGTGGTTATTACTGCCTTTACAGGATATTGCCAAGTTGCCCTATTCATTTCTTTCTTCATAGGGCAAATGTTTACTGAGCACTTACTAGGTGCCAGGCCACATTGTCACAGCAGAGCTGGAGGTGCCATCTCCTTTCAAGTGAAAAGCAAAAGGAAAAGGGTTAGGCTCATTTAGGAAGAACTTGGGAAATGTTTTTATTTGGTTGGTTTTTATAATTACCAAGAATTTGTGGAGGACACCATGGAACAGTTTTCAGATGGTTTATGGCATCTTACCTTGGGAAGTCCTAGCAAGCTCCCTGTGGAATGCCATTGGGAAAGCTTGGATTGGAAGTCAGCAGGCTCTGGTGTTGGTCCTGGATCTGCCTCAAACTCATTGTGTGACTTTGGCCTGGTGTCTTCCCCTCTCTGGCCTAAGTTTTCCTCAATATGGGGCAGGAAATCAAGATGAAGCTTTTATTTTTATTGTCTACATTCAAAAGATGTGAGTTTAAAAACCCCATATATCACATTACCCTCCAGAGCCTTCATTTCCTCCTCTCTAACAGGGGCTTGCTAATCCTCACTGGCTCCATCTCCCCAGGTTTCCAGAAATACTCTGGAAGGACCCATTGCTGTCCTTCTGAGTGTCTTTCTACTTTAGGCACAGCCCTCTTTGGAGGCTGCAGGATGGCTGATACAATCCCTGAATTCCCTCGTGGCTTCTAGAATACTCCTCTCATTTCTGCTGGGCCTCTTCCCCAGACCCTGTTCCCACTCTCAGTCAGCCATCTCCACACACAAGGTATAAATACAAAAAAATAAATAAACCCAGAGCGAGCCCCAGAACTGAAGCAAATTGCTGGCAAGCACTGGCTGCTGATTAGCATGCATAGTGGACGTGCAACTGGGCATATCCGAGAGAACGACATTTTCCCGCAGGATAGAGCCATCAGCATGGGCCGGGCTGGTGGGGGAAGTAAAGCTGGGAGTCCCAAAGATGGTGTTCCAGCTGCACCCAGAAACGCACCAACCAGGAGGGCTCTGGGCCTGCTCTCTTGGGCTGCTCTGTTCCCTATGCATGTTCCTCAAACCTGAGCAGAGGTATCCTTTCGGCAAACTAGAACCCAGGACTCCCAGGAGGAAGATGCAGATGGAGGGAAAAGAAGAGCCAGGGGAATTGGTTCAGCTAGGCCCAGGTTCAGCTGAGTGGTCAAAGGCATTCATTACCCTACCTCCCCTTCCTCATCTGGAAAAGGGGAAGAGTAATAGTAATTATCTTGTAGGGTCCTGAGGGCTAAGCAAGTTAAGAAGACTGTCTAGCAGTGATAAGCACATAGTAGGAACAAAAAGATGTCGGCCCTTTTTCTCCCCTCATAGCCATGTAATGCCTCCTCCACCCCCAGTGCATGGCCTGGGGGGCACAGACCCCGAAAAGTAAGGAGCCAGAGGACCATCTGGGAGGAATTCAGAGAGAAAGAAAAAGTAAAAGAGTCAAAACAACACTGGGGGTATAGTTCAGTGGTAAAATCCTGGCCTAACAGGGTTCTGGGTTCCCTCCCCAGCACTGCAAAACAAAACAAAACAAAAACAAACTAAGCAAGCTCATGTCTATTGGATGCTGTATGTATTTGGGATATGCAAAGAGTTTTGCATTCTATCACTTCATTTTTTTTTCTGGTAGTGGGCAATGAACTCAGGGCCACTAGGCCACTGAGCCACATCCCCATCCCTATTTTGTACTTTATTTAGAGACAGGGTCTCACTGAGTTGCTTAGTGCCTCACTTTTGCTGAGGCTGGCTTTGAACTCATGATCCTCCTGCCTCAGCCTCCCCAGCTACTGGGATTACAGGCATGTGCCGCTGCACCCAGCCATACTATTGTTCTTGATCCAATACTGTACAAATAACAAAAACTGTTTTCCACTCTCAGTTATTTTCAATCATCATTAACTATTCGACCTCTCAGCAGTTCTTTGTAAGATGAGGATACTGAGCACTGGGAGGTTATAACTTGCCCAGGGTCATACAGCCAGGTGGTAGTGAACCTGGTATGTAAGCCCAGGTGATTTGTCTTTAGTTGGAGCAGCCAAATAAAATACAGGACACCTGAGTTCAATTTAAATTTCAGATAAACAACAAATGCTTTCATAGTGCATATTTCTGAAGTTGGCCCTCCGTATCCACAGGTTCCACATCCACAGATCTGACCAACTGTGGATCAAAAATATTTTTTAAAAAATGGAGTGCATACTGAGTATATGAGCAGATGTTTTTTCTATCATTATTCTTTACATAATACTGCATAACAGCTATTTACATAGCATTTCCATGGTGTTGAGTATTACAAGTCATCTAGAGATGACTTAAAGTACACAGGAGGATGTGTGTAGGTTATAGGCAACTACCATGCCATTTTATTATAAAGGACCCATGGGATAACTATACTAAAAAGGACATACTTATGCTTACAAATATTTATTGTTTGTCTGAAATTCAAACTTAACTGGGCTTGCTGTTATTTTATTTGCCCAATCTGGTCACCCTAATTTCAGCGGCTGCACTCTCAAACAGTACCTTAAACACTTCCTTAGGGGCTGGAGGTATGACTCAGAGGTGGGACACTTGCTTAGTGGGTGGGAGGCCCTGGGTTCTATCCCCAGAGCCTGCAAAAAAACAAACGAACAAACAAAACCCAAAATCAACAATTAATTTTAAAAAACCCCACAAAAATAGACCTCCTTACACTCTAAGGTCTCTAAGAAGTCAAGGATCCTCCCCTGCCTTGGCCCAGCTTTTTCTCCCACCCACCTGCAGTTCCACACCTGGTAATTACACCTGGAGAAGCTCAGAATCAGCACCCCCCAGAAGTTTGTTTTAATAAAGGGGAGATTGAATCTCAGAATTCATGGGACTCTGAACAGTTTGGGAGTCATTGAAAAGGGAGTGGCAGTTCCTCAGGGCCACTGGGGGCCCAAACCACAGAGAGCTGAGCTCAAGTGCAAGGTATGACAGAGTGGAAAGCATGTACTTTCCACTGCTTGGAGTGAGCAAACCGAGGTCTGAATCCTAGAACTGCCATATATTTGCTTTGTGTTCCTAGGCAAGTTACTTCACCTCTCTGAGCCTAACTTTCCTCATCTATAAAACAGCAATGATTGTATCTTAACTCATAAGATTATCTTGAGGAGTAGATGTGATAAGCACTCAGCGACTGTGACCTACCACTACTAATCACCTTGGGGCCACTCCCTCCCTGCATCTCCCCTTACACAGTGTGTTCTTTCCCCTTGCAGGGCTGGCTTGAGATTGCTTTGGGGTAGAAAAAGGAAGACCAGGCAGTTGATGAGGGTTGGGACTCTGGGGTCATTTCCTCTGC
This sequence comes from Callospermophilus lateralis, assembly GCF_048772815.1. Lineage (NCBI taxonomy): Eukaryota > Metazoa > Chordata > Mammalia > Rodentia > Sciuridae > Callospermophilus > Callospermophilus lateralis. Next base: position 53,017,359 of record NC_135325.1, on the reverse strand, counting down.
AGCTGCCATCCTTGGCATGTGGGAACATCTGCTCCCACCCTGCTCCCAGCCCCAACTCCCGAATAATTTATAAAAATACCAATACTCTAGCCATCTTGAATGGGGGCTCTGGACAAGTGGTTTCTCATGGAAACTCGGCTCCAGCCATGTAGGTGATCAGCTGGGGCAGGGGGAATGGGATAAGGTAGGCAAGGCCAAGGGCAAAAGTAAGGATGTAGGTGAATGGCTTACACAGCTCCACCTTCCTTAGGGTCCTCTGTCCTTCTAATTGCTAGTCTCCACCTTGGGAAACAGGCCAACTTGGAAAAAGCTAGGGACCTGTGTCTCTGAGCTTGTTTCCCCATCTGTGAAATGCAGATAAAATCCCCACATTGCAGGGGGAGTACGAGCAGAAAAGAAAGAGGGTGGATAAGAAATCACCTATTCAAACTCTCTAACACTGGACCAGAGAGAAAGCATTATTACCATATCCTGGCCTTTGTTTTATCGTCTGTAAAATGGAACCTACTCTGGGCTATTTTGAGAATTAAGCAAGAATGTCTTGTGGGCTTCTCATGCTGTTCCCTCTGCACAGAGCCCCCTTCCCATCCTTGTTTCCCCTGCCTAGCTAATCCTCCCCCAGCCCCTTCAGTACTGCTCAAACGGTTCTGAGAAGCTTCCCCACCTCTCCCCAACTCAGTTGCCTTCCTTGACTGGCTTAGGCTTGATCCACTTCTGTGTGGACTTGGACCTTCATGTACCTTCATGGCCCATTTGCTTTTCTGTCTCCTTACTAGGCAGCCAGCTAGCCAGGCTCTGGTCACATCTTGTTCTTCATTTTCCCGTCTGCCCAGCACAGAGCCTAGCACCAAGCCTGTGCCCAGTAAATGTTTGTAAACTGAACAAAAGTCCCTTGTAAAATATGGATGTGGTGTCCACACATGAGGCGTTCTTCGTGGGTCTTCCTTTGAAACCCAAGGTTCTTCCTCTCATCATGGAGTCCCATTTTTCACAAGCAGACTTCACCTCTTCTTTAGCCTTTGCCCCAGGGATGTGGGCAGTGGGACCTAGGATGACACTGGGGGCAGGCAGGGTGGGTGGGGGGCACCTGGTGGATTCCAGGGTGAGCTGGGGCAGTCTGTGTCTGTCCTGTAGTCTGTCTCCTGGGCCTCTGGCCTGCTGGTCTGCCCCACTGAGCCCACTGTGTTCAGTCGCAGACACCTCATTATCGCAGCGATAGAGCCAAGCTGGAGGCAGTTCAGAGAAGAGCAGGGAGAGCAATGGGGGGGGGGGGCTGGCGCTGGCGCTGGCGCTGGTTGGGGGTGGGGAGCAGCCCAGCGAGGCTGAGAAGCTGGGCCCAGCAGGGAACCTGAGAAGCAAGGCATCTGTGCGCCAGCGTCTGGAGATCAGCCCCCCCAAGTGAGAGAAGAAATGAGCTAGCCAGGAAGACAGACGGAGGGGCACTTGGAGGGAACCAGGCTACTTTCCATCAAGGGTCAGGGGGACTCAGGCAGAAGCAAGAGCTGGGCCCAGCTAACACCCTTTCCAACCCCCAATGCCACTCTACCTATTGCCACCCATGCCTCTAGGGCTGTGACTGAGGAGAGGCCACACCCCTGGAGTGGGAAGCAAAGAGAAGAAGCTGCCATCATGGGAGGGGGTGGGGGTGGGGACATGCTGTGGTCACTGTCATTTGCAGTCTCTGGGATATATTTCTGTGTAAACAAAGTTGTCCCTGCTGTCTAAGGTGGAAGGGAACTTGGGACATGGCCGAGGCTCACCTTGCCTCCCCTGTTGCTCTTACTAACAGAGATGCTGAGCCAGGCTTCCCAATACATCAATGATACAACCCGGATGGGAACCTAGGGTCGCTGGACTCCATGTATTGTCCTCTTTTCATCATACATTTTCCTCCCTGGGAGCTGAGGGCTGCTGCCCAGAATATGCCCTGCCAGCTGCCCAGGGACACACTGCAGTAACCCCACCTCATACACACCCACGCAGCACACATACATAAACATACTTGTTCCCAGTGTCATGTTACTTTGCCTTTCCAAGACACTTTCCAAAAGGGAATGGCCATGACATGCAGATCAGATCCCAAACCTGTCACTTATGATCTGTATTCTTGCTTCTAAGCTTTTGTCCTTGCTCAGCTTTGGACTTTGAACTGGATGACTTCATGTTCTCACCTGTTGTCATCACCAATGTACCAATGTCACTCTTCTCAAAAGACTTCACCTGACCACAGGTCACTCCCTGGATTGTCACAGTGTTTTAGGTCATTCTTCAAGATATTGAGCACTGAGCACTCTTTCAAGCCAGATCATGTGCTTATTGTCTTCCCCACCCCCAAAAGGAATCTCTTTAAGGACAGGGACCATGTTTAGCTTGCTTTCCTCTCAAACCCTAGCATCTGGCATGGATGCACACACAGGTGTGCACACGCAGCTTGTTAAATGAATGGATCCATGAGCAACCAAATCTAGAGTCAAATTTTCCTTCCAAAAAAAAAAAAAAAAAGTCCAGCCTGTGCAGAGAGAATTCAAGCCCAGGCTTGAACTGGAGGAGTCCCTCGGCTATCTCATTCAATAAGTGTTCATTTATTACCAGGCACTGTTCTAGGCACCAGCAAAAGAGCAGTGAACAAAACAGATTCCTTGCCTTATGGTGCTCACATTCCAGGGGAAGAGGACAATAACGAGTAAGGGAACAAATAAACTATAGGGCACATTAGGTGAATAGGGCTTGGAGAAAAAGAAAGCAATACAGGGGTCAGAATACTGGGGGTGGGGTCCAGCACCCCTTATTCCTTGTAGGAGGAGGAGAGTTATGTGTGGAAATTTAGAACATGGTGGCCATTTCTGCAGGGGCTTAAAGGCACCAAGGAAGCCAGCCTGAGACTCTCAGAGGAAAAGAGCTTCAAGCAAAAGGAATACAGGCAAGTGCAAAAGCCCTGAGGTGCACCCGACCTAACAGGAGGCTGCAACAAGGTTTGAAAGGGAGATTAATGGCAAAAGGCTCTGCTGTCAGATGCCCATGACTCCCTGCCATCAGTTTTCCAAGCTTGCAGAACCAAAAATCAAGGACTGCAGAGCACAGAGACATGTCTTCCAAAAAGTCTCAAACCCCCACCTCTTCCTCTTTCCCTGTCTAGGGTTCCAGTCCAGCACCAGTTTCCTTAGGTGTCTCATTTTCCCTGTTGGCGTGTGGACACAGGAGACTTCTACTAGCCTGGTTGAGTATAAAGAGGGCTGTGGGCAATACACCTTACATTTGGGTACCATTTTGTTGCTTTCACTGTGTCCCTTGATCCTGCCACGCCCCTTCCTCTACCTACTTCAGAGCAGAGCTGGTATCATGAGCTCCATTTAACAGATGGAACAAATGAGGTATAGACAGTAGGCCAGTGGTCCATTACAAAGCACTTCTCATTAAATCCTCACAAGGACCTTGGAGTTCCAGCCCTTTTCAACAGATGAGAAAAGGTAGACTCAGAGAGGTTGAGTGCAGTTTTCTGAGGTCACACAGCCTGATTATGACAGTTGGAACTGCATTTCAGATCTTTCTATCTTTTATGGTCTCATGCTTTCCATGATACCACCCAGCCTCTGGGGATGGAGTGGGAAGTTGGGAGATGAAGACCAGGACATAGCAAGGTCATTTACACAGTGGAAGTGCTAAGTAAACCACGTGGTATAAATGGAAAGAATGTGGACTTTAGAGTCAGACAGATGGATTAAAATCCCAGAGTTCCTGTGTCACTTCAGTCAAGTTGTTTCCCTTCTCTGAGCCTCACTTCCTCATGCCTAAAGCAAACTGAAAAATCTCTACTTTGTGCAATTGTTAGATGGAGATTCCTCTGGAAAGAGGTGGACGGCAAAGCCCTTCCTTTGCTGGCCCAACTCTTAACTGAGAACTCAGAAAAGGGGGGGGGGACTGGATGTGCCGGGTAAGGATTGGGGGCCAGCCCCTCTCCCTGTGGCTCTCTGTCTCCACGCTTTCACTCTCTCCAGACCAAAGAGAAAGCAGTCCCCCTCCTAGTGGCTCCCCCTTCCCCCACCTGAAGGTCCCCCTGGGAGGACTCTGGGCTGTTTAATGGGGTGGAGCTGTCTTTAATCTGCTCCATAAATGTTTTCTGGATCCTCATTAGAAACCATAATGTCCTATTAATATGCTGATGAGATTTCATTTGGGGCTAGGGAAAGAAGAGTAACTGGGAGGATGTGGGGTGGGGGGTGGGATGGCAGGATTCCCCATGGGGATCCCAGGGGAGAGCACTGGAGTTGAGCTCATGGTATCTCCCCCTAGTCCTTGGGAAACTTGGGAAGACTCAGTCCCAGGTCCCATCGTGCCCTCTGTGTGAGCCCCAGGGGTCTGAGTCAGCTGCATGGGGATTGGCAAATAGGTGCACACACACACACCCTCCGCACCCCACCTCTGAATTCCACCTGGGGCCCCACCCTGGTGGCCAAGGTTAGTCACCAAAGCCTACACTCATCCCTCATTGGTTCGTGCCACTGGTGTCTACACTGAACGCACTGGGGCCTAGCACCCAGAGAGCCCCCAGGCAGCCAAGCTTCAGTAAAAAATACTGGATTAGACAAAGAGGAATGAAGGGAAGGGAGGGGGGATGGGAAGAGGAAAGACAGTGGAATGAATCAGAACTTTCCTACGTTCATATGCAAATACATGACCAGTGAAACTCCACATCACGTACAGCCACAAGAATGGGATCCTGATTAGAATAAGTCACTCCATGTATGTATGATATGTCAAAACACACTCTGCTGGCCTGCGCATCTAAAAACAATAAACAAACAAGCAAACAAATAAGAGAGAAAAGCATGATACTTTGGGACCCTGGCAAGAAGCAAGGGATGCAACCTGACCAGCACCTAGTCAGCCCTCCAGGCATTCACTAGCTTCTTGCCCTCCTGTTGCTCCCAGTCTGAAGTGTGAGGGAGGCAGATGTGTGTAAGCAATGAAAATCCAGTACTGTGATGATGGTGGGGGAGTTGGGCCTAACAAAGGAGGGAGGGACAATGTGTATTCCTGCGGCTGGCTATGTGGCTGCCACTAAATAGCTATTTACACAGGCTGCCTGTATGCCAGGCCTTGATGAGTGCTGTGCCCTTAAGTACAAATGCCTCCCTACATTCTGCCACCATTCAAGGCTAGCTTCTTGGCTGTCCTGGCTGACCCTAACCTCTGTCTGCCTCTGCAGTTTCTCCCCTGGGCCTAAATTGGCAAGTTTGGCACCTGGGATTGGCTTTCCTGTGAAAGGCTCTAAGCTCCCACTGGTGGCCTGAACACCCATCAGTGGCAGGCATCGGCACCCCCACTTCTCTCTATCCTTAATGGCCCCCTGGGGTCTTTGACATCTCTGTATAGCAAAAGCCCTATTCCCTCACCTCCTTCAAAGTACCATGGCTGCTGCTGGCTCCTGATTTCTGACTCAGACCTTCAACTCTTGGCTCCTCAAAGTCATTCAGATTGGGACCCCAATTCAGTCAGTCCTGAGTGGTTCCTGCCACTGGTGTCTACACTGAACGCACTGGGGCATTCACTGAGTGCCCAGGCTGGTGGCTGGTCCCATTTTTTTTTTTTATACCAAGGATTGAACTTAGGGATGCTTAACTACTGAGCCACATCCCCAGCCATTTTTTTTTTTGTATTTTACTTTATTTTTGTTTGAGACATGGTATCACTGAGTTGCTTAGGGCCTCACTAAATTGCTGAGTTGGTCTTGAACTCTTGATCCTCCTGCCTCAGCCTCCAGAGCAGCTGGGGTTATAGGAATGTGCCACCATGCCTGGACACTGGTCCCATTTTGCAGGACTCTGTTTAGTGCTTCTCCCATAACCACTCCTGGAAACAGCATGGCTGAGCTTCTCCAATTCCTGCCTCCCCTTTCTAGCAAAATCCACTTTGATGGCTCTTTGGTCCCTGCCCTAGCTGAAGCACATTTGTATAACACTTCACAGTTTGGAACTCATTCTCACAATCCAGAATTCTGTGAGCCATCTTGGCTCTGAACTCTTCAGGACCAGCCAACTACTCCTGCTCACAACAGGTAGAAATAGAAAGTAGAATAGATAGTGTACAGATTCCAGCCTCTACATTTACTTGCTGGTAACCTTGGACAAGTCACTGAAGCTCTCTCTGCCTCAGTTTTTGTAAAAAAAGAATAATAACATTATTTATACCTCAGAGTTTTGTGTGAATTCAAGGAGATGATGCATATAAAGCACTTAGCACAGTGCTGAGTAAACAGTAAATGCTCAATACATGCCAGTTATTATTCCCCACTCTCCCCAGAAGTTCATATGGGTTCTCTCCAAGCTCACAGTTGCTGCCCAGCCTCAAGGCTTTTCCTTGGCACCCAGTTCATCTTATTCCTACTACACAAACTCTGTCTTTGGAATCAGGCAGACCCTTTGGGTTCATTTCTAGGTCTCACGCTTAACTCAATATTTCTCTGAGCCTCAGTCTCTTCCTCTGTAAATTTGATCAAATGAAATTGTTGCCATGAAAATGCCTATCACATATTCCAGTGGCTTGGGAGGCTGAGGCAAGAGGATAGTGAGTTCAAAGCCAGCCTCAGCAATTTAGCAAGGCCCTAAGCAACTTGGTGAGATCCTGTCTCTAAATAAAATATAAAAAGGACTGAAGATGTGGCTCAGTGGTTAAGCACCCCTGGGTTCAATCCCCAATACCAAAAAAAAAAAAATGCCTATCACAATGCTTATCTTATACATAGAATGTTTCTTATCAGACTCATGGAGCTCAGGTATGGGGCCACTTGGGCTTGGGCCCAGTGGTTGAGTGGGCACAAAGGAAGAGGATGGCTGGGAAAACTGACATGGATACCAGAGAGGCCCTAGTAAGAATAGCCAAATTCACAAAAGCCGTGCCTGAAGGGCACAAGCTTAGGCATGATGCAGGCAGTGGCCAGTGACAGGGGTACTGATCTGACTCCTAAGTCTGGCAGAAGCAATAGTACTAAGTCTTGTACACTCCAGATGCCACCCAGAGGGTGGCACCCTCATCCCTAGGGGTAGGAGTGGGAACAATACAAAAAAGAGGCCTGGGGAAAGAGGCAGGGTGGTCAGGCACAGAATTAAAGGTCCAAGGAATAAGACCAGCCAGTGCTTCCAAGATACAAGGAGGAGAGAACCCAGGGTCTCACTAACTTGCCCACGCTGGCTTTGCCCGTGCCCTCTTCCTGCCTCAGTCTCCCAAGTTGCTGGCATTACAGGGATGTGCCACCATGCCCAACTATTATTTTATTTTATTGTTTTTTAGGGATTGATAGTATATTCTGCCTGATCCTCTGAGGTCTGTCTTGGGCCCTGAACCTGAAGGGAAGTCTTTCAGGACAGCCAGTTGGTCTGAGGGTTCTGCTGAGCTGATAATGGAGAAGAACTGAGATCTAGGCATCCACTCCCTATCTTCCCATCAGCACCTGTTCCTCCATGCTAGTCTCCTCTCCAAGGAGGCCTTGATCTGTGACCGCCGGGGATATCTGATCAGCAGGCCTTCAATAAGTGTTATAGTCCTGTGTTGCACTCTGACTAGGCATGGCCTTCAGTGACAAATGAGACTCTTGGGTAGGGACAGAAAGACAAAGAATCATAGATCATTGCAGTTATCACATCAAATGTTCTAGAACCATCCCAATTCTGCCCCATTGTTCTGATGAGCAACCCAAAATACTTAAAAATTCCAAACAACCTGGTTCAAATGCCAACTCCAACACTTATTAGTTGTTTGGCTTTAGACAAGTGATCTGACCTCTGTGAGCCTCAGTTTCCTCAACTGTAAGATGGAGGTGACAGCAGTCTCTCCCCATAAAGTGGATGTCAGGATAGAGAGAGTTTGAAAATGGACCAAGGGCCTGAGTGGTGCAGAATAAATGATTATGAAAGTAGAATCTCTGAATAAAGCAAGGTCAGGGAAACAAGTGGTTAGGTCCCAAGTGCAAAACCAGGGATGCTACCCAAAGGACTCAAGCCTTCAAGGAGAAGCACCACCAAGAGACACTGGCTGAGAAGGATTGCTTCAGGTGGTCTTGTGGGGAGCAAGTCCGAGAATTCTTTTTTGGGAGACGGTATCAGGGATTGAACTGAGGGGCACTTGACCCCTGAGCCACATCCCAGCCCTATATTGTATTTTATTTAGAGACAGGGTCTCACTGAGTTGCTTAGGGCCTTGCTAAGTTGCTGAGGCTGGCTTTGAACTTGTGATCCTCCTGCCTCAGCCTCCTGAGCCACTGGGATTACAGGCGTGCACCACTGTGCCTGCCAGAGGGTGAGAATTTTAACAGCACTCTTAATTTTGAAGAAACAAGTGAAACTGTAATCTGGGAAGCAAGGGTGAAAAACATTTCCAAATCTAATCTCTCTCTGACACCAAGGTCTGCCTGAAGAATTTTTGATGTCTGATGTCTCCCTGCATGGACCTGAGAGGACCCTTCCTGGATGGAACTCAGGACATGCACGGCATGAGACTGGAGTTGGGGACAACAGGACCTCAGAGTCTGTTTCCTGTAAAATTCCCCTGTGCTTCAGCCTTTGGAAGCCAGAACAAGGAAAGACAAGAGGGGGCAGGAGGTGAAGGAGCATGGCAGTGAGTAGAGATCTCGGCAGTAAATGGAGCTGGGGGAACTCTGGGAGCACATATTTGGCCTCCTGACCAAGCCCAAGGCCAGAAGCCAGTGGTCAGTCCACCAGAAATCAGTCTTCAGGGTTTTCCAAAGCTCAACTTGTCTCTAAGGAGCTGCTCAGTTAAAAAGATCTCTAGTCTAAAATATTTATTAGGTACTTGCTGAGCACCCGACATGGGGGCTGGTAAAATAGAGAGGTTAGTAGCCACAGCTTCTCCATTTATACAATGGGAAAAGTTTGAGAAATCAGGCTCCACGGTCTGAGTGGGTGAGGGGGACATTGCAGTCACAGGAGGGACTGGGTCGAGTCCAGAGGAACTGGGACTGGAAGCTCTTACTGAGCCAGAAGATGCCCGCTGCCCCCCAGGCTGACCCTCCTTCACTTCCCAGGGAAGCCCTCTGGGCTGGACTCTGCAGGTTGAGACTGTATGTGAAACCCCCTTATTGCCTTCCCCCCATGTAGTGTGGGCTGTCCAGATGTCTGCTTGCCCACCAGGCCCAAAGCACTAAGGTTTTTGACCACGGGGGAGCAGCCATGGAGGACTGATGTGGCTGTTTCCCTTATAGGCCCCAGACCCTCTCTGGTGACCATAGGAGGCCAATTAGCAGAGAACAAAATGCTTCCTGCCCTGGGCCCTCGCCTACCACTGCCTGCATCTGCTCAGAGCTTAATGGTCATTTGAGCTGTCTCTGGGGACAGAGGATGGGGCTTCCACGGACTGCTTGGCTCCAGGCGGCAGCTTGGGTCTTGAGGGAGGCCAGGGGAGGAGGAGCAAGATGGCTGCGGCTGCTGGAGAAGCCCAAGACAGCGGGAATACAGCACACTTGGGGCCAGGGCCAGCATCTGGAGGCTGCTCCTGCTGCCTACCTGGGAACTGATGCCTGCCAGGGTCTCACATGCACCTCTGCAGGCCCCTGCTGCTGGTGGACACAGTGAGGACAGGGGAGGTGGGGTGTAGGGGGAGGCAAAGGACTTCTTAGTTGAGGAAGATGCTAGAGTTGACTCTCCTCACTGGGCCCTAGGCTCCTGTAAGTCTGATGTAGTTCAAGGCCTTCATCCTAAACTATCCAGGCTGATTCAGAAATCTGGTTTGTCTGCCTGCATACAGTGCCATGGAGAAAATGCTCAGTTGGAAGGGGGGAGGTCTGGGTTCTGGTTGTGGCTCTGCTGTATGCAGTGGATTGCCTTGTGTTTTTTTCCATTCCTGGGCCTCAGTTTCCTCATCTGTTAAGTTAGAATTGCCATATAACTTACTGAGTTGACTTGGAACATCATCCTTAAGAAGTGGAGATCTGGGGTAGGTGGAATGGCTGAAGAGAGAAGGCTGGTGTGGAGGGGAAGGGGTAGAGAGAGACTGAGTCTGAGAGGTGATGTCACTTCCTTAAAGGGACAGCTACCAATCATTGCCCCTCCACCTCAGTTTGAAGCCCAGCCCTGCACTTACTTGTTGTGTGACCTTGGGCAAGTCTTTGAATTTCTCCATACCTTAGTAGACTGGGGATGAGGTCGACTTCACAAGTTATTCAGCAGATAGTGTACATAAATAAGGTCACCTTTATGAAGCACCTAGTAGCATTTGGACAGAGCTAAGGCAAGGAGGAGAGAGAGAGTGGGAGCCTTGTCACACAGAGGAAATGCCTGCAGGAGCCCTCAAGCTCAGCTGCCACCAGCTGCCAGCCTCGCCTCTGGCCCATTATGAATAATGAACTGGTATTGATCCCCTGGTCAGGAAATTCCCTGTGACCTGTGATAAAAATATACCCAGCCTGAGAGCCTGCAGAGTGAGATGGGTTTTCACCAGCCATGGCTGAGCTCATCTGCACCTTCCCATCCCATCCCTGGCCCAAGTGGGCAAGTGCAGGGCAGACATCAGAGTCTAGAAGCCAGGAGGGCAGTGCCCAACACCTCCACTCCATCTCTAGGGAGACAGGACAAAGGAACAGGATCATTTGGGGGGGGGGGTGGGGGGCTCATAGCCAGACCTCCAGAGGAAGAAGGGTAAAAATCTGAGTTTGAATCCTGCCTCTCCCACTTCCTGCCAAGTGCCTCAGTTTTATGAACAGTAAAATGGAGATGGTGATTCCTTCCTCACAGAGTCAGTCCCGGATTTCAATGAGTTAAAGTATGGAAAGTACCCAGCACAGTGCCTAACCAATGGAAGTTGTTTTAGTTTTTTATTGTTGTTGTTGTTGCTGTGACTTAAACACAAGACCAGAACAATTATAGAGGAGGAAAGGTTTATTTCAGGACTCACAGCTTCAAAGGTCTCAATCCATAGACAGCAGGCTCTATTCCTCAGGGCTTGCGGTGAGGCAGAACATCATGGTGGAAGACTGTGGCAGAGGGAAGCAGATCACATGATGATCAGAAAGGAGAGAGAGACATAGAGAGGGGGGAGAGAGAGAGAGAGAGAGAGAGAGAGAGAGAGAGAGAGGGAGAAAGGGGCAGGGGGAGGAGGAGGGGGGAGGGACTTCACTCTCCAGATACAAAAATATATACCCCATATCCACACCCCCAATGAACCACTTCCTCTAGCCATACTCCACCCGCCTCCAATCACCACTCAGTTAATCCCATCAGGTATTAGTTCACTGATTAAGTTAGGACTCTCACAACCCAATCATTTCTCCTCTAGACCTTCATGCATTGTCTCACAGGAAAGCTTTTGGGTGACACCTCACATCCAAACTGTTAACAGAAGGCACTCTGTAAATGGCAGCTCAGTACCTCCCAATTCTCCCTCCTGCCTGATTGACCAGGCTGTGAATGTCAGCACCATTTCACAGGAAACCAACCTCTGAGCGATTTAAAAGAGTCTTATTGAGATACAATTCACGAACCATAAAATTCTTCCTTTTAAAGGTCACAATTCAGTGATTTTTAAAAGTATATTCAGAGTTGTGCAACCATCACAATTATCTAATTTTAGAACATTTTTATTTGTCTGGAAAGGAACCCTATGCCCACTCACATTCACTTCTAATTCCTTCCTCCCAACTCCATGCCCCTGACAAGCACTAATCAATTATCTGTCTCTATTACTTTGCTTTTCCAGGATATTTTATGTAAATGAGTTCTTAAAATATGTGGCATTTTGTATCTGTCTTTTTTTCTAGCATGTTTTTAAGCTTCATGCATGTTGTATTTTATTCCTTTTCACGACTGAGTAATGTTCCATCAAATGCACAAACCACATTTTTGTCTATTGATTATTATGAATAATGTTGCTTTGAAATTTCATGTATAAGTTCTTTTGCAGATATACATTTTCATTTTTCTTGGACATACACTTGGAATTGTTGGATCATAAGGCAACTCTATGTTTAACATTTTGAGGAATTGGCAAACTGTTTTCTAAAGTAGCTTCACCATTTTACATATCTGCCATCTATATCTATATTTACTGTATCTCCACATCTTTATTACTCAGATATAAAGAAGGATGAAATTATGGCATTTTGCTGGTAAATGAATGGAACTGGAGAGGATCATGCTAAGTGAAATTAGCCAATCCCCCCAAAACCAAAGGCTGAATGTTCCCTCTGACATATGGATGCTGACATACAATGCTGGAGGGAGGGAAGAATAGAAGTTCACTGGACTAGACAAAAGGGAAGGAAGGTAAAGGAGGAAAAGGAGGGGGGATAGGAATAGGAAAGACAGTAAAATGAATCAGATATAACTTTCCTGTGTTCAAATATTAATATACCACTAATGAAACTCCATATCATGTACAACCACAAGAATGGGATCGTAAGGAGGATAAGTTATACTCCATGTACGTATAATATGACAAAATACAATCTACTGTCATGTATAACCAAAAAAAAAAAAAACCATCAATTAAAAAGAGATCTTAAGTACTTACATTTTGCTGGGCAACTACTACCATCATCCATCCCCCTTGAAATTTTCATCTTTTGAAACTGAATCTCAGTACCCTTTAAGTATAACAGCCAATTCCCCTTTCTTTGAGCCCTAACTTAAAAAAAATAATTTAGCCTTTATCTTATTTATTTGTTTTTATGTGGTGCTGAGGATTGAACCCAGTGCCTCACCTATGCTAGGTAAGCACTCTACCACTGAGCCACAACCCCAGCCTGGGCCCTGAATTTTTGTCTCTATGAATTGACTAGTCTAGGTAGGTATACGTAGAGTAATATAATATTTGTTCTTTTATGTCTGGGTTATTTCATTTAGCATAATGTCCTCAAATTTTATCCATGCTATAGCATGTGTCAGAATTTCCTTCCTTTTTAAGGGTAAATAGTATTCTATTGTGTGTATTTGCTACATTTTGCCTGTTCATCTTTTTTGTGTATGTGTGTGTACTAGGAATTGAACTCAGGGGCTCTCGATCACTGAGCCACATCCTCAGCCCTATTTTGTATTTTATTTAGAGACAGGGTCTCACTGAGTTGCTTAGTGCCTCTCTAAGTTGCTGAGACTGGCTTTAAATTAGTGATGCTCCTGCCTCAATCTCCTGAGCTGCTGGGATTACAGGTATGCATCACCATACCCGTTTGCCTGTTCATCTATTGATGGACAGTTGGGCTGTTTCCACCTTCACCTATTGTGAATAATGCTTTTAGGAATATTGGTGTATTCTCTGCTTTACATTCTTTTTTTAAAAAATTATTTATTTATTTTAATTAGGTATATATGACAGCAGAATGCATTTGGATTCATTGTACACAATTGCAGCACAACTTTATATTTCTCTGGTTGTACACGATGTAATGTCACATTATATGTGCAGTCATACATGTACCTAGGTAATGATGTTCATTTCATTCCATCATCTTTCCTGCCCCCGTGGGTCCTCCCTCCACTCCCTCCCCTTTGCCCAAAGTTCCTCAATTTTTCACATGCCTCCCCCCTCCCCATTATGGACCAGCATCCACTTATCAGAGAGAACATTCGGCTTTTGTTTTTGGGGGGTTAGCTTACTTCATTTAGCATTATTGTCTCCAACTCCACCCATTGACCTGCAAATGCCATAATTTTATTCTCTCTTAATACCGAGTAATATTCCATTGTGTATATTACGACAGTTTCTTTATCCATTCACCTATCAGAAAGCCTACATTTTGGGAGGAAATTTTTGTGACACACATGTCAGATAGAGCACTAATCTCTAGGATTTATAAAGAACTCAAAAAGTTAACACCAAAAAAGAAACCAAACAACCCAATCTATAAATGGGCTAGGAGCTGAACAGACACTTCTCAGAAGAAGATATAAAATCAATCAACAAATATATGAAAAAATGTTCAACATCTCTAGCAATTAGAGAAATGCAAACCAAAACTACTCTAAGATTTTATCTCATGCCAGTCAGAATGGCAGCTATTATTAAGGCACAATAAGTGTTGGCAAGGATTTGGGAAAAAAGGCACACTCATACAATGCTGGTGGGACTGCAAATTGGTGCATCCAATCTGGAAAGCAGTATGGAGATTCCTTAGAAAATTTGGAATGGAACCACCATTTAACCCAGGTATCCCACTCCTCGGTTTATACCCACAGGACTTAAAATCAGCATACTATAGTGACACAGCCACATCAATGTTATAGCAGCTCAATTCACAATAGCTAAACTGGAAGCAATCTGCTTTAAATTCTTTTAGATATATACCTAAAAGTGGAATTGCTCAATCATTTGGTAATTCTGCTTACTTATTTTTTATCATATTGTTTTCCACAACAGCTGCACCATTTTACATTCCCACCAACATTGCACATAAGTTCCAATTTTTCCTTATCATGGTCAACATTTGTTTTCTTTTTTTAAATCATAGTCATCCTGATAGGTGTGAAGTGGTATCATGTGTGTATGTGTATGTGTGTTTGTGTGTGTGTGTGTGTGTGTGCGCGCACACGTGCACGCACACTACTAGGGATTGAACCTAAGGGCACTCTACACTGATCTACATCCCCAGTCCTTTTTTATTTTCATACTGGGTCTCACAAAATTGCTGAGGCTGTCCTCAAACTTTAAATCCTCTTTCCTCAGCCGCCCAAGTTCTGGGGATTTTCACTGTGATTTTAATTTGTATTTCCCTAACCATTTATGATGTTGAACATTTAAATGTGCTTATTAGCCATTTGTATAACTTTTTTTTCTTTTCTTTTTGCAAAACTGAAAGATCAAACCCAGGGCCTTTGCATTCTAAGTAAGGAGTTCTAACATTGAGCTCTATCCCCAGCCCTCATTTGTGTTTTTTTTTTTTTTTTTTTTTGAGAAACATCTACTAAAGTCTTTGGCTCATTTTCTAATTGGGTTTCTTCATTTTTTTATTATTGAGTTTTAAGAGTTATTTATATATTCTGTATTTCTTTTCTGTACTGGGAATTGAATCCATGGTGCCCAATCACTGAGCTACATTCCTGGCCTTTTTATTTTCTATTTATATTTATTGTTATTTATTTATTTTGGTACTAGGGATTGGACTCAGGGGTGCTTTTACACTGAGCTACATCCTGAGCCTTTATAATTTATTTATTATTTTGAGACAGGGTGCAAATGGCCTTCTAGAACCCCAGGAGATTATCAGAGCACGTCAATTCCTCTTATGAATGTCTCATTCCTCACATCTTCAAGTTTTTGGACTAGATAGCCTGTTGAATGTCCAAATTGGTACCCCTGTTGGGAGGGCATGTAGCCATCACCTTCCCCAGCTCTCAAACCAAACATCTTTAGGGCTCATTCTTGCTTACTCCTCTTCTCAGCTCTTCCATTTTCTGTATTGGTGTCATTCTTAGATAAATTCTCCCCATATGGTTGAGCTTACATACCCAAAGCTGCACATTCAGCCAGGTATAGTGGCATACACCTGTAATCCCAGGGATTGGAAGGCTGAGGCAGGAGGATGGCAAGTTCAAGGCCAGCCTCAGCAATTTAATGAGGTCCTAAGCAATTTAGCAAAACCCTGTCTCAAAATAAAAAGGGCTGAAGATGTGGCTCAGTGATAAAGTATCCCCAGTATAAGGAGGAAAAAAAAAACAGCTCCAAATTCAATTGCATTCAAAGCTCTTCCAACAATCTGTCAAAAGTCTCCGTACTAAGTCTCGCTGGGCCCATCGCTAAACTAATCATTGTGGCCAAGTGAAATGGAGCGAACTGATTGTCAAGGCGTGAATCACATATTCTCCCCTTGAACCAGGAATGGAGTTTGCTCCTAACTTAACTGAACCAGAGAGGGTGAGCATGGAAAATGGGTAGTTCCTTAAGGACCAGAGAGGACCAAAGTTGGCTAACAAGTCTGAATCAGGCAAAAACAATAACACACTCTCCAGAAGGAATGTTAGAAGCCAAGACTGCGAAGTGACATCTCTAGAGAGACCCTGCCATCCTACACATCACCCCCAAATTCCTGACAAGCCATTCCAACAAGTGAGGACCCCATCTGTGTGAGTTTCTGTGCTATCTAGGATACCAGCCCTTCCAGAAGGTTCCAGTCTAGCTTTAGATATTCTTACCCTAAAATTTCTTTTCCTTTCTTTTTGTTTGTTTTTTGGTACCAGGGATTGAACCCAGAGGCACTTAACCACTAAGCCACATCCCAGCCCTTTTTTGTATTTTATTTAGAGACAAGGTCTCACTGAGTTGCTTAGGACCTCACAAAAGTTGCTGAGGCTGGTTTTGAACTTAGATCGTCCTGTCTCAGCCTCCTGAGCCACTGGGATTACAGGTATGCACCACCATGCCTGGCATGTACTATTGCATCTTTTGTTCCACCTTTCTTTGGTAACTTCTAAGATGTTTTGCAAGCAGCTGGTTTTCCATGGGACACTCTGTGAGCAGTCCATAGGGGCAGAATTCAGATACGGGTAATGGTGTTGATAACCTCCTGCTCTGGGGAGCATGGGAAACCCTCTGATTCCTCACACTCAAGTATGCTGTCAGTCTCCCCATTCTTGCATCCATCCAGGAAGAAAAGAGGGACACAGAACAGGCCACAGAGCCACCCTGGGAGTGACCTGTGGAAGCTGACTCTGTCCATCCCCAAACCTGGGTCTCTCTGGGCTGCCCATCAATGAGGTAATTTGTGCCTGCTCTGGGGCAGGGGCAGGGGCAGTGCAGCTTTGGCCTTTTTATGGCCCTCTCCTCCGACCCACAGACTCATCACAACTTCCTCCTTCCTGGAAGCAACTCTACTGCCATTTTGCTGGTTCCTCTCTGGGCCTCACAGCAGGCTCACTACTCCACCATTCCCTCTCACCTAGATCACTGCAGTCACCTCTTGGCAGGGCCCTGCTCCTTACTTAGGCTCTCCTCCCACTACCAGTCTCTTCTCTGAACAGCAGCTAGGGTGATTCTGTTCAAATAGAAATCAGACCATGTCCCTTCCTTGAAAAAAAACCAAAACTTTCCACATGGTCCCCACGTCACTCAGAATAAAAGATCCAGAGACCTTTCACATACTGAATCCCTGTGAAATCTCAGTTCATCTCCCACTCATCTTTGTCTCTTCTCCAGCACCCTGACTTCCTAGACAGTCATACTCTTGCCTCAGGACTGTTTAGAGTTCAAGAGGTTGCTCATTCTATTCCTGTGCCCACTTCAGGTCTTGAATCAAGTGACACCTCCTTGGTGTGTTCTTTCCTGACTGTTATCTTAAAACTTTTGGTCCTTGTTCTTTCCCAAATCTTCATCTCTCACCCCTAAGTTAATTTCATCCTTAGATCCTTCAACATAATATATACTTTATTTTACTTTTTAGTATTGGGGGTTGAACCCAGGTGTACTTGACCCCTGAGCTATAGCCCTAGGTCTTTTCTTTTTTAAAATTAATCAATTTATTTATAGGGGGGGTTCCTGGGATTGAACTCAGGGGCACTTGGCCACTAAGCCACATCCCCTCCCTATTTTGTATTTTATTTAGAGACAGGGTCTCACTGAGTTGCTTAGCACTTTGCTTCTGCTAAGGCTGACTTTGAACTTGCAATCCTCCTCCCTCAGCCTCCTGAGCCACTGGGATTACAGGTGTGTGCCACTGCACCTGGCTCTTTTTTTTTTTTTTTTTTGAGAAAGGGTGTTACTAAATTGCTGAAGCTGGCCTTGAACTTGCAACCCTCTTGCCTCAGTCTCCTGAGTTGCCACTATTACAGGCATATGCCTGGCCATATTATATATTTTATTGATTGATTTAATTGTGCTGTATGAAGCAGTAGTTGCTTGTTTTTCCAAATGCTTTATTCCTAACATTTAGAGTGATGCCCAGTGTATAGTAGGAGCTTCATACGTATTTGGTATATGAACACATGAATGAATAGGTCTGAATAATCAGAATTTTGGACAGTTTTTTTTTGGGGGGGGTACAGGGGATTAAACCTGGGGGTGCTTTACCACTGAGCCACACCCCTAGTCCTATTTTATTTTGACACAGGGGCTCCCAAGTTACTGGGATTATAGGCATGTGCCACCATGGACAATTTTTGATAGGTTTTTGAATCCGGCAAAATCAGAGCTAGGAGGTTAATTAGGCCAGTTCATATAACTGCCTACTGCCATTGGACAGGTAGACAAACTGAAGCTCAGAGACAGAAAAGGAAGACTTTCCCAAAGTCACAGCAGTTAGTCAAAGCCCAACAATTTAAGTCCTAGAATCAGTGGCCCTTCTTTGGCTGTTTAAAAAAAATTTTTTTTTTTTGCAGTACTGGGGATTGAACTGAGTGTCTTCCACGTGCTAGCAAAGCCCTTTACCACTGCGCTACATTCCCAGCCCTGCATGGATGTTTCTTAGGACCTGCTGATCCTGATAGGAAGTCCCTTCTAGGCCTGAAGAGGGGGAAGGCTTGGTGAGGGAGGGAGGAAGAGGGTGGCATTGGGTCACGTGCTTCAAATGTCTGCTTTGTGCCAGGCACTAGGTGCTGTATGTAGGCATCACATAGTTTCACTACCCTTCACAATTTGAACAGATATTCCTTTCCCATTTTAGCAATAGGAATGTCAAAGTGACTTGCTTAAGGTCACATCTCCAGTAAGCCATGCAGTAAGGATTCAAATCCAAGTCTGTGGATCCAAGATAAGATCTAAGTTTGTCTTTGATGTTCTGAATTCCAGATAGTTCTCTGGGATTTCAACTCTAGGGGGGCCCTCAGCACCCTCTAGGAGCAGCAGGTCTGGACAGGTGATGGCAAGCCTAGGAACTGCAGGGGGCCTCCTTTCTCTCTGTCCCAGGCCTGCAGAGCTGGACTTATTTTCAAGGTTGGACTAACATTTTCCCCACAGAGTGTGAATGGTCCACAGTTGAGCCAAATGGAGGCCCCCCCCCTGCCCCTTGGAGGAGAGGGGGAAAGGGGGCAGGGGAATGGAGCAGCCTTCCAGAAGGGATAGCTTTGCTGAGTTTCAGCCTAATATCCTGGAGCTATTCCTAGGTAGATTGTGGTCAGTGGAATTATGCTTTTATCAGGCTGCTGGGAGTTTCAATAAAATCTTTATGACCGGGAAAGTTCTCTTTATGGAAATCAGATTATTGAAGTGCCTGCTGGGGGGAGGGCCTCACCAGCCTGCCTTTCTCCCTCCCCTTGTCTCCCTCCTCCCTTTCAGGACAGCTCCCCGACTCAGCTTCTTCCCTCCCCTCCCCACCGCCCCCTAAGAAAACTGGAGCTCTGCCCGCCTGTGTGAACATAGAGCCAGCCTTGGCAGGTACAGGGGCACCAAGGGGGTGCGCGGAGGTTGTTCATCGGACTGCAAAATGAATGTTGCAAAGTGGTTCTTTCCTATACCCCCACAGCCTCCACTATCATACTCATTGAGGAGCCCTGGGGTTTTGCCATTTTGGGGTCCACTTTTCTCAGTTCTTAGCTATCTATGTTGGTGGTTCCCAGATTCTGGTCCTTAGCACATTGCTGAGTTCCACCCCTGCCCCTCACCATCCCCTGCCCTGCCTATCTGTCTATAATCTTCATGATCCAGCCTGCCATGGGGCCAGGGTAGGAGTCTGACCCTTGAGGCAGTGTTGCTCCAATTCTATGGGGACTTTCTTGGAGTGCCCTGTCCTGTGGCTCCTTCTTGGGGATAGAGGAACAACTATGGTTGAGGCCCCCCACGCTCTACCCCATAAACTGCCTGCTCAGGGAAGGCCTGCCCTAGGAGGTTTTCCTTGTGGCTTTCTGGGAGGTTTTAATTTAGCAAAAGGAAAGTGGTTTGAACCAAATGGTCCCTTTCAGGGCTAGTCTTTAAAAAGCCTGTTGAAATCTGGTGCTTTTTGCCTGCCCAAGTTCTGCCACTTCCCAGGGTCCTCCCTCCAGTATCTTCTTCCATGAGGTGACTCACTCAAAAGAAATCATGCACATCATTGAAAGCTGGGGCTGATGTCTGGCTCAGTGTTAAAACAGTTGCCAGGCATGTGCAATACCCTGGCTTCCACCTCAAGCACGAGAGAGAGAGAGAGAGAGAGAGAGAGAGAGAGAGAGAGAGAGAGAGAGACACAGAGAGAGAGAGACAGAGACAGAGAGACAGAGAGAGAACGTACGCGTGCCAGAGAGATATCATGATGTCATCTTAGGAATGGTTGAAGTAATCCCAGCTGTTCGGGAGACTGAGGCAGGAGGATCTCAAGTTCAAAGCCAGCCTCAGCAACTTAGTGAGGCACTTAGCAACTCAGTGAAAACCTGTCTCTAAATAAAATATTTTTTAAAAGGGTTGGGGATGTGGTTCAGTGGTTAAGCATCCCTGGGTTAAATCCTCAGTACCAAAAAAAAAAAAAAAAAAGAAAAAAAGAAAGAAAGAAAGAATGGTTGAAGTTATTGAAGACTAAAACTGAGTTCTTATCTTCAGCCCTTTGAAAGACTCTCATACCACAGAGGAAGTAAGCACATATGATTTATCCCAGGAATAGATAAACCAGGACCTGTTGGTATTTTCATTCTGTCATCACATGGAATTGCCTCCCAAACTATTTGAGGTGAAGAGTGTTGTATGAACTGGGCACTGTGGCACATACCTGGAATCTCAGTGACTCAGGAGGCTGAGGCAGGAGGATCACAACTTTGAAGACAGCCTTAGTAATTTAACAGATCTTGTCTCAAAATAAAATTTTGAAAAGGGATGGGGGGCTCAGGGATAGAACACCCATGTCATCAATCCCCCATGTACAAGGGGGGAAAAAGTATTGTTTGCATTTTACAGAGGAGAGAAGGTCCACACAGCTAGGAAGAGGTAGGGGGCGGGGCGGGGCAGAGGGTTGCCTTCAAAAGCCTGATCATTCAACATCAAATCAAGTAGTCTCTACAGTCTGCTGCTCTTACCACTGAACAAAGATAACAAGTAGGCAGCATTCAGATTGGAATAGGTGACCCTTTTAATATATTCCCCCAAAGCAGCCCTACTCTCCCCATGCATGGTGGAGGCTGAGTTGTATACATCCCTAGGCTGTCCTCAGCAACTGCTTAGGATCTGTTCCCTATTAAACCCCATCTCTTCTCTATTCCCACTCTGCTCTAGGCCTCAGGCCTGAACCCTGGCTCTGTATATTTTCCTGGCACTCCTTGTTTGTCTGGGGGTGACACTCACCTTTCCCAATATACTTGCCCCCAGACTCTCCTCCCTCCTGGTATGGTTTGGGAGCTTTTTGAACCAAACCCAGCCTGGGTAGTTTCCCCTGTGCTTCCATACCATCCACCCCAGCCCTCCTGATTCATACAATAAGGAAGAACTTATTGTCAGAACTGTCCAAGGATGGCCAGGCAGGGCCAGTTGCCCAAGCCTAGGCATGGTGGGGGCTGTCCAATCTGGGAATCCTTCCAGTGGTTTCCATTGACTTGTGTATTTATTTTCCTATGTGAGCCCTTCTATTATTGTTTGCAGGTTTTATAACCACCCTTATTTGTGAGTTTTTTTAATTTGTTCTTTTTAGATATGCATGACCGTGCAGTGTATTTTGACATATTATACATACATGTAGTATAACTTAGTCTAACTAGGATCTCATTCTTGTGATTGTACATGATGTGGAGTTTCACTGTGGTGTGTTCATATATGAACATAGAAAAGTTGTGTCTGATTCATTCCACTGTCTTTTCTATTCCCATCCCCACTCCCTTCCCTTCATTCCCCTTTGTCTAATCCAATGAACTTCTATTCTTCCCTCCCTCCAACAACCACCCTCTTGTTTCCTATTCTCATCTCTTATTCTCTTTCTCTTTCCTTCTTGTTTTCCTCTGACTTTTCTTCTCTTTTTTTTTCTTTTCTATTTTCACTTTATCTTTGTGTGTTTTTACCACTTACCCCCATTCCTTTTTTTTTTCCTGGTATAGGGGATTGAACCCAGGGGCACTTTGCCACTGAGCCACATCCTCAACCCTTTTATGTTTAATTTTGAGACAAGGTCTTGAGTTGCTGAGGCTGGCCTTGAACTTGTGATCCTCCTGCCTCAGCCTCCCAAGCTGCTAGGATTACAGGTGTGCACCACTACACCCTGTGCACCCTGCCCCTTCCATTTTTGTCTCCATCCTGTTGCCTCTGTTTCCATCTCTGTGTCTTCTTCCTTTCATCAGTCCCAGTCTCCTCTTTGAGTCTTTCTTAGTGTCTCCCCCAGTTCTTTGCCTCTCTAGATGAATCCTCCATTTATTTCACTTTTACTCTGTGATCCCCTCTATTCTTCCTCTTCTCTCTCATATTTCCCACCTCTCCCCATTTCTGTATTTCTGCTGGCCCACCCAGCACCTCCCTGCTGTCTCTCCATATGGAGCACCTGGTCTGCTTCACAAGACTGCCTTGCTCAGCTCTCTATGAAGGAACCACCTGTGTCCATGTTTTTCTGGCCTCAGGCTGCAACCGCTGTGGTGTGGATACAGGGTAGCTCGAATGAAACAGGATTGTCTTTATCCTTGGGAAGGCAGGGGTAACCATGAGTCCTCCCACTTCTTTCCCAAATGGAGGAAGTGACATCCCCAGTCTCTAATCAGGCCCCAGCCGAAGAACTGTTCTGCTCAGAACCTGAAGGGATCAAGGAGGAGCAGGGCTTCAGTGACACTTCAGAAACCCTGTCTTTTGAGTCCAGCTCCACTATGGCCACCCCTTGTCCATAGCTGGACATCACTCCCTGTCTCTAGCACCCACTTCCTACTGGTCCCAGGACTGGAGCCCTTGTTCTAGGAGAGTTGGATGCCTATCCTGAAGGGGCCAAAACAAGCTCACTATTGCTGAAATTTAGAGTGTGTGGTGACAAGAAGATCCAGAGCTGGCAGTGAGCAAGAGCAGAGCATGAGAAGAGGAGAGGGCTCAGGGGATAGGGATGGGAAGAGGTGTCAAGGAGTGAGACTGGAGAAGTAGGCTGGGGCTAGGCCAGGTAGAGACTTTGGGGCTCCCAGGGGAATACTGAAGTTTGTTCAACTGAGGAGAGGAGATAACCTTATCTGCAACTAGCAAGATCTCTGGTCTCTGGGGTAATACTTAGAGATGGGCAAGAATGGAAGCAGGGAGATCAGTGAACAGGATGTCACCCTATCTAAGTAATAAATGATGGATGCTTGGATCAAGATGGTGGCAGTGAATATGAAGAGATGGATTTTTTCTGGCATATTGAGGATGTGCAAAATGGAGCTTGGAGGCTGCTTCGTTGTGGGCATGGTGGAGAGGGAGGTATCGGAGGAAAAAAGAGAGTTGTAGATAGTACCTGTTATTGGCATAGAAAACACAAGCAGAGGAACTCTTTGGAGACTAGTTTTGAGTTGGATGTGTAGAATTCTAAGTTCTCATGAGCTATCCACATTAGGGCAGCAGTCAGGTAGTGACAGATCTTGGAGCTCAGAGTGGGAGTTCAAGATGTGGCAGACAGTCACTGAAGCCACAGAACTGTATGAGCTGACCCAGACTCAGAACATAGCAAGGGAAGAGGAGATGGCTCAGGGTAGAGTCTGGAGAAATTTCAGGAATGAGTAAAGGCAGAAGAAATTCTGTTTAGAAGGCTGAGCAGAAACCAGGTGTGGTGGCGCATGCCTGTAATCCCAGTGGCTCAGGAGGCTAAGACAGGAGGATTGTGAGTTCAAAGCCAGACTCAGCAAAAGCAAGGCACTAAGCAACTCAGTGAGACCCTGTCTCTAAATAAAATACAAAGTAGGGCTGGGGATGTGGCTCAGTGGTCGAGTGCCCTTGAGTTCAATCCCTGGTACCAAAATAAAAAATGAAGAAGGCGGTGGCTGAGCAGGTGGCTCAGAAAGACAGGAGAGGAATGGAACAGAAAAGCCAAAAGAGGAAAAAAAAAGAAACTATTGCCCAAAGGAGAGGGTGATCAATAGGGTGAAACACTGCAAAGTCACTTATGATGAGGAAGGGAAAGTGTACAGCTGATTTCGTGACTAAAAGGACCTTGGTGACTTTCTGAAGAGCATTTTCAGATAGATATGCTGCATGGTAGCTAGACCTCAGTGGTTGAAAACGTGGGAGCAGCCACATCCGGGTTCCTTTTATCATACCCCTACACTCAGGAGTGAAGACGAGCCAGCAAGCTCCCATGGCTTTCTACTAAGCTAAGGGCTGGTCCTCCCTCACCACACACACACACACACACACACACACACACACACACTTCCTCTTTTTTTTTGCCTCAGCAGCCTGAATTCTAGGGCTCCCCCCACCCCCATTTCAGCTTCAGACTCAGAAATAAATTGTTCACTGCCCCAATGGTGAAATTTTATCTGGGCTGGTAAAAGACGTGTGTCTGGAGCAGCTGAGCTCCGCATTTCAGCCAAGGGGGTGAGCTGGCCGCTGGCTGGCTTGTGCAGCCTGGGTGGGGGCAGGGGTGGGAGATGAGGGGAGGTGGGGTGGGTGTGAGGAGCAGGGAAGGGGAAGCAAGGCAGAGGAGAGAAAGGGCTGGGGATGTAGCTCAGTGACAGAGCATTTGACTGGCTTGTGTGAGACCCTGGATTCCATCCCCAGCATGGCAAAAAAGAAAAAAAAAAAGGAAATGAAAGAAGAAGGATGAAGTGGGAAGCGGGGATTGAGAACTGTGAATGAGAAGAGAAGCTGGAACTGCTGGAACCAGACCACTTCGTGCAGTCACAGACTTGTACTGAAATTTTGTCTTTACTGCTTCCTAACTCTGTGGCAAGTTACTTGCCTCCCTGAGCCTCAGTTTGCTCATCTGTGAACTGGATTTCATAATAATAACTACCTCATTACTCTTCATCAGGCAGAACATCTTCTTTTTCTTATCATCATTCATTATTCTTAGCAGGACAGAGCTGGTGTTGGGAGAAAGCCACGTAACCTTCTGGGGACTGTGCCTGAGTGAGAGAAGCAACCACGTGAGGTCCTGGGGCCCCAGATTCCTACCCATGCTGCTCAACTTTCCAGGGAGTGCTTATGGAATCAGAGACTGGTAATGGGAGGCAGCAAAGATGTTCTGAACAAGTATCAAAGCATGGTTATCTGGCCCTATTAACTTTTCTCAGTCAGGATCATTCTACAGACGTGAAGGCAGTGCAGCCTCAGGGGTTAGAACTCTGCCCCCAGGGCCTACCTTTCTCAGCTCTACACCAAGGCCCATCCATTTTCAGGTCTTACTTTCGTGAGCCACAAGCACAGCTTTGCACAGACACCTCTGGCCAGCTGTTTGCCACATGCTGTCTGGGTTTAGGGGTGTGGAAAGCTTCTGATGCCCCAAGAGGGCAAGGATGCAGAGGGGGCTCACCAGGCCTCATCCCCTCCCCCCAGAGACCTGAATATCCAAGCTGTTCTTGCTTTCAGGCCTAATTCTGGCCATTCCTAGCTCCCCCCTGCCCTTGGATCTTCACAGTGCTCTGGAAACTGCAACCCACATCTGCCTCTGTGCCTACCCCCACCCCAACCCTACCTAACCCCATCCTCCTGCCCTGTCGGGGAGTTCAGCAAAAGGGAATCTACTGCAGAGGCAGGGGATCATGGGTAATAGAAAAGAATCCATCATGACCTTGGGGTGGCAGGAAGTAGAGAAGTGAGACACAATTTTCAGGTTGGGAGGGGTGCTACCTCCACCTGATTGGCAGGGCAGGAAATTGGGGCCTGAACCACGCAGAAGCAAAGCCAAATGGGTGCCAGGGCGCCTTCTGGGGCTGCAGGCCAGGAGGCAGCAGGAGAAAGCCGTCTGGATGCAATCAGGGCTGCTATGACCTCATGGGGAGAAGGTAGAGCCCCAGAACTGAGGGCTTTGGGCCTCGTATTCACCGGTGGGGGAGGGAAAGGAGCCATGTGGGGAGGAGACAGGGACATTCAGTGGTGTGAATGAGAAGTCTGTAGATGGAGGAGTCACAAAAAGGCTTCAACTGACCTGGACTCACAGCTCTGGGAGAACCAGCCAGGCGATAGGGTATTGGGAAAGAGCTTCCACCCTCCAAATCCATGGGCACCAAGCACAGCTCTTGCTCAGACAGGAGCAGCAGCATGTGGCAAGGCATGCTGGGGATAGGTTCTGCATCCTGCTGATAAGGAGAGGTCAGTAGGCAAGGTAGCTGGCAAAGGCTACCCGACATGGGAAAACTGCATCTTTGTGGATGAGCCCTGGGAGAGGTCTGTGGGCCAGAACAGAAGAGTTGGAGTCCTGAGGCAGTGCAGGAGGACAGGGAGGTCCCATGAGGAAGGAGCTGGTGAAGAATGGGCTGGAACACAGAAAGCAGGGAGACCCTATCATGATCTCTTCTCTCAGCTCTGAAGTGCGGTCCTAAGCAGAGGGAGCAGATGGTGGTCAGGAGCCCCAGTGGGCAGACACTTCTGAATGAAAGCCAAAGAGACATAAAGTTCTTCAGCGCAGTGTAAGAAACAATTTCCTCAAGCAGGAAATGGTGGCAAAGGGGGGAAGTGACCAAACTATCACTGGAGGTGGATGAACAAGGGCTGGATGGCTGCTTGGTGGCAATTCAAAGAGTAGATGGTGTAGTCCCCTGTCTTACTTTTGACATCCCGCCAGGCCCTGCTCCATGAACTAGGTAGGTTACCTCTGGGGGATGTGGTTTAAGGAACAAGCACCCACTCCTCAGAGCTCTCGAGAGACTCTGATTAAGACTGTACCTCCCAGACACCTAGCTGTGTGCAGAGACCCCATGTGGGCATTTGTACATATGGCTGCTCTGTTGTTCTGTCATTATCATCCCCAAGGGCCTCTGGCTGCTCACAAAGTCAACATCTCACCACACTGAGCACAGCGAACTTGTTTAATGGTACATTTTTTTTCCCCTATACCACATGGCTTCTAACAGCTTCATCCGGGGCTTGACTCATGAAGCAGTGATTGGTTCCAACTTCATGGTCAATCAAAGGGATTCTCCAGGATGATTGGGACTACCTGCAATTGTGCCTCGCAGGCTGACTTGATAGGCTAGGTCCGGGTAAAAAACAGCCTCGTCAGACACTTAGTAATGCTGCAAAGCACAGAGAAGTATCTTGGGGAAGGTATGGTGTGGAGCCCAGATGCAAAGGATCTTTCCATGAAAGCCTAGTGCTTCTATCCTCTGCCCTTAACACAGGTGAAATGACCTCCTTGGGTCATCCCCTATTCCTCAGCTCCGCCTCCTGTTGGCCCTGCCTTCTAAAGACCTCCAGAATCAGCCCATGGTTTTGTTGTTGTTATTATTTTATCACCTTATCACTTTCACTTTGGTCCAAGCCACCATCATCTCTCATGGGGCAATGTCAAGAGCCTCTTTCCTGCTTCCTCTGTATTCATTCCTGTCCTCTGTGTTATCTGTTCTCCTCACAGCAGCCATTGCATTCCTGTTAAGATGTAAGAACCTATCATTCATCTGCTCAAAACCTCCAAAGGCCAGGGATGGTGGTACATGCCTGTCATCCAAGAGGCTCAGGAGGCTGAAGCAGAAGGATCTCGAGTTCAAAGCTAGCCTCAACAACTTAGCAAGGCCCTAAGCAACTCAGTGAGACCCTGCCTCTAAATAAAATACAAAAAAGGGCTGGGGATGGGGCTCAGTGGTTGAGCACCCCTGGGTTCAATCCCCAGTGGGGGAAGGGGATTCCAAAGGCTGGATTCATCTCAGATGAAAAGGCATATAACTCACATGGCCCTACATGATCTGGCCTTTTCTGGGGACTCACCTTTTATGGAACCTGATAAAAAAATCTACTCTCACTTCCTTCAATCCCTGTTACCCCTTATTGGAAAGGCCTTCTCCCTGTCCACATAAATTAGTGACTCTATAACCCCATCCCACCAAGCACCCCTTCTCGCCACACCTGGCTTTCCTTACCCCAAAGCACTTCTCATCATTTGACCTAATATTTTTTCATGTATGGCTTTGATCTTCTACTAGAATATAAGGTTGGCTCATTTGTTCTCTGCTGCAGCCTCAGCACCTAGAACAGTGTCTTGCATATAGTAGGTGCTCAATATTGAATGAGTGGGTGATTTTGAGCACACCCCTGTGAACCCACACAAACAGTGCTGAGAGTCAATGGCCTCTGACTTAGCAATCTGTACCCCCTGGTCTCTAACATCACTAAATCTGACCTGCTGGATGCTGGGCCTATCCTCTGCCCAGAGAAGCTTCCTTCCTATCTTACCTGACAATCCTGACTTTGCATGTGAGGGTGCGTGTGTAGATGTGATACTGGAGTTTGAACCCAGGGATGCTCTACCACTGAGCTACATCTCCAGCCCTGTTTTAGTTTGTGTTTTTTGTTTATTTTTTCTAATTTGGATACAGATTCTTCCTAAACTATCAAGGTGGGCCACAAACCTCCTGCCTCAGCCTCCCGAGTTGCTGAGAATACAGGTGTGTGCCACTGCAACTGGAGGACACTCTGACCTTGCCCTCATGTTCTGCTTAGTGCAGCTTCCTGCCCGCCTGATCCTTCTTGCCAGCAACAGTGAATTCTCTGGCCTAGCATCATTCCCGGTGAGACCCAGGAATGTGGCCAGGCACCTGCCAGCTCATGGAGCTCCCAAACCTACAACTAGTCAGGCAGTCTTCCTCTGTACACTGCTGCCACCAAGGACACACCCATCAAAAGTACCTACTGACTTGCTCATGAGCACCCCAAGATGCTGAGAGAGAATAATTGGTGAAAAATTCGAAATATGTGCCCCTTGAGCCTCCCTTGCTTGATGAGAAACTAAAAGGATGAGCTCTGGAAGTAGATGGCTTCTTCCTTTGTCACACTGAGTTGAAGATGACACTTTGGAGAAGGACAATGCAAAGACCTGCTCCAGAGGTACAGAGAAAATCCAGATGGAAACAAATGCCGTGAGCTTGTCAGAGAGAGGGGATGCAAAAGGGCCAGGTGGCTGAGAGTTTGGGGCTCAGGAGCTTTGTTCCTGCAGTAGTGATAGGACACATGTGCCTAGAGGTAAGCTGTCACAAAATCAGGGGCCCAGCCAAAGACATCAGACTGCTTTGAGTGACCAGGATCACTGCAGTTCTCATTGTGGGCAGAGAGGGGAACTGAGTAGGTAAAGAAGGAGCAGGGAGATAATTTGCATTTCAAGAGTGCCAGCCACTAGCTGAGACACTTTGGGAGCATTGTTTCCCAATCACCCCCTCAGAATAGACATGATTATTTCCATTTTATTAATGGAAAAATTAAAACTCGGATTTGAAATTACATGCCCAGTGTTACAGCTAGGAAATGGCAGCCAGAAAATGACTTCTGACTCCTGGTCCCTGGATCTTTCTAGCAAATATATATATATATATATATATATATATATATATATATATATATATAT
This sequence comes from Callospermophilus lateralis, assembly GCF_048772815.1. Lineage (NCBI taxonomy): Eukaryota > Metazoa > Chordata > Mammalia > Rodentia > Sciuridae > Callospermophilus > Callospermophilus lateralis. The sequence continues at coordinate 52,988,048 of NC_135325.1, read as the reverse complement.
ATATCAAGAACACACTATGGAGTCTGCACTTGACACCTGTTATCTATTTTGCTCATTTCAACAGCCCTCCAATGTAGGTGGTGGTGTTCCTATTATAACTTAAGAAACAAGCCCAGATAGGTGAAAGGACTTCTCAGCTAGTGAGCAGTGAAGCTTAGTTTTAAATCAACTTCCAGCACATTCCAAGGTTCATCACTTTGTACTATATTCCTCAATAAATGTTAGGTTGAATGAATAAACAAAGGGAGCCAACTCCTGGGGGACCTTAAAGAAAATATTTGGCCCCTAAGGACAGGTTGGTCTCAAGTAGGGGCGAGAGCTATCTAGACTGGAAGGAAGGGAGGATGTTTGATGTATCCAGGGTATAGGATAAAGCAAATCTCAGTTTCACCAATGCTCTATGGAGCTGTCCAGGGTGGTGGGTACCAGGTAAAGGGCCCCATGTTAGGTTTAATGCTTTGGTGTTGCCAGCATTAATTTCTTAACAATTTCTTTCTTTCTTTCTTTCTTTCTTTTTGTGTATTGAGGATTAAACCTAGGGGTGCTTAACCACTGACCCACATCCCCAGCCCTTTTTATATTTCATTTTATGACAGGGTCTCACTGAATTGCTTAGGGCCTTGCTAAGTTGCTGAGGATGGCTTGTGATCCTCCTGCCTCAGCCTCCCAAGATGATGGGATTGCAAGCATGTGACACTGGTCCTGGCTCTTAACAATTTTTAATAGGAGCCTTTTTTGTGGTAGTACAGGTTGAACCCAGGGCCTTGCACTTACTAGGCAAGTGCTCTACCACTAAGCTACATCCTCAGCCTCAGGAGCCTTGCATTGCAAGTTTGCACTGGGCTCTATAAATTACATAGCCAGTTCTACTGAGAATCCTAAGTCTTAGAATGGTGGCCTCCCTCCATGCTTCCTGGTATTGGCTTTTCTCTCCAAAGTATGCATGATTTATGAGTAGCTTCTCTAAAGCACAGCTCTTGTGCTGTTGCTCCTCTGCTCAGAAACCTTCTATAGCTCCTTATTGCTCATCATCTCATATGAAAAAGCTTGGTTGGCCCAAAAAGCTTGCAGAACTCTCAAAGCCCCCACCCATCTCTTTTCTCAGCACTCTCTCACAGAGACCCTCTCCTTCTGCCCCCAACACGTCCACAGGCTCTTTAGGCCTAACTGGGTACTCCTTCTAGACCTTGGTGTACTCGAAACCTCCATTACCTGAACCAAGAGAAAGTGTCTAGGCACTAGGGTGAGGTAAATTCTGCCCTCCTCCAGGATGTCAGTACTACAAAGACAAGGATTTTTGTCTTTTCTGTTCACTTCTGTATCCATAGCATCCAGCACAGGGCCCAGCATCTTGGAGGTACTTAACAAGTAATAGCTGAATTACTGAATAAATAAATAAATTCAAGGCTCTCCACAATCTGTCCTCAATACACTCTAGGCCTAACCCTTATACACTCAACCAAGTGGAACAAGTCCTTGTTCCCCATGTACAACCTATGCTATTCCCACAATCTGCCATGCCCCCACTTCTAATAACCGTGTCTTGAAATCTAAGCCATTTTCAACACCTAACGCAAAATGCCATTTTCTCCATGAAGATTCCCCTAAACATCAGGCTGGCTGTGGCCTCTCCTTCTGGGCATTCCACAGTTATTGGCACTTTTCTTAAGACATATCTTGATTTTTGTGGTGTAGCAGGAGGACTTGGGAACAAATAGACTTGGGATCAAATCTTATTTCTGCTGCTTATGAGCTATATGATCTTTGACCTGTCATCAACTTCTCTGAACCTCAGATTCTTCAACTGTAGATTAAACTTAAAATAGCACCTCCCTTGTTAGAGTATACTAAAAACAGCACCTCCATTTCGGGGGTGTAGTATGAACTGAATGAAACAGCTTAGTGCCAAGCACATACAAGAACATCCTTCATCCTCCTCCTCCTCTTCCTCGTCATCATTATTATCATCAACAATAGTAACAATAATAGCAAGTTGTGTTAGAGGGCATTCTGTGTGCAGTAGCTTCCCTACCCACTGCGGGTATGTTCCAAGAAGTTCTGCAAATGTCCAAAACTGTGGATAAAACTGAACCTTACGTATACTGTATTTTTGCCTATACATATATACCTATGATAAAGTTTAATTCACAAATTAGACACAGTAAAAGATTAACAACTATAACTGATAATAAAACAATTCCAACAGTCTAGTGTAATAAAAGTTGTTGAAGTTGGGTGCAGTGGCACACACCTGTAATCCCAGTGATTTGGGAGGCTGAGGCAGGAGGATTGCAAGTTTGAAATAAGCCTCAGCCACAAGACCCTGTCTCAAAATAAAAAAGGGCTGAGGGTGTATCTCAGTGATAGAGTGCCCCTGGTTTCAATCTCAGTATCAGAAAAAAAAGTTATTTAGAACTTATGAATTGTTTATTTCTGGAATTTTCCATTTAGTCTTTTCAGACTCTGAGTAACAGAAACTATGGAACATGAAACCATGGATAAGAGATGACTAGTGTATCAGTACAACAACCCCATGAGGCAGGTACTATCATAATCATCCTCGTTTTACAAATAGAGAATTAGACCCAGAGATTTACTAACCTGTTCAAAGTCACACGGATGGAAGGTGGGGAAATTGGGATTGAGAAGCCAATCTGCTATTGACCAGCTTCACAGTTCCCTACCTCTGTCCCCCACTTCTATCCCCCGCCCAGTGTCTTGTGAATAGGTCTTGCCTCCCCAGAACCAAGACCCCCACCCCAGGAAGCAGCCACAGCAGCTCCAGAGCCCATCTCAGCCAAGCTCCACCAAGAGGGACTACATTTGTTCCAAATTACTGATGATTTGTTTTGAAACACCAATCATTTGTAATCAGAGGGGCCAGGTAGAAATAGATGCCTCTCTTTCTCTAAATGAAGCTCTTGGCTGGGCTTGCCCAAGGGATATCTTTTTTTTCTTTCTTTTTCTTGGCCCTGAGGAGGGCATGGTTATAGTGTGTTCTCAATGAGGTCTAAAGAAAAACAAACAAGGGCTAATTCAAAACTGGCGGTCTTGCTACCCGCACCATCCCATTCCCTTCCTCTTTGCCTTTCTTTCCACCATTCTGGTCTTGGGTTAGTGATGGTACAGTGATACCCCAGGGGGACTCTTAAGGGGTGCCATGAAACTCTACTCAATTTCTCTAAACAAAATGAATTTGAACCTGATTTTAACTGAAATGTTAATGGAAACCATATCATTATTGACTGAGGTGGAGGGGGGGCTAGAGGAAGGATGCTCAGAAAGTCCACCAGAGTACCAGGATTAATGGACTGAGAACACAGGTGACATGGGGAATGGAGGCAATTGTCTAGATGCAGAATCCCCAAATCGCCCTGACCTCAGCTTGGGTGGGGGCCAGTCACCAGACCACCCTCTGCAGGGATTACTTCCTCAGCTTCTGTCCCTTCCCACTGCCTGCTGCCACCAATCTCCCCTCACTCCCTCTTGAACACCAGATATTGACAAGGTCACTCTCCCAGATTATGTCAGGGGGCCAAACTCTGTTCTTTCTGTAGGTGAGGAAAAGGAGAAGGAGACCCAAAATCCAGTTGCATTTAGCTGAGCAGCATTTTGCCCCAGATTCCCTTCTCTGGATGGCTCCAGGTTAGGGTTGGCTACAAGAGAAATTTGCATAAGATCTGGAAGGCAGAAACACAGCAGCAGCCATTGGGCCCTGCAGGTTGACATAAAGGTGCTGTGGAAACTCACCTGCCAGCTCGATTCACTAGCAAAAGACAGCAGCCAATCTCACAGCCTATCTGGCTCCCCTAAATGTTCTTGAACTTAGACAAGTCTTGGGCTAGAAGCGTGTGCAGCATGGTGGCGCAGGATGCCAACTGCTTCTTTGGTTCATCCACTCAGTGCAGACCAGAGGCCATGGGAGACAGATGTGGTTTCCTGTTTGTTTTTCCTGTCTCCCATTTCAGTTACAGTTTTTCTTCCCAACTACCAGCGCAGTTCACCTACAGCAACTTCAGTCCCACCCACCAGATGGAGAGAATACTGCCTTCCACAGGCTTCTTCATCACTCCCAAGATGACGAAAATTCTAATCCTCATAATAAATTTCTTATTCCAGATCACTCATGGTGGTTCTGCTCCCCTGATCACACTCTAACACAGAGAGAGCTCAGTAAGTGTTATTTTATTATAGAATTTTGAGATTAGGAGTTTCATGGAATGAGACCAGTCTTCTTTTTTTTAAAAAAAAATTAATTTGTTCTTTTTAGATATATGTGACAGTACAGTGTATTTTGACATAGTATACATACATGGAGTATAACGTATTCTAACTAGGATCCCATTTTTGTGGTTGTACACATTCCTGTGGTTGTACATGATGTGGAGTTTCACTGTGGTGTGTTCATATATGAACACAAGAAAGTTATGTCTGATTCATTCCACTGTCTTTCCTATTCCTAACCCCTCCCTTCCCTTCCTTCCCCTTTGAGACCAGTCTTTAACATCTGTACATGTACTGAGGGGCCAGCAGAGCACCCACAAAGTTCTTCCATAGTTCCCTTAGTAGAAATAAATTGAAGGAAGGCTTGGACAGTTGGCCAGTCCTTGTAGTCACCTATTGTAAGCTAAATTCTAGAGAGAGCAGGATGGATGTGAATGTATTTAGATGCAGTTTGTCTGTAGTCTAATCTAAATGGATATAGAACATTACCAAATAAACAATAATGATTGATGGCCAATGATAATAAAATAAGTACAGTTAGTACTTCTTGAGCTTGTTACATGTATTCCCCCATTTTGTTCTCACTCTGGCTTTTAAGGTAGGTAGAATCTCAGAAGGAGATGAACTAGCTTGTTCAAGTTCACCCAGAATGGGATTCCAATGAAAGGGGTTAGACTCCCTAGCCCATGTAGGGTTGTAACTATCATTCCTGGCAGAGGCTTCCCTACCAAGAGACCTGCTGAGGGTACTAAAGAGTCACAAACAAACTCTGCCCTGGGGTTGCCAAATGTTGGGAGAGCTCAGAGACTGGTGGCAGAGAACTACAGGCAAGAAGCCAAGGTCCAGGGAGGTTTCCTGGTATGATAATAAGAACTAAGCTTGGCCTTGAGAGCTGAAGAGGACCATGCCAAATTCCCCAGGCTACAAACCTAAGCCTTCTCCTTGACAGTCCCTCTCTTTTGTCATCACTAACCTGTCATTGAGTCCTTTGGATGCTTTATTGGACATTAAACTTTAATCACCCTCCCTCTCTGGTGTCTGCTCCTCCTGGCCCTGTGGAACAACAGACCTTCCACACTTCTAACCTGATCCCTTAGCCCCATCTCTTCCTTCCTAGACTCCTGGCCTCCAGTTTTGCCTGTTCAAAATATTCACACTGAATTCCAGAACCATTTGTTCAAACTCAACTCTGATGGTGCCATGTTTCCTGTCAAGATATGACCACATCCCTATAATCCAGGGACCCATGGAATAAAATGCTCATATTAACACTGAGCCATAGCCATCTTTCTTATATGTGTCTCATTATTTGTCTCATTTTTCTCTGTGTGAAATTTTCTTTCCTTGATTTGTTATCTATATTCATTTGCCCTCTTGTTCTCTACATGAAGGTGTGTGTGCTTATATGTGTGTGTTTGTGTGTGTGTGTCCCAAAACTTACTTCTTGATCTCCTAGGATGTTTGTGTCTATGATGTCAACCTAAGGGTGAGTTCCAGGGCTCTGTTGCCAGGGAGTTGGAAGGACAGAAAAAACTAGAGCAGCAGTGGTCTCGAGGGCTGGGTCCATCTTTGAGCCTGGGGCATCCTCACAAAGGCAGCTCCAGGAGCTTGCAACCTGCCCTGGGGCTGCTACCTCATCCTGCCTGCAGCCAACAAAGCAATTGGCGCAGATGGCAATGACCCAGATGTAAAACCCAGCTGTGCAAATTAGCCCAAGGCCTGTAAGAAATTAGACGGGATCTAAAAGAGATCAGGCTGTGGAAAAAGAAAAAAATGTTAGTTAAAAGAGAAAATTCCTGCTCCCACCTCTGGGTCATAGATCACAGAAGAGATTCCTCAAGCCAGGACGGACTTCAAGGGGCCATCTGGCTTGGCCGCATCTCAGAACAGGTCAGGCCCAGCCAGTCAAGATAATGGCTGTCTTTCCATCTTTCAAGAACACAGGCCAGAGATTTTTTTCCCATGTCTTCCCCCAATACCTTATTTTTGGAATGTACCTCTGCCCTGGGAAAAAGTTTGAGGGAAAGCCCAGACCACTAGAGTCATTCATACTGGGACCCAAATATGCACTTTAACCTCAAATCTTTTCCCTACTCCAATGTCTTCCACATCACAAATCCTAGTATACTATTCACCCACATGCTCAGGCCAAATCCTGAAACTCTTCCTTTCTCTTAGACCCCTGTCCAAACCATGAACAATCTTGACAACTCCAACTCTCAACTTCATTCCTCACATGACAGCCAAACTTACCAGGATGGTGCAAACCACCATTGTGCCCATGTGGGACTGTGCACCACTCCATGAGTCTCCCTGTGTCAACTCTTGTCCTCTATAGTTCATTCTCCAAGGAGATGGAAAGATAAAACAGACCATGTTGCTTCTACACAAAATCCTGCTTTGGGTTTTCATCACATGAAACTCTGGCTTACAAATCCTGATGTCATTACATTGCATTCATTACATTGATGTCATTACACTGCTTCTCCCCTCCCACTCCTCTCTGGCTACACTGTCCCTTGAAAACAACAAACTCTTTCCTTTCTCAGGGGCTGTTCCCTCACTCTCCTTTCTGCTTAGTATGTTCTTCCCCCAAATCTTCACATGGCATAGCTTCCCCAGTTAATTCCAGTCTCTACTTAAATATCACCTCCTCCAAGTGGACTGCTTCAAGCATTCTGGTTAATATAACTCCTGTCTCACCTCTACACCACAGTATTCTAGTCTATAACCTGCTTTTATTTATGTTCAAAGCATTTACAACTGCTTGGCATTAGATTTTATATTTATTTGATGATTGGTTGGCTCCATAACTATTTCCCTGGTGCCTAGAACAGTACCTAACATTTTGTAGATAGATATTCAGTGGTAATTAAATGCATGAATGAAATCAGGTTGACCTACAGGCTTTGTGACTTTGAGGCAAGTCACTTAACTTGTTTGATTTTTAGTTTCCTTATCTCCAAGATGGGAAGAATTACATCTACCTTGTGAGCTATTGTGAGGAAGAAATGACATAATGGGTATAATGATCATTGTACCTGGCAACAGAAGTTACTGGTTATTAAAATAGCCAGTGGAGCTTTCACCAAATTTTTCTGGTTCTTTCCTTAGAGGAAGCAGAGAATAGCTACTTGCTGTTTCCTGGTTCAATAAATCCAATCCCATCCATCTTTGTGATGTTAGACATGGTGGTACAGGATGCAGTGGCTCAAGGATGACAGCTTCTTAGAATTCATCCAGGGCAGGAGTGAGCCACAAAGATTTTAAATCTTATGTATGCTAACAGAGCTAAAGAAAACCATAGATGAAGAACTAACAGAATCCAGGAAAACACTGTGTGAAGAAAATGAAAATGTTAATAAAGATAAATTATAAAAAGTAACTAAGTAAAAATTCTGGAACTAAAAATTATAATAACTGAAGTGCATGTGAGCCACACATACCCTTTTTCCTCTACTGAGGGGCCACAGGACAGGTGGCTAGGGTCTCTGATCAAATTTCATGAGATACCAGGAAGAGACATTTCATTGTCATGAAGAGCACAGAACTTGGAGTCAGAGAGACCTAGGGTCCAACCTCAGTTCTACTGTGTAACTCTGGACAGGGGATTTACCCTCTTTGGCCCCAGCCATTGTAGTCTGCCAGAAGGACGAAACGAGAAGCATATGCAAAGCACTTAGGTCAGTGTCTGGCCCATGGTCAGAGCTCCTTAAGTGGTAGCTATTATTACAAGTATTATCATGATCTCATCCACCCCAGTCTCTAGTCAGCTCTGCATTCCAACCATTCTCCAGAGCTCTGGCTCAAACTCTTAAAACCATCCCACTCTCCTGCCAGGAAAACCATCTCAGCTTCAGACTAGATCAAGTACATGGATATTTTGCCGTGCACAGAGCAAAAGATGATCGAGGGCCAAGATGCAAGAGCAAAAGATGATCTAGGTCCTTCTAGGACCAAGGAGATACAGATACAGCCTCCACAGTTTGGTGCCTAGGGGCAAGAAGCAAAGACCAGAATGAAATCAGCAAAATAGTAGAGTAAGCAATCCCAAACACACATTCTTCCACAGAAGCATTGAAAAAAATGCAAGATATATCAGTATTGACTTATCAGAACTCTGGAAAACAGGCAAAGTTATACAGCAACTAAGTAGATATTGCATCAAGAAAAAGGTCACTTTAAGATGATCCTGGGGGGCTCACGATGGAGTTCAGTGGTAGAGCACTTGACTAGAATGTTCAAAAACCTGGGTTCAATCTCCAGCACCACAAAAAATGCTCTTGGCTTTCAACTTACAAGGATATCTGTCAAAACACAAAATAGTGAACACAAAATAAACAAACTGAGACTTTAGTAACCACACATGATAAGAAATGCAGTCTTAAAAAAATAGTGTGCAAAAGTCATAGAACAAATGGATTATTGAAACCTTTAGCAACCAAGAATAGCAAACCATGGGAAAGGGGAGAATTTGATTTCCATAGTTATAACATTCAAAAGTCATGCTTTCAACAAAAATCTTAAAGTATATGAAGAATGTATGATCTATTTAAAAGGAGAAAAGTAAGAAAGCTCAGACATTGAACTTAACAGCAAACACTTTAAATCAATTCTATTTTTTCAAGATGGGGACTCACTATGTTTCCCAGGTTTGGAGTGAACTCACGATCTTCCTGTTTCAGTCTCCTGAGTAGCTAGGATCACAGGTACATGCCGCTGTACCTGGCTTCTTAACCTGGCTTCTTAACTTCTTAAATATGATCAAAGACCTAAAGGAAGCCATGGACAAAGAACCAAAGGTATTAAAGGAAAAATGTATAAACAAAATTAGAATATCAACAAAGAAAAAATCATAAAGGAACCATGTTAAAATTCAAGTGAAAAGTACAATAACTTAAAAATTCACTAGAGGGGATCCACTAGAGCAGTCTGAAGAAAGAACTTTAAGATAGGATCATTGAAAATATCCAATCTGGAGAGCAGAAAGAAAAAAGTGAAGAAGAAAAGTGACTAGTCCATGAGCCATGTATCTATCAAACAATCCAACATATTCATTATGGGAGACTCAGAATGAGAAGAGAAGGAAAGATAAAGGGGAGGAAAGGGTATTTGAGAAAATAATGGCTGACAATGTCTCAAACTTGATGAAAGAACCAAATCTAAACATCCAAGTTAAAAGAACTCCAAACTCTAAAGGAGAATCTTGAAAGCAGCAAGACAGAAACAACTCACAAACTCAACAAAGTGATCTTAGTAAGATTACTAGTTGCTTTTGCATCAGAAACCATGTGGATCAGAAGGCAGTGGGATGGCATATTTAAAGAGAATATCATGAACAACTATACACCAATGAATTAGATAATATCAATCAAATAGGCATATTCATAGAAATACATAAATTACCAAAATTGACTAAAGAAGAAAATCTCAATAACAAAAAAGAGAGAATCAGAAGTTTTTTTTAAACTCCTAACCAATGAGAGTCAGGAACAGATGGCTTTTTCACTGGGAAATTCTACCAAATATTTAATTTAACATTAGCATTCCTAAAATTCTTCCAAAAATTGTACAAGAGGAAATATTACCCAAATCATAATACAAGGGTAGCATTACTCTGATACCAAAGTCATATAAAATCTTAATAATAAATATAATACAAATAACTGGTTAATATCCCCTAGCAATAAACACACACACACACACACACACACACACACACACACACACTCTACTAGAAAATTAAGTCCAGCAATATATAGAAAGATTATATACATGACCAAGAGGGATTTATCTGAAGAGTGTGAGGGTGGTTTAATATAAGAAAACCAGCCAATAAAATATACCACCTTAATAGGAAAAAATAATTTTTAAAATCATCTTAACTGGTGCAGAAAAAAATGACAAAATCAAACATTATTTCATGATGTAAACACTCAGAAAACTATGAAGAGAAGTGAATTTTCTCAACATCATAAAAGCTGTCCATGAAAAACTCACAGATAACATCATGTTCAGTGGTGGCATACTGAAAGCTTTCCCCCTAATATCAGGATTAAGACCAAAAAAAATCTGTTTTCATTGTTATTCTACACTGAACTGGAAGTTTTAGCTAGAGCAATTAGTCAAGAAAAAAAGAAGTCATCCAAATTGGAAAGGAAGAAGTAAGACTGTCTGTTCTTGTAGGTGACATGATCCTCTATGTAGAAAATTCCAAAGAATCCACAAAAAAAGTTAATGGAGCTAGTAAATAAATTTCAGCAAGTTTGCAGGGTAGCAGTTCCACATGCAAAAATCAGTGATATTTCTCTACACCAGTAGTGAACAATCTGAAAAGCTTTTATCCTGTCCTAGAAATAAACTTAGAAGCTGAAGGACTTGCATACTAAAATTTATAAAACATTGCTGAAAGACATAAAAGAAGATTTAAATAAGTGGTGAAATATCCTGTTCATGAGGAGGAAGACTCAATATTGTTGAGATGTCAATACTTCCTGTCTCAGTCTGTTTGGACTGCTATAACAAAATACCATAGTAATTTATAAACAATAAATGTTTATCCCTAACAGTTCTGGAGGCTGGGAAATCCAAGATCAAGGTGCCAGCACATTCAGTGTTTGGTGAGGGCTGTTCTGTGTTTCCAATATGGTGCCTTGTTGCTGTATACTCTGGAGGGGAGAAATGCTGTGTCTTAACATAGTGTTAAGAATGGAAGGATGGGGCTGGGGCTGGGGCTCAGTGGTAGAGCATTCGCCCCTCACGTGTGAGACCCTGGGTTTGATCCTCAGCGCCACATAAAAATAAATAAACAAAATAAAGATATTGTGCCCATGTATAACTTTAAAAAAAATGGAAGGTGTGAAATCACCCATTCAAGCACTTTTATAAAATAGCAATCTCATCCATGAGATGGGTGCCCTCACGGCCCAATGTTAAAGGCCCCACTTCTTTACATTGTTGCACTGGGGGGTAAGTTTCAGCATTAATTTTGGAGAGTGCACAAACTTTCAAACCATAGCACTACCCAAAGTAATCTACAGATTCAGCTTAATCTTATCAAATTCCAATGACTTTTGTTTTTTAAAGATGGAAAAGCCAATCCTCAAATTTATATGGAGTTCAAGGGAGCCCAAATAGCTAAAAAAAATTCTTAAAAGAAGAAGAAGAAGAAGAAGAAGAAGAAGAAGAAGAAGAAGAAGAAGAAGAAGAGGAGGAGGAGGAGGAGGAGGAGGAGGAGGAGGAGGAGGAGGAGGAGGAGGAGGAGAGAAGAAGAAGAAGAAGAAGAAGAAGAAGAAGAAGAAGAAGAAGAAGAGGAAGAAGAAGAAGAAGAAGAAGAGGAAGAAGAAGAAGAAGAAGAAGAAGAAGAAGAAGAAGAAGAAGAAGAAGAAGAAGAAGAAGAAGAGAGAGGAGGAGGAGGAGGAGGAGGAGGAGGAGGAAGAAGAAGAAGAAGGGGAGCAATGTGGGAGAAAATGCACTTCCAATTTCAAAATTACTACAAAGCTACGGTAATCTCTGGACTGGGAAGGCAGGAGCTCAGGCGGGGCTAGGGCTCTAGGTGCCTGGTGTGCCCTGCTCCCAGAATGAGTCTCTCCCTCAAAGTGGACTGTCAGCACCTTTTCATTTCTTTTTTAAACTTTTTTTAGTTGTAGATGGACAAAATACCTTTATTTATTTATTTATTTTTATGTGGTGATGAGGCTCATACCCAGTGTCTCACACGTGCTAGACAAGCACTCTACCACTGAGCCACCAAGCCCAGCCCCCACCTTTTCATTTCTTGACTCAGTTTCTTGGCTGACATCTAACTGGGCTTCATACTTTTATAAAGATAGCCACAGAGAGACTCAGAAGCAGGCTTGTGTCTGCGCTTGGCCAGTAGATAAGGATAGGCAAGGTTCACCTCTTTGTCCCTCCCAAACCCCAAAGCCTACAGTCACAGATTAAGAGAATGCCATAGCCAAATGTGCCCTTAAAGGTCAAGGTCCACCCAACCCTACTTTACAGATGGGAAAGGACTACCTGGAGATGTGAAGAGAAGGACCCAAAGTTAATATAATAGTCCATCTCAGTGTATCATAGGACTACCGGCCCGGAATACATCTTAAATGTGCCACAGTTTTCCCACCAAATGCCAAATGTAATGAAGATATAGTCTCAACAACACCTCTAATGATAAGTGATTTTCTGGCTGAGACTTAAACACCTTCTAGTGTTCACTTCCTCCCAAGACCGATCTCTGTTTCTGGCCTTCTAAGAACAAGCAAGCTTGTGCAGAATGTAGTCTCCTCTTGTTCAGCAACAGGTGCACCTCACTGAACCCCTACAGAAAGACCTGTGGAAGTCTTGCCTCCCAATAGCCCTCATCCCTACTCTCCTCTCTGCCTCCTCTGGGCACCTCTTCATTTTGCCTGTGGCTGGAGTTTTGTTCCAATAAAGAAGCAAAGGGTTTCCATTTCCAGGAACTGGCTGGGTATATACTTTCCGAGCATCACTAACCTCTAAATGCAGCTGAATGGCTTTTTCCCCAAATCCCCCTTTGGGCAGAGACCAGAAATGGAAAACTTTCAGGGTCCTTTGGGGTATTGGAAGGGCCTGTATCCAGGGTGGCCTTAATTCAGACTGAACTCACAGCCCCATGCCTAGGATGGTGGAAAAAGATGTTCCAGAGCCCTTGGGCTCTGGAAATTGTCAGCACCTCCAGGGCACACCTTTGCTCTGGGAAGGGCCCCTCTCCACTCTCCTTCTGCACCATCTCTAGCTGCCTAATGCCCCACTTTCCCTACCCCCACCCCTCCCCTACCAGTGCCTTGATAACAAGGTCCATTGTCTATTGTAGTGTAAACCCCTCCATCATTTTACAGGTGGGAAATTGAGATCCCCAGACAGGATGGGCTGCTGCAGACGCATGGCTTTAGTACTTTCAGTTTCTCAGAAGCCCAAGACAAGCCATCCTTACTCCTTCCTAGCCTCTCCTGAATCCTTGGCCTGACCTACTTACAAACACCAGACAATCCTTGCCTTACCCAATTCTGTTACGCTGGGCTTGGGGAAGACCTAGAGAAAGCTCCAAGCCTTGGGCCCCAGGGAGGACCTGCTATCAGCAGGCCTAGTGATGCTCACATCATTATCATGCCCATGCCTATTTCCGGCCCATACATGTCTGCCTGTAGCTCTATGTGCCCGCCTCCACCCATCTGCCAGCCCACCATGAGGTCGCGCCAGTGCCAAGGGGCACATGGGGATCCACCCCAGCACAGCCCAGCGTGCCCAGGCCACCATAGGCCCTGGAGTCCCCACTGTCTCCAGTTCTGCCTCTGCGGCTGGTGGGGGTTTGGAGGTGGGGGAGGAACAGCAGGCTCTGCCCTCAGCCCGCTCTTCTTGCCCTGTCCTGCTCTCTCTCCTCCATCTCCCTTCTCTGTTCATGGAACTTGCTTATAAATCCTGAAAAACCCAAACCCCCATAAATTCTCAATTCATTCTGCAGATATTTCCTGTGTTGGGGTTTTCAGCAGCATCTGCTGGTTTGAAGTTCCCTCTTTATTTGTCCTGGGGGCACCATTACTCTCAACTTTAGCAGTTTTCCTGCTCTGTACTCCTTGCCAGACTCCATCGGAGGAAGAGAAAATTGGTGAAAGAATAATTATTATTATTGTTATAAATATATATTTCATTTTGGTTTCTTTTTTTTCCCCCCTCCAGGCCATGATGAGAATCCCAGGCAGGGTCTGGCAAGGGGATGGCTTCTTCGTGGACCTCAGGGTAGTGGACTTGCCCTGTAGGATCCTGGCATTTTGCCTTCCCGATAAAGGCATCTGCCAAAAGGCTATTCCCTGCTATTCTGCCCAACTGTACCCCGTTCTCCAGCAGCTTTCTTCCCACCAAAAACTCCTGGCTCAAGTTCCAAAGTCTCCAGGAAGTCTCCTTAAGCAAAAAAGAAAAGCTCCTCATGCATGTGAGGCATTTTCAAATACTTGAGCTTGATCATTTCTCACTGTATTCTTATAAGGCAGGGGTATTGATCCCATTGTACAGAGGAAGAGACTGAGGCTGAGAGAGAAGTTGGTGGTCCAAGGTGATTCAACTAGCAAGTGAAAAACCTGGTTTTTTTTTTTTTTTTTTTTTTTTTTTTGAAGCACTGGTGATCAAACTCAGGCCTTGCACATGCTAGGCAAGCACTCTACCCCTGAGTTATACCTCAGTCCCAGAGCTGGGATTTAAATCTGGATATGACTGGTCCCCAAACCAATCCTCATTCCATTTGACTACACTTTGTCCTCCCAGCTCCTGAAGAACTTCTTTTATGACCACAATCGAAACCAAGTTGACTTGGCTTGCTTTCTACTTGTTTCTGGATTTCATAGGACTATATAGGTTCTCAGAATTGTAGAGCATTACAGATTCATTCATTTAAGGACCTAATATACAGGGGGAAAATGGAGGCCCAGCGAGGGCATATAGGTGGCCCATAACACAGTGTTCTTCTTCATGAGATGTAATCCCCTGTGGACTGGAACCAGGCTTCTCTTACATTTCTTATACATGTCCTCACCATGTGTTTGCACACATACCCACACATATCCACACAGCCATTTAGGCACATGCTCACCACACTTGACACAGTATTCAACACAGATAACAAAAGAAACCATTAAGTGACAGTGACTACTGGGTTATAATTTTCTTACTTGATTGTCACAGCAACCCTATGTAATCCAATTTCAAGATGAGATCATTGAGGCTCAGAGAGGGAAAGCAACTTGTTAAGGTCACACAATAAAGAAATAGCCAAATCAGGATTAAAATCCAGGCTGTGAACGGCTATGGGGCCCTTGTCCTTCCCATCATTGTACACAGTCACTTAACAACAGCACCACCATGGCTTACAGTTATTGACTGAGTACTATGTGTGAAGAATTTTGCTAAAGGCTTTACATGAGCAATCTTATTTAACCTTTACAATAACTCTATCAGGTTTCCTATTTTACAGATTTCAAAACTGGGGCTAAAGGAGGATTTCCAGTTCAAAGCCAGCCTGAGCAATTTAGTAAGGCCCTAAGCAACTTAGAGAGTCCCTGTCTCAAAGTAAAATATAAAAAAAGGACTAGGAATGTGGCTCGGGGTTCAATCCCTGGAAACAAACAAACATTACTGGGGGTAAAGAAGGGCAAGAAAAAAATGACTTAAACATTAGTGGCTTTGTGGTGTGGTTTTTATGACAATACTGAAGGATGCCATGGAGTAACATCTTTTACTATGCTTTTTTCTTTTAATATTTTTTAGTTGTCAATGGGTCTTTATTTTATTTGTTTATATGTGGTGCTGAGAATCGAACCCAGTGCCTCACACATGCTAGGCAAGCACTCTGCCACTGAGCCACAGTCCCAGCCCCTTTTACTTTGCTTTTCATAGCATGATCATAAAGAAGGCCATTTTATGGGGGAAAAAAAAAAACCTAGGGCTTTGGTTTTCCCCAGGATATCTCTTAATAACCGGAATGTCAACTCATTATTTTGTGAAATCTTTATCTTGTTCTCATCCATGTTGACTTGCTCTTGTTCAGCTGTTAACTGGTCTAATTATGCCAGGTTCTCATGTGTCAATGGCTTTGCCAAGATGCCAACAGTTTTCCAATATCACTTTTGTTGATTTCATGAACTCCTGAACCTTTTCTAATATTTGCAGTCTTACTTTGCAAACTGGTTGGTATTAAATGTGCTCTTTACTCTCTAGTGTTTATAATATCCAACAATCAGAAAAGGCTGGTCTAGAGGCTAGGGTTAATCTGGGAGTAATGCCAGAGTAATTTTATAATTGGCCAGTTCACTAGTGACTGTCTTAATGGTCCTTGCTTTTCTACCCAGCCTTATGACTGCAGGGACTCAGAAAATGAACACTTGGATAATAAGGACTCCCTTGTACTACTTCAAAAAGCACTTGGCTCTTAATGAGTATTTAGTAATCAATAAGTACAGCAAAATATGGAAGCCTTGAATTTACTTCTCAGTTCTGGTGTGTTGCTTTGGGCAGGTTACTTTGTTACTTCATCTCAGTGAGGCCTGGTCTCTTTTTCTGTAGAATGGGGATATGGTAGTATTTTATTCCCAATGATACAGCTGGAGCAAAATTCACTCCAAATGATACAGTTATTTCAATCATGTCCTTTCCATTCCCCTTCCTAGCAATGGGCTCAGGGAAAAATATGTGGTTTAAGCTGGCAGAAGAGGCATGCGGGGAAGTCTACCTGGGAATCTATAGGGAAAAGTTCTTTCCTCCTGGGAAGACAAAATAGGTTCTGTCTTCCTTCAGGTGACTTGAATGCCTGGAAGTGATGGCTGACACTGTTGCAGGCATCACCAAGCATTAGGGGTACCAGACTTAAGATCAACTTTTTCAGCTGGGCACAATGGTGCATTCCTGTAATTCCAGTGGCTTGGGAGGCTGAGGCAGGAGGATCATGAGTTCAAAGCCAGCCTCAGGAACTTAGTGGGACCCTAAGCAACTTAGCAAGACCCTTTGGTAAAACAAAAGATAAAAATCAACTAGGGATATAGCTCAGTGATTAAGCACCCCTGAGTTCAATTTCTGGTACCAAAAAACCCAAAATCAAAACAAAACAGAATTTTTGCTGAAGATGGAAGAACAGAGAGATGGAAAGATTCAAGTTCCTGAAAACATTGTTGAGCCATTGATTTTGCCACGCCTGAGCCTACTCTACTCCTAGAATCCTTTTAATAAGATTACTAAATTTCTTAATTGGTTAGGTCAGTTTGAGTCATGGTTTCTCTTACTTGCAGCTGAAATCATCCTATTTTACCAGACTTTATAATAAAATAAGATAACCCATGTAAAGGGCTTGGCACCTTCTAATACTTTGAAATTAAATAAGATATATGGAATTATCTTGTGACTCTTTTATTTTAATATTTATTTATTTATTAAAATACTGAGGTTCTCTAACCACTGGGAACACCCCCAGCTCTTCTTTTTTTTTTTTTTTGATACAGGGTCTAAGTTGCTGAGGCTGGCCTTGAACTTGTGACACTCCTACCTCAGCCTCCCAAGTCACTGGGATTAAAGGTGTGCATCAATAAGCCTGGCTCTTGTGATTGTTTTTTAAGAGAAGGAATGAGGTACCAAATGCACCTCTCCCTACATACCCTTAGTGGTTAGTATTTTGCTGGGGTTAGAGTAGAGGGAAAGATAGAGAACCTCCGTTCTCCCTAGAACAATCAGGGCTTAATGTTTCCTAAGGAATTCAATGAGTTGATTGCAGTGTGGCTGTTTTGACATACCAGTTATGACAGAAAAGAGAGACTAAAGAAAATAGTAAGTTTTCTGCAATCTAAAACTTCCTGGTCAGGACCCAGTGCATCTGTAAAGAGTTCTAGAGTTTTCAAAGCAGGCCTCAAAAAGCAGAGTTTACAGAAACTGGAATATTTCCACTTAGAGGAGAGACAGTTGATGCCAGAGAAGAGTTCCTTCTTCAGTGTCACCATCTCAGAGAATAGCAGTGCCATCCATTAAGCAGCCAGGAGTCATCTTTGACACCTGTCTCTCTCATCACCCTCCACCATATACAGTACCACCAAGTCATCTTAGGAGACTCGATGAACTAACAGTGCCTGAAAGTGAGTGCTCAGTAGGTGCCTGGTACATATTAAGTGCTCCATAGGTGGCAGAAGCTATCATTATCACACAACATATCAGCCCAAAATGGGCATCACACTTATTTCCATGGTTCTCTCAAGTGTATTAGCACTGGTTGACATTCACAAGCAAATGAACCAGGACAAGCAAAAGAAAATACAGTAATTTGCAAAACTACAGGCCATTTGAATTAGTTCCACTTTAATCCTGTGAATTAAAAGCTGAAGAACTTGGAGGACCCTTCAAAGCCTGCCTTTGGAAGGAACAGCATTCTCACTCTTGATGACCTGACATTACCTTTGCCTGGTGACTTCCCTCCAGCTCCCTGCTCATCTCAGCCATATAGCCTTTGTAGCCCAGATGCTTGGACTCTGGTCTCATCGTAGCACAAGTGTCAATTTCCTCATGCTTCCATTTCTAACCTCCCAGCATCTCTGGTGAGTGAGATTCAGTTAGCTTGTAGCTGACTGGTGGAACCATGATGATTGACATCCTTCTCCCTCCTAGCAGGAGGCTGTTAGAAGCCTAACTATAGCCCTGCTCTACTACATGATGTTCATGCCTTGGCCAGATCCCCTTTTCCACCCACCCTCCAACTGCTGAAAATACTAAGAACTCAGATACCTGCCCTTGGCCAATAAGAACTATCAAATTCCAGGTTTCAGGGGAGGGCACATCTCCCCTTCACTGGGAGGGGGATAACAAGAGATTCATACAAGGATATCAAAGTCCAGTGCCTTCCTCAAGATGGGATGGTTCTTCAGTGTGATTTAAGCTCCAAAGCCCTCAAACCTGCTCTGATCTGACCAACACAAGAAAGTACCAGAGACCAAATCCTTTCTTGCTTCCTACCTTGATAGATCCCATGTCCCAAGTCCTTGCTTCACTTCTCAGGAACCTGACCTAAGACACTCACCCTCAGCTGGAACTTGTCTAGGGGCTCCCCCCATCCTCCTGAACAGTTTCTTTTGGAGAAATAAACAGAGTGCAGATCTAAAGTAGGAGCTGGCCTTAACCACACAGAGACCCCGACATGCACACCCCACTCCACAGGTTCCTGGCTTCTTACAGTTGGATGATCCACTTCAGGCAAAGACGCCCAAACCATGACTGTTCTGAGGACAGCCCATTATGGGGATAGAGAAAGCAGATTTCTGAGGCAATGGAGAAGAAAAATGTTCGAGACAGTTGGAGCCTCATGATAGCTCCTGGGGCCAGCCCCCTCTGGTGCTACACACATATCTGGTAAATCAATGTCGACCTAAGTACTGAAGATCTGACAGAATGGAGAGAAACCAGAGTCGATTCAGCAGAGATGAGCCATCCATCCACATCAGTCCAAACTTTCTTAGCCGGTGACATCCCTATGGTGTTGTCAGGACAAACCAGGGCCATCATCTGTCTCTCAAACCTTCCAACCATCTGACAATCTGCACCTCTCACTCAATAGAACATTATGCAAAGTTCACATTCAACAATGGTCTGTTGGTGTTGTAATTGACATCTAGATTAGCCTTAAGAAAGGATTTCCTGACATTAGCAGGAAAATGTTCAGTATTACCTAGAGTGGTTGGTTAATGTCATATTTCAAAGAATGAAAATGTGAGTAAGTAACTCACTGCCCCCCCTTTTCCAGTTTTAGCGACTTGACTCACAAAATTGATTCATAAAGATAATATCGTTAAAGAAAAAGTGCCTTATTCTCCAAATGAATGTTTTCAGAATGCTTTTTCCTCCATTCGTCATTGGCCATCTGTCTGCTTAATGTTTATTATTTAAGAATGACTCTCTGCTAGGTCTCCTGCGGCCCTGCTCTGTCTTCCCCACCCCTCCCTTCTCAGCTGCCAGTCCTTCATGGATCTAGGAATGATTCCAGTAAGAGGAATTTAGGTGAAACCTAAGGAATGACTTTCTGTGTTCAAAAAGATGGGAGATGCTGTTTTTAAAGAAAGTAATGCAATGAATTTCGAGGCATCCTGTCTAAACTTTGATCCAAAGCTTGAGCCTTCTCTGCAACATTTCTAGCATGTGCTCTGCCTAACTCATGTTGTGCACCAACAAAAATGGGAAGCTTGCCCTCTCTCGAGGCAGCCGGTTTTATGACAGCATAGCTTGGACTCTGAGAAAGTTCTATCTCACTATAGCTGTCGCAACTTAGCTCTGTCACCTAGGACCCCACAGAACCTGCCTGCTCCCCATGCCCTTCAGAAATCTGAAGTCTCTGAAGTCACATATCCAGGCCACAGTTTGTATGTACTTACATGAATATACCACAGTGAATTCCAACATCAAGTATTTACACAACTGGCATGGTAGTGCTAAGTGAGACCCTGTCTTTTACATAAAATACAAAATAGAGCTGGGAATCTAGCTCAGTGGTTAAGAGCCCCTGAGTTCAATCCTGGTACCAACCAACCAACAAACAAATAGCTACAGTTCCTCCAACTGGTTCTCATGGGACTTGGGTTCCAAGCTCCTCCCAAGACTCTCACTCCTTTGACCAGACACCAGTGTTTCTACAATGTATGGGGCCTCCAGGCTGGGCACACATTCCAGGGGTCAGAGAAAGGCAAGGCTGTGATTTACTTTATTTGGTCTCTTTACCTCTCTTGGTATATCCTAAGTTCATGGTAGCTTTCGGGGTGACATCTCTGCACAATGCTCTCTCCTTCCTCGGAAGGACTGGCTCTGCTGGAGAGGTCAGCTCATTGCTGGAATCATGGGGCCTACTCTGAGGCTCCATGATTGGTTGTCACGGGAAGTAAATGAGATAATGAACAGAAAATGCCTGACACATGGCAAGAGCTCAGTATACATTAGCTCTCTTTCCCCTTCCTCATTTCTCAGCCCCAGGGCCTGGCTAACAGCTGGGGGCATCTCCAGGCCTGTGTGTGAAGGAGAAGCCAATGGGTGGAGTAGCAGGACAGTAACCAGATGGCTCAGATTTCCGGGGACAAGCCTAATTTTAAATACTTTGCTCTGTGATCAAATCATGCATTAGGCAATCTGGCCTGATTTCTTAGCTTGAAAAGCACGATCACTAGAGTTGATGGTGACATAGTGGCAATGCTCCGGTATAGACCAGCAAGCTGAAGATGAGCAGCACTTGCGTTCTGGTCAGAAAATAATGTGTCCACCCTGTGTGGTGACATCAGGTGGTGATCTTATAGAAAGCGGTGACAGAGGGAGAAAAGCAGGACTCTTAAAGTTTGAGGCTAATATTAGATTCCCCTGGCAGTTACTGTGTATAATGTCCAAGGGGGGCATTTCAACAAGAGGGCTGAAATCTGACAATTAGGGTTGGCATTAGTTCCAGTTTGATCACAAATTTGCTGTGTGACCTCAAGCAAATTCTCTGGGTCTGTGTTCCCATCTATAAGATGAAAGATTTGAATTAGGTATCCTCTAAATGTCTTTATAGTTGGAAAGTTTCACGATTTCACTATGTGTATGTTGACATATCCTACAGAGTCTTTGTGCATCTTTGTTTTTCTCTGAACTGTCAGTCTATTTCTTTGTCTCTCCATCCCTTTTCTTCCCTTTCTCTGTCCCTGTCTCCTCCTCCCCCTGTCCCATCTCTCTCTCTCTCTCTGCAGGTCCAGCCACCTCTTCTCCCTCTCGGATATTCTGTCCTGCCTCATCAGTAAGCAGCTCTTCATCCCAGCTCTGGGTCCTCTCTGCCTCAGTGGCCCCACCCGCACTCAGGGTACCAATCTGGCTAACTACAGGCCTGAAGAAGGGGGGCTGGGCAAGTGGAATAGTCCTGACCCTCACTGCTTACCATGGTCCTCTGCTGCCACCTGTCGTTTAGTCTGGAATGGCACTGCTCTGGGGGCTGCCTGGTCTTATAGGGGCCATGAATGCTGCTCCCGCCAACAGGAATCCATTACATGCAGTGTCCTGCCAGGCCTGATTTAAAGCTCATCCTGTAATCCGTCTTGCGCCCCCTCTGGGCCTGTCTCCGGTTTCCTTGCCTGTGAAATGGATGGAAGTTGTCTTCAACTCTGGCAGAGATGGGTGAGGAGTAGGGGCTCCAGGGATACCTAGCTTTGCATCCTGCCCCTGCCCTTGGCCTGCTGGATGACCTGGGGTGAATCCTTCCTCTTCTTTGGAGCCTATGGTCTAAAGTGGATGAGGTGGGGAAACACAGTTGAGAGAAAAAGGATAAGATACAGTACTGTCTTTCAGGCAGGCAGTAGGTGACTGAGAAGCTGGACATCGACATGCCCACTGTGTCTACAAACCTTTGGCTAAGGCCACACCTCCATCTTAGTAGCCAAGCTTTTCCATTCATTCATCCATTCACTTACCCACTCATTCATTCTACCAAGCCACCCAGTGCTGTGGGAAACAACACTCATCAGCTGAGAATCTGGCCTTCTCTCTTCAGTTCTACTACTGATTCCCTAACCTGGGGCAAGCCTGTGTCTCTCTCTAAGCCTCTCTTCCCTTCTCTGTGTCATGAAAGGGTTGGGGCAGACCAGAGGAAGTTGAAATCCCCTCCCTCATCCTACTATTCTCAAATGATGATTCTCCAATTGCTGGTGTCCTGCCAGACATGCTGGGCAATCAATTACATGCCCCCACTCGGAGACTAGGAATGTCCTACCTCATACCCCCCAGAGTTCTTCCATCCACTCCGTAGACCTCTGGATGGCCTTTGCAACACCCACCCCCAACAGTCAGCCCTTGCTGAGTCCCCTTGCCTCCCTCTAGGGCACGGTTCTAATGCCAACCATCAGATCACACGTCAAGCACAGGACTAGATGTTATTTAGCCCTGCTCATTTGGGGGCATGAAGATCAGCAGTCCTTGGCACCAAAAAGTCTCTTTAGACTTCCTCCTGGCAATGCCAGTCTCAGGGTCCCTGGAGGCTTGAACTAGGGCCAGGATAAGGGCTGGAGCTAGACGGAGGCAGACACAGTGTCCCAAACTCCTTTCTCAGGTTTTAAATCCACTGATACCCCTGCAGTGCAGCATTGGCATTTGAAAACAAGGTCTTCAAGGGGTGCTAAGGATCTCATCCTGGGGCCCTTGGCTTCCTGGCCCAAGATCTGCTCCCAGAAACCCAGTTAGCCTTAGCCTCTCAGCCTGGCTGCATAGCCACGGGCAAGATGCCATGCGCAGAATTGCAGCCAGGTAGCAGCCGCCCAAAAGGAGCTGCCTGGTGGTGTCTGGGAGCTGTTCCTCATCTCCCAGCCCCTTCAAACCCCCCCACCCCCAGCCGCCCATGAGGGAGGTCCTGCCCACATCTGCTGCTGGCCGTCACATCTGCAATGGATTACTGGGCTGGCCCTGGCTCAGGCTCATCCCAGATGTGGATTCCCCTGGAATGTGCCTTCTCTCTAATTGTCCAGCCTCTGAAGGGTCTTGCCCCCCCTCCTCTTTGTCCGCCCCTGCTGCACCCCAGCGAGCACACTGAGGCCTTCCTCCTTTCCCACAGCTTGTGCCGGAACAGCCACAGCCGGGACCAGGGCCAGCCCGGTGGGGGGCCGCACTCTCCTCCAGCCTGGTCCACGGGGCTGGGGAGCGGGAGGTCTCAGCCCATCCCCCTTCTTTTTTCCTGGGGCCAGGCACTTGGGGGCAGAGGGAGAAACTCTGGAAAACTCACTAGAGGTGAAAGAATTTGGCTCTGAAGTGCAGGCTCCCCTAATCCCTGGCCCTTCCTGGGAATGCCATTAACCTCCCCAGCCCCACTGATGGAAAGAACAGGTCTTCTCTGGGGCCAGGCCAGCTCCTAGGAGGCTCCCAAATGACAGCCTGACTGGGCAAAAGTGGGTCTCTTGGGTCCCAACCCACATCTTCAGGTCCCAGCAGTTGCAATAGCCTCCCAGGTAGTGTGTGGGATCTGGTCTCTGTAGGTTTAGGTGGTCCTTTGCAGGGCCTCCAGAGGAATTTTTACAGCACAAATCTTAGCCTGGACTTTGGTTTTGAAACTTAACTCTGCCACAGCCTGGCTGTGTGGTCCTGGGCAAGTGACTTCACCTCTCTGAGCCTCACAATCCTCTGGAAGAAGATACCACCATCATTATCTGGCTGAGTTGTATTGAGTGCATGCTATGAACTAGGCTCTATATTAAGTACTTTACATGTCTTACCTCAGAAAAGGCCCATGAGCAAGGTGCTGTTATTATTTCTGTTTTACAGGTGATCAAACAAAGCCATTCAAAAGTCATATAACATGCCCAAAGTCACAGAGCTAGTATGTGTTAAGGCCAGGATTTGAACCAGGCTGGTTGACACCTGAGCCTGCAGACAGGGATTTCATTTAATGAAACCTAATATAATCCCCATTAAGGCCAGGCACAGTGGCACACACCTGTAATTCCAGCAGCTCAGGAGGCTGAGGCAGGAGGATCATGAGTTTAAAGCCGGCCTAAGCAACTTTGCGAGGCCCTGAGCAACTCAGTGAGACCCTGTCTCTAAATAAAATACACAATAGGGCTGGGGATGTGGCTCAGTGGTCAAGTAAACCTGAGCTCAATCCCTGGTACCAAAAAAAAAAATCTCCATTATTAAAAATAATACTTCCAGGTTGGGGATGTACCTTAGTGGTAGAGCTCCTGCCCAGCATGTGTGAGGCACTGGGTTCCAACTTCAGCAACACATAAAAATACACTCATCACCTCCTTGCTTAAAAATAGCTCTCCAATATTTACAAGTTAAAGATCATATCAATGGAACCTAATATAATCTTGTTATTATTAAAAATAATACACTGATCATCTCCTTGCTTAAAAACCAATAGCTTGATAATAAATATCATCTCAATGGAACCTAATATAACCTGTTAATACTAAAAACAATAATTGGATTATCTCCTTGTTTCAAAAACAATAGCTTCCCAATGCTTACAAGATAAAGTTCAATTTCCCCAGTCTGGTCTTTAAGGTCCTTCTGAAACTAGTTCTGATACGATCTTTTAGCCTTTGCCCTGACCTCCTTTCCTCAATTTGAGACCTTGTTTCTGTTTCCTCTCATTTTCATTTGATGATCTGAGTCTGTGCTGTGGTGCTCTCGGCCTGGAAACCCTTTTCCATGTGCACCTGCTGCTCTCCTACTCATCCTGCAAGAATGAGGCCAACTGTCGGCACCCACAGAACCCTTCTTCCACAGCTGATTCCTCTTTGCACCATAATGTTTTGTCCATGTATCAACTATGATGCATTTTATGTTGTATTCTAAGGGGCAAATCTCTTCCACTCTCTGGGCCTCAGTGACCCCAATGGATGGCTCCTAAAAGCCCTTTTAGATTTGTTTTTCTGTGACCTACAAGTCAATACCTGAGAAGACTCTGGGCTGGCCTTGGCCCAGCCAACAGTGTGGGGAGGCCATACAGAAGAGAAGAGAGGAGAAGAGAAGAGAGGAGAGGAGAGGAGAGGAGAGGAGAGGAGAAGAGAAGAGAAGAGAAGAGAAGAGAAGAGAAGAGAAGAGAAGAGAAGAGAAGAGAAGAGAAGGGAAGGGAAGAGAAGAGAAGAGAAGAGATGTCTCCGGAAGGAGAGACAAGATCCTGAGTCCTGTGATCACTCCTCTCTTTCTCACCTCTTTCCTCACCTTTCAGAAACCTCTTGAAAATCCACTTCCTACCAATAGTCTTTCCTGCCCCTCTAGCAGTACCAGAAATGGCTCATCCATTCCACAACGCACTAAGCCAGGGACAGCTGCAACCACTAAATCTACCCTAGGACTCATCAGCTACTATAGTTTGTTCTTTGCACAAGGGGTGGCCCAGCTAGGAATCTTCGCCCAGGCATCTGTTTATCTGTATGTCCATCCATATTTCTGTCTCCTCCAGCTGAGTGCAGTGGCACATGACGGTAATCCCAGCGGCTCCAGAGGCTGAGGCAGGAGGATCCCAAGTTCGAAGCCAGCCTCAGCAACTTAGTGAGGTGCTAAGCAACTTAGTGAGACTCTGTCTCTAAATAAAATACAAAATAGGGCTGGGGATGTGGCTCAGTCATCGAATGCCCCTGCGTTCAATCCCCAGTACCCCTCCAAAAAAAAAAAAAAAAGATTGTTCTCCTCCAACCGGAAAAAGAACCAGGCACATCAGAGCCACGGGTGTGGCTTTGGGGTTACCTGGAGCACTGATCCTCTTGGTTCCCCAGTTGGGGAGCAACAGCTCAGAGGACTTGCCCAAAGACCCCTAGCTAATCAGAGGAAGGGCTACTAATTGATCTCTCCTCATCTAATTCTGTATTCCCAGCCCTTAACCCCTCACTTCAGGGTAACCCCTGTGCTGCTTGGGTTGGAGTCACAGAGCGGGCTGAACAACCCCAGTTCAGCGAAGGCTCTCTGGAACCTAGGTCAGCTTAAGTCACCCCTGCTGCTTCTGGCCATCTCCTCAGTACTGAGGCCTCCACAGCACATGGCGTCCCTGCTCCCCCACTTCCATGTGGTGTGGAATGTGTCATTTCTGTGGTCTGTGTCCCATCCCTCTCTCCTAAAATAAATGACTGACTGACAGATCCACTGGCTGGCTGATTGCCTAGCTGGTCACGGCTGGTTGACAGACAGATGAACTGTTTGGTTGTCTGATTGACTGACACTGTCCTGCCGGCTAATAGAGACCGACAGTTGATGGACAGGCTGACTGACAGACAGACGAGCTGATAGACTGACTGACTCTGGAAAGACCCCAGAGGGTCCAAGAACACCAGCACACCAAGGAGAGGGGCAACACACCCTGAGTCCCTCAGCAAGGCTTTTGTCAAGACACCTCCAGAAGCCTGTCACCAATGAGAACAGGAGGGAAGTATGGAGGGGTGGGGGCACAGAGGGGCTAATAGAAACCAGATGTGCTGCCGGCCTGCCTCAGTAGGGGTGCTTCAGGTGGGGACCAGACCTGGCTCCTGGCACCAGGACATTTCTGGTGGGCACCTTGCAGAAAAAACAAGAAGGAGCCAAGAGGGCTGGACCCACAGAGAACCTTCCCCTGAGCGTGCTGAGCCTCACCAGGCTTGCAGTAAGAGGAATCTCATCCTTCTCCCTGCCATATCCTCCATCCAGTTGACATTTAAAAATAATAGACGCTGTCTGGCTTTTTACAAAAGAGCGGGGCCCTTGGTAGGCTCACAGGATTTCGAGCTGGTTCCTATTAAGTTCTTTGCAATTGGAAGGCACTCCATTTCTCAGGCAAGCCCACATCATTTTGCTGACAAGTGGAAGTGTGTTTGGGAGCTGCTTTCATATTTCTCAGGGTTGGTCATTTCATCCCTTCATGTCTGTCACTGCACTCCTGGGACATATTAGAGGCGGAGAGATGGGGTTCCTTCCATCCCTCCTTTCAGACCTTCTCTAAAGAGATCCAGTTGCCCACAGGGAAGAAAGCTCAGGCCCTATGGGGGAAGGCCTGGGGTGAGTCTCGGGAAGCCCTCTGCCCTCTGTGGTCTTGCAAAAGGGGCTAGCTGGGCCTGCAAGAAAGGCCCCTGGAATCTGGGAGTGCAAGGGAGGGAGGAAATCCTGCTTCCAGACTGCTGGGTCCATGGTCAGTCTCACATAATTGTAGTCATAACAAACACATTTGAAGCTCACAGGCCTGTGCAAAACAATGTGATTAATAAGGGAAGACATAAAGCAAATTAGCACTCCAGACAAGCAAATTGTTTTCAGGGCCATGGAGCCAACCAGAGGCCAGGCTGCCCGGCTGGCCACCTCGCACCCCACCCCATCTATGCCTGCCCTACCAACTTCTGGTCTTTCCCATTTATCTTCTCATAGCAAGGGCAAATCTCTGACCCACAGTCTAGGCAGAAAGAAAGGTAACAAGAAGGGACAATGCCATGAAAAGTTTGCAGTGAGGCACAGTGGAAAGGTCTTGCCTGGGAGTTAGGGGACATGAGTTCTAGTCCTGGCGCTGGTGTGGATCAGTTCTTTGGCAGGTTAACAGAACATACATTTTCACTCAACATGAAAAAGATCTTTGCAGAAGTGTGAGCTGCCCAAAGGTGAAATAGTGAACTCCTACACTGCAGGTATGCTAACAGAGCTTGGGATGGCCATTGAGATGTCATTGAAAGAGTTCAGCAAAAAATAAGGAAATGGGGGTGCCTCCTTCTCAAGCTGGTTCTCTGGCTCTGGAATCTTAGGCAAATCACTTGAATCATCCGAATCTTGAGTTTCTCATCTGAGGGAACAATAAAAGGAAAAGCTCCCAAAGGATGCTGTGTGCAAGTGCTATGAGAAGGACTAGAGAAGCCAGGCATGGTGCCACGTGCCTGTAATTCCAGTGACTTCAGAAGCCAAGGCAGGAGGATCGCAAGTTAGGGGACAGCCTCAGCCATTTAGCCAGACCCAGTGTCAAAAAAAAAAAAAAAAAAAAAGTCGCACTCAGAGTGTGGCTCAGAAGAACTACAAATCCATAAGGGATGATCCTGGGAGTCATCATGTCCCAACCCCATGATGTTGGTGGTTCTGTACTACAGGGGGAACAGGGAGCCTCCCAGTCCAAACCCTTCCGCATCCCCCAACTTTCCCCAGCCCCTAAGCCCAGCTTAGACTGCACCTCATCTCTTCATCTTGAGCGACTGACTTCCTCTGACCTTACCTCTGAGCAGCCACAGATGGTGGCATTTGCAGAATTCACAATTCAGTTACCTGCTGTTTCTCTAATGTCATCCTGAACTGTTCCTAAATGTTTTCATGATTGCTTACCTCCCTCCTCGTCCAGACTGTATTTAATTCTTTAGTACACACTTTGTTCCAAAAAGTATTCAAAGTAGAAACCAGACTGTGAGCTCCATGGGGGCCAGGACTGGATCTTTCGCATCTTGAGCAGAGCAGGCATCCTATCAGCCAGGGTAGTAGATTGCACACACCGGAAACCAGGCCAGCTTCCCTACTTCCTCCTATTAGAAGGGCATAGTTCACAGACTCATGCAGAGGTTTGAGATGCTTGAATAGGGGTGATGAGGTCCAGCCAAGATCCTACACTAGCAGCAGACTGTTACATGTTGTCATTAACACTACCTCCTCTGGACACTTGCCCTTGTGCCAGCAGACTCTCGGCTATGCTGTAGCTATCACATGTAATCTCTTGCCATAGGGTGGCTGTGTTTAGGTCACAGGAATGTGTCTAGCTATATGTCTATATCCTTTTGGATGCTGTGCTACTCCTACATACCCTCAAACAGGCCAGGCACTCCATTCTAGTCATTCACCATTGCCTCCTCCTACAGTAGTTGTGGGCTGGGTTTGATTTAGGTGTTGGCAGAGGTTTTCAGAGTCACCTCAGGCTTCAGTCTATACTGCCATTGTATCCTGTATGGCTGTGGTCAACTCCTCTAATTTTGCTTCACAACAAAGCTGGGTTCCTATCTCAGAGAAATCCTCTATGAACCTGTCAATGGGACATTGAAATGAAGAATCCCTGTTCAGCCTCGGTCTGTACTCACCCACCCTCCTCTGGACTTCCCACTCTACCAGACCTCCCTTCAATTCTTCAAGCTAAATACTTCATTATTTATCCATCTATTTCCAACTTCACTTCATCCTTTGGCCTTGATGTATTTTCCTACTTTCCAACCTGGGGCATCTTGACAAGAAATTCTGACTCTATTCCAGCAATATTGTTCTAGGCTGCCTCAAGGAACTCCCACCACACTCTCACCAGACCTAGGGAGCCCCCTACTCAATTGCAAGGCTCCATTCTCTATATGAATCAGCTTTCCTTGGCCACACTCCACTTGGCTACCAGAGCAACAACTACTGAAGCCTGGTGACCTGTTAGGAAGGATGGATGGTGGGGCGAGGGCTGTTGATTGGTGGTTCAACAGTGACTGCTCAATTGGGGTCTGATGTTCATGGAATGATTATCATAGTTTGTTTCAACTTGTACCTTTATCTGTAGCCCCATTTGCCTTGGAGAATAAGGTTTGAGATGGTTGAGAATCTATTCCACAGGGAAATTCTGGAGAAGTTCTGTAGGTGTGAGTCCTGTGCTGCCCAGCATTGGGTTGGACTCTAGCCTGGGGTTCTTCCTGATTGGCTGGGGTTTTATCCTTATTCAAAGTAGCTCATGAGTTCCTAACTCCACTGCCTCAGTATAGTTGCCAGACAATCCATATGCCTCCCAACAGCTAGCTCTACGTCAACACCCAGGACTTGAGTTCTTGTTTAAAACATAAGCTCACTTGTCCCAGCCTACCTTAACCACTCATAGAAGCCTCAATTTCAGTCTCATAACACCAGGTAATTGTATCCCAGGGACAATTCCAGAAATCAATTCTGATTTCTTGGTAGCATTTAGGAAACTCAAAAACTCTCAAAGAAAAATAAAAGTATTATTCTGATGAGTTAGCCTCTAGAGCTTTAATTTCCCAGTCACTTTTGGTTTCAAAATTATTTTAAAAGTGACGGACTTGTGGCAGAGCCAGCCAGCTGTTCAACAAAGATTTTTACTTTCCTTCCATAGTATAGAATTTTTGCTGAGAACCAACAGCCCAGCCATGGTATCCATTTCCCAGTGTTCTTGCATAGGTTAGGCCACGTGGCTGGCTTTATTGGCAACAATAAGCAGAAATGATAGGCTGAGATAATTATGTATTTGTGTGCCTTCCTCATATTCTCTTCCACTTTTCTTGCAACCTTGAGGCCATTGTTGAATATGGCAGCATTATCAGATGAATAAAGCTGAGTGTCTGGATGACAACAGGGAACAGAGCACCCATACTCTGAAGACCACATTGGACTGATGTGAGATAAGGTCTTGCAAAGTTTGTGAGGCTGGCCTCAAACTTGAGATCCTCCTGACTCAGTCTGCTGAGTAGCTGTGGTTACAGGCATGTACCACCATGCCTCACTGATGTTAAACTTTTATTATGTTAAGCTTTTGAGATTGTGAAGTTGGTGTTACAACAGTTAACTCACCCTGACAAATACCTTGATCCAAACATGCAGCCCAGTGTTGTCTCCCATACCCTGAGGCTACTGCTAAGAGGCTACTGCTTTGACCCATGCTGGATTCTTTGCAGAGCTCTTAAGCTTGCCTCTCCATAGCTTACATAAATAGATATTCAATAACATCACAAAACCAGATCTTTGGATTTTATCTCTGACAGGTGGCCAAGAACTTGACACATGCTTCCCCAGTACTTTCTCCACTCCAAATGACTTATACTAGTCCTGCATCATCACTGAGGAATGTTTCAAGACCCTCAGTGGATGTCTGAATGTTTAGACAATACCAAGCCCTATGTATGCTAAGTTTTTCCTATAGATACATACTGATGATAAAGTTTAATTTATAAATTGGGCACAGTAAGAGACTAGCAACATTAACAATAAAATTGAACAAATATAACTATATACAGCATTACTATTCTTGCATATTAGGGCTCTTATTCCATAAAATAAGGGTTACTTGAACACAAGAGCTGTGATACAACACATCTGATAACCAAGTTGGCTACAAACTAACAAGGGGGTAGTATACACTGTGTGTGTACACTGGATAAAAAGGATGATTCATGTTCCAAGTGGAATGGAGTAGGATGGCTTAAGATTTCATCACATAGTCAAAACATCATGCAATTTAAAACTTGTCAATTGTTTACTTCTAGAACTGTCCATTTAATATTTTCAGATTATGGTGAACAGCAAGCAACTAAAACTGGAGGAAAAATCATGGATAACTATACCCCTAAATCAATTACCAAACATGGACAAACAATTTTCGGCCTTCAACTAGTGTCCCACATCATGAACAGTACCCTACAAGCTCTCTAAAATGCCTCCTTGTATAGTCTCTAAAACATTTTTTAAATCGCATATTCTTTTTTTCCATAGTTTTTATCAGTGTATTGTACATAGTGATGGGATTTTTTGTTACATATTTGTATGTGCACACAATATAACAATATAATTTGGTCAATAAAAGTACATATTCTTTATCATATTTGAGCTACTCCTCAAATTACTTTCTCAGGAAGTGGTTTACTGCCACTTCCTGAGTCACTTTACAGCAGACTCATCGCCAAACAGCCCACAAGACCTCAGAAGTTTGGGTACCTGGTAGCATACAACACAGGCTGTATCTCTTGTTTTGTCACCTGTCTCAGATCCCTAAGCCTCACAGGCTCTAATGTTTATTTGGCTCTTCCACTCAATCCTACCATATCCCTTATGGTATATGGAAGACATCTCTCCAGGAAAAAAAAAAACTAAAAAACTGATGCCTTCTAAAAATTGTATATCCATGTCTAAATTCCTGAGGAAAATCTTAGGCTTGAACCAGCCTAGAACAGTCTCAGTGCAAATAGTTCCAGTTCTCCAGTAAAGCATCCATTCCCAAACATGACCATCCCCGGGGACTTTAGTGCCGAGATGAGACCACTGCTGTCTCCAGCACAATATTCTCCTGATGGAAGGTAGCCTCAGCATTACTGCCTGCACTCATCCACTTTGTCTCCAGCTTCAAAATCATTCTACTAACAATTTAAGGGTCACAGAGACCCACCTTCACTCAGTTCTTCAATATGCTTTGCTTTGGATGCAGCTAGACTCTTGTGTCATACTTTAACAAACCTAGATGAGGCCCATCTCCTGACACCCCTGATGTAACTCCCTTATTATACCCTTTAACATCAGAAGAGTTGGCTAGTACAGTCCTTTTCTGGGGGAAAAAGTCCTACTATTACCTGATCAATCACACACTGAGAGCCCAGAACAATGTAAAGAATAGGTCTTTACTCCCAGCTCCTCTTGCCTATTTCGATCTGGAGAGTGGACACTCCCTCTCTGTCCCTCACCCCCTCCTACCACACCTCCCTTGGATTAGCTTCTCTATCCAAATCAATGGCCCAGGCAAGCCTTTGTTCTCCCTTTTCAGGGCCACCCACAGAGTTGCCCTGTCTTGGTTTCTCCATGATCCTCTTCTCTGACACTCCCTCTCTCCTCTTATCCATACCAGGCTCCTTGTCCTTTTAAATTCCCCTTCCCCTCAAGATCCATCATTTTTTCCTTCTCATCCTGAAGCTTGGGCTATCCATCTACTTTCCCTGCCCCTGGATGGGGCTTGAAAGAGCTTTGGACCCTTGCAGGTATAAAGGGAGTTGGAACTCGCTGATCCAGCTTCAGGGTCAAGCACTTACAAGACAATTAAGCTTTTCATACTGACAAGAGTGACCACCTCTTAGTGTGCCCCCATGTGTATTGCTCCTAAATAATCTCCTATTGATTTGCTTCCCTTTAAGTTGCATCACAAAAGTTCCCCTTCTTTTATCCCAGCATGGTGTGTTCTGGGCCCCAGGAAGGGTATAGGGGCAAAAAACTCTTTTAGCTACATTGGGTAGCCCTAGTCATGGGATATTACTATGGATTTCTTCTCAACTTCTCCAGACTTCAGTTCTACCCCATCGCCATCATTTATTCCATTAATTTATTGATCAATCAATGTATATAAAAACCTCACTGTTCCAGGCCCTAAGCAAGGTGCTGGGGATACAGAGACAAATAAGAGGTACATCTTACTCTCTGCTTGCTCCCAGACCTCTTTGAGAGACCTGCAATGGAAACAGATGAGTACAATACACTGCTCTCAGTTCTATGACAAAAGAAAGCCACAAGGAATGAGGTAACAAGCCTAGTGCATAGTTAGAGAGGACTTCCCAGCAGACAGGGTAACTGAGCTGAGGCTTGCAGGGGCTGAGAGATAATCCAGGTCGCTGTGATTTGGTTGTGAGATGTCCCCCAAAAGCTCATATATGAGACAATGCAAGAAGGTTTGGAGGAGAAGTGATTAGGTTATAGCCTTAACCCAATCAGCGAATTAATCCCTAATGGGATTAACTGAGTGGTAACTGGAGGCAGGTGGGGTGTCGCTATGAGATAAATGTTTATCTGGCCAGTGGAAACTCTAGCTGCTTCCTGGCCATCCTGTGAGCTGCTTCCCTCTGCCACACTCTACTGCCATGATGTTCTTCTGCCTCACCTCCAGCCCTGAGGAATGGAGCCAGACTTCCAAGGACTAAGACCTCTGAAACTGTGAGTCCTCA
Organism: Callospermophilus lateralis; assembly: GCF_048772815.1. Lineage (NCBI taxonomy): Eukaryota > Metazoa > Chordata > Mammalia > Rodentia > Sciuridae > Callospermophilus > Callospermophilus lateralis. Next base: position 52,954,185 of record NC_135325.1, on the reverse strand, counting down.
AATAAACTTTTCCTCCTCTACAATTGTTCTGGTCAGGTCTTTTAGTCACAGTGGTGAAAAAGCTGACTAAAACACAGGCAGAGGCAATCCTGGAGTAAAGGCCTGCAACAAAACTAAGGAAGCTGGTATCTCACCTGGCTCCTATATCCCAAGGGTGGTAGTCAAATATTTAACAGCTGAATGGGCACACTCTCCCACCAGCCAGAATGAGGTGATGGCCAATCAGGACAGAGGCTGCCTGTAACCTACTTGTATGGACCAATGACTGGTAAGGGGTGGGGTCTCACCAAAATTCTTACCTTCCTCCTGATTTGCCTAACCCTGTAGTTTGGAGAGAAGACCTGGTAATAACTGAGGTTAAATGTCCCAAGAATCTAGTGGAGGATGAGAATAAAAGTCAGATTCAGGTTGATTTAGTGAAAAGAAGAAAATTCTATTTTTTATCAATATAACAGGGTAAGGCAGTGCCTAAAAAGTGATATACTGGGCCTGGAGTCCACAGGTGCTCCCCTGAGGGTATGGGAAGGGGGCAGCATGAGAAGGTAAAGTTTCTATAGGTTTGCCCTGGTGACACTAGCTTGAGGGGAGCTAATAACTGTGGGTACCCCAACCCCTCACTCCTTTTGACCCCTTTTTGATAGTAGGTCATTCAATTAAATAATCAGAGTGCCCTCTGGTGGACTGAAGTGTCCATGGGCTTGAGGAAAATTATATTTGGTGGGTCAACATGCCTATGACTAGACGATGCTCTGAACTAGAGGATTGACATATTGCATCTCCCTAAATTGTGGTTCATTGCAGCTAGCTTCACAGTGGAGCCAGAAGGGATGGGCCAGTGGCAGGGACAGAAGAGTGTCATGATGGAAAATGTGAGCTATGGAATGGACTGCTATGTGCCAATAAACTGTGGTGAAGTAGTTGGTCAGTGGTCCTCCTTGTGGGAGGTAAAATCCCTGAGGTGGCCTACAGTGTCCTGTTACACTTTCTGGCTGGCTTCACATTTGTGCTTGGTAAGCAGTACAAAGGGGTGTTTGTACTTTTTTGAAGCTCCTTCCCAAATGGGGCCACCACATAGGTACCTGCTCAGAAATACAGATGCTAGAGAAGTGGCTGGGAACACAGGCTTGGCAGGCGGACAGTCAGAATTCAAAGGCCAGCTCTACCACTTCCTTAGCTGTGCTAACTTAAGTGAGATACTTAACTTCTCTGTGTCTCAGATTCCTTGTGCAAATTGGGAACATTTTCCTTCCAGGGAATTCTGAGGATTAAAATAGATCATAGGTCTAAAAGGTTAGAGTAGTGGCTGATATATGGTGAGCACCCCGGAATTAATAGCTGTTCTAGTTGAAAGGGGCCTGAAGCCAAGGGCGGACCTTGCACTGGGGAAGGGAATAGTCATTTTTTTGCAGAGATAATCTGTGGCAAGCATGTGGCTTGAGGGGAAGGATCAGGATTCTTAGTCTGGCTTCTGTCTATACAGGAACTTGGGGCTTGGGACATCTGCAGTGGAACTTTTTGTGGTCCAGGCATAGCCTTTTCTCTTTTTCTTGGAGTCATGTCTCTAGTATAAGCATCTGACATCTTGACAAGCTAGGGTAAATAAACCTCAGGGATCCACTAGGCTGGTGTGGTGACGTAGGTGGTGGAGGGGTCTCCAGTCTTGCCAGGGGTCAAATGGTGGTGTTGGGATGATGCCTAAGACTCTTCAGCCTTCAGTCCCTTTGAGGATTGTGGGGGGCTTATCCTGGAACTCTGCCAGCACCCACTGAGCCTAGGAGCTCTGGTCCTGAGGGAGGCTTGTAGTTCTTGAGGCAGGAAGCTGCTGGAGAGCTCAGAGTTCCCAGGCTGACAAATGTCAGCTCAGTAGTTCTGGGCCCCTCATGGTTAGAATCTAATAACTGGCTCCCTGGGAATAAAGTCCTGCTTTGGGGAAGTCTGCAACTACTCTTAGGATGTGGTGGCTGCTGTATGAGGCCATGAACATCCAAAGACCTTGCAAGGTGCCCTTCTCCATCCTGAACTCTTCCTTTAACGGAGTAATGGGAACAGTATCCCTAATGACAACAGTGCATTTATCAAATCCCTCCTGGAGTGCCAGAACAGCTTGTGAAGAATGGGAGCTCTGGCAACAGCGAGATCTGGGCTCCAATCCAGAGGCTGCCAATTTCTTTTCACATCTTTATTGAGATATAATTCACACACCATACAATTCACCTGTTTGAAGCCTATGATTCAATGGTTTTTAATGTGTGCATGGATTTGTGCAACCATCACCACGATCACTTTCAGAACCTTTTCATCACCCCAGAAAGAAACCAAAATCCATTAGCAATCACTCACCATTTCCACCCCAAACTCCGCTAAAGAAAGCCAGAGCTGGACAGTAGTTAAAACAGTAAAAGCAGATTTTATTCAGGAACTATTGCAATAGGGTAGAAAGAGACCTCAGTATAGAACTTGGCTTAATTCCTAAAACAACAAAGACAAATGGGGTTTATAGCTAAGGAGCAGGTTTGGGGGCAGGGGGTCAGTAGATGGAAAATTACTAGAAGGAAATGTCAAGGGTAGGGGGTATGCTTGCTAAACCAACCTAACAGGATATTTGCCAAAGGCAGGCCAAGGTGATCCTATATCACTAGGAGGCTGGTGGGGGATGAGGATTGTGATCTAAAAAATGGACATAAAAGTATCTATTTTTTTCTTATAATCATTCTACTGAATTTTTAAATATTTGTAATTGTAGATGGACACAATGCCTTTATTTATTTATTTTTATGTGATGCTGAGGACCGAACCCAGTGCCTCATATATGCTAGGCAAGTGCTCTACTGCTGAGCCACAGCCCCAGCCCTGTGATCAGATTTTGACGACAGTTGGATAGTGAGCATGAGGGACTTTTGATGACTATGAGCTGACTTCTTAGTATTCTTGTTAAAAGTAAATTATGTGGACCTAAGGACAGGCCCAAGGACAAGGGCTTAGAGAATCCTGACTACACTTCCTTCGGTCAAGGAAATAATTTTTGTTACTTCCTTAACCTCTGGCAGCCACCAATCTGGTTGTGTCTGTATGGATTTGCCTCTTCTAGAAATTTCATATATATGCACTCATACAATATGTGTCCTTTTGTGTTTGGTTTCTTTCACTTAACATGTTTTCATGGTTCATCCATGTTGTAGCATTTTTATTGTAAAATAAAAATAAAATTAAAACAGAATATTCATAGTATTCCATTATATGAATTTTCTGTTTTATGTATCCATTAATTGGTTATTGGACATTTTGAAGTTTTTACTCTTTGCTATTATAAATAATGCTATTATGAATACTCATGTATAAGTTTTTGTGAACACACATTGTCAATGTATATATTTAGGAATGGAATTGCTGGTTTACATGGTAACCCTGTGCTAAATGGTTTGAGGAATCATCAGACCATTCCCCACAAAAGCTGCACATTTGAAGGAATTATTGGGGATTGAACTGAGGGGCACTTGGCCACTGAGCCACATCCCCAGCTCTTTTTTGTATTTTATTTAGAGACAGGGTCTCACTGAGTTGCTTAATGCCTCACTATTGCTGAGGCTGGCTTTGAACTTGCGATCCTCCTGCCTCAGCCTCCTGAGCTGCTGGGAATACAGGCATGCACCACAACACCCAGCAATGGCTGCACATTTTACATTCCCAAAAGTGATGTATGAGGATTTGAATTTCTACAATCCTTGCCAACACCTTTAATCATCTGTATTTTTATTATAATCATTTTACTGAATATGAGGTTATAGCTCACCGTGGTTTTGATTCACATTTCCATGATGGCTAACAATGCTGAGTACATTTCCATTCACCATCTATGAATCTTCTTTGGAGAAATATCTATTCAAATTATTTGCCAAATTTATACTGGGTTGGCTGTTTACTTATTTATTTATTTATGACTGGGGATTGAACCCAGGGGTACTTTACCACTGAGCCAAATCCCCAGGTTTTTTTACTTTTTATTTTGAAACAGAGTTTTGCTAAGTTGCCCAGGCTGGCCTCTGTGAATGTCTAGTGCGTTCGGGTCCCTGGGTAAGGGTCACGAAATAACCGGGACACAGGGGATGCAGAGCGAAGGCAGCAATTGCAACTGCATGCTGAGGTTTATTTGCAAGTTCCTTTTATACTCTTCTTCTAACAAAGCAAGCAATTCTTCAATAACACTTTGCCCACATTGCCCAGATAACATGCCTCAGCGGATACACAGAGCTAACTTCAGATCGTTCCTGCTTATTTGATAAGTACCCTCCTAAACTTCTTTGTAGACATTGTCTACTCCCCTGAGCAGGCATTTGTTTCTTTAGAATGTACTGTTCCTAGGACAAGTATGCAGGAAGCTTCTTCCTCTTGGCCAAACCATGCAGAACTTGTGACTTGCGATAAGGGGAAGAGAACGTTTCCTCCTCCTAACTGAGGTTTGCCTCAGCTGACCTAAATCACAGCCACAGCTCTTGCACACTGTCAGGCCTGAGGGAGCTAAACTCTGCACACTCGAACCCCAACAGGCCTCCACCTTTTTTAACATTTATTTTTTAGAAGTAGTTGGACACAATACCCTTATTTTATTTATTCATTTTTATGTGGTGCTGAGGATCGAATCCAGGGGCCTCGCACGTGCTAGCCGAGCGTTATACTGCTGAGCCACAATCCCAGCCCCTGGCCTCCAACTTTTGATCCTCCTCAAACTTGTGACCCTCCTGTCTCAATGTCCCAAGTAGCTAGGAGTACAGGTATGCACCATAACACCCAGTGGCATTTTCTATATACAAGGACGTTCCATCTGTAAATAGAGATATTTTTCTCTTTGTCAATGTGGGTAACTTTTATTTGATTTGCATTCCTAATTTCCCCGGCTTGAGCATCCAGTACAATATTGAATAGAAGTGTAGAGAGTGGGCATCTTTGTTTTGTTTCTAATCTTAAAAGAAGAGTCTTTAGTCTTTCACCATTAAGTGTGATGTGAGTTGTGTTTTTTTCTTTTTTAAATTGATTCTTTTTAGTTATGTAAAACATTAGGAAACGTTTTGACACAATCAAAAAAGCATGGAATATAATTTGCTCTAATTTAGTCCCCAGCACTCCTCCCTTCCCTTCCCCTACTCCCTTCCCTCTACTTTATTGAGCTTTCTACAATTTATTTATAGTTTTTTAAAAAATTAGTATGTTGTTTTGTTTTTGGGGGATTGAACTCAGGCACATCCCCAGCTTGTTTTTGTATTTTATTTAGAGACAGGGTCTCACTGAGTTGTTTAAGTCCTTGCTAAGTTGCTGAAGCTGGCTTTGAACTTGTGATCCTCCTGCCTCAGCCTCCCAAGCTGTTGGGATTTCAGATGTGTGCCACCGTGTCCCTGCTGTGTATATACTTGATGTTGGAATTCACAGCTATATTCATGTGTGTACATACAAAATTTAGGTCAGATTTGTTCCACTGTTCTTACCTTTTCCTATGCCTCCTTCCTGCCCTTCAATCCCCTTCATCCCTCTACTGACCTTTCCTCTATTTTGATGAGATTCCTACTCACCCTTTTTCCTTTTACTCTTTTTTGCCCCTCCCCTATTCTTTTGGATTAGTTTTGCATATCAGAGAGAACATTTGATCTTTGTTTTTGGGGGGATTGGCTTATTTCACTTAGCATGATAGTCTCCAGATCTAACCATTTAATGGCAAATGCCATAAAGTCATTCTTCTTTCAGGCTGAGTAATATTCCACTGTGTATATATACCACATTTTCTTTTTTTTTAACATTTACTTTTCAGTTGTAGTTGGAAACAATACCTTTATTTTATTTATTTTTATGTGCTGCTGAGGATCAAACCTTGCATATGCTAGGCAAGCACTCTACCACTGAGCCACAACCCCAGCCCAACATATACCACATTTTCTTTATGTATTCATCTGTTGTAGGGTATCTACATTGGCCCCATAGCTTAGCTATTGTGTATTGTGCTGCTGTAAACATTGATGTGGCGGCATCACTATATTTTGCAATTTTAAATCTTTTGGATTTCTATGAAGTGGGATAGCTGGGTCATATGGTGTTTCCATTCCTAGTTTTTTGAGAAATTTCCATACTGCTTCTAGAGTGGCCTCACTAATTTGTAGTCCCAACAACAAAGTATCTGGGTACCTTTTTCCATTTGTGGAGTTTTCACAGTTATCATTTATCAGATTGAGGAAGCTCCCTTCTAAGTTTGTTTAGGGTATTTTTTAAATCATGAAAGGATATTGAATTGCTGTCAGTTTCTATAATCTCTACTAAGATAATCATGTGGCATTTCCCCTTAATTCTGTGAATATGGTATATTACATTGATTGGTTTTCATATGTTGAACCAACCCTGGCATAAGTCCCACTTGGTCATTGTGAATAATCCTTTTTAAATGCTTAGCAGAGGATTAAATTTGCTAGTATTTTGTTCATATCTTTTGCAACCATATTCATAAGAGCTATTGATCTGTAGTTTTCTTTTGCTGTAATGCTCTTGTCTGGTTTTGTTATTAAAATAATACTCTCTTCAAATAAAGTGTTAAGAAGTATCCCCTACTCATCATTTTTCCCCTTGGGCACTAGGGATTGAATTTAGGTACAGTCTACAAATGGAGGTACAACCCCAGCCCTTTTTATTTTTACTTTTTAAAATTTTGAGGCAGCATTTCCCTAAGTTACTGAAGCTGACCTCAAACTTATGGTCCTTCTGCCTCAGCCTTCCAAGCAGCTGGGATGACAAGCATGTTCCATCAACAAAGTATTTGGGTACCTTTTTCCATTTGTGGGGTTTTCACAGTTATCATTCAGACTGAGGAAGCACCCTTCTAAGTTTGTTTAGGTACCCACCTTTGTTCCCTAGTCTTCTATTTTTGGGAAGACTTTTCAAAGGATTGGTTATTTCTTCTTAAAATATTTGGTAGAATTCACCAATGAAGCCATCTGGGCCTAGGCTTTTCTTTGTGGGTAGTTTTTAAAGTTACTAATTAATTATTTTAATTTGTTACAGGTCTGTTTAGATTATCAACTTCTTATTTAAACCATTTCAGTAGTACATATTTGTCTTAGTCCATTTTGTGCCGTAGCAAAATTGGAGACTGGGTAACTTATAATGAACAAAAATTTACTTCTCACAGTTCTGCAGTCTAGGAAGTCCAAGATCAAGGCAGCAGCATCTGGTGAGGGCCCTCTTGCTATGTTCTCACATGGCAAATCAGAAAGGCAAAGGGGATGAACACCGCATGCTCACATGGCAGAAGAGAGCAAACCCACTACTGAAGACCTTCATAAAGTGGCATTAATCCATTTGTGACCTAAACACCTATCATTAGACCCCACCTCCCAGCACTGTTGCTTTGGGGATTCAGTTTCCAAATGAATTTGGGGATCCATTTCCACATGGATTTGGGGATCACATTCAGAGCTTCACATTCTGCCCATGCCCTCCTCCATTCATGTTCCTCTCACACACAAAAATGCATTCCTTATAGCCCAATACCCCCCCCCCCCGCAAGTCTTAACTCTTTTTAACACTAACTCAGAAGCCCCAAACCCAGAGTCTCATGTAAATCAGATAGGGGAGAGACTCAAGGCAGGTTTTTATCTTGAGGAAAATTCCATCCAGCTATGAGCCTGTGAAATTGAACAAGCTGTGTATTTCCAAAATACAATGATGAGAAAGGTGCAGGACAAACTTTTCTATTCCAAAAGATAAAAATTGGAGGGAAAAAATGAAAGAATAACAGATTTCAACTTAGTCCAAAATCCAACAGGGTAAACAACATTAAATATATTTTGTGGCACTGGCGATGGAACCCAGGGCCTTGAGCACACTAAGCAAGTGCTCTGCCATTGAGCTACATCCACAGCCCTCAGAGAAGCCTTTATTATTCATATTTCTACTAGCATTATGGTCACAATCACTTAGGGGATAACAAAGAAAATTGAAGCTTTTTATTTGACAAAACACAGTGCACATTCATGTTTAAAACACTAGGAAAAACTTGGAATAGAAGGAACACACCTCAACATTATAAAAGATACCTACAACCAACCCAAGGCCAACATCATTCTAAATAAAGAAAAATCATTCCCTGAAAGCATTCTCTCTAAGAACATGAACAAGACAGGGATGCCTTCTTTCACCACTTTTATTCAATATAGTCCTTTAAACCTAGCCAGAGCAATTAAGTAAAATAAAGAAATTAAAGGGATACAAATAGGAAAACAAGAGCTCAAATTGTCACTATTTGCAAATGACTTGATTCTATATTTAAAAGACCCAAAAAACTCCACCAAAAACTTCTATAACTCATAAATGAATTCAGAAAAGTGGCAGGATATAAAATTAACACCATAAATCAATTGCATTCCTGTACATCAGTTATGAATCCACTGAAAAAGAAATTAGGAAAACTATCCCATTCATGTCACATCAAAAATAATAAAATGCATGGGAAACAATCTAACAAAAGAGATGAAGGACCTCTATAATGAAAACTACAGAACACTAAAGAAAGGGATTGAAGAAGAAATTAGAGGATGGAAAGATCTCTGATATTCTTAGATGCAGAATTAATGTAATCAAAATGGCCATACTACCAAAAGCACTATATGGATCTAATTCAATTCCCTTAAAATTCCAATGATGTTCTTCATAGAAATAGAAAAAGTAGTCATGAAATTCATTTGGAGAAATACAAGGCCCAGAATAGCAAAGCAATCCTTAGTGGAAAAAGTGAAGCAGGAGGCATCACATTACCAGAACTTAAATTATACCACAGAGCTACAGTAACAAATACAGCATGTTATTGACACCAAAAACAGGCATGAAGACAAATGGAATATAATAGAAGACACAGAGACAAACCCACATAAATGTGTGTTTATGTCATACTAGACAAAGGCACCAGAAACATATTTTGGATCAATAAATAGGTAAAGGATCTGAACAGACACTTCACAGAATAAGAAATACAAATGGTCAACAAATATATGAAAAAAATGTTTAATGCCTCTAGAAATTAGAGAAATGCTAATTAAAAATACACTGAGATTCCATCTCACTCTAGTCAGAATGGCAATTATCAAGAATATAAGTAACAATAAGTGTTGGCGAGGATATGGGGGAGAAGTACACTTATACATTACTAGTGGGACTGCAAATTGGTGCAATCACTCTGGAAAGCAGTATGAAGATTTCTCAGAAAACTTTGAATGGAACTACCATTTGACCCAGTTTTCCCACTCCCAGTTTTATACCCACAGTACTTAAAATCAGCATACTACAGTGACACAGCCACATCAATATTTATACCAGCTCACACAATAGCCAAGCTTTGGAACCAACCTGGGTAACTTTCAATGGATGAATGGATTAAAAAATATGGTATATATACACAATGTAATATTACTCAGCCATAAAGAAGAAGGACATTATGACTTTTGCCAGTGAGCGGCTGGATCTGGAGACTCTCCTGCTAAATGAAATAAGCCAATTCCCCCCAAAATCAAAGGCTAAATGTTCTCTCTGATATATGAATGATATATGAATGCAACAAGGGAGGAGAGAGAGGAATATAAGTTCAGTGGATTAGACAAAGGGGAATTAAGGGAAGGTAGAGAGGATGGGAATAGAAAAAACAATGGATTGAATCAGACATAACTTTCCTATGTTCATATATGAATACACAACTAGTGAAACTCATCATCATGTACATCCACAAGACTGGGGTCCTAATTAGAATAAGATATACTCTATCCTTGTATAAATTATATTAAAATATACTCTATTGTCATGCATAATTAAAAGAATCAATAAAAATGTTAAAAATAAAATTTAGTTTTTCTCTATAGCTCTGCTCTTCTCTAGAGCCCTCACCCAATGTGTCCTTAACGCCCCATTCATGGAAATACAGGCTTTTCCCAGTGTCTACTTCTAAACTGTTCCAGTCTCTTTTCATTACTCAGTCCCAAAGCCACGTCCACATTTTGAGGTATTTGTTGTAGCAGCATTTCACTCCTCTCATACCAATTCCTGTCTGCATCCATTTCTGCTGTTATAACAGAGTACTGAGACTGAGTAGTTTATAAAGAACACAAATTGATTTCTCACAGTTCCAGAGGCTGGGAAGTGTAAGATCAAGGCACTTGCATCACCATGTGAGGGCCTTCTTGCTGCATCCCCACATGGTCAAAGGTGGAAGGAAGGGCAAAAAAATAATGAGTGGTGTGTCCTCACATGGCAGAAGGGTGGAGGAGAATAAATATATTTCAGCAAGCTCTTTTTTCCCCACAATTTTTGGTATATTATAGTGGTACATGATGATGGATTTGTTGTTACATCATCACACAGCACACGATGTAACAATATCTTTTAGCCAATATCATTCCCCAGGATTTCTCCAGCCAGCCCCTTTTCTAGCAGTTGTGCTGTCTCGACCTACATACCTCCCAAACGGTCCCACTGCCCAACATTGTTGCATTGGGGACTAGGTTTCCAAAAGTAAGATTCTGGGGTGACACATTCATGCCATAATAGTATCTTCCTAGGAATCTGTCCATTTCATCCAAGTTTTCTTATTCATTAGCACACAGTTGCCTGGATGATCCTTTGTGTTTCTTTCTACTCAATGTCAGTAGTGATGTCCCTTCTTTCATTCCTGATTTGAATTATTTGAGTCCTCTTTACTTCTTGGTTAGTCTAGCTAAAGGTTTGTAAGTTTTGTAGATCTACTCAAAGAATCAAATTTTCTTTTTTGCTTTTCTCTATAGTTTTTCTCTATTTTATTTATTTCCACTTTAAAATTAGATATTAAAATTAAAATTTTTCTTTTGTTCTCCTTTCTCTAGATTGAGTTTGTTCTTTTTTTTTTCAGCCAAATACTGCCAATTTTCTTGCTATATCATTCTGGCTAAGTCCCTTCATCCCTCAGTGCTTTAGATTTGAATTGACATAATGCTGGGACCTAACTCACGGGATTGTCCTGAGGATGAAATAAGATAATGCAGATGAAGAACTTGATGCTGAGCCTGGCACAGAGTCAGTGTTTAACAAATGGTAGCTTCTGTTACTTTTTTATGCCAGGTCCTGAACTTGGCACTTTGTCCATGTAATACTGCAATCATGTTCACACTGTATTGCAAAAGTAGAATCAATTGCAGAATTTAAAAAAAAATGGCCAATTCAAACATGTATGAAATCCAGACAATGTAAACCATTATCAACTGCTACTAGATGACATTCCTTGAGACCATATATCTGCTTCAGGTGAGTGCTTAGAAGGCCCTCATCTCTGGGTCCCTCTCCTTCCTTTCTTTGTTATTCCTTTGCCTCCACTTCCAGCACCCACACACCCCACCCCATGTTCCTTGTCCTATCCTTTACCACTTCTTGTGGTCAAGAATGGTGAGAACAATTGGTTATTTCTTGCCAAGACCAATGAGAAATGGCTCCTGACTTTGGGAAGACAGGGGAACTTCTCATTCTCCAGATGAAGCACCTTTCAAATAAAAAAACTTGTCTATTGTGTCTATCCATTTCCTCCCCTCAAAAAACAATGTATTGTGATAAATCATTTCAGTACCTGAGATTAAGATGGGGGAGGGACAATTGGATGAGCTCTGATGTGAAAAGATTCTCTTTCTTCTCACCAGCAATAAGGATTGTCAGGAAAAAGTATCCTAGTAGAAGTCCCTTGCAACCATGCAAAGAAAAGTATGGCCGCCTCCCCTCAGTGAGTTGGGTGAGCTTGGGGGATGCCCAGGGTCTTTGCAGCATCTAATCACACGAGATAGATCTTCCCTGAGCATAGTTAGCTAACACTATTTTGGTTGGACATGTGTTTGTGGAAGGAAGCTTGCTGATTTCTCATGCCTTGGAGACAACTGCCCCTTCCTATGAAAGATTGAGGTAACTATGAGATTCCTGCTGAAAAGTTACACACACACACACACACACACACACACACACACACCCTATCTGTCCCCACATTCTCCTCTCTTGAGCTACTTTGAGAACAAACAGCTAATCTGTATTATTGCCTTGGGTTCAGGGTTTCCCCTATCCTGATGACTTCCTTGATAGTTAAAAGTTGTTATAATATATTATACCAGTGATTCTCAAAGTGAGGCCCCAGACCAGCAGCATCAACGTTCACCTAGGGACTTGCTGGAAATGCAAACTCTTGGCCTCATACCAGACCTACTTAATCAGAAATTCTGGAGTGGGACTTAACCATCTGTGTTTTAACAATTCTTCCAGGTGGTACTGATGCCTGCTTGAGGTTTGAAAGCCATTACTAAGAGCCCAGCTTCTGTTTATCCTTCCAGCTGTATTTTGTAAAGTGGCAAGCATTCTAACCAGTTCATTAGCAGATAAAGAGCTGCTGTCCAGAAGTATAGCCGCTTACAAATAACCAGGACTTTCAGATGTTGTAGCAAAACCTTAATTTCCAAACAGTCCATCAGATGCCTTACACAGGTGTCACAGTATTTTTTTTCCCCTTGCATCTAGAGTGGTGTGTTGCCACAGCCTAGAAGTTGCTCATTAGCTTATCTACAAGTTGACCCTTATCTATCCATCTGGTTTCTAGCCACTAATCTCAAATGGATGGCAATGGTCAGATGTGGCTTCCTTTCAAATAATAGGAAAGAAGTTGGCAGACAGCAGCAATTCCCCTCATAGCATTATGTGCATGGGTTAATGAGCCCACATACCCATTCTACCTACTTCTCTTATGGGAAGAAGGTCCTAACTATGTTTATTAATTCTTAAAAAAATCTCAATTTAGTGATTCTTTGAAAAATGATGGGAGTTGGTCTCATCTTTTGATTCCTGCCAACGGAAACAGTTCTAATAACAACCAACTCTCAAACTCTGTCTTGGGCACAATGTATCCAAGCAAAAAATACTTGCCAGCACACCACTACCATCATGGATTCCCTCTGATTCTAAGTAAGGAGGCTTACTGGCCATGACAAGTGGCATGACACCAGTATGTTGCCCAGGTGATGAGTATTTTATTCTAGATGGTAAAAATTAATTCTATGGGTTTGGTGAATTGATTTATTTCCAAATAGGGCAATGATTTTACTGAATGCTTTCCTGAACTTCCTTGGTTAGTTTGGTCCAGAGAAACTAACTCTGCATCCATTCCTCCCCTGTTGTAATTTGGACCTAGAATGTCCTCCCAAGTCACATGTTGAAAAAAGTGGTTCCCATGTGCAAAGTTCAGAGGTGAGCCTTTTAGGGCTCTGACCTCATCAGCAGATCCATTGATGACTGAATGCCATACAGGGAGGTAGGACATAGTTCAAGGAAGTAGGTCACTGAGGGTGTGCCCTGGAAGGTTTGACCTCTTCTCTAGCCCCCTAATGTCTTTGCTTCCTGGCTGCTATGAGCTGACAGCTTTCCTCCACCATGACCTTCTGCCATGACATTCTGCCTCATCCTGGACCTAGAACAATGGAGTTCGAAAACTATGAACTGAACCCCTGAAACCATGAGCCAAAATAAACTTTTACTTTTCTAAGTTGTTCTTGTTCAATATTTCAGTCACCGATGAAAAGCTGACAACACATTCCTCCAAGCATCCAGTGTCATGTATTGCCCACACCACAGCATGGTTATATATTTCTGAAGTCATTCTACTTGCTTCTAGAGCTCATTCAAGGACACAGTGGCACCTTATACAATGCTCCATTCATCAGAGGCACTTTGTGCCTTTCCTGGAACCTAACACTTGTGCTGTGGGAGATAGCTCTCCTGGTCCTTAGAGCACCACTCTAATAGCCTGCAACTCCAATTTAGAACACTAAAGTGTATCCCTTTTCCATTAGTGAAGTGACACTGGCTTAAATTGACATAATTCAATTTTCATTCTCCTGAGCACAGGCTATAGGAGTAGTGTAGGCTTGGAGATTTAGCCTTTCCATTCAGAGAGGTAGACCCTTTTCCATCAGAGATAGCTTGTATCTCTTTGTTAGACGTGATGTCAGTGCCTGGCAGGTTGGCTTTATAGGAAAGAGCTCCTCCATCTCTCTATTTACCAAATTGATAATGAATACTGCTAAGGCAGTCACTGAGTTGCATTCAACTAAGGGCTGTTAATGACCTATTTTACAGGCTTGTTACTGAAACAGGGAAGGGTTAGGACTCATCCAGGATATTTTACTTCAGAGTGAAAACTCAAGATTTTTTTAATTACTTGAGTTGTGTAGTTAGTCCATCATACATATGTGATATCGCCATACATGAATACCACATGAACTGATTAAATCCAACCACTCATTTCCCACCCCACCCTTCCCAATCTCTAATAATCACTATTTTACTTTCAGGTCAACTTTTTTTAAAAGCTTCTACACATGAGAGAAAATATGCAGTAGTTGTCTTTCTGTGTCTGATTTATTTCCTTTAACATAATGTCCTCTAATTTCATCCATGTTGCTGGAAAGGTCAGGTTTTCATTCTTCTTTATGGCTGAGTAAAACTCCATTGTGTGTGTGTGTGTGTGTGTGTGTGTGTGTGTATGTGTGTGTGTGTATATGTGTATATATATATATATATATATATATATATATATAATCACATTTTCTTTATCCATTCATCTGTTGATGGGCAGCTGATCCCATATCTTAGCAATTTTGAATAGTGTCACAGTATACATGGGCATGCAAGTATCCTTTTAGTATGCTGATTAAACTTTTTATATATACCCAGAAGTAGGATGGCGGATTATATGGTACATCTATCTTTCTTTTTTGTGGAATATACATACTGTTCTCTATAAGGACTATACTCTATACTAACTTATATTTTTATTAGTAGTTTGTAAGAGTTTATTTTTCTCTTCCTCCTCACCAGAATATTTGTTAATTTTTAATAATAGTCATTCTAACTGGATTGAGATGGCATCTCATTGTAGTTTGGCTTATATTTTTCTGATGACTAATGATATTGAGCATGTTTGTTGGCCATTTGCATTTCTTCTTTTGAGAAGTATCTATTCAGATCATCCCCCCACCCCTTTTTTGGTACCAGGGATTGAACTCAGGGGCACTCTGAACCATATCCCCAGCCCTATTTTGTATTTTATTTAGAGACAGGGTCTCACTGAGTTGCTTAGTACCTCGCCATTGCTGAGGCTGGCTTTGAACTCATGATCCTCCTGCTCAGCCTCCTGAGCCACTGGGATTACAGGCATGCACCACCTCGCCCGGCTCATTCTCCCACGTTTAATTGTAGTACTTATGGGGGGGGGTGTTGTTATTTCTGTTGTCTTTAATCTTTTTTGAGTTGCTTATATATTCTGGAAATTAATGCTATGTTAGATGTATAGTAGGGAAATATTTTCTCCCATTCTGTAGGTTCTCTTCACTCTGTTGATCATTTCCTTTGCTGTGCAAGAAGCTTTAGTTTGATGAATTCCTATTTGCTTTTGTAGTTCTATGCAGAAAATCATTGCCTATACCAATGTCTTAAATTGTTTAAACTATGTTTTCTTCTAATAGTTTCAAAGTTTCAGGTCTTACATTTAGATCGTTGATTCATTTTGAGATGATTATTTTTTGTACAGGATGAGATATAGGGTCAAGTTTCAATCATCTACATTGGCCTATATTTAAGCCTCCTCTATTTCATCTAAAGAAATTTTTTTTTTGTGTGTGTGTGGTAGTGGGGATTGAATCCAGTGGCACTCTACCAATGAGCTATATCCCAAGACCTTTACAAAATTTTATTTTGACAGTGTTTCACTAATTTACCCAGGTTGGCCTCAGCCTCCCTAGGAGCTTTGATTACGTTGCATTTGCCACCACACCTGGCTAAGACTCTAATTCCTAATAATTGTCTTTATGACTATAAATTTATTTCTGAATAAAACTTTGGCTGTTCCCTACAGCTTTTGATAAGCAATGTTTTCATGATCATTGACTTCCAAATAATTTATCGTTTCATTTTTATTTCCTCCTATTATTTTTAAATAATATTGTTTTTTGTTTCTTCAAAGATCAATCAAGTGGTAAAGTGGCACTTTACCATTGAGCTGCATCTCCAGCCCCTTTTTAAAAAAATTTGAGACAGGATGTTACTAAGTTGCTGAGGATGGCCTTGTTCTTGGTGATCCTCCTGCTTTCACCTCCCAAGTCACTGGGTTTACATTTGTGCTCCACCATGCCTGGCAACCCATTATGTTTAAATATCCAAATTACAGATATTGCTATAGCCTGAATGTTTGTGTCTTCCCACGTTCATATTTTGAAACTTAATCACTAATAAGAAGTTATTGGGAGATAGCACCTTTGAGAGGAGATTAAATCATGATGGCAGAGGTTTAATGCCCTGATAAAAGAGATCCCAGATGGCTATCAAAAAGGATCTGTCATGTGAGGGATTAGGGAGGAAGCACTATCTATGAACCAGAAAGTGGGCTCTCACCACACATCCCATCTGCTGACATCTTGATCTTGGACTGCTCAGTCTCCATAACTTTGAGAAATATATTTCTGTTATCTACAAGCTACCCGGTCTATGGTATTTTGTTATAGCATCCCAAAGATTCTAAGACAGATAATGAGGATTTTAGTTTTGATTGTTTAAAGCTTACTGCATTGAGCTCAGTAAATATGGCCTGTATAAAATAAAACCTTGAAAACATTTTATGAAGGTAATCAATGTGTAGAAATATTCATATGCCTCTGAAAAGAATGTGTATTTTTTTTTAAAGAGAGAGTGAGAGAGGGAGAGAGAGAGAGAGAGAACTTTTAATATTTATTTTTTAGTTTTCGGCGGACACAACATCTTTGTTTGTATGTGGTGTTGAGGATCCAACCCGGGCCGCACGCATGCCAGGCGAGTGCGCTACCGCTTGAGCCACATCCCCTGCCCAAGAATGTGTATTTTCGACTCTTGGGTACAAAGTTTTATATCTGTACACAAAAGTACATCACATTATTTATATCATCAAATTCGTTAATTTTGTTAGTCAATATCTTCCTACTAGCAGTTATTTTTAATCTAGTGGTCTTTCCATTTCTGAAAAATATGATAAAATCTTCCACTTTGTGGAATTGTAAAATTTCTCCTTGTAATTATTGTTTTATATATTTTGGAACTACTTCCTTAGGTTTGTATGGTTTTCTCCCTCTATTGTATCTTCCTGGTGAATTGTTCCTTTAATCAATATGAAATTTCCTTCTTTGTTCCCTTACTGCTATTTCATCTGCTAATAATAATGCCTACTTTCTTTTTGTTAGCATTGTCTGGCATATCATTTTTCTACTCCTTTGCATTGTCAATCTTCCTGTGTCATTTTGTTTTAGCTCTAATTTTTCCTCTCCATTCCGACTAGAACCTCTGTGATTTAGTAAGTAAATTTGATTACTTCACATATATTTTTATTACTGATTATATTTGGACTGAAATCTACCTAATTTGGGGTTTTCTATTTACTTTGATTTCTTTTTGTTTCTTCTGGAATGAAGAAGCAACATTCTTTTATATTTTCTCTACTGATTTTGGAAAGCAGGGAATGGAGACTCAGAGAAGTGAAATGTTTAGTTCAAGTTTATACATCTAAGTATGACCTTAGTGATGTGGTTCCTTTATGTGATTTTCCCAAGATTACGATCCAATTCTGATAGACTTCAAAGTCAACTGTCTCAAAAATTTCTTGAATGAGAGAGGCTGTAAAAATCAAACTCAAAATTTACTTTTTTTTTTCTAATTCAGCTAATGTTTATTGAGAGCTGATTGTATGCTGGGCACTGTTCAGCAAGCTTCTCATTTTCTTTACCTCACTGTTTGAACAGAAAGTAAGCACAGTGTATTGGTGAATTATGCTGGACAAGACTGCCCCCTTTCTAGTACTGGAGGCATCTACCTCCTTGACATTAGACTTAGCGGCCTAATTCAACACTGATCTTCCCAAACACACAGGATCATCTACCATTCTCCAGGTCATTCGTTCTTACATTTAACCAATATTGATCAAATACCTACTACATAGTATGCATTGTTTCTACCCTTTTATAACATATTCTAGCAAGGATGATGAATAATAAACACTTTAACAAAAAAGGAAAAAAATAGATAGTGATAAATTTGTAAGAAAACAGTAGAATGGTTTACAGTAGCTGGTAGGTAGGGGCTAATGTAGGATGGGCAGGTAAGGCTATCTACAGGAGGAGGTCCGTCTCTGTCTATAGGAACCATAGATAATAGATCTGTGTCTCTGACACAGATAGTCAGAGATGGCTTCTCTTGAAGAAAGAACATTGTATCTGAGAAGTTGAATAATAAAAAGAAGCAAACTATGTGGCTATGGCAGTAGGCATTCCAGACAGAGGGAACAGGTCTTGAGGTAGATTTTCATATGTACAAAGTAAAGAAGGAAGGCCAGTGTGGCTGAAGGAAAGTGGTTAGGTAGGGAAAGTGATGGAAGATTAAGTCAGAGAGGTGGTTAGCAGCAACATTAAGCCAAGCTTTGTAGTCCATGATCATAAGTTAATTTTGTTCTAAATGTGATAAAAAGCCATTACCTTATTTTGTTGTTTTCTGCTATTTGTTTGGTTTTACTTTTTTTTTTTTTTTTTTTTTTTTTTTTGATACTGGGGATTGAACTCAAGGGCACTGGACCATTGAGCCACATCCCCAGCCCTATTTTGTATTTTATTTAGAGACAAGGTCTTGCTTAGGGCCTTGCTAAGTTGCTGAGGCTGGCTTTGAACTTGTGATACTCCTGCCTCAGCCTCAGAAGCTGCTGGGATTACAGGTGTGTACCCCCACACTTGGCTTTGTTTCACTTTTAATCATGGTAATTTTCAAACATATAAAAAAATAGAATTGTATCATGAACCTTCATGTGCCAATCACCCAGCTTTGTCAATTAACATGTTCAGTCTCATTTCATCCACTCCCCCCATACACACTGAATTATTTAGCATAACTCAGCATATCCTTTAATCCATAAATACTTTATTATACAGCTTCAAAAGATGAGGTCTTTTTATTTTTAAACATAACCACAATATATTGGAGGGATTTATACAAGTGAGCAGTATGGTATGATTTGCATTAACAGATCACTCTGGCAACTTATGAGGAACAGATTATAGGTGTTCAAGGGTGGCAGTGAAGAGATTGGTTAGGCAACTGCAGGGGTTCAAGAGACAGATGGTGATGGTTTGGCCAAGGAGTAGCATGGAGTTGGAAACAAGACAGGCTATCATAGGTAGGAAAGTAATAGTAGCCTGTGAAATTAAAAAAAAAAAAAACTTGTAATTACAAGGTTCTAAGGGAGCTCCTTCTCCAAGACCACAGTCACCTTTGTCAGCATTATCCAAATACTTTGAGGATAGAGGATGGTTCCAAGGAACTCTACCCAGGGGTGGCCAAGGATGATTGCTCTGTAGGCCACCCAAACCATCTGGACTGAGGTACAGACAATTATGCTGCCCAAATGTGCTCACTTTACCATTTTGAAGTACTTGCAGGATGCTGGTCATGACACAGTAGAATACTCCAGCATTGCTAAGATGACCAAAATCTAATAGTTGACCTGGCTGTCTGGGGTCCTACCTACCCATGAGGCTGCTGCAAACCTACTAAGACTGCAGCTCCTTAAGGCTTAAGCCAGAGTGGAGATACCAGGATTACTGCTTGCCAGACCAGCCAACAGCACCACAACCATAGACATCCCTAGCTATTGTCAGAAAGTCAAGGAGGGAAACAAAACATACAGGCTAGAAAAGTGGGGTTGAATGTAAGATTTTATCTGAGTACTGAGCTAGGCCATATGATGACAGGGGAGGCAGGAAGAGGATGAGAAACACCTCACAAGGTTGATGCCAAGAAAATCAACAACAAGTTGGTAAGCAGTGCATGCTACACAAGGAAAGTGATTTGGCGTATGGGCTGCAGATCATTCAGGGATGTCAGAAGGCAAGTCCAGCTATACAGTTTGAGGTTGAAGTGGAGATGGGGGTGGCTGATACTAGGAATTCTGTCAGGCAGGGTGAGACACTGGCAGATGCTCCTCTGTTCACGTGCCTCTTTCAGGTACACAGATGAAGATAAATCTCTGCTAAGGCCTTCAGCTTCCTGAAAATCCAGGCTGATCTGAATTGGTTCTGAGTTTCATGAACAGCTGTGGGGCATTCTTATTTGGGGTTGTGATATCCAGGCCTTGGTTATCTGAGGGATGTCCTAGCTTATGATTTTGAAGGGTGGAGGTAAATCCTCCCCCATTTCCCCCAAGAAACTTCTGTCTATACTATTCATAGCATATGCTTCTCTGGCCCTGGCATAGACTATCCCCATCTCATATAGGATCTAGGCCCTGGAAATCAAAAGAATGGCCCGGACCCTCCCTGTCCCGGGAGGAGGAAACTTTCTGGGTTTATGTTCCAAGAATATCTCCCCAGAAGCCACATAGTTGGCCAGCACTTCAGCTACTGGCAAGGTTGGCTGTCCAGCTGCCTGAGAGACCCACATTAAGTGCTGACAGTAGATTAAGGTGAAAGCCACTGCCCTACAGCAGGGGAGACAGGGAATGAGTGACCATAAAAGTCAGCACCAGTCAGGGCCTCTGGGGGAGAATTTCATCTGTAACACTCTCTTAGCAGGACTCAGGATGGTAATGATGGTGACTATCATGTGATGTTAGCAGTGATAATGGTGGTGGTGGTGATGATGTAATGCTACTACTTATTGTGTGCCAGACATTATGCTAAGTGATTTTATATATTATCTCATTTAATCATCATAGCCACCCTGCAGGGCTCTTATTATTATCCTTATTTTTCTGCTGAGGAAACTGAAACTCAGATGGGTTAAGTTAATTTACCCAAGATTACTAGCTAGCACATGGCTGAGCTCCAACTCAAATATGTGCAGTCTGATGTCAGAGTCTGAGCTCTTAATTCTCTGCTGCATTGCCCATAGAAGGTGTTAATTCATAATATAACAAGTCAGGGGCAGAGCATCAGTAAGGTCTACTGGACTAGATTTCTGTAAATAAATTGTATGACAATTTCTGGGATATATTATGGCTTGGATTATCAAACAAGTGTTGAATGTAAAAATTAGGTAGGCATGAAAATAGGTTGGGGAAAAATAGAAGGCACAGAGATCCAGCCCCATCCATGGCACAGATTTAATGATACTTCTCCCAAAATGCATGCTTGGCTGTGCATAGTGGATAGTAGGCTTACCCAAATATGCATACGCTTTTTGATCATTGGAGGGACCCAAGTAATAGTCCTAGTCATGCTGGAAAACATTATGGATTCCAGTTCACATTCTACCCATAATCACTGGGGATTCATTTGATAATATTTCCCACTTTCAATACCTGAGAAAGCTCATTGTATAGGATCCTAGACAAACCCTTCTAAAACTGTTTACCAAGTAAATTCCATCATGCTATAGAGGTCTTGGGCAAGACTGTGGAGTTCCAAGAGTAGATGCAAACTGGCCTAACCTTGCTGTTCATGGCAGATCAATTTTGGTATGGATTGATACACCCCATTTCATTTTATCCAGGATCCTAGTATAATGGGCTATAACCACTATTCAGAGGAAGGTTTCCTGATTATGAACATGGAATAACCAATGTTTTGTCCTTTCTTAAAGAAAGTCATCAGCTTTGTTCCAAAAGTTAAAAGTCAAAACATTATATAGCTGTATCACAAACCAAGGGGGTCCTATCTTCCATGTCACTATAAATATGGAAGTTAGTGTGGATGTGGATGCAATAGCCATTCTATGTGATTGACATCATTTATCCCTTAGATCCATCCCAATGTTTTACATAGATTTTCAAACTAACCTGGTTAAAAGTTCACAACCCACCTTCTGGCTAACCAACCATATAATAATGTTACATGTACTTTTAGTGATTTTGACAGACATGTGAGCCAGTTTATCTTCCTCTAATGACCTGGGATACTGGCCAAGGACCCAGCATTCCAAGTCAATAGAACTACCTAGAAGAAAAGAAAAGTCAGAACAATTGTGTCTGTGCTGAGATTTCAACTATCCACACATCGATGAACCAGGTTCCCTTTGTCAATAGCACAGCACAGCTATTTTGGCTTCCTTCCTTCAGCCATGGTAGAATTGCTTTGTTCTACCCACTTTGATGTTAGACATGGTCATGTGACTTGTTTGGGCCAAGGAAAAAAGAGAACTTCTGGGTGAAAATTCTAAGAGACAGTTTGTTTTCCTCCCTTAATGCAGCAATCATGGAAATTAGTTGAGATGGAGACTCTGTCAACATGGATTTCTGGTGACTATGATGAGCAGAACTTCCAATGAACTGCAGTGAACAAGTGCATGAGCAAAAAAATAAACATTATTTTAAGCACTAGATCTGGGGATGATTTGTTACTGCAGCATACCTTAACCTATCTTGACTGATATAGTCTAAAAAAAACCCTCTCTTTAAGAGATGAGAAGCTCATAAACTCAAGAATGATACAGATAACACCTTAGGATTTCATCTTCTCTTCCCTCCCCATTACCAACTCACCTCAGATCTTTGGATAAAGTAAAAGAATGGGAAAACCTGACTTTGGCAGAATGAGCCCCAGCGTGATAACTATAAATAACCATTTCCTGTTTAATCAACTTCATATTCTTGGTATTAATCTCAGCCAACTTGAAAGGTAATTATTCACAAGGCTAGATGCATGAGAAGTTTAGGAATATGGGAGGGTGACAAGTGGAAAATAGCCTTCCAGCTATCTTTGAGAAGCTTGTTTCTTTGAATCAGCTTGAATCACACATGCATGGACCATGTGGCCAGCAACCAATAATAGTGATCTTTTCACTTAAGCTCTTATTTTCTCCCTTTTTGGCACAACTCAATTTTTATTTTCAGTCTCATGCTTACTCTTTGTACTTGATGACTACACTGGTTTTCCATGGGTTTTTTGACCTTCGTCATTTACGTGTTGGCTCTTACCACTCTTGAATGAATAGCAACCACAACAATATCTTCCATTATGGAGCACCTACTAGGTGCTAGACACCATTCAGCATTGCCTAATTTCATTTAATTCTTAAAACAGCTCTGAGAAGTAGTTATTATTAGAGTTTCTATTTTATAGATGAGAAAAAATGAGATTCAAAGAGATAAAGTCAGCTAGTGAATAACAGCTCCAGGATTGTAATTGTATTAAAGGCCTACCTAGTTCCCATATGCCCACCCAGATCCCCATTTGGGATTTAAACCATAGCAGCTACCCAACCACTGCTTGTCTTTCCAAAGGAGTTCGGCCCTCACTAAAGGATCAAACACTACAAACAGTTTGCACAGTTTGAATGATAAATAATGCCCTTTGGCTCTTGCAATGACTCAGATTGACTTCTCCAGCCCTTCTAGACCACAGGGCAATAATGAAGCTGGACTACAGGCCCAGGTACTCTCCAAATCTCATTACACAAAGACCTCCAGTGTGGGAAAGTCCAAAGTTGTCTCTGGCAGCATCACCTCTGAGCTAACCCAATTACATACCTTAAATACCAAAAATCCTTTTCCTGAGAGTGGGTCTGTCAATCAGCTCCCCAAGCTATCTAGGGAACTTCTGAAGTCTGTCTTTGGTGAGATTATAGAGGCTTACAACCCATATCTCTGTATTTGCCTGCTGTTTCTGTGATCTACACAATGAGATGGCTTTTCCACAGTGTAAGAAGAGCCATCCTATCACAGGAGGCCCATGACCACTGACTTCTACAGAGCGCTTTCACTCTTATGCTTGTTTTTCCAAGAAGATGACTGCAACCAAAATAAACTACACAGCATGAGAGTGTGAGTTGCTCACCCACAAGGCTGCTTCAGATGCCTAGAAGCATTACCTCAAGGAGGCACTGGACAATCCTTGACTATAAGGTCAAAACATCACAACCTGCAGCACCTTCCCCTCCACCCACATACGTAGACTTGGTCCTCTTTTTGGGGATTTCAGTTGCAGATCATCATCTGGCTGTGAGTTCCTCCTTTCTGAGATAATGTGGTTCTGAAGCTACAAGAGGAGCTACATGACAATGATGGATTGTTACCCGAAAGATGCCTACACTGTGATCTATAGCCTTCCAGAATATCTCCCAAAGACTAAAAGAAAGGGAAAAGGAAAGTGCTTCTCTACCATCTGGGGGAGCTTTCTGCTACCTCAGCCATTTTACAGCCCTAGCAGGCCACTGAAGACTATTCCAGGAACTAGCTGTGCTTCCCAGGACTTCTGAGGGTCACAAATCAGACTTGTACCTTATAGGATAAGGTTGCTGGGAATTTATGAATCCAGGAGACCATTAAGGCTATTGAAGACTCATTGAGACCATTGGAGCCCTTTCTAATAGGAGATGCGTAACTTGTAATCTGAATGGAGCCTGATGCCCTCCTCCCAGGATCAGGGCCATATGATGCCCTCCCCATGGTGCCACAATTCATCCATTGCTCCAGATTTTACCTGCCACTACTACTGCAGTCTTGTCAAGAAGGAATGTCAATCTTATGTCACAAGTTTGTAGATTTGCTAGTCCTCAAAGTCTTCTCTGTCCATGTTTGACTATCTACCACTTACCATCCACAATCCAGAGGATGATAGACTCAAAGAGTAGGATACTAGATGAATACCTCCTGGTGTGGACATCCACCTACCTCCCCAGCACAAAGTTAATCTCATAGAACTCCTTGTCCTAGAGGATTTCCAATACTTCTAATTACAGGTTTCACCCTCTGTTTCCTCAAACTACAGAGTACCAACACAGCCACACAATACCCAGGAGAATCCAACAAAAACTCCATACAACATGGCAGGAAACTATACTAGGCTATGGCAACAGGCATCAAACACCAGCCAAAGCTGGGCTTATGGAAAGCAACAGTTTTCATTCAAAAGACTAAAAGGATGTCCCCCTATTAACATTGGGTCCGATATGACTTCTTAAGAAGCATTCATTGTGCAATTGCCTCAGCTGGGTATCTCTTGGGCCTATGCTGTGCTTACTACACTTTCAGAGATGGTCATTTAAATGATATATGAGAAGTCAGGTTGTAGTATGAGATGAGGCCAAAGCAAACCTTTCCTAGACCCCTGTAGTCTAAAGTTTCTATGGAGGCCTTCAGAAAGGTCTTGCTCACTCTTTAGAAAATCAACCTACACACACAAGGATGTGTTTGGATTCCTGCCTTACACCAATACACACAGGTTAGCTAAAAGTAGACCAAAGACTTCAGTGAAAGAGCCAAAGTTCCTAGAACACATATGAATGGGAATGACTGATAATGGGTATGAGGTTTTCTTTTTTGGGGGGGTGATGCAAATGTTCTATAATCAATTGTAGTGATGGTTGTACAACTTTGCGAATGTACAAAAAGCCCATTGAACTGTATAATTGACTGCTAGGGCATATGAATTATAACTGAATAAAACAGTTTAACGGCTCTGAGTTGGGGCCTGCATGGAGAAAAATAAAAATATAAAAACAATCAAAGAAGGAAAGTTTGGCAGAACCAAAGTATCTATAAACTTGTGGGTATGCCCTGAAACCCCAACTCCCTCCATGGCCCACAGATTTATAATTGTGGAGTTGAGGACAATGTGATTGTTATTTTCTTACTTCTAGAACTCTATCCTGAAGTCTTTTCTCTAGACTGGTGTAAAGATGGGGTCTGAGGAACATGAACTACTCAAAGTTAGAATTCATACATCTCTGGTCTTCCTATCCACATAATGAGAGCTCAGAATATGCAAGTATGGGAGTGTGTTAAGATATCATAGAGGACCCAGACATGGTGGCACTTGCCTATAATCCCAGCAGCTCAGGGGGCTGAGGCAGGAGGATGGAGAGTTCCAAGCCAGCCTCAGCAGTTTAATGAGGCTCTAAGCAACTCAGTGAGACCCTGTCTCTAAATAAAATAGAAAAAGGACTAGGAATAGGGATATGGCTCAATGGTTAAGCAACCCTGGGTTCTATTCCCAGTACGAGAGAGAGAGGAGAGAGAGAGAGAGAGAGAGAGAGAGAGAGAGAGAGAGAGAGAGAGAGAGATCATAAAGAGGTAGTCCATTACTCTTAGCCCAAGAGGGCATGGAGGGTACACTCTGCCTTGTGATTGAAATGTCAATTTTACTTTCTTTTAATTTTTCAGACGTGGTTTCTCTTAGTTCTTTGAATAGGTTTATAATATCTGATTTAAAGTCTTTATCTAGTAAGTCCAATGTTTGGGCTTCATTGGGAGTAGATTGTAATGACTGCCATTTTACCTGTGTATAGGCCATACTTCCCTGTAATTTTTGCATGTCTAAGAGTCTTTTGAAAATTGGACATGTAAGATAATATATTGTAATAACTCTGATATCAAATTACCCCTCCCAGATGTTGTTATTGTTGCAGTGGCTGTTGTTGAAATGTTTCATTGTTATTGCTGTAGCATCTTTGTGTAGTACATTTCCTGAGTTCTGTACATTTTGTATTCTCTGGGTTCTCAAGTCAATGAGTTCCCTGATATTTTTAAGTTTTTGTTTTTATTTTTAAACCTAACTTCGTAGAAATTGCCCTTGTGTCAATATAATTTCATGGTCAGTCAATGATCAGTCAGATTTCTTTAAACACCTCAAGAAAAGAAATCTTTCACTGTTTATCAAAAGAACCTGTGTATGAGGACATGCCTTCACTTTTCAGGCAGCTTTATAAGTCAGTCTTAGCTTTCACTTTCTGTTAACCAAGACCAGCCAAAGGGGAGTGAATGAGGACTTCTTCTTTTTCTACATGCAGAGTCTTCAAATTCCTAAGAATATATTGAACCTTTACAAAGTTCCCTATGAACATCTTATTTAAAAGGACTTCCTTTTAAATTTTGGACCAAGGTCCTGTTTGCTCCAACTGAAATCATAGCTACACAGACACACACACACACACACACACACACACACACACACACTTTGTTCACAGATCTGAGCTCAGTCAAATCATAGCTACAACACCCTGGGAATAGAGATTTTTCCAGGGAGCTGCCAGTTCAGTGAAAATATTGACTGTGCTTTAGGCATGGGGCTTTTAAGGGAACTCCAAAAGAGATTATTCTTCTCCACTGGCTGTGAAGCTACTAGCTCTTCATTGCTACTCAACCGCTGGGCTAGGGAGGGAGGAGGAATGGAAATAGCCCCAAGGTAAAATACCACCCACCTGTCTGTTTTCACTAAGATTTAAAAGTTTCACTTGCATAAATGCTTTTTGTTTCATTTTGTGCATTCTGTGCCTTTGTTCGATTTCAGAGCTCTTAAGGAGTCAATATTTATGGTTGTATCAGTATTTTCATTGCTTTTGTAGGAGACTGAGTCCTTACTCAGCCATTTTGGAATTCAATCTCCTGTGTCACATTCTTTCTAGCCAATGCATAAGGTTACCAAATATGCATATATCATAGTTAATCTGTTATTTTGGTAAACATTTGTTTCCAAATATTCATAGAAGCAACAGAATAATCTTATTTATTCATTGTACATGTGTGTTCATAGAATGGAATTCCAAGGTCAAAGGGTAGGCACAATTTGAACTTTAACTAGCACTGCTAAATTTTCTCCAAAAAATAGCTCAACTAATTTACTATAAACACAAGGGCATATTGAAGCAAAATTTCCCTACAATTACTAACACCTGACACTATCAATCTCTTAATTTTGCCATTTTGATGCACAATAAATATTATATTGATTTAATTTTCATTTTCCAGATTACCAGTGGAATTGAGCAATTTTTCATGTTATTAGTGATTTGTTTCCTCTTTTGTAAACCCTTTGCCCAGCTTATAGTTTTCTCATTGATTTGTAAGAGTTTTATTTATTTCAAATACAAATGTCTTTTTGTGTTACATACATTGTAATTATTTTATCCCATCAGGTTAATTTTCTCTTTGTTTATGGTGTATTACACTGTACAAAAGATTTATTTTATTTTACTAAAGTCAAATATATCAATCTCTTCCTTTAGGAATTAGGCATTTTATCTTTCTGAACAAAGCATTCTCTACCTCAAGGTTATAAACAAGCTTTGTTTTATTATCTTTTAATCATTTATAGTTATGTCTTTTTTACTTAGTCCCTTACTCCAATTAGAATTTATTTGGCACATGGTATGAGTTAGAGATTTAACCCAATTGTTTTCCAAATGGATAAACAATTGATTCAAAACCTTTACTTGGGCAGAACAACCTTTAGCCACAAATTTCAATTACTTCCTTCAACATATAAAAATGTACAGAGATACATGGATCTGTTTCTGAATGTTTATTCTCTTCCACATTAATCTGTTCAGCTATTTATTCCTACACCAATTCCACATAATTTTAATTAACAAAGATCTTTACTAGACTATAATTTTCCTTGCAAGCACTGCTTTTAGTCACATATTAAAACATTTGAAATTCAATG
Organism: Callospermophilus lateralis; assembly: GCF_048772815.1. NCBI lineage: Eukaryota > Metazoa > Chordata > Mammalia > Rodentia > Sciuridae > Callospermophilus > Callospermophilus lateralis. The sequence continues at coordinate 52,925,725 of NC_135325.1, read as the reverse complement.
CTGTCATTTTCCATCTTAAAATAGTTTGCATATTTCTGTTTGATTATGTTTGAGGGGGCAGATACTGTGGATTGAACACAGGGGCAATCAATCAACCACTGAGCTACATCCTGGGTCCTTTTTGTTTTGAGAGGGGTCTCCCTAAATTGCTTAGGGCCTCACTAAATTGTTTTTTTTTTTTAAATATTTTTTTTATTGGTTGTTCTAAATTGTTGATATTAGCCTCGAACTTTCAGTCCTCCTTCCCCTGCCTCCAGAATCACTGGGATTAGAAGTGTACACCTCCACACCCAGCTTAATTTTTATCTTTAATGTGAGAATTATTTCATTTTTAACTTTGGGGTGTATTTTGCTTGTATTTTTGTTCTTTGTATTTTTGTTTGTTGTTTGTTTCAGTGTGTTGACAATATTTCTCAACAGTTTTCTCATATCCAGAATTGTTAGCAAGAAATCTAGTGTCACTCTTAGTCTCATTTGTGTGTGTGTGTGTGGGTGTGTGTGTGTGTGTGGCCAATCTGGTTTTCTTTCTCTGGGATATATTAAGATGATCTTAGTCCTTTACATTCTAAAATGTCATCACAATATTTGTACCAGATAGTATCTTGGCAGGAAACAGGTGGGACACACAGAAGTAGTAATAAAGAAAGTTTAACTAGCAGTTAGGTTACAATAGTATGAACTGGCTTAAGGGAAATACCAAAGGATGGTGAAGCTCCTAGAGATAAGGAATAGTAAGAAAGTTTTCCCCTGAAGAGTCAAGGGGAAAGACTACTTTTGAAACTGTCAGAAGGTGTAGCTATTTGAAAGAGGTTTCCTGCCAAAAGTTGTGATCCATTGCTAGACCTGGACTCAACTGGAAGGGAGTGAGGGGAACAAACAGTATGACCTTCTTACCCTCCTGCCATTTTTTCCTGGCCATCTCTACTGGCTAATTTTTTGTTCAAAAGTCCAACAACAGCCAGGTGTGGTGTTGCACACTTTTAATCCCAGCGGCTTGGGAGACTGAGGCAGGAGAATCACGAGTTCAAAGCCAGCCTCAGCAACAGCAAGGCACTAAGTAACTCAGTGAGACCCTGTCTCTAAACAAAATACAAAATAGGGCTGGGGATGTGGCTCAGTGGTTGAGTGTCCCTGAGTCCAGTTCCCGGTACCAAAACCAAACAAATAAACAAAAACTCAAAGTCCAAAGGCAAGGGAACCCTAAAGATGCAGACTATAATGATTAAATAAATGATCAGCCTCTACATACATAAAACATGGTGGAACAGGGCAGTCATCCAATCACCACTCTGGGACACCTTTCAATCTGTATACTCTCTTTTTTTCATCTAAGAAAATTTTTCCTTTGCTATTTTTTTGAATAGTGTCTGTATTCTGAGTTCTCTAGTCTCCCTTGGATTTTTTTTTTTTTTTTTTTGTACTGGGGATTGAACTCAGGGACACTGGTCCATTGAGCCACATCCCTAGGCCTATTTTGTATTTTATTTACACTCAGGGTCTTCATGAGTTGCCCAGTGTCTCACTGTTGCTGAGGCTACCTTTGAACTGTCGATCCTCCTGCCACAGCCTCCAGAACCACTGGGATTATAGGCATGCACCACCATGCCTGGCTTCCATGGAATTTTTATTACATGCTTGTTAGAACTTATGGATATATCATTCTTACCTGTCATTCTCATTTTAAATTTGTCTTTATAGTGTTCTAGCTCTCTATCATTTATACTATATTCTAGGAAATTTGTTTGGACCTAAATTCTAGCTCAACCATGAACTCTTCAGCTATGCCTATTCTGCTATAAAGTCCATTGACTTTGTTTTAGATTTTTTTTTTACAATTTTCTTTTTCATATCAGCCTATTCTTGGTTTAAAAAGTAATATCCTAGGCTGAGTATGGTGGGGCATGCCTGTAATCCCAGTAGCTGGGGAGGCTAAAGCAGGAGGATATAATTTTTAGAAGTCTTATTATTTTACTCTAGTATCTTTGCTTCCTTGATGTTAATTCTGTTTGTTGATGTTGATACTTCTCTTTTATGCTGCTGAATTACCACAAATGCTTGGTGTTTCTTCACTGGGTGCTTATCTGCCTGTGAAATCTGTATCTTCCTCCTCCTCCAAAAATTATGCAAGGCATATGGTTTAAGATACATGGTGGTAAAATGTGTTATCAACTAAAAGAAGGCAGAAATGACCACTGTCATTGTCAGTCAATATTGTTTGGAAGTTCTAGCTAATAAAATTGGAAACATACATTAATAAGGTATGAGTAAAAGAAAAGACACATCATTATTTGCACAGAATATTTGTTTTTGTCTATACCCCACACCTAAATGAAATGGTTCAAAGGAGGTCAAGACCAGGGTGTAGGTAAAAAGATCATTATACTTCTATGCCCTAGGGTTGTGTGCTCAGGAAAGATGGTACCCACATATTCCACCATGTCTTTGCCACTGAATACAGATATAAATCCTGTACAGAATACATGGAGTAGCTATTTGAAAACTGAAAATTAAACAGCTATGAACCGGGAAAACAAGACCAGAATCTGAAGTAAAGTCAACGTAGTAGTTAAGTTTACCATTCTTCCCCCTCTGGTATCTTCCAGCCTGGACTCAAGGCAGCCAAAAAGCTAGATATTAGTTTTAATACAGACAGAAAGATCTCCAGAAAAGGTCCTTTAGTTCAGGTTTTAGAATAAGAAACGGGTTTCCTGACAGCCATGATAATGGCTTGAAGGCTTATGGCAATTTGAATCTCTACAATGAGGAGGACACCTCACCCCCCATTGAAGGAGTTGTGACCCCAAGAGAGGGTGGAATAAACCCATATTGCTTTTTTTTTTTTTTTTTTGGTCTTTCTATCATGTAGCCATTACGTTCCTGATATAGACACAGTTACAGGAAGTACATGGCAGGTCAGGAAAAATAAAGTCTCAGCTTTCTGTCTAAAAGACCAAAAAGGGAACCTCCGTAACTAGAAAGAACTAGGACGACTGAACAGAGAGGAGTAACTTAGGAAAACAACTCTATAAAATTGTCTATGAACTCCTGGGTTCACTCCCAAGTTATAAATGTATGCATCTGATGCTAAACAACTTACTAAACATATATTAGATAAGCATTATAAAAAGGAAACAAGTGTATCTATATTAACATTAAGAAGTAGACTTTGGGGGCTGGGGTTGTGGTTCAGTGGTAGAGCGCTTGCCTAGCATGTGTGAGGCCTTGGGTTTGATCCTCAGCACCACATAAAAATAAATAAGTAAAATAAAGGTACTGCATCCAACTACATCTAAAAAATAAATTTAAAAAAAAAATTAAAAAGAAGTAGACTTTGGAGAAAACACAATTACATATAAAAAAGGAGACATCATATATTGATAAAAGGATCAACACACAAAGAATACAACAATAATCCTAAATGAGTAACCAGCTAAAAAAAGTGCCTCAAAATACATGAGGTGAAAGCTGTTATTACAAAAATGCTTAAAGGAAAAATAGACAAATCCACAATTCTAGTTGAGTGACTTCAATTTTTATCATTAATCAGTAAAATTGGTAGAAAATCAGCAAAGATATAGAACTGAATAATACCATCAAACAAATAAAATTGATAATAATAAAATGTTCCACTTTATATTTAAGTTCACATGGAACAGTCACTAAGATACAATGTATACTGAGTCATGAAAATACTTAACAAGTTTAAATTAATAACTGAAATTATAGAAAGTATGTGCTGTGATCATAATGGGATCAAAATAGAATCAGTAACAGAAAAAGAAACATTTCCAAATGCTAGAAATTAAAAAATACTTTAAAATAATGTTTCAAGAAAAATTATAAAATATTTTAAATTGAATAAAATACAACATATTAAAATTTATAGAATGCAGCTAAAGTGATGTCCATAAGGATATTTACAGCATTGAGTACATCCATAGAAAGATAAAAGTCTCAAGGCAATAAACCAAACTTCCATTTTAAGAAACTAGGAAAGGAAGAACAAAATAAATGCAGTGCAGGCCAAGTGAAGGAAATAATAAAGACAAGAAAAGAAACCAAAGGAATTGAAAGCAAGAAAAGTATAGGGAAAAATTGATGAAACTAAAATCGCTTTTTTAAAAGATTAATAGCATTGACAAGATTCTACTGAGATGGACAAAGATAAAGACAGAAGATGCAAGTCACCATTTTAGAAACAAAACATGGGCTATAATTACAGACCCCACAGATTGTAAAAGACAGTAAATACTATAAGCAATCCTATATACATAAATTAAACAACTAAGATAAGATGGAACTATTACTCAAAAACTACAAATCAAAACTTACCCAAAATGAAATCAATAGCCTGAGTAGTTCTATATTTATATATGTATAGTTATCTATCTTACCCAAGGTCAAGTAAGCTTTATTCCGGGAATGTAAGACTGCTTGAAATATTTGAAATCAATTAATATAGTCCACATGATCACATCGATTGGTATTTTTAAAAAGCAGTAGATGTAATTTATATCTATTATTGGTAAAAAGGTACAAGAGGAAACGTCCTCAACCTGATAAACAACACTCACAAAACCACTTATAGATAACATCATAGGTAATGGGAAATATTGAATATTTCCCCTTATGATCTATACTGGAAGTCTTAGGTATTATAATAAGGCCAGCAAAATAAATAACAGGCACAAAAATCAGAATGTAAGAAAAGAAACTGTTTTTATTATCAAACAACATGATCCTCTACATAAAAATTAATAATGAAGAAATATTTTTAAAAACCAGCAGAACTAATACATAAATTTATGAAGGTCACACAACTCTAGGTCAATATACATACAAAATCATATTTCTATATATTAACAGGATACAATTAGAAACTGAAAATTTATAAAATACCTTTTACCATTACTCCAAAGAAAATGAAAGATTTAGTTATATACTTAACAAAACATGTACAGGATCTGTATGCTAGAAATTACAAAATGCCAATGAAAGAAAACATAAATAAATGGAAAGACATACCATGTTCTTGGATTTGAAAATTCAACATAATAAACTTGTCAATTATTTCCAAATTAATTTCTAAACTTAATGCTATAACACTCAAAGTATCAGCAGGATTTTAAAAATCTATATGCAAACTTATTCTAAAATACATATGAAAAGGCAAATGAATCAGAATAGACAAAACAATATTTTAAAAGAATATTGTGTCAATCAAAAAATAATAAAAGGAAGGAAGAACAGGAGGAAAGGAGGAAGAAAGGAAGGAAGGAAAGAAGGGACAGAAGGAGGGAAAGAGTAAGTTTGGAAGAATCACAATATCTGATTTTGAGACTTACTATATAAATTACATATTACAAAATACATTATATAATTACAATTAATATATTAATTTTAATTAATATATTAATTATAATTCCATGATATTTGCAAAGAAGCAATACATGTGTTGATCTAAGAGACAGAATAGAGTGTTTACAAGTAGAACAAAACAAATATTACTGATTTTTGTCAAGGTTGAAAAGTCAATTCCATGGAGAACTTCTTAATGTGAGCTTGAAGATAAGTCAATACAATTTTTTAAAACCGAAAGGCAAAGACAAAAGTGGAAAAAATGAACAAAATATTCAAAAACTGTGGTATAATTATAAAAGGTGAAATATACACATAACAGAAGGAAAACAAAGGAACAAAGGAAATATTTGAAGTAATAATGGCTACAAATGTTCCTAAATTAATAATAGATACCAAACCACAAATCCAGGAATCTCAGAAAACACCCAACAGGATAAATACCCATACTCTACACCTAGACATATCTTATTCCAACTTGGGAAAAAAATGAAAAACTCTTCAAGGAATCCGAGGGGGGAAAGCACCCTACTTATAGAGGAACAAAAAAGAATTATACCAGATTTATCAGAAACCATGGAAACAAGAAGAGAAGTGAGGGATGTATTTAAAGACTGAAAGAAAAAAAAACACAACATGAAATTTTATATGAAATGAAATTACTCTTTAAATATAAAGGGGAAATAAAGACATGAGACAAATGAAACATTGCAGAATTTATCACCAGTAGACCTGCCTTGAAAGAAATGTTAAAAGAGGTTTTTCAGAGAGGAGGTATATAATGAAATCAGAAAGTACTATCCATATAAAGAAATCAAGAGTGTTGGAGAAGGAATAAGTGAAGATAAAATCATTTGCTTTTCTTGTTCTTAGTTAATCTAATAGATAACTGTTTTTTCAAAATGATAACAGCCACAATGTATTAGGAGATTATAGCTTATAGACAATTGAAATGAATGACAAAATGACAGAAAGGATGGGAGTGAGGAATTGGGAATTCTGTTACAAGGCATGTGTGCTATCTGTGGAGTGGTACACTGTTATTTGAAAATGACTTAGATTAGTCATAAATGTATATGCAAACTCTAGTGCATATACTAATTTTTAAAAGAACAATAATTGATCTGCTAAGAGAGGAGAGAAAGTGGAATCTTATAAAATGCTCTATTAAAATCTAAGAAAGGAGAGAGAGAGAGAGAGAGAGAGAGAGAGAGAGAGAGAGAGAATATTGTACTTAAATATAAAATGTTTAGCTATAAAATTTTAAAGAAAACATAGGAAAAATCTTCACAACTTGGTTAGGCAGAGTTCTTAGACATTGCAACAAACTGACCCATAAAGGAGAAAAGTGGTAAGTTAGACATCATCAAAATTAAAAACATTTTATCTTCAAAATACACTGCTAAACAATGAAAAGACAACATGCAATCTGGAAAAAAATCTTAAAACCACGTATGAAACAAAGCTCCTGTATCTGGAATATACGGGCACAAAACTAAACAGTAAGAAATTAACCTAATTGAAAGTGTTCAAAAGATTTTACCAAAAAGGATATGTGAAAATATAATAGATATACAAAAGATGATCGACATCTTTAGAGAAATGGAAATTAAAATGACAGAGCGATATCATCATACCCCTATAAGAATGGCAAAAAGTTTTAAAAAATATACTGATAACACCAAGTGCCAACAAGGATGCAGGGAGACAGGAATATACATTGCTGGTGGTACAGTCAAACTGAAAAACAGTATGTTTGTTTCTTATAAAGTTAAATATACACTCCCATATAACCCCGTGATCTTAGTCCTAAATATTTTCCCTAGAGGATTGAAAACATATATCCATACAAAAACAGAGATGTTTGTACTAACATTGTTCCATATGGTAAAAGAGTAGGGACAACTGTTCTTCCGTGGGTACACGGTTTAACTATTGTACATCCATATCATGGCCTACAACTCAGCAGTGAGAAGGAATGAAGTACTGGGATGCTATCAATTCAGTTAGGTGTAATTATGTTGAAAGAAACCAGTGTCAAATGTTACAGTAATATACTGCATGACCCATTTATATGACTCTTGAGAAAACAAAACCATAGAGGTAACAAAGCAGCACTTACCAGTACAAAAGGTATTGGGGGAAAGAATTGTTTGGGGAGATGGAACTGAGCTGATTGGGATATTCCTCACTGGGATAGTGATTATGCGAATATTGTGTGTGTGTGTGTGTGAGTGTGTGTGTATGTGTGTGTGTGTATACATATAATTTACATAACTATACACCAAAAAGTAAATTTTACTATATTAATTTTTTAATTAATAAAATATTTTTAGAGTAGTTTTAGGTTCACAAAAAATTGAGGTATCAATACATGGAGTTCCCATATACTACTTCTCCCTGTACACACACAATCTCCCCCACTATTGACATCCTCTGCCCAAGTAGTACACTTGTTACAATTTACAAAGCTATATCAACACATTATTGTCACCCTAAATCCATTGTTTACATTAGGTTCAATCTTGGTGCTGTGTACTCTATGGTTTTGACAAATGTATAATGGTATATAGTCACAATTGTAGCTATCATATAGAATGTTTACATTAGTCAGGAGTGGTGGCACATGCCTGTCATCCTAGTGACTTGAGAGGCTGAGGCAGGAGGATCGCAAATTCAAGGCTGGCCTTAGCAAAACCTTGTCTCAAAATTGAAAAAAAGTGGGGGGAGGGTCCAGGGACGTAGCTCAGTAGGAAAGTGCCCTTGGGTTCAATCCCCAATAATAATTAAAAAAAAAAAACAGATTGTTTTCACTGCCTTAAAATTCTCTACTCTTCCTATTGAGTCCTTCCTCTTTTCTAATCCCTGGAAATCATTCATCTTTTAATTGTCTCCATAGTTTTACCTTTTCCAGAGTGTCATATAGTTGGAATCATGCAGTACATTGACTTTTCAGATTGACTTCCTTCACTTAGTAATATGTACTTAACTTTCCTTTATGTATTTTCATGGCTCATTAGCTTATGTTTTTTAAACATGAATAGTATTCCATTGTGTGAATGTTCCACAGTTTATGTATATATTCACCCACTGAAGGATATCTTGGTTGCTTCCCAAGTTTTGGCAATTGTGAATAAAGACACTATAAACATCTGTGTACAGCTCTTTGTGTGGATGTTAGTTTTCAATTCATTTGGGTAACTCCAAAGAGCACGACTGCCAGTTTATAGGGTGAGAATATGAGTAGTTTTGTATGAAACTCTCAGGATGTCTTCTAGTGTGGCTATAACATTTTGCATTTTTACCACCAATGAATGACCGTTCTTGTTGCTCCACATCCTCACCAGATTTTGATGTTCTATGTTTTATGTATTCTAATAGGTGTATAATGATATCACATTGTCGTTTTCATTTTCAGTTCTTCAATGACATAGAACATTAAACATCTTACTTGTCATCTGTATAATTTTTTCAATCAAGTGTATGTTCAGGTCATTTGTCCATTTTTAATCAGGTTGTTCATTTTCTTTTGATTGAATTTTAAGAGTTCTTTGTATATTTTGGATAGCAGTCCTTTATCAGATGTATCTTTTGAAAATATTTCCTCCCAGTTCATGGCATTTCCTCCCATTCTCTTAACATTGTCTTATTCAGAGCAGAAGTTTTTAATAAAAAATGGAGTCTAGCTTATCAAATGGTTCTTTTGTGGATCATGCCTTTCCTGTTACTAAAAAGTCATTACCATACTCATGGCCATCTAGTATTTCTTCTGTGTCATCTTCTATACATTTTGTATTTTCCATTTTACATTTAGGTCTAAGATCCATTTTGAGTTACTTTTTGTGAAGGATGTGAGGTCTGTGTCTAGACTGTTATTATTTTTTGGACGTGGATGTCTACTTGCTCTACTGCCATTTGTTGACAAGACAATACTTGGTCCACTGTATTGCTGTTGTCCCTTTGTCAAAGAGCAGTTAACTGTATTTATGTGGGTCGATTTTGGGGCTTTCCACTCTGTTTCATTGCTCTATTAGCTTAGTCTTTGTTGATATTATAATACCTTGATTCCTATAGTTTTATAGCAAATCTTGAAGTCAGGTTGGGATGTCCACTCATTTCATTCTTCAACACTGAGTCAGCTAGTCTAGGTCTTTGGCCTCTCCACATACACTTTAGAGTCAGTTTGTCAATATCCACAAAATAACTTGCTGGGATTTTGAGATAGCATTGAATCTACAGATCAATTTGCAAAACTGACATCTCAACAATATTGATTTTACTTATTTGTGGACATATCTTCATTTCTTCTTTGTTATTTCTGGGAATATAGAGAAAAAAATAAAACTCGGTTTCTCCTGTACTGTCTTTCTACCATCAACAGCGAGGACTTCTGTAACCAAATATTTATGGGGTTTTCCCCATAAGTAAGCAATCAAATCTGCAGTAGTCACTAGCTTGGCATCCACTGATTCAGTTCAGTTCTTACACTCTGTACCTGAAAATAGCATCAGATCCCATGGGTTGAATTCCCAATTCCAAAGACTGCCTCACCCCAACATCAGATGCCAATTGCAAGTCCCAGATTGTTTCACCTGTGTTTCTGAATAAGAGCTAGATCAGGGTTCCTACAACCTCCTCCTCAGGTTTGATTAATTTGCTAGAGTGGCTCACAGAACTCAGGGAACCACATTTGCTGGTTTATTATAAAGGATATTACAAAGGATATTGATGAATACCAGAAGAGAGAAATAGGGTAAGATATGTGGGAAGAGGCATGGAGACTCCATTCCCTCTCCAAGCACACAACCCTTTAGGAACCTTTCTGTGTTTAGCTATCTGAAATATTTTCAAACCCTATTCTTTTAATTTTAATGGAAGCTGCATTATGTAGTATGATTGAGTAAATTAGTGGTCATTAGACAAAACCTTTAGCCCTGTCCCCACTCCAGAAGTTAGGGGGGTAAAACTGAAAACTTGGAATCCTCTGATCATGCCTTTGTCTTTCCAATGATCAGCCCCCATCCTGAAACTACCTAAGGACTGCCAGTCAGCAGCTACCTCATTAGCATACAAAAAGACACTTATCATTTTGAAGATTCCAAGGATTTTAGGGGTTGTATGCCAAAAAAAAAAAAACAGGGACCAAGTTCAAATATTTCCCAATATCATAATATCCTTTATCAAAGTTTTATAATTTTCCACATTATATGTATAGACCTTATACATACCTTGCTAGACTCATACTTAAGTATTTCATTATTTTGATATGTTAATGTGTATGGTAATGTGATTTTTATTTCAAAGACCACTTGTCCTTGCCAGTATAGAGGAAAACAATTGACTTTTGTATATTAGCCTTCTATCCTGCAACCTTGTTATAATGGCCTATGAGTTCCAGCAGGACATGTTTTGTTTGCTTTGTTTGGTTTTGGTCAGTTCTCTTTTGGTCAGTTCTACATAGACAGTCATGCATCTGGAACAAAATCTATTTTATTTCTTCCTCCTAATCATTTTTACTTTTCTTTCTTTATTGAAATAGCTAAAACTTTAGGTAGGATTTTGAAATGCAGTGGTAAGAGGCAATATCTGTGCCTTGTTCCTGCTGTTAGTGGGAGAGCTTCAAGTTTCTCATCAAGTATGTATTAACTGTAGTGTTTTTGTAGATGCTGTTTATCCAAAGTTGAGGAAGTTCCCCTCTATTTCTGGTTGACTGAAACATTTTAATCATGAATAGGTGTAAAATATTGAATGTTTTTGTGCATCTACTGATAAAATGATGTGATCTGTCTTCTTTAGCTTGTTAATATGGTAGATTATATTGGTCTTTGAATGTTGAGCCAGTCTTGTATGTCTGACATAAATCCCATTTGGTCATGAATAATTCTTTCATACATTGTTGAATTAGATTTGCTAATATTTTGCTGAGGTTTTTGAATTTATGTTCCTGAAATATGTTGGTCTCTTTATAGTGTCCTTACATTGTCTTGTTCATAGAGTAATTCTGACCTCATAGAATGAGTTAGAAAGTCTTCTTTTAGCTTCTCATTTTCATAGATCTGGAGGCCAGGTCTATGGGGTAGACATAAGTCCTGGGGTTGCTGATGGCAGCCTGGATCTGGGATCAGGCTGGATATTGAGTTCCCAGGAGTGGTTAGGTGTCAGGAGTGATCTGGAGCCTGGGGCAGTCGGGGCTGGCTTGATTCTGGTGCAGGCTTAGAGACTGAGTTTGTGGGACTGGCCTGGAGTGTGGGGCTCTGGGAACCTTCTTCATGATGAATTTTGTGAGGCAGGCTATTGCTGGGGTCTGAAGCAAAGTCCAGTACTCATTTTTTCTCTTCTTACCCTACACAGATGATATTTCTCTCTGTGTTGTCCTACCTGGGGCTGGATGTGAAACTGTGCATAATGTGAAACTGTCCTTCCTGCCCTCTTTGATATAGATATAGATATAGATATATAGATATATAGATATTCTTATTTCTGTGTTACACTTAGGTACTGTGATGTCTCACCTGATTTCCTTAGCTCTCATGAAGGTATTTTTGTGCATGGATAGTTGTTCAAATTGATGCTTCTACAAGGGAATGTTTTTGTATTAGAAAGTCTTATTCTGTTATTTAAAGTACATTCTCAATTTTTTTACATGTGCATATTTATTTTGTGTAATTATAATCATGTTGCATTTATTCATCTATTTTGCTTACCATGTAATATATTACTAAGTTTGTCTATTAGGAATGGCTAAATGAAGTCACAGAGGGTTCCATGCTTAGAAGGTCCCCTGCCTTAATGCTCTGTAGTTACCATCTCAAAATTCTTAATAATTTTGAACAAAGTACACAATATTTTCATTTGGTAGTGGGACCTGCAAATTATATAGCTGGTTCTGCTTTCTATTTTATTTTGTTTTTATTTTTAGGACTATGTTATTTTATAATTTATGTGATGCTCAGACATTCAAGCTGTACTCTTGTATAGTCTTGCAAGAAGATATCTAAATTTTGTTTTGGTAAGTTAGTTATTCAGGATAAATTCTAGGCATGATCAGTGTGTATGTGTGTGTATTTTTTTATTATCTTTTTTTTCATCTTTCATACATTTGATTCAAGTGAGTTATGCATTTCCATTTTTACCCCAAATACAGATTGCAGAATCACATCAGTTACACATTCACAATGTTTACATAATACCATATTAGTGACTGTTGTATTCTGCTGACTTTCCTATCCCCTACTATCCCCCCTCCCCTCCCCTCTCATCTTCCCTCTCTACCTCATCTGTTGTTGTTCCGTTCTCTCCCTTCCCCCGCCCCTTTCCCCTCACAACCTCATATATGTGATTTCGTATAACAATGAGGGTTTCCTTCCGTTTCCATGCAATTTCCCTTCTCTCTCCCTTTCCCTCCCATCACTCGTCTCAGTTTAATGTTAATATTTTCCTCATGCTCTTTCCCTCTGTTCAGTTCTTAGTTGCTCTCCTTAAATCAAAGAAGACATTTGGCATTTGTTTTTTAAGGATTGGCTAGCTTCACTTAGCATAATCTGCTCTAATGCCATCCATTTCCCTGCAAATTCCATGATTTTGTCATTTTTTAGTGCTGCATAATACTCCATTGTGTATAGATGCCACATTTTTTTTATCCATTCATCTATTGAAGGGCATCTAGGTTGGTTCCACAGTCTGGCTATTGTGAATTGTGCTGCTATGATCATTGATGTGGCAGTATCCCTATAGCATGCTCTTTTAAGGTCCTCAGGGAATAGTCCGAGGAGGGCAATAGCTGGGTCAAATGGTGGTTCCATTCCCAGCTTTCCCAGGAATCTCCATACTGCTTTCCATATTGGCCGCACCATTTTGCAGTCCCACCAGCAATGTACAAGTGTACCCTTTGGAGTTGTGGCAAACTCCTCCATGATATTTTCATTCTGTTACTTTTGTGATAAAAAGTTTATTTTTAGTAAAACAGGATAGGAATCTATGTTTGTAGAAAGAGGATAATGAGCAAGACTAGAAAGATGGGTGAATGAGGTATGTGGTCTTGCAGATCTGTGTGTGGACCCACAGCCAGTTCTCCTGCTGTCCTCACTGGGGTTAACTGCAGTGTAGTCGTCTGTGACCACAGGAAGACACCTCATTCAGGCACTATTCTGTACATGACTGCCATAATTGGTGAGCATCCTTGTCTGTTTTGGTTCTCAGGGATCTCCCTGGTCCAGGTATCTCTCTGAGCCTGTGTCTCCAACTACCCTGTGCTTTATACCATCTGCATCCAGTTTCCTTAATATTTACCTTGGAGCAGCCAGCCTCTTGTCATCTGCAGTTGTACGAAGCTGACAACCTGAGAACACTGTGAGGGGTCCCATCCTGGGCAGATCTGGGTGTGGAGCTGCTGCCAAGTGAGAGATGTAAACTGGACCTTAGAGCCAGTCAGGCCTGGTACCCAGGACCGTCTCCAAATGTCAGCAAAGTCAGAGAGGAAAAACAAACACATAGTCTGTTGAGAGCAATGCAAAACAAGACTGAATCGTGCAGAAAGCTGTGGGGAATGCTTATTTTTGCCAGGTACCAAGTTTAGAATCCTGGAGGGCTCACTAAATAGCCTTATAACATGGGTGGGATGTTTCACATCAATCCAGCCTTCTCCAGAGGATTCTTCAGGATTGTTTCCTCCTATAGATGTTGGCCTTAGATGCTTTAAGAAAATAATACCATAGAAACTGCTGATAAACTACAGAGTTGGAGGCTTACTTGGACTTTATGTGTGATGCAATTTTCAACCACATACTTCACAAGGCAAATCCAAAAAAAAAAAAAAAGTCTTATTCTGCCATCTTGCTGATGAAACTCTCCTTCAACTTTTGTTTATCTGAAAGAGTCTTTATTTTTCCTTCACTTTATTTATTGGTTCATATTAATTATTACAATAGTAGGTTTAATTGTGACATATTAATAATGCACCTAACAATTTCATTCTCCAGTATCTCCCCTTTCCCTCCCCTTCTCTCTCCCTTCGATCCTCTGTCTGCCATAATAGTCTCCCTTCCATTTCCATGAAATCCATTTTTCCTCTTTTTTCCTCTAGCTTCCACTTTGAGAGAAAACATAATGACACTTGCCTGTCCTTCACTTTTGAAGGGTAATTTCACAGAGTACAGAATTTTAGGTTGGTAGGGTTTTTATCCTCTCAACACTTCCACTATTCCACTCTATTCTTGCTTGCATGGTTTCTAAGAAGTCAGATGACATTCTTATCTTTGCTCCTCTACAGGAAAGTATTTTGAAAATTCCTCTGGCTTCTTGCAAGATTTTTCTTTATCTTTGATTTTCTAAAGTTTGAATATGACATGTCTAGGTGTAGGTTCTTAGCTTTATCCTGTGTGGTATTATCTGAGATTCCTGGAAGTTTTATTTGGTGTAGGATATTAATTTGGGGAAATTCTTGGTCATTATCTTCAAATTCTGCATCTATCACTCTCTTTTTCTCCTTTTGGTTTTCCCATTTTGAATATGTTGCTCCTTTTCTATAAAAGAGAATAAAATCATGGCATTTGCAGATAAATGGATGGCATTGGAGAAGATAATGCTAAGTGAAATTAGCCAATCCCCAAAACCAAATGCCAAATGTTTTCTCTGATATAAGGAGGCTGATTCATAGTGGGGTATGGAGGGGGAGCATGGGAGGATTAGATGAACTCTAGATAGGGAAGAGGGGTGGGAGGGAAAGGGAGGGGCAGGGAATTAGCAAGGATGGTGGAATGTGATGGACATCATTATCCAAAGTATATGTATGAAGACATGAATTGGGTGTCAACATACTTTATATACAACCAGAGATATGAAAAATTGTGCTGTGTATGTGTAATAAGAAATGTAATGCATTCTGCTGTCATGTATTTATAAAAAATAAAATCAATTAAATTTAAAAAAATAAAAAAAGAATATTTGCTCCTTTTCTAATTGTCCAATGGTTTTTGGATATTCTGTTATATTTGTTAGTTTTAGTCTTTTTTAAAAGTCCTTATTCTTCAGTTTTAGAAATTTCTATTATCATATACTCAAGCTCAGAATTGTTTTTTTTCCCCTTGGCCATGACCAGTCTACTAATGAGCCAATCAAAAGTATTCATTTCTGTTGTAGCATTTTTGATCTCTAGCATTTCTTATTAAAAATCTTTGAATTTCTATCTCTCTGCTTGCATTATCTGTCTTGTCTATTTCATCCATTGAAACTCTTAGCATATTACTCATATATTTTTAAAATTCCTGATATGATAATTGCAACATTTCTGCCACATCTGACTCTGGTTCTGAAGCTTGTTTAGTCTCTTCATATTCTTCTTTGCCTTTTAGTATGCCTTGTAGTTTTTTTTTGTTGTTGTTGTTGGAAAGTGGACATGACACACAAGGAATGTAGTAAACAGACCTTAGTAATGTAGTGGTAAGGTGTGGGGAGAGGGGAAGCATTCTGCAATCCTATAATTAGGTCTCAGTCTTTTGGTAAACCTGTTCCTCTGGACTGCAAAGTTCACATGTGCTTACTGGTCTCTTCTCCTTTATTGGGTCAGGATAGCTGTGGGAGCTAGAGTTGGGTATTTGCTTTCCTCCAGAGAGCTTGAACTTTGGCACAATTCCAGCATATCAGACTCGGTAAAATAGTTTCTCCTGAGAGCACACCTTGTTAAGAACAGAGTTCCCAGGGTTGCAGTTGTGGCTCAGCGGTAGAGCACTTGCCTAGCATCCTTGGGGCACTGGGTTCGATCCTCAGCACTGCATAAAAATAAGTGAATGAAATAAAGAAGAGAGTTTGTAATCTGTTCGAAAAGGGTTGAATTTCCTCATATGCCTGCTTTAAAGCAGTAGGACAATTTTCTCTGAGAATCTGTAAGAGGTCATGGAGCTACAATTCAAAAGTTTGGGGGAAGTCCTTCTAGTTTTTAACTTTTATATCATACACTCTGAGTCTCTAGCAATTCACCAATCACAATTCATGTTTTCCTAGCCTCACACTGGTTCCTGTTATTGGGTTTTATTCCAGTAAATTGTGATTCTATCTGCCTGTCCGTCTCACTAATTTTTGACGCAATAGTTCACCCTGTGATCCCACTTCTCTAATGGATCTAATGGATCTTGATTTTTCACATTGTTCAACTTTTTATATGTTGTTAGGATGGAGTGGCAATCTCTAAGTTCCTCAAATGCTAGACTCGAAGTTGTGTGTGTTCGTTTAAAAGATAAAAAATTTAAAAGGAGCCAGGCACAGTGGAACATGCCTATAAGCCCAGCGGCTCAGGAGGCTGGGGCAGGAGGATCACGAGTTCAAAGCCAGCCTCAGTGAATTAGCAAGGCCCTACGCAAGTCTGTGAGACCCTTTCTCTAAATAAAATACAAAATAGGGTTGGGATGTGGCTCAGTGGTTGAGTGTCCCTGAGTTCAATCCCTGGTACCCAAGGTTGCCACAAGGATCCTTTCCTCTTTTTCTTCTTCTTCTCTCTAGTGTTTCTTTTTTGGTGACAAAAATAAAATATTTTGAATTATACAATACTACATTGTTAATTATAGGTGTTATGTTGTCTGACAAATCTCTAGAATTTATTCATCTGGGATGTCTGATGTGTTAGACTCATTGACCAGTAAACTCCTCATGTATCACAGCCCCAGATCCTAGTAACTACTACTGTATTCTCTGCTTCTGAGTATGACCATCATAGATACCTCATATGAGTAGAATCAAATCTTGTTTATCAATAATGGTTAAGTAAATTAAACTGTGCTGAATTACCTTATTTCACACAACATCTATATCTTAATTTC
Source organism: Callospermophilus lateralis (assembly GCF_048772815.1). Lineage (NCBI taxonomy): Eukaryota > Metazoa > Chordata > Mammalia > Rodentia > Sciuridae > Callospermophilus > Callospermophilus lateralis. The sequence goes on along the minus strand of NC_135325.1, from coordinate 52,908,557 downwards.
TTTCTAAGAAAGAGATTAAATTCTGTAATAATCTCAATTTCAAACAAATGTCCCATTTCTTATTAGAGAGGAAAACAGACCTAAGTTTCTATTAATTAGTTGTTTTTTTTTTTGAGAGAGAGAGAGAGAATTTTTTTAATATTTATTTTTTAGTTTTCGGCAGACACAACATCTTTGTTTGTATGTGGTGCTGAGGATCGAACCTGGGCCACACACATGTCAGGCGAGCGCACTACCGCTTGAGCCACATCTCCAGCCCGTATTAATTAGTTTTTAAAATATGAATTTTATAACGTTATAAAATAGCATACCATATTGAAAATCAACATCTTTTCAAGAAAGATTACATGGTATGTGCTTGTGTATTGTTTAGCTTTTTATTTATTTTTTGATTCTCAGCCATTCTTATGCCAAGCAAAGTTTAGAAACCACTTAATCAGAATTCCAAGATCCAAATTCCAAGCAGTCGATATGCATTTCTCTGGTGTGACCTGAAGGTGGTGCTCCTGCAGTATGCCAGCATAACTCAGCCCAAGAGCTAAAGGAAAGCCTGGATGAGGGAAGAAATTAATATGAATACAGGGCCCTAGATCCAATCAGAATAGAAAAATCTCATTTTTAAAAGATAAAAAATAAAGATTAATTAATAACTAAAAAGAACCATTTGTTCCTTCTTTTACCCCCAAGTGGATCTGCAATGCCATTTTCCACCTTTCTAAATTGAATGAGGTCATAGGTAGATACCCAGCAGGGCCTCAGGTTCATACATACTTGAGCTGTTCTCAAAACGCCACTGCCTTTAGTCATTGGAGATTTTCTATCACCTGAAATAGTCTCTCTTCCCTTTTACAAAAGTAGCCAGTTCTGGGCTGGGGGTTGTGGCTCAGAGATAGAGCACTCACCTAGCATGCATAAGGCACTGGGTTCGATCCTCAGCACCACATAAAGTAAAATAAAGACATTGTGTTCACCTATAACTAAAAAATAAATATTATTTTTTAAAAAAGAAGCCAGTTCTGAAATGGAGGAATTTGAAGTCTTGATGAACCTCTGCCATAGATTTTGTATTTGAAGGCCTGGATTCTGGGCTCCTGAATCAGAGAGAGCACATTCCCTTTTCAAGGATGGATGTCCTAACGTTAAGACCCCAGAATCAGCTGAAGGTCTGATACAGGGCTAGAATTTGCATCTTCTGTTCTGAAAACATCTCTCAAGTAGATTACAATTTACTTGGCAAAGAGGGTAATTTGGCCATGAGCCCGGCCCCAAAACAATGTCGATAGCACTTATCATAGGTAAAGTCTGGGGTTTCAATGACTCCAGAAGATGATAAGTTACTAGGACTCAAGACAGATATGTCTCAGGTCAAACCAGCACATATCCAGGGAGTAGTGGTTTGACTCCCTTAGCTCTGAGCTCCATTGTGCCCTTAGAATAAAACGTCATTCAGCAAAGCAACCTGTGAACCACAACACAGATATTAACCCCCTCAATTTTAGTTGTATAGACAGAACCTGAGCAGCTAGCGTCTGGACTGGTCACCTCTGACTATAAGGTTAGTTTCTTTCACTGATCCCACTATGCTAAACCAATATTTTCATGGTATATGTATGCTATGACGTGGGAAAGATTAGGAAGTTTTACAAAAAATATACCAGGCCTGGGCTGGGCCAGGTAATAACTGGGCCCTCTAGGCCCAATTCCTTAATATGTCTAGGGACCACCATTTGTTTTGGGGTAACACCACCCTTTCTTCAGCTTCTCTGATAGCCAGGTTATCTTCTGACTCAGCATAGGCATGATATAAAATGGGGGTTATGGCTGAAACTGCCCCATTTTTCTGTTACTAGCAGCTAAAAGATTATCAAGTTATGAATTCAGACCGTGAAACACAGTCCTTTCTTATGGTCCACCCACTAAGCTACTAGCAACCAGGAGTACAACTCTCTTCACAACCTATATTTTCCTGCACTGGCTCCTCCTTATCTGCTTTAAGTGTAGCAGACACGTCCCCTCCTATCAGTGTGGCCAGGAGATAAAGTCAAATGTCTAATCAGTGCCTGATTACAGGGTGTCTAGGTCTTTGACTGGTTCAATGGTCTACTCTAGTTTGTCTTTGATAAGACTTCCTCGTGAAAGCATGGCCTCAGGAGAAGACTGTTGCCCTCTGGAGATGAGTCAAGAGAATATGATTGAATGATGGCTTACTGACTTGTATCCATACTAGAGTCAGATTAGGGTGGCATGGATCATTTAAATCAAGACATGAATATAATGTGGCTTAAAATATAATGAACTCTTCTTTCCTGAGGAGACTACCAGACTGTATATGAGGAACAAGCTATCTCTCTACTACCTATTTGACTCCCAGTCCCACCCCTACCAGCTTAGGAGATACATGAATACTAAACTGGAATTACCATGAAAGTCTACAGCAACACAAAAGAAACTGGGATTGAAAACCCAAGGACATTAGCCCGAGCTTGTCTATGTATGTATCTATCTCTAAATATTTCACAAGAGTTGCTGGGCCCGTGAGCACAAGGTCAGTAGCTCTGCCTTGGCCTCTGTAAGTTGGCTCATGGAGAAAATGTAACTTATAGCAAATATGCCAAGTCTGGTATACCATTAGGCCTTTGATGATGAATTGTGTTAGATAAAAGGACAAGACTTTCTACCCTATCCTCTCTTCTCCTACTCACTGAGGTCTGTACAGAGGCAGCAGCAGCAAATTAGCAGGACTATAGTTCATTCAGGACTTATAGGTAGTGAGAAATGAAGCCAAGGATCAGTATGTGGAATAGAATAGCAGTGCTCAGTGCACAACTCGACAAGTTTTATGAAGGGCAGGTACTACGGATGGAATCTGAGGGCACTTTACCACCCAGCTATATCCCCAGATCTTTTTTATCCTTATCATGAGGATATTATCTTGCTAAGTTGAGACTGTGGCCTCAAACTCGCAATCCTCCTGCCTCAGCCTCCTGAGTCACTGAGATTACAGGGGGCCTAGCAAAAGTGGTATTTTTTTGTTTGTCTGTTTTCCTTGTATATTGATAAAGTTGTAGGACTATCAACAGAATAAATTTTAGAACATTTTCATCACTTCCAAAAGAAACCCCATAACCATCCCTATTTCTCCCTCTCCCAACCCATGGCTACTACTAATCAACCTTCTGTCTTGTAGATTTGCTTATTCTGGACACTTTATATAAATAGAAACATACAATATGTGGCCTTTTTGTCTGGTTTCTTTCACTTAACATGTTTCCAAGGTTTATCCACATTGTAGCATGTATTAATAATACATTCCCTTTATGGCTGAATAATATTCCTTTGTATGGATGGGCCACATTTTGTTTATTCATTCATCAGTTGATGGAAAGTTGGGTTGTTTCTATTTTGTGCTATTATGAATAATGTTGTGCTACATGTATATAATCACACTTGTATATATACATATATACATATGTATGTGTATATAGAATGTATAGAGTGTGATATATGGATATCATAGAATCTGTAGATATCCATAATAGAAAGTTTAGAAATAAGAAATGTAACAGTCTGGCAGTCTCTTAAAATGTTAAACAGAAATATGATGTAGTCCAATGATTCTACTGTTAGTTATCTACCCAAGAGAAATAATAACTAGTTCAGACAAAGACACACACATACACACATACATACATATATTTAACTTTTTAACAGATTGCCAGTCTGTTACATTTCTTATTTTCCAGACTTGTTCTACAATGGATGTCTACTGATTCTATGATGGTAAAAGTAAATAATTCACATTAGACAGAGAAACCTCAGAAGTTTCTGTAGCGCACCATGTACCAGTTGACTCAGAGAATCACTCCAGGCTCAGCTTGCCAACTTCTTCTTCCCTCCTGTTATTTCCTCCTGTCTTATCCCTTAGTTTCTGTCCCATTGTTATTGTATCCAAATGAAGCATTATGTCTAGGGCAAGGGAGATTGTGGCAAAGGCCCTCAAGAGACAATATGCTTGCTGAACTTCAGAAACATCGAGGAGGACAATGGGTCTGGAGTAGAGCAAACAAGAGAGTTATAGATAAGATCAGAGAGGAAATGGCATCAGTCAGAGAAGTTCTCTCTGACAAGGCAGGATTTGTTTTTTGTTTGTTTGTTTGTGTTTTTTAAAATTTGTTCTTTTTAGATATACGTGACAGTAGAGTGTATTTGGACATATTATACATACATGGCGTATAGCTTATTCTAATTAGGAGCTCATTCTTGTGGTTGTACATGATATGGAGTTTCACTGGTTGTATATTCATATATGAACATAGGAAAGTTATGTCCGATTCATTCTACTGTCTTTTCCATTCCCCCCTCCATTCCCTGCACTCCCTTTTGTCTAATCCAATGAATTTCTGTTTTTCTTAAGAAGGCAGTATTTGAACAAATAATTAGATGAAAATATTACAGAGTAAAGAGAATAGCCAGTACAAAGGCCCAGTGGTGAGTGCATGCTTGGCTTGTTTGAGGAGGAGCCAAGGAAATTGGTATGGCTGGAAGAGAGTAAGGAAGAACAAGATTGACAAGGAGGACAGAGAGTCATGGGGAGGGGTACATAATGTAGTACGTTCACTATAGTTTGAATGTGCTCCCCAAAACTTGTGTTGAAAACTTAATCCCTAGTGCAGCAAAGTTGACAGATGAGATCTTTGAGAGTTAGGACATTTGAGGGTTGATTGGTTCTTGAAGGCTCTGCCCTCATAAATGCATTAATGCATTATCATGGGAGAAGGTTAGTTATCATGGAAGTGGGTTCCTGATGAAAGGATGAGTTTGCTCCCAATCCCCTCACCCCCTTACTCTCTCTTGCCCATGTGATGTCCTCAGCAATATTATAATACATTAAGGAGGCACACATTAGACACAGCCCATAAGTGTAGACTTCCCAGCTTCCAAAACTGTAAGCCAAATAAATATCTACCATACTTTATAACATAATCATCACTATCACATTAACAGATGTTCACAAGTATTTATGTATCCTAATCTTGCACCAAAGACAGTTGAGTAATAAAGGACATTTATGTAATATCAGCACCATTTTCTTCACAATTGTTTTAGAAAGCTTCATATAATGGTCACACCTCACTGCAAAGGAAAAAAATTTGGCATAAAATCTACAATGATTATATGGTAAAAATAAGATATTGTTTATAAATTACACAAGTTGTTGTGTTATGTTATAGCAGAACATTGACCAAGACATTTTGAAGGCAATTAAGAGGGTATTCACTTCACAGAGAAAGAGAGGCATACGAAGGCTCTTAGGAAAGGAGGGATGGTGATCTGACATATATTTTGGAAGAATCCCTTTGGCTGCTGTGTGAGGTGAGGCTACAGAAATGAAGAGAGATCTTCTAACTGCCCTAATTTTCTAGGCCAATGTCAAATATCCCTGGACATCATAAAACCTAAAACCCAGGATGTTTACACACATATTAGCAAGATTGTTTTTATTTCCTAACTTAAATTAGCTGATAGTGCCCCCTGATTAATACCATCACATGGTTTCCCATGGCAGTCAGTAAATTCCAGTGTCCTTAATTTGTAAGATCAGTGCCTAGCTCGGCCCTCATCACCTCTCTAACTCTCCCCCTTCCTCCCTGCCTCTGTTCCAGAGATATACTGGGCTGCCTTCATAGTGGTCCTTCCCTCCACACTCACTGGCCTCAAGTCTTTCATGTTTTCCTTGTGCTGGAACACCTTTCACTAAGCTTTTCTCATCATTCAGATCCAAGTCAAAATGTCACCTCCTTCAAAAGAACTTCCCTTATCACTCACTGTAGAGTAACCCTGGGAGCTCTCCTTCTCACAGCACCCAGATTTCTTCCTTCCCTTGTCATTAATTATCTTGACTATTTACTTATTATCTAAGTTCATCTATAGGATATGAGCTGCATAGGATAAGGACTTTATTTTTTCCAATGTCACAATCCTAAGAACCTAGGACAGTGATGGTACATAGTAGCATTTAATAAATACTTGCTGAACAGATTTGAATAAAAGAAAATCAATGCCTTTTCCCTTTATTTCTCTAGCACTGTAGAGGTAAACTAGACTTTTTTTTCCCTAAAGTGCTGGGGATGGAACCTCTAGTCTTGCACATGCTAAGCAAGTACTCTCTACCATTACAACTAAGCTATAGCCCCAGGTCTAAGTTAAACTTTTTGAAAGAAAATGTACAAAAAGTAAAGGATGAGCCAGGGTTGTGGCTCAGTGGCAGAGCACTTGCCTCACACATATAAGGCACTGGGTTCAATCCTAAGCACCATATAAGAATAAATAAATAAGGAATAGATGAACTCTACAACTAAAAAATTTTTTTAAAAAAAATAAAGGATGCTAATAGTAAAGAAAAGAAAGAGCTAGGCCTGGTGACCCACGCCTGCAATCTTAGCAACTTGTATGTTGAGAAAGGAGAATCGCAAGTTCAAGGCTACCCTCAGCAACTTAGTGAGAGCCTGTCTTAAAATAAAAATAAAATTAAATTAAAAGGGCTGGGGATGTTGTTCAGTGTTAGTGCAATTGGGTTCAGTTCCCAGTACCAAAAAAAAGAAAGAAAGAAAGAAAGGAAATGCAAAAATTATAATAGTGGTTTCCAAAAAAGCACGGGTCACTGAAAAAGTTAGTGAGCTTGCATCTACATGCAACCCACAGCTAACCTCATACTTAATGGAAAAAGACTGAAATCTTCTCACTAAGACCAAGGGGAACAAGATGCAGACATACATTCTTGCCAACTCTATTCAACATTGTACTAGAAGTTCTAGCCAGGGCAGTTAGACGAGAAAATAGAATAAAAAACATCTAGATAGAATGAAAGATGTAAAACTACCTCTGTTTGCAGAGGATGTGATCTTATATATAGAAAATACTAAAGAATCCACTAAAAAAATATCAGAAGTAATAAACACGTTCAGCAACATTGCAGGGAGCTCAGGGGTGAAAAAAGGATGCTAGAAAGGGTTCCCACCCTCTCCCAGAGCTGCTGGAGTAGATCTAATACTTCCTTGGGTACCATTTCCAGGGAACAAAATAGGCCAGATGCATAAAGACTCTTTCTGCCTTTTTGTAAGCACTTTCTCCACCTCATCCTCATCACCCCTTTGTGAAAAAGTTGAAGGATTATGTTCTCATATCCTGTGTGCCCTCTGAGCTCTGCCAGCCAAGCCAGTCTGCAGTCAGAGTGTAGTTATCTCAGGATAAGGAATCAGGACTCTGTAATACATCCTTCCCTAAGCTTTTGTATTCCCCCTCCCTGTCTCTGGTTTTGTTTTTCACTTGGTTTCCTAGCAAATTTCCTTTTGAGAAATTCCAATATTGTCTCATCCGAACCAAGGGGAATAGGATTTGTCTACATCTCGGTCAGTGAAGGGCTAGCTTGGAGGTCAGGGGTCCCTTGAGGCTAGGTGTGGGGGTGGCTGCAGCCAGCACAGCTGGAGAGGCAAGGAAGGGTTGAAGCTGTGCAGATGTGTTTTTTGGACGATGGCTTAAGATACTGGAATGATAGGCTTTTGGCTAAGGATTGAGTGCATCTCACTAGGGAAGAATGTGGTTGCCTGGAGACTTGCCGATCTGATCAAGATGACTTTAACTGGAAAAGTGGGGGGAGGGGAGCAAAACATGCCCATTTCAGACTGTAAGGCCAGATACTATAGACAGCAGCAGGCATGTCAGCAACAGAGGAAGAATAGTGAGAGGGACACCCAGTGATCTGCAGAAGAAAATGACTGAGAAGGAAATTGGGTATGGCGCTTCCAGCCTCGACTGTCAATATGCCAGTGTGAAGAATAAGAGCAGAAAACAAAGAAAACTGAGATTTTTTAAAAAAACACAAAGAAGTAAGAAAAAATCAAAAATATAAATAGTCTTATAGGAAAGGAATTCACAAATGAAATATTGTCATGGGCACTTTGAAAGACACAAATCTAATAGAAGGATTTGAGTTATCCACCCACAGAAAGGTGTTCTTTTTGCCCACCTGTACCAATTTTGTGGCATCCTGAGAGTCAGATTAAGGATACAGAATCGGGGTACTAGGAGAAATGACCCTGAACTCCAATAATTGTGGAAAATCCGCATTTGTTCACTCAGGGCTCTGCAATCTTGACATAACAGTGAATAAGTCAGGCCAAGTCCCTGCTCCCACAGAGCTGATACCCACCCAGAGAGATAGATGGGAAATGGGTGAACAATGAAGGCACAAAACAACTTCAGGTTGTGAATCACAGAGAAAATAAAACTAATAGTAATTAAAGGGAGGGAGGAACTATTATAGTTTGGGTGGTCTTGGATGGCCTATCTGCAGAGGTGACTTTTGAGCTAAGAACAAGTTGAGGGAGTGAGCCATGGAAACATCTGAGGGAACAGAAAGGGCAAAGGACTTGACCAGTTGGAGAAAACAGAAGAAGACAATTATCTCCCAGTTTGGTTCTCCCAGATGCAGATAACGAGAGAAGAATTTGAGGGATGGTATATATTGGGAGGTGTAGGGAATGCCAGTAAGGCAGTGGAAAATCCATAAAGGGAAATGAAGGACAAACTCAAGACATCTGGGGAACACTGGGAAAAGGGGCAAGATGCATGTTTCAGGATTACCCCCATCTTCCCAGAGTCATTGATAGGTAGCTTTCTGCACAACAAGAATGACCTTCCAAGTTACCAGAAAAAGCAGGCAAAGAGGCAATGACAGTGCCCTGATACAACAATTCTAAGAGATCTGGGAAGTAGCTGACAGTGTCTGCAACAGCTAGGAAGTCTGGAGCAGAGTCAGAGAAAGAGTGAGCGAGAGGGTCAGTCAGAGGCCAGACCACCTAGGACCAAGACCAGTTGCAAATAAGTGGTCAGAAGAGGCGTTTGATGTAGGCTGCACAGTATTTTCTTATGTTTTTGTTTGTTTTATTTTTTCTTTCAATTGCCAATAATTAAAAATAAGAAGATTTCATGTATTAACCTAGATTCTAGTTGTCTTAGAAAAAATTGATAATATAGTGAATCCTCATTTGACAATCTACCCAATGCCGCATGTAGAAGGGTTACATGGTCACCAGTTAACTAGTCCTTGAGTTTTAGATCAGCAGTCCAACATGTTATAGGCAGTGATAGACAATGTTAAAATAAATTCAAATGGACACCAGGCCTGAAGAATCACTGAGCAGACAAAGCCAATTCTGCCTCATAAGTGATCTAAATTTTGCTTGATTTGCAAACATAACTGAAACTTCACGTAAGCTATATCTTGTAAATGCCTACATTAAAGAAAAACAGAACTAAGATCAACCAATCAGAAATAGCCAACAAGGTGTTGGGCATGGTGGTGCATGCCTGTAATCCCAATGACTCAGGAGGCTGAAGCTAAAGCAGAAGGATATCAAGTTCAAGGCCAGCCTCAGCTACTCATTGAGGCCATAAACAACTTAGCAAGACCCTGTCTCAAAATTTCATTTTTTAAAAAGGACTTGGGATGTAGTTCAGTGGTAAATCTCCTTTGAGTTCAATCTCCAATACCATAAAAAAATAAAATAACAAGCTGAGGTTGTGGCTCAGGGATAGAGTACACATGTGGGACTCTGGGTTCAATCCTCAGCACCACATAAAAATAAAATAAAGGTATTGTGTCCAACTACAACTAAAACAAAATAAAAAATAAAATAACGAGAGAAAGAGAGAGAGAAACTGACAGACAGCAGAACCCCCCAGCTGTTTTTTATTGTTTATTTTGAGACAAGATCTTACTAAATTGCCAAGACAGGCCTCAAACTTGTAATCCTCCTGCCTCAGCCTCCCAAGTCATTGAGATTACAGGTGTATGTCCCCAAACTTGGCTCCCAACATATTTTTAACTATATAACTAGGGACTTTGCAAATAAATAATACTAAGAAATTCTATAATTATAATCAGATTTTTGCTTTATCCTGTTATATACCCTATAAAAGCCTTTCCCTGCACTCCCCAGCAGAGCTCCTGAACCACTTCTGGTTTAGAGGTTCCCAATTCACATGTGGTTGTTTTGCTCAAATAAATTTATAAAAATTGAGGCCAGTTTTGTGGCTCAGTGGCAGAACGCTTGCCTAGCACATGTGGGATGCTGGGTTTGATCCTCAGCACCATATTAAAAATTTATATATAAAATAAAGGTATTGTGTCCATCTACAACTGAAAAATATTTTTTAAAAAAACTTTAAAAAATTGCCTTGTGCCTCAGCTTACTTTGTAACAGGAGTTAGGGGTGCATTCTAAGCACTTAGGCAGGGATGGATGAAATCTGTTTGCTGTTTGTACAGGAAGAGTCAAGTGCAGAAGCAGGGAGACAAGTAAGAAGGCTATTGCAGTAACCTGGGCAAGACATGATGGGGTCTTGGAAAAGATATCCAGTGGAGATGAAAAACAGTGAAGGAATTAAGTATGTAAATCAGACTGGATTGTGACAGGGTACACTGACACAGGGGTGATGAAAAATGAGACATTTTAGGATTACAGCCAGATTTCTGACTTTAATAGATGTGCAGATAGTACTCTAATTCACTGAGATGGGAAAGACTGGAGAAGGAACTGGTTTCAGGGGAAAATAAAAAGCTCTATTTTGAACATAGTACATTTGAGATGCCTGTTAGACATCCAAGTAGAGATGTGAGGCAGGATATATGAGATAGGACTTCGACTGAGTCAGGAGCTTGGGGGTGAGGTTAGGAGGGGGTAAGGAGACAGGAATGTGAGAATTATCCAAATAGACAAAGGAGACTACACCTTACATTTCTGACAATATTGTATATGAAATATCCAGACAATAACTTCTTCCTACAAAACACCCAGAAAAACTGGATAAAAGATAACAAATATCCTTTTAAATACATTGCTGAGCTCAAAAGGAAGTAAGCAAAATCCCCAAGAGCCAAAACAAAGAACCCAGTTTAAAAGAAAAAGCCTGAGGCTGATGCTGCTCTCTGAGTGCCCTGGAGGCAACTGTGATTACTAACCAAGCAGAGTTTTAGCATTTGGGGTTTGTTTATCTTGGACCTTCTTCCTCCTCCTCCTCTTCCATCTTCCTATTTTTTTTCTTTTGGTTTGGGGGAGACACACTACATTTATCATTAAAATGCCCTATGCAGTTTCGATTTTCTTTTTTAAAAATGTCTTTAGTCGTTGATGTCTTTATTTTATTCACTTATTTATATGTGGTGCTGAGAATCGAACCCAGTGCCTTACACGTGGTAGGCAAGTGCTCTACCACTGAGCCACAACCCCTAGATTTTCTTTCTTTGTGTGTGTTCTGCTGGGAATTGAATCCAGGGCCTCAGCTCATGTGAGGCAAGGACTCTACTGCTAAGGTACACCAAAGACCTATTGGAATTTATTTTGAGATAGTCTTGCTAAATTGCTTAGGGCCTCGATAAGTTGCTGAAGTTGACTTCAAACTTGCAAACATCCTGTCTCAGCTTCCCACTTTGTTGCTTGGATTACATGTGTGTGCCACCATGCCTGGTTAGATTTACTTTTATTATCATCCATATTTTAAGCTATTACAAAATTAATCACTTTTAGCAGTTTATTGAGGTTCAACTGCTATACAAAACTGCACATATTTATTGTATGCAATTTGATGAGTTCAGACATACGCATACACCCATGAAATCATCACTATATCCATCACCTTCAAAAGTTTCCCTGCATCCTCCTTTTTCAGTAAGAACACCTGACATGAGATCTGCCATCTTGATTTTTTAAAATATTTTTTTGGTTGTCGATGGACCTTTATTTTATTTATTTGTATGTGGAGCTGAGAATTGAACCCAGTTCCTCACACATGCTAGGCAAGTGCTCTTCCACTGAGCTACAACCCCAGCCCCTTAATTTTTTTTTTTTTTTTTTTTTTTTTTTGGTATCAGGGATTGAACCCAGGGTCACTTAACCGTTGAGCCACATCCCCACTCCTTCTTATTTATTTATTTATTTTGAGACAGGTTCTCATTAAGTTGCTAAGACTGTCCTGGAACTTGAGATCCTACAGCCTCAGCCTCCCATGTAAATGGAATTAGCCATGCCTGCCACCACACCCAGCATACTCTTAAATTTTTATTTTATTTTATTTTTTTCCTTAAATTTTTAACTAAGTAGTGTTGACTATAGGCACTGCACTGTAAAGCAATTCTCTAGAATTAACCTATCTTGTATAACTAAAACTTTAGGCCACATAACAACTCCCCATTTCCTCTTTATCCCAGTCTCTAGTAACCACAGTTCCAGCCTCTGTTTCTATGAGTTTGACTATTTTAAGTATCTCATGTAAGTGAAATTATACAATATTTGTCTTTCTGTGGCTGGATTATTTCATGTAGCATATCATCTTCGATCATCCATGTTGTTGCAAATGACAGGATTTTCTTTTTAAGGCTGAATAATACTGCATTGAGTTTGTATACCACATTTTCTTTATCCATTCATCTCTCAATTCACCTTTGGATTGTTTCTATAACTTGGCTATGGGTGAATAATGAATGCTACAGTGAATATGGGAATGCAGATATGTCTTCAATATTTCAATTCTTTAGGATATATATCCAGAAGCAGGACTGCTAGATCATATAGTAGATCCATTTTTAATTTTTTGAGGAATCTTAATCACTTTTTTTGATAGCAGCTGTACCATTTTTACAATCTCATCAACAATGTAGAAGAGTTCTAATTTCCCCACATCCTCACTAACATTTATCTTTTGATGTTTTTTTCATAATAACCATCCTAACTGGTGTGAGGTTAGATATCTCATTGTGGTTTTGGTTTGCATCGCTGTCATGCTTAGTGATTTTGAGCATCTTTTCATATACCTGTGTCCATTTGTATGTCTCCTTTGAAGAAATGTCTTTTTCAAGTCCTTTATATATTAAAATTTTTTTAAATATTTATTTTTTAGTTATAGGTGGACACAATATCTTTATTTTATATGTATGTGGTGCTAAGGATCGAACCCAGTGCCTCACGCATGTTAGGCGAGCACTCTACCACTGAGCCACAACCCCAGCCCCTAAAAAAAATTTTAAAGTAGTGGTCTTTTTATTTTTGCCATTTAGTTGTAAGACCTCATTGTATATTTTGCATATAAACCCCTTGTCATTACTGGAAGACAGACATACAAACATACCAAACATGATAGAGCTCCCAGAATTAGATGTACATATATATGGTTAACTGATCTTTTATAAGGGTGCTAAGAGTACACAACAGCATTGTGTACTGTATTGAAATTGGTCACAATTAACCAATTTTAAAATAAATTCTCAGCAAAATTAAAAACAACAAATAATTGCATGTTAAAATACCAGTGACTTCCTAGGACATATTTTTCCATATCCAAACCTGGGCCACATTCAACTTTCTATTTTATAATCCAATTTTTTAAAATATTTTTTTGAGAGAGAGAGAGAGAGAGAAAGAGAGAGAGAGAGAGAAAATTTTAATATTTATTTTTTAGTTTTCAGCGGACACAACTTCCCTGTTTGTATGTGGTGCTGAGGATCAACCAGGCCTCATGCATGCCAGGCGAGCGCGCTGCCGCTTGAGCCACATCCCCAGCCCTTTATAATCCAATTTTAAGGTAAACCTTTATTGATGTACAACATATAAACAGAAAAGGATACACACCTTTAATGTCTAGCTCAGTGAATTTTCTTTAAGGGAGCACATTTGTGTGACCAGAATCCAGATCAAGAAACACAATATTGCCCACAAGCCTCTCCACTATATACCCTATTCTCAGTCACCATTTCTCAAATATGCCCTCCTTATCTTAACTTCTAATATTGTAGATTAAAGTTTTGCAATATAGCATGAAATCATGTAGTATGTATGGCCTCTTTCACCCAATATTGTGTTGTAAGATTCAGCCATGATGTTGGATATAGGTGTATAGGTGTAGTTTGTGCAGTCTTATTGTTGTATAGTATTCCACTGTATGAACATACAATTCATATATCTATTCTACTGTTGTTATTGTTGGTGATGTTTGGAGTGTTTGCAGTTTGAATATATTGAGAAATGCAAATAAATCTGCTAAAACATTGTCTTATTTTATATATGTCTTTTGATGAACATATATGTGTTTCTATTATGTGTATACTAGAGGTAGAGTTGCCAAGGAATAAAATGTGTGTATATTGAGACTCAGAAGGTGCTGCCAGTTTTCCAAAGTGGTTGTAAAAATTTACCTTCCCACTAGCAGTATATGAGAGTTATAATTGTCCCACTTAATTTTATACTTTTAAAATACCTAATTTTATTATTATTTTACATTTTTGCCATAGGTATGAAAAAGCTGCACATCATTGTTTGAATGTGCATTTCCCTGATGACTAACAAAGCTGAGCACCTTTTCCAATGCTTACTGGCCATTCAGATGTCTTCATTTTTCTTTTGAGTTTCTTCCTTTTTCTTATTGATTTATAAAAGTTTCTTGTACAATCTGGATACAAATCCTTTGTTGTATATATGGATTGCAAATATCTTACCCACTATGTAATTTGCTTTTTCACTTGTCAATGGTATCTTTTGACAAACAAAAGTTTTAATTTTAATATAATATAATCCAATTTAATAATATTCTCCTATATGGTTAGGACTTTTATGTCCCAATCATAAAATCTTTGTTTATCATAATATAATTAATCTATTTTTTTGTTTTATTTAATTTAATTTATTTTTTTTTGCTAAAGCTCTTTTGTTTTTTGTTTTTTTTTGCCTTCACATTTAGATCTCTGTTCATGGTGCCTGCAATTTAACAGACACATAGATATAATGGAGAAGGCCTTGGGCCCTTCTAAGAAGGAAGAATAGCAATTAAGACTATCATACATACAAATGAAAACCCCCAAAGAGCCATAACCTCAGTATAGATTAGAAAAAAATCCACTTAATAAAAATGTAAGAAAACAAGCAAATTTAGCTATTATTGTGTGGGTGAGTTCTCCTTTGAGACTTCGTAACCATGAAGAGTTAAAGCAAAAATTTATATGATCTGTTTATCCAGGAAACTGCAACTAAAAAAATTAACAAAAATATTCCCAGGTTGGTAGTGTACTGGGGTGCCTAGCAGAAGCAAAGGTAAATCAACTCCATGGAGATGGAGCTTCAACCTAGGCCATACAGAATTGGGAAAAATAAAATCATGCAAAACTGAATGCACAACTCAAATGAAAGACATGAAGGAATATGACACCTTAATAAGAATTGACAGAAATAATGGACAATAGGATTGCACTTTGTGAAATCCCTATAATGAAATTTTTAAATACAGAATATCTAAGTATGTCTCATATGGTTAAAGAAATAATGAGAAGAAAAAGTAATAATACAGTATTTGTTTTTTTTTTAAGAGAGAGGGGGGAAGAGAGAGAGAGAGAGAGAGAGAGAGAGAGAGAGAGAGAGAGAGGGAGAGAGAGAGAGAGAGAGGAGAATTTATTTATTTTTTTAGTTTTTCGGCGGACACAACATCTTTGTTTGTATGTGGTACTGAGGATCGAACCTGGGCCGCACTCATGCCAGGCGAACGTGCTACCGCTTAAGCCACATCCGCAGCCCCAATAATACAGTATTTGAAAAGACCAGAAAGTTGTTTTCAGATTTTCCTATTTTCTTCAAAATCAGAACATAACAATCAGTAGTTTTAGATTTTTTTAAATACAAAATGAGATAATTGTGAATTCACATGCACTTGTAAGAAATAATACAGAGTGATCCCACGGATCTTTTACCCCAATTTCCCCAAGTGGTAATATCTTGCATAACTATAATACAATAACATAATCAGAATATAGACAGCAAAATAATCCACTGATTTGATTCAAACTTCCCCAGTTTTACTTATATTTGTGTGTGCACATGCCTGTGTGCATTTTGCTCAATGAAATTTTAGCATGTGTCATTTTACATATCCACTGCTACAGTTAAGATATTTAAAAAGTTCCATCACCATTAGAATTCTCCATGTTGTGATTTGATCAACTCCCTCCCGCCTACACTATCCCCCTATCTAATCACTAGCAACCACTAATGAGTTTTTCAACTCTATAGTTTTGTCACTTCAAAAACATTATGTAAGTAAAATCATACAGTTTATAACTTGGAGGGTTAGCTTTTTTTGCCACACAGCATAACTCCTTGAAGATTCATGTGAGTGGTTGTGTGTATCAATAGATTGTTTCTTTTTATTGCTAGGTAGTATTCCATGGTCTGAATGTACAACAGTTTGTTTAACCATTTGCCCAACGAAGGACATTTTGACTTATTTCCAGTTTTCAGCTACTATGAATAAAGCTGCTATGAACATTCACTTGTGGGCTTTTGTGTAAACGTAAGTTTTCCTTTCTCTAGAATAAATGCCCAGGAGTCCAAATGCTGAGTCTCATGGTTGTTGTACGTTTAGTTTTAAAAGAAATTGCCAAACTGTTTTCCCGAGCTACTGTTCCATTTTGTCTACTCTTCAGCAATGTATGTGGGATCCAGTTTCTCTGCATCCTTGCCAGCATTTAGAGTCACTATTTTTAGAGCAGTTCTGATATGTGTATAGTGATATCTTATTATGGTTTTAATTTGCATTTCCCTAATGGCTAATGATGCTGAAAATCTTTTCATGTGCTTGCCATCTGTATATTCTCTTTGGTTAAATATTCTTTCATGTCTTTTGTCCATTTCTAATTGGATTGCTGCTTCTTCTTCTTCTTCTTCTTCTTCTTCTTCTTCTTCTTCTTCTTCTTCTTCTTCTTCTTCTTCTAGTATTTAAGTATTCAGAGTTCTTTATATATTCTAGATTCCAGTCCTTTGTTGGATATACGATTTGCAAATATTTTTTCCAAGCCTGTAGCTTGCCTTTTGATACTCTTAAAAGGATTTTTTTGCAAAGTAGAAGTTTTTAAGTTTGATAAGATCCAATTTATCAAATTTCCTTCTATGTATCAAGCTTTGATGCAAGTCTAAGAATCCTTTGCCTAACCCTAGATCCTGAAGATTTGTTTTTATGTTTTTTTCCTAAAATGTTTTTTTCAAGTTCATTTTTTCTTTTTACACAATACCTTTATTTAATTTATTTATTTGGTGCTGAGAATTGAACCCAGTGCCTCACAAATGCTAGGCAAGTGCTTTACCACTGAGCTACAACCCCAGCTCCTTTTTTTCTAAAAGTTTTACAAACTAATGGTTTATATTTAAGTCTATGGTCCACTTTGAGTTAATCCTCGTAAAAATTATGAGATACGGGTCAAGAGTCTGTTTTATTGATTTTGGAGGTGTTGTTTTGTTTTGCCTGTAGATGTCCAATCATTCCAGTACCATTTGTTGAAAGGATTCTCCTTCCTCCATTGAATTGGATTCAGACTTTTGTAGAAAAAATCAGTTTGGAATATTGGTGTGGGTCTATTTACCTCTGGGTTCTCTATGAAGTTCCAATGGTCTATTTGTCTATCCCCTTGCCAATTCTGCACTGCCTTAATTACCATAGCTATATAGTAAGAATTAATTTGAATAGTGTGGTTCCTCCCAACTTTCTTCTTCTTTTTTGAGATTGTTTAAACTACCCTAAGCTCTGTGCCTTTCCATACATATATATTTCAAAATAAATTTGTCCAAATGTACAAAAATTTCTGCTGGTATTTTGATTGGAAATGCATTATTAAGTCTACATATCAATTTGAGAAGAATTGATATATTTTCTTTGTTGAGTATTTTAATCCATGAACATGGAATTTCTCCTCCTTTATTTAGGTTCTCTGATTTATTTTATTATCATTTTGTAGTTTTTACCATATAGATTCTATACCTGTTTTTAAAGTTTATAAAAATAAGCATTTCTTTATCTTTGGAGCTATTGTAAATGGTACTGTGTTTAAATTACAGTGCCTACATATTCATTTTTAGTATATAAAATGAATTTTATTTCTTTTGTGTTGATCTTGCATTCTGTGACCTTGCTGAACTTACTTATTAGTTCTAAGAGTTATTTTTGTAGACTCTTTGGGATTTTCTATGTAGATAATCATGTCATCTGCAAATAGAGACAGTTTTATATATTCCTTCCCTATCTGAATGCATTCTGTTTCATTTCCTTGCCTGATTGTGCTGGCTATTGTACTGCACTGAATAAAAGTACCAAGAGTAGATATCTTTGCCTTGTTCCTGATTTTAAGGGAAAAGCATTCAGTCTTAACCATTAAGTATGGTGTTAGCTCTAGATTTATGCAGATGCCTTTGATCAAACCTAGGCAGTTTCCCTTTATTTCTAACTTGCTGTAAATTCTTATCATAAATAGGTTCTGAATTTTGTCAAATGCTTTTCTTGCATAAATTGATATCATAAGCATTTTCTTCATTAATCTGTTGATATGGTGAATTACCTTGATTGATTTTCAAAGGGTGAGAATAAGCTTACATAACTATAATAAGCCCGGCAAGTAATTGTGTACAATTACTCTTTTAAATAGCTGGATTAAGATTATTAATATTTTATTGAGGATTTTTGTGACTACATTTTTGAGAGAATGATGGTCTGTAGTTTTCTTATAGTTTCATTGTCTAGTTTTGGTGTCAGGGTAGATAATACTTATAAAGTTAGTTGGGGAAATTTTCCTCCTCCTTCCTTATCCAGAATGAATTTCGTAAGATTGGTATCAATTCTGCAACACCATCTGGACCTGGATGTTTCTTTTTCAGAAGTGTAAAATTTCCTTAATAATTATAGGGATATTTTAATGTTATAAGGATATTCAAATTATGTATCTCTTGTTGGGTGAGTTTTGACAGTTTGTGATTTTGGGGGAACTGAACCATGTCTTCTACATTGTTGAATTTATTCCTGTAAATTTGTTCATAATATGTCCATACTACCCTTTTAATAGCTTTGGGATCTGTATTGATATCTTGTCTCACTTTTATATTGGTGATTTGTATCTTCTCTCTTATTATTATCAATCATGATTAAGTTCTATCTCTATTATTGATCTTTTCAAAGCAGCTTTTTCTTTTATTGATTTTCACTGTTGTTTTTCCTATTTCTAATTCACAGATTTCTGTTCTTGTTTCCTTCCTTTTGCTTGTTTTGAGTTTATTTTGCTCTCCTCTTTCTATTGTCTAGAGATAGGAACTTAGATTATTGATTTTAAACATTCCATTTTTTAATGTAGGCAATAGATGATAGAAATTTCCCTCTTGGTACTATTTTACCTGCATCACATATATTTTGATATATTGTATTTTCATTTTAATTCATTTTTTTGTATTTTTAAATTTCTCTTGGAATTCTTCTCTGGCCATGGATTATTTAAATTTATGTTGTATGATTCTCATGAGCTTAGAAATTTTACTGTTACATTCCGGTCTAGTTTCTATTATGGCCAGAAAACATAATCTGATTTCAATTCTTTAAAATTGTTGAGAATTTGATTAATGTTTCACGATATGGTCTGTGTTGGCGATGTTCCATGAACATTTGGGGGAAAATGTGTATTTTACTGTTGGTGGATGGATTGCTCAATATATGTCAATCACATTCTGTTGGTTTAAGATATTGTTTAGTTCTTCTATATACTTGATGATTTTTTGAGTGGAAGTTCTATCAGTTGCCAAGAGGGTGGTATTAATTTTCCCAACTATAATTGTTGGCATCTGGTGATTATTTCTCAACTAAGTTCTGATTTTCCCAGTTCTTGTTATGATAGAAGATTTTTAAATTATTTCCTAGACATTTTACTTATTATTTTAGAAGGCTATTTTGTGTTAGCAGGTAGTCATTCTATTTAGGTGTAGCATACAGGTGCGGGCCTACTTTTATGGATTCTGATTCCAATGACAATGAAATTTTAGAGCCTTTAAAGTGCTATTTTTATCAGCTTGATTTGTCTGATGCTGGGGCTCCCATTTTTTTCTGATGGTGATGCTGAGTGGGCAGATGGGAGTTCCCCAGGCAAAACAATGAGAATGAAGATTATCTCCTGAGCTATGCACTTGTGGTAGGATCTCCCTTTCTGGTTCCACTCAGCCACATGTTTTCTCTTGGTGGGGATTGAGAGTATTAGACCTGATGGGAAAGAAAAACCTTTCTCTTGGTCCCTATTGGCAGTGGATGTTTCGATTGATCCCTCCTACTGATGCTGCCAGTTTCTCCTGGGGTTATCATCAGAATTCCTATTTCATCCAGGAGAAAATTTAGTCTATCTGGGCTATCTTCTGTTCCTGATAGGAGATAAGTAGAGACTAGATCTTTGTAGCCCTCTTTTGGTGGGGTCATGAAATGTCCTGCTAAGTTTTCCTCCAATCCTAGAATCCCTAACCAGTCCAGGGTCCTCTTTTTACCTTTCCAAGATCTCTTTTGGTCATTTCTTGCATTATTTCATGGGTTCACATCTTCTTTCCCTCCCTCCCTCCCTCTCTCCCTCCCTCCCTCCTTCCCTTTCTTCCTTCCTTCCTTCCCCTGGTGGTGCTGGGGATTGAACTGACGGCCTAATGCATGCTAGAAAATCACTCTTCCACTCTTCCACTAAGCCACAACCCCAGCCCCTAGGCTTATCTTACTACTGAGTCTAAACCATCTTTCTCGGGTACAACATACAGCTTATCTCAGTTTGGTTTATAGTAACTGCTGTTCCTCTTGACATTGAGACATGATTTCTTGTTTCCATCACTTGTCTACTGATTTTTAAAAAATATTTTTAGTTGTAGATGAATACAATACCTTAATTTTGTTTATTTAAGTTTTTTTTATGTGGTGCTGGGGTTTGACCCCAGTGCCTTATGCATGCCAGGCTAGCACTCTTCCACTGAGCCACAACCCTAGCCCTCTACTGATTTTTTATTTAAAAACACTTATGGGTTATACAGTTAGAGACTGTAGGTTTTGTCTTGTCCTCCAAATATTGTTGACTTTTGTTCTATTGAGCAGATAAATCACTGGTTGTTAACATTGAACTCAGAAGGGCTTGATTTTAGACTTCTTTAGGGTGGATCTTTTTCAATAATTTGCCCGTAGTCTTAGGATAAGTCTTTTCATCCTTGAACATAGTCGTTGCTCAAAGTCAAGAGCCTTCTGGGCTTCAATGAGAAGCTTGAAATGTTTATCAAGAGGTATTGTGCCCCTTTTACTTGGCAGAATCCAAACTCTAAACTCTGTCTTCCCTCATGTCTATGATTATGATGATCATAGATAACTTTCATGGAGTGCATTATGTGTAGCAGGGGCTGTGGTAGGAGCATTCAAATTATTTTCTCATTTAGTCTTCACAACAAACTTGTCTTTATAATCCTCACATTACAGATGACAAAATGGTGGTTCAGTGATGTTAAGTGTCAGAGCAGGACTCTTCTAGAATCAGGCTATGCTTTATTGTCTCTCACTCAAGCAAAATGTATGGATATTACTTCAAAATGAAAGAACTAAGATTGCCCTTGAGAATTAGACTGTTGAACTAATATAAGATGGATATTAACAAAAATATGTGATGACACCTTAATAAAGCAGAATAGCTCCCTTGTCAGCAAAGCTTGACTATTACCTGATGGAAGTCATTGGCATATCTAAAGAAATAATGTGTCAAACAGAAGGGCAGCTGGCCAACTATGAATGCATACACAGAAAGAAACACAGAGACAAAAATGAGCAGCTACCTCCAGATACTTTCTGAAGAATTTGGAATCCTGACATAAGGATCTATACCCTGATAACTAGCATATATATTGCAGAAAGAGGGGGTTTCCAATTTTCTTCAGCATGTTTTTATACAGATAGTAGAGGATAGGAAAGGCAGCAGAATACAACAGACACCAGAATGGCAATATGTAAATCAATGGTTGTGCAACTGATGTGATTCTGCAATCTGTATATGGGGTAAAAATGGGAGTT
Source organism: Callospermophilus lateralis (assembly GCF_048772815.1). NCBI lineage: Eukaryota > Metazoa > Chordata > Mammalia > Rodentia > Sciuridae > Callospermophilus > Callospermophilus lateralis. The sequence goes on along the minus strand of NC_135325.1, from coordinate 52,886,637 downwards.
CATATCCCACTTGAATCAAAGTGTGAAATATGATATATCAAGAACTATGTAATGTTTTGAACAACCTACAATAAAAATTAATTTAAAAAAAAATAAACATGCAATTGACTCCTTTCACTTTTATTTATTGCTTATTAAATCAAGTTTCTCATTATAATTTTGACATTTTTACTCCTTGCCTGCATGTAAGAGAATGCACAGGTAGGGTTTACATGTGTGTCTTGCAACCATGGAAGGAAATCAGTCTAGGCAAACATCCTGAGAATGAAAACATGGCTAGGATGGCAGAGAAAAAAATGGGCATATCCTGGGTCCTATATGATATTACAGAGCCATTGAATTAAGCAACTTAGAACCTCCTATCACTAGCTCTTGTTATGGATGAGAAAATACATGCTCTTTATTTTTTTAAGTCAGTCAATTTGGGTTTTCCTGTAATATGTTGCCAAAGACAAACCAATTTAGAGTGAGGCAGATTCCAAAGTCTTTAAGAATAGGTATGGGGAGGGTAGAAGAGAGTATAAACAGGATGACTGGGATGATGGTAGATAAGAGCAGTGCAGAGAGGGGTGGGGTGATATTGTTGATGACATGAGCTCATGAGCAGGATTTTTACACAGAGACTAACAGTAATAGCTTATAGGGAAAATGGAGAGTGAAAAAGGTACCTGCCTCACATTCATGATATGTGTGATATGAAAGAAAACACACCCATAGGAGAAGTGGTATGCTAAGTAACCATCTATAACATAGCTCTGTCAGGAGTTTGGTGGAATGTTTAATGAGGAAGCTGAGGGGATTTAGCTAATCACATTACAGAGGACATAGTGAAAAGGTTAGCCTGGATAAAGAGAGGGAGGAGTTCAAGATCTGGTCAGTTAAGAGGAAGTATAGAGGAATATAGGGTGAGCATCCTGGTGATAATGAATGATGTGCTAAGCATTAACCTTTTGTTCCAGATTCATTCTAAGTTCTTCTCCAGTAAATGACTTTACTCAGGTGTCCTTGCTAATTGGCTTTGCTAATGGGAAATACTGGTAGGAGATGGAATAGGAAAGAAAGTATCTATTAAGGTATTTCTCCCCTCTCTCCTTCAGAGGGAATTTTCTGGCAACGGCTGCATCTTCGTCTATAACTCCAACTCCCTGGTGGACATCTGCACCACAGCCTCACATTCCACCATCTTGCTTTGGCTTCCCCTCTTTCCTTGTGTTCTTCCAGCACCAAGGATGGTACAGGCTTCCTGCTGAGGCCAATCACTGTCCTGTGATATCTTTCCTGTTTGGCTTCTCAGCTCTTTTATAAACTCTATTCCCAATTCCCTATATTATATATCCTTTGTTCCAAACATCCAGAGTAGTTGATGTTTTCTCTGATTCATACCAGTGCCTACAGTGGCTTGACTGTAACTGGTATTGCACCCTTTCCAAAAAATCATATCAGGGTTTTAGTTGTGGCTCAGTGGCAGAGCGCTTGCCTAGCATGAGTGAGGCACTGGGTTCAATTCTCAGCACCACAAATAAATAAATGAATAAAATAAAGGTTCATCAACATCTAAAAATTTTTTTGAAAAATCAAATCAGACTTTGATTGCAGTATTTGGGCCAGGAACTCCTCCTCACATGGATTAATTGCAGCTTCAGTTTCACTTTAATAAGGAGTATGCCTTAAGGATCAAAAATATTCCCAGGACAAGTTAACACAGATGGTGTTGTTTAGTTAACAGCTTCAAAACCTATTGAAATACCAGGATGGCCTCTCTAAGGCAGTTTTTAGAAGAGATAGCTCCTTTTCTGGAGGTCTGTTAAGGGGAATATTGTGAGACTTATAAAACTGGAAGTGTTCTTGACATAAGAGGCATCGCTGGCTATTTTGAGATTCAGAAGGGGGGTTAATATTACATTGTACTCCTGGACAAATTCAAATCATCACATTTGCCTCCATGTCCCACAGAAAAGCAGGCCTTACCTCACTATTCAAGGCCTTAGTTTTATTTTTTATTTTATTTTATTTTATTTTTTGGTACTGGGGATTATATCCAGGGGTGCTTAATCACTGCCATGTCCCCAGCCCTATGTTGTATTTTATTTAGAGACAGGGTCTCACTGAGTTGCTTAGCGCCTCGCCATTGCTGAGGCTGGCTTTGAAATAGTGATCCTCCTGCCTCAGCCTCCCAAGCTGCTGGGATTATAGGAGAGCACCACTGCGCCCAGCTCTGAAGGCCTTAGTTTTGAACCACATACTTCTTGATCCCTTTCCTATCCTCCTGATTGAAACACTCAACACTGATCTCCTTATAATCTTTATTTGGCTATACCCTTGATTTCTCTAGCTTCAACATTTTCATGTCCTCATTGGTCCCAATCTAGACTGTTCCTCTGGTTATGGTGTCTTTATTGGTGAAGGTAACTTCTAATCTTACCCTTTTGGTGCAGGCTGCCTGACAGGCTACTTGGCCACCTTACCTCATGGTCCTATGAATGATGCTCTACTAGGTTTTTGTCAAGTTCTAAAAGTGGGATCATAACTGGTAGGGGTGCATCTATGGAAAGAGGGAATTCATCTCTGGCTACAATGGCCATGGTTTTTGGTTTTTGACACAGAATATCTTTGGGGATCATACCTCCCAAATTAGTTCATATGATTTAGATGGGGAAACCATACCGTTCACCACCCTCACAGGGTTGTAAAATGCCAAGCAAGGCCTTACTAACTAGAGTCTTTTCTTCTCTTGGCCAATGAAACTCCTCCTTGGTGATGTTTCTGAATCTATTGGAAAATATTTATTTCTGAGATCAAAGAAATTAATAATCCTGAAGGTAAGAGAGGCCATCTTTATTACCACAAACCCAAGGACGAAATCCAGTACAGAAAGAAATAGAGTTAAAAGATTGATAGAAGGCTGGGATAGTGACTCAGAGGTAGAGTGCTCACCTACCATGTGTGAGGCACTGGGTTCGATCCTCAGTACCACATAAAAATAAAACAAAGATATTGTGTACCCCATATCCAGCTCTGTTTGTAGCCAGTTGTACTCCTTTGTTTCCCCTTTTGTCTTACGCCACTTTGGGTTACACTTCTGTCACTTGTGACTAAGAAAGAGTCCTGGATGTAACACTAAAACTCCTTTCAAATTTCACCTTAGGAAGCTATTGATGACTCAGTTTCTCCAACTATAAAATGAAGAATGTGCTCTGCAAAGTTGTCTGTGACATACAAATAAGATATCAATGCCTATGGTCAAGGGGACTGCAGTAGCTTTCTAATGAATACCACTGATACCCTTGACCCCTACTCCCCATTCCCCACATAGCAGCCAGATGGTAAAATATTAATCTTAGAGAGGTATAATTTATGGACAACAAGCAATTCAATTAAATAGTACAATTTGATGATTTGATGTTATGATTTGACAAGATGGTTTGATGAGTTTTTGCAGATGCATGCAACTATGAAAACATCACTGCAGTCAAGATACAGAACACTTCCATCATCCCTTAAAAAGATTCCTCATGCCTCCTTACTGTCCAGGGCTCTCTACACTCCCAGATTCACAGCCAGTGTGACTTTCTGAACCTGTAACTCATACTATGCTACTCCTGTATTTCATGCCCTGCAATGGCTTCCCATCCCTCAGAAAATTAAATCTAAATCCTTAATGTCCTTTCGATGCCCTTTGTATTCTGAATCTTGCTACCTCATATTATATGGCCTCTCTATTATACACTGTGTTTTAACCATACTGGCCTCTTTAGTGTTCATAGAACCTGTCAAGTCATTTCCCATCTCTAGGCCTTTATTGTAGTTTCCGGTTTGGCATCTTTGCCCAATAATAATCAACTCACTGGCTTGTTACTTTTCAAGCCTCAATTTAAATGCTACTCCCTCAGAGAAGTCTTCCTAACCATTATAAAACATGTACTCCTCTGATTCCTCATTTCTTTCTACTATCCCTACATACCCTGTTTCTTTCCTTCACAGCCCTTATCTTATTATTTGCTTACACATATTGTCTGCTTCACTCAGCTAACTAGTATCCATGAGAGAGAAATCATAAATCTTTTTCTCCCCATTATATTGCATATAGCAGGCAATCAATAAATATTTGTTGAATGACTTAATGATTCATTAACATACCTAGAAGAATGCATGGAATATAACATATGTGCTATAAATATTGGTGTCTCCTGCCAACACCTATTTCATTTTCTCAATATGATAAAGGCCATATATGAAAAACTCATAGTTAATATCATACTCAGTGGTGAAAGACTAAAAGCTTTTGCCCTAAGATCAGGAACAAGGGTAGAATGTTTCCTTTCACCACTTCTAATCAGCGCAATATTGAAAGTTCTAGTCAGATCAATCAGCAATAAAAAGATATAAAAGGCATGTAAATTGGAAAGGAAGGAATAAAATTATCTCTCTTCATAGATGACATGCTCTTGACTGTAGAAAACACTAAAGATTCCAGGAAAAAAAAAACTGTCAGCACTAATAAATAAACTCAGCAAAGTTTCAGGATACAAAGTCAGCACAAAAATCAGTTGCATTTCATAGCAATAAACAATCCTAGTAATGAATAGTCCAAAAGTGAAATTAAGAAACAGTTCTATTTACAATAGCATCAAAAAGAATAAAACACTTAAGAATAAATTTAACCAAGTAACCAAAAGACTTAAACACCGAAAATTACAAAATACTGCTGAAAGAAATGAAAGAAAATATAAATAAATTGAATTACATCCTGTGTTCATGGATTGGAAGACTTAATATTAAGATGACAACCAGACTCAAAGTTATCTATAAATTCAGTGCAATCCCTGTCAAAATCCCAATAGTTTTTGTTTTCTTTGTATAAATAGAAAAACTCATTCTGGGCTGGGGTTGTGGCTCAGTGGTAGCACACTTGCCTAGCATATGTGAGGTACTGGGTTTGATTCTCAGCACCACATACAAATACATAAAATAAAGGTCCATCAACAACTTAAAAAATATTTTTAAAAAAGAAAAGAAAAACTCATTCTAAAATTCATATGAAATTTCAAGGGAACCCAAATAGCCAAAACACTCTTGTAAAAGAACAAATTTAGAGGACTTCACATTCCTTGATCTCAAGATTTACTACAAATATAGAGCAATCAAAATAGTTTGGTATTAGCATACAAATGAACATATAGACCAAAGGAATAGAGTAGAGAGCCCAGAAATAAACTTTCACATATATGATAAACATTTTGACCAGGGTGAGGCTTTCAGTCTTTCAATACTTAGTATGATGTTAGCTATAAATTTTTCCAATATGACCTTTATCATGTTGGGGAAATGAGATGGATTGGCAGAAGAAACTAATATTTATCACACACATGTTGTAGGCCATGAATTCTTCCAGGTATATCAATGTGTCTTTATGTGCTAGGCATAGCAATACAGTGGGGAGCAAAAGTTTTATTCAGTGGGTACATAATAGTCTTTCCAACAAATGGTACTAAAAAAATTGGATATCATGTTCAAAATAATGAACTTGGATCCATACTTAACACCATATAAAAATATTAAATCAAATGGACCTAAGATCTAAATATAAAATCTAAAACTTTAACTCTTAGAAAAAGGCATAGGGGAAATCTTGATGACATTGTATTTGACAATGATTTCTTGAATAAAATACCAAAAGCACAGGCAGAAAAAGAACGAATAAATAAGACATCATCAAATTTAAAACCTTTTGTGCATCAAAAGATACTAACAGCAAAATGAAAAGAAACTGACAGAATGAGAGAAAATTATAAATCATACATCTGATAAGGGATTAATATCCAAAATACATAAAGAATTCCCACAACTTAACAACAAAGGAAATAAACATCGAATTTGAAAATAAACAAAGGACCTGAGTAAACATTTCTCCAAAGAATATACACAAATGGCTAAAAATACATTTAAAAATACTCAACTTCACTAATCACTAGAGAAATGCAAATCAAAACTGTGATAAGATACTACTTCATATCCATTAATATGGCTATTATGAAAAAGTCAAAAAATAACAAGTGATGACAAGGATGTGGAGAAATTGAAAACTTCCTCCATTATTTGTGGGAATATAAAATGGTTGAGACACTGTAGAAAATAAACTGATGGTTTTTAAACACAGAATTACCATACAATCCAGAAATTCCATTCCCAAGTATACCCAAACAGAACTAAAAACAAAGACTCAAATAGATATTTGCTTTGTCAATATTCATGATAGTACTACTCTCAATAGCCAAAATGTACAAACAACCCAAGTGTCCATCAAGATGAATGGGTAAAACCGTGTTGTAAATACATATGATGAAATATTATACAAGTTTTTCTTAGTCGTAGATAGACATAATAACTTTATCTTATTTATTTATTTTTTATCTGGTGCTGAGGATGGAACCTAGTACCTCACTGGTGGCTATGTGAGTGCTCTACCACTGAACCACAACCCTAGCCCCTTACAACCTTTTTAAGGACTGAAATTTTAATACATGCTTCAACATGGATGAAACTTAAAAACATCATGCTAAGTAAAGTAAGATAGGCACAAAAAGACAAATACTGTATACTTCCGTTTCTAAGAGATCCTTAGAATGAGCAAATTCACAGAGACAAAAAAATAGAATCAAGGCTACCAGGAGCCGGGGGACGGAGGAATGGGAAGTTGTATTTTAATGGGTACAAATTTTCTATATGGAATGATGAAAACATTCTGGTAGTGGACAGTAGTAATGGTTGCTCAATATTGTGAATATACTTAATAATTGTACATTTGAAAATCATTCAAACAGTGAATTTTATATTATGTAAATTATCACATTAAAATGTAAAAATAATAATGAAGTCAAAATTTCTAAGTTAAAAAGAAAATTAAAAGTTGGAGAAAGATATACCATGCTAGCACTAACCAAATAAAGCTGGAATGCACATATAAACTTCAGACAATGTTAGACCAAGGAAAGTTATCAGAGATAAAGAGGGGCACTACACAATGACCATGGGGTCAATTTTCCAAGAAGACATAACAATCTTTAATGCATATGTGTTAACAATAGAGTATCAAAATACATGAAGCAAAAATTGAATGAACTGCATGGAGAAATAGACAAATTCACTATTATAGTTGTAGACCTCAATAGACCTCTTCAAATAATTGATAGATCAAGCAGACAGAAAATCAGTAAAGATATAGTGAAACTGAGTAGTACCATCAATCAACTGGATCTAATTGACATTTATAGAATACTTCATCCAACAAATGCAGAATACACATTTTTAAAGCTCATATGGATCATTCACCAATGAAGACCATATTAAGGACCATAAAAACTATAAATAAATTGTAGAAAGCTCAGTAGAGTAGAGGAAGGGGAGCAAGGGGAGGGAAGGAGAGGGGTAAGAGCTGGGGACTAAACTTGAGCAAATTATATTCCATGCTTTTGTGACTATGTCAAAATGCATCATAATGTTTTATATATGTATCAATAAAAAATACTTGAACAAGCTGAACACAGTGGTGAATGCTGTAATCCCAGCTACTTGGGAGACCCAGGCAGAAGGATTATGAGTTCAGGGCTACCCTAGCAAGCAACTGAGACCCTGTCTCAAAAAACAAAAACACTTGAACAATTCAAAAAACATAGAAATCTTACAAAGTATGTTCTCAGTCCACAGTGAAATTAAACTATAAATTTATTAATAGAAAGATACCTGGAAAATCATGTGCAGTTGTAGCTCAGTGGTAGAGCACTTGCCTAGTGTGTATGAGGCACTGGGTTTGATCCTCAGCACCACATAAAAATAAATAAATAAAATAAACATATTGTGTCCATCTACAACTAAAAATATTTAAAAGAAAAATACCTGGAAAAGTCCGAAAATATTTGGAGATTAAACCACATGAAAAATAAATAATACATGAGTCAATGAAGAAATCTCAAGAGAAATTTAAAATACTTTCAGTTAAATGAAAATGAAAATATAACTTGTCAAAGTTTGTAGGATGCATGGAAATTTGTAGCATAAAATGCATATATTAGAAAAGAAAGATCTAAAATTAGTAATCTAAGCTTCCACTTATGAAACTAGAGAAAGTAGAGCAATTTAGATTAAAGCATACAGAAAAAAAGAAATGACAAATTTAGAAAATCAATGAAATTGAAAACAAGAAAATAATATAGAAAATCATCAAAAAAGCTGATTTTTTTTGGAAACGGTACATATGATCAATAAACCTCTAGTTAGGCTAACCAAGAAAAGAAAGACACAAATTTCCAATATAAGAAATGAAAGAGGAGTTATCATTATTGATCCTGTGGACATTAAAATATTAATAAAGGAATAATATGAACATCTCTAGGCCAACAACTTGGTAAAATATGAAATGAACCACTTTCTTGAAAGATACAAATGAACAAACTCCCATAAGGAGAAATAGATAATCCAAATAGCCCTATATCTCCTAGAGAAATTTATTCAATAATTAATAACATTGCAAAAGATAAAGTGCCAGGTCCAGAACATTTCATACCAAACATTTAAAAAAGAAGTGATACTAATCCTCCACAATATCTTCTAGAAAGTAAAATAAAGGGAACATCTCCTAACTTACACTGAAAGGTCAGCATTACTCTTTTACACAAACCAAATAAATACATTACAAGAAAAGAGAGCTATGGGCCAATGTCTTTCATGAACATACATACAAGAATCCTCTATGAAATTGTAGTGGATCAAATCCAACAATGTATAAAAAGAATTATGCATACAACTAAGTAGGATTTAACTCCAACTATGCAAAACTGGCTCAGCATTTGAAAATCAATAAATGAAATTCATCATATCACAACCTAAAGAAAAAATCATATGGTCATATATGTATAGATGTATAAAAAGCCTTTGACATGCCAGGCATGGTGGTGCATGCCTGAAATCCCAGTGACTTGGGAGGCTGAGGCAGGTGGATTGAGAGTTCAAAGCCAGCCTCAGCAGAAGCAGGGTGCTAAATGACAGTGAGACTCTGTCACTGAATAAAATACAAAATAGGGCTGGGGATGTGGCTTAGTGGTCGAGTGCCCCTGAGTTCAAGCCCTGGTACTCCCTCCCAAAAAAAGCCTTTGACAAAATCCAAAATCCCTTTGTGATTAAAAAAAAAACCCTTAGCATTTTAGGAGTCAAGGGGCACTCCTTTAATTTGATAAAGAACATCTATAAAAACCTACAGCCAACATTATATTGAATGGTGAGAAACTGTATGCTCTCTCCAGAAGGTGAGGAACAAGGCAAGACTATTTAAATGCAAAACTTTACAGGGCATGGTTGCGCATGCCTGTAATCCCAGGAACTCGGGAATCTGAGGCAGGTGGATTGAGAGTTCAAAGCCAGCCTCAGCAATTTAGTGAGGTCCTATGCGACTTAGCAAGACCCTGTCTCTAAATACAGTATAAAAAGGGCTGAGGATGTGACTTAGTGGTTAAGCACCCCTGGGTTCAATCCCATGTTTAAAAAAAATTCAAAACTCTGTAAAAGGCACTGTTTAGAAAATTAAAATATAAACCACATACTGGGAGAAAAATATTTGCAAATCACATATGTGATAAAAAAAATTTGTATCCAAAATATACCAAGAACTCTTTAAGCTCAACAATAATAAAATGAATACAGTAATTAAAATTGGACAAAAGAACTGAATGGATTCTCTACCTAATAGAATATACACATAGTAAACAAGGATATATATGAAAAATTACTCAATATCATATGTCATTAAGTAAATATTCAGACAACATTGAAATACCACTACACACCTGCTAGATTGGTTGAAATTCAAAAACCTGGCAATACCCATGCTGGCAAGCATATGGAGCTATAGGAAATTTCATTCATATTTGGTGGGATGTAAAATGGTACAGTTACTTTAGAAGACAGTTTGGCAGTTTCTTAAAAAGTTAAATATAGTATTATATATGCAATAATTGCATTTACATATTTATTTGATCGACTTAAAAATCTCTGCCTACACAGATTGGGGTTCTAGCTCAGTGTAAGAATACTTGCTTGGCATGCCTGAGCCCCTACATTCAATCCTCAGTACCATAAAAACAAACAAACAAACAAAAAACACCTATGCCCACAGAAAGACCTACACACATATTTATAGTAGCATTAGTTATAATCACCCCAAACTGGAAGCAATCAAGATATACTTCAATAGGTGACTGGATAACAAACTATTACATCCATGCAATGGGATACTATTCAGTACTAAAAAGAAATGAACTATTAAGTAATGAAAATAGATGGAGGAAACTCAAATGCATATTACTTAGCAAAAGAAAGCAGTCTGAAAGAGCTACATACTGTAGTATTCCAATGATATTGCATTCTAGAAAAGGCAAAAGTGAAGACAAAAATGATCAATTGGTTTCAAGAGGCTCAGAGGATGGGAAGATGAAAAGGTGAAGCACAGGGGATTTTTACAGCATTAACATACCTGCATGATTATGTAAGGGTAGATATATGACAATATAAATTTGTCAAAACTCATAGAACTTTATGCTATGGTATACCTTACTGCACACAATGCATTTTTTTATTTTATTTTTTTAGTTTTCGGCAGACACAACATCTTTATTTTATTTTTATGTGGTGCTGAGGATTGAACCCAGCACCACGCGCATGCCAGGCGAGCGCACTGTAGCTTGAGCCACATCCCCAGCCCACACAATGCATTTCTGAAACATCATGTGGGAGGGCTGGGGTTGTGGCTCAGTGGTATAGCACTTGCCTAGCATGTGTGAGGCCCTGAGTTTGATCCTTAGCATCACATAAAGATAAATAAATACAATAATGGTTTTGGGTCCATCTACAACTAAAAAATTTAAAAAAAAAATCATGTCAGAGATCAGGGATCCCAGAAAGGAATGCAGACCATGATAAGAGAAGCTAACTGTATCACAGATATATAAAACAGCTTCATTGAAAGAAGAGGGACCTATGTTAACTTTGGAAATGTGTGGAGTCTGTAGGACTAACACAAAGAACTGTTCATAAACACTAATCTAGTTGATAAAGTCTTTTTCCCCTGGGGGTATATGTTAGCAATTCCAATCCTGCTACACACGTATACTGAAATTGAACAATTAACCTAATAGATAGCAGATGGTGGGAACTAGGTTTCCCTCTGTTGGCGTGGGAATTTGAAGATAAGCAAAATGATAAGCAAATGATCCAAGTGGAAATGGATTAGAGTTGGGGAAATCATTATAAACTCATGTTTAACTTAACATTCAGATGGTTAAGTATAGAAGTGTTTATAGATATGTGTATATATACATACGGGTTAATATACACATATATATTTCTTTGCTCTGACAGCTCAGAGTGCCTAGAAGCAATGACACTCAAGGAGCAAAAAGCACACCTGGCATCCAGACCTTGGTTTCTAATACCTTTTTTCCATAAAAAAGAATGAGGAATCTTCAGAGAACTGGCTGAACCTAGGACAAGGCCTGAAACACACAAGATGAGCCTGGCATCTTGTACTGCAAGAAAAGTAAGGAACTGCTAGTATACCCAGAGCCATACCCACATGTGCATGCAACACACACACACACACACACACACACGCACGCAAACACACACACACTGACAGGGTTATGTCAAAGGGGCACAGGAGTCATGTGAAAGAGCTCCCAATGACAAGAGCTTGAACAAATTGAGCAACAAACGAAAAGTACTATCAGATTATAACTCAAAAGTATAAAAGGAATATCAATTAGTCCATGCTGATATAAATGAACAAATAAATAAATATGGGAGAAGAAATAAATCTGTGCAGAAGAATTTTAAGCAATTTTTGTGGTTACTCTGCCCTCAAGTAGGGGGAGCCTAACGCTATGGTATGGGCTATGCATAGTGACTTCCTTCCCAAAAGTACAGTATGCAAAGCAGGGAAAGAGAAACTTCACGGTAGCAAAACCTAACAGTACTGCCTCAGCAAGGTCAACATCAACAGACATAAATCATGTTCATAATATGTGTCCTTGATATGATGTCATGGAAAAGGCACTATAACTCTGAGATCTTCCTCCCAGAGTCCATAACATCAACCTTATGTTACCTCTTATCTGAGAAAAGATCAGCCAAAATTCCAATAGCAGAGAATCCAGCAAAATACCTAACTTTACAAAAATTGTAAGGAAAGTTGGAGAAACTATCACAGCCAAGAGGAACCTAAGGAGGCATGACAACTTAAAGTCTTGTTGTATTGGGGCTGGGGATGTGGCTCAAGTGGTAGCGCGCTCGCCTGGAATGCGTGCAGCCCAGGTTCGACCCTCAGCACCACATACAAAAAAACAAATATGCTGTGTCCGCCAAAAACTACAGAATAAATATTAAAAAAAAAAGTCTTGTTGTATCCTGAGTGGGACCCTTAGAACAGAAAAGAAATAATAGGTAAAAACAAAGAAACTTTGAACTTTGATTAATAATATTTCTGTACTTTGTTCATTAATTTTGACAAGTGCATCATACTCGTGTAATATGTTAATGATAAAGGAAACGGGGTACCTGGTGTATTGGAACTCTGCAACTGATCTTAAAAACAAAGACTATCTTAAAATACTTAATAATCCAAAAGGTGATAATGTCCATCTCATCATAGTTCTTATTTGCATTTCTTTGATTAAAGGTGATGTTGAGCAGCTTTTCGTAGGTTTACTGCTTGTCTATGCATATTTTTATTGATTTTCCTTTCTGTATCACTTGTCCACTTTTCTTTTTTTTGTGGGAGGTGTTACGGGGGATTTAACTCAGGGGCCCTTGACCACTGAGCCACACCCCTGCTGAGAGCCACAGCCAAGTCGGAATGGCCCCTAGCATTTTGCCAATAGTATTGGTTGAGAGGCAAGCCATTAAGATGATGCTGGATTGATTCAGTTGTATATTAGACCTTTACTGTCCGCCTCCGCCTGCTACTTTGGAGTTCTCTTGGGGATGTGGGGATTCCCGGAGAGTTCCATTTGGTTGGGGAAGTGCAGGAGGAGGGATTTCGGGAAGAGGGATTTCTGGTTGTTGGTTCCTGGAGGAGCTGAGTGGCGTTCGGGAGAGTTCCCGGGGAGCGTGTGGAGTGTGCTGGTGGAGTTCAGAAAAAAAGTTTGTTCCTGCTTCAGTGGCTCGTGATTTCTGCCCAGCCAAACTGCTGCACACCCCCAGCCCTATTTTGTATTTTATTTAGAGACAGGGTCTCATTGAGTTGCTTAGTGCCTAGCTTCTGCTGAGGCTAGCTTTGAACTTGCAATCCTCCTGCCTCAGCTGGGATTACAGGTATATGCCACCGTGCCCAGCTTGTCTACTTTTCCACTGGAGGATTTATATTTTTGTTAACAAATTGTAAGATAAAAGAAATTAATCTTTGTGTGACTATATGTTCTTTCCCAATGCATCATTTTTTGTCTTTTCATCTTGTTTATGACAATTTCTGTTGTATAGAAATTGTTCCTTTTAATGTAGTCAAATCTGTCTGTCTTCTCTTTATGGTTTGTGCATTTAATATCATGTTCAAAAAAGGCCTTTGACACCCTGAGATTATAAAAATATTCACTCACATTTCCTCCTACTGGTTTTATTGATTCATTTTTCACATTTTATATTTATTGATTCATTTTTCCCATTTTATATTGTTATGCCAAAATCTGCATGTTATAGGGAATGAGGCATTAATACAGCTTTGTATTTTTTCCAAACAGCTAGTTGTACCAATAGTGCTTATTAATATTTCTTTTCCCCAGTAAGTTGCAATGACTCTTTTATAACACAATAAATTCCACATATGGAGGTTTATTTCTGCATTTTCTACTGATTATGCTGAGCTATTTATCTATTCTTAGCATAACACTACAGTATTTTAATTATTGCAGCTTTGTAGTAAATTTTAATATCCAGTAGGGTAAATCCTCTTTTATTAGTTTTCAAAATTTCCTTGCTATTCTTTAATATTTATTCTTACAGATAAATTTAAGAATAATTTTATATAATTTCAAAAAGTAAATACATCAAAATTTTTAGAATGTTTATGAGAATGTCTTTATAGGCTAAGTATGAAAATAAAGGTCAATCTTTCATAATATTGACTCTTCCTATATAGGAACAGGTATATTTTCCATTTATTCATGTCTTATTTTAGGACTGGAGGTGTTTGTTGCTCAGTGGTAGAACATTTGCCTAGATTCATGAGGCCCTAAATTACATCCCTAGCACCAGAAACTAAGTCCTATTCTATATACTAAAGTAAAGTTTTATACTTTTCTTTACATAAATCTTGCACTGTTTGGTTAAATTTAAATTCCTAGGTGCTAGGTGTGGTGGTGCATGTCTGTAATCCTAGTGGCTCAAGAGGATGAGGCAGGAGGATTGTGAGTTCAAATCCAGCCTTAGCAACTTATCAAGGCCCTAAGCAACTTGGTGAGATGTGATATATATATATATATATATATATATATATATATATATATATAAAATGATGGCTGGGGATGAGGCTTAGTGGTTAAGTGATCCTGGGTTCAAGCCAATAAATAAATAAATAAACTCCTAGGCATTTATACTTTTCTTCACATGAGTCTTGTACTTTGTTAAATTTATATGCCTAAGTAATTTACACGTGATATTGCTATTTGCAATTGAATACTTTCTCACCATTATATTTTATGATCTTTATGATTGGCATATATGAAACTATTGAAGTAGTGATAAATATATATGTATGCATCAATACACATACACTCTCTCTCCAATGAACAGAGACCCTCAAAAGTTGGAGCCCATTTCATCCCCAGAGGATACAGGCTCTTGCTATTGTTCCTTTCTCCCCTGAGTGTATTTCTCCAGCTGAGGACAATTATCTGAAATAGAAAGAGAACTATTAACAATCAAGAGTACAGATGCAGTGGTTAAGACAAAGGGCTCTGAGTTCAGAGTGCCTAGGATCAAATTCAAGCTCCACCACTTCCCAAAACTGTGTCATTGGACCAGTAACTTGATATCTCTAGGCTACAGTTCCTCCATATGTAAAATAAGGGTGATAATAATAGCACTTACCTCATAGGATTTTTGCCAGCATTACATGAACTAATATAGACAACACATTTAAAACAGTGTCTTGGAACACTAAATATCACCTATTACAAAAATTTATCTTCAGCATCCCCCTTCTAATTCCCCACTGTTTACCTTTCAGAACATCATCATTTTTCTTTAATTTGCCATATATAAGGTTTCTATGTACAATCAGCGTGCACTGTAACAGTTTATATTAAAAGTCAATTTTGTCTAAAATGTTACCTGGCTGTAGAGCACATTTGACATTCTTGCTTGTATGAAAAGGAAAAACAAATGGATTTACAACTTTCAGCTGCTTTGTATTCCAAAAGTGTTCCTACATCTACCCTTTTAAACCAAATGCTTTGGAAAAAATGTTTCCAGAGCATGTCATTTAGACTTTTTACATATAATCTCCCCATTTTGTTACTACAAACACAATGCGGACTGAAAAGAAGAAAAAGAAAAATGAAGAAATCAAATGTATCTAACAAAGTATTCAACATAAAAAGAGGACTAATGGAATTAAGTAGCCTCCTGCCCCATTTTTATGTTCTAAACAATCATTCCATCAAGACAAATTATTAAAAAGTGTTAATACACTGAGTCATAGAACATTGTTGTAAAAAAATCATGGCAATCTGAAAGAGCTAAGGCAAAAAGAGAAATTCAATGCATTCCAGATGTATGATGTCCTTCTTCAACTATTTGATTTCTCTAGGCAGCCAGAAAACCAGAATAACTAGCAGGGAGGGACATGGGTGGCATAAATGTCCTCTCTCAGAAGCCAGATTTGTCAATGGCATAATGAATGGTACAGGACTATCCAGGGAAATTCTATGAACAGAAAATATTGAGGCCTTCTTATTCTGGTTGCAGATAATGGCAACAATCCTACATACAAAATAGGCCAGAGTCTACCTACAACCTGACTTGGCACAGGCCAGAGGTCCAAAAGGTCAATTCAAAGCACTTCAATTTTCCCTCCTTCTTTCCTTCCTTCCTTCCTTTCTCCCTCCCTCCCTCCCTCCCTCCCTTCCTTCCTTCCTTCCTTCCTTCCTTCCTTCCTTTCTTCCTTCCTCTCTGCCTCCATTCCTTCCTTCCTATCTTCCTTATTTTATTCCTGAACAAATATTTATTGAGAACTTACTACATGTGGATTACTATATCAGGCACTGGAAATAAAGCAATGATAAAGAAATAAATGGTTTCCTATGTTTATATATGAATACAGGACCAGTGAAACTCCACATAATGTACAACAACAAGAATGGAATCCTAATTAGAATAAGTTCTACTCCATGTATGTATGATATGTCAAAATGCACTCTAATATCATGTATAACTAAAAAAACAAATTTTTTTTAAAAAATAAATGGTCTCTGTTTCCACAGAGATTACATTTACGTAGAAGAAGATAAACATTAAAAAGTAAATAAACAAACAATATAACTTCAGAGAGTGATAGAAGAATATTAAGCAAAGGGATGTGACAGAGAGTAACTGGAAGCTTACTTTTTATAGTGGGGTCAGAAAGGACTCTTACAGAGGTGATATTTAAATTGAAATATCACAAAAATATGGAAGATTATTCCAGCTAGTACAAAGGTAGGAATGAAAAGTGAAAGCTCAACGTAGTTGAGACTCCTGCCATGATGCTTTGGAAGTTCATTTGTGTGATCAGTAAAAATTCTGAAGACAGGGCTGGGGTTGTGGCTCAATGGTAGAGCCCTTGCCTAGCATGTGTGAGGCACGGTTTTTAACTTGCAATCCTCCTGCCTCAGCTTCCCAAATCACTGGGATTACAGGTTTGCACAACTGTGTCCAGACAGAATCCATCCTCTAACTCCACACTAGATACTTTTTTAAAAGTAAGTGGGGGAGTTCACTCTGCCTGATATCAGGACTTATTTCAGAGCTCTAGGGATTAAGAGAAAGTGGTATTGGTATCATGTTTGATCCTCAGTACCACATAAAAATGAATAAAAATAAAAGTATTGTGTCCATCTACAACTAAAAAAAAACTAAAAAATTCTGAATGTGGTCCATAGGGATTTCCAGTGATTTCACATCTAATATAACAATTCTCTGCCCATACATCATATACCCTTGTACCTTGATTTAAAAGCTAACCCAGATCTCCTGTACGTCACCCACACTTTCTTGGTCTCAATAATGAGAGGTGCCATTCCTGCCACTTCCCTGTCCTACCCATCACTACTTGGTCATTGCTTTGGAAAGCTCCTAGCTGCCCCCAGGATACACATCTGTTGACACATATTGCTCATCAAGGTAGGGGGTACTGAGAATTTAGGGAACCTACTTTGGCTCTCCTCCTGTCCTACCTGCCCCAGTTAATCCTAGAGTAAATGAGAAAAGCCATTACTGGTCCTGTTCCAGTTCTCCAAAATCATTACTCGCCCTTCCCAACTAGCTTGGCATTACCTGCAGGAATAGTTCCACATTTTCTAGTTCCACATGTTCCCTTGGGCTTTTGTTGAGCAAACTGTTCCCTGCCGGACTTTAAAACTACTATGAATTGCTTCTATTATAGCTTTTCTTGTTTGTTTTCTGTCCTTCCCCACTAGAATGTAAACTCTGAGAGAAGGAGTTTGTCTCAATTGCTCATGTATTTTCAATGCCTACCAAATAGTGGGTACTTCATAAACATTTGTTGAATGAATTCTAATTATAGCTTCCCTTTTAGGATTGGTCTCTTGGGTCAATTTCTGGATTCCCTGTTCTGTTCCATTGGTCCATCTGTCTACTCCTGTGCCAATACCACTTTCTCTTAATCCCTAGAGCTCTGTAGTAAGTCCTGATGTCAGGCAAAGTGAACTCCCCCACTTACTTTTCAAAAAGTATCTATCATGGAGTTAGAGGATGGAATCTGGCTGGACACGGTTGTGCAAGCCTGTAATCCCAGAGATTTGGGAAGCTGAGGCAGGAGGACTGCAAGTTCAAAGCCAGCCTCAGCAACTTAGCACAACTTAGCAAGACCCTGTCTCAAAATAATAAATGAAAAGGGCTGGAGATGTGGATTAGTGGTTAAATTACCTCTGAGTTCAATCCCTGGTAACAACAACAACAAAAAGGTGTGGAATCTGGAGCAACGTTTCCTAGATTTGAATTCTAGTTCTACTGTTTACTAGTTATATGAGCCTGGCCCAATTACTTAACTTTTCAGTGCTTCAGCTTTCTCATACACAAAGTTGACACAAAATAGCACCTAGTTTATAGGATTGTTGTGAGGATTAAATGAGTGAATACAAATTAAAACATAACATATGGGGCTGGGGTTGTGGCTCAGTGGTAGAGTGCTTGCCTAGCACGAATTAGGTACTGGGTTCCATCCTCAGCACTGCATAAGAATAAAATAAGGATATTGTGTCCACCTAAAAACTAAAAAATAAAAAAAAAAATGTAACATCTGATTAGAACACTGCCTGAAATATACTAAGTGTTCAATAAATAACATCTGCTATTCTAGGCCCTTTGCATTTTTTTCTTGGTGGCAGAGTTTACTAATTACCTATTATATATGTTATATGACATAGTGTTATGGATTTAGGTATGAGGTGTCCCCCAAAAGCTCGTGTGTGAGACAATGCAAGATGTTTTAGAGGAGAAATGATTGGGACATGAGAGCCTTAACCTAATCGCGAGTGAATCCCCTGACAGAGATTAGTTGAGTGGTAACTATAGGCAAGTGGGGTGTGGCTGGAGGAAGTAGGTTATTGGGGCCATGGCTTTAGGGTATATATTTTGTGATCTGAGCTGTGTCTATCTGCCTGTATGTGTGAGTGTGTAACTCCCTCCTTCTCCCTCCCCCCCCACCTTCCTGTTTCCATGTCTTAAGCTGTTTTCTTCTGCCATATTTTTCTGCCATGACATCCTGCTTCGCTGCTTCACTTTGTGCCCATACTCATGGAGTCAGTCATATGTAGATGAAGACCTCTGAACCCACGAGCCCTCATGTAAACTCTTCATCCTCTAATTGTTCTTGTCAGGTCTTTTGGTCTCAGCCGTGAAAAACTAAATCACATAGTATTTGAAAATTGAATGGCTTCAAGCAACAAGAATTGTTTACTATCACTCACAGATACTGGAGGTAAGGGGATTAGTAAGTGATGTGGCTGGGAAGCATTGTCTAGGGGGTCACTTATGGGGTTACACTTGCTGTCATATATTGGCTAGGATTGGAGTCATCCGAAGGCTTAACTAAGGCTGGAAGATTTGCTTCCATGGAGGATCATTCACATGAATGGCAAATTAGTACTGGCTATTGTCAAGAGGGCTAAGCTTCCTTCTACATGGTCCTCTCTACATGGTGACTTAAGCATCTCACAACATAGTGGCAGACTCCCCCCACAGTGTGATCCACAGGCCCTTTGCATTTTGATGATACAACTTTTAGAATCATTTTTTAAGTTACACCTCCCCCCACACACACACAAACACACAGACTCATTTGGGACTCTGACTGGAATTGTATTGAGTTTATAGATTAATTTGGGGATCATTCACATATTTACAATCTGGATCTTTCTATCCATGAACACAGCAACTCTCTTTACTCATTTAATCTCTTTAATATCTGTGTGTGTGTGTGTGTGTGTGTGTGTGTGTGTGTGTTACCAGGGATTGAACTCAGGGGTGCTTAACCACTGAGCAACAACTCCAGCCCTATTTTATATTTTTTAATACCATTCAGATCAACTTGGTGAAACAGGATTTCACTAAGTTGCTTAGGGGTCACTAAGTTGCTGAGCCTGGCTTTGAACTTGTGATCCTCCTGCCTCAGCCTCCCAAGTTGCTGGGATTAGAGGCATGCAGCACCATCATGCCCAGCAAATCTCTTTAATATCTTTCAGTAAATTTTTAACATTTTCTCCATATTGATCCTATTTTTTTTGCACAGAAGTTTTGCATCTATGTTTATGAGACACTGGCTTATGTTTTTTTTTTTCTTGTGATATTCTTTTTAAAATATAAATATTTTTTAGTTATAGATGGATGCAATGTCTTTATTTTATTTATTTATTTATTTATTTTTATGTGGTGCTGAGGATCAAACCCAGTGCCTCACATGTGCAAGGCAAGCGCTCTGCCACTGAGCCACAACCCCAACCCCTCTTGTGATATTCTTGTCAATATTGTTATCAAGGCAATTAAAGTCTCATAAAATAAATTGGGGAAATTTTATAATTCTTTCTAGCCCCGGAAAAGTTTTGAGATTGCTATTGACTTCTAACTTAATTGCACACTAACATTTTACCTTGACAGGCATTTTCCCTTGGCACTTTGAAAACATTGTTCCTCTAGGGGATGTAGTTCACTGGTAGAGCACTTGCTTAGTATGCATGGGTTCAATCCCCAGCACTCATCAAGGGGAAAAAGTGTTACTATTAGAAAGCTTTATTCCTCTATCCTCTGATTTTGTTGCTTTTGAGAAGTCTGCTCTCAATTGCCTTTGGGGATATCCAGAAATGCATAGATTTTCCATACTTTCATGTCTTCTAATTTCTCATGTATAATTTCTCTCTCCTCCCTGCATTCTAAGTGATTTCTTTAGATCTACTATCCTGATCAATAACTCTCTATTTTTGTCTAAGTTGCTATTTAACCTCTCTACTGAAATTTTAAAATCAACAGTTATATTTTCATTTCTGGAAAACTACCCAATTCTTTTAAAACTATATATGTGTGTGTGTGTGTGTGTGTGTGTGTGTGTGTGTGTATATATATATATATATATATATATATATATATATATGTATTTCCAGTAAAGACCTTATATTATGGACTCATTTATCTCTGCCCTTCTTGTTGGCTGCAACTATATAATCCTAGATAAAGGAAGAGGCAACCAAAAGAGAACTTAGAAAGATGGAAAGAGGATAGTGAACTGGTGAGGGACTCAGGGACTTGAGGAAAGACACATCATCAAAATATCTAACAATTCTCCACTCATCAGAAGAAGTTGACTTGGGCCTGTCAGTAACTGACTTCAAAAAGTAACAGAAGGTGGCCCAGGTAGATTCATTTTTCTCCTAGATGGACCAGGAGCCCCAACAACAACCCCAAGTGAAATGGACAGCATTGGCAAGAGGGATCGATAGGGATCTCCTTTGACAAAAGTAGCCAGAGGAAACTCTCCTTCTATATCAAGCTCAAAACTCTCCTCCCACAGGAAGTGATAATGGGTGACTGACTATGCAGTACCAGCAAGGCAGGAAATGCCATGTCAAGCAACCTGAAGTTGGAAACCCCTTTGTCCTCATGGGCCTCATACTCCTCTGCCTCACTCAGAGACATTAGGCAGGGTGGCCCAAGGGTACCAGTAGATCCATTGCAATAAACTGTCTTGGTCTGGAAGCACTCTTGGTCTCCCAAAGGCAGGGGGATCCTGCTATAAGAAGTGCTTTGAAGGAGGCACTTTTCTTCTCCACTGAGCCAGAGATTCCTTTTCATACCAAGCAGCTGGTAGCCTTTTATCAAGGCGTAGCCTTGGCCAAAGTTCCCTGTTAGGTCTTAAACATAAAATAAATGAATGAATGAATAATAAGTCATACCTAGTCTGAATATAAAATTCCTGCTCATGAAAAGACATCATTAAGAAAATTTAAAAGTATGTCATAAACTGTGATAAAAGTGTTCACAACAAACATATCTGACAGAGGATTTTTATTTCAAACATATAAAAAGTATACCTATAAATCAGTGATTTCCAACGGAAGGTGATTTTTCTTCCCTAGGGACAGTTCACAATGTAAAGAGACATTTTTGGATGCCACAAATGGAGTAGGAATTCTAATGGCTTCTGTCCGTACAATATCTTTCAGTAATAAAAAAAGAAATAAAGTTCAAAATGACAATTAAATACCACTTCACACCCAATAGAATGACTATAATAAACAAGTCAGATAATACCAAGTGTGGTGGCAAAGATAGGGGAAAATCAAAACTTTATATACTGCTGGTGGGAATACAAAATGATGCAGCCACCTGTAAAAGGCTTTGGTGCTTCCTCAGAAAGTTAAACATAAAGCCACCATATGACTGAGCAGTTCCACTCTCAGGGGTGTGTGTTTGTGTGTATCCAAGAACAATGAAAACCTATGTCCATGCAAAGACATATATGAATGTTCATAGTAGTACTTTAGCAAAAGATGGAAACAACCTAATGCACACCAACTGATGAAAAGATAAATAAAATGTTGCAGAAACATACAATGGAATATTTTTCAGCCATAAAAATGAATGAAGTAATTATACATGGCATAACATGGATGAACTCTGAAAGCATTATGCTAAGTGAAAGAAATCAGTCACAATCCAGGTATGGTGGTACATGCCTGTAATCCCAGAGGCTTGGGAGTCTGAGGCAGGAGGATCATGAGTTCAAAGGTAGCTTCAGGAATGGTGAGGCACTAAACAACTCAGTGAGGCCCTGTCTCTAAATAAAATACAAAATAGGGCTGGGGATGTGGCTCAGTGTTCAAGTGCCTCTGAGTTCAATCCCTGGGACCCCCAACTCCAAAAAAAAGTTAAAATTAATCACAAAAGACCACATGTTATATGATACAATTTATATGCAATGTCAATAAAAAGCAAACATATGGAAATAGAAAGTAGATTTCTAGTTACTTAGAGGTGGAGACATGGCATAGAGAGCTGAAGTGTCATGGCTAAGGGATATGGAGTTTCTTTTTGGAATAATTAAAATGTTCTAAAATCAATTGGGTGATTGTTGTACAACTCTGTGGGTATACTAAGAAAACATTCATTCGTACATTTATATGGGTGAATCATATAGTATGTAAATTATAGCTCATTAAAGCTGTTACCAAAAATAAGATAATGAAATATCTGATACACAAACATGTAGAACACTAAAAGAAAACTAAAAGAAACAGACCCCAAAGAATGTATATTGTGTTATTCCATTTACACAAGATTCTAGAATAAGAAAATCAATCTATAGTGACAAGAAACCTATCCATGTCTACCCATGAGAGTGAAGAACCAATTGAGAATGAAAATGAAAGAACTTTCAAGTGTTATTGAAACGTTTTGTGTCTTGATTTAGAGTGGAAGAAATAGGATGCCTTTATTCCCTAAAATACATTGGATTGTTCACTTAGGATATCTGCACTTCACTGTATATAAATTTTATCCCAATTAAGAGAGAATATAGGAGACAGAAGAAAGGAAGAGAGGAGAAACAGAAGAGGGAAAGAGAGGAGTGGGGAGGGAGGAAATTTAGGAAATATTTATAAAGTAGAATCTGTAGATTTGGCATTTGGATGAACATAAAGTCTCCAAGTGAATTATATGTAAAGTACCTATGTGTAAAGTATCTATAGGAATGCAATTATGGCTTCTATATTACTAACTTGGTCCCCAAATAGGTGTTTCTCTGCCTCTGGGGTGGGATCAGTGTCTCAGATAAAGGAATGGTAAAAGGGATATCCAAAGAAAGAAATGACAATGAGTACCAGTTTCCGAGCATACTAAGGGCTGAACTTGAGCCCAACTTGAAAGTTTCTAGATCTACTCTTAGGACACATCTCCACACCAGATTCTCAAACTGAGAGGGAAAATGCTAATGGTATCCTCATGGCTAGTTCATACTCAGAGAGGCCTACACTTCCCAATCTTTCTTCTTATCTCTACCTGGGCCATCAAATTTGGCTCAATAGAGTGGCACTCTCTCTGACTGCAATGGGACATCTCCATGGAGTCTGTTGTGGAGGCCACATCTCTTGTATTTAATCAAGATCCTGCTTCCCCTTCCACCTATGCCCTAATGCCTAAAGTTGTGCAGGGCCCAGAAGGTGAAATGTGGGCCCCTAGGCTTTGGCCTACTGTCAGGGTCACCAGGAAAAGAGTAGTAGAACTCAAGTCATGGCTTATGGGTTAATTTGAATGCATACTTGGGAAAGGTCATGCTCCCTTTAAGATGAGAGCTTGAGGCTGAAGATTTTGAGCATGAACATGATCTAAGAGAAATCATCCTATTCTCCATGTTTCAGAAACCTCCCACTTTCTCTGTTCCCTTCCCACATCCCAAGAAGAGTACCGAGATGGAAGTGTGGATGCAGGCCACAGGAGGACAGCATCTGGTCCCCAAAGACAAAGCCATGATCCTGGAAACACTGTGGGGGGGCAGGTGGGGCGGGCAAGGCAGTAAAGAGCTGGGACGAGGTGCCAGAAATGTGGGAGTCAGACAGTTTCTTCAGAAATCTCCTCAGGTGAGGAAAAGTAACCTCAGTTACCATGGGGGGGCAGCAGAGGCCAATTTACAGAACCCTGAGCCTAGAAGAGGAACTCCTGGGTTAGAAAGTTTGGGTCTATACACTGAGTCAAATCCAGGGTCAGCTTAAGCCCAGGCCACCATCAGCTTCCTGCAGCCCAGTAGAGACCTGATGGGGTTGGAGGAGGTGTTATCCAAAGAACAGCCAGAGAAGTCCAAGAAGAGAAAAGACTCCAGGACAGTAGGGCAGCCCTGGGGAACCAAAATGCCCCAATAGAGAAGTTCATGGTAAGGAAGGAGGGCAATTGTTTGCATCTAATTTAGTTCAGTCCTTTCTGTATCTGTGCATGAAAATCTCTCTCTCCCTGACTCTCACATAAATATACTATCTCCCACTTTTAAATTTTTTTTAGTTGTTGAAGATCTTTATTTTATTTACTTATTTTTATGTGATGCTGAGAATCGAACCCAGTGCCTCACACATGTCAGGCAAGTGCTCTACCACTGAGCCACAGCCCCAGCCCATGTAATCTCCCACTTTTGATATTCTAGGCTGAGCTCTTCCAGCCTAAAGCTCTTGCTCAGAATAACTACCTCAACTTCTGCTGCAAATCACCTAAGTGATGTTTTTGTTGTTGTTTGTTTGTCTTT
This sequence comes from Callospermophilus lateralis, assembly GCF_048772815.1. Lineage (NCBI taxonomy): Eukaryota > Metazoa > Chordata > Mammalia > Rodentia > Sciuridae > Callospermophilus > Callospermophilus lateralis. The sequence continues at coordinate 52,861,601 of NC_135325.1, read as the reverse complement.
TGCTTGTTTTTTTTTTTTTTCTAATATGTCCACCATGCTGATCTCTCTTACCTGGAAAAACCAAGCTTTTACTTTTCTTTTCTTTTTTTCTTTTTAGTTGTACATGACAGTAGAATGTATTTTGGCAGAATATACATACATAGAGTATAACCTATTGTATTTAGGTTCCCACTCTTGTGATCGTACATGATGTGGAGTTACCCTGGTCATATATTTAAATACAAAGCTAGGAAAGTTATGAACAATTAATTCTACTGTCTTTCCTGTTCCCCTCCCACCTCCCTTCCTTTCGTTGCCCTTTGTCTAGTCCAATCTATCTCTATTATTCCCCTCTCTAACCTCCTCTATTTTGAGTTACCATGATTTTAGGGTACCCATTATTTTAAGGATTCAATTCAGGGATTCTGGGAAGTCTCATCCACCCGCTGGGTATACCAGAAGGGTAGGACATCAGCGATTTCTTGGGGGAAAAGTATCAGACTGGTAACCAGCCCTAGCCTGATTGGCTATTAACCTCAAAAGGGTTTGGCCACACACATTCTACAAATGAAATGAAAGCCAGAACTCCTGAAATGGGGGAGTCCAAAACTGAACACAGACTTCAGAACAGAAAGAGATAACCTGCTAAGTGAATGAGCCTGAGGCACACTCCATACCAGAGAACACACAGCTGATATAATAAACAGGCCCAGATATGAATTTAGATCAATCAGTGAAGATGCCAAGCTTCCCTGAGGAATTTCCTGGAAAGATTTCGCTTGCTTTTTCTCCTAAACTCTCAGGTCATGTGTCAGGTTCAGACCAAAGCCAAGAGACCACCCAGCTTCCTTCCTGCAGGACTAGGGATTCAGCCTCCTTTCCTTTTCTCCTTAAAGCTGCCATTTGCTGCTGTGCCCTTTGGGTGGGGCTCAGTTCTCTTTTGGGCTAAAGAGAGATAAAATCTCAGCATTTCCCCCAAATAAATCTACAGACAATCCTCAAGTTAAAGGCTCTACTGACAGCCACCAAGGCAAACCAAATAGAGGTAACAAAACCGACACATTGTGCAGTGAAATGTTGCAGTGGAATAAGCATAAAATAACAAAGTCATCATTCAAAGTCCCCAGACAGCCAGACACAGTGACACACACCTGTACTTCCAGTAATTCAGGAGGCTGAGACAGGAGGATTACAAATTTGAGGCCAGCCTCAGCAACTTAGCAAGGCCCTAGCAATTTAGTGAGACCCTGTCTCAAAATAAAAAATAAAAAAAGTCTGGGCATATGGCTCAGTGGTACAGCACCCCTGGGTTCCATCTCTAGAAATGGAAAAAAAATCAGAATCCAAAGTCCCCAAATAGTTAGAAATTGGGCTCTGTGGAATCTCAGTTTGGCTTCTTCCCTCCACTTTCCTTATCTTGAGGGTGGGGTACACACTCCCCCAACTGCCCCCCCAACACACACACACACACACACACACACACACACACACATCCCTCCCAACCCAGACCTGAGATAAGCACACATGCCATGCAGCCCCTCTTTCCCTGCATGGGTAATCTGTATCTCTGAGGATGTTCATCCTGGGTGATGAAGAGAAGCACCCAACCCACAAGCCTCTGCTATACATAGAAATTTTCCCCTCTGGGAGTTTCTTCCCAGTAGAGAATCAGACTTAATAACCTGCCTATGAATGTGTCTCAGCAACAGAACAGAATAGAAAGATACCAGGAGGGAAGAAAAATGGAGTGCTTACCCTGTCCTACAAAGAACAGTTCACAGTGGACTAATATGTACTGAGGGCCATGTATAAGACACTTTAGCGCCATCATAACATTTTATCTACACAACAGCCTTATGAAGTGGCTATTTTCCCCATTTTCGTGGAAGGAAAACAGGCGCTGATTGCTTGTGCTTAGAAGTATTAGGCTGGGATGTAAACCCAGGCCTGCAGGACTCCAAGAATGAGTCTGCTACCAAAGTGCTGCTTTCTGGAGAGAGTTGGAGATCTAGGACCCCCCTGGGACATAACTAGTCCCCACAAGACCATCTGAAAAAGGTGAATGCCAGATCAAAGGGCTATGGCCCAAGCTACAGGAAGAGAACCACAACTTTCTAGCGGCAGGCCAGATACAGGGCCAAAGTGCAATTCATGCCAGGGTATAAAACTCCCTCGGACCGCCCCCTCCACCCTGCAGGGAGTGGAGAAGCATGATTGTGAGAGGGGCTAATGGAGAAGCCCCAGACTCTAGACAATCAAGGCCTTCTTTGGGTCTCAAATCCCAGTACGTAAATGGGTCAACGTCTAAAGTGACCCAGATTCTAGTATTCAGCCCAAGTCTGCTGCCTGAAGACATTCAACCAGTTGCCTTCTATACCCAGCTCTGCTAGTGGCAAAAGATGAGGCAGAGGGATTTTGCATTGAGTTATGGAGGAAGGAGCTCCTGTCTTACTACCTGGGCCTATCTTTCATCACCTTCACAGGCAGCATCCCTGGGAATGAGGAGGCAGGGAGTTGACAAAAAGGGTTTTCTGGCCTTCACAAGTAATCTGCATCAGATCCCAGACCAGGAGTCTTTTAGTTAAGGCTTGCCTTGCCTAGGGGCTGGCTCTAGAGAGAACCCAATGAGTAGTGTTAGAGAAGCCCCCTACCACTGCCTACTACCAGCTGGGAAATCTACCCATATCTTGACAGGTCTTTTGCTGACCCATGATGAAGTACCCAGTGAAGAATAAAGCTGGGCTGGGGTTGTGGCTCAGTGGTAGAGCGCTTGCCTAGCATGTGTGAGGCTCTGGGTTCGATCCTCAGCACCACATAAAAATTAAATAGATAAATAAATAAATGAATAGATAAATAAAATTAATGTATTTTTAAAAAGAACAAAGCTGTTTCCCTGAGAGAATAAACTCACTGCACTGAAGAGAGACACTCTGTGGGGGAAGGAAGAGACTGTGATCACCCTCCAACTTGGGCCTTTTGAGTCTCTCCTTTCTCTTTAGTGCCTTAGGGCTTGATCTTACCACTGTCACTCCCTTGGAAAAAAACAGAACATGGGAAATCCCAGATGGTAGTAAAGAAGATCTTGGAGAGGAGGGCATACAGGAGGGAAGCCCTTGCTCCCAGTACCCCAATAGTGAGCCTAATGGTACAGTCTACCTCTTTCTTATGGCTCAACTACCACATGCCCAGTCCCAAGTATATGCCACTCTCTTTTAAATACTCTGATCTAAGAGGGCCACAAAGACCATTGCTGGTTTTTCCTGGGTATAGTACAGACAGCAGGAAGAATGCGTATAAATAACTACCTAAAACACTCTGAGAGAAGCAGAGGAAAATGCCAGAAGCCCCAACAGTCCAGCTTCTTTAGTACATCTCCCAGTCAACAGTCAACTTTTCTCTGGGACTCATGAGCTCTATCTTTATTAATTCCAGGCTCCAATACAGCAGAAATCTGGCTCCTTTCTTCTCTGTCCCTGGTGAGTTTTCACAAGGTAGGCACCTCTTACCTCCAACCTCAGAGAGCAAGGGTTTGAGGGCAGGGTTTTCTTCCTAGTCAGTACTACAGAAACCTCAGTCCCAAACATCCTAGAATCTTCCCACTAATACTGATTCCTTCTCCAAGGAATACATTTCACTTGCAGGTGATCCTCAGGACTCAGTTGTGATTGAGACCATTTATTAGCCCATAGTTCAGGTGGGAACCAAACCCCTACACTGAAGGGTATGGCTATAATGCTTAGGAACCCCACAGTCCGACAAGACCCTTAACATCCAAAGGCCAAGAGTTTCCCATGTAGAGTATAATAGGAAACTGATTCTGTCACAGATGGCACTGTACTACAAAATATGGGGACTTGCTCTCAAACAACTATAACAAATACAAACAATAACTTTTATTAAAAACTCTTTGGATACCTCTGGACCACTGTACTTCCATCCTTGCCATGAGAAGCATAAGAAAATAACATTAAATTGAGGAAAGATGAAAATTGGAAACAAGAATTTCAATGAATCTTGGAACTGAGAGAGTTTTAAAAGTTGGAGAACCTCTACCACATGGCAATCTTTGATGCAGGAAAAATTATGATCGTCCAAAATATGGACTTAAAAAGAGGCTTCTGTTGGAACAGAAGGAAATGAATGAGGTGACCTTCACAGGCTAGAATCCCACAGTGGTCTCTTCCAGGGGGCTTTTCTTCCCCATAGAGTGTCTGAATCCTATTTGCTTAAGCTACCCTTTCTATGCACCAATATCTAGAATCACAAAACTTTGGATGGCAAAAACTTTGGAGATTAATTCAACTTCTGGTTAGATGCTTGCTTGATGTTATCTTCATTGAGGGAAATCAGTTTCTCTAGAGGCAGTTATAAGGTTTATTTTGTTTCTACATGTTGGGTTATTGTTTGGCATTAAAACACTGTCATATCAGCAGATATGTTAGGACAAACCTATAACTCTGTAATAGAGTGGGGATGGTCTCATTTGAAATGGCTCTATTCAATCACTCCCCCTCACTCATTCACTCACTCATCCATTCAATAAATACAGAGCATCCATGTTCCAGGCACTGGACTTGGCACTACAGAAATAAGTAGAAACAAAATACACATGATTCCCATTCTTATGGAGTTTGGAGTCTAGTGGGAAAGATAGTACTTATCTAAGGAATTACACAAAGAAAGGTGAAAATGCAAATAAGATAAGTGCTATCAAGAAAGGCAGAGAGTTCTATGAGACATATAATGAAGGAATCTGACCCAGTCTGGAGGAAACAATGAAACAATGCTGGAATGGAGTGCTCAGTATTAAGTAGGATTAGATAGGCAAAGTACTAGAGATAGGAAGTGGAGACAGTGTTTCAGGCAAGGGAAACACCATGTCCAAAGGCTCTTTGGTCAATGAGGCATGACATATTTGGAACTGAAAGATGGTCAACATGGTTGAAGCATAGAACATTAGGGACAGAGCGGTATGTGCTAAGGCTGGAGAAATAAGTTTGGGCAAGACCTTATAGGACCTTGTAGCCCACATCAATAATTCTTCTTTTCAAGTGTCGAAGGAAATTATTGGAGGGTTTTTTTTATACAAGATGATGATATGATCAGATTTAGCCCCTGAAAATATTCTTTTTGCTTTGTAGAAAAGTGGTTGGAGGGCCTGGTGGGGTGGCACATACCTATAATCCCAGCAATTCAGGAGACTATGGCAGGAGGATTGCAAGTTCAAGGCCAGTCTCTGCAACTTAGTGAGACCCTGTTTCAAAGTAAAATAAAATATAAGGTCTGGTAGGGGCACTCTACCCCTGAGTTTAATCCCTAGTTTAATCCCTAGTACCAAGAAAGGGGAGGAGGAGGGGAAAGAGGGAGGGAGGGAGGGAGGGAAAGAGAGAGAGAGAGAGAGAGAGAGAGAGAGAGAGAGAGAGAAGGAAGGAAAGAAGGAAACGATAAAGGAAGAGAAGGAGAGGGGAGGGGAGGGGAGGGGAGGGGAGGGGAGAAAAGTGGTTGGAGGGGAATAGTGTGGGTATAATAGAGAGACCAGTTTTGCAATTAATAAAATGAGAAATGGTAGTAACATGGAGGAAGATGGCTGGAAGTGTAAGTAAAGATGTGGGTGGATTAAAATGATTTTGAAAAGTAAAAGAACTTAGCAACAGATTGGATATGAGAAAGGTGTGGTGGCCAAGGATGACTCCTAGGTTTCTAAATTGCACAAATGGATAGTCGGGGATGCCATTAAGTTTAAGAGGGAAACTAGGCGAGAACCAAATCTAAGGGAGAAAATCATAGGTTTGGTCTTTCTTGGATATATTGAATTTGAGTTGTATTTCAATCATAGACATAATCATAGACATAAACATAGGTTACAAAACATGGACATGATTTCCTAGGGAGAGCATACAGAATGAGAAGACAGGGCAGCCTTGAGGAACTCCAGCATGTATAAGCCAACTAGAGAAAAATGGGTCCCAAAGGAGCTCAATAAGAAATTCTTAGAGAGGAGAAGAAACACAAGAAGGGAGGCTAAAGAAGGAAACTGCTCCAATAAAGAGGCAGTGGTCAATAATGTCAAATGACACTGAGGAGTCAATTAAGACAAGGATTAGAAGTTTCCTTTGGAATTAATGACATGAAGATTGTTGGTGATTTTGGTGACAGCACTTTCAGGGTGATGATGAGATGAAAGCAAAATTGAAGTAGCAGGCTTAGAAATAAAGGGAGAGAACTTTTGAGAAGTTTATTTGAAGGAGGAGAAGAGTGAGGGATAACTAGTGGAGGTTTAAGACTGAGGAGGACATTATTTCAAGAGAGGAGAGATTAATTCACCTGCTACTAAGAAGCATCCAGTTGAGGGAATATTAAAGAGAAAATGGATAGCTGATGGTGTGAGAAGGGGGGAAGGGGCAGGCTGCCAAACACCAGTGAAGGTCACAGTCCCCCCTGAGAAGAAAGGGTACCCCCTTCAATGTTACGGAAGGGAAATCCTACAGAGGACACAGATGAACTGATACATAGATATGGTGGCAGGAAGAGGAGGCTTGATACTTGAAGTTTCTCAGTGAAACAGGTGACAACTGTTAGGGTAGCTGGCACAAATATCCAGGAGAGACACATCTCTGAGTTTAAGCGAAGGTTTATTGACAGGGAATGTCTGCCAGGCTGCTCTTCTGCCAGGCACAGCAAGCAGGATGACTTGAATAGAGGTTTTATATCTTTTTTAACAAGGAAAAAGAGCAAGCTTGAAAAGACCTTGGGTACAGGTGGTTGGGTAACAACAGATTTTTGTACGTAGGGACCTTGGAAGGGGGGTGGGTATGGAAACAGAGTATCTGAAGTTTCTTTTTCTTGACAGTTTGTAAGTTTCAGTTCTGAGTCCCAGAATCAAAATGGAGTTACTAATGTCTAGGGACCTAACAACAAAGTTATCTGCCAAGAGGGAGAAGGTAGATAGCCACGCTAGAGAGTGAGATGTACTAAAGAAATGTAGCCCTTGGGCTGGGGATGTGGCTCAAGTGGTAGCGCACTCGCCTGGCATGCGTGCGGCCCGGGTTTGATTCTCAGCACCACGTACAAAAACAAAGATGTTGTGTCCGCCGATAACTAAAAAAAATAAATATTAAAAAAATTCTCTCTCTCTCTCTCTCTCTCTCTCTCTCTCTCTCTCTCTCTCTCTCTCTCTCTCTCCTCAAAAAAAAAAAAAAATGTAGCCCCTAGTAGGGCAAGTGAAGCAGTGAGGAGCATTTGATTGAAACTGGTGACTTATGGTGGAGCAGGCCTAATTTGTGGTGATGGAGGTAGAGAGCTGAGAAACAGTGGAAGAGATGACTAAGTTTAGGATTCAGGTGATGCCTGGGTAATAAAATTTATGCATTGAAATCCCCTTGGATGATGGCAGGCCTTGTGGTGGGGGCCCATGAGTCAGAAACCAAGGCTTTCATTGAGAAAGGGGGTGTGTTAGTTTCCTAGGGATGCTCTAACAAATTAGTACAAACTGAATGGCTTTTAAAACCCAGAAATTTATTCTTTCATATTTCTGGAGGCCAGAAGTCCTAAATCAAGGTGTTGGCAGGATCACTTCTTTCTGGGGTTCTCAGAGAAAATCTTTTCTATGCTTTTCCCCTAGCTTCTGGTGGCTGCTAGCAAAACTTGGCTTGCAGCTGTGCTAATCCAATCTCTGCCTCCGTTTTTACATGGCCAGCTTCCCTCTGTTTGGGTCTTTCTGTGTCCAAATTCCTCTGTTCGTTTTAATTTATTTTTCATCATTGGGGATTGAACCTAGGGCTTTGCACATGCTAGGCAAGTGCTTTACCACTAACATACACTCAGCCTTTTTTTTTGTATATATATAAAACCAGGGATTGAACCCATGGGCATTTAACCACTGAGCCACATCCCTAGCCCTTTTTATTTTGTTTGTAAAATTTTGAGACAGGTTCTCACTTTGGGCCTCACTAAATTGTTGAGGATGACCTTGAACTTTTGATCCTCCTGCCTCAGACTTCCAGGTGGCTAGAATCAGAGGCATGTACTGCCCTGCCCAGCTCTCTCTTTTTATAAGGTTATTAGTGATGGGACTGGAAACCACGTTAACTCAGTATGACCTCAACTTAATCACACCTACAAAGACCCTATTTCCAAATAAGGCCACCCTCAACATTGGGGGTCAAGATTTCCATGCACCTCTTTGGAAGACACAATTCAACCCACTATAGGGATATGATCAGGAGGTTTGTACATGACAGCATTTTGATATATCAAAATGAAATGAGGCCGGGCATAGTGACCTATGCCTGTAATCCCAGCAGCTCGGGAAGCTGAGGCAGGAGGATCCTAAGTTCAAAGCCAGCCTTAGCAACTTAGGGAGGCCCTGAGAAAGTTAGCAAGACCCTGTCTCAAAATAAAAAAAAAATTTAAAAATGGGCTGGGCATGTGGCTCAAAATAATTATGTGAGACTCAAAAGAACTGTAGTATTTTCAATAGGGACAAAAGCAAATGGTAGGGAAGTAGCAATGGGAAGCAAATAAGACTTACCCAACCTGCTGAACCTAAGGTACTGGAAAAGACCACAAGCAGGTTTCAAATAAGAAGGCAGTAGGGGAAACAGAGCCCTCCAGGTAGAGCGAGGCATCCATTAGGTAAAAGAGATTGAGAATGTTGATTAGGGAGCAGCTGCTCAAGAGGCCCAGTGGAGGCTTGGGGGGTAGAGAAAAACTGAAGGGCTGGGTTGTGTGAAGAAAACAGCAAAGCAGTGAGAGAGTCAATGTGAGGGTAGAGATGAGGCTTACAATTCAGGGAGGTGACTGATGATTATGGGAGATGGGGGCAGGGTGGATTTAGTCCTAGTAACTTTGAGGAAGTTGGCTTTGGGCCTTGGGTAAATAGCCAGAAAGCTGGCTCTTTCCATTTGGGTTGGAGTGGCAGCTGAAGTAGCTATAGACTGTGTACACTATAAGCTCAGGAGTAGTGGAGACTCCAGAGGGGGCCATCTCTGCACCCTTGCAGCCTAGAGAATTGATCCTAGGGTTAGGCCACTCTGTCAATTACCTAGGGATGAGGCTGGCTTCCTCATATTAGAAATTGGAACTGAGAGGGAAAGCCCAAGGTGGACTAAAATGTAGACATTTACTTCTCTGAGTTTTGACTGAGAAAGTATCAAAATATCTAGGAGTAATCCCCTGGGTTGTAGGTCTTGAAATGTGGCCCACCATCTCAGCCCCAGGTATCCCAACTCACCCACGACTGCTAAATAATAAAGAAGCTGCAAGTGTTACATGGTGTGTGAATCTAGGGCATTACCCAGAACCACTAACCCTCTTCTGAGAGGAGGTAAGGTGACTTGAATCCTGGAGCCAGACTACATGTGTTCAAATTCTGCCTCAGGCACTTTCTAATCATGTGACTTTAGTCAAGTGACTTAATATATCTGTACCTCAGTTTCCTCATCTGGAAAATGAAGATAACAATAGTTCCTACCTCAAAGAATTATTAGCATAGTCTTAATACATGACTAAATGGAGTGACTTAGTATGTGTAAATGCTTAGAACAATATTTGCTTCATATTGTGTACTGTATTTGTTTTTATTGGTTCTCTCTCCCATCCTTTTGCTTAATCACTTGATACTACTCTCCTTGCTGTATTTTCTCTGGCTTTGAACCCTATTCTGAATAACTATTTTAGAACTTTCCCCTATGTATGTTCTTCCCTGGGTCTATTTACCTCTAGATCAAGAAGCCCAGGGCCTTCAACTGTTTCTCAGATGATGTGGAGGCTGGTACATCAGCCTAGTAATTCACCTTGAACTTCATTATTGTATCCCAGTTTAAATGGGTTTTCCAGAGTGGATCACAGAGCTCCAGGTGCGATGTGACAAGTGTAGAAAAGGGCAGAACCATTGCTTCTCTTGTTCTGGTTCTATACTTCTATTAATGCAGCCTAAAATCTAATTACCTCTTTTGGCAGCATCATCACTCTGTTGGCTCACATAGACTTTACAATCAAATCAAGGTCTTTTTCAAATATGCTGTTGTTAAACCAGGAAGGTCTCTTCAATCCTTTGCTAGAGGAACAAACCCAGCTGCAGTTGCTAGGAGAAAGTCCATTCCAGCAATCCAAGCCCAGTAGTGGGGGTAGTAATAAAGGAAAGATGGTCCAGGCAAGCGATTGGTGGTTTGGGTTCATGGCAGATGCTACTAATTACCTGCCTATAATGATTTCCCCTCTTTGTCCTTACTTACAGAATCCCAACATTGTTCAGAGTGCAATGTACTCACCAAGAGTACTGGATTTACCAGCTTCCTTTGCAGCTAGGAATGTCCATATGATTCAGTCACAGAGATATAGGTAGATGTCACTGGAAAGAGTGCTCCATTGTGAATAAAAAGACAAAAACTTCTTGGAGGTCCTTTGCCCTTAGCCTTCCCACCCCCTCGCCAGCTCTGTCATTTCCTGCTGTCTAGAGTACAGATTTGAAGCCCAGAACTGCTGTGGCAGCTATTTTGTGACCCTGAGGCAAAAGGCAAGTGAATGAAAGTCTACCTTAAGAGTAGTAGAGATGAAAAGTCAGGATCTTGATGGCATCGGTAAACTGCTATACCAGTCCTATACCATCTATCAAAGGAGTTTTTGTTGAATAAGATAAATAAATCTTTATCTATTTAAGTCACAGTTGTAGAGTTGTCTCTTATTTGTGGCCAAAAGAATTCCTAATTGGCATAGGGTTATAACAGGAAAACTAGAGGCTGAACATGACTTTAGTAATCAGAAGGAGGGGGTGTTTAGAAATACAAGTAGGCAGTTGGGACTGGAGGAGTCAGTGGACCACCAGGCTTCGGCCACGGTGTTGAGGTTCAAGATCAGGACTCTCTTCCTAGAAAGTAGACTAAAAGAGCATGACTGAGACTAGGCTTTGACAGGGGACTGATGGTCAGGCAGGGTCTTAAATTCTGAGACCCTGCCTAGAAGGCTACGGATCAGCAGTGGGGAATGAGGTAGAGATTCAATAGAAACTTTAGATTAGACTCCTATAAGCAGCAAAGGGATGACTTGTTCCTGAGTTCCAGTAGGCAGGTTGGGGTTACTTCAATCCTGTCTTGTATCAATGGAGCACTCTCTCCAATGACATCCACCTATATCTTTGTGACTATAACTGAATCATATCTGCAGGCTACGTCTTAGGACAGATGTAGCCTGCAGATATGAGAAAAATTACTCCAATTCTGGAAGGAGGAGTGGACAGAAAGTGAGACCCAGAGAGACCATGACAAGCTTCAGCTCAAGCTGTGCTTTAGCCACCTGGCACTTTCCTTCCAGATTCTCCCGTTCACCCTTAATTACATTCCATTCTTCCTACCATTTGCCCATGACCTTTAAAGATCTGAGATTAACAGAAAGTTCCCTGGTATCCACATTGGCCTCTAAACAGCTTCCACTTTCTCTTCTTCCTAAATTGTCAGTGTTTCACTGTGGAAAACCTTCCCCTCCTCCCTCTACTACAAGTTGTCTTCCGTACTTCCTGGTTTTGAGGGTGCCTTTCCCAGCAGTGGGAAACCTCAGCAGTGACCCACCTTGATATTTCTGCTTAGGGGGATGGGAAGGTAGATAAGAAGGCCTGAGAAGGCTAGCAGGGCCTACCAGCTCTGGGGAGCAGCAGACCACTCTAGTCCCTCTCCTCACATTGGCTATTCTGCTCCAGGGACCGACTAGATGCCTATGCTTTTGCTGCCCAAGCCCCATTTCTTATGTCATCTAGAGTGACAGAATGAGAGCCTCCTCTGATTGCTGGTGTGCTAACACTTCTCCTTTGTGTGCAGCGGATACTGTGTGGGTAAGTTATTGTTATATTGTGCTCCTGTGATAAATGGACCTTTGTGAGACACTTTTCACCCTGTGTGTGCTGGGGGAGAGGGAGGGGAGTCTTGCCTGAGTGACTTCTCACAGAAAGCTCCAGAGGTGCTCAGAGCTGATAGCCTACGCCTGGCAGGCTGTTCTTTCATTGGCACTCAAGGGTGTCAATCACTGTGGCCCTGCCAATCAGCTCTAAACTAGGTATCTGTAAGCCATTAGCCTTCTTTGTTAAACAGAATACTGAACCCTCCAAGGACTAAACAAAGAATGGCTCAGAAAAGACAATTCCTAGCTGGGCAGGAGTAGTCATGCCAGTTTCACTAACTGGTACCCTTTGATTTCACCCTCCTTCTTCAGACCTGTCTCTATTTCTTACATCTAGGCCAGTCCTAGATTCTTTCAATTATGCATCTTTCATTTCCCGCACCCATGTGCATTTCTTTTTTCCACACCCACTGCTCATGCCTTTGTTTAGTGCTCAATGCCTCTCACCTGGACCACTAACTAGTCTCCTAACCAGTCTCCCTGCCTCCAGTCTCACCCCCTCCAACCCAGTCCCTCCACGCTGCAGACAAATCAATCTTCCAAAAACACCAGTCTAATCATGTCACCTCCTCCTGAAAACCTTTCAACCTCTTCCACAGCTCTTAGTACCCCTTAGGGACAAAGTCCAAACTACTTAGCATGACATCCAGGCCCCTGCATGATTTGGCTCTTGCCAAATCCTCATCCTCCTTCTTGGCAGTGCTCCCACTTCACACCTAGTCACAATGAACCACTTTGCAAGTTTCTGAACATGCCTTCCCTGGCTTTGCTTCTGGGTCTTTACACATGACTTCCCTTTGCCTGAGATATCCTTCACACATCACTTTCCCTGCTTTCTGGCTAGCCAGTTCCCACTGACACCTTAAGACCTCAATTCATCTCCCTCTGCCCAAAGACACATTTTATTTAAGTCTGTATCTGATGTCTACTACAGCAAGTGGACTATAATAGATCTTCAATAGATGTTTGAGAAATACATGAATGTATGAATGCCCCAAGTCAAGTGGCTATGTGCAAAATCATCTCTGAAGGAAGCTGGTAGAGTTGTTTGGACCCTCCCTCTGTGGAAGGAAGACCTCTCCTCGATATCATCTTTTTGTCCTGGTTTGCAATTCCTTCTCTAACAGGCATACCTCCTGAATTCAACTGTGAGCATCTCAAGGGCAGGGCTATGTCTGGTCCACTTCAGTACTCCTATGTCCCTGGCATAGTGCTTGAACAAAAATGAATTAATAGCCTTCCCAAATAAATGCCTGATACGTTTGTACCTTGTCTCATTTTCCTCTATTTCTTCACAACTCTTTGCGTCAAGTGCATCAAACTGTCACACTCATGGCTTCACAAACATATAAGACTGTTCCCCATCCCTGGAGTTTTTTCACCTGCATTACTCTTATGTGGAATGTGTTTCCCATCCACCCATTCAAATTCTATTACTTCTTTAGGAACCAGCTCCAATTCTTTTTTCTTCCAGATACTTTTCATGCACCCAGCCCAGTCTCCCTCTGAGTAGTGCTAACAATCCCCACTCATCTCATTTAACCCTTGGCATCTCCTCATGCTATTCACGGAAAAACCAAGACTCTGAAAGGGTAAGGATTTACTCAGGGCATACAGCATGTTCAGTGGTAGAATCTGATCTGAAGTCTCGGGTCCATGAATCCTCCCATTAGCCAATATATATGTTTGGGTTTTTAAAATATACATTATAGACTATAATTCCCTTTAAGACAGGACTGTGTCTTCCATCCCTTCAACTTTCTAGAGCCTTTCTGGACTGTTAGAGAACTCTAGAACCATGCTATCTGGGCTTCTGTCTTGGCTGCACAGGTTGGTTACCTTAGGCAATGTAATCATACTAAATAAACCTCAGCTCTCTCATAAGCAAATGAAGGTAAAAGACTAATAAGATTGGTGTAGCGATCAGATGAGCAATGCATGTAAAGTCCCTAGGGCAGTATGTAGCATATAGTATGCGTTCAATTAAGGCTATTTTCTCTGTCGTCATTATTCATGTTAGCAAATCCTTGCTGACAATAGTTGGTTAAAAACTAGAATGTGAGAGTTACAAGGAGTAGGAGGGAGTGAGGAAAGGAAGTAGTCCACAGGAACAATCTGAGATTTTGAGGAGTCCAAACAAGGTTAGTGGCGCGGCAGGACGTTTGTACGTCCGAGTTTCTAAAGCCATGTGACTCTGTGAGGGCCCCAAGCACATGGTTCCATCCCAGCGGCACAGCTTCCCTAACTCTTGCTCAGCTATTCTCAGCAGCCTGTAGGGGGAGCCAGAAAGCTAGGACGGGGGTTGGGGGGAGGCTGCTGGAAATCTTCCTAAGGGCAAAAACGACACCCCACCACTACTACCCTTCTTATCCCACAGCCTTGCCCCCACCCGGATGCTCTCCAAGCTCAGTCCTCTTCTCAAGCTAAACTGGGAGCTGTCCTTCAGCACCACGGGCCGCCTTGGCCCCGGGCAGGACAGTAAGGGCGACAGCGGAGTTAGGGACACGGGACTGGTCCGATCCGCAGCCGGCTCCAGCGTCTCCTAGTCACGGGGACAGAGGAGGCGACCCAGGGAGGCAGCGAGACGTTATGGAGATACCTCCCGCTTCCAAGAATCACCCTCAGAAGTCTCCTAGCCCTCGGGGGAGTGTGGGGCGGCCCAGGGGAGGAAGGCGGGTGCCCTAGTTGATGGGGGAGGGGGAGTGCCAGGGCCTGGGACTCAGCGTGTGGCGTGTGCACGCGGGGAGCGGGCGGATGAACGGAGGCGCTGAAGTGAATGGAGTTGGGGGGTGGACTGGAAACATCCCCAAACAGCACAGGCTGCGGCCGGCGGGGGCTGGGGTGGGGTGGGGGGGGAGTCCTGAGGCGCAGGCGCAGTCGGGGCCCCAGTCCCGCTCCCTCCTCCTCTCAGTGCCTCTTTCTCCGCCCCGCTCCCCCCCAAACACACTCGCACACGGGCTCTCAAGGTGTTCTCCGCACAGCGGAAGATGGCGACAGACTGAGGGGGCATGGCCAGCGGGAGCCACGGGGCCGTGCCGCTGGGCGGCCGCCACAGCGGTGCGAACGAGAGGCGGAAGCGAGAAGCGCACTAAGTAAAGCCCGGTGTCCGCGTCCGGCGCCTGTGGCGCTGCCAGGAGCCAGGTGGCCCGCCCGAGCCGGAACTCCGGGAGCAGCGGGTGCGGAGCCAGAGCGGAGCCGGCCCGGGACCGGCCCCGCGAACGGCAGGAGCACAAGCGAAGCCCGAAGGGCTGGGCAAAGGACCGGTCGGCCGGCCTAGGAGGGCGCGAGCGAGGCAGGGAGCGGCGCTGAGCGGGCAGCGGGCGGACGGGCGGGAGAGGAGCGGCGCGGGGCGAGGGGAGCAGAGCGGAGCGCGGCGGTGGGGCCCGCACGGCGGCGCTGAGGGGCGCAGAGCTGCGCCGAACCGAGACGGCCGGAACAGAGTGTGAGCCGGGCAGCCGCCGGCGCAGAGTGAAGTGGCGCGGAGCCGAGGGCAGCTGAGGGGCCCGACACTATGAGGAGTGCGGCACCGCCGCCGCAGCCGCCACCGCCCCAGTGCCCCGCACCGCCCCCCGCCGGGACGCCGGGCAGCGCCTAGCGGGCCGGGCGGCGGCGCTGAGGCTGCGAGCGAGGGAGCGCGGGAGGGGCGCTGGGACGGCACGAGAGCGCCCCGCGACTCTGGCCTGAGTGGGGCACCGGGCCGGCCGGCCTGCCTCACCATGCAGCCCCCGAGGTAGAGCCTGGACGGCGCCGAAGAGCGCGGAGCGGAGCGCAGCCCGCCTGCCCGAGACGGCCGTCCGGCCTCGCGCCTGTCTACTCCCTCCAGCCCGGACCCCCCTGAAATATGTTCAGGGGCGCTTGGATGTGGCCCGGGAAAGACGCCGCCGCGCTGACTATCTGCTGCTGCTGCTGCTGCTGGGCTCCCAGGCCGAGTGACAAACCTTGCGCCGACTCCGAGCGGGCGCAGCGATGGCGACTGTCCCTGGCGTCCCTGCTCTTCTTCACCGTGCTGCTCGCTGACCATCTGTGGCTGTGCGCGGGGGCCCGGCCCCGGGCCAGAGAGCTGAGCAGCGCCATGCGGCCACCCTGGGGGGCCGGCCGTGAGCGGCAGCCGGTGCCTCCTCGTGCGGTGCTGCCATTGCCGCCGCCGCCGTCGCCCGGCGAGCCCAGAGCGCCCCCGGGCACTTGCGGGCCCCGATACAGCAACCTGACCAAAGCCGCCCCCGCCGCCGGCCCCGGGCAGGTCTGCGGCGGCGTCCCAGAGCCCACGGGGCTGGACGCAGCTTGCACCAAATTGGAATCTTTGCAGAGACTTTTCGAACCGACTACCCCGGCCCCCCCTCTGCGGCCCCCTGACTCCCCTTCCCGTGCCCGGGCCGAGTTCCCCTCCGCCAAAAAAAACTTGCTCAAAGGCCACTTTCGGAACTTCACTCTCTCCTTTTGCGACACCTACACGGTCTGGGACTTGCTGCTGGGCATGGACCGCCCCGACAGCCTAGACTGCAGTCTGGACACCCTGCTGGGGGACCTGCTGGCCGTGGTGGCCAGCCCGGGCTCCGGGACCTGGGAGGCATGTAGCAACTGTATTGAGGCATACCAGCGACTGGACCGACATGCTCAGGAAAAATATGACGAGTTCGACCTCGTGCTGCATAAATACTTACAGGCAGAAGAGTACTCAATCCGGTCCTGCACGAAAGGCTGCAAGGTAGGGATTGGCGTCCGCGGCCACAACGGCTGCCTTGGTGGCGGCAGCAGTGACATTAGAACGGGGAGAAGAAAGGTCTCCCTCCACCCACCCCACCACTTCCACCCTTCCCAGTGCGGCACTGCGAGTGCCACCCCGGGCCCCTCCCTAGAGAAGGGGCTCTGGGATTCAGGCAAGGTAATCACCTGGGCAACTTCTATTAATTCCAGGTTCCAATATCTTAGGGCAGGGGCTTTCTGGCGCCCCGCCCCAGCCCAAGGAGGGAGGGGTCCTGGGGTCTTGGGCAGGCAAAGGGGTGGAAGGAGAGGTTGTGTTTCCCCAGCCCTCATCCCCAGCCAGCTGTGCCACACTCCTTGCCTGGGCTGGAATTGAAAGTCCCGGGACTGGCTGGTGCAGGGGGGAAGGCCAACAGAGGGAGGAGAATATTTGGCAACCTAATGCTTTACCCTTGGCTCTTGCCAATGGGTGAGAGGAGGTGCACTCCCGGTGGTAGGACACACCACCCTGTTGACCTTATGTGACCTGAGGTGGCTGGCCAGAGCCTAGGCAGGTGGAGCCCAGGGGTGCCTGCCTTCTTCCAAGGAGGCAACCTGCAGGGTCCTCTCCCCTGACAAAGGAATGAGCAGGGAACAGGTGATACTGGCTTGTGGAGGAAAGGGCCACTGAAGATTGGTGCATTACAGAACTCCCAGTGCCTTCCCAGCGCCCCAGGGTGGCAGTGGAGGGAACACTGGTTTTCTGGCTGCTAGGAACAGGCATCCAGAGAGGAGAGTCTCAAGAGGTACGGCAGCTGCAGAACAGGCCTGTCTAGAGAGGAGCTGAGTGTTGAGAAACTTCTTGACCCTCATCAGGGGAGTTCTGGAGAGTAGGTGGGTGGGGGCTATAGATATTTGGGACCTGATGCTACTGCCCAGTTCTCCATACCTGGCCAGGTGGCTTGTCTTTTGAAGGAAAGAGAACAGCAAGGTCAAAGGGTCAAGCAACAAGGAGACCAGATAGGGTGGTGGCCTCACACATTCTGAAGGTAGGGGCAGAGAGCTGGAGAGAAGCAGACAGTTGCCTCCTAGCTTAGCTCATCTCCCTCCAAGGCATTGGGGAGGGGCAGAAAGTGCCCCCCCCCTTTCCATCCAGCTTGGCTTCTGTGGACTTCTGCAAGGTTTTCCTTGCTCTTGGTGGGCTCCATAGGAACTTGGGGAAGAGGGTTGGGGAGGAAAGGGGTAGCTCCTTGTTCCTGACTTCACTTTCTCCTTCTCCCTTTTCCTGTTCTCGTAACCTAGCAGTCTCCTCCCGCCTCCCTCAGCCTCAGCTGACTCACTGCCTCACTCACACTACCAAATGAGATATTCCACTTCTTAAAGGTGTACAGACAGACAGACACACACACACACACACACACACACACACACACGGCCACACACCACCACCAACATCACCCTGGGCAAAGACACACAGGGATATGGAGAGGTCGTCACACCCACGAACAGTGCCATGGAAGCAGACACCATGTCACACACGCGCGCATCTCCCCATGGTGTCAGAGACACGCAGGCGGAAGTACTGTCACATGAAGAAGGACACATTTTGTCATATAGAGATAAAGACACATATCCTCAATGTCTGCCACAGACACAATCAGTGGGAACAGAGGAACATGGTTCACTAGCAGACGGAATAAAGGATGTCCGTCTTTTGTGTTCCTCCCTCCAATCCCATAGCCCCACTGTTTTCTTTTTCTTCTCTCAATCAGCAGGATGAATGAGAACCATGCCACAACTTTCCCATGAGGTTTTCTCCATCTTAGAGTTGGCTCCAAGCCCCATCTAATCCTGCATGAAATAATAATCCCCTGCATCGATTATTTCTATCAAGCAGTTTGATGCAGAAGACAACTGAGCTCTGATTCAGAAGGTCTTATTACCTGTACAACTTGTTAGCAGTATGACCTTGGGCAAGTCACTTCACTTCTCTAAGCTTTCATTATTGCCTCATTTGTGAAACAGGAATAATAATCCTTGCCCTGCCCACATTCTGGGTATTTTGTGAGATTTAAGTGGGAAGAAGTAGCTGATAGTATTTTTTTAATAAGAATCTAATATCTGGCATCGATTTAATGCTTAGGGTTTTCAACCTCTTTAACATATTTTATGAGATCAGAGCTGCCTAGGGAGGTTGGTAATATCACTACCCCCATTTTACAGATGAGGAAACTGAGGTATAGCGAGATCAAGCCATTTGCCCTAAGGTCAGTCAGTCAATAAGCAGGAGTGCCAGGACTCCAACCCATGTGTTCCAAGTGTAAAGCCCATGCTTTTGTCATTGCCTTCCATCAGGTTCCCCACAGCCTTCCCTCCTCTCCTTTGTCTCCTTGGTCTCCTTGTGTCTCTCTCCTGCAAGCTAAGGAACAACTCCTGCTCTCTTGTCTGCTTGCTGTGCCGGCAGAAGGGCAGTGCCAGCTCCACAGCTCTCTTCCTGTCTTTCCCACCCCTCTTCCAAATCTCTTTTCCTTAACTAAGGCCTGGACCCATATGGCTCTCAAATCCGGCTGTATTGTGGGCACTAAGGGGAAAGACAGCCCTGTTCCTCTCCATCCTACAGCCCCTTCTCTCCTCAGCCCTTCACCCCATCTCCATTGCTATCCTCCTTTACCAATCACAAGCTTCCTCCTGGGCTCTAAGCCCTCCTGTGGGATCCTTGGAAGATGATGCCCCACCCTGGGAGCTGCTCTTGGGTGCAGAGCCTACAGCCTGAGGCCAGAATAAGGTGGTTCTTCTACTTTTGGAAACCAAGTCTGGAGCCTTAGTTCCCAAGCCAATTGACTCCATGTCCCCGAGGCCATTGTTCTGAGCACCTTAGTACGATCCTTTTCTGGATGGCCCCCAGAAACCCTGTTCTTTCCTTCTGCAATGTCTGCCCCTGTTTTGGGCCCCACAGAGCCCCACAAATCATACCTGTGCTCACTGCTGCCTGTGACACCTCCCAATTTAGTACTAGCTGCAACATTTCCTCAATGTGCGACTGACTTCCTCTGCACAGCAGGCTGATGCCCATCCCCACCCTGGCCTCTCCCAATTCTTGGGGCCAAGTCCAACTCTGCTTTATCTCCCTGTGCACCCCCCAAGCTCTGTCCTTCCCTTAACTCTGCATAAGGTTACTGGACAACCACCTCAGTCTCCACCCATCTCTCTACCTTCCTCTCCACCCTCCCAATCCTGGGAAGCCCCCACCTAGTTCTGTTTGTCTCTCCCCTCTCTTTCCTGATCTCAATTAAGAACATTAAGACTTAGGGGAGTGGTGAAGGTGGGCACAAACCCCTGGCTTCTTCTCTCATGGCTCTTCATCTAAGAGGTCCGCAGGCCAAAGGGAAGGATATTCTCAGTTCTCTTATTGCCCATTGGGCTGCATTGATCCAGATTATTGCCCAGGAAGGATGTGATAGTTCTGTTCTATTCTGAATTGGCCCAAATCTACCGGGCTGACTGTGTGTTTTGTGCCAGATCTCACTTTGACCAGGTTAAGAAAAGGGCTGTAACCCAAGTTCTGGAAAGAGTTGTACAAACAGTTTGACCTGGAAAAGGGGAGAATCAAGAGAAATGATCTTGGACTTCACACCTTATAAAAGTTGTCCTAGTACAAAAGAAGACACATGTCCTGCTGGTCCCAGAGGGACTTTATAGTTAAAAAGTCCTGCTGGGTGTGGTGGTGCATGCTTTTAATCCCAGTGTCTTGGGAGACTGAGGCAGGAGGATTGCAACTTCAAAGCCAGTCTCAGCAATTTAGCAAGGCCCTAAGTCACTTAGAAAGACCCTGTCTCAAAATTTTAAAAAGGACTAGAGAGTCCCTGGTACAAAAAAAAAAAAAAAAAAATTAAACCCAAAACAAATAATCAAAAACCAAAGTCCTAGGTTTGAACCTAGCTTCTTTATTACCTGTGTGACCTTGAGCTAGGGACTTCAACTCTCTCAGCCTCACTTTTCTCATTTGTAAAATGGAGCTAGTTCTTCAGGAAAGCTCTGTGATGTCGTGATTAATGAGAAGTCTGTACAGTATCTAGGCCTGGCACATCAGTCACTCATTTCACAGATTTTTTTTCCTTCCAAAGAAGAAACAGACTGCTTCCAGAAAGTATCTGACCTGATATAAGTAGAACCTTGGGTCCAAATGCTTTAGAGCTGACTCTAGCATTACATTACAAGGGGAGTTGGGCCAGATGACCTCTGAGGTCTATTTCAGCCCAGTGATTAGGCCCATGAGCAGAGCCTGCTTCCTAAACAGCAGCATTGGAAGGGGAGGGCTGGGAAAGGAGGTTGGGTCTGACACCCACACATGGGGAGAGGGTGGGGGGCTGCTAGAGCCACCACCTTGCCTTCTGCCCATACCCACTGGGGCCCTGCTCTTCCTCCACTCCGGCTGGCCCGGCCGGCAGCTGTTTCTGCCTCACTGCCTTCCTTTCTCCTCCCACCTGCCACAGCTTTCCTGCCAAGCAGGACTCCTGGGCTAATGCTTAATATAAAGGGTCCTTAGAGCTGAGAGCTTAGGGTACTGGGCAAAGGGCAGGGATCTCCATTTGGCCAGTGATCCCTGTTGTCACCCAAGCTGTCAGGCAGGGAGCATTGCCTCATAGACATCCTACCTGAATCAGGACATAGACCCAGAAAAGATTCCCCTGGTCCATGTTTGGGGGTGGAGGAATGGAGAGGCCATCAGTAAACAGCCTCCTGCGAATAATGACCAAGCTGGCCCTGGGGGATGGGCCTCCAGATCCACAGGAGTTCATTGCATTACCAAGGAATGTGAGCATGGGGTTCTGGGAAGGGGCAAGAATCAGGAATCCTGGAACAGGGACAGAAAAGAGGCAATGCTTAAAGGACATAGTGGATTAAGAATGGGAATTGGAAAGTGGCCTCCTGCTGAAACAAACACACCTCTCCAGACCTCTTACCCCCATCCTGACCCACCCCCACCCCAATGTTCCTCCTACATTTTAGTCTATACTCAACGCCCTCATTCATATACCAAGGACCTACAACCTGTCTAATTTTCTATTTAGTACCCTAGACCCTTCCCAAACCACACCCACACCTCATTCTCTAACCCTTATTTATATGTTTTTGTTCTTCTACTATTCAAAAAACTTACCTCTGCCCTCCCACCCTGATCCTTTACCTCTCTTCCCACCCTGTTCCCTCTAATACTCAGTCCCTTCTATCACACTCCAACCTTCCCAAACTTTACTCTAGATCCCACACACTTTTTTGGCTTACCTAACTCACCTCCTTGGCACTGCACCTCTTGCCCTCAATACCTCCATGCACCCTTACCCTTCACATCCCTCACACTCCACTCATACTTCACCTCCCTCATCTTCATTTCTCCTCTTGCCCCCTTTCACTTTCTGGTCCTCTCTTCTCCTGCCCTCTTGTCCTTCCCTCCTCCTCTCCCTCTCTGCTCTCTTTCTCCTCCCTCCCTTCCTTCTCTCCTCCCCAGTCAGGGTATACATGTGCATGTGTGCATACATACACACACAGACACACTCACAGACAAACACACATCCCCCAGTCTTCATGGTTACTTCCCATCCTTCCCGCAGGCTGGTGCCTGACTACTATAGTCACCATAGCAACGGGAACCTCCAGGAAGGATATACTGGTATCTCCTGAAGGTGGGGGTGGGGGGAGTTAAGGGAAAGAAGGGAGCCCAGCAGCCTCCCACCCAGTATAATGGTCTGCCTAGAAGAGTCTTCTGAACATAGTGGAGGTAGGTGTGAAGAAAAGGAAGACAGTGGGTGGGGCCTAGATCAAGGGGGGTTCAAGGATCTCTGAACACTTCACAAACATGAGAGGTGCTTCCAAGCCATGTGGATGTGTGTGGATCCCCTCCACAGACATCAGTAACTTAGGGAGAGGGTTCACCCACTCTTCTTTATGTGGGTGGGCATGTAGGCCAGACACCTCAGACTCAGGGATGGGAAGTTTGACCTAGAAAAACTTCTTCCTCTGAGCAGTTCTTTTGTGCTCCCCACCCTCTAAGGCTGTTTACCTGCTGTGTGCCTATGCAGACTGGACATCACACCTGCCCTTCCCCAGTTCCTCTCTCAACCACATGCAGATTCTAGCTGCAGGTATTAGTTGAAAGCCAGAGGAAGCCTCTTCTTCTGGGTGTCTGGACAAATCTGAGCCCCCAGAAGCACCATTTTCCAGTGCTGGCCTGACAAGTCTCTGGAGGTATAGGTATGTTCACATCCCTGTGGTTACAGGTGCATAGGCCCACAGCCAGGGATGCTGTCCCTGGACATAATGCAGGTTTCAGAAAATCATGAATTTCTGAGACCTTGAGCTGGGTAGGTGCTTAGAGGGGATGACAAGGGCACCAGGGGAGTTGGCTCTAGGAAGGGAAATAGTTTTTATGGAGTAACAGAGATTGCCAGGACCAAAGCTCTTGCTTGAATGGATTCTGGGGAAGGGAGCTGGAACCAGAGCCACAAGTTTCTAGGCCAGAAGATGAGGCCAACTGACTCCAAAGAAGAAAGGGATAATAAGGGGAATGGGAAAAAGAAAACTGCAAGCTTTTGAGTACTTAAGAGATACTAGGGGCTTTACATATGCCCATTAACTCATCTATTCTTGACAATCATCCTAGCAAGCAAGTACTATTATAATCCCCTTTTTTTCAAACGAGAGAACTGAGGCTCAGCAAGGGGAAACAACCACCCCAAGCTATGTAGTTGAAAGGTAGAAGAGCTGGGATATAAACCCAGGTCCCATTGTTCTTTCCCTAGAACACAGATGTATAAAGATGATGTTAATAGCTTTCTACAGCTATTAGAGGCAATGCCTCACTGCCTACAGGTAGGCTGGGATAAGAAGCTGGGTGGACTGGAGCTGAGGTTCAGCAGTCCTATTGGAAGCTTAGGGACCCTCTGGGGTGGCTCAGATCCGCAGTGAGGACCCACTAATATCCTCTTTATTTAGGATTCCAGTCTTTGTCCTTGAGACCCAGTAACCATCACTGGTGTCCTCTTGGGGTAGTAAGAGGAGGATGGGCACGAAGGAAATATTTGCTTCCTCCATTTTCTACCGGCTCTGCAAGGGAGGAGTAAAAAGCTGTTCTCCTCTTGTTTGAAAAGGTATCTCTGTTATGTTCTCAGCCCCAAATTGCTATAAGGATTAGTCAGAGCAGGAAGGGAGAAGATGCCCTGAGCAAACCAAGTACAGACCTGAGCCCCACCCAGTAGGTGCTGGTAGATCTGGAAGGGAAAACAATGCAGAGAAACCTCATCACCTCATAGTCTGCAGAGGCCTGGCCTGGGATTTGGATACTCAGTTCCCATGCCCACAGCCTTAGATTCCTAGGCTTCTCTTGCACCCAAGAGTTCAAAGAAGTGCCTGCCAACCCATCAAGTTTTACCTGGACAAAGATGTTTGCTGGTGTAAGGGTTACCAATATTTCCTGTCTTATTTGGCTTTATGCAGATAGTATGGCTACCTGGCTTATCTGTGAAAGGTAAACATGTCTGTTTAGAGTTGGACCCAACTAAATCTTCTGACCAACTTAATCCTTCAGGATTATTATACACTAGGAATTATTTTTTAAAGTTTTTTTAGTGCTTTATAGTTATAGACTGAGAATCTTTTGAAAATAGCTTTTCCCAATTACAAAAAATGATCTTGGAGAAATTTTAGAAAAGAGAATTATAATAGGAAAAAGGGCCCAGAGGCACTTAGGCTCTTTTCATTATGTTAAAATATACATAACATAGTATTTACCATTTTAACCATTTTAAATATACAAGTAAGTGGCATTTAGTACATTAGTAATGTTGTGCAATATCACCACTAGCCACTTCTGAAACATTTTTTTCCTCCCAAACAGAAACTCTGTACCCATTAAACAATAACTTCCCATTCTTTCCTCCCTTTAGTTCCTGCTAACCATCAATCTACTTTCTTTCTCTATGAATTTGACTATTTTATGTGCCACATATAAGTGGAGTCAGACATTATTTACCTGTTTTTTTAAAAAAATTGGTCTGGCTTATTTCATTTACCATGTTTTCAAGGTTCACCAATGCCATATCATGTATCAGTACTTCCTTCCTTTATGTGGTTGAATAATATTCCACTGTGTGCATCTGCTACATTTTGTTTATCCATTCATTTGTTGACAGACTTTTGGATTATTTCTAACACTTGGCTACTATAAATAATATTGCCATGAACTTCAGTGTAGAAGTATCTGTATGAATCCATGCTTTCAGTTCTTTGGGGTATACTTAGGAATGGAATTGCTGGATCATATGATAATTGCATGCTTAACCTTTAAGGAACTCTCATTGTGTTTTCCATGGCAGCTGTATCATTTTAAATTACATTACATTTGCTGGGCGCAGTGGCACAGGACTGTAATGCAGCAATTCTGGAGGCTGAGGCAGGATAAGCACAAGTTCAAGGCCAGCCTAAGCAACTTAGAGAGGCCCTAAGCAACTTAGCAAGACCCTGTCTCAAAAATAAAAAAAAATAAATAAATAAAAAGAATTGGGGTTGTGTCTCAGTGTGGTTGAGCAACCCTGGGTTCAATCCTTGGTGTTATTAAATAAATAAATAAATAAATAAAACTTTATGTTCTGCACCATTCTACATACAAACCAGCAATGCAGAAGTTTCCCAGTCTCTCCGCATATTTGTCAACACATATAATTTTCAGGGCTTTTAAAATAATAGCCATCCTGATGTGAGTATATATTTTTCCATGGTTGTTGTTGTATTTTTTTCACCCTGCTCATTTTAATGTGCTGGTACACTGAGTATCTTCCCATGTAATTATTCATAAACATCATTCATGATATATGTACAATATTATGTCATATGAATAAATGTAATTTATTTAAGCGATCTCCTATCATTAGATTTTTACATTATTTCCAACTTTTTACTATTATAAGTAAAGCTATTCACGAATAACTTTGTTCACAAATATGTATTAGATCTGATTTTTTTAACTAATAAATGCTATCTCAATCATTTTTTTCTTATTTCTCTGCCAAGTTTTCAAATCACAAAATAATGCATGCTCATTGTATAAAATCTAACAGTACAGAGGTTTATAAAGAAAACATTAATAATCTTCCTATTCACTCCCTCTGAGTCCACTGCCCTGAGGTCACGGATGTTAACAATTTTTTCTGTATTCTTCCACCCCTCTCTCTAGACATACATAAACACCTCCACAGAAAATGACTTTTTCTTTTCTTTGTTTTGCATATAAATGGGAACATAAACATTAATTCTGCAGGATGAAGTTTTGAAACTAGACTTACAGAATCAAAGAGTATTAACCTTTTTAATGCTTTTGACATACCTTACTAATTTTTTTTTCAAATTACTAAATTATTCTAGTTTATATGCTCACCAAAAGTGTGAGATTAATTTACTTGAAAAATGGTATAGCAATGCTAGTTTTTCATTTGCATTTCTTTGGTGAGACATTTGTTTTTCTTGATTATAGGCCATTTGTATTGCCTGTTTGTGAATTGTCAGTTCGGGTTTTGTGTTTTTTTCTTATTGCCTTGTGTGCACTCTTTTATATGTATTAATGATATTAACCTTTTTCTAATTACATTTGTGTTAGATTTAAAAATTTTGCTGTTTCCATACTAGAGCTGAAAAGATAGAATGAGAAGGAAGAGAGCTATTCCAAGCATTCTGTATCCTTTCTCTTATTACTTCTGCTTGTGAAGTGCATAATATAGTCCCCATTTTGCAGTGGAGAAGATAGACTCAGAAGTCAAATGACTAGCTCTGGGTCCTCCGTCTAGTAAGAGTTTGAGCCTGGATTTGAATGCCAGCAGATAATGGTAGTACCAAATCTGTGTTGGTATAATTATACTACAGGTAAAAACTTTGTGCTAGTTACTTCACAGATAATTTACAAAAAGTAAGGGAAGTTTCTTTTGTTATCTCCATTTTGCAGATGAGGAAAGTGTGCATCAGGGAAGTCAAGTAAGTTGACTTAGAGGTTTTATAATCACTAAGAGCACACCTGGGATTTCTTTTTATTTATTTCTTTTTAATTAATTAATTTATTTTTTGTGGGGGAGGGGGATTTCTTGACAGCAGTACTGTTTGAGTTTAAAGATGTTTGATCCTGCCTTCCCACCACAAATACTGCCTTCTGAGGGAACATCTTCTTAGATCCAAGTTGAGGTCCAGGGAGAGAAAGTAATTGGCACACAGTCACACAGCAAATTAGTAGCCATGTCCCTGCCTCCTTACTGGTGACTTGTTCAAGTTTGCCCATCTAGTTAATGGCAGAAGCAGAATCAGAACCTGGCTCTGACTCTCTCCATCTGGTTAGAATAAAGGCTTCTTGATAAAGAACATTCATGGGGTAAGCTGTGGAGAAGTATTATGTTGTGGATGCCCTGAAACTCTCAAAAAATGGACCCTGCCTGGCATTGGTGTCTTCTAGATCAAGGCTATTCCAAAAGCCCCCCAGATGGTAGAACTTGGGACAGAAGAACTTAGGCCCTAGAGCAAGAAAACCTTTCAACTGGGGCAGCCTTCCCTGCACCATTGCCAAAGATTAGACCTTTGGGCTCTGGGTAGGATGCTGGTGGGTGTCGAAGAAATAAAGCAGTGTGTGTGTATGTGTGTGTGTGTGTGTGTGTGTGTGTGTGTGTGTATGCGCGCGCACGCGCATGCTTATAGAAAGGGGGAAATAAATGCTTTGAGAGGAGAATAGGAGTGACTTTTTTTGTAGTTCCTAGTATCGAAATGTTCTTCCCACATAAGGAAAATGGGCTGAATAGATTGATTTTGGTAGATCACCTCCTCCATCCTAGAGATCTCTCTAAAACTTGACCTGAAATTCCATCAAGAGGAATTTTTTTTTGAGTAATAAGATTCAATGGTTGTAGTGAGTTAGAGGGACAATCCCAAAGGTGGTATGGTATAAAGAGCTTGGGCACCAAAGGTCAGGTAGACCTGGCTTCATATTCTAGTTTGAAATCTGTCTTTTCTGTAGAGTTGTTGGTGAGCCCTTGAATGTATTCCTTAATCTGTCTTGGAACCTCACTTTCTTCACCTTCAAAACTAAGAAACAGGGTCATTATGAGGATTAAAGGACATGAATCATGATAATCTTATAAGAGAACACTGCCTCCAAGATGGAAGTGCTCAAGAAATGCTAGTCACCATTATTATATTGTTGACTGTGAGCCTTGGGCAACTTATTTAAACTCTTTGATCCTCCTCTGTAAAAATCTGTCTCTAATTCAGGAGGTGATTGTGGGGATTCAGTGAGTTAACAAATCTCAGGGTCAGGTGCTTAAAACAGAGCCTGGCTTATAATAGACACTTAATAAATGGTAGCTGTTGTTCTTATCTTAATTAGATGTGTTAAATCCAAATGATTGCTTAATACCCATCTGAAGTTTACAATATTGAGGTGGGCAGCTTAGGAGCAGGGAAAAGTGATTTTGGAACAGGAGATGATGTGTCAGGGTGGGAATGGGGGATCAGGAGCTAGAAGGCAACTGGAGAGTTTCTAGCAAGTTGAGTGCATGAAGATATGCTTAGATGGGAGAGGGAAGAGACAGAGAGGGAGATAGACGGATCCCAAAGTCCTTGATTCATCTCACAACCAGATATCAAGTCCACCTGTAATGTCACCTTTGATCAGGTAGGTCTCTGTTCTCCCCCAGCCTCTTATCTACCTAGCAAAGCATAGCATTTGAGACACGAAGTGAGGCAAATGCAGGAAGCCGACTTCAGAGGGATCACTGCAGAAGGCTGGAGATGGCTTTCTGGGTCTGGGATTGGGAGTGTGTACAGTTCCAAAGGAAGCTATGGTTGTCACTGTCACACTAAACACCATTCATATGGTGACTTGCACAACAGTTGTGTACAGAAGCCCCCAAAACTGCCCTCCTCTCAGTTCCCCTTTCTGACTGTGGAGTCCCTCACTAGCTCTGTTGGCTTATTAGGCTCACCTGGCCCCAAATCCGTGGGCCAAACAGTGGTGATGGAGTAGATGGTTCAGAGCAGGGCAGAGTAGTGTGAGCTATGTTGATGAGGATGGTCAAGTCTTGGGGATTTGCTTTGTGTTTTTGAGGTTCATGGCAGCCCATCAGTTTGTTTTTATTTAATTTTCATTTTATCAAAGTAATATATGTTCATAATTTTCAAAGTCATGTAGAAGCTACATATATACATGAACATGTGCACATATATCCCTAAGCCTTACTGTTCAGTTAAACCATAGAAACTGTTGTATTTCTTTGATGTTTACCTCAACATTTCTAAATGTAATCAAATATTACTATTTTTTACTTTTCTGTTTAAAAATATCTCTCTCTCTCTATATATATATATATATGCATATGTACATCATATATATATCCTTATATATATGTCTTTTAAATTACACGTTTTAATATATATAACATATATATACATACATATATATATATATATATATATATATATATATATATATATACACATATAGATGACCATTGACTGATTAGAGGAGGATTTAGCTCTCTTACTACCAGCAACACCATGCATGAAACATGCTTCCCCTCCCATCATACACCCAATATTGGCATATCACAGCTTCTGATTTTAACAGTATTCATCTTTATGTTATTAGGATAATATTGTTCACAGCTGAGTTGTATAGAATATGGCGATTACATTTCCTTCCTTGGTCAACTTGTTTTCTTTGGAGTTAATAAGTGCCTCTCTTTTTTCCTTTTTTTCTATGGCTTTTTTGCTAACATATTCCCAGTTACTTCCTCAGCTATAAAATTCCATGAAATCACATCCATAACCCATTATTTTCATTTTTTTCTCATCTCTCCACCTTCCTCCAATCTGGGATAGTTACTGGAAGCCTGGCTTTCTAGTACTTGGCAAACACTTGCATGTGTATATATCCTCCACTTACTTAGATTCTCAACTCCCTGTTGAGATATTGAGAGCAGTACACTTATAAGTAAGATACAGTCCCTGTCTTGGGGGAGCCTAAAGTCTCGTGGGTGTTTAATTATGCAGACATCTCACCAGAAGGCTTGGACTCCATTCTTGGACTTTGAAGTAGGCCATTTCTTTGGTCCTACACTCCAGGAAGGCTTCCCCTTCTCCATCTCCAATAAGTTATTGTCGGAGTGCGATATAATCCCCGGAGAGTAAATGTGATTGTTAACTGTTTCTAGGACAGGAGGGCTGATGCTTCTACTTTGTGTTGATAAGCCCTATCCAGAGATTGTGTTTATTTGCAAAGGACACCGAAAAACAGGGACGTTTCTGAAAGTGTACAATCAAATAGAAGATAGGACTAGAAATTATATCCCTTGAAATAGTTAAAACAACAACAGCAACCTGGGAATGTTTGCCTTCTTGGAAGAGTAATCAAGATCTCCATTTTTCTCACCTCCTGTTCCCTTTTCAATTTACTACAGTCTGTTTTCTGCCCCTACTGCTGCATTGAAATTGTTCTGACCATAATGAGACCTCCTCTTCAGAACATACTGCTTGGGGCTGGGGTTGTGGCTCAGCGGTAGCACTTGCCTAGCATGTGCGAGGCCCTGGGTTCTATCCTAAGCACCACATATAAATAAGTAAAAAGTAAAAGTATTTAAAAAAAAGAACACACTGCTTGGTGGAATTATATATGTAAAACCTTATCTGCTGGGTATTCCCTATTCTTTGAAGTTCTCTCCTCCCTTAATTTACAGAATACCACTGTCTTCTGTTTCTTCTCCAGTCTCTTAAGGCAGTCCTCCATTTTCATATGATTTCCTTCCTCCACCTGCCCTTTGAATGTTAGTGTTTTGGGCTGGGGCTGTAGCTCAATGAAGGAGCACTTGCCTAGCACATGTGAGTCACTGGGTTTGATTCTTAGTACCACATAAAAAATAAACAAATAAAATAAAGGCATACTGTCCATCTCCAACTATGAAAATGTTAGTGTTTTCCAGAAATCCACTGTTGATCCCTCTCTTTTCCCAATCTCCCTAGGCAATAACATCCATTCCCTTGGCTTCTACTATTGCTGTGTAGATCAGTTAGGGTGAGCTGGGTTATGCTCTGGTAACAAGTAAACACCAAAGATCCAAAACTTAACACAAGTGGTTATTTCTTGCTCATGATACATGTCCAAAATAGGTCAGCAGGAAGCATCTATTCATAATAATCACCAAAATACTCAAGGTAGTAGAGGGTTCATCTCAACTTTGCTTCTATAGTAAGAAGAAGAGGGAAGAGAATGTGGCAAATCATATACCAGCTCTTACAGCTTCTCTCCACTAGTGATCCATGTCACTTCAGTTCACACTTCATTGGCCTGTGAAAATTATATGGCCATGCCTAACTTCAAAACGTGGCAAAGTATAGTCCTACTGTGTTCCCAAGATTAACTCCTTGACCCCTGATGACTCCCAAGCCTTTATCCAGACCCTAAGTCTGTGTTCAGATTATTTTTATGTCTAAGTGCCTCCTAGACATTTACACATAGCTGAGTCAACTATAAGAGTCAACATGACCAAAAACTACTTTTCTCCACTTTTAAACCTACTTTTCCTTCTATTTTTCCTTCCTCAATAAGTGAAACTACTGTTCATCCAGCCACCCAAGCTAGGAGCCTGGTAGTTATTTCAGACCCTTCCTTCTCCATCATTGCCCATATTCCATATCTTTAAGTAATCCTGTTAATTTCACCTCTGTAATATTTTTTCCCATATCCACCCCTTCCTCCCCATTTTTAAATTCTGCTACTGCCTTAGATCCTCATCATCTTCCAGATTATTGCAATAGTCTCCCAAAATGGCCTCCCTACCTCCAGCCTTGTTGTCTACACTCCATACTCCACACTTTCAGACAGAAGTTAGAAAAGTTAGTCACAGAAGTGATAAATAATATTTATGCAATTATTTAAAGGCTCTCCATTGCCTATAGAATGGGGCCCAATTCCTCCTCAGCATCCAAAGCATATTAATATGGCCATGGCTTTTCTGTGCAGCTTCATATTCCCCATTTGCTGAAAACTATGCTGAACTACCTGTAGAGTCTGAACCCAGAACTATTTCACACCTCCCAGCCTTTACATTTGCTAATTCCTTTGCTTGAAATATACTTATCCTCTCACCTACTGAACTTCAATACCTTTTTCCCCCAAGTTCAAACTCAAGCTTCTCCCACACGTTTCCCTGTCCTTCAGTATTCAAAACCTGGTTGATCACTTCTCAGTTTATGCTACTACTGTACCAAGTACATACTACTGATCACAGTGGTTCATACTGATAGATTCATGTGGTTGTCTCCCCTGCTCCTTAAAGACAACATTCTTGTCTTATTACTGTTATCTGTAGCTACCAGCACAGGGCCAGGCACTCAAAAGGTATTGGGAATGTGTTCATTCATTCAGGGATGTCAGAGTGAAAATTCCAGCAGAAGGTAGGGCAGTGGAGCAATGACTCTCATAGTCATTTCCATTCTGGTTTCCATTCTGGTGTGGTCATGAACCTGCCTCTTCTGCTCACCTGATTGACATGAATCATCTAGGTCCCTTCAGAACTGCCTCTGTATTAGGGACACTACTTCTCTAGGCCACTCCTAACCAGGCTGGGCCCACCTAGCCCCTGCCTTGGAGCAGATGGCCTAAGAGACTTGAAGGTACAAGGGTCCCCCTGAAACTGGGTTGACTTTAGGTTTTCACCCACCTCTCCAGCCATCTCCCCTACTATTCCTTCAGGCAAGGCCACTTTGATTCATGACTGCTCATTCTGAGAAGGAGGATAGCTGTTGCTTATTTTTTATAGCATTTAGGTAAAGCCCTATCATCTACCCACGTTTGCCCTATAATGCCTCTAATCTCATTCTGAATCTGCCAATCCCAATGAACTACTGCTGTCCACAGAGTTACAGCTATGATCTCCTTCCTCTGGTTGGGGAGACTGACCTTGACCTCACCCTACTCTGCCCCAACTCTTTGAATACCTAGAGTCGAGAATAGGAACACTTGGCTCTTTTTGACTTTGCCCAACCAGGTCCCTTACAGAGTTGTAGGTGTGCCAGTGGATGTAGTGCAAGGAGGCATTGGGTTAACAGTAAGAGTGATTCCTTGGCTTGTAGTTGATTTCTTGCGTGTCTCTTACTTGGTGACGGCAATCCCCTTTTCTGGGCTTCAGTTTCCCCATGAGTAAAATCTGGGGTGGGGTGGTTACTTATATACTGCAGTGTTCGCAGGCAGTAGTTTTCATCCTAAGCCCAGCCCACATTACTGCTTTGCTTCCACAAGTTCTGCAGCTGTAGCTCCTGGCTAAGGGTCCCAGGGGGTACATTAAGAAGATAAGCAGCCATGAAGAGAAGGTCTGTAGGGAGGATTTAGATGAGGAAACAGGCCCTAAGGAGGGAAGCAAGTTAGAATTCATGAAGGCAACTGCTTACTTCCTGGTTGGCAAGAACTGAGATTCTCCTCCCTGGTGGGTTTTCCAGCCCTCAACCCAAGGAGCTTAGGATGGCCTTCTCTTTCTAAGCCTTCTGCCCCTAAGTCCCTGCTTTGAGGTGTGGGAGTCTGCATTCATGCAGCACTCTAGAGAAGCCAGGCATTTTTTCCCAGAGGATTGTAGGGCTTAGAATGCTCCAGATGGGGTTGCAAACCATCCAGGTCCTCCCAGTCCTCCATAAGCTGGCAACTGCAGAGCCCAGGGGGGGGGATCCCCTTTATTATACCCCTCCCATTTCAGGAGTGGCATCTCCACCCAGTTGGGAGGAGGGCTGGGACAGCCTTCTCAGCTTCCTTTTTGGGTTAATTGGTGTTCCCTCTAGTTACTCACTGCTTCATTCCCCTCCCAGTTCCCATAGCAACTGGGCTGTAGCCAGTTGTAGTTGATTGAGCCCAGCAGTGGCCCCACTGAGGTGGGGAAAGGAGGGCACTGCCAAGTCAAGGCTTCCTGCCCCACCCATCCCCTGATGCTACCTCAAGGGTCTAGGATGGTTCAGCTCAGATGATGGGATGTGATGGAGAAGCCTTTTCTGCCAGGTTGGAGTTTAAAAGAGTCTGAAACCCCAGGACAGACCTGGTTCTCCTCAGCCCTCCTCCCCTACATATGTCCTGCTCCCATTAGTTTATAATTCAGTCACTGGTGGGATTGATTGTTCAGTAGGAAGAACCCTAGAAATCAGCCTTTGAGTTCTTCCCTCTACCACTATTTGATATGGCTGAAGACAAGTCCTTACCTCACTTCTAGACCTCAGTTTTCCCATCTATGAAATGATAAAGTGAGACTAAACTGTTAGTTCTTTTAAGCCTGCCTGCATATTAAAATTGCCTGAGATGTTTTGTAAAACTACAGATGTGTTGGCCTCACCAACAAGGATTCTTACTTGTAGGTCTGGGGTTTGATACAGGCCAGGTAGGAATCTTTTTTAGAAAGATCTCAAAGTGGTTCTAATATGCAGGCAAAGTTGAGAAACTAGAGAGCAAAAGATCTCCACAGTTCTCCTAATTGACTTTCATCTGGTTCTGAGACATTTCTTCTTTTCCCCTGCTCATCCCACCTCCAGCAAACCCCACAGTTCTCCTCAGCCTGGCCCTCCTGGCCCTTCTCTATCCTCATAGATGAGTGCTCAGACCTCCTAAGACTACCCATGCAACTCAGCCCCCCTGGCTCAGGTCTCACACTGATGAGGTAGGGAAAACTACCAAGAGTTGCCTCAGGAATGAAACTGCAGAGTCTAAGCCAGGTTTGTGGCCTAGGTGGTAGCCTGAGAACCAGAGTTTTCACTTGTGAAGGATCCAGGCCACCACTGAAACATGGGCCAACAGTGGTTCAGCTGGCTGACTGTGTGGCCAAGGAATTGGATTACCCCTGAGCCCTGTGTGGCTCTTCTTCCTCATTCCCCTCATTAGCTCCTTGTCTGTTCCTGCCTCACCACCCACAGGCCTGGTGTCCTCCCCAGGCAATCTGCTCACCCACTTGTTGCCATGGTGACTCTGGTTGGGGGTGTAGGGACTGAGGGGGGTCGTCTAATTAAGGAGAAAGGTCACACTCCCACTGTCAGGCCACCCCTCTCCCCTCCTCTGTTTCCCCTCCCTCATTCTCTCCCTCCTTCTAGGAGCAGACAAGGGGAGTCCCCAATTACCATCTCCTGTTACTGGGAGGAGGAAGAAAGGATCACCACTCAGGCCTCCTCACCTCGGAGCAGAAACATTGAACTGGAAGACCCCACAGAGATCTTACAGGGGCCTCTGAGCCCCAGTTCCACCAGCAGTAGAGTGGTGGTGATTCTGTATGGTTTGGGGTGAGGGTGAGGTAGACTCTAGGTCCAGATTGCAGAAATGGGACAGAGGCTATGGACAGAGACACAAATCTTGGCACTTGGGACCAAAAATATGGAGAGGGTACTTCAAGGTTCTGTTTCCGTTCCCTCTTGTGATTTCACTTTCTTTCATGTCTTCTGTTTCTTTCTCCTACTTTTTTTCTTCTCTCTTACCCCTTTTTCTTACCCCGGCTTTCTTAAAATTCCCTTCTTTTCCCCTTATTTCTCTTGTCCACCACCTGTTCACTCCTTCCCCTTTCTTCCTCTCTCTTACTCCTCCTCTCAGTAGCCTTCTCTTACCTGCATATTTCCACTCTTATGTTCCCCACTCACTCCATGTTAGTCAGCTTTCCATCATTGTGACAAAATGCCTGAAATAATAGACTTATAAGGAAGAAATATTTATTTTGGCTTATAGTTTCAGAGGTTTTGGTTCATAGCCATGGACCAAAAGCACTCTTGCTTTAGGCCCTGTGCTTTGGGCCTGTGATGGTATAGTTCATCATGGTAGAAGTGCATGGTTCATCTCATGGTGGCATAGAAGCAGAGAGAGAGGAAAGAGTGGGCAGATTTCTAATATCCCCTTCAAGGGCACACCTCCAATGACCTAAGGTCCTCCCACCAGGCCCCACCTCCTAAAGGTTCCACTACCCAGTAGCACCACAGACTGGTGACCAAACCTTTAACACATGAGCTCTTGTGGGACACTCTAGATCCAACTATATATAGCTCTTATCCCCCTACTCTTTCTTACTCTTCTCTTTTCCCACCTTCACCCGACTCCATTCTCTTACCCCTTTCACCTTCTACCTCTTATTCCCCTGCTCTTTCTCCCCAGCCTTGCTTTTCCTTACCCCCATGATCACCACCATTGCTTACCCTCCAAACCCCCCACTTTTCTTACTCTCTCTTTCTTACACCCTCCTCTCTTTAAACTCCTTACTCTGCTGCCACCCTCTCTTACCCTTTAAGTTCTCTTTTACTGTCTTCTTTTATCACTCTATCACTCTTTTACCTAGCCCCTTACTTTCACCTGTTCTTTTTCACTTTCCTTGCATTCCTTTTTCATTCCTTTGCACGTACCTTTTATCCTCATAATTTCATTTTTTTTGGAATTTACATAAATGAAATTGAAGACAATGCATAAGAGATGGGTGTACAAAAATATTCAATGGAGCATCATTTAGCATAATAACTAGTGACCATGTGGAAACAACTTAAATGTCCATGAGCAAGGGACTGGTACCCGTTCCATTCCACTCACATGAAACTTTCTCTGTCCTCTTAGTGCATTTTGTATTCACTCACTTCTGTGCCTTTGCTTAAGCTGTTGCCTCATCCTGGAATGTCCTTTTGCCTCATCTCTACCCATCCTATCCATGAAGTCCAAGCTCAACTCTTATTCCTTTACTGGAATCTTTCTCAACTTGTCTACTTGCTTCACTCCAACAATCCCATAGTTTTACTTCTCCTGTACTTTAGGTCATATACCACAGATTCAAGTTAGATTTATCTATCTGTGAAACTGGAATGTCTGTGAAAGTAGGAACCAGTTGTCATTTTCTCATCCTGTTCACTCAGTCAATGGATATTTTATGTATATTGTGCTGAGTTCACGATGGTTAATAAGACAAACTCATGTTTGCCTTCATGCAACTCATGTTAGTAGGGTTGATAGTGAAACAAAACAAGAATGCAGACAAAGCAATAATTGTGGTGAAGAAACAAGTAAGGAAAGGATAGAATAATGAGGACATCATCCTCTGCTGAGAGTGGTCAGCCTACTGCAAAGACCCTTTCTGAGGAGCTGACATTTAAACTGAGACCTGGAAGATAAGATGAAAAGGACCCATCTATGCCAAAAGTGGGGGAAAGAACAATCTAGTCCAAGAAAACAGCATTTGCCAAGGCTCTAAGCTGGGAAGAAGTAGGGAACATTCAATAAAAAGAAAGAAAACCCCTGTGTGTGGAGTATGATAAGCTTGATGGGAGAGAAGAAAATGAAAAATGAGGTTGGAGAGAGACGGGGACAAAGTATGTAGAAGTTTGAAGTCTGTTCAGAAGTTTGAGCTTTAGTCTAAATGCATTGAAGGGTTTGAAGCAAAGGAGTAACACATCCAATTACAGTTTAAGACCTCTCTTATTCCTGGGTGAACAGTGAATTGGAAAGAGCAAGAGTGGAGGTGGAGAGGCCAGATAGGAGACTGCCTTTCAGATAAGAAACGATGGTGTCTTATGCAGAGCTGTGGCCATGGAGCTAGAATTGACATGGCTTTCAGAGGGACTGGATGGGGGGTGCAGGGAAAAAGAGGAATGGAAGCTGACACTTAGGTATCAGAGCACTTGCTGAGCTGGTCAAGATTTGTGTACTTGGAATTAAAAAAAAAGTAAGTACTACATTTTAAAATTCAGAGCATTTTAAATTTGAGATGCCTATGAGATACCAAAGTCCCAAGCAATGCTTTGTTCCTGATTTGCATCACAACCCCCTGCCATCCCTGCCCCTGCTTTGGTTAAGGCCAATGTGAGATATTATTGCCAAAGCGCATGTTTGCAGTGGAGTCATTTGTAATTTAGTGAAAATGTTTAAAATAAGTGTAAGAAACTGTGACCAAGTGTTTCCAAGACCATGTTGCTCAGTATGGTTGAAAGGACTCCTGCTATAGGATAACCTGGATCTTTGTTCAAAAATTCAGATCCTTGAGCCCACCTCAGTCTTCTTGAAACTGAATTGGGAGAAGGCATCTGCATATTTAACAAGTGCCCCTGGGGATTCTGAGGCACACTGAAGTCTGAGAACCATTGCTATGAGGAACAACAGTGAACCTAGAAAGTGCTGCTGAAGATACCCAGGCTGGGTATGGGAAGGACTCAGATTCCATGTGTGAGCACCCCCTGAACATCCTGTTAAAAACAGATGCTGACCTAGCAGAGCAGGGCAGGATCTAAGATTCTGCATTTCTTACCAGCTCCTCAGTGATAGTGATGCTAATGATCCAGGTCCACATTTTGAGCAGCAAGGGTCTAGATCAGTGATTTTCAGTACAGCAGTTCTTGTGAAGCATTGTAAGCTAAAAAGCAAGGAAATAACATAATCCCATTGCCACTTGAGGCCTGTTTTCCTCTTGTGCAGACAGTGCATTGGAAAGAACAAGAATGTAGGTGGGGAGGCCAGATAACAGATTGTCACCTAGGTGAGAGGTGATGATGACCTGCACAAAGTTGTAGCCATGGAACTTCCCAGGGAGCATTTGCCAATGGCTGGAGACATTTTTTGGTTGTCATAATAGGGGAAGGGAGGGAGAATGCTGCTAGCATCTAGTGGGTAGAGGGGCCAGGGATACTGTTCAGTATCCTACATTGCATACACAGCACAACCTCCACAACAAAGAGTTATCTGGCCCAAAATGTTAGTAGTGCTGCTGTTGAGAACCCCTTGGCTTAATGAGAGCAAAGAGTTTTGAGCAGGGGACCTTTCTAGCTAGGACTTGCTGCCTAGTAATGGTGGGCTAGATGAGGGACAGAAAATATGCCCATGAAGTGAAACTTCAAAGAAAGATTTCAAAAGAAGTGTAGCAGTGTCTGTGATTTGTGCTGCGTACCAAGGCTGAAGCCAACAGGACATAGCATGGATTGAGTAGAGCTCAAAGGCACATGTGGTGCTTGGTAAGACAGATTCCTGTTTTTATTAAAAAAAAAAACCCTCACATTTGTATTGACCTTTGGAGCTTAAAAAACATTTTCATATATGCCATATTATTTGATTCACACCATACCCTAATGAGGTAGAACAAGGATTATTTTCCCCATCCCTTTCTTGAATTTAGATACTCGACACCATCAGCCAAGAAAATGTTTGCCAAATGGAATAGAACTGAATTTTGCCTCATTATATATAGGTAACCTTGTACAAGTCAAGACACTTATTTGAGTCAAGTATAAAATGATAGGGTCGGATATGATGATTGGTAAGATTCCTTCCACTCTGACAGGAGTAATTTTTATTTCTGCCAGCAAACAGATTCTAAGTCTTGGATAACTGTAGATTGGGAAATTTGGGTGCCCTGGCTCTATGAGACGGGAGATCTTAGGGTAGGATATAATGGCCATGACCCAAACCCTTCTTCCTCTCTATCTCTGAAGTGCTGGGGTTACGTTGTCGAGTCTCCTTTGAGAGATCACATGTTGGCCTTCCCCATTCCTCTACTCTGAGGTGGGAAGGGGCTGGCACATGGGCTGATGCTCTTTCCTCTCCCCACAGGCTGTCTACAAGGCCTGGCTGTGCTCAGAATACTTCAGCGTGACCCAGCAGGAATGCCAGCGCTGGGTGCCCTGCAAGCAATACTGCCTGGAGGTGCAGACCCGGTGCCCCTTTATCCTCCCCGACAATGAGGAAATGGTGTACGGAGGGCTCCCTGGCTTTATCTGTACAGGTAAAGGCAGGGCACTGGGGAAGAGGGAGGAGGCTGGGGGCCCAGAGCAGGCACTATGCACGTCAAGAGTGGAAGCAAAGAGGACAGCAGGAGAATCAGGCTAGAAAAGTCCCAGTGGTTGGAGGAGTGGGCAACAAGGTTCCCAGGCTGAGATACAGTCAAATGAATAGGGGAAAAAAAGAGACCAGAGTAGCCATCTCTACCCAGAATATATCCAGCCAAGGATTCATCTCAGAGAAACTGGGTGGGGTCCCTGGGAAAGAAGGGCTTAGAAAGGGAAGATGCTGAGGGCCAAAGAGGAAGAAGTCTTGGCTAGGACTACCTGAGAAGTCCTGGCTTAGGAAACATCCTCTCCAGGTAAGGCAGAGAGACATCAGCCCCCCCTGAGCTTCCCACTATGCCTTCCTTATCCATTGGCAGGGTTGCTGGACACTTCACCAAAGCGGCCGGAAACCAAGTGCTGTGACGTGCAGTGGGTCTCCTGTGAGTCGGAGAAGAAGAAGTTCAAGGAGTCTGAGGCCCCCAAAACCCACCACCAGCAATTCCACCACTCCTATTTCCACCATTACCACCAACAGTATCACCACTACCACCCCCGCCACGATCCCCCAGGCCGCGTTAGCCACAAGCCCTCCCTGCTGCCGGTCTCTGGGGGATCCCGCCTCAGCCCCAGCAGGATCCGGCTCTGTGTCCTTGTTCTCATGCTCCTCCATACTATGGTGTCCTTCTCCAGCAATCAGGGTGGTGGAGTACTGGGGCTGGAGACACTGCCTGCCCTAGAGGAGGGCCTGACACGGGAAGAGTGAAAGCAGGGAGGGAGGAGAGACCTCCATCGCATACTGACAGCAGCTCCAGCTCCCCCACTGGGGGGAGGGAGCTCCTCCCATGGGAGGTATAGAACCAGGTGGGGGGCGGGGGGGGAAATGGGGGACCACAATCCCCCCAACCTACCCCCACCCCAAAAGCAGCTCCAACAGAATGGCCAGAGGGCCCCAGGGAGCTGCAAATCTCATCCGGGAGAAAAAGGTAGGAGCAGCAGGTGCCCCCTCCCAAGCCCCATCTGTGAGGCTTAGCAAAAAATGGGGGGGAATAGGGGCTGGAATTGGCCACCCCTGCTGAGAGCCCTGACCCCAGGGAAGGAGGCTGCTCACCCAGCCTTGGCCCTGCAGGGAATGTTGGGGGGCACAGAGGGGAAAAGCTCTTTCCCCCCCCTCCACATTCCTTTTGTTGCCAAGATCCTTAATTCCCTCCTGCCCATATCCCTACAGGCGACGGCAGACAGTGCATTGGCCCTCCTGCCACTACAGTGCACCTCGCCCCACATGGGGCCACCACAGGTGAAATACCAGGCTGGGACATGAGGTGCACACAGTTGCAGCTAGGTTGGGGCCCCAGTTAAGCTGTGCCCCACCACCCTAGGCAATGAGGGGTAGGAATGGGGTATGGAATAAGTGGTAAAAGAGAATGAAGATAGGGAAGCAGGAGAGGAGAGGAGAGACACTTACAGAGGGCCTAGAGAGATGGCCAAATGGGCTGCTGCCATGTGGCTTTGGGGAGGTGAGTGATTAATGAAGAGGCAGATACAGAACTGATCCCCAAATCAGAGAGAATTGCAGAAGGAGCCCTCTGGAGAAAGAGCATAGGAACTGAGTTGTTGGGCCAAAAATCAGAAGGCTGAGGGCATGTGGTAGGACTGCCGCTGTCTGAAGGGCCATATCTTACAGAAGGTGCACATACTCCCAAGGGCCACTCTTGCCCTGGAGATCTTGGCCTTGGGGCCAAAGACCTTTCATTTCCGATCTCCATGGGGAGGAGGGACTTGAACCCAAGTGGGTCAGGCCTGGCCTGGGTCCTCATACTCCCCCATCCTGTCCTAGCCCAGGCCTCCATGAAGGAGAACCTGGAGGCCTTGCCCCAGAACTCTCCAGAGATGAGCCTTCCCTGTCCCCACCCTGTCCCCTTCCCCAGCCTACCAAAGAGTATTCATCCCTTCCCATCCCTGCCCCCATGGGTTATTATCCCAATTGTGGAACAACCAAACTCCGCCTCACCCTATAGTGGGTTCCTTACTCCAGTCACCCCTGTCCCTTGCTGGAGAAAGTCCAGAGTAGGGGAAGAAGACCTTTTGACTAAAGATAATGTGCTGTTTTCCCTTGGCTATAAGACTTGAATGTTTAGTCAGGCTAGAGGGTTGAATGAGAAAAGAGATACTGGGTTCCCTGTGGGCACTATTAGCCTTATATTGGTCAGCTGAGAGGGGGAGGCCACATTGCCTAGGGCATCTCAAAGCCAGCCAAAGCTGACAAAAGCCAGAGCCAGAACTCTAGGCCAGGCCAGGGCTTCCCAGTGCCAGAAAATCTGCATCGTATGATGTGAGGCTAGTGAGTGGAGGAGAAGGGTAGCCCTGGAGCTGCAGCAGAAGAAGCTGCAACCAAGAAGATAGGGTATGGAGGGAGAGTTGAACTTTGTTGGCTTAGGGATGAATGGAAGGCCTCCCTACTAGAGAAGGAATCATTCAGGGGATCCTGAGGAATCCTTCCCTGACAGTTTTCTCATTTCTCACAGCCCGTTCCCCCTTGCCCCATGCCCTACCCACACACACCCCTTTTTGGCCCTCAGCACTTTGGGCCTGGCCACATACCCCATCCCTACAGTGCTCTTTTCAGCTGGGGAGGGGAAGAGGTGCTGGCATCTTTCCAGACGTGCTTATGTATAAGTGAAGGGGCAGGTGCTTGGGCTCCAGAGAGACCCCAGGTACTGCCTTCTAACACCTGCATCCTCAGGAGGGGAACGGGACTGGGCAGTAAAGGGGGCCGTATGGCCCCAGGGAATGGACCCTTGGAGACTCCCATCCTCTCTTTCCCCTCACCAAGTGCCCAGGAGACCCCTGGCTCAGACCAGCCCAAGGCCTTGCCCAGTGGCAGGGGAAAGGGGCACCACGCTCCACCTCAAAGTCATTTGACTGTCCCCATTCACTCCACAAACCCAATCTTCCACCACCTCTTGGGCTGCCCCTGCTGTCTATCACAGGCAGCAGAGCTGGGCAGCTTTCTTATGCCATTTTCTACACTGTGCTTCATCAGTAGGACTTTCTTGCACTAGTTCCTATGACTGAGTCTCCAAGCTGGTTTCCTAGTAGTCCCCCTCCCTTCCTCCCTTACCTGGCTATGATTCAGTTGTCTCTGCCCTTCCTCTTACCCCTGCCTCTGTGTTTCAGTGAGAGTCTCTGTATGTGTACTGCTTTCTGTTTTGTTGCATTGTGGGGCAGAGGCCTCTCTGCCCTTGTTTAACCCCATAAATAAATGGTAAGACTTGATGATAACCCTCCCTTCATGGCTTGTTCTATGGTGTCCTAGGAAACAGTGCAGGACCTGGGGAAGGGGGGATCCAGAGGATGCTGACCCTGTGCCAGGTACCCCTCAGCTCAAATATCAGAAAAAAATTATACACTCTGCAGTAGGCTATTCTAGACAAGGAGTCATAAAGCCAACCACCTACAGGAATCAGGCAGATAACTTTAAAGTATGAAGTCGGCTGATCAGGGGAAAAGTGCAGACTTTGGAGTGGTAAGAGCTGCAGGACATGCAGAAGGATAGCTCAAGCCCAGGGCTGTCGCATGGAAAAGTGGGCCCAGTGTTGCCAGATCTTAATCTTCAAGGAAAGCCAGGACTCGGGGTTTTATTGTGAAGCTCCCTAATTCCTGAAGGTTGATGGCTCAAGTCTAAAAACCAGCTGACAAACCAACCTACCTCCATGTGGGCTAAACACCTGCAGGCCCTGCGTAGCCTGGGGATCACAAGTTCCCCACCTTTATTGTAGCCTCTGATTCTGGTCACATCTCTCTACACCACTATACTAGGCCAAACATCCCACCATATGAGTGAGGGACACTCAGGAAGAACTGCTGGAGGGGCAGCAGAAAGGGCCTTCCACCGCTAT
This sequence comes from Callospermophilus lateralis, assembly GCF_048772815.1. Lineage (NCBI taxonomy): Eukaryota > Metazoa > Chordata > Mammalia > Rodentia > Sciuridae > Callospermophilus > Callospermophilus lateralis. Next base: position 52,818,336 of record NC_135325.1, on the reverse strand, counting down.
TCCTCTTTCACATAAATGGGGGAAATGAAACCATGAGCGAGGGCATGCTTTGCCAAGAAAACATAAGTTCTCTAAGCTCCCCAAAAGCAGCATAACATGAAGGCTAGGGCAGGTCTCTGGAGCCAGACTCTGACTTTAAAGCGTAGTCACCATCATCTCCTACTTGTATGACTTTGGACAAGTTCCTTTACTTCTTTGATCCTTGGTGTCCTCATCTATCAAAAGGGTTATTGGTGAGAATCAAATGATGTACATAAAGCACTTGGCACAACAGCTGGCACAAAAGAGCCACTCAAATGCCAATAATTATTAATATCATTAGTCATTCAATCTTCTCCTTCCTTCACCCCCATCTGAAACGGTCACCAAATTCTGTCATTCTCCCACTGTGTGTCAAATCCTTCCCCTCCTTTCCACCCTGACTCCCACTAAACCACTGCAGGCCTTCAGTCTATTTTGCCTGGACTATGACAATAGCCTATTGTCCAACTGATCTCTTGTCCAATTACTCTGGCTCCAATCCATCCTCCACCTATCAAAGTGTCAGACACTTTAGAGGCACTTCATAGATATTTTGTGAAAGAACTCCCCCTGTGGTTGAGTTTCCTAAAGAACACACCAATCTTCCTATAGTAAACATATTGCACTCAGCAAAAACACCAAACACACACACACACACACACACACACACACACACACACAGCAAATCAGATGGCTCCACATTGCCTGTAGAATCATGTGGGAACTTCTAAGCATGACACTCAAGGCTGTTTATTTCCTAACCCTGTCCTACAAATCTGATCATCCACCATAGTCCCTCATGCACTCACCTCTCAGCCATTTCCCAACTGTTGACTGAATGAGCTCTGTACCTTCTCATCACCTGCTCTTTGCTCAAATGGTTTCTTCTGACTGAAATGCCCTCACCTCAGCTCTGCCCGTCACTGGCTTACCCAGTTTTCAAAGTCTAGCACAAATACCTGCACTGCTCTGAAGAATTCCACAGCCTCCCTTCTCCCCAACTGGAAACAATCTCTCCTCTAATTTGATACTTTGAAAGTACTTAATCATGGTACTTCTGACATCCTTTGTGATTTCAACTTATTAATTTATTCAAAATATACCTATTGAGCAACTACAATATGTCAAGCACTGTGCCAAGTGCTGGAATACAGCAAGGCACAGACACATTACAGATCCACAAGATAGCAGGAACTTATACGTCAGACAACCATAATATACTCACACTAACATTAAAATAAAATATAAAATAATTCCAAAATAATTATTTTAAAATAAAATATAAAATTATGTAAAATTTATGTAAGTAATACATAAAAATTAAAATGTGGTCAAACATTTTTTTATTTCACTGCATGTCCATGACGAGGGGGCCAGGCTCTCTTCACCTTGTGTATGGGAAAGACATATGAGGGATTGAAGGTCTCTCTACTACACACAAAAGCAGAGGGGGCTACACATTCCACAGTATTAAGGGAGTAAAGGGCATAGTGGTTGTGACACAGAAGTAGCTCCACCAGCCTTACAGTCCCTTTGACTCTTGAGCTGAGCTAGTATCATCCCAAAGCTGCCTGTCTGAGCTCCCCCTCTAACCAGGTAGGCCCTAGCACTTTCCATACCTGGCCCTTTCACTGGTCAACCTGCAGCCAGCCTCAGTCTCTTCCAGCCCAACATGAATGAAGAGGACTGCAGTGGCTTACAGTCCTGGTAGTGCCTCAGTATCACCTGGGAAGTTTTAGCTCAGGGCCCTACCAGCACAGACTCTGATTTAATTAGTCTGGGGAGAGGGTCCCAGCTTCGGTATTGTTTAATGAAGTTCACAAGTAATTCTAGTATGCAGGCAGGTTGGCAATCACAAGGTGAAGAGAAAGCTGGGGCTACATGAAGTCCTTGTTATTTCAGGATAAGTGGTGCTAGAAAAAAGGCCACTCACAACGAATCCACTTGAAATGGGGACAAATGTTTCACAGTAGAGTGAGGGAAAAGCTTTGCATAAGACTTTATCTTGAGAAATAAAATTGGAAATATATAAAATATTTTAGTTTCCGTTTATAATGTTAAATAATTGCAAATATAGACTAATTCTTAGAATGAACAAAGGGTGAATCAAACATTGGAGGATAATGTAATTTTCCTGACCAAAGTGCATGAGAGCATAATATTGACTTTTGCAGCACGGTAGTAAGCAGAGTTTTTGTTTTGTTTTTCCAAAATTAGAGCACTTCTTCAATTATCCCAAGGACCTCTTGTAATCCTTTGAGAGTTGAATCATTCTCTTTGAAGTCTTGATCCTGTCATTACCCAGGTCAATTTTCTCTTCTACCAGTGGTAACTGGTCTGTCTTTGCCAAATCCCCATTTATCAAGGACTTTATATGACATTTGAGATGATCTCCAACATCACTTTCATTGACTTCATGAAATCTTGAATCTTTTTCAAGATTTGCAGTTTTACTCTGAGATTGATTTGCATTGTGCAAATCAATTAACAGGAGACAAAAAGAAACCTTGATTGTGGATAAACAGTATTGGAGTATTAAAGTGGGAGGAGGGGCTTATGTGAGACTCCAAATAGTGAATATGTTATGACAACTTTTGCTTTCTACTCAACTTCATAAAGTACCTTTTTTCTTTTTGGGTGTTTAATCTGCTTATCTCTGAAACAAAGGAAGAGGATTAGATGTTGTTATAAAGATTAAATAGTTAACTCAAATGAAGTAAATATATGCAAAGGCATTGAGCCCAATTGCTAGCACAGAAGAGCAACTCTGTAACTCCTGCTCTTTCTTCTCTCCCAAACATTTTTAGGTTATTTTAGGATACACTGAGGGACAAAGAAGGAAAAAGGTGGAAGTTCCAGAATTTATGTCCCAGGCTCAATTTTCTGTTCTATTGCCATTACCTCCTCTCTTAGTCACTGTGGCATGTTGCTGAGATCTAGTCACTCAACGCTGAACACCTAGGAGGCTTAATGCTTAGGGATGTAGAATGGGAATACAAAAATCACTCAGACATGGCATCTGCCCCCAAGAAGTTCCTGGTTAGGTTGGGGAGAAAATGGGGAACAGAAATCATTCAAATTACCTGTAGAATATGGAATTTCTCCCACCCCCATTGTTACTACATAGTCCAAGACATCATCAACTCTCTTGGACCACTGCAATGGCCTCCCAGCTGTGCTTCCTGCTTTTAATCTTACCCTCTATCCAAAGGGATCTTTTAAAAATGTAAATCAGATCATCTGTTTCCCCTGCTAATATTCTCCCACAGTCTTGTATCTCAATCAGAATAAAATCCAAACTCCTTACCCTGGCTCACAGAGTTTTACACAACCTGTGACTGCTCTTCCTCCCCAGTCTCACCCAATACATTTTCTCCACTCTTCTCCAGTCATCCTGCCCTATTTTTCTTCTGCTAAGGTAAGCTTATTCCTGTCTCAGGGCCTTTGTACATGCTGTTTCTTGGCCCAAAATGTTCTTCCACCAGGTTTTCCCAAGACTAACTCTTCATTATCAGTTCTCAGCTCACATGTCACTTTCTCACAAAGACTTTTTTTTTAACGACTCTAGGTATAACATTGCCCTTCTTGCCCCAGACACTCTAGTGTGCCTCCCTGCTTTTTATATGAACTAGTACTTGTAACTATTTGAAATGATCTTGTTTTTACATTGGATTTCCTGTTTATTGGTTTTCTCTCCATCTGAATGTAAGCTTTGAGCAAACAAAGACCTCATCTGTCATTGTTAACGATCTCCCCAGTGCCTTGGTCAATGTCCACTGAATGAATGGATGTGGATGCTGAAGCGAGTGTTTCATTTGGGGAGGAGAAAGTGGTTTAGGAAGTGTAGAGTAGGTGGCAAGAGATGAGCATGGAAGATTGTCAGAGGTCAAAACGTGGTAAGTGTTGAGGGTCAAACCAGGTAATCTAGGCTTTACAGGGTGACCCACTGGGAGCCATGGAAGATTGTTGAGCTTGAGAGGCATATTATCAGCTGATCTAGAGTAAGATTCATCTAGTTCCATGTGCCAGATGGATGGGTGGGCAAATTGAAACGAGGATCTCGTTTAAGAGCCCACCAACCACTGCGTGATCAGCCTTCGCAATTGCTTTCCTCTAGGCTCTCCATCGCCACCACGTTCCACCCAGCTCCCAGACTCTTCAGGGGCCACGGAAGAGCCCTGACTGCCTTTCCCCGACACCGGCCGCTGGGTGGCGCTGTGGCTCCTCCTACCCGGTCTGGAGGCGCCAGGGAGGCGAAGGCGCCGCAGCTGAACCCGGCCTGGTGCGGGGGTCGGTGGGCGCTTGCCGAGCGGGCTCTTCCTCGTCGGCTCTATTCTCACACTTCACACGCTTCCCCCGCGTCGGGACCATTTCCTGCCCTCACCAGCACCTGAACCCCCGCCACTGCTTGCCCTCCCTAGCCTCTGGTAGTCAGTCCATGGCTTTCAGACCAGCCAGGCCAAAGGCAGGCCAGAGGCGGGGGCCTGGGCGGGGCTCAGGAGGGGCCAGGCCGGGCAGCGCCCTCGCTTTTCAGTCTGTGCAGGCCTCAGGCCTCCCGGGACCCCCGGGACGCCAGACAGTTCCCCAGATCCCAGAGCCAGCCAGCCCGCCCCGTCCAGCCAGGCTCCAACTGAAAGGAGGTCAGTGTTGCAGAGGCAGCCTTTTGGTGCACAGGGACCAGAGCCATTAAGGGGCAAATTCACCGTTTATGTTAATAACCTTGCCTTTCCTCCTGGCTCCTGGAGCAAGAAGTCAATCATCCGGGTCTCCCTCTTTGACCTCTTCCACTCTTTTACCATAATGACCCAGATATTTCTCTCTCTCTCTCTCCCTCCCCCTCCCCCCCTCTCTCTCTCATCTATGTGTATGTGTATTTAGTATCCTACAATTATTCTCCCCCATCATGGCTGCTATTATCTACCCAGGTCCTTATTACTTCCCAACTGGCCTCCCTGCCTCCAGCCTCCTGCTCTTGCAGCTCAGACACTCTGGCACAGGGCCAGGAGTCTCCTGGAGCATTGGCCTGGCATCCTGCCCCTGAAATTGTTCTGTTGCTTGAAAAAAGCGAAAGCTGGCATAAAAGGCCCTCTACACTCTGACCTCACCATTTTGGCTACCTCTAACTCATATCTAGAGTCAAAGGGCTACACCTGGTGGGCTGCCCTGAGTAGAATGGAAACTAGAACAGAAACTGAACACAGTGGTAGGCTAGATTGGGACTCTGTGCAGAACTCTACAGGCATCTATTTGAACAGCCTTCGTTCATCAAGCCAGAGAGATGCAGAGGATGTGTGCCTGACTTCCCTAGAGCACTGGAACAAATCCAGGTTTATCCCTTCTCTTATTCTTCCTGTCCCCTGGATCTCTCCTTTTCTGCCATCTCTCTGTCCCCTCTTCCCCTCTACCTTGTCCCCCTCCTGCTGGTGCAGGAGGCTCATTCTCTATAAGTGCACACCATCTGGTCACAGAGTTGTTGATGACATGCACAACCAGGTTTCTCCATAAAGTTGAGTCTCATTTTTCAGCAGTTGGGTTGTTTTCTTATATGTATAGTGTGTGTGTGTGTGTGTGTGTGTGTGTATAATATATATATATATATATATATATATATATAATATTTATATTATATATTATATATAATATATATAATATACATCTATGTATATATGAACTTAGCTTTGTTGAACCCAGCATACACACCTGTAAATTGACATAAAAAATCTTACAAGTAAATGAGAAAATTGGCAAAAGCAGATTTATTGCACTTACAGTGAATTTCAAGAGGCCCTGGGCTCTCAGACTCCAGGGATCAATGCCCAGGGCCAGGTATGGCCCATTCATGCCCATAGAAGTGACCTGGTAAACAAAAGAGCCTTGGATCAAAGATGCAGTCCTGACAAAGGTGCAATGACAAGGAAGACAGCTCATCTGCCCTGACTCCATCTCAGGGTTGCTTTCCCTGGGAAATGACAGCTTCCTGTCCCCAAACAAGCCCTATTGCTAAGAATATCTTCTTCTATTTGTACTGTACATGTGCACACAGTGTACTGCTGATCCTCACGGTAACCCTGTGTAGTAGGGATTATTGGTTTTGGTTTACAGATGAAAAAACTGAGGCTGAGAGGCCAGAAGATCCACCCACCCCAAACAAACCACAGAATAGAAGGCCAGAACTAGAAGCTAAGAATTACAACTCTAAGATCTTTCTACCCACAGTTTTTTGACCTCTTGAGGACTCAAAGCTAGGCCAACTGGCTCCAGCTCCATAACTCACTGTGTTCTCAAGAGTGACACAGCAAGGTGTAGTGGTGCATGCCTGTAATCCCAGCAACTCAGAAGGCTGAGGCAGGAGGATTGCAAGTTCAAAGCCAACCTCAGCAATTTAGTGAGGCCCTAAGGAACTTAGTGAGACCCTGTCTCTCTAAAAAAAAAAAAAAATAGAAAAAGCGCTGAGGATGTGGTTAAGTTATCTGGATTCAATCCTGGGTACAAAAAAAATTGAAAAAGAAGATAACTGTTTTGTGACTAAAGCCAGGTAAAATGTTTTCATCTGGGCCACACTTTCCTGGGTAGGAATGACAGCAGAGGAACTCAGTGAATGTTGAGGTTGGTAGGACCATCAGAGCAAAAGGCAACATCATGCCAGACCCCCTCTAAAGCAGAGGTCTCCAACTGGAAGGTTCCAGAGGCATTTTGTTTGGCTTGGCAGTGTTGATAAAAGCAGTATTTAAGTTTATAAATTTGCTTAATAAGGGTTGTACACTATAGTCATTAAGCATAGCCTAACTTTGCATCCTGACTCTGCCACTTGTTCTGCATGACTATGAGAAGGCTACTTAAACTGTGTGCTTCCTCTTGCTTATCTGTAAAATGGAGGTACTCTACCTCATTTGAGTTACAGTGAATATTGAGTTCTCTCTCAAGCTCTTAGGATAGTGCCTGACACATAGTAGGTTCTATGTAGGTGTTTATTACTATTATAATTTTTGAGACAGGATCTTGCTATTTTGTGAATGCTAGCCTCAAACTCCTGGATCCTCTTGCCTCAGTCTCCTCAGCAGCTGAGATTATAGATGTGCACCTCCGTGTCCAACTTTTATTGTTATTGACTATTATGTACAAATTGGGGAGAGATCATATAAAAGCCAAATTTCTGTGTTTTCCAAAAATATTTGAGAGTACTGGGTCCCCATTGACAGCTGGAATGGAATCTGCCCTCTTTTTAAAATAATTTTTATTTATATATGATAGTAGAATGCATTATAATTCTTATTACACATATAAAGCACAATTTTTCATCTTTCTGGTTGTATACAAAGTATATTCACACCAATTTGTATCTTCATATATGTACTTTGGATAATAATGTCCATCACAATCCACCATCCTTGCTAACCCCCTGCCCCCTCCCTTCCCCTCCCACCTCTCTGCCCTATCTAGAGTTCATCTTTTCCTCCCATGCTCCCCCTCCCTACCCCAGTATGAGTCAGTCACCTTATATCAGGGAAAACATTCGCCATTTGTTTTGTTGGGATTGGCTAACTTCACTTAGCATTATCTTCTCCAAGGCCATCCATTTCTTGAGGTGGGGTGTGCCCTCTCCCAGTCAGCACCACCGTCACAAATTCCCATTTGGTCTCCAACACTGAAGCCAGGTGTCAGTTGATATTTATCATCTTACATACAGCTAGCTTCATGGGTTTTCATTATCTGCCTGGCCTCTAAAACAAGCATGTCATCTCTGGCCACTGCTTAAATGCTTCAAGTTGCAAGAAATGTCACCAAGCAGGAATTGTTAGCCAATGGGGACATTTCAAGAGACCCTCTATCAGGCCAGCTTTTGCCTACCTTCTCCTTAATGTACCAGAATGTCATTAAGCCACACCAGCTTGCAGGTCAAGGAAAACAGCAGAAATGGCAAACGGAGGCAAAATGAGGCCATGACATTCCAGAGCATTCTATCTCTCACATTGTGTTTCAAATCTGGCTCAAGAATTCTATAGTAAGATATAATGCACCTCTGCAAAATTTCATATGTACAATAATGGTTATTACAGTATTATGAATAATATAAACTATCAGAAGGAACCTAAATGCCATCAATAGAAGATTGGTTAGATAAATTTCAGTGTGTGTGTGTGTGTGTGTGTGTGTGTGTGTATAGTGGAGTACTATGCAGTCATTAAAACAAATGTGAAAAGTAGTGTGTTCAGATACCTTCATTTCTATGGAAAGGGGGAATAGAAAATATAAACACATACATTTACTTGTATGTGTATAGAATGCTTCTGGAAGGATATGTGAATGTGGTAGAACTAACATATCTGGAAAGATAAAGAAATTGGTAGCCATGGCTCCTCTAGGGAAAGGAATGGCATAACTGGGCAGAGGAGACATACTTTTTTCATGATATACCTTTGTATACCTCTTGAACTTTGCACCATGAACTTAGTAAGATTATGTCTCATTTTAATAAATCCTCTCCAATATCCTGCCCAAGGTGACCTAAAGTCATCTGCTAGTCATGGAAAGCAGCATAGGAAACAACCTGGTACTATAGTTCCCAAATATTTTTTTTGGGGGGGGGCAAGGTCATTTACACAAGGTCGTTTACACAGGAAGCACAGAGTTTAAGTGAATTTAAATCAGGTTCACTCAGCTCTTTCTTGCCCAGGCCATCTCCCCTGGTCAGGTGGATTTCATTCAACCTCTTAAAAAATCCTGGTTTGGACTCCCTTCTTGGGACCCAAAAATGAAACCTTCTAGAGATTTCAACTGAAAAGAAAGGGGATTGGGCAAGAGCAGTGCACCCAGAAACCAGGCCTTTAGTCCTCTTCCTTTGCTACAAGTGCTTCTTCTCATCATCTGAGGAGGCAGAACACTTTCATCTGGGCAGGGCACACTCCCAACCAAAGCCCACCAACTTTACCTGACAAAATGCCCCCAATTCAATTGGATAGGCTTTCAAATGAAACTTCTCTGTGGAAAGTCCCAGCGCAGATACTGGGATCACAGGTGAAGAAGACACAGTGCCTGTTCTTTAGGGACACACAGTCTGGATTCTAGAAAATTCTGAGTTGGAAGGAATCTGGGGCTCTAACTGAGGTGATGGCTTCTACCCAGAGTTCTGTGGTACCTTTGGGCTTTCTAGAGGAACTTCAGAAGTACTGCAAACATTAGACGTGTTGGCAGGTTTTAGACAGCAACCAAAAGCTGGATTTCAAACCACTGATTTGATGAAAAAGGTCCTACTTTATAATAGGTTCACTTTATAATAAAGCAAATGACAAGTTTGAACTCAATGAACATATTTCTATTAATAAAGCACTACTTTTATCTGTTTTATATAGTGTAAGTGTTTTATCTGTGTTAGATTTCATTAAAAGCAGAAGAAGGCAACTACGTGAAAAGGTCCCCTTGTTTGACAGAGGAGGAAACAGACATAGAGAAAGGAAAGAATTTGCCCAAGATAATACAGTCTGACAGAGGAAATACCTATCCTGGAAGCAGGGCTCCTTTCAACCTGTATATGTCTTAAGTATCTAAGGCAATGTCTGAATCAAGAACTGGGTTGAACTGAGGACTTCTTTCCCTCTGGGATCTTTGAAGGGCTGCAATGTATTCCAGGATATTTTGGAACTCAACCTAAACAACCATCTTCTTCATCACATGATCTTAGGGGGCCTGAGCTTTCAGTAGGTCTCAGGTCCGGGCTTCTTTCTGTCAGAGGCACCACCCTGCTGCTGCTTGCTCTGTTCTCTGGGGCTTCCTGGGGTTCCCTTAAGCCAGGGCTTGGGCCAGGAGAGCCAAAATTTACTACTTGCTCAACATGGCTTGACTCCCAGAGGCTGGGTCTGAGCTCTAAGCCTCTTGCCCACACTTCCTGGGGACTCACATCCCTTGCCTTGTTTCTGCTCGTTCTGCCCCCTCCTCCCAGGTGTTGGCCCCCTTTAACACTCTCTTGCTGGCAGACATCCTTGCAGGCCCTTCCCCCTTAGTCACCGCTCCACCCCTGTAACCACTACAGCTGCCTGAGACCTCTTGCCTTTTATCTTGCCCCAGAAGCCGAGCCCTCCGGTCCCTTAATTGTTCAGGTTGCTCTTTTCTGAACTCACTCCAATTGAGCTCCATAAATTGTAGATAATTGGACTGTCTCGCTCAGATTATGAGCCCCTGGGGCAGTGTCTTCTTGGTCTCGTACAGCCCTGCCCACAAAGGAAGGGGGTGAGGGGCAGGGCCCAGAGGAGTCCAGCCCAGCAGACCCCTGAGGAGAAGGCACAGGGTCATAGTAGAAACATTCCACCACCACCCAGCTCTGCAGCCATCATCTCCATGCCTGCCCTAGTCTTTGTGGGTCAGCAACTGTGTGAGGGGCCAACCCTTCCCCACCAACCATGTTGGCAGCAATTGTCTGGCATATAAAGTGGTTTTTTAAATACTGTCAAAGTTCCAGGATTCTGGATAAAAGAACCTTTTTTGGAAACACCTAGGTTGCCAGAGAAGAGTAGGGATTTATGGGGAGGGGGTTCTCAGATTGAGGAGAATCCTTGGCAATTCCTTATAATAATACCTTCCCAAAGAAGTTTATGTGGCCATCTTGGCCACTGCCAGGAAAATTGACTTGGCCCCATCCTAGGTATCTAGGGATAATTATTTCTCTAAGAGGTGGTTAGAGCAGGGATAGAGAGACTGAGGCAATAAAATTTTGTTCCAGACTCAGAACTGTCTTTCTGACCACCAGCTCATGACTTCCCATCACCTTAGTACTACAGTGAACCAGGACACCCCCTGGAGCAGCTCTAGGTCATTCTCACCAGATGTGGAAGATGTTCTGTCTCCATCTCCACTGAGGTCATGCTCCACAGACTCATTGCCTTCTACTCTCTGCCATGTCAGAGGTTCCCATCACTGTCCATCAACTCTGCTAAAGGCAGGGAGCCCACCATTATACCATCAGGCTGGACACAGAGCCTGGCACTGTGTAAATATCTGTTGAGTAAATGAATGAATTAGTATGGTCTGAGCTCTCCCATGTTTTCAACCTCTGCAGAATCTACCCCCCTTCCTTCACACAGTTTTCTCCTGGGAAATGAAAAGGGGAGGTCATATTGTTTATCCTCTTGCCTCCAGTTGGGACTGTATGCAAATATTCCCAAGCAGAAGGCTTTTAAGACTTCCACAAAATGAGGCTGAAAGGGAAGCAGCTGGGCTGTCGTTAAAGGAACACTACAACTTGGCATCAGACCTGTTATGAGATCTTCTCTTGCACTCATCAGCTAGAATCTAAATTGCAAGGGGGAAATGAGGCCGGAAATGAGAACAGGCTTTGTCAATTCAGAAGGCATCTGCACATCCACTCATTCAACAAAACTTTACTGAGTACCTACTGTGTGCCGGATACTATGCTAAGGGGTTTCTATCCCTATGGTTGCTGGGTGGAAGCAGTAATTGAGGAGCCTAATTGCAGATAGGGGGACAAATTAGGAGGCTGTGTCACTATTTTTGGTAAGAGAGAAAATGCTGAATTAAGGCAGTAGCAATGGAGAAAAGTACATACCTTGGACACTCTTCAGGAAACACCACTGATAGGACTTAATTAATTGTCTGTGAAGGTTGAGGAAGAGAAGCCACTGTAAGATGACTACACTTAGGTTTCTGTTGTGAGAGACTGAATGGATAATGGTGTTACCAATGAAGATAAGCAACCCAGGGCTCAGGTTTTGTGGCTTGATGGAAGAAGACTCTGGAAGATAATGAGCTTGCTTTGGAATGTGTAAAATTTGAGGAGGTGGAGGACAAATGATCCAATAGACAGTGGATATGCAGGTACAGAACTCAGCTAGAGGCTTGGACAGAACTAAGAGTTTAGGGAGTCCTCAATATGAGTCTCTTTGGGGATAAGGTATGTATAGGGAAAAGATGAGACCCCAGGAAAGGACCCTCAAATTTCCCAATCTTTAAAAGGCATGTAAGTGGCTATGTATAATATGGTAATGAGGACTTAGAAAAAGAAGGCAATCAGAGAGGTAGTGAGTCATGATAGAAGAGAATTATGAAAGCCAAGGTAAGTTCTTAAAGGCAGAAGTGGTTAGCACAGTTGGTATAGAAAAAGAAACATCTGGAAATGTCTGTATGGATTCTGCAATGACTATTACCCATGCAGTTACTGCAGTGGTGGTGCCTGATAGCTGTGGGTACAGGAATAACTGTGGGTGAGGAAATAGACACAATTAAGTAGACCACTCTTTAAGGAAGCTTACCTGAGATCAAACAAATGCAGATGGTAATCGGAGGAAAATAAAAGTTCAAGCTAATGTTTAGAAGACAGGACAGACATGATATGTGTGTCTGTGCACATGTTGTGTGTGTGTGTGTGTGTGTGTGTGTGTGTGTGTGTACATGTGCATGTTCTCAGGGGAAGCAGCTGGCAGAGGTTGAAGATTCATTAAAGGAGATATGATGATAGGATCAAACCCAGAAAGAATAATTGACCTTGTGCAGGAAAGAAAACAAAAGAAAGAGAAAAGGACAGTAAGAGATGCAAACAAGATTGTAGTTGTGGAAGGGAAGTTCATATCCCATGGTCTCCAAAAAGGAGCAAAGGTTTAGAATAGTGGCTAAGGGACATGGGATAGAGAGGTAAATAGAAGTCAAAGGATCCATAGTGTTTAGAAACTAAAATTAGAAGCCATATATTTATAGCAACACCCATCTAAATGGCATCTAATTTTTCTCCAGAAGTCCTAGCAGAAGAACAAGGGTGTAGATTTCCCTATTGATTTGAAGTTTGGGATTTGTAAGGTGAGAGCACAAACAAGAAAGAGAGCTTGGATGGTGAAGTCACTTGCAAGAATGATCAATCAAGGGAGACAAGATGGCTCAGGAAAGAAGCAAAGATGGAGGACTGCTTAAAAAAATAGGAAAGAATAGTAGGGTCAAAGGCCTGAAGTTATAATGAAACAGAAGAGATAAGAAAGGAAGTGGGAAAGCTGGGAGATTGAGGTAGTATTCTTAACATGTCAGAATTCAGAGATAGAGACATTCTAGGTGATTTCAAGGTATGACAATGAGTTAGTTTTCTGAAGTGTAATGGAGGCAAAAGTCTTTACAGTTGAGGGTATCAAGGATGTGGGAGACGAGAAGTAGTCCTTCATCCTGGCTTTTGATGGATGTAGCAATGGAAACCTTTTAAAAAGTTCACTGCAATCCTGCCACACTAGAATCACCTGGGGACTTAAAATATATATATCTACTCTCACACCACATCCTCAGAGACTCAGATTCAATTGGTTTGAGCTGGCCTCAAGCATCAGCGCTTTTTAAAACTTTTCTAAGTGATTGCAGGTCAAGAACAGCTGGGATAGAGATATGAGTGGAATCATCCACATGAATGTAGTAATTGGTCAATGTAGCCACAGGGATTGACATGAAGCAAGCTTATATAAACCAGGAGGATAAAAATCATCTGACAATGAAGAGAACATAAATTACCCTGGTGGTGGGCAGAGGAGGATGGAGGATGATAATACCAGATGGAACATGTTACAAAGGAGGAATAGTGGAGAGCAATGGTATGGAAGCAGCCATTAGGATTTAGGTGATGCAGATCCTACTTCAAGGTGATGTGCTGGTGCAATATGGGAGGAGGAGCTGAGTTGTGCAGGAAGCATTGTGCCCATGAAGAGCCTGATTGCAGCAGTTAGTGTGGGAGGTAGGGCATGACCCTAAGAAGAGTTCATGAGTAGATGGGAGTTTGCTGACATAGAGTGGCATTTCCATACACACATTGGAATCAGGGCTGTCATGCTGCTCTGCCCCTATTCACACTGGGATCCTATTCACACTGGGAATGATGGGGCTAGTGAAGAAGAAAGGCTGGGGCAGGATAGGGGTGAAAAAATAGGAGAATGTTTGAGACCATATGAGACTTCTGTGCTTCTCATTCTTCCTTCAGATTTTTCTTTGGCTTCATGAAATACTGATTAACAAACAGGTGTGGAATCACAATCATCTCCAGTGGGCCACTTCTAATGGTCTCCCTTTGCAATCTCATTTTTCTTTTTCTTTTTCTCAACTTCCTCAGCCACTTACTCCTCTCTGTGTGGGCCCCAGCTTGAAAGTCACTGTGACTTGATTTCACCATGTCACCTTCCATTCAAGACTCAGAGAATCAGCCCAGGACCTCCGTGGTAGTGGCTGGTCTACATATTCAGAAAAGCTGTTGGAGTCTTTGGATACAAGGCTCTGGTCAAGCACTGCTCCTGATTTTTGCAGGCTAAAGATGATATGTTGTAGTAGAAGTCTTAGAGAATATTTCAGAGGAACAGGAAAAATCCCATGGCTAAAAGTAGTCATGGCTGAAGGAAATCTCACCATTGGGCTTCAGATACTGTTTATTAGTTGAATGTGACAGAACACTGAGTTGATTGAAGGTGAGAAAAACAGTTCATCAAAGAATGGGCATTTCCTATGTTAATTGAGCCTAGGACAGGCTTCTGCTCAGAGTTGCCTAATCCAAGCTCTGTTTTCAAAGAAAAGGTTCATGTGATAGTGCTTTGTCCCCATCCCATCCATTCTTCATTCTACCATCAGAGCTATTCAGCCTAACCCTGGCATAGAACAGTCAAATAATAGTTTGCCTGGGCCTTGGCATGACCATATGCACCCTTACTTATCCTCAGCTCCCTGTGGAACTTTCCAAATTAGCCCATTCCCATTTGGACAATTCCCTAGGGCTGGGCAGTCTTTCTCAAATCTGGAGGAGGGAAAAATGGGTATGGATGAAAGTTCACGGCCTGCCATAGGCAGAATTTTAGGATAAACCTTCCTCTAACAATTGCATAATTGTATTAACCCTTTCTCCTTGAGTGTGGATAGGACCAGTAAATATAATGGGTTATTGCCTGTAATCCCAGCGGCTGGGGAGGCTGAGACAGGAGGATCATAAGTTCAAAGTCAGCCTCAGCAACAGCGAGGTGCGAAGCAACTCAATGAGACCCTGTCTGTAAATTAAATATAAAATAGGGCTGGGGATGTGGCTCAGGGTTCGAGTGCCCCTGAGTTCAATCCTTAGTGTGTGTGTGTGTGTGTGTGTGTGTGTGTGTGTGTATAATGGGCTATCACTCTCACAGTTATGCTGACCTATGGAAAAAGGGATGTGTCAAATGTAACTAATGTCCATAATCAGTTGACTTTGAGTCTATCAAAATGGGGATTATCCTAATTTAATCAAGTGAGTTCTTAAATAGATGAGAAGTCTTTTCAACAAATAGTGCAGCTGCATTTGAATACCTATAGGCAAAATGATAAAACTTGACCTGAACTTCATACCTTCTACAAAACTTAACCAAAACAGGGGAGTGGGCTGGACAGTGTAGCTCAGTGGTAGAATACACGTTTATTTGTAAGCACCCCTGGGTTAAATCCCCAGTGCTACAGGAAAAAAAAGTCACTCAAAGTGGAGTACACTTAAAAATAAAATGTATAACTATAAAACTTCTAGAAGAAAACATAGGAGAAGACCTTGGGGACCTAGGAATCAGTGAATCCTTAGCCTTCACGTGAAAAGCATGCTCTAGAAGAGAAAAATAAATACATAAATAAAAAATAAAAACATTTACTCTGTGAAAGATCCCATTAAGAGGAAGAAAAGAAGCTACAGGCTAGGAGAATATCTTTGTAAACCACATTTTTGACAATGGGCATTTATCTCAAATGTATAAAAAAAACTTTAAAAAACTCAACAGTAAAAAAAATATCCAATTAGAAAATAAGCATGAAATAAGGCATGAAGAGACATTTCACTGAAGAGAACATACAGATGGTAAGTAAGCACATGAAAAGATGTTCAACATCATTAGCCATTAGGGAATTGCTAATTAAAACCACCTATCCAAAAGGCTGAAAAAAAATAGTGACAACACCAAATGCTGGTGAGGATGTGAGAAAGTGCATCACTCATTCCTTGCTGGTGGGAATGTAATAGCACAGCCATTCTGGAAAGAGTATCATGATTTCTCTAAAACTGCACATCCACTTGCCATATAACCTAGCCATTGCATTCTTGGACATTTATCCCAGGACAGTGAAAAATCTATGTTAACACAAAAATATGCACCCAATTGTTCATAGCAGCTTTATATGTAATAGCCAAAATTGAAAACAACCAAATGTCCTTACTAGGTGAATGGTTAAACAAATTGCTACCATGAAATCCCACTCAGCAATAACAAAAGGAATGAACTAATTTTTTTTTAAAGATTTAGAAAAGGAATGAACTATTGATACATGCAAAAGCTTGGATAAATTTGAAGGGCATTATGCTGAGTAGGGGGAAAAGTCAATAGCAAAAGGTCACACACTTGATGCTATAAAATATTGCCTAAATGACAAAATTAGAGAGTTAGCAGGAACTAGGGATGATGGGAGGGAAGCAGGTAGGTTGACTATACAGGGGTACTACTGGGGAAATCTTTGAGATTATGAAACAGTTCTGAATCTTGCCTGCAATGGTGGTTTCTGGAATCTATACGTGATAAAATGACATAGAAATATGCACATACGTTGATCCAACGTCAGCTTCTTGGAGTTGATCTTTTTCTGTAATTATAGAAGGTGTAAGTATTGGGCAACACTGGATGAAGGATATGTGGGACCTCTGCACTATCTTAGCAACTTGCTATGATTTTCTAATTATTTAAACATAAAGCGGGTGAGTGCCACAGCAGCTGCTCTCTCACTGACCTTGCAGAAGCAGACAAGCATGTTGTGAACTGCTTATGGAAAGGGCCATATGGCAATGACCTCAGTTTGGCCTCTAGGAGCTGAGAGTAATCCCAGGCCAATAGCCACCAGGAAAATGAGGGCTTAAATTCCACAATCACAAGAAATTGAATTTTGCCAGCAACCAGTGTGCTTGAAAGGGAACCCCAAGCTTCAGATGAACTGCAGGCCTGTGGACCCTTGATTTCAATCCAGTCAAACCCTGAGCAGGGTACCCTGCTAAACTGTGGCCAGAGTCCTGACGCATGGAAAGTATGAGATAATAAATCAGTGTTGTTTCAAGCCATTCAATTTATGGTAATTTGTTACACAGCAATAGATAACTAATGCGCAACCCTGAGGGTGAGATGCCATTGAATGAATGGGAGCTTTGCTTCCAGGGCCCACAGCTGGGTTCACCACAGTCTGACAAAAGAAAGCAACAACATTGGGAAAGAGGAGCCTGGTCTCCGAGTTGAAACAGATGCTCATGGTCTTTCCCCCAAAAAATGATTTTCAGTTCAGAGTCTTGAACTGCCTCCAAACCAACCCAGCTCTGCTGGCTGCTTGACCCTGCAGTCTGCTGTCACATCCCAAATATGCTGTTCACAATCACAAATGAATTGCACATTGATGGCACTATGCACTTGCCCTGCATCTTGCCGCAGATTTTCAGCTGTAGCTAATTCCCTTTGCAACTTTCTTGGCCTAGCTTGGGGTGATGGCCTTGCACCTAGGGCCCCAGCTGCTCCTGTAGCCCTACCCAATTGACAGGCAGCTATGTGGAGCCGGCTTGAGCCTCAGAAACTGGCCTTTTGCCTCTTTCTTCTAGACCCCAGTATCTGGACCAACCCTGATTGGCTCTCAGTGAATGGCAGAAAGGTCAAAAACATACAGCAGAATTGCACAAGTGGAGTAGGAGTTTTCTTTTGATCTTGGTTTCTGCCACAGTGTATCATGGTCATTGTAGTAGTCTGCTTGGGCTACCATAATAAACAATAACAACTACCATAACAACAGCATAGCTTAGACAACAGAACTTATTTTCTCACAATTCTGGTTTTTCTTTGTTCAAAAATATTTTATTTTTTAAAATTTTTTATTTGTTCTTTTTAGATATACATGGCAGTAGAGTGTATTTTGATATACATTTATAGAGTATAATCTTATTCTAATTAGGATCCCATTTTTTTTTCTTTTAAATTTTTTTAATTGTTGATGGACCTTTATTTTATTCATTTATTTATATGCAGTGCTGAGAATCAAACCCAATGCCTCACACAAGTGAGGCAAGCACTCTACCACTGAGCCACAACCCCAGCCCAGGATCCCATTTTTGTGGCTGTACATTATATGGAGTTTCACTGGTTGTGTATTCATTTATGAACATAGGAATGTTATGTCAAATTCATTTTACTGTCTTTCCTATTCCCATTAAGGGCTGGGAAGTCCAAGATAAGGTGTCAACTGATTCAGTTCCTGGTGAAGGTTTTCTTTCTGGCTCCATGTTGCATCTTAATGTGATGGAGAGACTGTTCTGATGTGTCTTCCTCTTCTATAAGGGCACCAGTACTACCCAATGAGGGTCCCACCTTTATGACCTCACTTAAATTTAATACCTACTCTCGGGATTTATCACCAAATACAGTCACATTGTGTGTTAGGGCTTTAGCACATAAATTTGGGTGGGACAACAGTTCAGTCCATAGCAGTTATCCTTGACCATGCCACCAGCATTTACAAATTCTGTTCCAGGATAGGCAGGTAGAATTGATGAGAGGTGGAAGCAAGAGCCAACTGGTCATGCTCCCTCATAGACTTCAGCAGTCTCATTTCAGTCTTGAGATGGGGTACACCATACATAAAGCATAGACATTGGTGTCAAGCATGTTTCTTATTGGTTATGAGACCTTGGGTAAGTCTCCAAGCCTCAGTTTCCTCATATGTCAAATGGATAAAATAATACATATTTTTCAAGGATATTGTAAGAATCAAAAGAAATAATACATATAAGGTCACCTATTCACACTTGCACAGAGTAGGTATGCAATAAAGATTAGTGGCCTCCTCCACTGGGCCTCTAAGGCTATTCCCCATAACAGTCACTCTCTCCCCATCCAGTGCATGCTCTGGCTGCTGCACACACTGATCCCCTTTGCTCTGTGTAGAAAAAGAGCTATTTTACATCCCTGAATTGGAGGCCACAGTAGGCAGAATTTCTAAGAATGACCCCAAGATTCCACATCCAAATTCCTGGAACTTGTAAATGGAATGAGCTTTCTCTTCCATGGTTGTTATGTTATATGGCTCATTTGACCTTATAAAAGGGAGATTCAATGGAATATCATTTAATCGTTTAAAGGAAGGAAATTCTGACACATTCTACAATGTCGGTAAACCTGTAAAACATTATGCTACATGAAACAAGCCAGTCATAAAAACAATAATGTATGATTCCACCTATATGAGGCACATAAGAATAGTTCAATTCACAGGGACAGAAAGTAGAATAGTGGTTGCCGGGAACTAGGGGAGGAAGAAATGGGGAGTGATTGTTTAATGGGTTCAAGTGTCACTTTGGGAGGATGAAAAAGTTCTTCAGACAGCAGCAGTAGTCGCACAATATAAATGTATGTAATGCCACTGAAGTGTACCTCAGAAAGAGTTAAATTGAATATTTTCTGTATTTTGCCACAATAAAAAAGTGAGATTATCTGGATGGACCTAATCCAATCACGTGAGCCCAAAAGTAGTGAACTTTCTCCAACTGGTGGCAGTAAAGGAAGACAGAAGGGAAAGTCAAAGAGATGTGAAAGACCGGAGGCGTTTGTGCTGAAGATGGAGGAGGACATGAGAAAAGAAATGCAGGTGACCTCTCAGAGCAGTGAATGACCCCCAGTGCCAGCCAGCAAGGAAATGGGACCTCAGACCTATTGCCGCAAGGAAGTAGGTTTTGCCAACAACCTAAATGAACTTTGAAGTAGACTCTTAGCTTCCAGATAAGAGTTCAGGCCAGATGAAACCTTGATCTTAGTCTTAGGAGGCCCTGAGCACAGAAGCCAGCTGAGCCCACCCAGACCTCTGATCTACCAAACTGTGAGCTAATCAATAGGTGTTATTTGAAGCTGCTAAGTGTGTGTTCATGTGTTACAGCAGTCGTAGGAAACTAACACATGGACCTTGGGGTTTTTGTTACATGAGGAGGCCCTATCACAGGCCCTAAACATTTGTTGCTGTCAGCTTTATTCACGTAGATATTTTTGTATGAACATATTTGTATATTTTTGAGTGCCTTCTATGTGCCAGACACTGTAGGCTTTGAGGATATAGTTTAAAAAACAGATAGATAGGTGGAACTTCCATTCTGGTCCAGGGACTGGGCCAGTATTTCCTCCTTCTGATCAAGGTTGGAGGCTGTGACCACCTGGCCTCCAGTGGAACTTTGTGACTGTTATGAGGATCCCTGTGGGCCTTCTAGGTATCTGAATGCTCTCTGCAATTTTCTAATGGTTGTGCTGGTGATGGCAGCAACAGACAAAGATAGGAAGGTACATCTGAGTGAACTTCTCTGAGGCCCAGAACCTGGGTGCTACAATTCCGGTCCATAGCAAATAGATAGTCTCCAGGGGACTGAGTAGGGCTCCCAACATCTTGGGACAGGCTGAGGCCCAAACGACTTAAACTGAAAGATCTGACTTGGCTTCTAAAAAGAATAAGGTTGGGTAGGGGTTAAGTGAATGTCATCTGGGGCCATTTTCAATGTTCCTAGTGGGCATTTGGAAAAGAGGCCCAGAGAGGGAGGGACAGGGTGGCCAGTGTGCTCGGGGGGTATTGGAAATGTGTCTGGGCATGGGTGAAAGACTGGGCAGAGATGGCAGAGGTACTCGGGGGAGATAGGCACAAACCTAGGCTTGCAAAGCAAAACGAGCTAGAGTGGGAGTCCATGTGGAGAGTGGAGGTGGGTAACAGTGAGAGTCCCCTGACTGACCAAGCTCAGCAACTGAAAGGCTGAGTGGGGCTTAGGCTGTGGAGATCCAGTTTCTCTTCCAGGCCCTCCTGGTTACACCTTGGGGCCTGGGGTTTGAGAGAAGTACCCGGAGTGGGATCCAGGACAGCTCAGCTCTCCAGCCTCTTAGCATCTCTTCCTGACTCACTGGTAATCTATTTATGTATTTTTTGCAAGATTGGTTTCTGCTTTAGTGAGGAGGAGCTTGGCCTTCTGCCCTCAGTGTCCCCATTTCTGAGTTACACACCCCACATGGGGAGGACTGCCATCTCCCTGCCTCCTTTGGACATCTTTATTCTGCCCTCTCTGTTCCTTAGATCCCCAACTGGTGGACATGGAAGTTCTAGGGGTGGAGTGGGGGGCTGGTCCTTCAGGACTGACCAGGGAAGCAAAGGGCTCTGGTTCCCTATAGGGCTAGACATCTGGGGTGGGGGTGGGGTGAGTCTGGGCAGGAACTCAGGCTCCATAGGAACCCTGAGAAAAATCAAACTGAAGTGCTGCCCAAGGAAATCTGCAGTTGTCCAACAAGAGCTTCACTTTAATACATGTGGTCATGTTTGTGTGCTTATTCAGAGTGCAGCAGCTGCAGAGGGAGAGGCCCATGAGGGGGGCAATGAGGTTGGAGCCGCATGGCAGGGTGGAGAGGAGGGAAAGCCTGGGATACCACTGAAGGCCAGAGCCTAGTGAGCGCAAAGGGGAGAGGTACAGGCAGTTGGTGCTTAATAGAGGTAACCCTGGGGAGTGCAGGGCTGGATCTGAGGGAGAGAGGAAGGGGAGGGCCTGCAACAGCTGAGAGGTGCCTGATTGAGGTGGCACACAGCATGGATGATGATAGAGACAGGGACAGAGGAGGGAGAGCATGAGAGAGCGACCCATTTGCTGTTGATGGATATCGTCTGTTACCATCACTCAGCATGTGAAATATTTTTCTATTGCAAAGTTGGAGAGATAAAATTCTGGAAGGTCATTCCCAAGGATAGGAGAGGGGCACCTGAATGAATCATCAGAGAAACCCTGGGGAAGTGGGTGGAGATCATAACCTGAACTGGGAAAGGCCTGATGATTCATAGGGTTCAAGATCTGTCAATCCCCTCTACTGGGCCAATGGACCGGGAACTGGAGCCTTTCCTCCCACAAGGCACTGGAACTCCGTGACTGCTATAATGAGGGAAATGGAGTGAGTGTGAAACAGGAAGACAGGGAGTCTGCTACTGCTCTTTGAAGGGAGCTGATCTGAGTCTCCCAAGTAGAAAGGATCATCTGATCCAACCTTTTATTTTATGCTCAAGGAACTTGAGATTAGAAAAAGGAAATAATTTGTCCAAGGTCACAGAGTTAATGAACTAGGCAGACAAAGAGGCTTCAGAAAGAGGCCACACAGGCTACCCAAGAAAATAGTCTCAGGTGTCTACTCCAATAGGGTCTGAAGATACTTGGCAAACTTTGTGGCACTTCCTATTCCTGTGCCTGTGGTGGACATTGCATCTCAACTTCAGTGCTGACTCTACCTCAAAGTCCTTAACAGAGTACACTTAGGCAACCACTAACAATGGATCAGCATTGGTATGGTAAATGAAAACAATCTCTAAGGCTAGAATAATGGCTGTGTCATAGAAGGGTAGGATTAGAGGTGCTCCTTGTCTTATGATGGGGTGACATCTTGATAAACTCATCGTAAGTTAAAAATGCTGTAAAGCAAAAATGCATTAAATTCATCTGTCCTACTGAACAATAGCTCAGTCACACAATACACTGTGGAACATTGGTTGTCTCTCCTTGTGATGGCCTGGCTGACAGAACTACAAGATCACAGGATCACAAGAGAGTAAGGTATGGCAGGTCACTAGCCCAGGAAAAGATCAGAATTGGAAATTCAAAGTACAATTTCTACTGAATGTGTATTACTTTTGTTCCAGCAAAAAGCTGAAACTTCGTTGAGTTGAACCATGGTAGGTCAAAGCATCATAAATCGAGGAACCATTTGTAGCCTTTATATCTAGTTGGTTAGATACCATTATCTAAAGCTCTTTTGGGTATAAGCAACAGAAAGAGTAACTGTTCTGAGGAAGAGCAAGAACCAGGACTGCTCTGCAGACCTGAAGAGAAGTTGGTGGCCCCTCTTCTAATGAGCACTGTCACTTGTGAGACTCAGCTTCAATGACTGGATACCACGCTTTGTGTCTCCTAGTACTAGTTTTAAATTCCCTGGAGGATGAAGTCCACTAGACCAATCTAGAAAAGATTTTTAAATTTTAAAACAATAACTGATGGAGAGGGGACATGTTCATATGGCGTAGAGCAGACTTGTCCACAAGGTACATGAATGGGGCACTCCCATTGAGTACAAGTCAATATGGTTTTGGCCACAAGTAATAGAACTCACATCAAGAAGTGACTCAACCTGTCAGGGAAATCCATTGCTTTGTCACTAAGATACCCAGGATGTGGAGGGAGTCCTAGGATTGGACCCAGTATACATCCATCTGATTTGCTAAAGAGTGGGGGAATCGTTACTGGATATATAATCAGCAGTGACAGACACAGGGGTGTTGTGAGGCAGGCACCACTGTAGGAAGTGTCTGCCTAATATGCTTTAGGAAGTGGGCTTTTCAGAGACCAGAACCATGGAGACCTCTCAGAGGACTTACAGAAGTACCTACTAGGCAGCCTGAAGTGCAAAAAGAAGACCTTTTTTGAAGTAGAGAAGGCCATGCCTTCTTGAGCATGGGACCAGGATCCAGGGTAGCTCAAAAAGCCATCCAGGACAAGTGTAGATTTTCCCAGGACCAGGAGGGAATCTAGCAATGTTCCCCACCTCCCTATTGTTCTCCTCCCCTTGCAGAGTTAAATTAGTAAAGCAGATTCTGGAAAGGACAGAGAATCCCACCAGCCCTAATGGTGGCACCAACCCAAACTTTCCAGGCAATGAATCTGAGTAGCATGGTCAAACATCCAAGTCAGACAGGACTGAGGCCAAGAATAGGAATGGGGATTGAGTGCCCTATAATTTGTGCCAGCCAGGCCCATCAGTGGAAAGATCTGAGATCTATTAGGAAAAAGAATCAGGGTTATGTAAACTCATTTATTTCTCAGGTTTTGTAATTTTAAAAGAGTAGTTGTATTCCCCTCAGCTTTTAAGAAAATTTCCTTTTGAAAACCTCATGTTATCTTAGATCAATTCAAGTGAAACATTTCTTGGGACATAGAAATATAAAGCTGGCTAGGAGATCATCAAGCACCCAGAGGGGAGGAGACTCTGATGGGCCCAGTTGAAACCTTGGATTGAAAAGATGGAGCTGAGTTAAATCTAGAGATGGCACTTCTTTCTGGACTTTTACCTTTTACTAAGGGAATGTATATGAATATGGGCTATATATCTTACATTATTTGAAGGCTTTGGGCTTGAAGACAAGATCAGACTGGTGAGGATTCAAGTTGGAGCCCTTCTGAGAAAAGACTATCCCTAGGGCTGGAGATGTAGCTCAGTGACAGAGCTCTTACTTAGCATATGTGAGGTCCTGGTTTAATCCCCAGTATCTCACACACACACACACACACACACACACACACACACATAAAAGATTACCCCAGAGGGTAGAGTCCATTTTTTCTCTTTCACCTTGGCCTTTGACTGTATATATGACATTAAGTTATATACATAAGTTATATGTATATATAAGTTACCTGATCTCATCAAGCCCCAGTTTACTCATCTTGACACAGAGATATCAGAGAATATTAAGTGAGTATTAAATGAGATAATATACAGTGTTCAAATACTTGGCTCAGAGCAAATGATCAGAATTCCATAAAGCAAGTAAAGCTTACTCACTTTTTATTTTGACCCTCCCCTCCTCTACATATCAACTTTTGTACCATATACTGTGCTTAAGGGCTGGATATTCGAAGATGAAATAATAAAACCCCTGCCTTTGAGTATCATGGAGCCTAGAAAAGAACATAGTCAAGGAAACATCTTTCACAACTAAGTCTCTAGTAAAGGGGTGTGTGCATAGACTCACTAGGAATATGGAGGAAGTAAGATCAAAGTCTGCCTGAGGGAGTTAGGGGGTGGTCTTCACAGAGGAGGTTGTATTTGATCTGGGTTCTGAAAAATGAGTAGGAATTTGCCCAGTGGATGAGCATGGGAAGAGACTTTGAGGCTGAGGAAACAGCACATGTAGGGTACAGGGGAGGAGAGTGCATGTCTAATTCAATATCGCTGAAGCAATATTGATGGAACCAACTTAGGTGCCCTTCAACAGATGAATGAATAAAGAAAATGTGGTATATATACAAAATGGAATGCTACTCAGCCTTAAAGAAGAATGAAATTATGGCCTTTGCCAGTATATGGATGGAACTGGAGACTTTCATGGTAAGTGATATAAGCCAATCCCCCAAACTCAAAGGCCAAATGTTCTTTCTAATGTGTGGATGCTAACTCACAGTATGCAGGGGTGAGGGGAATAGAAGTTTAGTGGAGTAGACAAAGGGGAATGGAGGGAAGGGAGTGGAGATGGGAATAGGAAAGACAGTAGAATCAATCAGACATAACTTCCCTATGTTCATACGTGAATACATGACCAGTGTAACTCCATATCATGTACATCCACAAGAATGGAAAGTTGTACTTCATGTAGGTGTGTTTGTCAAAATACATCCTACTACCATATATACCTAAAAAGAACAAGTATTTTTTTTTAATTAAGACAGAACTTTCAAGACTTAGAAATTAATTAGATATGGAGAATGTGGGGAGGAGTCTACTTTGGTGTTTGGGCCACTGGTAGATTATCATAACACACTGGGATAGGCAATGAGGACAGGCAAGGGAACATAGTGTGGAACAAGGAGGAGATGATGAGCTGCATTTTGAAATGTTAGATCAAAGCATCTGCAGGATGTCCAGGTGGCAATGTTCATAGGCAGCTCAGAATCTATCATGGAAATGGAAATTTAGAAAATATCATTGGTAGTTTAGAGGAAAAGAAGAATGGCAATATTTAAAGGTGCACAGAGGCACTTAGAAAGACAGCCTGGCTGTGATTCAAAAGGTTAAACATAGAGTTACCATTTGACCTGGCAATTCTGCTAAGTATATACACTCAAGAGAAATAAAAACACATGTCCACACAAAAATTGGCATGTGAATCTCATAATAGCACTATTCACAAGAGTCAAAGAGAGAAGCAACTTTCAGGTCTGTCAATGGATGAATGGATAAATTGTGGTTTATCCATTTAATGGAATATTATTCAGCCAAAAGAAGGAATGATATACTGACACATGCTATAATATGGATGAACTTTGAAAAATTATGTGAAAGAAATGAAAAAAATATGTGGAAAAATTAAATGAAAGAAGCCAAACACAAATTGTATATTTCCATTGGTATGAAATATCAAGAATAGGCAAATTGAGAGACAGAAGAGTAGATTATGACTGTTTACAGCTGATAGGGTTTGAGGAATTCAGGGATGATGGGAAGGGGAATAGGGCTTCTCTTTAGGATAATTACAATGTTCTGGAATTAGTGCTGAAGGTAGCACAACTCTGTATATACACTAAAACCCACTGTATTATATACTTTAAATGGGTGAGTTGCATGGTATGTTATATCTCCATGAAGGTGTTACTAAAATATAGGGGAAAAGATAGGCAGAAAAGAAAGGCCCTCAGAGGAAACTAAAGGAGAAGTCGAAGAAATAGGATAACCAAGTGCAAATATAGGGGCAGATGCATAGAAATAAGAGATCAAAAGAGGGTTCCAAGATAAGGATCAAATGCCAGGGATGAGCCATGTAAAAGATAGACTTCTTTTCTTCTTTCATCCTCTTTTCTTCTGCTCTCTAGATAAAGAGACATTTCAGCTCTGGTTTCTCTAGAAGGCAGGAGAGTCTGACCCTTTCATATGCAGGCCTGAGTGCCTGTACTATTATAGTTTGGGTTTTAAATGTCCCCTAAAAGCTTGTGTGTTGCAGTCTTGGTCCCCAGCCTGTGACACTACTGAGAGATTGTAGAACCTTTAGGCAAAGGGCCCAATTGAACGATGTCAGGTGATTGGAGATGTGTCTTTGAATAGGATATTGGTTCTGCAGCCCTTTCCTGTTTCTCTCTTTGCTTCCTGGATGCCAGGAGGCGAATAGTTCTCCACCATGTGTTCCCACTGTCATGATATACTGTGCTGGCCAGAGGCCTAAAGCAATGGAGCCTAGTGACCATGAACTGAAACTATGAGCCAAAATAAACATTTCTCCCTTATTAAGTTTATTGTCTCAGATATTTTATCATGATGGTGGAAAGCTGACTAGCATGTGTACTCACACAAAAGCTTAGGAGCAGATGAATAAAACAGAAGCTTGTTTAGATGAAGAAAGAGACAAATCCTTACTAAGGAGAAATCTTAGGATAATCATCCAGTCTTTTCCAGATGATCCATTTTAGAGCAGAAGGAATATGGATTTTGTTGCTTGCTGGTCCCACAAAGCTAAACATCAGTGGGGGCATACTCCTGAAGTAGAATGTTCCTGGAAAAAAAAATACCACGTACTTTGACAGCATCGTTACCAAAGAGTACTGAATAAGCCAGGTGTGAGGGCACACACCTGTAATCCCAGTGGCTGGGGAAGCTGAAGTAGGAGGATCACAATGGCAATGCTGGTCTCAGCAACTTAGTGAGGTGCTAAGCAACTCAGTGAGACCCTGTCTCTAAAGAAAATACAAAAAGAACTGGGTTGTGGCTCAGTGGTTAAGCACCCCTGGGTTTAATCCCCAATACCCAAAAGAAAAACAAAGAAACAAACAAAAAAAATATTGGAATGAGTTGTTCTCTATGCAGGACACTAAATAAAGTGTTTTAACCAATTGTATCTTTGTCTTCGATTCTTCCGTAAAAGGATCTTACAGTCTAAAACCAAGAAGGACATGGAGATATCAGACTGTGAATTCCACCACAGATAAGACCACATAGCATTCATTTGTGTATGTCCAACATCCAGGAGAAGACCTGACAATATATCATGGTCCCTTATCTGACTAGTCACTAACTAAATAAATTAGTGAAGCAAATGGACTTCCATTTAAAAATAGCAGCATGTGTAAATGTTGGAAAATAGGAGAAATTAAATTCCTACATAAAGAGGCCAGGAAGTAAGGAAAGATAATGCAAGTCTCAGGCTCAGTGGAGTAGGGCCTAGCTGGAGTTGCCAGTTCAGACCAGACAAGAAAAATACCCTAGTGAAGTTGATGTAGTCTAAATGGTGAGAAATGAAGGGCCTGGGTGTGTGGGGGGGGGGGGCAAGCAGAGAGGCGAGCCCAATCCTCAGGCATTCCAACTCCAAGACTGAAAACACCTCGCCCAACCAACAAAACTGCAGGCCCAAATTTGGCCTAAGGGCCACACTTTGGAACCTTTGACATGTCTTCTTAGGAAGAAGTGTCAGCCAGATATATTTGAATGAAGGGAGAAAACAACCTTGTGAGTTGTGGGAGTTGTGCATTCCAGGGTTGAGTTGAGGCTGATTGCCCAAAGGAAGGGGACACTGGGTAAAGGACACTGAGAAGCCAGCCAAGGGAGAAAGAAGAGCCTGGACAAATGAGGCTGGCTGCAGCTTCTTGGTAGGACACAAAGTCCTAGCAAGAGAACAATGAAAATCCACCCTAGGGGCAAGAGACAGAATTTGTCACTCCTTCCATTGGATGTCTACAGCATTTAGAATATAATTATTTGCTGAGGTGTTTGTCTTACAGGTAGGCTGGGCACAGGGCCCTTATTAGATCCTTCTGTGCCTGTGCCCCATGCCCTGACAATGTCTGTAGACTGAATCAATGGTTGTATAAATATATGACTGAAAGACAAAAGGTGTATTTAATATGGTAATTTAGGAAATGATTTAAAAGAAGAAAATGGCTCTATGTGTAAGGTTGTTTATTACAGCATTGTCTATAATAGTGAAAAATTGGAAATACTTATGGAAATGATGGTGCACCCACTCAATGGAATATTATGTGGCCATTAAAATGATAATTATGAAGACACTGTAGCAATACAGCGAATGATTATGATATAATACTAAGCAACACCAGCAGAATACAAATTTGCATGTATGCTATGATTACAAGTATGTAAAAATGATCTATGCATATGGCCAAGCCCTGGAGAGGGGAGTATAAAAATGAAAACAGATGACTCATCGCACTGACAGGATTGTCAGTAAATTATTATTTTTCTTTTCAGTGTATTTATGTTGATAGTGTTTATGCCATTACAAAGGAGAAAATAAAGTTGATAGGTGGAAGACAAACTGAACCATGACTAAAAATTGGACGAAGTCCTGCTGCCAGAGGTGGGGATCCCACAAAATTATATTACCCAGGTGAAAGAACACTGAGGCTGGGGCTGGAACTGCTGGCATGGAAAAAAAAAAAAGGTCAGTTTGAAAAATGCATGTAGCTATTGTCTGCCTGTACCTACTTCTGCCAATCTGTCACCCGGAGAGGTTGTATGTGTGCTGAAGTTGAGAGTCAGGAATTTGAAATCAAAAGACTGACATTCCACTGCTTACTAACTGTGTGATCTCTGGGGCAAGTTCATTAACCTCCCGGAGCCTCAGTGTGGTACTCCATAAGTGGAAACCATAATTCTTACCTCAGAGGATCATTATATGGATTAAGTGGAAGAGAATGTGTTTGAAAGTCCTTTGTAAATGCTGAGGCCTGTCCAACTATAAAGAGATATTAATATTGTCATCATGATCAGTGTAGTTATTATTATGTCTTCCAACTTGGCCTGAAATTCCATCCAGAAGAGATTTATTTCAATAACAAGAAAATAGCTTGAGAAGAATTCAAAGGAGAAGTTATTATTCATTCAAGAGTCAGTATAGTGGGCTGGGGATATAGCCCAGCGGTAGAGTACTTGCTTAGCATGTATAAAGTCCTGAGTTTGATCCCCAGTTTCTCTCTCTCTCTCTCTCTCTCTCTCTCTCTCTCTCTCTCTCTCTCTCTCTCTCCACACACACACACACACACACACACTGTCAGTATAAGCCAGTAGTGGCACAGGCCTATAATTACATCTGCTTAGGAGGCTAAGGCATGAGGATCACAAGTTTGAAGTTAGCCTGGGCAATTGTGATACCCTGTTTCAGAATAAAAATTTTAAAAAATAAAATAAAAACGGGTGAGGATGTAGCTCAGTGGTAGAGTGCCCCTGGATTCAATCCCTAGAACAACAACAATAACAAACAGAGTAAGCATCACCTATTTCTTGAGGTTGAGCCAGGGTGGAAATATTTTTTAAAAGCTTTAATTTGTAGTTGGGGTTGAGATTCACTGGCAAAATAGCAAAAGAGGCCCTGAAAACAGCTACACAGCCTCTTGACTTCAAATTACAGATTGAATTTTGTCTCCTCCATTTACTAAGTATGTGACCTTAAAGTAGTTATATAATCTCCCCAAACTTCACTTCCCTTATCTTTGAAATAGAAATAACAATGGTACTAACTCATATAGTTGTGGTGAGTTTTAAATGAGTTAAAATGTGGAAACCACCCTACCACAAGGCCTGACACACATCAAATGCTATGTGGTGTTAGCAATTTCGTTTCCTATAGGCTCTGCTCCAAACCCATCCTGAGGGACACATCCTGACCTTACTAGAGGGGAGAGGAAGTACAGCATAGGGTCAGGCTTATCACCACCTTTGAATGGACTCCAGGCACCCAGTAGCTGGCCTCTTTGCCCAGATGATCTATCGCCTTGGGCTTGGGTCTCATGACACATGATTTTTATAGCTGGCTTCCTCTTGTGACCTCAAAATGTGCAGTTCTCTCTTCATCAATTTCCATGTCTACTGTGGGCTGTGGGCTGGTCTTGAATGCTACTTAAGCCTTGGTTCCCAGACACTGTCAAGTAAGCTAGATCCCATTTGCCCACTTTCTCTTCAGCCTTGTCCACTGCCAGATTTGTATACTCTTTGTGGAACAATGGATGGAGACAAGACAGATGACCTCGGATTTCTAACCCTAAAGGGGAGATAAGGAAGTGGTAGAAAGAAGCTAGGCATCTGTCTTCACAGTACATAATCTACATTGGAATCTATGTTGGTGTCAGAGCATGTGCAAAACCTAAAACTGCCTGAACGTGTTCTGTACTCTGTATAAACAGTCCCTGACTCACAATGGTTCAACTTTTAATTTTTCCATTTTATGATGGTGTGAAAGCGATGAGCATCCACTAGAAATCACACTTTGAATTTTGATTTCTGCTCTTTTCCTGGACTAACAAACACAGTAAAAGACTTAAATGACTTTCTCATGATGCTGGGCAGGGACAGCCAGCTGCAGCTCCCAGTCAGCCACATGAGCATGAAGACAAACAAATGATACTCTAAGGTACTGTCTTGATAAGCTATAATGTTTGGTAGGATAGATGTAGTAAATGAATTTTCAACAATAGTTTCAACCTATATAGTTTATTGGGATGTAACTCCTTCATAAGTCAAGGAGCATCTGTGACTGCTCTAACAAATTAACACAAACCTGATGGCTTAAAGCAATACATTTGCCAAGTATGATGGCGCATATCTGTAAGCCCAGTGACTGTGGAGGCTGACACAGAAAGACTTCGAGTTTAAGGCCAGCCTCAGCAACCTAGCCAGGTCCTAAGCAACTTAGCGAGAACCTGTCTGAAAATAAAAAAATAGGACTGTGGATGTAGCTCAGTGGTAAAGTGCCCCTGGGTTCAATCCCCAGTATTCCCTCCCCCCAATATTTCTTAAGCAACACACATTAAACTTGTTTATTTTCTCACAGTTTAGAAATCAAAATTTGGCTGGATGTAATGGCGTGTGTCTGTAATTCCAGATACTCGAGAGACTGAGGCAGGAGGATCACAAGTCTGAGGCTAGCACGGGCAATTTAGCAAGATTTTGTCTCAAAATAAAAATGGTGGGGGATGTACCTCGCTGGTAAATTGACCCTGGGTTCAATTGCCAGTGTCCACCCCTCAAAAGAAGGCTAGCCCAAGTAACTTAGTGAGATCCTATATAACAAAAAAGAAAGAAGAGTCCAAGATCCATTTCAGTGAGCTAAAATCAAACCTCTGAAGGCTTTAGAAGAGAATCCTTTCTTGTCTTCCAGCTCCTGGTGACTGCTGGCATCCCTTGGATTGTGACCACATCACTCCAATCTCTGCCTCCACGGTTGTATTGCGTGCTCCTATCCTCTGCATGTTCCCTCTGCCTCCCTCTTACAAGGAAACATGATTACTCTTAGAGCTCACACAGATAAAACAGGATAATCTTCCCATCTACAGATCTTTAATTTAAATCACATCTGCAATGTATCCTTTTCTGGCATATAAACTATCATTTATAGCTTCAGGGGATTGTGATGTGGATATATTGTGAAGGACTATTTTTCAGCCTACCACATATTCAAAGGTATTTTTCTCCTTTAATTCCCCTCAGGCCTCTGCCTTGTCCTCTGTTGCCTGAGAAATGAGGCCATTCAAGCTTCATGGCTTTTGTTTGTGTCTATTCTGTCTATGTTTATGGTCTGTTTGCTGTCGGTTATTCCTTTGAATGGTCACTGAAGAGACCTGGGCACCCATTGGCCTGGGAATTCTATCCTTCTTCTGAGAGATTCCCTCTCTTTGGCTGTGTGGATCTGGGCCTCACAGGGGCCAGCTTTGAGTGGTTTGTTTCTCTGGAAAGATGGAACAATGCTGGCTGGGGCTTCCTGCCCGAGCTTGCCCTATCTTTTCCATTTAGCTGCTTCCTGTTAGTACCCACTCCTTACACACAGTCTACTCTGTGCCCTGTACTAAGTCTACTTTGCCTCAAGTGTTTAAAAGGCAGGAACAATACCAAGGGAGAGAGAAAAGGGCATGTGATTCTAATGCAATATGCTGAGTGCCATACTAGGACTCCTAAGGCATTAGGGGCCCTTAGAGGAAGGAAATGTTTAGGGATGACCAGGAATGGCTATCTCTCTTACCCTAATTCACCCCGCCCAAAGATGCTCTACAGCATATAATATAGGCATAGGAATTAGTGCAGTTGGGTTGGAGTCCTGGATTTCTTATTAAATGACTATATGGCTTTGTCAGGTTACTTTTTTTTTTTTTTTTTTTGCAGGGATACCAGGGATTGAACTCAGGGGCACTCACTGAGCCACATCCCCAGCCCTATTTTGTGTGTGTTTGTTGTTGTTGTTGTTTTGTTGTTGTTGTTTTTGAGACAGGATCTCACTATATTGCTTAGCACCTCACTTTTGTTGAGGCTGGCTTTGAATCCATGATCCTCCTGCCTCAGCCTCCAGAGCCACTGGGATTACAGGCATGCCTGGTTACTTTTACTTTTGAACCTCAATGTCCTCTGTGCTAAAATTGAAAAGGGGATTTATAATAATAATTCATTACCCTTTCTCTAAATAAGCGACAAAATAGGGCTGGGGATGTGGCTCAGTGGTTGAGTGCCCCTGAGTTCAATCCTCAGTATGCCCCCAAAATAATTTTAAAATAAAATAAAAATATTATAATAGTTATATGAGTGGATTCAGCAAACAGTGTATGTGAAGGACTTTATACAACATAAAGCACCATAACCTGCTCTAGTTGTTCTTAGCTCACTCCATCTTTTCCTTACTTACCCACTCTCCAGCTTCCTGCAGGCTATTTCATGTTAATCTTTTGTTTCAGCTAATTCAATCCTGATTCTTGCATTGTTTTCTGACTCATTCCTTGCTCTACACACACCAGGGAACAATTTATTTCTCACCTATTGTTCTGCTTCCAGTCAATCTCTTGCCAGTTATATATTAACATTTGCAAACAACCAAATTTCTAGAGAACCATTACTTCAAAGGCAGTTGTTTATCAACTTTCCAAATTTATGCCCAGTCTAGGCGAAATTTCTCCATGGAGTTTTAACCACTTGTGTGTTCAACAGATTTTTACCAAGTACCTACTAGGTACCAATTACTATGCGAAGCACTAGATGAACAAGTGAGAATATGTTGTCTTTGACCTCAAGAAGCTCAGACTAGTGGAGGAGTCAGATCAGTAAACAAGCAATTTTAGTTTAGTGTGAAGCTACCATTAGAAGAAAGCACAAGGGCTGGGGTATGGCTCAGTGGTAAAGTGCTTGCCTAGCACGTATGAGACCCTGCATTCCATGCCTAGCCCTGCAAAGAAAGAAAGAAGAAAGTTTTGGGGATGCAAATGAAGGGGCAGCAGAACTCAGACTCAGTGGGTGGGTGGAGTCAAGAGAGCCCTCCCAGAGGGATGATACCCCAGAAGGTATCGGGATCTCTAAGCTGAGGCTTCAGAGATGAGTAGAATTTAGAGTAGGTGAAGGAAGAGTTCTCCAAGAAGAAGAAATGGCATCTATTCTGGAGGAACTGAAAGAAGCTCACTAAGGCAGGAGCATGGAGTATGAGGAGGGGGCCCAGTGGATGTTCAGAAATGAAGAATGAGGCAGGTGAGAGAAGAAGCAACCTTATTATACTAGTGTATATTCTAAGTCAGTCGTGTTTTTTTTTTCTCCGCCCTGGGTACTGGCAATCAAACTCAGGGCATCACACATGCTAGATAAGCACTCAACAACTGAGCTACATATCCAGCCCCTTTAAGCCATGTTTTGATTTTACTCCCAGTCCTTACGGGATGAAGGAAGGTATAATAGGTTTGATGGAATCTGCCTTAAAGTAAATGCACAACAAACATTGCTGTAGGAATGAGAGCAGATTGAGAAAAATATTGCACGTGGAATGCATGATGGTGAATTCCACCTTTATTTATACCTATAAAGTTCCAAATTATAAATAGATAGGGACACAAGGCCAGTGAAGTCGAAGAGGGAGAACAGGAAAAGGGGAGAAGGGGAGGGAGGGAGAAGGTACTGGGAATTAAAATTTTATTCCACAAATTTGTGCTTATGCTAAAATGAACCCCACTATTCTGTACAGCTATAATGCACTTGTAAATACATTAAAAAATAGCCGGACATGGTGGCACATGCCTGCAATCCCAGTGGTTTGGGAGGCTAAAGCAGGAGGATCATGACTTCAAAGCCATCCTCAGCAAAAGTGAGGTGCCAAGTAACTGTGAGATCCTGTTTCTAAATAAAATACAAAATAGGGCTGGGGATGTGGCTCAGTGGTTGAGTGCCCTCGGATTCACTCCCTAGAACACCCCCCCCAAAAAAAAATATTTAAAAATAAGCTGATTAGCCCTTTTTGAAATGGAGGGAAAGAGAGACAAGGCTTCGAAGGGAGGTCAAGCTTGTGTTAGATAGTGAAGGACAACTAGGAGTTCCTCAGAAAGACAAGGGAAGAAAAGTAAATTTAAAGAAATGAACAAAATAAAAAAATAAAGATCATGTACAAAGGATCAAAAAATATAAAAACGTCATGGCCTATGCACATGAATTCCTGCAGACTCCACTGTGTCTTTTTCCCTTATGATTCAGCTATGTATCCTTAATAAATCTTAATATCCTTAGTAAATCCCTGTAATAAATCTTAGCCATGAGTACCAAAAAAAAAATATAAAAGTCATGGTGTACTTAGAGACAATTTTCTGATTTATTACACAGTTCTCTTATTCCCCTTTTAGACCTGTATTCATGGCTCTCTCCATAACCACTGGAGCCCAAGATCAAGATGGTAAATACATCTCATGCCTCACTCTTGACTGAGTAGTAGGGATTTCTTGGAGTTATATGTTGAGGAGTATGAGGACGCACATGGACTCAGAGGTAAACTGCCACGATTGACTGACTAGCAATGTCTGTCAGGGGTGAAGGACAAAGGAGTTGTAGTGTACTTGTGCTATATGTTTGTCAAATGGCCTAGACTTTCCCCTTTCCCTCGCCATTAGGATCTCCTCAGCTAATCATGAATTGGCAATTCTCCATTCCTAAAAGGTTTCATGAGAAAATGGATATTGGCTGAGACCTTATCCATTGGTCAAACATTGACTATGTCCCCTATGCCAGGAGCTGAAACTAGCCCCTAGGGAGTTCCTGTAGAATACATAATTGTCCACTCAGCTACAGGCTTCATTGTGTTGAACCAATGGAATAAAGCTCAAATTTTGGGCTCCATGTTGAAATAAAGCATGAATGTTTTTATTCCCACAGTGTGGGTAATGTCCCAATTTAACTCCAAGGCATTAGCATGCAGTAAGCATTTGTTTATTAGTCCAGTTCTACTTTTGTTTTTTTAAAACCTTAGCTTATATTACATGTACTGGCCCAATAAGCACAGAAAAATAAGACCTATTTGCTTTTTACAAAGACTTGTAAATTACACTAACAAAGTCAGCACAGTCTAGCATACTTTTTCCTCACACAGTAACTGCTTAGCGCCTGTTTTGTGTTTCCCTTCTTATTAACACGTCACTCTTCTTTTTTTTTTCTGTTCCAGTATAAACCTCTGGATAGTTCCAATTCTCACTCCAGGACTGTTTTAAGTATTATATGGTAAAGATCTTTTATTGCAGGGAGATCATTTGGTTCCGGGCACAGTTCTGGAGTCTCAAGAGTGGCAAATGGGGTTAGGGTTGTGGCTCAGTGATAGAGAGCTTGCCTAGCATGTGTGAGGCACTGGGTTTAAATCTCAGCACCACATATAAATAAATTGAATAAAAGTCCATTGACAACTAAAAAAAATATTTTAAAAAAGAGCGGCATTGTACCCCTCCAGCATACTGACTATGAACTAGGTAGTCACTGTAGGCCAAACACCAAAATCAAAAGTGTGAATCCCTTCAAAGCTTGGAGAATTTGAAGCAGAAGATGGAGGTTTTTAGCAGCTACTAGTTGGAAATGGGGAGGCGGAGGTGGGAGGGTTGGGGCCTTGACCATCCAGAAGGCTTCATGACCTAGCAACAGGTGGAAGGGGTGCAGGGTAGGGTGATGGGGAAAGACCAGATGAAGCTGCCAAGTCACATCGGCTCATCAATGTGTCTCGGTTACCTGGGTGCAAAGGAAGCTTCCAGTCATTGTGTTTTGCCGGTATGAAAGATGGTAAAGCAAGGTGATTCCCAAGCACCATGGTCT
This sequence comes from Callospermophilus lateralis, assembly GCF_048772815.1. Lineage (NCBI taxonomy): Eukaryota > Metazoa > Chordata > Mammalia > Rodentia > Sciuridae > Callospermophilus > Callospermophilus lateralis. Next base: position 52,781,479 of record NC_135325.1, on the reverse strand, counting down.
AAATGACCTATCTGTTTCAAGAGAGGGTTTGGGGACTCAGAAAACAAATCTGCTTATTGCTGGGATTGTGGAATTCAAAATCTGTAGTGTAGAAACCTGACTCTATGCTGTTACTATATTCTATAATTATTTTTTGTTATCCCTTAGGATTTGGTAAAATTCCTTCATAGAATGTAAACTGTGCTAAGGAAAACTGGAAAGTGGAACTTTTTTTTTTTCCAGTGTGAGCCTGAGTTTTAAAGGAAGAACAGGGAAGTTCAGAAGATTAGGTGTTCATGTATTCATTCACTCATGAAATAGTTAAGTATTTGTGTGTGCTAAGCGCTATGCTAGGTGCTAAAGATTCAGAGAGGAATAAGACACATCAAGGAACTTGAATTCTAATAGAGAAGACATTCATATAAACAAATCAGTGAACTAAATAATTAAAAATGGTTCTGAGGCCCAGCACTGCAAAACAAAATCATGCTGAGATATAAAGTTAATCAGAATAGAAGAGGGTGTTAATAGTTAGGATAAGTAAGGCTAGTTGCTGTAATAGATGAACCATCAAATCCAAATAACTAGATGGGCATGATGGCATGCATCAGTAGTCCTGGCTATTTAGGAAGATGAAACAAGACAGAGAACCATGGGTTCAAGGTCAGCCTGCACAATTTAGGAAGACCCCCATCTCAAAAAAAAAAAATCTAAGTGACTTAACACAATAAAATATATTTTTAATCACACCAAAGTTTATTGTGGGTCAACTTGTCAAAGTCACTTTAGACTTCTAGACTTGTTCTATCTTTGAATAAAAGTCATTAAGAAACACCTAGCTGATGTAGGAGGAAAAAAGGGCAGAATGGAGAAGGTACTTTCTCATAAACATTTCAGCCAAGAAGTGACATGGCATGTGGTCATGTGACCCCATCTAGCTGTAAGGGGGCTGAGAGGTAGTCTAACAATATTCTGAAGAGGATATCTGAAGCAGGGTTTGGTGAATGCTGTGACTCCACCACAGATGGAATGGGCATTCTACCTGGAAATGATAGCTGAGGCTCTGAAGAGAAGAGATGACTTCTGAGTGCAATGGCTAAAGAGAAGTAGGTGTTAGAGTGAAAAATGCCATGGGAAAATGAAGCCCCAGAGGACGAGTCCACAGTTGCTACTTGCAGCCCTTTCTCCCCATCTTGAAAGTGTCTTCCCAGAATTCATTCTACTTAAATCATTTAACTCCCCAGTTTACTCTTACCTTCTTCTTTCCTACTCATCCTCAAAGTCTCACCTTAATTGCCACTTGATCCAGGAGCATCTTACCTGATCAATCAGTTAAAGGAGTTTCTCCAAAGTATCTCCCATAATATCCACTGTTTTGTTGAAATTATTTAAATGCCTATATTTATTATTATATTTTAATTACAATAAGAGCAGGAAACATGTTTGGTTTTACTCATCACTGTATCTCTAGTGATTGGCAGTGTCTGACACACAGTAGGCCTTGGATAAGTATTTGTTGAATGAATGAATCTGCCTTCCCCAAGCATTCTTTCTCCTTTTTTATTTTATTATTTTTAGTTGTCAATGGACTTTAATTTTGTTTTTTATTTATATGTGGTGCTGAGAATCTAACTCAGTGCCTCACATATGATAGCAAAGTGCTCTACCACTGAGCCACAACCTAAACAAGCATTCTTATTTACAGCATTTTTCTCAGCCATTCATGTGGTTGATCAATTAACAGATATTTAGTCCTCCTTAAGTGCAGGATACTCTCTTTCATACTGGAGTTAATAAGAAATAAAACATTGATTCTTTCATCATTTGTTTGATAGCCTCGAGAGAAGGATAGGGTAACCAATTCATCCTGGCTTGCCCAGGGCTTCCCTGGTTTGCTTGTTTTCCAGTACTTGGGACTGAGCCCAGGGATGCTCCACCACTGTGCTACATCCCCAGCTCTTTTTATTTTGGATTTTCAGAGAGGGTCTACATTTCCCAGGCTAGACTTGAACTTGTGATCCTCTTTCCTCAGCCTCCAAACACTCACTGCACCTGGCTACCTTTCTGGTTTTCACACGAAAGTCTTGTACCCATGAACCCCTCTCCTTCTCTCCCCCCATAGTCCCAGGCAACCCAGGACAATTGGTCACTCTGGAGTAGTATCTGTATCTTTTCTCCAATCTGGACATCCTGACACATGGTAAGTTCTCAAAGAACATTTCTTTTGCGGAGGTGGGTGAATTAGTGTTTGGTTGTATATGTGGATTTGGATGTGTGAATGGCTGGCTGAGTGGGTAAATGGATATGCTTATTTGGGAACTTACAGAATCTGAAAGAAGAAACACCTGGAGATTTCAAAATACTCAGGGAAAGTCTACAGAGAGGGCTGGGAGAGAGGGGCACCACCTTTCAGGAGTTTAAGATAGTAATATACTCCTTTGGCCACTTGTCTGAATGAGACTGGTTTGGAATTTCCTGTGAACCTGGATGATGGATGTCAGGCTGACCTGGCACAGAAAGTACTCATCTCACTTTGTCAGTCACCAGTATTATTATCCCCTGGCTATATCCTCAGGGGAGGTCAAGGAATAAATTAATATTTTCAAGACCTTACTCTGGGGAACAAAGTACAATAAGCTTTGAGGTTATTGCATGGAGGAGGGGTGTAGAGAAGTGAGAAAATAGTCATAACTTTATAATTACAGCTCATTATATATTTCAAATGATTTAATGGATATAATATAGCTAATAAAATTATATTTACCCTTTTCCTCCACAGATTCTTGGTGGCGAGAGGTCAAATTTTTCAAATCACATTTTAAGTATATTAGAGTAGCTGTGTATTCTTAGAAATCCATTCTCCTCTGTATTATGAAATGCCCTCCAGCCCTAGCACTGCCCTTATTCCCCAAAGATGAGTCACTTTGGGGTTGTCTTTATGCACTCTTTTAAGCACTTAAGAGTACTCTGTTCATATCCTTTATGGCAGGTATCCCTGAATATTACTGTGAATGATAAAAGCTTGATCTATATCTGCCTTAAGTACAGATATAGATTCAAATATCTACTCTGTCACTTATTAGCTGTCCAAATTTCAGCTAGTTATTTTACTTCTCTGAGACCTGCAACTCAGCATCTCCTTCTATAAGAGGATAACACTATTTATCTCAAAGGGATTTTGAGAAGATTAAATGAGATAACACAGGAATTTTCTAGCACAAGGCCTGGCGCAAGCAGACCTTTGATAAATGTTAATTGTCTCCTTCTTCCCCTTCTTTGAGAAAGGAACCACATATTATTTATTGATTTTTGAATTTCCAACACAGGGATTAGCACATAGTGGGGCACAAATGTTTGCCAACTGGAATTGTCAAAGAACTATCCTCATTTTGATAAGTGGTGTTACGCAAAGGCTCAATTACAATGACATGTTATAAAACATTGGGAAACCGTAACAGGGGAGGCTGCCACAAAAAACATTTGCAGAGTTAAACACAAGCCATGGCCAACTCATCAATTTCTGTCTTTACTACTTCTGTGCTAACTACACCAGTGTCCTCTTTTATTTTCTCTTTTGTTCATATTGCACCACTGGCATACTTATATCTTAGCAATTATTACATGATACATTTGTCTACTGTATCATGTAATAATTGCTAAGATATAAGTATGCCAGTGGATCACAAATTCCTTGTATATCTTTGTGTCTCCTATACCTTGAACAATACATATACACACATTTGATTTTTATAAACAGGCTATTCACACTTATTTTGACGTGTCTATCTTGGTGAGAAATTTCTTCATAATATGAATTATGTTTCTTCACCTAAACTGGAAGTTCATTTGAAGTTGTAAGCCATGTTTCTCTTGTAAGGCCTCATATTGGGTCAGGCCTGCAGTGGATGCTAATTACATACTATTTAATTGACCAAAGCATGGTCTTCCATAGTACAGAGGTGTCATTCTATATCATAAAGAATATTTCTGGCCAGTCACGGTGGCACATTCCTGTTATCCCAGCAGCTCAGGAGGCTGAAGCAGGAGGATGGAAAGTTCAAAGCCGGCCTCAGCAACTGAACAAGGCCCTAAGCAACTCAGTGAGACCCTGTCTCTAAATAAAACATAAAAACTGTGGCTCAGTGTTTTTTAAGTGCCCCTGGGTTCAATTTCTGGTACCAAAAGTAAAAAAGAATATTTCTGTTGAACTCAAGATTTACAAGGTTCTGATACAGTCCATTAATGACATGCAATGTCAGATAAAATTTTATTCCAGTATAACCAAAGAACAGAATGGTTTCTTTCTTTTGAAAAGAGAAAATGATGTAACTGTTTTTATTAAAAAAAAATGAAAAAGCAACACCCAGAAACAATCAGTGCTCATATTTAGTGAACATCACTGCAGACATCTCTCTATGCACTTATTCAGAAAAGGGATAGATGAATGGCTTGATAAAATGATTTTATGAAAATGGGATCCTAGTGTGCAGTCCAGTTTTATTAAAAAGTGTTCAATTTAATTTTACTTGAATTTAACAGAAGACTGAAATGAAACCACGGGAATCACCATCCTTTGAATAAATATTATTTTATTTCAAGAGATATTGACTCCACGTTACGAAAGATAAGATTATCACTGTTGTAAACTTCTCTCCCCAACCTCTAAATTTTTATGGCTTTACTTTGTCATTGTTTTTAACTGTTGTGTGCTGTTCTACTAACAGCATTAATCCAGTTATTTAGGAGATATATAGAAATACTTAGGAGATTATATATATATAATACTTAGGATATATATATATATATATATATATATATATATATATATATAATATTTATTTAGTTCTATGAATTTAATTCTCCACCTATATTCCTTTATCATGGTGTCTCTATCCTTAGACAATTTTTATTTGAGTTTTGTCTTGATTGCATAGATTTATTAGAAAGTCTTATAAATGCTCTATTCCCTTATATTTGCCTTTTGCCTTTTTATTTGAAAAAGTAGTCAACTGAATATGACACATATGTGTCTCAAACTTTCAACATTTCAGAGATGTTCTTCACTGTATGTATGTATTTATTTATTTTTGCAGTGCTGGGGATTGAATCCAGGGCCTTGCCTGTGCTAGGCAAGCACTCCACCACTGAGTTACACCCTCAATCCAGACTTCGTTATCTTTTGATGTTGAATATTTCTGCGAAGTTTAAGACTGGGCTGATTTTTTAAATTTATGTAAACATCTTGCTTTTTTTCTGTGTACTCACCTGAAAGAATTATTTATTTATCCTAAATCTACAAAAGCTGACTTTAGCCAGGTGTGGTAGCACACGCCTATAATTCCAGCTGCTCAGGAAGGTGAGGCAGGAGGATGGCAAGTTCAAAGTCATCCTCAGCAACTTAGCAAGACCCTAAGCAACTTGGTGAGACCTTGTCTCTAAATAATATATAAAAAGGGATGGTGATGTGGTTCAGTGGTTAAGCACTCCTGGGTTCAATCCCTGGTACCAAAAAAAAAAAAAAAATTAAAAGCTGACTTTCTCATAGGTCTCAATATCAGTTACTCTTTTAATGTCCTTTCTAAACCACCTTTCTGTCCACAGATTCAGTTCTTCTTTCATTTCAGGAAAATTTTCCTCAATTATATTCCTAAGTATCTTTTCTGTACAAGTTGCTGGCTTTACCATAGACTTCAGGAACTCTAAGAAGCCTAGTTAGATTGTCTTTCATATCCAAAATTGTTATCCTATGACTGAATAAGTCCTTTCTTTTTGAATCACTATGATTATCACAATATTTTCTTTCATGTTCAGTGATTCTATTTTCAGTTCTGCCTATTTTGTGCCAGGATGTTTCTACTTAATTTATTAGTTCTGGAATGGTGTTATTTTGCTTTTCACTATGATTCTGTAGCTCTGCCATCTCCTCATTCTATTGTTTATTATCTTGTCTTTGAGTCCTTGTTTATTGAATTCATATTTTATTGAGTTTGGACACTACACTCAGAGTGTTCTTATGTTTCTTGAGTTATGTTTTCTTCTTCATATGTTTGTCTTTTAAGTGTAATTTTTGTTAAGATCATTTTACTTGTACTTATTTGTGTGTGTGTGTGTGTGTGTGTGTGTGTGTGTGTATACCTCTATGCAATCTATCACCTGTGTAGGTTTGTGTGTCTACCATCAGAGTCAGGATAAAGAATAGTTCCAGTACCACAAGGATTCACTGTGTTGTCCTGTTATAATTACACCCACCTACCTTCTCCCTGATTCTTACCATCTGTTATTGTTTGGAATGTCTTCTAAAGGTTCATGTGTTGAAAATTTGGTCCCCAATGCAGCAATGTCCAGAGCAGGACCTTTGAGAAAGTGGTTGCATTATGATGGCATATACCTCATTAGTGGATTAATCAACTGATAGATTAATGTTTTGATTAGTAGGAGGTGGGGGGAAATTTAGGAGTTAGGACCTAGTTGGAGGAAATATATCTCTGGGGGCATATCCCTCCCCCATCCCTGTTTCCAGGCTTCAATGAGCTAAAAAGCTTTCCTCCACCATACCAATTATCCATGATGTTCTGCCTTACCTCAGGCCCAAAGCAACAGAACCAGCCAACCATGGACTGAACCTCTGAAACTATGAGACAAAATGAATCTTTCCTCCTTTAAGTTGTTTTCCTTGGATATGTGTCACAGTGACAAAAAAGCTAACTAACACACTATCCCTAATCCCTGACAACCACTAATTTGTTCTCTATCTCTATAACATTGTCATTTCAAGATTGTTGTGTAAATGGAATGATATACTATGTCACCATTAGGGATTGGCTTTTTTCACTCAGTGTGATTTCCTGGAGAGCTATACAAGTTATTGCATGTCTCAATAGTTAATTCATTTCATTGCTGATATACCAGTTTGTTTAACGATTCAACTGTTGAAGTACATTTGCATTGTTTCCCTTTGGGGACTACTACCAGGAAAGTTGCAGTGAACACTTGTGTACAGGTTTTTTCATGAATATAAATTTCCACTTTTCTTGGATAAATGCCCAAAACTGTAATTGCTGCTTCACATGGATTTAATCTCTTATTTGCATGCTGTGGTTCTTCCTTCCTCTCCTTTGGTCGTAGTGTTATGTTAGCCTGGCAGCCCTACCATTTCTTTCCCCCTTTGCTTGTGCTTAGCATGGGCAATATTGGCCATCATTTCTATTTGCTCCAATATAATTTAATTGAATTCTCAGTGACACTCTTCTTAGCTTATGTAGAACACTTTGGACACTGGGTTGGTTTTTCTAAGATACCATTTTGTATATATCCTTTCCTTTCAATTGGCACCTGAAATGTTCCAATTGAGAAAAAAATCAACTTTTTTTTTCAGTACTGGGTGACTCTATCACTGAACTAGATCCCAGTCCTTTTTTAGTTTTTATTTTATGACAGGGTCTTGCTAAACTGTGAGACTGGCTTGATTTTTTTTTTTTTTTGGTTGGATTTTTTTAAATTTTTTTTTCTGGGGGTTGAACCCAGGGACTTGTGCATGCTAGGCAAGTGCTCTACCAACTGAGCCATATCCCCAGCCCCCTGGCTTTGAATTTGTCATCCTCCTGCCTCAGCTTTCCAAGTAGATGGGATTAAAAATGGATGCCACTATGCTGAGCTTAACATAAAAATTCTTAATATAGTCTAAAATAACAAGAGCTGCTAACATTTATATGGCACCTACTAACTTTTAGAAACATTTGAATTAATTTTAACATATCAAATTATTTAATCCTTAAAACAAACCTTTGAAGTGATCGTCATTATTATCTTTATTTTACCTGTGAGGAAACAAAAGCAAGGGAAACCCCTAATTTCCATAAAGCCATAGAGTTAGTAAGTTGAAGAAATAAGATTCAGATGTCAGCAGTGTGGCTCTGGAGTCCATGCTGTTATACTGCCCCATGACATTGCCTCCCTATGGTGACCTTTATCATCTGTCATCCTAACAATCTGTAGTTTTATCACTCTTTCATCCCCACCCATCAAGCTACTTGTGATTCTTGAATATACCATAGCCTTCCACAGCTCTGTACCTTTTCACATGCTGTTCTTTCCACAGGCTACTCTGACCACTCCCTATCAAACCAGTTTGGTACACTCTCATTCATCATTTTTTTCTTGCTTTTTTTGCTAAAGTTCAAATATAATTTTGCAATTCATGGTTTGCCCTTCAGTAAGGCTCCAATGCCTCAGATACAGCCAGCTTTTTCAGCATAGAAGAGGAAGTCCTGCAAGATCCAGACCCTGCCTACCTCTGAAGCATCATATTTTCATCTTTCCTTGTATATCTCATACTCCATCTGTATCAAGCTATTTAAAGTTCTCCAAACACACTATTCTATTCCATGCCTCCATTCTTTTGTCCATGTTCTTCCTTCTGAATGGAATCAATCCCCTGCCTGCCTTGAAGTTTTCTACATATGCTTCAAGACTCAGTATTATTGCTTCTCAGCCTTTGGGTTAAAATAAAGGGAGGACTCAGGGCAAAGAATCGCTAGGGGGAATCTTCCCTGCCCTGCCCCAATCTGTCCTCTTTTACACTCTTTTGAGCAGAATTGGTTATTTTCTTCTCCTTGTACATTACTTCCATTGCAGCATTTACCATACCATCACACAACTAGTTTTTTTTTTTAACATAACTGCCTCCTTTATTAACCTTCTTGAGGGAAATGGTCATATCTTTATTTCTTTAAAGTTTACTGTGATTTGTACCTGGCACATCATTGCCACCCCAAAATTATGTGTTGAATGAATGAATCTTACTAGCCACAGTCCCTAACACAGTGCTAGGGCACAAAAGGCACTCAACAAATGTCTGTTTAGTTAATAAATGTATGCAGAAGACCACTTTCTCACTGTTGCATGTTCTTCTTCCAGGCAGCTTGTCTTTTTCAAGCAGATCCTTTAGTAAGAGCTCCCAATGCTTCTGACCTGGCTTGTGGTTCAATTTCCGGTGCAATAGCAATAGTATGACATCCAGAAACATGCCTAGAGGGAAAGGAGTGGGCAAGCTTGGAGAAGCAAATAAAGGTGGAATATTTGCTAGTACCTAATAGGTTTGGATGAGCAAAGGTAGCTCTATAGATATAGTTAAGTCTGCCTAAGTCAGTGATTTCCAAACCTGAGTTGATATCAAGACTTTTGGACAATAATGTTCCATGGTGTCTGTCTATCTTGTGAACAGTGACGCTGTCTGCCTTCATTCCATGCTGTTTACAAAATGAACAGTTTTGGAAAATAAAAATAAGGGCAGGTTTTTTTCTGTCCCATATGGTAAAAGTAATCGTTTCTTTTAGGAAAAACATCAGGCAGACTCATTGCTTACAACAAAAGATTCAGGTTTCCTAAGATTGAGGTTCCTTTTCTAAAATAAAATTCACTGCATGTGCTTACGTCACCTGGCCCACTTCATGTCATCCTGTGAGAATTAGGGCACAGGAAACTGGCACATATATCAATACTCTTGCGATCTCTGTTGTTGTGATGTTAATAACTATAATAAATAATAATAAAAATCCTTGTCTTTCACTCAGGGGTTTCCTGTCTTCATGGTAATTCATAAACTCTGAAAGCCAACTTGTTAAGTTTTAGGTAGGGTCAAATCTCAAACTTTCACAGTTCTTGACAAGAATTATCTGGAGTGCTTATGATGTTGTTGTTGTTGTTTATTTTGTTTGGATTTTGTTGTTGTTGTTGTTTATTTGGTTTGGTTTTTGTTGTTGTTGTTTGTTTTTCTGTAGGGAATTGATTAGAACCATAGGCACTTAACCACTTAGCTGCATTTCCACACCTTTTTCTTTTCTTTTTTTATTTTGAGACAGTTAAGGAAGAGCCTCACTAAGTTGCTTTGCATCTTGCTAAGTTGCTGAGGCTGGCCTTAAACTTGGGATCCTCCTGCCTCAGACGCTCAAGTACCTGGGATTACATCAACACCACACCATCACTCATTTGAAATGTAGGTTCCTGGGTTATGCTTTAGATTATCATTAGATAGGAAGGAGACCTGGTGATATAAATTTTGAGTAACTGTTTTTGATGCTGGGAGTCTTTAGATCTCCTTTGGGAGCTACAGTGTTCTGGATTGTACTGAGGTTTGACTTTAGACTATAAGATTATACTTTCTTCTAGCAAGGATAGAGGAAGTCATAGTATAACAAGTCAGCTGTTTGGGCAATTTTTCTAGTCTAAAATAAACTCAACAGAGAAAAAATGTCTCACAAAAAGATATATATATATATATATATATATATATATATATATATATATATATATACACACACATGTATCATATACAAGCAAAATGTCAGAGAAATTGTAAGTTATGTACTGGAGATACATGTGTGTGTATATGGATATATGTGTGTACATATATAAGGATATATGTATCTCTCTCCATATGTATGTATGTGTGTGTGCATGTGTGTGTGTGTGTGTGTGTGTGTGTGTGTAAATTGTGTGCTTGCCACAGTAAAATTAAAAGAAATAGATACAAAATTAAACTGGTATCCTGATCACAGAACTCAATTGTTCAATCACTGTGTAAATTAAACTTGCGCTTTCCTTCCTGAGAAAAGTAGGAAATGTTCATTTTTCTTACATTTTTTTTACTTCAAGACAGGGTCTTGCTAGATTGCCCTGGCTGGCCTTGAACTTGCAAAATTCCTTCCTCAGCTTCTGAGTAGCTGGGATGACGTGTGTGTGCCACAATACCTAGTGAGAAATGTTTCTTATGTTAGACTGATTCTTCCAACCTAAATTTCAACAAATATTTATTGAAGACCTACTGTGTGCTGAACTCTTGTTCTAGTGCCAGAAATATAGTAATGAGTGAGACAAAGTCCCTGCTTTTGTGCAATTTATAATCTAGTAGAAAGACACTTACACTGGACCCATAAACCACAGATATTTTTGAACAATAAAGAAAATAAACAGAGTAATGGGATAAAGAATAATTTGATGAGCATGGAGGGACATTCTAGCTATAATTGTCAGGAAAGGTCTTTCTGAGCAGGTAACATTTGAACTGAGATTTGATTAAAGGAGACTGTGTAGGAGTCAGTCTGTGCTTGCCAGAGACACCCATTTGCAGAAAATGAAGCTCTTTAGCCTTCATGGTCAGCCTCATTCTACTTCCCCCATACCTGAAAAGATAAACATGACGAACATCTTCCCACTGGTGGCTGGAGTTCAGAATTAGCCTGCTATTCTAAGCATGAGATCTGGCATGTTTGAGGAAAGCCCTAGCCCAAAGTACTGGGCTTCATTAGACACACAGTTTTGCAATACATAACTTGTGTTGAAAATTATTCTAGGCATTGTGGATACAGCAGTAAAAAAGGCCCCTACTCTCATGGAGAGTCTAAAGTTGCTGGTTTGAACTCTATCCCCATCCCACCCTCCTACCTGCCTAGACTTTGCCTCATCTCTCTTGCTAGGTTAAGAGGAGAACTAGACCACATCATCATTCTTCATTCATGCACTTGAATCGTCTTAAACGAGATCAACCCCCAGAATCCAGAAACTTCCACCTATAGCTTTATGATTATCACCACTATACAAATAGAACTGTTCTTGGTTCCCAGATTCCAAATTTGATTCTCCAACCAGTGCAAATAAGGTTTGAACTACCTTCATTCCCTCGGACCCTGGGACTTAGGCTTCCAGCCACCCCTCTTGTTCAGATTGAGCCCTATACCCTGAGAGGCTCCTTTCTTCTCATTGCTGCCTGGCAGTCGACTTTCTCCTCTCTCCCTGATCAAGCACGCCTGTTGCTGTGGTTATAAAAGTGACTTCCAGAACTCCCTCTAGCTTGCTTGCTTATTTCCTGATGATCAAAGCTAAATGAAAACAAAGAAAATGGAGGCAGCAGTGCCTGTCTCGGCAGCCCCTCTCCAATGAGGGCTTCCTTCCAATCAAGAAGATGTTGCTCTGGCAACCAGACTCCTCACTTCTAACTTCCTCTAATCCCTCTCTTATCAATTTTCTATTACAATTGAATGAGTTTCTTTTCTGAGACAAGTTTCTCAACCATTTTTATAACCTGCTTTGTGGTGCCAATTAGCCTTTTCTTAAAGGGAACACATTCTTTATCATTCTGAGTACTTCCTACTATTATTTCAGTGTTTATTAGATGTAAGGCAGCATACTGGACCCTGGTGGTAGTTACAAAGATAGAAAACGGTTATGAGGTATAAGAAAGAGCACTGAATTTGGAGTCAAAATTTCTGGTATTTTAAAATAACTTTTTAAATGTACAGAAGTCATACAAAATCATGACCAAAAGGTAAAGCAGCACAGAGAAGTATAAAATGAAGAATAAGAGTACTCAGTCTCGTTCCCATCTTTCACATATCAGAAATATTTTTTAATGTTCCAATAAATTTCTATACATATAAGCATAGATGGTTTATTATTTCCCTGCAAATTGGGTTCAACAGTGCACATATCATTCTGCTATTTGACTTTTTCTTACTATTTATTGAGAATTTCTTCTATCAGTATATGTCTATCATATTCTTTTTAATGGATATCTTACATTCCATCATATGGGCATGCATTTATGAAGTTTTTTATTATGATAAATTTATTTATGAAGTTTTTTATTATGATAAATTTATAATACATATCTTGGGACAGATATTTTTGTAGAAGTCATAGTATTTCTTTAGGTAAAATTTTACATGTGAAATTACTGCATTTTTAAGTGTGTATATTTAAATTTTGAAGGTATGTAACTAGATATCTTTTCAAAACAATTGTAACAACCTATTTTCTCATCAACAGTGTAGGAAAGTCACTAGTTCCCAAGAAAACAGGTTTTGAATTCTATTACCTTCTGATAGTGTGACTTTGGATGAATTACTTAACCTAAATGAACTCCAGCTCTGTAAAATGCTGCTAATAATGCCTTCCTTGCAATATCATAAAGATTAAAGAAGATAGTCTTAAAGAGTAACATAGAGTTTCCATATGGCCCAGAAATTCCACTCCTTCAAGACAATCAAAGATGTTCACACAAAAATATGTACATAAATATTTCAGCAGTACTATTCATAATGTCCAGAAAAGAGAAACAAGCCAATGTCCATCAACTGATAAACCAACAGATAATGGGGATGTATCCATGCAAGGGAATGTTATTTGGCAATATGAAAATAATGAAGTATTGATACATATGATAACACAGATAAATCTTGAAAGTATTATGCCATGTGAAAGAAGCCGGTCAAAAAGACCACAGAGAGTATGAGCCCAATTACATGAAATAACTAGTATAGGCATGACTAGAGAGATATGAAGTAGATTAATAGGGCTAGGGAAGAGAAGAGTCAGGGGAAATGGAGAATGATTGTTAATGGGTATGGAATTACTTTGGGGATTTATGAGAATGTTCTAAAATAGGCTATGGTAATGGTTTCGCACCTCTGTGAATATACTAAAATATTGATATTTGTGCTTTAAATGGAAGATTGCATGGTGTGGAAATTATATCTCCATAAAGCTTTTATATAAAAATATTAAGTAATATAATACTTCTGATTCCAGGCAAGATGGGGAAACAGGTGCCAAATATACCAATATGCCTTCTACTGGAAATGATCCCCCACTAAAAATATAAAATAAGTATATAATACGTGAAATAAGGATATGTGATATTTGAGACACTAGCTTTTAGGCCACAAAAATGATTCCTGACAAAATATAAACAAAGGTGAGCCTGATGATGGCCTAGGTTTACTGCTGCAAGAGAGGTTTTTTTTTTTTTGTTGTTGTTGTTGTTGTTGTTGTTTGTTTGTTTTTGTTTTATTTTGTTTTGGTACCAGGGATTGAACTCAGGGGAGCCTAACCACTGAGCCACATCCCCAGCAATTTTATGTTTTTATTCTGAGGCAGGGTCTCGCCAAGTTACTCAGGCTGGCTTTGAACCTGCAATCCTCCTGCCTCAGCCTCCCAAGCTGCTGGGATTATAGGCATGTGCCATTGCGTCTAGCTCCCAAGAGAGTTTTAAAGCCATAACACAAAGAAAGGGAACCCAGGTGGATCCCAGCATGCTCCCTGAGTTGAAAAGATGGAGTGAGAGTCCAGAAACACTAAAGTGACTAGAGTTCATACATCAGAATTCTAAAGAGGAGAAAGCTTTACAAAAAGAGGGCCCTGGAGACCTAAAGGAGTTTCAGTATTCAGCAGAGCACAGATCAGCACACATACATGAGGAAAAATATCCTAAGCCAGTGAGAAAGAGTTAGAAAAGAATGCAGCACTCACATGGGGCCAGTAATAGTGCCTATTCCCACCAGTCAGAATGAGAATAACCCATAATCACAAAGCACTCGGTAGAGTACTCAGGAAAGCCTTGCTTCAGTAATTAGAAATAATTAACTCTAGATTGAATACTATTCCAGATTCAAATCATAAAAGCCAGACTGCTAAGCATCAAACTTTTTTCCAAGCAACATAAATATATCACATAGAAAGCCTTAAAAAGATTTATAGGGATATGAAAATATCCAGCACAAAACGAGGTGAAATTCACAATATCTGGCATCCAATCAAATGTTACCAGGTGTGCAAACAAACAGGAAAACACAACACATAATGAGGAGAAAAATCAATCAATTGAAACCATCCTAGAACTGACACAGATGTTACAATTATCAGGGGACACATGAAAACATTTATTATATTAATAATGATAACTATATTACATATGTTCAGAGAATGAATTTGAGATAGAAAAGATATCAAAAAGACCCAAATCAAACTTCTGGAGATGGAAACTATAATGTATAAGATGGAAAGTACACTTGATAGGATTAAAGTCAAATGTGACGTTGTGAAAGAAACATGAAGGCATAGAAATAAAAGATATCTAAAATAAAACACTTGGAGAAATGAGAGTTCCAAAAAATTAATCAATGAGCTACAGGTCAATTTGTTTTGATTTTCTTTTTTCTGTTTTGTTTTTGTTTTTGTTTTTTGGTAATGGCATTGAATCCAGGGGCACTCTACATCCCCAGCCCTTTTTTATTTTTATTTTTCAAAAATAAAATTTTTATGAATTTTTATTTTTTTTAAATAAAATTTTTATGAAATTTTATTGTTTTGAAACAAGTTCTCACTAAGTTGCTGAGTGAGGATGACCACAAACTTAGATCCTGCTGCCTCAGCTTCCTGATTTGCTGGGATTACAAGTGTGCTTCATTGTGCCTGGCCCATGGGTCAATTTTAAGCAATGTAATGCATATGTAATTGGAGTCTCTGAAAGGAGAGGATGCAGAAAAATACTTGAAGGTATAATGGCCAATTTTTAAAAATATGAAAAATAGAAACCTATAAATTCAAGAAGCTTGAAGTGCTTTGAAAACATTCAGTAAACTAAGCCAAGGCATAGCATAATTGAATTGCTCAAAATAATTGATAAAGAGAAAATATATTTTTATTATTATTTCAAAGTTTCTTTTAGATTTTATTTCCTAATATATTCTTTTTATTCATTTTTTAAATTTTAATTTGTTATATATGACAGAAGAATGCATTATAATTAATACTACACATATAGAACACAATTTTTCATATCTCTGGTTGTACACAAAGTAGAGTCACACCATTTGTGTCTTCACACATTAATTAGGGTAATGATGTCCATCTCATTCCACTGTCTTTCCAATTCCCATACCCCCTTCTTTTCCCTCCCTCCCCTTTTCCCCTTTGCCCTATCTAGAGTTCATCTAATCCTCCCATGCCCCACCACCACCACCACCACATTATGAATCAGCATTCTTATGTCAGAGAAAACATTTGGCATTTGGATTTTGGGGATTCGCTAACTTAGCATTATATTCTCCAACTCCATCCATTTACCTGCAAATGCCATGGTTTTATTCTTTTGTTGCTGAGTATATTCCATTGTGTATATATACCACATTTTCTTTATCCATTCATATATAGAAGGACATCTAGGTTGGTTCCACTGTGTAGCTATTGTGAATTGTGCTGCTATAAACATTGATGCGGCTGCAAACTGTAGTATGCTGTTTTTAAGTCCTTTGGGTATAGCTGGGTCAAATGGTGGTTCCATTCCCAGTTTTCCAAGGATTCTCCATACTGCTTTGGTAGCATCAATTTGCAGTCCCACCAGCAATGTATGAGTGTGCCTTTTTCCCCACATCCTCGCCAACACTTGTTATTGTTTGTGTTCTTAATAGCTGCCATTCTGACTGGAGTGAGATGAAAGCTTAGAGTAGTTTTGATTTGCATTTCTCTAATTGCTACAGATGCTGAACATTTTTTCATATATTTGTTGATTGATTGCAAATCATCTTCTGAGAAGTGTCTGTTCAGTTCCTTGGCCCATTTATTGACTGGGTTATTTGTTTTACGGTGTTAAGATTTTTTAGTTCTTTATATATCCTAGAGTCAGTGCTCTATCTGACATGCATGTGGTAAAAATTTCTTACCAAATTGTAGTCTCTGTATTCAGCTCACTGTTTCTTTTGCTGAGAAGAAGCTTTTTAGTTTGAACCCATCCATTTATTGATTCTTGATACTAATTCTTGTTCTATAGGAGTCTTATTAAGTAAGTTGGGGCCTAATCTGACATGATGGAGATTTGGTCCTACATTTTCTTCTATTAGGTGCAGGGTCTCTGGTCTAATTTCTAGGCGCTTGATCCACTTTGAGTTGTGTTTTGTGCATGGTGAGGGATAGGGGTTTAGTTTCATTTTGTTGCATATGGATTTCCAGTTTTCCCAGCGCCATTTGTTGAGGAGGCTATCTTTCCTCCAATGTATGTTTTAGGTGCCTTTGTCTAATATAAGAAAACTGTAATATGTGGGTCAGTCTCCGTGTACTGTATTCTGTACCATTGGTCTACCAGTCTATTTTGGTGCCAATGCCATGATGTTTTTGTTACTATTGCTTTATAGTATGTTTTAGGGTCTGGTATAGTGGTGCCCACTTGCTTCACTCTTCTTGATAAGGATTGCTTTAGCTATTCTGGGTCTCTTATTTTTCCAGATGAATTTCATGACTGCTTTTTCTATTTCTATGAGGAATGTCATTGAGATTTTGATCAGAATTGCATTAAATCTGTATAGTGCTTTTGGTAGTATGGTAATTTTGATAATATTAATTCTGCCTGTATAAGAACAAGGTAAATCTTTCCATCTTTTAAGGTCTTCTTTGATTTCTTTCTTTAGCGTTCTGTAGTTTTCATTATTGAGGTCTTTCACCTGTTTTGTTGATTCCTAAGTATTTTATTTTTTGAGGCTATTGTAAATAGGGTAGTTTTCCTCATTTCCCTTTCAGAGGATTTGTCACTGATATACATAAATGCCTTTGATTTATGGGTGTTGATTTTATATCCTGTGACTTTGCTGAATTCATTTACTAGTTCTATAAGTTTTCTGGTGGAATTTTTTTGGGGGTCTTCTAGGTATAGAATCATATTGTTGGTAAATAGTGCCAATTTCTTTTTTACCTATTCATATCCCTTTAATTTCTATTGTCTGTCTAATTGCTCTGGCCAGTGTTTCAAGAACTATGTTACATAAGTGGTAAAAGAGGGCATTCCTGTCTTGTTCCAGTTTTTAAGGGAATGCTTTCAATTTTTCTCTATTTAGAATGATGTTGGTCTGGGGCTTAGCTTAGATAGCTTTTATTATATTGAGATATGTTCCTGTTATTCCTAGTTTTTCTAGTGTTTTGAACATGAAGGTGTGCTGTATTTTGTTGAATGCTTTTTCTACATCTATTGAGATGATCATGTGGTTTTTATCTTTAAGTCTATTGATATGATGAATTACATTTATTGATTTCCATTTGTTGAACCAACCTTGCATCCCTGGGATGAACCCCACTTGATCATGATGCACTATCTTTTTGATATGTTTTTTATTCAATTTACCAGAATTTTATTGAGAATTTTTGCATCTATGTTTCATTAGAGATATTGGTCTGAAGTTGTGTTTTTTTGATGTGTCTTTGCCTGGTTTTGGAATCGGGGTGATATTGGACTCATAGAATGAATTTGGAAGTGCTCCCTCTTTTTCTATTTCCTGAAATAAGTTGAAGAATATTGGTACTAGTTCTTCTTTAAAGGTCTTGCAGAACTAGGCTGTGTATCTGTCTGGTCCTGGGCTTTTCTTGGTTGGTGGGCTTCTGATGGCATCTTCTATTTCATCACTTGAAATTGACCTGTTTAAATTATGTATATCATCTTGATTAAATTTGGGCAAATCATATGACTCTAGAAACTTGTCAGTGCCTTTTATATTTTCTATTTTATTGAAGTACAAGTTTTCAAAATAATTTCGAAATATCTTCTGTATTTCTGTATTGTCTGTTGTGATATTTCCTTTTTCATCATGCATGTTAGTAATTTGAGTTTTCTCTCTCCTTCTCTTCATTAGCATGGCTAAGAATCTGTCAATTTTATTCATTTTTTCAAAGAATCAACTTTTTGTTTTGTCAGTTTTTTCTTTCGTTTCAATTTCATTGATTTCAGCTCTAATTTTAATTATTTCCTGTCTTCTACTGCTTTTGGTGTTGATTTGTTTTTCTTTTTCTAGGGCTTTGAGATGTAATGTTAAGTCATTTATTGGTTGACTTTTTCTTCTTTTAAGGAATGAACTCCATGCAATGAACTTTCTTCTTAGTACTGCCTTCATAGTGTCCCAGAGATTTTGATATGTTCTATCTGTGTTCTCATTTACCTCTAAGAATCTGTTAATCTCATCCTTGATATCTTTTGCAACCCATTTTTCCTTCAGTAGCATATTATTTTGTCTCTGGGTGTTGGAATAGCTTTATTTCTTATTTTATCATTGATTTCTAATTTCATTCCATTATGATCTGATAGAATGCAGGGTAGTATCTCTACTTTTTTATATTTCTTAAGAGTTGCTTTATGGCATAATATATGGTCTATTTTAGAGAAGGATCCATGTGCTGCTGAGAAGAAAGTGTATTTTTCTTATTGAAGGATGAAATATTCTATATATGTCAGTTAAATCTAAGTTATTGATTGTATTATTGAGTTTTATATTTTCTTTATTCAGCTTTTGTTTGGAAGATCTATCCAGTGGTGAAAGAGGTGTGTTAAAGTTACCCGGAATTATCGTGTTATGGTCTATTTGACTCTTGAACTGGAGAAGAGTTTGTTTGATGAACATAGATGCTCCATTGTTTGGGGCATATATATTTATAATTGTTAAGTCTTGTTAGTGTCATGGTTCCCTTGAGCAGTATGTAGTGACCTTCTTTATCCCTTTTGATTAACTTTAGCTTGAAGTCTACTATATTTGATATGAGGATGGTAACCCCTGGTTGCTTCTGCAGTCCATGTGATTTTTCCCAACCTGTCACCTTCAGTCTATGGATGTCTTTTCCTATGAGATGAGTCTCTTAGAAACAACATATTGTTGGATCCTTTTTTAAAATCCAATCCGCCAGTCTATGTCTTTTGATTGGTGAGTTTAGGCCATTAATATTCAGTGTTATTATTGAGACATGATTTGTATTCCCAGGCATCTTTGTTTATTTTTGGTATTTAACTTGACTTGGTTTCTCCTTTAATTAGTTTTTCCTTTGGTGTAATACCTCCTTTTGCTGATTTTCATTTTTGGTTTTCAAATCCTCTTCATGGAATATTTTGCCAAGGATGTTCTGTAATGCAGGTTTTCCAATTGTAAATTCTTTTAACTTTTGTTTATCATGAAAGGTTTTTATTTCATCATGAAATCTAAAGTTTAATTTTGCTAGATATAAGATTCTTGGTTAGTATCCATTTTCTTTCAGAGCTTGGTATATGTTGTTCCATGATCTCCTGGCTGTGAGGGTCTAAGTTGAAAATCTGCTGAGATACAAATCTTTTACTACCTGTATTTGCTCCTTTATTTCTTTGTTGGTATAATCAATGGATGCCTGTATTTGCTCCCCTATATGTGATCTGATTTCTCTCTTGTGGCTTTTAAGATTCTATCCTTATTCTGTATACTAGGCATTATCTTTATAATGTGCCTTGGCGTAGATCTGTTGTAATTTTGTACATTTGGTGTCCTGTAAGCCTATTGTATTTGATTTTCCAATTCATTCTACATGTTTGGGAAATTTTGTGATATTGTCCCATTGAAGGGATTGTGCATTCCTTTGGTTTGAATGTCTGTGCCTTCCTCTATCCTAATAACTCTTAAATTTGATATTTTCATGCTATCCCATAATTATTCAATGTTCTGCTCATAGTTCTTTATCATATTCACTGTGTAGTCAACTTTATTTTACAGGTTATATACTTTGTCTTCATTATCTGACATTCTATCTTCCAAGTGATCTAGTGTCTTGGTGATGCTTTCTATTGGGCTTTTTATTTGGTTTATTGTTTCCTTCATTTCAAGGATTTCTGATTTTTTTCCAGAATATCTCTCTCTTTCTTGAAGTAATCTTTTGCTACCTGTATTTGCTCCCTTATCTCTTTGTTGGTATAATCAATGGATGCCTGTATTTGCTTCCTTATCTGTTTATTGGTGTCATTAATGGTTACCTGTATTTGCTCTTTTATCTCTTTGTTGGAGTAATAAATTTTGCCTGTATTTGCTCATATGGGTCATTCTTTAATTCACAGGTTATTTTAATTATGAACCTTCTGAACTTCTTTTCTGACATTTCATCAACTTCGCTGTCCATGGGTTCTGTTATTATGTATCCTGGTTTGTTTGAGGCACTTTCCTCCCTTTTTTTCATGTTGTCTATGTGACTTCCTTTCTTACAGTGTTGATCTGAGGTATTACAGTTTCTACCCTATAATCTTGTAGTATCTGTGCAGATTATCTGTATCTCACCTTGGTGTTGGACTTACAGACTCTGACAGTGTCCCAGGATGGATGTTACTGCAACAATAGGTGGTTGCAGCAATAGCAGGAGGTAACTCAAGATAGCAGTGGGGGTGCCCCAAGATGGATACAACGTGTTTCAGGGATGGGGCTGAAAGGGTGGGCCTTACACTGGCTTTGGGATATCTTCTCCAAGATGCAGCTGCTTCTACACCCTGTCTATTGTCCCAAGGTAGAGTACTGCATGGGGAAGGTTATGGAGATGGCTTCAGTGTCTTAAGATGGAAGTGGGTTAGACCTGGACTCCCAGGTGGTGGTGGTGGTGAGGGACCAAAGCTTACCCTGATCCCTGGCTCCCAGGCAGGTCACCGAGGTATGTCTGGGCTGGGCCTGAGCTCTGGTGGGTGTTTGCAGTGGCAGGATGGACTCGGCGTACCCCAAGAGAAAATACTAAAAGCCCTAGAGGGAATAAAGTAAACAAAGCAGAAAACTGTTAACACAGCCAAAGGGGAAAAGACACAATACATTGAAAGAAACAAAGAATGAGAACAGATTCTTATGGCAAAAATGCATGCAAGAGGACAGTGGAACAACATCTTTAAAGGACCAAAAGGAAAAGGAACTGTCAGTGGAGAAATCTTTGCCCAGTGGAAATATCTTTCAAAAAAACAAAAAATAAAGACTTTTCTGACATAAAATAGGCAAAAAAAACAAAAACAAAAACAAAAACAAAAAACAAAAAAACAAAAAAACATCAACAGAGCTTGGCTACAAGATGGCATATGGAAGTCCTTGTGGTAAAAGGAGAATAATACCAAATGGAAATATGGAATGAATCAGTGGAATGAACCAAAAGGAATGAATAGCACAGAAAATGAAAACTACATGTATAAATGTATAAGATATTTTTCTTATTATTTAATTATAAGTGATAATCATTTAAACAATAATAACAAAGTCTCATGGGGATTATAGCACAATTAAAAGAAAAATATGTGACAAAAACACCAATATCAGGGGGAGAAAATTAAAATTTCCTGTTTTAAATTTCTTGGGCTAGGGATGTTTCTCAGTGGTGCAGAGTTTGCCTATCATGTGTGAGTCCCTGGGTTTGATCCCCAGCTGTGGGGAAAAAACAAATATCCTTATACTAATTGTGAAGTTGTACAATATCACTTAAAGGTAGACATTGATAACACCTAAAATGACAAAACAAGATAACGGCTAATAGGCTGGCAAAGAAAGTTAAATGAAATCATGAAAAATAGTCTAAAAGAAGGTAGGGAGAGTCAGAAGTGGAATCAAAACTGTATGGGAAACAGAAAACAAATAAGATGATCTATTTAAGGCTGTGTGCAATGGCACACACCTGTAATCCCAGCAGGTTTGGAGGCTGAGGCAGGAAGATCACAAATTCAAAGTCAGCCTTAGCAACATAGTGAGACCCTAATCAACTCAGTGAGACCCTATCTCTGAATAAAATATAAAAGGGGCTGGGGATGTGGCTCAGTGGTTAAGTGCCCCTAGGTTCAATCACTGGTACCCCCCCCAAAAAAGATATATTTAAAGCCAATACTATCAGTAATCACATTATATGAAAATGGCCTAAATACCCCAATCACAGGCAGAAAATATCAGGTTAAATGAAAGAGCAAGACTCAACTGTGGTGATTTTTTAAAAATATTTTTATTTGTAGATGGACACAATACCTTTATTTTGTTTATTTAGTGTTTTTTTTTTTTTTTGTTGTTGTTGTTGTTGATTGTTTTTTTTAATGTGGTGCTGGGGATAGAATCCAGTGCTTCATGCATGTTAGGCAAATGCTCTAGCACTGAGCCACAGCCCCAGCCCATGTGGTGATGTTTTTTGATGTACCAACTTGCCTAGGCTACAGTCCTCAGTTATTCAAACACAAATCTAAGTGTTGTCATGAAGATAATTTGCAGGTATAAGTACAGCCCCCAATCAGTTGACTTTAAGTAAAAAATTATGTCCTGGAGAGACCTGGGTAAATTCACCAAAAAGCTGTAAGGCAGAGCTGAGATTCCCCTGAGAGACAGAAGAAATTCCACCTGTAAATAATTTCTTTGGCCCCTACGTCCACAGAGTTCTATTTGGCTCATGAGCGTTCCTGTTTTTTTTTTTTTTTTTCTCTCTCTCTCTCTTTTGCACTGAGAATTGAACTCAAGGTGCATTGCCACTGAGCTGCATCCCCAGTCTTTTTTATTTTTATTTATTTATTTTTTGAGATAGGACCTTGCTAAGTTGCTGAGGCTAGCTTTGAACTTGCGATGCTCCTGCTTCATCTTCCCAAAATGCTGGGATTACAGGTGTGTACCATGGCACCCAGCTGATCTTTCTTTTTTTTTTCCCCTGGAAGAAATTATTTTTTATTCATTTATTCATTTGTTTGTTTATATTTTGTACCAAGGATTTAACCAAAGGGTGCATAAGAAATAAGCCACATTCACTGCCCTATTTTATTTTTAATTATTTCTTTTTTGAGAGAGAATTTCTCTAAGTCGTTCAGTGCCTAACTTGATGAACCTTCCTTTGAATTTGTGATCCTCCTGCCTAAGAGTCCTGAACTGCTGGGATTAAAGGGATGTGGGGGCCTTAGGCTAAACTTTTTTTTTTTATTGGTTGTTCAAAACATTACAAAGCTCATGACATATCATCTTCCATACATTTGATTCAAGTGGGTTATGAACTCCCATTTTTACCCCAAATACAATTTGCAGAATTACATCGGTTACACATCCACATTTTTACATAATACCATATTAATGACTGTTGTATTCTGCTACCTTTCCTATCCCCTACTATCCCCCCTCCCCTTCCCTCTCATCTTCCCTCTCTACCCCATCTGCTGTTGTTTAATTTTTTTCCCCTTTCCCCTCACAAACTCTTATATGTAATTTTGTGTAACAATGAGGGTCTCCTTCCATTTCCATACAGTTTCCCTTCTCTCTCCTAGGACCTTCCCTTCCTGACTGCCAGCCCTAAGAATTTGGGACTGGCTTAGTGAGCCCTCACAAAACCTCACAGTTGAGGAGGAAAATTCCTTGTAAAGTCTCTGTCTCTCACTCATACTGTACACACACACACACACACACACACACACACACATATTTGTGTGCATGCATTACACACTCACCCCTGGCTCTGCTTCTGATGATGAATAGTGACTTTTAACTATTTATATTGGTCACCCTAAATTGCCCTAAGGTTCCTAAGTGTCCCCTCATCTTTGAGTATACTTAGACAACTCTGCATATTCCTTTAGTGATTCCATTTCCCCACTTTCCCCAACTTCTGAAAATTTTCCACTGTGCTCCAGGGAATTCATGGTCAGTCATTACCAGATTCCCCTGTATTCACAACTGCTTCTCTG
Source organism: Callospermophilus lateralis (assembly GCF_048772815.1). Lineage (NCBI taxonomy): Eukaryota > Metazoa > Chordata > Mammalia > Rodentia > Sciuridae > Callospermophilus > Callospermophilus lateralis. The sequence continues at coordinate 52,757,238 of NC_135325.1, read as the reverse complement.
TTAGTTCCCCTCATCTTTTAAAAAATCCTTCTCAATTGTGCTATGCAGAGACTCTGTTGCTTCTATCACCTAGTGCTTGGAGATGGAGAGAGGTCTTCCTGATTTTTGCATCCAGAACATTCTCCTTCCCTTCTCAATAATAACCCTTAGCCTTGAATCTCAAGTCATCAGATTCTATTAACCACTATCTGTCCTCAAGACAGTCATCTGCTAATCTCACACCACTCACCCTTACTCTGTGAAGATTATATAATGCCTAGCTCATTGTCACTCTGCCTAATGCTATTCAGGTTATTTTGGTTATTTTAGTATTTTGGTTATTCTAGTATCCACATAGATTACCTTTCTCTTAGATTTTTTTTACTTCCTCTCTTCTCATATCTTCTACTCCACCTAATTTGAACCACTAACCTACATTGTCATACCACTGACCTTATCATCAAAAGAAACTACAATTTCTTACTTTTCTTAATCTCATGAATCCCATTCTTCAACTATTGCTTCCTTTCCAATTCATGACTTGTCACCCCCCCCAACAGTATTTCATCCTTACTAACAAACTATTACTCTCACTCTCCTTTATAATTGAATTTGGCCAGAGAAAAATACACAACCCATGCAGATTGGTCTCATTTTATGTTCATGAGAAATATTGGTCTGTAGTTCTCTTTCCACTTAGTATCTTTGTCTGGCTTTCGTATTAGAGTAACAGTGGTTTCATACAATGAGTTGGAAAGTTCTATTTCCTCTTTTGTTTTTGGAAGATTATGTACAACTGATATTATTTCTTCCTTGTATGTTTGGTAGGATTTGTGAGTGGAACCATTTGGGTTTTGAAGCATTTTAACTATAAATTACATTTCTTTAATGGATATTAAACTATTCATGTTCTCTATGTGTTTGGTAGTGAGTTTTGATGATTTGTATCTATGTGTTTGGTAGTGAGTTTTGATGATTTGTATCTGTCAAGGAATTGGTCCACATCTAAGGTATTAAATTTATGGACATGAGTTTGTTTGTAATATTTTACTATTACACATTAATATTTGAAGGGCAAGCAACCATTAAAATAGCAAAATAAAGAGTTATAGCCAATAATGTAAAAGTGAAGGCAAAACACAATAAGAAAAAGTAATCAGACCATCCCAAAAAGGCCTAAAAAGGAGGAAGGAGGGAACAAAATTCATATGGAAGAAATAGAAAACAAATATCAAGATGATAGACTTAAGTCTAGCATATCTAAAATTACATTAAATGAAAATGATCTCAACCCTTCAGTGAAAAGGCAGAGATTGTCAAATAGGATAGAAAGCAAGTCCCAATTATATTTGCTATCTACAAGAAATACGCTTTAAATATAAAAATATAAACAGGTTGGGGCTGGGGATGTGGCTCAGGGGTAGAGCACTTGCCTTGAATGTGTGAGTCACTGGGTTCAATTCTCAGCACTGCATATAAATAAATAAATAAAATAAAGGTCCATCAACAACTATTTTTTTAAAAAAGTTTTAAAAATATAAACAGGTTAAAAATCTAAAGAGTGGGGGAAATAAAAACATAGTAATTCTTGCCAAAAGGTATCTACCTGGCTATTAACACCAAGTAGATTTCAGAGCAAGGGGTATTATTAGGAATAGCGAAGGTCATTGCATGATGATAAAAGGTTCAATTCTTCAGGAAGAAGTAACATTCTTAAATGTTTATACATTTAATAAAAGATCTTCAAAACATGAAGCAGAAGCTGATAGAACTACAAGGAGAATAGACAAATCCATGTTTCTGACTTGAGATTTAAATACCCCTTTCTTAATATATGATAGAACAAGTAGAAAATCAGTAAGGATATAGAAGACTTGGACAACACTATTGATGTGATCTGAATGTTTGTGTTTCCTCAAAACATGTATGTAGAAAATCCCCAATATGATAGTATTAAGAGCTGAGGACTTTGGGAGATGAGTAGGTCTTCAGGGTTCCAATCTCATGAATGTGATTAATGCCCTTATGAAAGAGACTTGAAGGATTCTCTTTGGCCTTCCATATGAGAACACACAGAAGATGCCATCTATGAGGAACAGGTGCTAGTAAGACATTAAATCTACTTTAAAGTTTGTCTTTGGTTTCCCAACCTTCAGAACTGAAAGCAATAAACTTTTGTTGTTTATAAATGACCTCATCTAAGGTATTTTTTATAATATCCCAAATGGAATAGACAACTGTCAATCAACTTCACCTAATGGACATTTATGGAGCATCCCAACCAATGACAGAAAAATATTCATTCTTTTCAAACATACTTGGAACATTTATCAAGATAGATTTTACACAAGGCAATAAAAGAAACCTTAAGAAAATTAAAAGAATTCAAGTCATACAAAGTATGCATTTTCACTGTAATAGAAAAAGAATTAATAATGAAAACATAACTAGACATTCTCTATATATTTGAAAACAAAATAATACCCTTCTAAATAACCCATGAATTAAAGAAGAAATCTAAAGGATAATTAAAACATATTCTGATCTAAATGAAAATATGACAAAATTTGTAGGATGCTGCTAAAGTAGTAAGAAAGGGGAAATTGATAAGACTAAAATAGCTATATTAGACAAGAACAAAAGGCCTATTGTCAATGACCTCAACTTCACCTTAAGAATCTAAAAAAAAGAGGCTGGATTATAGTTCAGTGGTAGAGCACTTGCCTAGCACATGTGAGACACTGGGTTCCATGCTCAGCACCACATAAAAATAAATACAGTTATTGTGTCCATCTACAATTAAAAATATTCTTTGATGGGCTGGGGTTGTGGCTCAGTGGTAGAGTGCTTGCCTAGCATGTGTGAGGCACTGAGTTTGATTCTCAGCACCACATATAAATAAATGAATAAAATAAAGGTTCATCAACATCTAAAAACTTTTTTAAAATATTCTTTGAAAAAAGAATCTAGAAAAAGAAGAGCAAATTTAATGCAAAAGGAACAGAAGAAAGGATATAATAAATAAATGATAATAAGGATCTGAATGGAAATCAATGGCATAGAAAAAAAGGAAACACTAGAAAAAAATCAATGAAACCAAAATCTGGTTTTTGGCAAAAAAATAATAAAATTGACAAGCCTCTAGCCAAACTGACCAACAAAACAGAGAGACAACACACAGTACTAATATCAAAAATATTAAAGGATGCTAATGGGATATTATAACAACTAGATACCTAGAAGTTTGGCAATTTAGATGAAATGGATAAATTCTGTGAAATAAAGAAATTACCAAAGCTCACAGAAAGAAAATTAGATAATCTTTATAATCCTACATCTAATAATGAAATTGAAAACCTTCCCACTGGAATGGGGTTGGGGGATGTGACTGGGGTAAAGTGCCTGCCTGGCATGTGTGAGTCCTTGGTTTAAAACCCTAGCACAAACAAACAAAACCCAAAGAAAAAAATCTTCCCACTAAGAAAATTCCAGGTCCCAGATTACTTCATTAGTAAATTCTACCAAAATTTTAAAGAAGAAACAACATCAATTCTTCCAGAAAACAGAAGAGGAGGAAATGTTTCCTAATTCATCACCCCAATACCAAAATTTTTTCTATGAGGCCAGTATTTCCTTGACTCAAAAAATTCCTGAACAAAATTCCAGCAAATCAAATATATATATATATCCACATGACAAGGTGAGGTTTATCCCAAGAATATAATGTTGGTTTAGTATCTGAAAATCAGTCAATGTAAATCACTATATTAACAAACTAAAATAAAATCATAATGAATGCGGAAAGAGCACTTGATTAATTTGACACCTGTTTCAGATATAAATTCTCAGCAAAGGAGGACTAGAAGGGAGCTCACCCAACCTGATAAAGAAGAGCTTAAAAAAAAACCTACAGCTACTATTAGGCTTTTTAATAAAATATCAATAACAGGAACAACAATGTCCATTTTCACCCTTCTTTTCAACATCGAATTGAATATTCATACCAGTGACATCAGGCAAGACAAAGACAGATTGGAAAAGAAGAAGTAAAACTGCCTTTATTTACAGACAAGAACATCTATATAAAAAATCTGATGGAATTTTCATAAAATTTCTTTTAAACTGTTAATTTTGTTTCGCAAGATTGCAGGGTACAAGATATATATATAGATAGATAGATGATATATATATATATATATATATATATATATATATATATATATATATATATAGTATTTCTACATACTACAGTGAAAAACATCAATAATTAAGATTAAGAAAACCCTTGAAATAGCAACAAAATACTTAAGTATAATTAATCCAACAACTAATCAAAAATACTGTAAGAATAAATCTGATAAAAGATGTGAAGGATTGTATAGCAAAAACTACAGAATACTGCTACGAAAAATTGAAGAAGAATCAAATAACTGAGGAGATATAGCATGCTCATGTTTAAGAAAGCTCAACATTTTTAAGATGTTAATTCTGTCTATATTAAGGTATAGATTGAGATTCAATCTTAATCGAAATTACTGCAGATGAAGAAATAAAAAGTAAATATGACAGCCAGGATATGAATGAATCTCACAACAAGAATAGTCAATTAAAGGAGAATGAAGTCTGAATTAAGCATTAGAAATAAATCAAAATGGCACAAAATAAAATCATTTCTCTATAATAACACTGAATGTAAATGGTCTAAGCTCTCTAATCAAAAGACATATGTTGACAGAGTGGATTAAAAAACAAGATCCACTCATATGTTATCTGCAGTAGACTCAACAGACAAAGACATTCACAGAATGAAGGTGAAAGGGTGGAAATAGATATGCCAGGTAATGGTAGCTACTCTCATATCAGACAAAGTAGATTTTAAATTAAAAAATTATTCAGAAGAGACAATGTCATTTCATCCAACAACAAGGTACAGTGATTAAAAATATTTATGCCCCAAATGTCTATGTACCTATGTACCAAAGACAACCCCACTCAATATAAAGAATCAAATAGACCCTGATATAATTATACCGGTGATTTCAATACACCATCAATAGATAGGTCATCTAGACATAAACTAATTCAATACTGTTCAGAACTAAAAACACTACTAATCAAATGGAACTAACAGACATCTATAGAATATTTCATCCATCAAGAACTGACTTCAGGGCTGGGGTTGTGACTCAGCGGTAGAGTGCTCGCCTAGCATGTGCAAGTCTCTGAGTTCGATCCTCGGCACCACATGTAAATAAATAAATAAAATAAAGGTATTGTGTCCAACTACAACTAAAAAAAAATTTTAAAAAAGAACTGACTTCACTTTCTTCTCAATTACTCATGGAAACTTCTAAAAAATACAAATAATCCCTGGTATCCTATCAGATCATAATGGAATGAAATTAGACATCAATAAAAGAATAAAAATCAGAAATAATTTTAACACCTGAAGATTATATAATACACTTTTGAATAAGGAATTGTTCATAGAAGAAATAAGGGAAGAAAGCCAAATATTCTTTCAAATGAGAAGTGACATATAACATATTAAAATCTTTAAAGACAGTATGAAGGTATATGAAGGTTTACAGCATTGAGTACCATTTTAAAAAATTAAAGATTCCAAATATATAACCTTACATAACATCACAGGGCCCTAGAAAATGAATAACAAATTAATTCCAAAACCAGTAGAAGATAGGAATAATTAAGACCAAAGCCAAAATGAATGAAATTGAGAATAAAAACCAATAAAAGGTTTCAACACAATAAAGAGTTAGTTATTTATCTTTGAAAAGATAAACAAGATTGATAAACAAACACTTAGCCAAACTAACCAAAAGAGAGAAGACACAAATCAACAAAATTAGAGATGGAAACAGAGATGTCACCAAAGAAAATTATGAAATTGAAAATCATTAGAAACTATTTTAAAAGTTAAAATGCTAATAAACTGGAAAATCTAGAAGATATTGACAAATGTCTAGACATATATAGCCTACCCTAATTGAACCATAGGATATAGAAAACCTAAACAAGTCAACATTGAACAATGATACTGGAGCAGCAATTTAAAGCCTTTTAACAAACAAAAGCCGAGGAACAGATGGATTGTCAGCCAAGTTCTATCAGACTTTTAAAGAAGAAATAACAACAATAGTCCTCAAATTATTACATAAAATAGAAAGGGAGGGAACATCCTAAATTCATTCTATGATGCCAGTATCAACCTAATACCAAAACCAGAATACATCAAGGAAAGAAGGTTACAGACAAATACCAGTGATGAACATAGTTACAAAAATCCTTAAGAAAGTATTAACAAACTGCATTAAAAACACATTAAGATGATAGTACAACTTGATGAAGGGGTTTTTATCCAGGAATGCAGGGTTGGTTCAACATACACACATCAATAAATGTAATTCACTACATAAATATAATTAAGGAAAAGAATCACATGATCACCTCCATAGATGCAGAAAAATCCTTTGACAAAATCCAGCACCCATTCATGTTAAAAATTCTGGAGAAACTATGTATAGAAGGAACTTGCTTCAAAATTATAAAAGCAATATATGACAAACCCCCAAACAACATCATACTGAATGGAGAAAAACTAAAAGCATTTCTTTTAAAATCAAGACCAAGACAAAGATGTCTACTCTCATCACTCCTATGTAATATAGTTCTTGAAATTATAGCCAGAGCAATCAGGTAAGAGAAGGAAATTAAAGGATACAGATAGAAAAAAAAAGAAGTCAAATTATCTTTGTTTGATGATGGCCCAATCCCCAAAATTCTAGAGCTGATAAGCAAATTCAGCATGGTAGCAGAATACAAGATCAACATGCAAAATTGATAGCTTTCCTACACTCTAATAATGAATCTGTTGAGAAAGAAATCAGGGAAACTATCTCATTTGCAAATAACCTCAAAAATAAAATACTTGGGAACAAATCTAATGAAGGAGGTAAAAGACCTCTATGATGAAAATTATAGAACACTAAAAAATTAAGAAGACCTTTGAAGATGGAAAGACCTCTCATGTTCTTGGATAGGCAGAATTAATAGGTAGTATTGCCAAGTGGCTATACTAACAACAACAAAAAAAGCCTTATACAAATTCAATGCAATCCCCATAAAATATCAATGGAATTCTTCACAGAACTAGAAAAAACTGTCCTAAAATTTGTATTGAAGAATAAAAAACTCAGAATAGCCAGAGAAATCTGAACAACATGTTATGCTGGAGGCATCACAATATGGGATCTCAAATTATATGACAGAGCTTTAATAACAAAAAAAATGCATGGTATTGGTATCAAAACAGACAGGAAGACTAATAGAATAGAATAGAAGATAGACAAACCCACATAGATACAGTCATCTGATATTCAACAAAGGTGCTAAAAACCTATGTGGGAGAAAAGATAGACATTTTCAAAATGGTGCTGGGAAACTGGATATCTATATGTAGAGAAAGAAATAACCCTTATTACTCATCCTGCACAAAAGTCAACTCAAAATGGATAAAAGATCTAGGTATTAGTTCAGAAACTCTGCAACTGCTAGTAGAAAATATAGGCTCAAGACTACAACATATTGGCACAGGCACCAGATTCCCCTGAAGTTCAAGAAATCAAGAATCAATAACTAGGATAGCATGTTTTTATGATAACTATTCTGACCTGGGTAAGATGGAATCTCAGTGAAGTTTCAATTTGCATTTTTTTCTGATGGATAAAACGGTGAGCATTTTTTTTTCATGTGCTTATTGGCCATTTGTTCTTCTTTTGAAAAGTGTCCAGATGATTTTTTCATTTATTGATAGATTACTTGTTCTTTGGTTAACTTTTCTGAGTTCTTTATATATTCTCGGCATAAATCCTTTGTCATATGAATAGCTGGTTAAGATTTGCTCCCATTCTGTAGGTTGTCTCTTCTCTCTGTTGGTTACTTCCTTTGCTGTGCAAAAGCTATTTAATTTGATGTAATCCCATTTTTCAATTCTTGTTTTTATTTCATGACATATTGGAGTCTTGTTCAGGAAAATGTTGCCTTGAAGTGTTTCCCCTATGTTTTCCTCTAGTAAAAACTACTTTTCATTATGAAAGTAATGTAACATTATTACAAAAAAATTCAGAAAGTATAGAAAAAGAAAACAATCTACAAAAATCTAATCACCTAGTCAAACCGTGGCACATACCTATAGTCTCGGAGATGGGAGGCTGAAACAGGAGGATTACAAGTTTGAGGTCAGCCTCACCAACTTAGTGAAACCTTCAGCAGGGCTGGAGATGTGGCTCAAGCGGTAGCGCACTTGTCTGGCACGCGTGCGGCCCAGGTTCGATCCTCAGCACCACATACAAAGATGTTGTGTTTGCCGAAAACTAAAAAATAAATATTAAAATTCTCTCTCCCTCTCTCTCTTTAAAAAAAAAAAAGTTTTAAAAGAAACCTTCAGCAACGTAGAGAGACCCTGTCTCAAAATAAAAAGTAAAAATTCTGGGGATGCAGCTCAGTAGTAGAGTGTCCCTGGGTTCCATCCCCAGTGCCAAAAAAAAAAAAAAAAATCAGTCATCTAAATCAACCAAGCATTTCTTCCTTCCAGGTTTTTCATATATACCTTTCAACTAGCATGTGTATACTCTTATATTCTACTTTCTAGATGTATTAGAATAGCTTATACTTTAGGAATGGGAAAAGAGGCCCCAGAAAATATAGAGAAAACTAATTTAAAGGAATAAGTAACATTAGATAGTTATTGGTGACTTGGAGAGAAAATAGATACCTGGGTGAAGATGATTCGATTTTAGTTTGGTGACAAAAGGAAAGGGAAGGATAAAATCTTGAAGTGGTGGTTGGATCCAGGGAGGGTTTTTAACATGAGATATATTTGAGTGTGTGTCTAGACGGAGGGAGAAAGCAGAAGAGAAATAGAAATAGAAAATATTGTTGACAGGGTGTAATTAATGGAGCACAGTTTCTACAGAAGTAAAAGGATCTGCGATTAAAATCTGAGAGTGAGAAAAATTGCTTTCTCTGACATAGGAGATCTGAGCACAGAAGCAAGTTAAGGTAGCTCCTCTTCTATGGCGATGATTTGAGAGTCTAGGTCAAGTAGGTGAAGTCAAGTAGTTTCATTTCCTGAAACTAAGGGAGACAAAAGTGGATCAGGGGCTTTGGGAAGGGAATAACATTTGCACTGATTAAGCCAACAAGATTACAGAGCATGGGGCTGGGATTGTGGCTCAGAGGTAGAGCACTCGCCTAGCATGCATGAGGCACTGGGTTTGATCCTCAGCACCACATAAATATAAAATAAAGACATTGTGTCCACCTATAACTAAAAAATAAGTATTTTTTTAAAAGATTGCAGAGCATACCAGTGGATAAATAAAATCTGAATTAGAATTAGAAAGGACCTCCAACATCATCTAGTCCAATTTTTCATTTATACATGAGGAGTTGCAGTTAAGAGAGGGTGCACCAATCATGCGCTAGTAAGAGCTATAGCTAGGTGTGAACTTAGGTCTTCCTAAACCTATCTCTAGCCCAGGAATGTTACTGAAAGCTCAATTCTTGTCCTTGATGTCAATCCAAGAATGAAGACATGGTTTTGAGAAAAAAGGGAAAATAAGTATTATTGCTTTTCAAGCAAAGGAGAAAGGGACTGGACAGGGACTCCTGTCCCAGAGGCTGTGATTCTGCCCATCAGCAGTAACAGGAGGCTTTTTTGGGGGCGAGGGGGCACTGGGTATTGAATTCAGGGGCACTTGGCCGCTGAGCCACATCCCCAGCCCTATTTTGTACTTTATTTAGAGACAGGGTCTCACTGAGTTGCTTAGTGTCTTGCCATTGCACAGGGGACTTTTAAAGAGGTGATTCAAACTCTACATTCCACAGGTTCTCTGTTGGGAGTTGTAATTCACTTGTTAATTGGGAAGATAGTCATTTCTGAGATCATCTGGTACAAACTCTCTCTCAAACCTGCGTGTTAGCTCCACCTCCTGCCCCTGCCATGAGGGCCCTCCATCTTTTTTTAAAAATACATTTATGTCTTTTATGTAGTGCTGAGGATCGAGCCCAGAGCCTCACAAGTGCTAGGCGAGCACTCTACCACTGAGCAACAACCTCAGTCTCCCCCCGACCCCCGCTGCTCCATCTTAATGTACTACTCCTGTCTAGACTATTGGAAAGGCAAGTATAGACTTTCACAAAATGGTTGGAAGATTTTCACCTTAATCAGTCAGGCAATGCTCCTTTCCATCAGAATGAAATAAAGGCTTAGCAAAAGATTGGAAACAACCTAGGATGACCAATATTAGGGACACAGTTTAGTAATTGATGATCCATCAGCAACATGGAATATGCAGCCATTAAATTAACTATGAAAACTGTAGAAATGAAGTGCTCATGATAAAATGGTAAGAGGAAATATAGAATCTAAAATATGTACACTGCAATTGAAAATATGTGAAAATAATTTATGCCCATTGAAGTTAACATTCAGAAAGGGAAAACTTTTTATGCAATGGGATTATAGATTTTATGATTTTAAAATGTTCTTTATTATTGCTATGTCATCTATTCAAATAAGCATTTAAATAAAAAAGAAGTAACATTATGTCCTCTGGAAAGGAAATACTTATTTTCACAGTTACTGGAAGCAAATGTTTTCTATTGCTAAATAAACCTAAATGAAGGTGCAGAGGGTATCCTAGTCCTTTGAAATGCTCAACTTCCTCAGCATAATAAACAGAAGCAGTCATCATCAGTAAGTCTCCTGGCTATCACCGTCACATTTTCTTGAGTACTTCTCCTTTAGCAATGCCCCCCCTTTTCTCCCTTTCTCTCTCCAGGATTAGAAGCAGATAGAAGGTGCTGGTAGACCTGGAAGGGCAGCAGAGGGAGAAAAGAGTCTGATCTCCTAAATGCCTAAGATGTCAGGCCAGCCCTTGTTTAATATATTTATTTGTTTTAAAAAATTTTAACTTATTTTAGCAATTACACTCCATTAAAGTAAAAAAAAGAGGAGCACTATTTTAAATCTATAATCCCACCACTGAACCAAATTGTTTTCGTATATCTGTTTTATAATTTATACCTGGAGATACTGTTTTTATAAAGTTGCAATGACAATGTCTATACAATTGTGTCTTCTATTTTTGTCTCAACATTGTTGTGTTTAGACTTTTCTATACTTATTGCAACCCTCAGAATTATGGTGTTCATTTCCTAAATAATATTCCATTCAATCTATGTGTATTAATTCACTAAACAATTTTGATTTTGTTGGACATTTGATTAATACTGGGGTTTTTGAGATTATGCTTAATGATGTCATAAACTATATTTGCATATATATGCAATATATATGCAATATATATATTTATATGCTGTACATATATATGATATATATATAGTTAACATTCAGAAAGGGAAAACTTTTCATGTGACAGGATTACAGATTTTATGATTTTAAAATATTCTTTATTATTGCTATGTCATCTATTCAAATAAGCATTTAAATAAAAAAGAAGTAATATTATGTCCTCTGGAAAGGAAATATATATATATATATATATATATATATATATATATATTTTTTTTTTTTTTTTCCGTTTTTGAATGATGACCTTAATGATAAATTTCCAGGAGTAAAATTGCTATGGAAAAGGACATGAATATAGTTTATAATTTCTGATACACATTGCCAAATCATCTTTCAAAAGAATTGTCCTAATTTATCCTGCTACTGGAACAGTATGGGGATATCTTTTCATTCTCTCCCTCCAAGCTAACCCAATAAGTGCTTGATATTTTTGCTACTTTACTTTAACAAGTATAAATAAAATGGTATCTCATTATTGTTCTTTAGTGTCAGTATGGTTAAATGTGGTAAATCACATCAAAGAAGCTGAAGAAATCTCAGATCTGGGATCACAACTGATGTTTCCCAATGACTAGTCCAGTGTTTTAAAAAAAACTGTAGCTAGCATGGTGGCACATACCTATAATCCCAGCTACTTGGGAAATTGAGGCAGAAGGATTGCAACTTCGAGGTCAGTCTGGGTAACTTAGTGAGACACTGCCACAAGATAAAAAGATTTTTAAAAATTACATTAAAAAGGATGGAGATGAAACTCAATGGCAGAGTGTTGGTGGGTTCAATCTCCATTACTGGGCAGGGGGATAACACAAAAAAAAAACAAACAAAAAATAAACATATGTGTGTGTGTGTGTGTGTGTGTGTGAGAGAGAGAGAGAGAGAGAGAGAGAGAGAGAGAGAGAGAGAATTGTCCATTTCATGTCTTTTCTGTCTGCCTAATGAGGTGGGTTGTTGCTGGAAAAGAGGGGGAAAAAAGGGGTCAGCTACAAAAGGCTTCAAGTTACCCCTTGACATATACTTCTGTTCCACACTACATAAGACATGCCAGGCCAGTCAAAGTGGTGCACGACCTTAATCTCAACTACTTATCAGGCTGAGGCAGGAGGATGGCAAGTTTGAAGCCAGCCTGGACAATTTAGGTAGACCCTGCCTCAAAATAAAAAATCAAAAGACTGGGAGTAGGACTCAGTGGTACAGTGCTCCTGTGTTCCATTCCTAGCACACACACACCCACCCCCCCCCCAAAAAAATGCCAAGATGCCAGGTATGGCCTAGCTAGTCAATACAGAGTAGTGCCAAAGAAAAGCATCACTGAAAACTCTCTGGCTTGCTTTTGGTTTCTGGACCTCTACTGGCTTTCAGACACACATAAAACCCAAAGGTGAACATGCACTTGATAGAAAATCAGCTATATAATATGTGAAGTGCTTGAAAAATTGGCAGAATTCTTCACAATCTTCCCTAATGTGTTCCTGAAGTTTCCCAGTGAGCCTGTTCCTGGGGATTGTATTTACTTGTACTTTGTTGCCAGGCATGAATCAAGGTGTTGTATTTCAACCAGATGTCCCGAGCTGGGCTCTGTAAGATAGAGTAGCAAAGGGAGACATGTGTTTTCCTTTACAAAAACTTCTCAGGCCATCACCAGCTGTTTTCAGTCTCATGGGTGGATCTCTCCACTTGTCAGATTTCCTAGCTCCCGAGGCTTTGGAAAAGCCACCCTTAGTTTCTTTAATCCATGTTGGGCATTGCTAATTCTCTTTTAAGTATCAAATTACACTTCCAGCAGTTTTCTCAAGCCAACTCCTAGGCTAGCTCCCTAACCTGGGCCCCAAGGGTTATGGGGCCTGCTGACCTAAAAGCAGTCTGATTGCAACAATTCTTTCTGGTGTCAGGGAAAATTGGGTAAGACTGGGCAAAAAAGATTTCTGGATGTTCCGACTTGTGCACTGTTTGGGGTTATCTGTACTTTCATTGGCTTTGAACCATTTAACAATTTATAAGTTGTGGAAAACTGACAATAATGTAACATGACCTTATCCATAGAAATGCAAAGGGAATTTGTCTGGTGTCATGTAGTGGATTATTTTCTCATAAATATTGACCAGCTTTGTGTTAATTTGGAAATTCATGCCAGCACTTCTTAATTACCTGTGAGTATGTTTTTTGAATTCTGCTTAGAACTGGTTGTAGCATCTTACTCTTTACATTATTAACTAATGAGATAAAAATTTCCATATGTTTTTCTTTTATATTTGCATGAGACATGATTTCACCTTGAAAAATTTATCCTTTAACACTCGCTTGCCTTTCCATCAGGGCTTATAGGGCCCAAAAGGGCCTCTCCTTTGGTCCTTTGTCTCAACTGGAAGCATTTAACTGTTCACCATGATATTTTCAATTTAACTGTTTTTTAAAGGAGAAGAATTCAAAATGATAACTATATTAGCTATAACTTCAACTAATTCTTCCTCCAGCCAGCTCTTCTCAGAATTCTGTTCTCCACCTTCCCCAAAAGGCATTTTTGGAAGAAACAATTTATTTCAACAGCAAGTTTTTGGCCCCATTAGAATCTGTAGACAGAAGCTCCCTGATTTGTCCAGAGTATGTCTGATCATCCACTTTTGGAGGATGAGGCTTCTCATAAGTCAAGTGGTAGTTTTCCAGTGAGTTTTGACCTTTCCCAAACTGCAATTTTATCTAGAAACCATTTGCACTAGAAATTTTTCATTTCTTCCTTAAATTTCAAAAATTTGAGAGAAAGTTTAGGGGGCAGCGTGGCAGCCGTTTCTTCAAAAAATAAGTGTTATTAGTTAAAGAATCATGGTCGATTGCACAGGCCTTTTGGTGATAGGATTCTGAAAAGAATTGAGGTAAAATGAAGATTTATTCCATTGCTATGTAAAACTATAATATACCAATAAAAAAGAAAAAAATCATGGTTTATTTTTGTTTAATAGAAGAATAAGATTTGTGTTCAGCTTGTTGGGTATAGGAATGAGACTTTTATCCAGTAAAATGGAGGAAAAGTTCAAGGCAAAGTACAAACAAGGAAAATCATTAGAGGTTGGTAGGAAATGGGACTAGGAGTGAGAAGCTAGGTCAGTGATCCCTAGTCAATTTCCTATTTCATACTTTTGGCTCAGCAGAAGTAAAACAAAAGCAACTCATGCATTTTGAAAATGCTTTAAGATTTTTGGGTAGATCTGGGCACAATAGCACACACCTATAATCCCAGAGACTCAGGAGGCTGAGGCAGGAGGATTGCAAGTTTGAAACCAGCCTGGCAAACTTAGCAAGACCTTCAGCAACTTAGGGAGACCCCATGTCAAAATAAAAACTTAAAAGGTCCTGAGATGTAGCTCAGTAGTAAAGCATCACTGGGTTCAGTCCCAGTACAGATATATAAGACAGAGCCTAGGGAGGGATAAAAGAAGGAGGAGCAGTTGGTTCTAGTCCGTGTTATTAATTAATTTAAGGGCACGATTCTTGACCTTTTGTAGCTTCCATTTCTTTTAAAAAATACTTGGGTTGGACTAGGTGGTCTCCAAAGAGCCTTCCAGTTCTGACCTCTTGAGTCAAATATAGGGGCTGAGAAAAAGAAAATGGGAGTAGACTTTGGAACTCTGGGAGTTAAACAAAGCACAGTTTTCCTAAACTTGGGACATTACACCTGGAGATGCAGGGCTAAGGCTTCTGGGCCTGAGGCCCCATGTTTTGGTGTGTGTTAGTAACACTTAGGGCATGTAATGTCTCTGGGCTGCCAGCTCTTCTCTTAGCAGCCAGTCTGCTTTTCCGAGTAATTTGGCAATTTTCTAAGGGCAACTTTCCCTCAGGCATGGGTTTAGTGTCTCACCTCCTGCTTCTATGGACCTGTTTTCTGTTGCTGGGTAAAGCTTCACTTCCAGTCTCCTTGCAACAGAATTAGTGGAAGCTTATTCTTCCGTGGCTATTGCTGAAAAGTACATTTCAGTTTAGGAAAGCCTACATCCCCAGCATTAATTGGATATAGGTTCCCATAGGAAAAACAAAATCTCTAAATTGAGCTAAACTTGCATGAACACAAGGGTTAAGATGGTGGTCAAAACCTCTGTAGGTCTGCAGTATGCTGGATTTCGTCTCCTGGGTATTTGTTCATTAGCTCACTAAGTTCACAGAAGTTCTGTGAGCTGTGAATGCCTATAATTGGTACTCAAAAACTCTTTGAAATGTGGATGGATGAATGGATGAAGCAATGAATGGACAAATGAAAGAATCAATACAGCACCATCTGGGAAATTTTAACCAAACTATTTCTTTTCCTCTCTGAGCTGGGGATCAAACCCAGGCCCTTGTGGGCATGCTGGGCAAGCACTCTACCACTGAGCTAGATTACCAGTAGCTACCAAAACTATTTTCTGTAAGAGCAATTAGTAGACCTCCTCTACCACCAAGCACACCACTATTTCTTCTGGCTCTGTATTGAAAGAATCAATACAGCACCATCTGGGAAATTTTAACCAAGACTATTTCTTTTCCTCTCTGAGCTGGGGATCAAACCCAGGCCCTTGTGGGCATGCTGGGCAAGCACTCTACCACTGAGCTAGATTACCAGTAGCTACCAAAACTATTTTCTGTAAGAGCAATTAGTAGACCCCCTCTACCACCAAGCACACCACTATTTCTTCTGGCTCTATCTCATGTAATCTCCTGGGTCTCTATTTTTTTGTTGCTAGAATGTGTTTACTTTTGTAACTTTCAAGATCTAATTTGGCTTAACTGCAGTCTCATTCCTACTCATTGAACTGTAAGATCATATTGGGTCTCAGCATAGTAGCACACATCTGTAGTCCCAGATACTTGAGAGGCTGAGGCAAGAGGATCATGAGTTTCAGACCTGCCTGGATAACTTAGTGAGACCCTGTCTCCAAAAATCAAAGCAACAATAAAAACAAAAGAAAACAAAAAAAGATCACATTGGGATGAGGAAAGAGTACTACCATTTAACAGATTCTAGGTTAACCATTACAGAAAATACCTTATTCTTGGATTTTTGAATGTGCAAAATAAACTGTTCATAATAACATAATGGAAAGAACGTGGAATTTTCAATCAGGACAAATCTTGATTTGAATCACAGTACTACAATTTACAAGTTGAAGGATGTCAGATGCATTACTTCTTTTTTCCTCCTTTTTTAACATGTAAAAAAATAAGCAATTTACCTTTTTCTTTTTCTTTTTGTAGGGGGATTTGAACCCAGGGGTGCTTAACCACTGAGCCACATCTCCAGCCCTTTTAAAAAAATATCTTATTTAGAAAAATGTTCTCACAAAGTTACTTAGAGCCTCACTGAATTGCGGAGGCTGGCTTTGAACTCATGATCCTCCTGACTCAGCTCCTGAGTTGCTGGGATTACAGGCATGTGCCACTGCTCCTGGCTAGCAATTTATTTTTAAGGTTGTTCCTGAAGACCGGAGGAGCTAAATATGTAACTTCACCTAGCACAGTGCCTAACACAGTAGGTACTTAATACAGCATAGCTATTGCCTTAAAATCTTACATTTGGGCAACATTTTAACAAATCTTCCCACAACTTCTCTTATTCCTTCTATAATTTGATTTATTTAAAAATCTCTTTATATAGCCAGATGCAGTGGTGTTTGCCTATAGGGTTTAGGATTATAATCTCAGCTACTTCCTACTTGGGAGGCTGAGGCAAGAGGATCACAAGTTTAAGGCGAGACTGGGCAACTTAGTGAGATCCTGTCTCAAATTTAAAATGTTGGGACAGCTTTGTGGTAGAGCACCACTGGGCTCAATCTCCAGTATCATGAGCACAAAAATCATATATGTGTGTATACACACACACACACACACACACACACACACATATGTATATGTATATATATATATATATATATATATATATATATATATATATATATATATATATATAGAGAGAGAGAGAGAGAGAGAGAGAGAGAGAGAGAGAGGCGAGCTTGGAGCTTGGAGCTTATCTTCAGGCAGGACTCTTCTCCTTGGGCCTAGGCTTCCACAAATTCCATCTTCCCAGGAGCTAAACTGTTACCCTATAGAGTTCTTTCCTGTGTTTTCATTCTGCAAATGGTGATAAGGTAAGAAGAATGCTGGGCTGGGGTTGTGGCTCAGTGGCAGAGTGCTTGCCTTGCATATGTGAGGCAATGGGTTACATCCTCAGCACCACATAGAAAATAAATACAAAATAAAGATACTAAAAAAAGATAAGAAAAATGCTTAAATTCTAATAATAGTCTATTTACATAGCATTTCTTAGCTTGCGGATGCTAGTCCTTTTAAGGAAAGTCTTTGAATTGTGGCAATTTGTATCTTTTGTTCAAAGTTTGGAGACTCTAAAACTCTTAGGGCTTGTGGCAAGGAACTTCCCCACCCCTGTGCCAGTGACTCTGGCCCAGCTCAGAGATGAAGTAGGAAAAGGGACAAGGTCATTTAAAGGCCATTTTCTGTGATACTGTGTTTGTGAAAAATAAGAGTTCTTATTTTTCAAAAAAAAGGCATTTTAATTATACATTATATTCCTTATTTTGTCTCCTGTATGGTACATATCCCCAGTACCCGGAGAGGTGCCTAGAATATAGCCTGTACTCTGTGAATGCTTATTGGATGAATTTGATACTTTAAATACCCAGAGTAAATAGTATCCCCTCAATATAATCTAGTTGGTGAGTTTAGGGTAGTTATTATTACTCCAGATTCTTTCAAACCCTTGTAGAACCCAAATCAGACCCTGAAGAGTACCTGACTCTGAGGCTCAGATCCTTACTGTTTGTTCCTTATTTCTCATGACCAGGAAAGGCAGATTATGGGCACAATTAATATGTTCTTTAGCCAGATCCACTAGGCAAATATAAATGTGGTACTAAGAGTCAGGTACACTAACTGTGTGACTTTGGGTGAGTCATTCTACTTCCTCTGAGCTTCATTTTCTTCCTCTGTTAAAGGAGATCAAATGGCCACTCCACCTACCACACATAGTTGTCTGGAGGATGCCAGAATCTGTAAAACCACTGCCAAAGGTTCTCTTAAAGTCTTGCTCCACCAGAATGGAACCTGTGATCCTGATGTTATATGGAGCCTAGCTCTGTGTAATATGTAGTATATGTTCCCAGGCTACTCATTGGCCCAAATGGTGGGGCCAAGACACATTGCAGGGGACACTAATGCAAATGTCATTCTGCCAGCAACAAGGTTTTTTATTTTTAATGAAAAATTCCTCTCATAAAGTGAGAGCCTCCCCATATGCTCAGCCACCCGCGAGTAGCCAAAGACTTTATTGCAGAATGAATATTCCATGTTGTACCATCTTGCTCCCTTATAGCAAGAAGAATTTCTATCTTCCTTATCATTGCTTTATGGATTTCTGCAAACATTTCTATGCCAGTCATGGCTGTAGTTGTTTCCTACAGCAAGCAAGAGGTCTGCTATTCTTCCCCCTTTGTGTTTAAAAAAATTCTAAATACTCCTGGCAGCCTTGCTTATATAAATGTGTTCACATTTTATTTTACTCAGCTTTCCACCTAGAGCAGCTGTCTTCTCTCTGTCAAACTCAGACCCCTTCTGCCTTCAAAACCCTGTTTAAAATTCATCTGTGCAGAATCTTTAATCCATTAACAAAGATTTGGTAAGCCCCGGCTTGAGGTAGGCCCTGTGGGGGTTAAGACAGGGTCCTGTCCTTCAAGGAGAATTGGTGATAAGCTGGGGAAATGAGACCCTCACACAGAGTGGGGGAAGAATTAGCAATCATTAGTGGCATGTTCTGAGTGCTAGATGAGTTGTACAGGCAGAGTGTCCTGGTGGAGAGTGTTGTGGGCAGACAGTGCCAGGATGGGGAACTTGAGCTAGGCCTTTGGAGAATGTTTAAGGAAATGAAAATGCTAACTATCCAGATTTGGTCATTACATATTATATACATGTATCAAATCATTACACTGTTCCCCATAAACATGCACAATTAAAATAATAATAATTAAGCCAGGCATGATGATGCATGTCCATAATCCCAGCTACTGGATAGCTGAGGCTATCCAAGAGGATCACAAGTTCAAAGACATCCTGGGCAGCATAGTGAGACCCTGTCTCAAAGTAAAATTAAAAAAAAATGGGCTGGGAATGAAGCTCAGTGGTAAAGTGCTTGCCTATCATATTGGAGGCCTTGGATTCAATCCCCAGCACCACAACGTAACAACAACAGTAATAATAATAGAAAAATAAATTTAAAAAGGAAGACTGCTGATTTCAACTATGCAAAGAGGAGGAGAAAGGAAAGAGACCAAGAGGAAAGGAAATTGGAAAAGGGGTGGGGGAGTAATGTCAACAAAGGGTAAAGAGGCAGGGATATAGACATCTGTTTTATGGACAGTAAAACCCCAGTTATTGAGAGGCAGTGCTTCAGTGCTTTGCAGAGGCCTAGCAGCAGTACAGATGGAAAAGCAGTCTGGGGTTAAATTGGAGGACCTTGGATGTTAGGCTAAGGCGTAGACTGTTCTGTGGTCAATGGGAAGTTATTAAGAGTACTGTAGAAGAGAATGACCTGATAAGACCCAGATTTAAGTGCATTCATCTAATCATAGTATGTACAGTGACCTTGAAGTCAGAGTAAAAGGGCAGTTGGCAGCAGCAGGCAGGCAGGAGAGAGAACTCTTGACTTTCAGTTGTTTTATCACTCTGCCACTCCAGGAATCATGTTCTCTCTATGACTAGTTCTGTGAAGCTGCATTGGAGATCTATCTGCTAATAGCTGACTGCTAAGTTTGAGGACAGAGCATGGAATCATTGAGCTAGATAAACCTAGATCAAAATCACATCTACCACTTAATTGTGTGAATTTGGACCAGTCATTTAGCCTCTCTGAGTCTTTGTTTCCTCATAGGTGAAACATAGATAATATTAAACTCATATAGAAGTTAATGAGAAAGGATGAGAAAAGCTGACAACTAGGGGATAAATATTCAACCAACATTCCTTTTCTTCCTTCCCTTATCTTCTAGTTATCTGTGTGACCCTGAGCATCTCTTTTTCTGGGGAAGTTGCCATGTAAAACAAGAGGGCTGTTCCTTCCTGCTTTAATATGCTGGACTAAAAGTCCTTGCCTATCCAATAAAACATCTGACCAGTCCTCCTTCCTCTTTACTCTACTAGTACAATAATGCATTCATTTTGTCAACAAGCATTTAGTGAAATCCTATTATGTGTAAGGCACTGTTCTTGATCTTATAGATAAAGTACTGAACAAAAACAGACCAAAATCTCTGCCCACATGGGACTTACATTTTAGTCATGGCTGCAGAGAAGTCTCCTAATCAACAAATAAATATGTGATACATCATGGCAATAGGTCCTAAGAAGAAAAATACAGCAAAGTGAAGGAACAGAGCAGTGGGAAATTGCTCAAAGGAAGATTTTTAAAATTATTTTTTTAGTTGTAGTTGAACACAATATATTTATTTTATTTATTTATTTTTATGTGGTGTTGAGGATCAAACCCAGCATCTCACTCATGCTAGGTGAGCGCTCTACCGCTGAGCCACAATCCCAGCCCCCCCCCAACTTTATAAATTTAAATTGGACCCCGGAGCACTTTATCACTCAGCTACATCCCCAGCTCTTTTTATTTTTATTTGTTTTTGTTTTGAGATAGGTTCTCACTAAGTTACTCAGGCTGCCTTGAATATGTGATCATATCCTGAGCCTCTGCAAAAGCTGAGATTACAGGCATGCACCACCATACCTGTAATCTATTTGCATTTATTATATACCAAACACTTTGACATTTAGCATCTGAAGGAGGTCAAGAAATACCATCACCAAATATGTCACTTTGGATTTCAAAGTGAGGGTACAGGGAGAACAGCATAGGCAGGGGCTTTCTCTGAACTTCTCTTAACTGCCAAAAGACAGATCCTTCAAAAGGAACTCAATTGTTATGAATCCCTTCCCTGGTAATCTCATCAAACAGAGAAGATTAGACTCCTATCACAGGAGCAGAGGCTGGAGCTCAACACCATACCTAGACAAAAAGACTCTCATTTATCTTTCCTTAAAATCATTTACTCTTAATTGCCTGCATCTCTCTTCCCTGTCCCCCATGAAGAGAGTAGATTAGCTTCTGGATCTTACTGTGTTTTGGGGAGCTCACTTTTCTTTCATGTGATGCCTTTGTATACATAATAAATTTTCCATACATTTTTTTCCTATTAACCTGTCTTCTGTCAGTTTATTTTGTAGATTCTATTATTTTGAGCCCTAAGAGGGTAGAGTGAAAGTCTTCCCTCCCTTATACATCTCATTTAAGCATGGCTATCTAACAAGGTATATATATATATATCATCTTCTTACAGATGAGAAAACCGAGGCTCTGCAAGACAAGCAAAAATCACTAGTCCTAAATCATACAGCTGGTAAGTAAGTGAAAAAGCTGAGATTCAAACCAGTATCTAAGTCCAGAAGTCTGCATTTCACCCACTATCTGCTTATCACTAAGTGGATCAGAGAGTCGCCTCTCTCTCCTCTAAGTCTATTTATTCTGTAGATTAACCATAACTAAGAGGTATTTAATACAAGCCCCACCCCCAATCTGTAGCATCTTCTACTCAGTTGGTGGGTATTCAGGGGTTGTTACCTGTTTTTTTTTTCTTGTACTAGGGATTGAACCCAGAGGTATTTTACCACTGAACTACACCCTGGGCCTTTTTATTTATTTTGAGATAGGGTTTCACTAATTTACCCAGGCTGGCCTCTAACTTCCAATTCTCCTACTCCATCCTCCTGAGTACCTGGGATTATAGGCATGTGCCCTTCTTTTATTTTTTTCAAGACAGGGTCTCACAATGTTGCCCAGGCTGATCACCAAATCATGGGCTCCAATGTTCCTCCCATCTCAGCTCCCAAGTAGCTGGAATTACAAGCCTGTGCCACTCCACCCCACTTGTGAATTTATTTTAAATATTTATTATTCAGGGGTGTCAACTAATATTATTTTAATATTAGGCCCATACAAACAAGAGTAGGAAAGAATATTTGATGGGAAAGAAAAGCCAGATGAGGTACTGCAAACCAATTATATTTGAATTTCTGGATTATTTACTTTTCTGAATTATCTGCAACTCCCACAGTAGCACAAATAAAAGAGTAATTGCACAATTATAATTTAGTTCTATTTCCTTCTTATCCTTCCATAATATGTTATGTAGCTTGGCACCAAGGAGGTGCTTCATAAGTGGTACTGACAGGCATCCTTTGATTCAATTCTTGTTTTGGAATTCTAGGTAGTCTAAGCCACTGTGTCCAACTTCATGCCCTATTCATCTGATAAACAATTCTGGTGCCTACTATGTGGCAGATGCTATGCTAGGCCCTGGGAATACCATAATGGAAAAATCTTTTTTCTTCTTTTTTTTTTTTTACCATCAAGACACTCTCTGTTGCTGATTGTGATGGTGCTTACCTATAATCTCAGCTGCTCAGGAGGTTGAGGCAGGAGGATCACATGTTTAAGGCCAGCCTCATCAACTTAGTGAAGTACTGTCTCAAAATAAAAAATAAAAAGTGCTAGAGATGTAGCTCAGTGGTAAAGTGTCCCTGGGTTCAATCCCCAGTATTTCCTTTAAAAATGGGGGTAGGGGGATCACAGTTTAGTGGAGAGAAAACCATGTGAAACATTCAAAATATGATGTGGTAACTGGTATCATTGAATCATATTTAGGGTGCAATGACTGCATAAAAGAAAAATCTATTTGGACTGAGTTATAGTGCCATATTAAAAAACATGTGAGTTGATTCATGAAGAATTTATCAGGTTTCTAAGGTGGGGGCATTTAGGTAAAGGAACTAGTTATGCAAATGTGCTGAAGCATAAGAAGTAACAACAAATTTAGTTTTATGGGAGCATGATTTCTTCGTAGGATGGTTGAAGACAATGCTGGAGAGGCAGATTATAGGTGTGTTTAGGAGTTGATATTTTGTCTCCTGTAGTACATGGTGTCAGACAGGTAAAGTAAATGAGTAATAAGGACAGTACTGGAGACCAGAGATAAAAGATAGGAATGGCTGTGTGGAACTTGATTGCTCATGTTTGTCTAAGGGGGCAGTTCTAGCTAAACGTAGCCATATGGCTAATGTGGATCCAGTGTTAGCAAGTCTTTTGTTTTGTTTTTAAATAGAAAAGCAGGAATCTATATTTTAAAAAATGTGAAATCTCCAGATTTCTAAATGTTGACAACTGATTTTTTTGTGTGTGTGTACTGGGGATTGAACCCAGGAGTGCTTAACCACTGATCTACACTCCTGGCATTTTTAGTTTTTATTTTGAGACAGGGCCTCACTAAGTTGTTGAGGCTGGATTCAAATTTTCAATCCTCTGCCTCAGCCTCCAAAGTCCAAGGGATTACAGGTGTGCACCACCATGTCCAGGTAGTTTTTTAAGTTCAAACCTTTAGCCAATATTGCACCAAATACAACATGTCCGTTTGCTACATGTGGCCTGTAGGCTGTCATTATGAGACCTGTGTTGTAGGGGATAAGGCTTGTGGAAATATAGAAGGTAATTGAGGCAACACTTTAAGACACCTAAACACTTAAAAGAATAACCATTGTCTGGGGATGTATCTCAGTAGTAGACTACTTGCCTAGCATGCACAAGGTCCTGAGTTTGATCCCTGGCAGTCCGCCCTCTCACAAAAAAAAAAAAAAAAAAGGCAGAGGAAAAAAGAAAAACTATATAAAAACCTCACTGGATTGTTCCACTGAACTATTTCTATTGCAGATCAAGTCAAATGTTCTTTCAGTGGGGCACCAAAGTGAGGTCTCAGGTCAGATGCAATTAATTCCCAAGGCTTTGAGGGCAACAGTGCAAACTAGGGTCTCAGTCAAGCTGTTAAAAGCCTGGTAGAACATGGTAAGGTGAGACCAGTATGGCCCCTGAACATCATTACCACCACCACTACCACCAGAAGATGGATGTCATTTGTTCCCCTTTCATTATGAAAGAAGAAGGGGTGGCCTCTTTAAACCAAGTATGTAACAAAGTCGTCATAGGCAGTGATGAGACAGATAAAATACAATTTAATAGCTGTTCAAACTCTTCATTTTTCATTTGGAGAAACTAAGGCCCTCCCAAAAGCATGGTGACTTGCTAAGAAAGACCCAGCAAACTAGTGGCAGAGCTAGGATACCTGATTCTGGTCTAACATCCTTTCCAATAATCCTGGACTGTGACAATTAAGGTAAATCAGCCTTGCAGTTTTTCTAGTATCTAGAATTCCTGGTCTGGACAAGCAGGACTTGAGAGCAGCTGTTAAAAGTCTTCCTTTCCCCTTATCTGTATTATGATGATGATATTGTTTGTAAACTTTCTATTTCATGGATTAAGGTTAAAGAGAGGACAAAAAGATGTTTTTGAAGCACTGAGACAATTCACAAAGGGTAGGGAAGAAAAGTTGTCTGTGGCTAAACTGTTTAAGGCTTATGACCTCTGTGCTCTCTGTACTGACCTTCTCGCTGCATGCTTTGGTTTTGTTTTGGTTCTTTTCTTTTGTCTTCTTTTCTATTACCCTCTATATTTTTCTTCTCTCTCATCAGCCTAGATCTTAGGCCTACCCATAAGTGCTCCAGGGCATCACTAAACCTCCTTGATAGCACTTAGGATGTCTGCTTCAAGTCAATAAAATTGCTAATTATTCATTCCTCAATAAAATACGAATGAGAGCACATAGCAGCTAAAACACCATGCATGATTCCTCTGCTACAATCATTTAGCTCTCTAAAATCTGAGACTAGTAACTCTTGTCAATTGTGACTCTTGACTTAAATAATCCTTTCCATCCTTCATTTCAGGGTCTATTGTTCTGACATTTGCCACTTTTTTTTTCCCTCTGAACCCGTTTCTGATTGGTGCAGCTGTTGAAGATGCTGCAGTTGCAGCAGTGTACATCTGGAACATTTGGCTGACTTGTTGAACTTCCCCCAGGGAGTACTCCAGGGGAAGGATGGGAGGGGTGGAGAGGCCAGAACAGTTGCCTGCAAATAGAGATGCCAATAGTGTCTGGCCATTCTGTGGACCACCCTTGTAAAAATCCACCTTACTGTCCTCCTCAGTTTCCCCATTTGCTCCTTGAAGACACATGTTCTCCACTTAAAAGTTCCCCAGTAGTGGAAGAGGAGAAACTATTCTGACTGTGGATTTTCTCATGCAGCACCTTCTGCTTTGTGAAAGGGATCAATATATATTTGTTAAATTAATTGTTGTATCAAGAAATCCTCAGAGGCAGTTTTTGCCTTTCAAAGACCAATATCACTTCAGTTCCACTTGGCACAAGTAGCCTTCTCCATGACTTAGATGGAGCCCCCAAACACACTCCAGGAGGGAAGCTGCTTGATTCCCAGTCCCTTTGGCTCCCAGGCTCCTAGGTCTCCTTTCCTTCTGGCGAGCCATTGGATTGCAAACACGCAGGCATAGTTTCATTCCAAACCCAGAACTGTTTTAATTAGTTTAACGTCTGTTAAACGCTTTGAAGATTGAAAGCAACAGATAAGTACTGGATGATGTTATTAACAACTGCAGTTAATTGCAAACATTTCTATTAATGCTAGTTCCTGCCCCCTTTTCTTTGCTGTACCTTCTTTCCAAGGTTCCCAAATTCTTCTCAGCCCCCCTTCCCTCCCCCCTACTGGCGCTAAAGGGTTAAACCGGGGCGGAGTCCAGAGATGAACGACAGCAGGAGTCACCAACTGGTACGGGGCAAGCGGGAAGAGCTGGGTGGGGCCCTCAGGGAGAGGCGAACTCTCACGCCCCCAGGCCCCGCCCTGCGGCCAGAGGCCCGGGTAGAACGGCAAGGGGCGGGGCGCCGAGGCTTGGCGGGCTCAGTGGTTGGGCGTCCTGGCAGCCCCTTGAGGGATGGGGCGGGGTCGACCGGGACCTCCTCCCTCATTCCCTCGGCGGGCGGAGCCGCCCCTCTCTCCC
This sequence comes from Callospermophilus lateralis, assembly GCF_048772815.1. Taxonomy (NCBI): domain Eukaryota; kingdom Metazoa; phylum Chordata; class Mammalia; order Rodentia; family Sciuridae; genus Callospermophilus; species Callospermophilus lateralis. The sequence goes on along the minus strand of NC_135325.1, from coordinate 52,730,872 downwards.
GCCCCTCCTCCTCCCTTTCCCACCCCTCGGAGTGGAGCTGCACATGCGGCTGCTCCCTGTTCCGTCCCGCCCAGCCACCGTCGCGCAGGCACGGGTCCCTGCAGCCCCCAGCCGATGGCAGGACAGTAGTCGCCTGTCAGGGGTTGTGAACGGCAGAGGCAGACGCAGCGGCTCCCGGGCCTCAGAGAGTGGGTGTCTCCGGAGGCCATGGGCTACCCTGAGGTAGAGCGCAGGGAACCCCTGCCTGCGGCAGCGCCACGGGAGCGGGGGAACCCAGGCTGCGGCTGTCGCGGGGCCCCTGCCCGGGCTGGCGAAGGGAACAGCTGCCGGCTCTTCCTGGGTTTCTTTGGCCTCTCGCTGGCCCTCCACCTGCTGACGTTGTGCTGCTACCTAGAGTTGCGGTCAGAGTTGCGGCGGGAACGGGGAGCTGAGTCCCGCCTTGGCGGCCCGGGCACCTCTGGCACCTCTGGCACCCTGAGCAGCCCCGGTGGCCTGGACCCTGACGGTCCCATCACCCGCCACTTTGGGCACCAGTCACCTCAACAGCAGCCGTTGGAACCGGGAGAAACCACACTTGCCCCTGACTCCCAGGACCGGCACCAGGTGAGTCACCTAGTAGGGGCGGCGGTGACGGTGGAGGCCCCCTTCCCTGGTGAGTAGGGCGGGGGCCCTCCACCGCAAGGCCCGGAGGGTACTCTGCCACTTGGAACCAAGTTAGAGGGCAGGACCAGGGAGGGGGCAGAAGAGCCGGAGAGAGGTTGTCCAGGGCAGGTTGTCTGTCCTGGGTCGCTGGCTCAGCTCGCTCAGTCTCTCTCAGGTCCCCTTGACTTGGAAACTCTAGCCTGCGCCCGCCGCCCGGGGCTATGTGCTGCCTTGGGAAAAGTTGGCGACGCTCCCGCCCGGGCTCGGCGAGGAGGTGCCCGCGCTGCCCCCCTAGCCGACTAACGGCGAGCAGCTTGGCCCTTCTGCTCTTGCTGAGATTCTCTGCCCGCGGTGCTTGTTTTTTCGCGACCAGAGTTGATGCCAGCACTAGCAAACTCTACTTTGGAGTTGGAGTTGTAAACAGCTGAAATAACTGCTCCACGCCCGTTGAAACAACTTTTAACCACACTTTCAGCGCGGGGTCCTTGTGCGCTGACCAGAACGTGGGCTTGTTCACACTTACCTGCAATTTGAAACTGATTGTCCTCGGCGTTCTAGTGAGGATCAGCGCCCCTGAGGAATTCTGGTAGAAATATGCCGTCTTGCTAGACAACTTCTGAACAGCAGTTTAAAAAATCTATGGAAATAAAACTCACCCTTTGCATGCCGGTTCTGACTTATTTTTTATTATTTGGATGGGGGTGTTGCGTTTTGGAAGGTGGGAGGGAAGCGCTTTCGTTACTGCTAGCTTAAGAACAGGAATCTACCAATGGAACTCAGGAGTAGTCTCCCAAGTGCAGGTTTTTTTTTTTTTTCAATTTTTATGATGTTTGTGCCTCTATTAGCATACCATTAACTTTGGTGTTTCGTTTCTACTTTCTCCTAGCTCTTTATTCAAGTAAATTTAGTGCAGTTAATATAAGTATTATCTTGATTGCCATATTTTGTCTTACGTGTGAAACTTAGAAGAAACATCCAGTGATCCTTTGGAGCTGGTTAAAGGAAAACAGTGAATTTGTACTTCTTGGAGAAGAGAGCAAGTTGTGCAAATAAGTTCCTCAAGTTGAGGGACCTCAGCCTTCTATACCTACTACTATATCCAGAATCATTGTCACAATTCTTAAACCTTATTTGTGCTACTTTGTCTTTCCATCCAAAGTTGTATGATAGTGGCATCACATTCATGATCCTTACTGTGATGTTGTGACTGTCATTTTTCTTTTTTACAATATGCCTTGTAAACTTGCCCTGAGCCTTAAAATGTCTTGCTAGCACACTCCAACTTATATAACAGCTTATCAAAAAAAGAATCAGCAGACATGCTTCTCATACTTGAAACTTTTAGGTAAATGATAGTTAGCCAGAATTCTGGTTCCTTTATTTACCCCCTTCTCCATGCCCAATAGAAATACTTAGCAGCTGAACATTGATATTCTGGGAAAAGATGAAGGAATTCATCTTTCTTAGTCAAATGGTGGCCAAGACTTTTTGGCATTCAGGATGGACAGAGCCATGTTTATAGACTGAGGATTAGTAGACAGCTGTACTCTAGGGCTTCTGTGATGGCATGAGACTCTCACAGGTTTGCAATGACATTTTAGTTGCCTGCCATTTGGGTAGCACTAAAATAATTTTGTCTAGGTTTAAAACAAAACTTTCTGTCTTGTGTCCTTTACTGTTTTCATCTTTCTGAACAGTAGAAGCAAGGATACTGGCTCTCTAGGTTTGTTGACATCAATTTTGAATTGGAGGTTCTTAAGAGTTGTGAGGGGCCACCTAAGTCCATTTTATTTGATTCCCTTGAAGAACATAGGCTCTAAGAGGAAAGTGACTTGCCCGAGATCACATAGCTAGAGTCAAAACTAGGATGGAGTTGCTCTCCTAATTTGCAGTTTAGTGCCCATTCCCATGTAGCATTCTACGTACTGAGTTTTTTTTTTTTTTGGCAGAGAGAGGGAATAGGGTGGAGCTCCATAATAGAATTTTTACAAAGCAGAGGGCACAGATTTGTGTCATTTTGTTTTACTCTACCTACATTTTGACCAGACTAAGTTTAACCCTGTAGTCCTTATTCATACTAATCTTCACTTTCAGGAGACTTAAGAGTATACTCTGGAAGGATTCCAGCTCAGATCCAATTTCAGTGTCTTTAGAGGATATTGGTTTAGTATATGATAAATAAATGCATGAATAAATAAATAAAGGAAAAGTTGATTGACTATTAAATTAGTACTACTACATCCTGGGTAAAAGTTCTAGTGCCCTGGTGCACCCTCTGCTGGCTTTGCAGGGACATTTAATTGCAGTATCTGCTGACAGTCAAAATTCTAAGTTGTGCTGACAGATTCTGATTCATAAATAAGGAAGTAAACAGCCTTGTGGGATTTGGCCACGTAGGTCATATTTTTATATTTTAGTTTTTCAACCCAAACAGCTGCTATTACAGCAACTCTTGGATAGAGAGGAAGAAAGATAAAACTATGCATCCTCCAATGGGCAATGTATTCAGGTTTCTCACCAGTTTATCTGCAAGGAATGAAGGCAAGCTGACAAGAATAAATGGCAGGAATATCATTCACAAGATCTAGTGAGCAGAACAGTCTGAGGGACTTCATTGCATAAGGTCATTGCAGTTAGGCAAAAGTAAACCTATCCATGCTTAGGAGATGATGGGCTCTAGACTGTCAGTTATGACTCAAAAAATGGATCATAGAAACCACTGTAAATGTCATAACTTGATTTAAAAGCTTTTAAAACTAGATACAGAAGGAAGACAGTATCTAGTTTTAAAAGGATACAAAGTAGCGAGAACAACAAAGTTTCTCCAAGGAAAATATTAAGAAAGTCTTCCAAGTAAGGGTATGGTTACTGATGATAAAAAGTGAGAGAGTCACCTCAGACTTTTTGGAATCATAATTGTCTCCTGTAGCTGGAGCAGCTGAGTAGCTATAGATTTATTTGGATACTTGGTGGAGGTAATCTTAAGGGCTAGAGACATCTTATTAGTATCTGAATCAGACAATAAACAATATAAAAAATAAATAATACATCACTGGCTCATTCTACAGAGTAGTTGGTCCAGTTGTGATTGTGCTACTCAGGGGTCAAGAATGTAGTGGGCAGCCTCAGAAAGTGAGTCAACAACAACAAAACACAACCCTTATCTTTTCCATGTAAAAGATCAAAAGTGAATTTTCACCTATAACCAGACAGAAAAGTTTGGTAGCTATTCCTCAAGAAAAACTTAACATCTGATAAGAGTCCCCAGAAACCAAATTAAGTTGATCAAAAAGATGGAGGTGTATCCTAGTTGTTGTTTTTCATCTGGAGAGAGAAATGATCAAAGTCTTCCAAATCAAGTAAGAGATGAGTATGGTTAACATGTTGGTGTAATTTAATAATCCAATTCAGTAAATAGAAAGTCTGATGTGCCAGATACAAAATTAGTGTTAGATATCTTTTAATGCCAGGAAATTATTTTAGGAGGGAGATAATTAAAGGTAGTATCTCATTCAACTCATTGCCCCAAGTGATAGTGTAAACTATGGTTAAAACTATAAGAACTTATTCAGTACTTTATTCAGTACTTATTCAGTATTTGAGATTTGTTTCCTAATTACCTGAGGTGATGTCATAAAAGTCAACCTTAACATTCTACAAAACATTTGTTGGTATAACTAGATAAATCATTAGTATATCCAGATTTGATATACTTATGTTAAGGCTGATTGATCACGAAAATAACTAGGTGTGCCAGGCATGGTGGCATGCTCCTATAATCCCAATAACTCGGGAGGCTGAGTCAGGAGGATCACAAATTTTTAGCCAGACTTAGCAATTTAGTAAGACCCTCAGTAACTTATACCTTATCTCAGAATAAAAAAAGAAGGCTGGGGATGTAGCTCAGTATTTAAGTGCTTCTGCATTCAATCCCTAGTACAAAAAGCAAAACAAATAAAAACAAACAAAAGAAAAAGAAATTAAGTAGGTGATTCAAGGTGAACATAATGAATGAGCCCACAAATTATTTTAGAGATGTGTGATCCAGATGAAGTGGTTTTCTATGGGTTTAAGTCCAGAGTTTTCAGTGTGACATTCAAAGTTCTTGATCAGCTGGCTTCATTATACCCATATTATTTTTTGATTCTTTAACTTTATTTACTCCTGTAAGCCATTTGCTATATTCTATCTTGGGATCATTCTCTAGTTGTTATTGCTATTGTTTTTAATAAAAAATGTGTCTTTACATTGGAACTCCTCAGAAATCTATCTTCTTTTTTGTCTTTTTCCACAATGCCTTTTCAGTGCTAGTTACAGTTCAGACACTCAAATACTTGTTAATTTGAATATTATTTTGGAACTTTGGGGATGTTTATGTAAAACAAAGACATTTTCTTTTTATAAAATAGGCCTCTTTTCCTCAGGTCTTGCTAAACCTATGAACTGTCAGCTATGCTTAGTTGAGTAAGTAGTTCCAATGGTAATATTTCACTGGTTTCTAAAATAGTTAGAAAGTAAAATAGAGAAGAGCCCCAACCATGTGTTCATTTCCCATTTTCACACCTTCCTCTAAGGTGGTGCAAAAAGCTTTCTGTAATATATTGTTTGATGTTTTATTTGCTTTCAGGTCTCATTTCTTTCTCTTTTTCTCTTAGATCTTGTGAAAATATGATCTATAATTTATCTGTAACTACCTATGGAGAAAATCTCTTTATACTACAGAACTTCTGAAGTCACTTAATTCCCAAGAATATTACCAAGAGAAACCAATTGCTTTGCCTACAGGACAACCCTCCTAGAGGACTGTCTTTATCTGACTCCTCTATAAATTCCTAGCACTTAGCTCTTCATTTATTTTCCTTTGCAAGTTTAAAACCTTTCCTTTTCTTTACTTTCATATTGAAGCATAACATACATACAGAAAAGTGCACACATCATAATTGTAGAGATTGATGAATTATTACACGGTGAACATGGTGTTACTGATACAGATCAAGAAATAGAATATTAGTAGCATCCCATAATCTCTCATTTTCCCCATACCTATCCCAGTATTATCCTCACTTTCCAAAGTTAATGATTATTCTGACTTCTAACATCATAGTCTTATCCATTTTGAACTTTATATAAATGAAATCAAACATTATGTATTCTTCTGGCTCTAACATTTTTTGATCAACACTAAATTTGTGATATCCATTCATGTAGCATGCAGCTGTAGTTTTTAATTTGTATTTTTATACATTTATATTTTCCCTTGTTTGAATTTATCATGGTTTATATATTCCTTAATAATGAGTATATGGATTGATTCTAGTTTGAAATTGTAAATAATGTTGTCATGAATATTATTGTACTTGCTCTTTGGTTACATGTATTTGAATTTTTGTTGGGTATATACCTAGGATGAGGATTGTGGGATCATAGGGAATGCATATTTTTGACATTATTGATAACTAGAGTCTTTCTAAAGGCTTGACAATGTATAATTTCTTCAGCAATGTATATGAATTCCTATTGTTCTACATCTTTATTTACACTTGGTATTATTGTTCCTTTTAATCATAGCCATTCTGGCAAGTGGATTTGTAGTAATATCTCATGATTTTAATTGACATTTCTCAGAAGACTACTGAGGGTGTGCTCTTTTTTATATTTTTGTTATTCCTTTGAATATGTTCTATGAAGTGTGTGTATAATTTTTTTTGCTTGTTTTTCTGTCAAGTTGTCTGCCCATTTCTTATAGTTTCTTATAGATTTGTAGGAATTCTTTATATGGCCTGGCTAAGAACCATTTTTGTATTTTTTATGTTGCCAAACCATTTCCAAATCTGTGGCTTATCTTTCTTTGTGGTATACTTTGATGAACGAAAGTCTTTAATTTTAATTGTCAATGTTTTTCAGTATTTTTTTGTGGTTAGGGTTTGTTGTTTTTGTTTTATTTAAGAAATATATTTCTAACTTGAAATCATGTACACATACTCAGTCTCCTGTATTATCCTCTAGAAGCTTTATCCTCCTTTTGCCACTCAAATTCAGAGCTATAATCCACCTAGGACCAATTTTTGTGTATGATGAGACGTAGAAATCAAGCTCCACTTCTTTCCATATAAATAAGGATTTTTCTCTACTTCTCTACATTTTCACCTTTGTTATAATTAAAGTGTCTGCATACATGCAAGGTGGTTTTAGAAAGATTTGTTGTCTTCTGTTGGTCACTAATCCAGTTTATGTCACTATAATGAAATAACTGAGGTTGATTTTTTAAAAATATTTATTTTTTAGTTGTAGTTGGACATCATACCTTTATTTATTTATTTATTTTTATGTGGTGCTGAGGATCAAACCCAGGGCCTTGCATGTGCTAGGCGAGTACTCTACCACTGAGCCACACCCCCAGCCCAATGCTGGATTTTTTTGAATAAATAAAAGAAAAAATAAATTTTGAATAAATAAAGAAAAGAGGTTTATTTAGCTCACAGTCTTGTAAATTCAAGAGCATTGTACCAGCATCTGCTTGGCTCTGGTGGAGGCCCCTTGGACGAGTCATAACATGGCAGAGAAGTGGAAAGGGAAATAATCATGTGCAGAAGAGGGCAAATTTGCATGAGGTTGCATCACTGCATAATAAACTACTCTGGTGAGAACTAACTCAGTCTTCAAGAAAAACAATAATCCTTCCTGAAAGCAGCACCAACAATGACCTAATTCACACTAGGTCTCAACTTTTAAAGATTCCACCATCTCAATACTGCCACACTACATATAAAGTCTCCAGTACATAAAACCTTAAGAGACAAAGAGCAGCACACAAATACTACAGTCTTTATCACTGGATGCTATAATAAACTCTTGATATTTGGAAAAGCAAGTCCATTCACCTTGTTTCCTTTCTTTAAAAGTATTTTGAAGGGTTTGGGGTTATAGCTCAGCAGTAGAGCACTTGCCTCACACACGTGAGATACTGGGTTTGATCCTCAGCACCACATAAAAATAAATAAATAAACAAAATAAAGATATTGTGTCCATCTTTAAAAATATATTGAAAAGCTGGGCATGGTGGTGCATGCCTATAATCCCAATAGCTTAAGAGGCTGAGGCAGGAGGATCATGAGTTCAAAGCCAGCCTCAGCAAAAGCTAGGCATTAAGCAACTCAGTGAGACCCTTTGTCTAAATAAAATACAAAATAGGGCTGGGGATGTGACTCAGTGGCCAAGTGCCCCTGAGTACAATTCCCGGTCCCGCCCCCAAATATATTGAATATTCTTGACCCTTGGCCCTTTGCATTTCCATGGGTATTGTAGAATCAGCTTGTCAGCATGTCCCATACACAAACAAAAAATAAACCTGTTGGGATTTTTGTAGCTTTTCTTTATTTTTTCTTGATAATACTTTTTTTAAATTTACATTTCTGTAGAGGTTAGATATATACTTATTCTAAGTTTGCATATACTTATTCTAAGTTTTTTGTTTATTTTTATGCCATTGTAGATGTTATCTATGGTGGATATTGTGATCCACAATCCAAATCCTATTTTAAGAATTAAGGACTCATTCCCTCAATTGTTGAAGTCCAATCTCAGTAAAGAGTGCTCTTTTGAGTATTCCTTGGTTGAGGAAAACCGTTTCACCCAAGGAGAAGCCTCTTCCAGGGCAATTTGCATTCAATGACAAAGTAATGTTCATATAAATTCCTTTCCCTTTCTGTCAAATTGGGAAATCTTCAGAGGGCCATATCTAGTCAAGAACTAACTATGAAGTTGACTATGGCTTTTTGGGGACTAAAATTTTCCCTTCTCTTGCATATGTGTTGATCCCATAAACTCTTCCTAATAAAAGCCCTATGTCGTATTCTATGTCTTTCATTCTGCTTCATAGAAAACTCAACCTGGGGGGATATATAATTTAAATCTAATTTTTAATTGATTATTTCTGATGTTTAGAAATCTAGTTTATTTTTATATATTGACTTTGTATACAGAGACTTGATGAATTCTTTTATTACTCTTATATCTGTATGTTCTTTTGAATTTTCCAAAATACTATCAAATGGTTTGTGAAAAATGATAATTAAAAAAATTTATTCTTTTCCTTTCCAAATTATATATTTTAAGAAATTCATTTCTTACCTTATTTTAGTGGCTTTCTTACCTCATTGAACTATTGAAATAATAGTAAATAGATGTAGGATAGCAAAGCTGGGTGCAGTGGCACACACCTGAAATCCCAGCGCATGGGGAGGCTGAGGCAAAAGGATCTCAAGTTCAAGAATAGCTTCAGCAACTTAGTGAGACTGTCTCAAAATTAAAAAAAAAAAAAAATCAGGGCTGTGGATGTAGCACAGTGGTAGCGGGCCTGTGGGTTCAATCCTCTGTACCCTTTTAAAAAAGTAGTGATATGGGGATGCTGGGGTTGTGGCTTAGCAGTAGAGTGCTCGCCTAGTACATGTGAGGCCCTGGGTTTGATCCTCAGTACCATGTATAAATAAATAAAATAAAGGTATAAATTTTTTTAAAAAAGTAGTGATATCAAGGCTTCCTTTTTCTCTTTTCAGTTTTGGAGAGAAATCTTTTAACATTTCACTGTTACTTAATGATTCTTGTAGTTTTATTGTTCTTATTAGTTATTTTAAGGTAACCTTTATCAATTTAAAAAGTTCTCTTCTGACCCTAGCTTACTAAGAGTTTTGCTTTATTTATAATCTCCCGTTTCATTGTAAAATCATGGTTTTCTTGCATGTATTGAGATAACCATATGATTTTTCTCCTTTAATGTATTAATGTGGTATTAAACTTGCACCCTAGGAAAAACCCTATTTATTCCTAATGTCTTATTCAGTTTATATATGGCTGAATTTGTTTTGCTAACATTTTTCACACTCTTGGTAGGAATATAAATTAGTACAGTCATCATATGATCCAACAATTCTACTACTGGGTATATATCCAAAAGAAATGAAATTTAGGATCCTTGCATCTATATTTATGGGTAAGTTTAGCATACAATTTTCTTTTATTATCAAGTTTGGATATCAAGGTTATGCTGTCCTTACAGTAGCTAAAAATGTTTGTTTTTAATGTTTTGACTGTAAAAGCTTATGTAATTTTGATAATGTTTCTTCCTTAAATGTTTGGTAGAAGTAGTGAAGTCATTTTGCCCTGGGGAGAGATTAAATACTATATTTGATATCTCACTAGATTCAGGAATTTAAGACATATATGCCAAAGAATACTTAGAAATAAATTTAACTAAGGAGATGATAGACCTGTACACTGAAAACTCATAAAACATTGATAAAAGAAATTGAAGAAGACACAAACAAATGGAAAGATTGTTTGTGTTCATAGATTGGAAGAATTAATATTGTTAAAATGTCTATATTACCCAGAGAGATCTGCCAATTCAGTGCAATTTCCATCAAATGATATTTGTCATAGAAATTGAAAAAAACAGTGCTAAAATTTGTAGGTAACCACAAAAGATCTCAAATAACCAAAGTAACATTAAGCAAACTAAACAAAACTAAAAACCTAAAACCCCAAAACTAAACCCTAAGAAAAACAAAACAAAACAAAACAGCAATAATAACAACAACAAAAAGCAAAGCTGAAAACATCACACTACCTGACTTCAGAATGTACTACAAAGCTACAGTCATCAAACAGCGTGGTACTGGCATAAAAACAGACATATAGATCGATGGAACACAATAGAGAGCCTGGAAATAAATCCATGCATTTATGGTCAATTGTTTTTTTTTTTTTTTTTTTTTTAACAAAGGTGCCAAGAACACACAATGGGGAAAGGACAATTTCTTCAATAAATGCTACAGGGAAAACTGGCTATCCACATTCAAAATCATGAAGTTAGATCCTTATCTTACACAATATAAAAATCAACTCAAAATAGATTAAAGTATGACCTGAAACCATAAAACTACTAGAAGAAAGCATAGGGGAAAAGCTCCGTGACATCAGTGTGGGGAGTGATTTTTTTGGATACGACCCCAAAAGCACAGGCAACAAGAGCAAAAATAGAAAAATGAGATTATATCAAACTGAAAGCTTCTGCACATCAAAGAAAACAATCAACAAAGTGAAGAGACAACTTATAGAATAGAATATATTTGCATAAACATAAGGGATTAATATCCAAAATATAGAAGTTCAAACAACTCAATACTAAGAAAACAAATAACCCAATTAGAATGTGTGCAAAGGGCCTGAATAAACATTTCTTAAAAGAAGACATACAATAAGTATATGAAAATAATGCTCAGTGTCACTAATTATCAGGGAAATGTAAATCAAAACCACAATGAGGTATCACCTAATAGTTGTTATAATGACCATTAAAAAAAAAAGATGGAAGAGCCAGGTGCAGTGGTAGACACTTACAACCCCAGTGACTCGGGAGGCTGTGGTAGGAGGTTCACAAATTCAAGGCCAACCTGAGCACCTTAGAGAGACCCTGTCTCAAAACAAAACAAAACAAAAAGGCTGGTGATGTAGCTTAGTAGTTAGAGCACTTGCCTAGAATATGCAAGGCTCTGGTTTCCATATCCTGCCCTCCACCAAAAACAAAACAAAACAAAACAAAAAGAAGGAAGATCACCAGTGTTGGTGAAGAGATAAAAATAAGGGGAGCCCTCGCACACTCGTGGTGGGAATATAAATTAGTACAGTCATCATATGATCCAACAAGTCTATGACTGGGTATATATCCAAAAGAAATGAAATGTATGGAAGAGACATCTGCACTCCCATGTTCATTGCAGCGCTATTTACAATAGACAAGATATATGTCCACCAATGGATGAATGGATAACAAATGTGGTATATACACACAATACAATAATATTAACCCTTTAAAAAAAGGAAACCCTGCCTTTTGTGACAATATGGATGAATCTAGAAGACATTATGCTAAGTGAAATAAACCATTAAATCATACAGCCATTTAGTCCACAAAAGACATTATTGTTGTTTTATAACCAAATTCATTTAGATTTCTCCTATGTTTACTTTTTAAATTAATTTTCATTCCTTAATTCCTTCCCAAGTTTCCATTTGGGATAATGTCCTTCTGCTCTGATAACACCCTTTAACATGTCCTTTAGTATGTGTCTACTATTGATAATTTTTCTAGGTTAGTAGTTTTTTTTTTTCTTTCAGTAGTTTGAAGATACCATGTTATTGCCTACTGGCTTCCATTATTCCTGCTGGGAAATAGCTGAAAATTTTATATTTGCTTCTTTGAAGAAAATTGCCTTTTTATAAGTACTGGGGATTAAACCAGGGTTGCTCTACCACAAGCCATGTTCCCAGCCCTTTGTACTTAACCTTTTTATTTTTTATTTTGAGATAGGGTCTCACTAAGTTGCTGAGACTCACCTTGAACTTGAGATTCTCCTACCTCAGCCCCCCCTTAGTAGCTAGAATTATAGATGTGCACCACTGTACCTTATTCTCTTTCTTTTAAAAAATTCAGTTACTATTTTGTCTTAGTTTGGTCTATTTGGGCTGCTCTATCAAAATACTATAAACTCAGTGACTTATAAACAATAGGTGTTTATTGCTGACAGTTTCAGAGGTTGGGAATTTTAAGATCAAGGCACTGACAGATTTGGTGTTTTGTGAGGGTCTACTTCCTAGTTTATAGAATAGTACTTTTTTGCTGTATCCTCACAGGATGTAAGGGATATAAGTGTTCCCTTGGGACTATTTTTGTAAGGAAGCTAATCTCATTCACGAAGGGAATGTATTCATAATTTAATCACCTCCCAAAGGCCTCACTTCCTAATATCACCATACTGATAATTTGATTTCAACATATGCATTTTGGGGAGACACATTTAGCCCATAGCAAACTTATAGGTATTTTCTCAGCATCTGTTATATCTCTTTCATACTTTTTTCTGTATTTTGATATTCTTTTCCTCTCTGTACTTATTCTAGATATTTTTCTGATCTACCTTATAATTCATTAATTCTTTTTTCACCTTTGTATAATTTTTAAACTCACCCATTGAGTTCTGAGTATCATCTGCCACACACACACACACACACACACACACACACACACATATGTATGTATGTATACACGTACATATATGTGTGTATCTATATGTATATATATATATGCGCATATATATTTTTTGAGGGGGGATAATAGGATCTCGTAATTTTGCCAAGGCTGGTCTTAAACTTGTGATTCTTCTACTTTAGCTTTCCAAGAAGCTGAGATTATAGGCATGTGCTACCATGTTTATCATATATATTTTTATTTCCTTTGGTTCCTTTATTTGTGGTGCTGGGGATTGAATCTAGGCAAGACTTTATCACAGAGCTACATCCTAGCCCCTGGTTATTTTTTTAGAATAGTGCTCAGTTCTTTGTCAAAACTCAGAATCAAATATTTTTTAATTTATTTTTTATTCTAATTTGTTATATATGACAGCAGAATGCATTATAATTCTTATTACATATATAGAGCACAAGTTTTCGTATATCTGGTTGTATACAAAGCATATTCACACCATTGGTTTCTTCATACATGTACTTAGGGTAATAATATCCATCTCATTCCACCATCTTTTTTTAAAAATAGTTTTTATAGTTGTAGTTGGACACAATACCTTTATTTTATTTATTTATTTTTATGTGGTGCTGAGGATTGAACCCAGCGCCTTGCATGTGCCAGGCGAGTGCTCTACCTCTGAGCCAAAACTCAAGCCCCCAAATCTTTTCTTTTTTGAAAGTATTAATCATAATTATGTAATAATCTCCATTTGATAACAATTATCCCAATCCTTGAGAGTGTGTTTCTATTATATATTGCATATCTTGATCTTCTATTACTTTGGCTGTTTCTTAATATGTCTTATTAGTTTTGATAGAATAACAAATATTGTATATGAAAAATTATAGTAGAGATTGTTTGAGGCCTCACTTTTTTTTATCCAGAAAGGGTTCATGCTTGAGATTGAGATACTATGAAGTGGGCTTCAGGCCAAATGAAGGTTGATTTACCCTTCTTTTTAGCATCTATCCCTTCTAAATTAGAACTCAAAGCTTAAGGGTTTTTCTAGCGTTCCCCTTCCTCAATGTGTCCTGAATTACAATTTCTGTACTCTTAGCTTTATGAATTTGTCAAAAGCTTTGCTATCTCAGCTGGCTCTTCTATAATCAGCCAGTGACTATAACAGAAAATCAACTTCTTGGTGTTTTCTTTTTATTCAACATCTTGGTTCCATAATACTGCATTGCTTTCTGTTTGCTTGTTTTGAGATGGGGTTTCACTATGTTGCTGAGGCAGGCCTCAAACTACTGGGTTCAAGTAGTCCTCCTGCCTCAGCTTCCCTGGCAGCTGGGATTACAGGTATGTGCCACTCTTCTTGGCTGCATTGCCTTTTAATAATGATATGACATGTAATTTATATCTTGCCCCATTTTCTTGTGGTTTTCAGCAGGAAATTTAGTTCAAATTACTTATGTATTCGTTATTAGAAACAGAATCAGCTGATTTCTTCAACAAATATATAATGATCATCTTTATGTATCATGCACTATACAAAGCAGTGGAGATGTGACTGTTGAATGGGTTAGAGGGGACTCCTGCAATCATGGAGAATTGTAAACCTTCAAGTACAATACAAATTGGTGGTGCAATGATAGGGTTAATAATAGGATGATCTAGAGTACCTAACCCAAACATTTGAAATCAAGGAAAGATTTTCTTGACAAACCATTTCTGAGCTTGATCCTGGAAAATAAGTAAAATTAAGCAGGATAAGACTGTTTTAGGCAGTGGGAACATCATGTGTAATCACCTGGAGGTGAAATAGAACATGATGTTTTCAGGAAACAGCAACTCAGTTTTAACAAAGCTACAGTTATTAAGATAGTATGGGGCTGGGGAGGTGGCTCAAGTAGTAACGTCCTTGCCTGGCATGTGTGAGGCGCTGGGTTTGATCCTCAGCACGACATAAAAATAAAATAAAGATGTTGTGTCCACTGAAAACTAAAAAATAAATATTAAAAAGTTCTCTCTCTCTCTCTCTCTCTCTTAAAAAATAAAAGATAGTATGGTACCAGCATAAGAATAGGCATATAGATCAATGGAACAGAATTGAGAATCCAGAAAGAAATAAATCTTACATTATAAAATTGATTTATTGTTATTATGATTCTCAGTAGTGGGGATTGAACCCACTGGGCCTCGTGTATGCTAGGCAAGTGCTTTGCCACTGGTCTATTCCCATGGCCTTTTAAAATTTTATTTTGCCTAGGCTGGCTGCAAACTTGTAATCCTCCTGCTTCAGCTTCCCATGTAGTTGAGATTAGAGGTGTGAGCCACCACACATGGCAATTAATTGAATTTTTTAAAAAATATTTTTTTTGTTGTAGATGGACATAATACTTTTATTTTATTTATTTATATGGTGCTGAGGATTGAACCCAGTGCTTCACATGTGCTAGGCAAGTGCTCTATGATTGAGCTACAATCCCAGCACTCAATTGAATTTTGAAAAAAGTACCAAGACAGTTTATTGAGAGGAAATATCCTATTCAACAAATGGTGCTAGGAAAAGTGGATATCCACATTTCAAATAGATAAACTTAAGAAATGTGCAGTAATTGGGCACAGTGGTGCATACCTCTAATCCCAGCTACTTGGGAGACTAAGGTAGTAGGATTACAAATTCAAGGCTAGCCTGGGCATCTTAGTGTGACCTTGTCTCAAAATAAAACTTAAAAAAGGGTTGGTGATGTAGCTCAGTGGTAAAGTACTTGTCTAATATGTGCACGTTCTGGGTTCAATCCTTAGCACTACAAAAAATAAAATGGTAGTAGACCAAATAGATTTTGCTCAAAAGACATATAAGTGGTAAGTGAGTGTTTAGTATCAGTAATCATCAGGGATATGGAAGTCAAACTACAAGGAGGTATCACCTCACTCTGGTAAGAATGCCTAATCTCAAGAAGAGTAAAGATAGTAAGTACTGGTGAGAATGTAAGAAAAAGGAATCATTGCACACTGTTGGCGGCAATGAACATTAGTCAGCCATTATGGAAAACATTATATAATTTCCTCAAAAAATTGAAAATAGAATGAAATACCATTTCACATCTGCTAGAATTACCATAAGGAAAAAGACAATAAGAAGTGGAGATGTGGAGAAATGAGAACCCTCTTACATTGCTGGTGGGAATGTAAAATGATGGAAAATAGTTTGTTCCTTAATAAGTTAACATCGAATTACTATGACCCAGCAATTCCATTCCTAGGCATATACCCAAAGGAATTGAAAACACATTTTCACACAAGAACCTCTATATGAATGTTCATAGCAGTATTATTCATAAGAGCCCCAAAGTGGAAACAACTGAAATGTCTGATGAATATATAAACAAAGTGTGTATATTATTCTATACAATGGAATATTTTTCAACCATAAAAAGGAATGAAGTAAAGATACCTGTTACAACATGGCTAAACCTAAAAAATATTATGTTAAGTGAAAGAAGCCAGTAATAAAAAAACAAATTGTAAGATTCCATTTGTTTGAAATGTCCAGAATAGGCAAATATATAGATACAAAATTAGGTAAGTGGATGTCTGTGGTGAGTGTTGGGAATGAGGGCACTTAATGGGGAGAATGAAAATATTCTAAAACTGATTTACCACAGTCAGGGTGGTTATCATTGGAACCTGAAGGAAAGAAAATAATGTAAGAGTTATCATGAAGTTACACAATTCAGTAAATTTACTAAAAGATCTCTGATTTGTGTACCTAAAAAAATTTGTTGGTATATGAATTATACATAAATAAAGCTATTGTTTTAAAAAAGTGTATGGCACATAGAAAATTATGAATAAATGTGTAAAATGTGTTGGTTGTTTATGAGTGGTACCTACCCTTACAGGAGAGATATAGAAGAGAATCTTTAGGACCGTTTATTCCAATTACTCCAGAACTTTCTCCCTCTAATAGATGTATCTAGAGTCCCAAACCACAATCAACTCGATCAGATGCTTCAGGGACGGTAGTTTATTAGTGTATAATTTGAAAAAGCCCTACCAGTTTTTCTGGTGTGTTCTCCAGATTACAGATCTGTGATTTATGGAATTGTGAATAGCCTAGAGTCATTAGAGCATAGAGTATCTATGTGGTCTACTATAGTTTGAATGTCCCCTCTAAAACTCATGTTGAAATTTAATTGCCATTCTGACAGTATTTCGAAGTGGGACCTTTATGAGGTGATTAGGAAATGAGGGCTCTGCTCTCTTGAATGAATTAACATAATTATCATAGGAGTGGGTTAGGTATATTGAGAGTGGGCTCCTAATTAAGGGATAAGATGGGCTCCCATTGTCTTTTTGTCTTACATGCTCTTGACCTTCCACCTTGCATAATGGGATGATGCAGCATAAAGGTTCTTGTCAGATGCAGGAACCGTGCTTTTGTACTTTCCAGCCATCAGAGCTATGATAAATAGATTTAATTTCTTTATAAATTACCTAGTCTGTGGTATTCTACTATAACAACACAAAATGGAATAATAAAGTGTCCGGTGGCTACTTGAACTAGAGTGAGCAGGAATTGAGAATCTTAGCTCAAAATTGTTTCCCTTTCTCTTTTCCTTTTCCTCTTTCTTTCCCCCCTCCCTTCTTTTCTCTTTCTTCCCCTCTTCCTCTCTTTCTGATAGAAATACCCAATTCTCATATTCTACTAACAATTATTTTCAGATTTGTAGGGTTAAAATATATATCATATCATACAGATCATCTGTGAAAGAGGTTGTTTTTTTCTTTTGGTACTGAGGATTGAACCCAGGGGTGCTTTACCATTGAACTACAGCTCCAGCCATTTTGTTTTTTATTTTGAGACAGAGTCTCACTAAGTTGCTGAGGCTAACCTTAAACCTTTTGTCCTCCTGGCATAGCTCCTAAACTGCTGGGATTATAGGCATGTGCCACTGCACCTGGATGAAAGTAGTTCTTTACTAGGGGTGCATATTAGTCTTGACTGGAGAACTTTTTCAAAAACACATGTCTCTGGTTATACCCAGACATACATCATCAGAGTATTTACAATGGGATCATGGGCATATATAGTTTGGAATAAAGTCTTCTCAGATGATGCTATTTCTCAACTTCATTTAAGAACTACTGCTCTAAAGGAAGAAATAAAAGAAGAGTATAAACAAGATAAGATTCTTTCCTTGCACCTAATTTCAGTTTCCCTTTTACAGATTATTAAGTCTTTATTATCTGTAATTACCGGACCTACCTTTGAAGACCATTGACCCATGAACTTGAGTGGTAGTTTATGCTTAATAAACATTTCTGTGGAATACTACTTGGAAAATCAATTCATAAACTCTGTGTCTTTTGGGGAGAGAGGAAATAGATTTCTGTTGTCAGTTCTTCAGCCAGATGATAGTGCTATATGCTTGGAGTAGCCAAGAGAGAGGGTGGTTCCCTGTCTTTTATGGCATCCTAGGGACTTCCCTGCTGCTAGCTGCTGAAACCACTTTAAAATAATAGGTTGCTGAGTAATTTTCTCCATGTACATCCACCTGTCAATGGGCCTGCACTTCAGAGATGAAGAGTAATTTTTATTGGAGTGATGGCAGATAGCAGGGGTTGAAACCAGACAGCCACAATGAAATTGATTTTTAAAAGGAGATTACTTTTGAATTTTATTTTGTGGTTTGTGGATCGTTATTCTTATTTTATCCTGCCACACCAATGGCCTACAAGGGTAGTAAAAGCTTGAACATTGCTAAGAGTTTTAGATCAGTCCAAAAGGCTGTGTGCCTAGAAGCAGTGCATGATTCTAGAGCACTTTTGCTATATTGTCTAGATGCCTAAGATGAGGAAGAGTTTCTTACATAAAGAAGGTGGTTTATTTTTTCTCCACTGTACTGGGAATTGAACCCAGGGACACTCTACTACTGAACTACACTGCCAAGACAAAGTCTTGCTAAATTCCTGAGGCTGACCTTGAACTCATGATCCTCCTGCCTCAGCCCCTCAAGTCACCAGGATTACAGGTGGTGCTGCCATGCCTGGTTTGTGATGTTGATTTTTAATGTTCTCTTACACTACCCGCTTTCTTTCTGTTCCTACTGATACCACTCTCATTGTTTAGCTTAGATAATCTTTAAGTTCTCTCTCAACCAAGGAAATCTGATTCTTTCACAGCTCCTTATTATCTCTGACCTGCAGTGGCTATATAGCTTTGTTCTTTACTTCATAAACACACCTCAGCTAGACTATTGTTTTTAAGTGCCACGGAGTCATATCATCCCCCTCCTCAGAAATCTTTGCTATGTCCCCAATTGCTTATAGAATGAAATTCAATATTCTTTGTTTGTGGAGACAGGCTCTTGCTATGTTGCTTAGACAGGCCTGAAACTCCTAGGCTCAAGCAGTCCTTCTGCCTCAGCATCTCAAGTAATTAGGACTACAAGTCTGTGCTACCACCCCACTTAAGTTCAAAATTCATTTTTTCTTTTTCTCTTTTTGCTTTCCCTACCCCACCCCAGTACTGGGGATTGAACCCTGGACCTCACACATGCTAGGCAAGTGTTCTACCACTGAGCTGCATCTCCAGCCTTTTGCCCAGGCTCTTCACAAAGTTGCAGTCCTCCTTCCTTGTTCCCAAAAAGTTAGGATTATAAGTGTGTGCCACTGCAACCAACTCAAACTTCTTAAACTGGCCTTCCGATTATCTGTGAATTCATATTTGCATTGTTCTGCCATTCTTTTAGTTTCTCTCTGTTTAGTCCTGTTTCATCCAGATTGGTACACTGACAGACCTATTTCCCAAAGTTGAATATCCTCCCTTCCAACCTGTCTCTTGGAGCTCTCCAAGTCCTTCAAAACTCAACTTAAACCTTAACCACTTGGTAAATTCTTCCTGACCCATTAATCTGTCTCATCACTTTTCTAAACCCCTCATTTGGCACCACTTTGCTGTAGATCATCTTGTTACCTTAACTAAGATGGTAATATTTTTGAAGGCAGAGACCAAGACTTTACACTTCTTTGTATATCCTACACCTGTAACAGTAATCTGTCCTTTTGTTAAATACCTAATTGAATCTGATATTTCCCCCCATATTGGACTCTAAAACACTGTTGTACACATTGAATGTGGGGGAAGACATCATGCTACTTTAAAGTAATTATTAATAAGATTCTTTCTTATGGCTTCTTTATTTAGAGACCTGCTTAAAGCCAGGTATTCTTACAGGAAGTATATTGGACTCTGGAGCCTCCTCCCCTAACTCATTGTTCTCCTTCAAATCTTTAAAAGCATTCCATGTTGCAGATATTCATATTCCACTTTGACATACTATTATACTTATTGATTTCCTCAGTGTATCAAGTCTTTGCCTTTACAATGTCATTGGTATTCATTTCTCCCTGCTGTCTGAAGGTACCTCAATTTTTTGGCCTTCAAATTCCAATTGATTTGCCAGGTTTTAAGAGGCTCCATACTCAAGTTTTATTTTAGGTTACAGGTTTCTCACTGACTCCTATTAGATATCAGAGATCTCTAACCTTCTTTGCATTCTTAACAATATCTCATTAGAAATGAGTCAGTATGAGGGACTGAGATTATGGCTCAGTGGTAGTGCACTCGTCTGGCATGTGTGAGGCACAGGGTTCGATCCTCAGCACCAATAAAGATTAAATATGTATTGGGCTGATCTACAATTTAAAAATATTTAAAAAAAATTTTAAAATAAAATATTTCTAAATATTTTTAAATATTAAATATTTTTCAATTTAAATTAAAATATTATATATATATATATATATATATATATATATATATATATATATATATCAATATGAATAAGACCTTAAGGTCTTCTACATCTTATATCACAAAAATGGGTCAGTGTTTCAAATAACAAAGGCCTAGGCAAAAGCCAGGTTTGTGGTTATATGTGTGTGCGTGAGAGAGAGAGAGAGAGAGAGAGAGAGAGAGGGTGGCGGGGGGAGGGGATGAAGAGAATGATTTGTGTTTGTCTGTGTTTGCAATTAAGTGTTAAACACTAGGAATGTTTCCACTAAAAGATGCACTGTTATATGTGACAGCCATGTAGGTAATATAAGTTTGCTGTTTGACATCATCCCAGGAAGAGCAATTTCAGTGTTTTTCCTGTTTCTAGCAGGGCTTTTGAAACATGGTTTGTAACCTGAGGATGTTGACCTAATAAAGGTATATTTACCAATCACAGACAATGCATGTGTAAATTAAAATTCCTGGCACTAAATTATTGAGTTCAACAAATAATTACTCTGAAGAAGAAATAGTATTCATAATTAAAAATGTGGGAGCATATAGTACTATTATTTCATAACCTACCTGTTCACATTCTCAGTTAACCCATTTTCCACTCATCCCTTGACTTTACTTACTTATTCACTTGAATAAATCTAGTTTTTACCTGTAAACTAGAGTGTTTCATGCTTGTTTTGGTCTATTTTGGAGATTTTCTGTGTCTTGAAGGTTGTGGAAAGAGTAATGGGATGAATTCTGGCTCTTAACCAATTAGCATATTTCAATGTCCTTATTTGTAAGAAAGGGAAAGATAATACCTTTCCTGTCTCCTTCAGTGTTTCTCTGAAGATCAAATACAAATATATGTGAAAAGTATAAATCTATACAGTTATTTCTTAGAGGATTTATCAATAAATCTGCCTGTCTCAGTTCTGTAAAACTTATTCTCATTGGTACTTTATATTTTCCATATACTTGCTCTGTCTGTTGGGATAAATTCACAGGGATTGATAATGGTACTATATTTCTTCAAGCCACACGCCTTTATGTTGTATTTCCTTTTTGTATTTATGAATGCTCTCTTTCAGTCTGGCCATCTGACAGTTTCTTTCTGTGTGTGGTAGAAGGAGAACTAGAGTGGAAATTGAGAGACAGTGGTTCTAATTGTAGTTTTGAACTTATTCTCCCCAGTTAAATTGTGTCTCCTTAGGTAGGTAATTTATACTTTTTGGCTCTCAGTTGCTTCATTGCAAAATGTTGGAGATTAAAGTTGGTACTTTTTAAAACTTTTTTTAGTTTTACATGGACACAATATCTTTATTTTGTTTATTTTTTATATGATGCTGAGGATCAAACCCAATGCCTCACACGTGCCAGATGAGTGCACTACCATTGAGCTATAACCCCATCCCTAAAGTTGGTACCCTAAAGTTAGGGTACCCAGCTCTAAAGTTAGCAGTTTTATCATTACAACTGAATAAAGCTCCATTGCTTTTTCCCCATATTTTCCCTGTCTCTCCTCTAAACTCTGAGAATCAGCGGCTTAATACATTTGATCCAAATACTAAATTCAAGACCCACATCAATAATTATATTGTTATATTGTGTGCATGTTTGAGAATGCAACAACAAATCTCACTATTATATGTAATTATAATGCACCAATAAAAATATATTTAAAAAGACACAGATCATTGTTGGTTTGCCAGGATTATGTACTGTTGTAATAGGAACCCTTAGTTTTATATATATTGGGTTACTGCCTATTCTTCCATTCATTGTCACATGTCATTTCCCCTGTTAAAATTATCTTTTTGATGATAGCATATTCCTTATCTTTAAGGACAGCTTAAATGTCACACTTTTCCTGTGAAGCCTTCCCTGATCATTTTGCCCTTAGTGATTTTTTTTTCTATTTCTTCTGAACTAAATCTGCATTTGTGACATTGCTAGACACTGTACCTGGCATTATAGGAGATAACAAGATAAAAATGAGCTCCTGATATTAGAGACAGGCTGTGTTATGGTTTGGATGTGAGGTGTCCTTCAAAAGCTCACATGTGAGACAATGCAAGAAGGTTCAGAGGAGAAATGATTGGGTCATGAAAGCCTTAACCCAGTCAGTGAATTAATCCACTGATAGAGATTAATGAGTGGTAACTGAAGTGGTAGGGAGTAGGAATTGGAGCATGGCTTGGGGGTATATATTTGTATTTGGCCAGTGGAGATCTCTCTCTCTCTCTCTCTGCTTCCTGATCACTACATGAACTGCTTCCCTCTGCCACCCTCCCCACCATGATGATCTGCTTCACCTTGAGCCCCGAGGAATGGAGCCAGCCTTCTATGGACTAAGACCTCTGGAAACAGTGAGCCCTCAAATAAACTCTTCCTCCTTTAAAGTTGTTCTGGTCAGATCTTTTAGTCACAGCAGTTAAAAAGCCGGAAAGAAAGGTTGAAATTGGGAATGAATATTCTGGGCAGAGTGAGAAGCATAAACAAAGACTTAGAGACATTAGAATGGAGGGTGGATGTGGGTAAAGGCTTAGAGCCCATGGACTGACCCTATTTGATGTTTAACAGTTTATAATCTTATGATACTTCTTGGAATAGTATGCCACCACATTATATGAAATTATTATTCATTTGCCTTTCCATTCCCTAATAGCAATGGAGTTTCCTTTTGGAGGAGTCCCTTTTCATTATTAGATGACATCTTGGTGACATTGGAAATGTAGGTTCTTAGATCCCACAATAAAAGCCAAAATGATGAGAACCTTGTCTTATAACCACCATGAAACTAAAGAGCAGTGTCATGTGAAATAAGGTCAACCAGCTTCTGTTCTTTTTTGGGACTAGCCTGACATCTTATTTTACTGGTCTATATCCTGTAACCCATCTCTCCAATCACACTTTTGCTTACCCACAAGTCCCTTGACTCCTTGTCTCCATGTCTCCCTGCCTCCTTGCCTCCCTGCCTCAATAAAAACCCAGACCAGGATCAGCCCTCCCATTTGACTTTATCAATTCTAACATGAAAGACTATTGAGTAGGATTGAAGAGAATAATAGATTAGAGCCACTACCAATTCAGGTTCCAGCTTCTGTTGGGTGTTTTGTTACTACTTAGCCATCTTTTTTCTTTCTTTTTTGAACTTGATTAACTCAATCTTCTGATCTCAGTAACAATTCCATATTTTCACTTTGGTCCTCAAGGCTTCTGCTCTAATACATATTCACACTTTCAACTGTTAAACTTGGTTCCTACTTCATTGAACAAATCAAGACTATCAGTTCATACTGACACCTACAGATTGAACTTCACTTATACCCACTCTTGTTTTTACTATTATCTGCATAGAGAGAGTACACTCCTTTGCTTCAAGACCAGCACTTTCACTTGGACTTTGGATCCTTTTCCCTCTGTTTTTCATAGTTCTTTCTCTTGGTCATTTTCTTCTTCTCCTTTATTGTTAGTGTCTCTCAAATGTCTTTCATTCATACAGTCATGCGCACACCAAAATATATATGTTGGGGGTGGGATTTTCTTTGACCCAACATGATTCTAATGTTATGCTATTTCCCATTTTGAAAGTAATTGAGTAAACTTGATGTCTTTACGTTTTAACCACTTATTGATTCTTCGTCTTCCAGTAGATTGGTTTCTTTATCTTCCTCACTGGGATCTGTACTCTGTAAAGGTCACCAGTGACTTCCACATTGCAAAATTTAGTGGGACTTTTTGTTCTAATCATATTTTGCTTCTCTGTTATGATTGATACTGTCTGTTCCTTTATTCTTTTTTTCTATTATGAAAAATTGATAATAAGCAGAGAAAAACATTTGATGAATTTAGTGGTAATAACTTTTTTCATTTATTAATGTTCCTCAGTGAATATTTATTGACTTTAATGATTAAAATTTCATAATTGAGATATAATTCACATATAAAATCCATCCTTTGAAAGTGTATGATTAATTGATTCTTATGTATTCACATAGTTCTGCAACTATTACCACTACCTAATTTAGGAACATTTTCATTGCCCCCAAAAGAAACCCTGCACCCATGAGCAGTTAAACCCTAATTATCCCTTCCCCCAGCACTCTCAAACACCGGTCTACTTTAAAAAAATATTTTTAGATGTAGGTGGACACAATGCCTTTATTTTTATTCATTTATTTTTATGTGGTGCTGAGGATTGAACCCAGTGCCTCAACCTGCGCTAAGCAAGTACTCTACCACTGAGCCACAACCCCAGCCCCACCAATCTACTTTTAACTATTAATCTACTACCTATATGGATTTACCTATTATATATACTTCATATAAATGGGATTACATAATATCTGGCCTTTTGTGTGTGTCTTCTTTTACTTAGCGTGATATTTTCAAAGTTCATCCATGTTGTAGCATGCATCACATTTCAATTTTATTCCTTTTTTTGACTGAATAATATTCAATTGTATGTATTGCCTCATCTTGTATATTAATTTATCTAATGATGGAAATTTGGATTATTTCTTTCTTTGGGCTATTGAGAATAATGCTGCTATAATCATGGGGATGTATTTTTAAAAAAAAATATCTGTTTGTGTTCTTTCTTTCTTTTCTCCCCTGCCCCCCCCCCTTTTTGCAGTGCTAGGGATCCCAAGGCTTCACACATGCTTAGCAAGTGCTCTACTACTGAGCCATACTCCAAGTCCTAAATACCTATTTTCAGTTCTTTGTGATGTATAACTAGGAATAGAATTCTGGGTCATGTTATATGTTTAATTTATTACAGAACCACTAAACTATTTTCCATAGTGGCTAAACCAAACTATTTTTTCATTTCCATCACTGGTTCCAATTTTTCCACATCCTTATCAACACTTGTTATTATATGTCTTTTGGATTATAACCAAAGTAATATCTAATTGATTTGCATTTCCCTAAAGATAATGATATTTTGCATATTTTCTTGTGCTTATTGACTACTTGTATGGGAGAAAGGTCCATTAAAATCTTTTCCCATTTCTAAATCACATTATGTGTATTTTTATTATTGAATTGTAAGTGTTCTTAATATATTCTGCATACTAAAGAGACTATTTGCCAATATTTCCTCTCATTTTCTGTGTTGCAGTTCTTTATTCTTTAATCTCTCTGTTCTTTCAGTTTCTATGCCAATGGGCATATTTCCCTCCACTTTTCTGGTTATTTCTTCCAAGGTTCTTTCAGAAGATCTTTTCTTCTCATCTTCTAAATGTTTCCTAGATCTACACGATTAGCTCTTTTCTCTTGTTATTTGATACATTCCTCAGTTTGACCTCTTAAAAACTCATGGCACTTTCTATACAAAAAACAAGCTTTACAAATAAAATGTGAACATTAAAAAATACTCATGACTTTAGCTGTCATCTATATGAGAATGATTTTGAACTTTATACATTTTTCCTGTGCTTCATAACAATTTCTATTGTAAAACTCTTGGAAATCAGTTTATCATGAACTGCATTAATCTCCTCCCCACCCCAAACGTGCTTCTCTTCCCATGTTCATTTGAGTAGCATTATTGTCAGTTCACTTACTCAAGCCAGAAATGTGGGAGTCATTCTATATTGCTACTTGTGACTCCTTCCCCACCTACATTCTAACATCAAGTGCTATAGATTTTGCCTTTTTATTGTTTCTTCAGTCTCTCCTCTCATTTCAACATCCACTACTTCAAATGTCATCACCACATCAGTTTAGTTTAACTTTTACTTTTTTTCCCCAAAGTTCATTTTAAGTGTCACATTAAAAAACTTCATTGACTACTCTCAGCTAAATCAGAAATAGATGCTCTTCCATGTTCCAACAGAATCCTGTGCTTACTTGTGGCACTTTACTTAACTATAATACACCATGCTAATAAAATACACCACACTCTATAAACTTATTTAACTGTTACCTTTTTTTCTTGGTATTAAGGATTAAAACCAGGGGTACTTTACCACTGAGCTAGATCCCTGGCCCTTTTTATTTTTTCTTCTGAGATATGGTCTTGCTAAGTTTTTGAGGCCAGCCTCAAACTTGTGATCTTTCTGCCTCAGCCTCCCAAGTTGCTGGGATTACAGCTATGCACTACCATGCCCAGCTTGAACCTTGACTTATATAAATTTTCATTTTCAATGTCTAAAACAATGTTGTGCATACAGTAGGTGCTCAAAATTGTTTGTGGCTTGTTTGTTTTATGGTTCTCAAACCTTTTTTTTAATATATATTGTTTTAGTTGTAGATGGACACAATACCTTTATTTTATTTATTTATGTGGTACTGAGGATCTAACCCTGTGCTTCACACATGTTAGGCAAATGCTCTACCACTGAGCCACAACTCCAGCCCCAGTTCTCAAAACTTTTTGAAGGAAAGAATAAGAGTGTGATACTTTATTATTAATTCCTAGACAAAATAATATTCAAGGAAAGTGATATTTCCTATTATAGAGCTTTTTGTTATTGCATCTATGCATTTATTGAGAGAATTATGTTATTGGTGGGACCTGGATTTATATAAGGTGAATAAAAGAAGATGTCAGACATGCCATCTCACTTTCTCCCTCATGCTGTGTTCCATTGTTGCAGGTGGGACAAGGATTGGAAGGTCAGGACAAGCAGACTTTTTAAACCATAATTTTTTTTTAACATTGCCCTAGAAAATTGCACAGTAGTTAAGCTAAAAAGAATTTCTTGTCCAGCCTTCTGCCTTCAAGCAGATGAATTCTAAAGCATTCATGACAAATGGTCACTCAGGAGCTCCTAATAATCTTATTGAGATGAATAACCAATGTGAATGGAAAGAAAAAGAGTAAAGAAATGATAAAAGTTTAAGGTGAAGAATATACTAACTGCCCTGAGTTTATCATAACCCAATACATACATAAATTAAAACATATTTACCTCATAAATATGTACAAATATTATGTCTCAATAACAATAAAACCATATGAAAATATAAAAATAGAAGAAAATTATGTACCTCCAAGTTGTCCATAGATATACAGCAATGTAAAGATGGATATATTTAAGAAATGACTAAGGTACAAATCTATTTAGAGAGTTCTATTTTCACAGTACCATTAACAAATGGAAGGTTTTATTCCTTACAGAGTTGATCATTTTATTTTGTGTGGAGTCAAAATAAGGAATTAGAGAGAAAAGATGGACTCTCAAGTTTCTTCTAAGATCTGGACTAAAGGAATGAGCTTTGGGAAAGGTGCACATCAGTTATACTACCTCCAACTGCTTAATTAATGAGGTTGGTTTATGTATCTGAGCTGTGGGTATAAAGTCTGCAGACTAAGGTCAGGACATACAGTCATAAGGAGATTTTGCGGTCTAGGTAGAGGATTTTATAGAGGTAGTCCACATGGCAGTTAGATATATGGACTTCATCACCTAGAGTTAGGATTTGAATCCCAGTCATACCTTTTACTATAAGTCTCCTATAAGATGTCTACACTATAATATTGTTGTGAGAATTAAAGAAGCAATTAACATGAAACTATAGCAGATTGCTTGGTGTATAGTAAGTGTTCACTAAAGGTTAGATAGCAGTAATAGTTTGTTTCTTTATTTGGTGCTAGGGATTTAACTTAGGGGCACTCAATCGCTGATCCACACTCCAGCTCTTTGTTTATTTATTAGTTGTAGATGGACACAATACCTTTATTTAATTTATTTTTATATGGTGCTGAAGATTGAACCAAGTGTCTCACACATGCTAGGCAAGCACTCTACCACTGAGCTACAACCCCAAACCTCATTATTTATTTTTGTTTTGAGACAAGGTCTTGCTAAGTGGCATAAGCTGGCATTTAAGTTTCAGTCCTCTTGCTTTAGCCTTCTAAGTTGCAGGGCATGTGCCACTGTGCCCATAAATTATACTACTTTAATCATTATTGTGCTGTACTGAAGAGACAGTGAAGAAGAAAAGGGGGTGATGCTTGGTCACTTAAGAGGAAATAAAGCCACTAATAGTATAAATGCCTAGAGAACCTTCTCATGGGCACCTGCATTCTACCATATTTCCAATATTAGATAATATTTGCCCATGAAGTTTACAGATATCAAAAAGTATTTAGTTTAAAAAATTTCCATTGTCTTAATACTTTAGGCTCTGCCTCTCATTCAAAAAATCAACAAAACCGAAAATTACCTGACAACTCTGTTTTAAATATTATTTTTATTTATATTTGTTCTTTTTAGTTGTACATTACAGCAGAATCCATTTTGATATATTTATACAAACATGGGATATATCTTATTCCAATTAGGATCCCAGTCTTGTGGGTGTACATGATGTTGAGATTCACTGTGTACCTCTATATGTACATAGGAAAGTTATGTCAGATTCATAATTTACATTCTGTTTCCTACGTAAGAAATAGAATAGCTCAGGGCTGGGGTTCTAGCTCAGTGAGGAATGCTTGCCTAGTATGTATGAGGTCCTGGGTTCAATCTCTAGTACTGCAAAAACAAACAAAACCCTATTGTTCCCTTTAACCCCATTTTGAGACATTGCCAATGAATTTTTAAAAAGAAGAAAGAAATAATTATATTCTCCCAGAGTCAGGCTAGTATTTCCAAATGATGTGTCTCTAACATACAACCAAGAGAAGTTCATGAATCCAAATGTTTTCTAGATTAAGAAAACTCATGTAACAGGTTTTAACCATGGTTTTTGGAAGTTGTTGTAAAAATAACTTTCTGATAATCATTTACAGCAGAGTTAGCCATTTTCCCATTTATAGTAAGGTTTTTTACTTAGCTGTGCTCATTTAAAATTTGTCTTTTTGGGGCTGGGGATGTGGCTCAAGCGGTAACGTGCTCGCCTGGCATGCACGGGGCTCTGGGTTTGATCCTCAGCACCACATAAGAAAATAAAGATGTTGTGTCCACCGAAAACTGAAAAAATAAATATTAAAAAATTCTCTCTCTGTCTGTCTCTCTCTCTCTGTCTTAAAAAATTGTCTTTAGTAATGTGTTTGGGGCTTGATAACTATGTAAATGATTATCTCAAGTAGCATTGTGATGATGTCAAGAGCTCTGTGTGCTTTTTATGACTTCACCATAATTCTACATAATCATGAGTGTTCTGAACAAATCTTTCTGTAGGTCAGACTTAGCAGCAACTCCTAAGCTCTGTACTATAGAAGGTAAACAACAACAACAAAAAAAAAAAACACAAAAAAACCCCAGGCTGACCTACTTTTTGTTGTTTATTTTTTTACTGTGGCAAAATATGCATAAAGTAAATTTGCCATTTTAGTTGTACAATTCAGTGGCATTAAGTACATTCATAGTGTTGTGCAATCTTTGCTTCCATCAACTTCCAGAATGTGTTCATCCTCCCAAATTGAAAGTCTTCATTCTCTTCTCCCAACCTTAATATACATTTTGTCTTTATGAGTTTTTTGCACTTAAGAGAATTGAATCCACTGAGATCATTATCAATGGTCTCTACCATTGAGCCACATCTCAACTTTTAAAAAAAAATTCTTGAGACTGGGTCTTTCTCTTATACTCAGGCTAGCCTTGAGCTTGCAATCTTCCTGTCTCAGCCTTCTAAGCTACTAGAATTACAGGCATGATCCACCATGCCTGGCTTGTCTTTATAATTTTGACTACTCTTAAGTAACTCATATGAGTGGAATCATACAGTATTTGTTCTTTTGTGACTGCTTTATGTAACTTAGCATAATGTTTTCAATGTTCACCTATGTCAAAGCAGGTGTCAAAATTTGATCCCTTCACCTTTTTTTTGAAAGTAGTGAGGATTGAACCCAGGGCCCATTACATGCTTGGTAAGCACTGTACCGCTGAGCTATATCCATAGTCCTTTTAAAAACATATTTTATTTGAAGCAGGATTTTACTAAATTGCCCAGGTTGGCTTTCAATTCTGATCCTCCTGCCTCAGCCTCCCAAGTAGCTGGGATTACACACATATGGTACCATGTCTGGATAGAATTTTATTTGTTTTTAAGGCTGAATGATATTTGTGTGTATGTATATACATTTTGTTTATCCATTCATCTGTTGATGGACACTTGGGTTGGTTCCACCTGTTGGCTGTTGTGAATAATGTTGCTGTGAACATAGGTATATAAATTTTTGTTTGAACTCCTGTCTTTAATTCATTTGGCTACACATCTGGAGTAGAATTGCTGGGTTATATGGTAATTCTAAACTATATTCCACAGTTATTGAACCATTTTTGCATTTCTGTTAGCAGTGTATGAAGAGTCTAGTTTCTCTACATCCATGCTAACAATTGTGATTATCTAACTTTATTATAGCCATCCTGCTAAGGGTCAAATGATATTTCATTGTGGATTTGATTTGATTTCCCCAAAGACTAATGATTCACGTTTTTTGTGTGTTTATTGGTCATTTGAATATCTTCTTTGGAGAAATGCCAAGTCATTTGTCCTTTTGTGTATGTGTGTGTGTGTGTGGGGGGTACTAGGGAGTGAACCCAGGGGCACTGTGTCACTGAGCTACATCACCATCTCTTTTTACTTTTAGTTTGAGATAGGGACTTGCTGTGTTGTTGCCCAGGCTGGCCTCAAACTTGTGATCCTCCTGCCTCAGCCTCCTGAACAGCTGAGCCACCATGCTTAGCTCATTTATCTATTTTAAAAATTAGGCTGTTTTATTGTTGTTGAGATATAGGAGTTCTTTCTGTATTCTGGATATTAATCTCCTATCAAATATGTGATTTGCAAATATTTTCCCATTATGTATGTTGTCTTTTCACTGTTATTAGTGTCCTTTGATACACAAAAATAATTTTTAATTTATTGGCTCTTTTTAGTTATATATATAACAGTATAATCCATTTTGACATAATTATAAAAGCATGGAATATATCTTGTTCTCATTAAATCCCCAGTACTACTCCTTCCCTATCCCTACCCCCACTCAGTTCTCCCTCTGTGTTCTGAGATTTCTGCCTCTACAGATCTTTCTCCCATTTACCCAGTTATTTTTTAAATGTAGATGTTAGTGTAGAATAATTTATCTGTTTTTTTTTTGTTGCCTGTGGTTTTGGTTTCATGTCAAGAAATCATTGCAAAATCTAATGTCATGAAGTTTTTCCTCTTATATTTTCTTCTAAGTGTTTTATAGTTTAGGTCTTACATTTAGGTATTTGTACAATTTCAAGACAATTAATATATATGCATATATATATCTTGATATATATGTATTCATTGTAGATGGACACAATATATTCATTTATCTATCTATCTATTTATTTATTTGCTTGCTTGCTTATTTATTTATTTATTTTTATGTGGCTGAGGATCAAACCCAGGGCCTCATACCTGTGAGGCAAGCGCTCTACCACTGAGCTACAGCCCCAGCCCTCAAGGCAATTTTTGTATATAATAAAGCAATAGTCCAACTTCTTCTTTTTTTGGGGGGGGATGGTACTGGGCATTGAGCTCAGGGGCACTTGGCCAATGAGCCACATCCCCAGCTCTATTTTATATTTTATTTAGAGACAGGGTCTCGGTGAGTTGCTTAGTGCCTTGCTTTTGCTGAGGCTGGCTTTGAACTCATGATCCTCCTGCCTCAGCCTCCTGAGCCACTGGGATTACAGGTGTGTGCCACTGTGCTCAGCCCAACTTCATTTTCATTTTATTTATTTTAATTTTATTTATTTATTTTTAAAATTGCTTTTATTTTTTAAATACATGACACCAGAATGCATCACAATTCTTATTATACATATAGAACACAATTTTTCATGTCTCTGTTTGTATATAAAGTATGTTCACACCAATTCATGTCTTCATACATGTACTTTGGATAATGATGTCCATCACATTCCACCATCATTGCTACCCTCCTGTCCCCTCCCTTCCCCTGCCACCCCTCTGCCAACTTCATTTTTAATATGTTGACATACAGTTCACCTAATATAATTTATTGAAAACTGTCCAGCCTCATTGAGTGGTCTTGGTACCCTTGTCAAAAATCACTTGATCACAGCTTATTTCTGGGCTTTCTATCTTATTCATAGACTTGCTTTTGAGTCTTTGTTACTTACTAGGTGAAAATTTGTGGATTATTCATCTTCTCTCATGATATTTCTGCCTGGTAGAAAGTAAGCTTCATGTGGGCATAAATTTTTGTCTTGTTTGTTTCCTGTTATCTTTTATTAAGACCAATTAATAAGTACTTGGTTAAAAACAATAATTTTCACTTTGAATTAAGGAGCAATATAACCTCTTTCAGAAGACTATTGTAAGAATAAAATATAAATATGTAAAGCATTTAGCATAGTGCCTTGTCCAGAGTGTATAAGAAATGATAACTATTTAAAATATCCCTTTTAATTATAGAGCGCCTATAAATAAATGAAATAGTGATTAAAACTGATACTGTTTAAAATGGGTCCCTCTTTAGGTGGAAGACACAGGTCAGTGTGGTTATGGAGTTACTTTGAATTGAGTGGCCCTTAATCGAAGGTCACATAAGAACTTAGTATAACCTTCTTACCCCTCATAATCTGTTGAGACTGGCTCCCTTGTTTTCACCCCAGAGACAAGGCTGGATGAACACAGCTTCTGGGATGCCAGAGGAGAAAATGAGGAGTTTAGGGTGAAGTAGGGGCAGGAGAGCATGCATTTGGCAAGTGGCTTTTTCATTCTGAAAGGAATAAAGTCTGAGTCACCATGATGCGCTAACACCAGGCCTGGGAGGAAGATTAGAGGGATTTGTATTGTTGAGGTTTTACCATGTGCCAAGTGCCAACCATTGAACTTAGAGATTTACATATATTCTAATTCAGTCTTCACAATTTCCCTGCAAAATAGATATTATCCCCATTCTACAGATGAGGAAACAGACTCTGAGAGATTAAATAACAGATGGTGAGTGGGAGAACTGAGATTTAAACCCAGGTTTATCTAGACTCCCAAGCATTTCATCTAAAGCAACATGGATTTGATTTAGTTTTCTTGTCAAATTACAGCCCTTCTGGTGAGTGTGAGAACAGCTAATACAAATTCTTTGACTCTGTTTTCTTCTGTTGTTGTTTTCCAATACATAACTAGTAAACCTTTACATTATCACAGTGTCCTGTTCTGTTGTTTTAACATGGCAAAATGGAAGTTCCAAAGCTGCTAGCAAATGTTTTTTTCTGAGAAATGTAAAATTTTCTAAATTATAAACCTATGCATATTTATAATATACACTAACAATTATAAAATGCAATAGAAATTATGCTATTTGTTGTTTATCACATTTGGCAAGATGTATGCTGGGGTGGGTGTTTGGTAGAGATACGAGTGTGTGTGTGTGTGTGTGTGTGTGTGTGTGTGTGTGTGTACTTATACACATGACAATAGCAGAAAACTATGAGTCAGGAAAATGGACAAGCACATTGTGGATGATAGATTTTAAGGTTTCCAACAAAAATCATGTAATTCTAGTCCTAAGTGTTAAACCAGTTTGTTTATAAGCTAAGCCACTCATTTTAATAAACTCATACAATTGTTTACAGGCAATTAGGGAAGAAAAATGTTGCTGGTTCATCAAAGTCATTACCTTTGTCATAAGTTGACATGGAGAGGTGTATTTCTGGGCCATTGGTACCATCTTCATAGAAGAATGTTAGGTTTTCCTTGGATGTATGCAGTGTATGCAGCAAGAGTTGCACCAGGTCCCCCATGTACTTTCCATCTAGAGAAAAGTAGTTGCAGTTGTGGTACAGGAATATAACAGACTGAAAATGGGTATGGAGGCAATGCCACATAGCCACAAAATTTTAGCTATTGACACTGAAAGACCTGAGTTTGATTATTGCTTTAACTGCCAGCTGAGTGACTTGAGACTTACTTGGTTATTTCTTCATTTGTAAATACAATGATTCTACTAATGTTCAAACTGCAGTATTATTGTGAAACCAAATTGAAATAGCGTATTTAAACATATTTGGCAACCTGAAATATTATACACACACACACACACACACACACATACATATGTACATGTATGTGTATATATATATATATATATAAAGTATACATATTATATATAAATATATATAATATGATACACACACACAGCTATTTACCAATTTTCCAGGAGAGTTGAGGATGACTTACCAAAATGATTTAAGCACTGATGTTGTGAAAATTATTATAATATAAAAGATAAATCAAGTGTAGAAATCTTTGAATTATTATACAACTTGTTTTATTTTCTTTGTATTAAGTACTGTGACATACACTTTATAAATTTTGCCTCATTTATTCCTTGCAACAGGAAAATGAGGAAAGAATATCTCAAGGAACAAGAACAGCATGTGTGAAGGCTCCAGTGTGGGAGGAAGATGGCACATTTAAGTAGGGCTGCAGATAAAATACTCGATGCCCAGTTAAATTTGAATTTCAAGTAAATAATAAATAATTTTATCATAAGTATATCTCATATAATATTTGAAACATACTAATAAACTAAAAATAGATGTTTATCTGAAATTTAAATTTAACTGGGAATTTTGTATTCTTATTTGCCAAATCTGGTAACTCCTTATTTTTTTAATTTTGAGACAGGGTCAGGCTAAATTGCTCAGGCTCACCTCAAACTTGTGATCCTCCTGTTTCAGGCTTCTAAGTCACTGGGATTACAGTCATGTGCCACTATGCTTGGCTTAAATTTGAGTTTTTAAATATTATTTTGCTGCTTTATAAAGACTTCATAGAAGAAGAAACTGAAGTTTAGAGAGGTTAACTTGCCAGTGGTCTCAAAGCCTATAAGTAACATAGCCAGGACTGGGAATTGGTCCTGTTTCCAAAACCTCTTCTGTCAACTGAAATTGGAAGATGGCAGTAGGGAAGTAAAATGATTTTGAGGACAGTACCTAAGAGATGAGTGAAAGCTAGACATACACAGAATTATTGATGACACCTTCACTGAATTTTGTTTCTCCTGTTTTTTTTTTTTTTAAGTTGGTGTTTTTTAAGAAGATCAAACTCAGTGCTTCACACATGCTAGGCAAGCACTCTATGACTGAGGTACACCTCTCTCCTGTTTTCAACCTTTGTAAAAATGTTATTAGAGAAAATCTAAAACCCAGTGAATAACCTGGGGAAGCCATGGAATGTAAGCCCTAGTGAGAGGATGAACTATAACTTCTTTACCATTGTATTTCCACCTAGAATAGTGCCTAGCATGTTGTCAACCCTAAAAAATAATCACTATTATTATGTACACAAAGCATCAAAACACATATGGCAGTCCCAGCTACTCAGGAAATTGAGGCAGGAGGATAAAAATTTCAAAATCAGCCTGGGTAACTTGTCTCAAAATTAAAAAAAAAAAAAAGGGCTGGGGATGTAGCTTAATGGGAGAATGCCCCTGGGTTCACTTCCCAGTACCACAAACAAAACAAAACAAAAGCACACATGGCAATATGAAGAGATAACCATACTTTTAGATTCTTATGAAATAGAATGTTAGGTAATAAATTTTAGATAGTTCATGAAATGATTTCAATGAATTTTGAGTGCATATAAATGTGAAGCATTAAAAATGATAGCATGGTTTATTCAGTGCAAGTGTAAGAGTCAATAGGAGAATGGCAACTCTATTAATTTGTGAAAATGCTGCAATTGTGTTGGTTATCTGGGGACTAGATACCTAGCGACTGACCAATTTATAAGGTATAGTTGTTATTTCTTCACTTTTATTGGATTATAGCAAGCTTACCAGTAGAATCATTGTATGCTATGAAGTAAGCAAATACTAAAACTTGTTTCCTTTGTGCCCTTGTAGCATGTAAAATATACCCCCTTTTTTTGAGCATATAGAAAGAGGTAGTACTTATCTTAGAGAATTTCTTTAAAATGAAGAGTTGTAGTTGCCACATCATTATGGAAAATGTGGCTTAATGAGTTTATTATATTATTTATGTTCATACAATAAAGAATACTTCCTTTTTATTTAGGTAGTGTAGTATAAGAGCATTGGATTAGGAGTAAGAAACTTTGGTTCTACTACTTACCTTGTGATTTTAAGAAAATTGTTGAACCTTTCTGTCCCACAATATGGGATAATAACATCTTTCCTATTTCATAGGATCCTGAGAAGAGCAATAGGAAATTATGGATGTTTGTTTATTCTTTCATTTGAATGACATTTTTGGGTTGCTATTTTATGCTAGGCATTGTGTATTAGATGCTGCACATATTATTGCAGCAAACAAAACAGTGTTTCAGATCCTGATGTAACTTATAGTCTAATTGTAGATATAACCAATATGTAAATAAATATATGTTTCCAAAGGGGTGTGAAGGGTGCTGTGAGAGAATAACAGAAGGACCTGCCTTAATTAGAATGAACACATCACACATCACTGAAGATGTTGCATGGATACTGAGACATAGGATAAGAAGACAGTTGAGAGAGTGGTTGGGTAGTGGGAAAGCATGTGTGAATGTCAAAAAGTAAGAATATCTTGGAATACTGGAGGAACTACAAGAAGAATAGTGAGATTGGGAAGCAGTGAGGAATGAATACAGCTATGCCAGATGAGATTATCAAGGTAGGAGGATCCATGTCTTCCTTTGCATAGTTAGTAGCAGTTTGGATTCTAAGTGCAGATCCTTAATACAGAATAGAGTTTGGTTTGTTTAAGTAAAAGAGGATACCCGTATGATTGGAGCCCAGTGTGAGTGAATGGAAGTTTGGTGTGGACAAGGAATTTGGATTTTGATCTAAGTAAAGTGGGAAGCCATTGGAAGATATTACACATAGAAATAATTAGAGCTGATGTGGATTTTTTTTTAGAGAGAGAGAGAGAGAGAGAGAGAATTTTTTGATATTTATTTTTTAGTTATCGGCAAACACAACATCTTTGTTTGTACGTGGTGCTGAGAATCGAACCCGGGCCGCACGCCTGCCAGGCTAGCGCACTACCACTTGAGCCACATCCCCAGCCCCTGATGTGGATTTTTAAAATATTACTATAGTTGATGTGTGGAGTGGGGGAAAACGGAATAGAAAATAGATGACCAATTGGAAGGTATTTTTTTTTTCCAGGCAGAGATGATAGTGCCACTGGACTAATATGGTTATACTGATGTCAAGAGATTTGAGGTTTATATTGGACACAGTGGAGAGGACAGGCATTCTGACTTTGGTAGTTATATAAGCTTCCATTATTGACATGAGGACATTTTGGGAGAAACCCTTTTGGGGGCAAGGAGGATGTGGACATCAAAGCCTTAGTTTGGCTAAATTTGCTTCTGAGAGGTACTATAAAACGAGAGGCAGAGGATAATTGAGTTTTTGCAACTTAAAGGGCATTGATTTGATAAGAGCAGTCTTATTGGCATGGTGGTGTGAAAAGTTTACAATGGGAGATGCTAGAGTATATTTGTAAATGCCTGATAATCTATATAGAAGGAGAGACTGATGATTTAGGAGAGAGATGGGATGACCAAAAAGGGAGTTTTTGAAAAAGTGGAGAAAGGGATATAGAGCACAAACAGGAAATTTGGCATTGAGAGGCAGAGGAGCAGTTCATCCATTGTAACAGGAGAAAAGAAGATAAGAAAATGTGCGGATGAAGGTCAACTGATAGATTTGGCAGCAGGAAGCAGGGAATGCCCACCTCTTGCGATTCCCTTTTAATGAAGTATGGAGTAAGATCATCAGGACAGAGGGCAGGAAAGAATGGCCTGAGAGATTTGAGGAGAGAAAAAAGATATAAACTACTTGTCCTGCAGAGCAAGTTTAATAGAGAAAAATAGTATATTCATACTGGCAGCATTTAGTACCTGTTTAAGGTCTGTGATTATGAATTTTAGCGCAACCTATCAGCACAGCACAATTGTCTGATTTCCTCTAGCAACACTCACCTTCTAAGTTTTAAATTCATATCAGGCAATTGGTTAAATTTATTCAGGGTTGAGGATTTGCTAGACTCGATTACTGACATGGGGAAATAGGTGAAGAAGTGCTCATAATGGTAGACCACTAAAATGCTGGATAAGGAGGGAGGAGACTGAAGGATAATGAGAAAGTGGCAAATTCAATATAATAGAGTTGCAATGAGGTTCATTCATTGAGCCATTTGACAAAGATTTTGAGGAGCTAATAAATGCAGTATAAACCCCCCAAATTAAAAAAAATAAAAGTAAAAATATATCTATAAATATAAAAGACTGTTGGATCAGAAAAAATAGAAATTATAATAGATAATATTGACTGGGGATAAAGACAAATAGAAAAGGTAGAGGGATCACTAGGGATACCAGGGGCATGTTTTTTGGTGCAGGTAAAAAAAAAAAATACAGAAGAGCTTCTACGTTTCTCAGTGTATTTCATACGTTGAATACACAGTCCTTCATCTTGCCATTTTTAGTGGCCTTCCTGCTTAAATACTTCCAACAGAAAGTAGCTTCACTGTTTAAAAGATCACCATTCTTGTCTTTGACCTTTTGCCTCTGGCCTCCATGGAACTGGTCCAGGGAATAATTTTAGAATTAGCTGCTTAAACCTTCCAACTGTCCTGTTGAACTACTGCCAGTCCACACATATAAGAAGGAAATAAGATATAGTGTTTAAAATGTGTGTCACAATGTTAGAGAATTTTATATCACTAGAATCTCAGGAGCAACATTCCATATGAATTATTATTAAGAAGAAAGTCTGTACTTGATTTTGGATACCACTCTAAGGGATAAAACTGCTTTCCCATATTCAGTTGCTTAACAAAATATTCATAGACTCCTGCTCTGTGCTAGGCTTAATTCTAGAGATATAGTAGCAAACAAGATACTAAAGAACCTTGCCCCCAGAAATCCATTCCTATGCATAGACCTTATGACTGTACAGAGAGGGTGTCATTATGTTCTATTCAGATGTTGTAGTGAAGCTACTATTATGCAGGTTGGACTAGAAGCCAGGTTTTCACTTCCCCAGTTTTTTCTTTCTTCTTACTGCATTATTTCCTTATCAACATAATACCTGCCTTTGATTTTCACTTTTGGATAAACTTGAAGGATTTTTTGGGGGATATTGGGGATTGAACTCAAGGGCACTTGGTCAATGAGCCACATCCCCAGCCCTATTTTGTATTTTGTTTAGAGACAGGGTCTCACTGAGTTGCTTAGCATTTTGCTTTTGCTGAGGCTGGCTTTGAACTTGAAATCCTCCTGGCCTCAGATTCCCAAATTGTTGGGATTACAGATGTGCACCACTGTGCCTGACAATTTGAAGGATTTTTTAAATCGCATTTTCTGCCATGTATCTGAGTGCATTCCAGTTGTGTGCATGTGGGAGAAAGGGATATCTTAAGAAGGTTCTTCACCATTGTTTTAAAATATATGTATATGTTGTACTTTACCATTTAAGTTATGCTGCAAAAGGTAAGGGGATGAAGGGGAGACAATCTAAACACATATACAACAAAATATCCATCCCTCTGTCCTATGATTCATATTTCCAATACTGATCCTGTCCTAGAATCCCATTCTGCCTCTCCACCCACAAACATTAAGTGATAATCTATTCCATTATTCACTGTCTCCTTGCCCAACATCAAACCTATTGCCAGTTTAGGCACAATTACCCTTGTCTTCCTCTCTAGTTTCCCGAGCCCACCATTTGCCAGATATATGCTTTGTCGGTGCTTCTCAGGTGGCTCAGCATGACTTGTAGAAATCTAGTTCTACAGATGATCTCTCCAGTCCCATCTGTGCAGTATTCTGTGCACAGAAAGTGTTCAAATGCTATTACTAGGCTGCTGTGGTTTGGATCTGGAATGTCCCTGCAAAGGCCTGGGTATTAAAAGCATTCTCATCTTGGCTCCATTGGGAGGTGGTGAATACTTTAAGAGGTTGGGCCTAATTTAAAAAATTGGGGGGGGGGGGGTATCCTTAAAGGTGTTACTGAGATCCTGTCCCTTCCTGTCTTTTTCTTTACCTTCCATCCTCTATGAGGTGACCAGCTTCTTCTACTTCACACTCCCCTACATTGTGTTCTGCCTTGACACAGGCCCAGATCAAGCAACCAGGGACTGAAACCTGAAACTGTGAGCCAAAATAAACCTTTCCTTCTTTAAATTGATTATTTCAGGTATTGTCGCATTGATAAAAAGCTGATTAACATGCCTTCTCTTTATCCAAGCCACTTGCATGCATATACCTCAATTTCTTTGGCCCTCTCACTTCTTTCTGTTCACTTGGGAAAATTGCCTCCTTGATTCTTGTACCCATGCCATGAAAGTGGAGTGGGCAAAATCACATGAGCACACTGCCTGGTCTCACTTAAATTCATAACCACAGAACTCAAATTAGACCTTTCTATTGCTTTCCCAATTCATTCATTCTTTCTCTTTTCTAGATTTTGTCTTTCTTTCTCCTCAAACTCTTAAGAACACTGCCCCCCCCTCCTCACCCCCTGCTGAGAACTTTGCTTCTTTCATCTGGTAGTACCTGAGAGTTTACAAAGTATTTTTGCATGCCTTTTCTGATTTAATCTCGCTTTCTTTTGTGCCCTTTGAAAATGCTAATTTGAGCAGTATTCTTTAGAGCAAATGACCCTTGGTTCTTTATTTGGTTCAAGCACCCAGTGTACTGTTGCAGCTGAGAAGTCTTCATCATTTAAGGTTAAGCAGATAAACCTATGCTTGTATTCCAAATTCTAAAAGAGGCAGAATCTCACAGCTGCCATCTTCGCTCACTTACAGGAACGTTGAGTAATCATTTTCTCTGTACTCTGATCCTTTTAAATCATTTTGAGTACAAAGAAACTGACTAGCCATCCACGTCCATAGGACTACAAAAGATAACCTCTTTGGTCTGGAAATTCAGTGATTACTTTTTTGATTTCAAAGTGTCCAATCTGCAGTTTGATAATCAAGAAAAATAGCACTTGCATTGTAGCCTAAACTAGCTTCTACTTAAATATTAGTGTGCCCTGTTTTAGCATCTCTCCATGTATCAAATTAATGTTTTGACAGCAGATAAAAGAAGGATGAACTTTGATTTTCTAAAAGTATTTGTTTCTTTACTGAAGAGTTCCTTTTAGGTGGAGCAGGTCCTTGGCAGATTTGAAATGAGTTGACTAATAAAAACTCAGTTTATAACACTTTTCAGGAATGTACCTTTTGTGAAAGGTGATTTTCACCAGAGTAGTGTTCCTGGAAGCTATGTTATAAAATGGAACAATATTATAATTGGGAATCATGCTCTTGACCAAAGACTCAGCATCAAGTAAATCATAAAATGTAATCAACAGTGTGACATAAAAGCAAAGACATAAGAACTATATAAATCTATAATCATTTAAAGTACTTAAAATTTATGCTGTAAGTCCTATAAAATGAACATAGATGTAGCCTATGCAATCATTATGCAAGGGCCACCAGTGCCTTATAAAGTATTCATAAAGCACTTAAAATACAACCCAATTTTATAGTAAATTTTACCAAAACATAACCTCCGAGTCTTGAGAAGCCTATTTTTAGCAATAAATTTCTTTTGCTATTCTGTACTACAGAAATTCTTACAGGGTTGAAGGCAGTGGATGATCTCAATGGTTTAACTTTGGTTCCCAAATCTGGCAGTGCATCAGAATCACATGAGAAGCTTTAAGGATACAGATTTCCGGGCCTGAATCCCAGAGATTCTGATTGAGTAGGCCTGGGCAGGGAGAGGAATATGATTTTTAAAACCTCCCTAGGAGATTCTGATGCACAGCCAAGTTTAAAATCCTAGGTATGGATATGTCAGTAACTATATTTCTTTCTCATCTCCTTTCTTTTTTTTTCAGCAAGCTGGTGCATTCAGAATCATTCCACTGACTATAAATTGTGTGCAGGTAATAGATTTAATAAACGTGTCCAAGGTGTTTCTTCCATTGAAAAACATTTTACAAGGTAAAGGTTGTTTTGAAATTTGGAAAACATGTTAATATGTTAGGAATAACTCCACATTTCTCTACTCACTCAGTCCTAGGTGTAGCTTTGAATAGTCTCAGGTGTTGAGTATTGTCTTAGTTTTTTTCACAGGCTGTCAGAGTTCTTCACAGTTGATTGGGAAGCACTAAGAATTGAGAGGTCATCGATCACTAATCATCTTTTCCTTTCTTCACTTTTCCCTTACTGGGGATTGAACCCAGGGATGCTGTACCACTTAACTACAACCTCAGCCCTTTTCATTTTTTATTTTGAGGCAGGGTCTCACTAATTTGGTGAGGCTGGCCTTGAACTTGTGATCCTCCTGCCTCTGCCTCCCACAGTGATTATAGACATGTGCCATAGCTCCTGACCACTACTAGTCCTTTGTTTAAAAATAAATTATATTGTATAGTTAAAGTATGCAACATGATGTTATAGGATATATATATATAGTGAAATGGTTATTATAGTAAAGCAAATTGACATATCCATCATTTCATATAGCTACTTATTTTTTTGTTTTTGTGACAAGAGAAACTAAAATCTGTTCATTCTTCATGAATCCCAAATACATTATAATTTTACTACCTATAGTCCTCATGTTGTACATTAGCTCTCTATACTTGTACATTCTCTATATTCACTACTTTGTATTTAATGACCTACATATCCTTAACTGTTCCTGAGGCCAGTATTGTGTTCTCTCTCTGTATATTTGAATTTTTAAGATTCCACATATAAGCAAGATCATGTAATATTTTTTCCTTTGGGTTTCTGGCTTATTTAACTTAACAGAAGTTTATCTAGGTTCATCCATGTTGTGTCAGATGGCAAAATCTTATTATTTTTAAGGTTGAATTTATTATAATATATTATTATATATTTATAAGGTTGAATTATTATATATTTATAAGGTTTAATTAAATATGTATCTGACATGGTTTCTTTATCCATTCATCTGTTATTAAATACTTAGGTTGTTTCCATATCTTAGCATTGTGAATAATGCTGCAAGGAGTATGAGAGCTCAGA
Source organism: Callospermophilus lateralis (assembly GCF_048772815.1). NCBI lineage: Eukaryota > Metazoa > Chordata > Mammalia > Rodentia > Sciuridae > Callospermophilus > Callospermophilus lateralis. The sequence goes on along the minus strand of NC_135325.1, from coordinate 52,687,446 downwards.
TATCTTTACTAGGCTGTGATTTCATTTCCTTTGTTCATAAGCCTGGAAGAATGATTGCCTGGTCATATGGTAGTTCCATTTTAAATTTCTTTAGAAACCTCATGTATTCCATAGTGGTTGTACCAGCCTGCATTTCACCAATAGTGTACAAGTATTCCTTTTACTCCACACTCTCACCATTGTTCATCATTTGATACACACACACACACACACACATAAAATTTTTGGAACTAGGGATTGAACTCAGGGTGCTGAGTTACATCCACTGAGTTACATCCCCAATACTTTTTTAAAAAATTGAGACCAGGGTCTCACTAAGCTGCTTAGGGCCTTGCTAATTTGTTGATGCTGTCCTCAAACTTGTGATCCTCTTGCCTCAACCTCCCAGGTCACTGGGATTAAAGGCATGCATCATCAGGCTATCATTTGATTTTTTTGATAATCACCATCCTAATGGGAATGAAATGGTATCTCATAGTAATTTTGATTTGCCTTTGACTGGTAATTAATGTTATTGAATACATTTTCAGATACATGTTAGCAACTTTTGTCTTCTGTTTAGAAATGTCTGTTCAGGTCTTTTGCTCTCTTATAATCAAATTGTTTGTGTACTATTGAGTTGTATGAGGTTGTTTTCAGTCCTGGAGATTGAAATCAGGAGTGCTTTACTACTGAGCTACACCCCCAGTCCTTTTTAAATTTTAGTTTTGACACAGGATAGACCCTGTCTAAATTGTTGAGGGTCTCAGTAAAATTCTGAGGCGCACCTTTAACCTGTGATCCGTCTGTCTCAGCCTCCCAGCCTCCCAAGTATTTGGAATTAAAGATTTATGCCACTACCCCTGGCTATTTGTGTGTGTGTGTGTGTGTGTGTGTGTGTGTGTGTGTGTGTGCTGGGGATGAAACTCTTGGCCTCAAGTATGCTAGGTAAGTGCTCTATTACTGAGCTACATCCCCAGTACCCTAGTTAGTTTTAAAATTAAATTTTGGATATTAACCACTTATCAGATACATGGTTTGCAAATATTTTCTCCTAATCTGTAAGGTGCCATTTCATCTTGTTAAGTATTTCTTATGTTATGTAGAAGATTTTTAGTTTGAGGTAGTCTTATTTATTTTTTGTATTTGTAGACTGAACTTTTGGTGTGACATCCAAAAAAATCATTATCAAGGCCAATATCCAGATTTTCTCATTTGTTTGTTTTTTTAGTGTCTGTCTTATATTTAAGTCTTTGATCCATTTTGAGTTTATTTTTTGTGTATGGTGTAAGGGTTCAATTTCAATCTTTCATATGTGGAAGTCCAGTTTTTCCAAACACAATTTATTGAAGGGACTTATCCTTTACCTACTGAGTCCTTTTGATATTTCTGTTAAAAATTAGTTGATGTTTGGATTTTTTTTTTGGGGGGTGTCATGTACTGGGGATTGAACTCAGGAGCCCTCCACCACTGAGTCACATCCCCAGCCCTATTTTATATTTTATTTAGAGACAGGGTCTCACTGAGTTGCTTAGCGCCTCACATTGTGAGGATGCCTTTGAATTCACGATTCTTCTGTCTCAACCTCTAGAGCTGCTGGGAGTGCCTTACTTTTGCTGAGGCTGGCTTTGAACTTTGTGATCCTCCTGTCTTAGCCTCCCAAGCTGCTGGGATTATGGGGATGCACCATCATGCCTGGCTGATGTTTGGATTTTTTTATGGGCTCTATTTTATCTTTCATTGGTCTATATGTCTATTTTTATGCCAGTACTATACTGTTTTAGTTACTATAGATTTGTAATATTTTAAATCAAGAAGAGTGATGCCTCTAATTTTGTTTTCTTTCTCAAATTATTTTGGCTATTCAGGGTCTTTTATGTTTCCACATGAGTTTTAGTATTGTTTTTGTTATTCAAAGAATCCATTAGGATTTGGATAGTAATTGCATTGAATCTGTATGTCGCTTTAGTAGTATGTACATTTAAACAATATTGATTCTTCCTATCCAAGAGCATGTGATATCTTTCCATTTATTTGTTATCTTCTTCAATTTTTTTCATTAATTTTTTATAGTTTTCATTATAAATGTCTTTTACTTCCTTGGTTAAATCTATTCCTAAGTGCTATTTTTTGGGTGTCTTCTTTTCTTTTGCTCTGTTGGGATATGAACTTGGTACTTACTGCATGCTAATCAAGCAGTCTACCACCAAACTCTACCCCTAGCTCCTGTAGTTTGCATTTTGACTGTCCCCCAAAGGCCCAGAAGTTAAAGGCTCAGTTCCAAGCCTGTGGCATTATTGTGAAGTGCTTAGGGGGTGGGGACTATTTGAAGGAAGTTAGGTCATCAGAGACATAACCTTGAAGGGCATATTGGGACCGCATCACCTTCCTGTCTTTTTTTGCTTCCTGGATGCCATGAGGTGAGCAGCTTTGCTTCAACATGCATTCCCCTGCCCTAATATTCTGCCTCAGTACAAATGACCAAGCAATCAAGCCAGATGACCATGAGCTAAGATAAATCTTTTCTCCTTGTGAAGTCATTTTTCTCAGGGATTTTATTGTAGTAATGGAAAGCTAACTAACATATACTGTTTTATTTTGATGTATTATAACTAGAGTCATTTTCTTTTTTTTCCTTTTTTTAATTGATTTTATTTTTTTAAATATATGACAGCGGAATGCATTATAATTCTTGTTATACATATAGAGCACAATTTTTCATATCTTTGTATATAAAGTATGTTCATGCCATGTCTTTATACATGTACTTTGTTTTTTTTCATTACAATTCTTATTACAGATATATACCACAATTTTCATATCTCTGTATGTATATAGTCATTTTCTTTATTTTTTTTTCAGTTATGTCATTATGCGTATATAAAACTTCTACTGATTTGTTTGGGTGGTACTGAGGATGGAACCCAGGGCTTCCTAATGCTAGGCAAGCACTCTACTACTGAGCTTTATCTTCAACCCAATGCTACTGATTTTGTACCCTACAACTTTGCTAAATTTGTTCTAACAGGATTTTTGTGGGATCTTTGTTTTTGTTTGTTTGTTTTTACATATAGGATCACATATATGTTTTTACATATAGTTGTGCAAAGTACTCAGGGCACAAGCATCACTTTGTGTGGGAACATGTGGACCAAATGTTGACTGATCCATGAGACATTGGCTCTTGTGGTCTTTTGTAAAAGTATAGATGGTTTTACATCTTCCTTTATGATTTGGATGATTTTTATTTCTTTTTCTTGTTTGATCTTTCAAGGACTTCCAGTACTATGTTTAATAGAAGTGGTGAGAGTAGGCACTCTTTCCTTGTTCTCTACCTTAGTGGAAAAGCTTTCAGTTTTTCCTCACTGATTATAACATTAGCCATGAATTTTTCATAAATGGCCTTTATTATGTTGAGGAGTTTTCCTTCTTTATATAAACTGTCAAGAGTTTTTTTTTCAAAAAAGTATGCTGGGCTTTCTTGAATGTTTCTTATCTATCAATTGAGATGGTCATATGGGTTCTATCTTTTATTCTGTTATTGTGATATATGACCTTGATTGATTTGCATATGTTAAAGCAGACTTACATGCCAGGGATACATCTCATTTGGTCAAGATGTGTGTATATGTTTTTGATGTGTTGTTAGATTTGGTTTCCTAATATTTTATTGAAGGTTTTTCGCATCAATTTTCGACAGAGGGATTGACCTATAGTTTATGTTCATGTGATGTGTTTTTCTGTTAGGTATCAAGCTGATGTGGTTATAAAAAGCATTTCAAATGTTTATTATAGCTCTATTCTTTGGTACTGTTTAAGAAATGTAGATATTCATTCATCTTTGAATATTTAGTGGGATTCAATATGAAGGCATCTGGTCCTGGACTTTTCTTTGTTGTGAGGTTCATTAATTCTTCAATCTCTATTATTTACCTGTTTAGCCCTTCCTGATTCAACTGTGCTTGGTTATATTTTTATACTATTTCTTCCAGGTTATCCAATTTGTTGGCAAATAATTGTTCATAAAAGTCCCTTAGAATCCTTATTTATTTCTGAGATTTCTGTTGTGTTACTTCTTCACTTTGTTTTTTTTTCTAAATTTCATTTATTTTGTTCTTTTTCTTTTTTCTTAAAGTGTCAATTTCATTTTTTTCAGAAAACTGAATCTTAGTTTTATTTAGTCTTTCTATGGTTTTTGTGATCTCAATTTGACTTATTTCCACTCTGATCTTTATTTATTTCTTCCTTCTGCTAATTTTGGGTTTAGGTTGTTCTTCATTTTCTAATTCATTGAGGCATAATGTTAGATTATTTAGCCTTTTTCTTTTTCAATATAGGCCTTTATTCCTATAAACATCCCTCCAAGAACTACTTTTGTTGCATCTCTTAAGTTTTGATATTTTGTATTTCCATTGTGGTTTGTCTCAGGATATTTTTAAATTTCCTTTTTTATTTCTTATTTGATTTCGTCTTTTGGTGGTTCAGGAGCATATTTAGTTTCCACTTGTTCAGGAATTTTCCAGGATTCCTTCTGTTATTTATGGCTAATTTCATCCCATTGTGGTCTGAAATAATAGCAGATATGTTTTTCAGTCATATTAAATGGATTCAGACTTGTTTTGTGGCCTAATTTATGGTCTGGCCTGGAGAATGTTTCATGTATGGTAGAAAAAAATTGTGTATTCTGCTGCTGTTGATGGAAAATTCTGTTAATATGTTGGTTAAGTCTGTTTGGTCAGTGCTTCAATTAAAGTTAAGGATTTGCTTAATTTTCTATCTAGTTGATCTATCTTTTTATTGACAGTGGGGTATTGATGTCCCTGATTATTATTGTATTGCTGTCTGTTTCTCCCTTCATGTCCATTGATATTTTCTTTAATGTATTTAGACGTTCCAATATTGGGTGCATATACGTTTAAAATAATTTTCTCTAGATTGTTTGACATTTTTATCATTAACTAATAGCTTTCTTCATCTCTTGTAACAGTTTTGGCTTGAAGTCTATTTCATCAGATCTAATTATAGCTACCACTGCTCTCTTTTGCTTACCACTTGTATGGAATATATTTATCATCCCTTCACAAATATATACAAAGATAGCTATGTGTATCTTTACAGTTTAAGTTGTTCTTCTGTAGGCAGTACGATCTTATTTTTGTGTGTATAATGCTGGGGATTGAATACAAGTCCTTGTGCATGCGAGGCAAGAACTCTACCAACTGAGCTATATATCCCTACCCCAGATTCTTATTTTTTTATATCCATTCAACTACTCTGTCTTTTAAAAAAATTGTCATAATTAGTTATACATAGCAGTAGAATGCATTTATGTACTTTGATATATCATACACAGATGGGATATAATTTGTCATTTTTCTGAGTGTACATATTGTAGAATCATATCGGACATGCAGTCACATATATACATAAAGTGATAATGTCTGTTTCTTTCTACTATCCTTCCTATCTCTATATCCCTCCTCTCCCTTCACTTCCCTCTACCTAATCTAAGGTAACCCCATTCTTCTCTAGTGTCCCTGCCCTTATTGTGAATTAGCATCTGCATATTAGAGAAAATATTTGGCCTTTAGTTTTTTGATATTGGCTTATTTCACCTAGCATGATTTTTTCCAACTCCATCCATTTACTGGAAAATGCCATAATTTCACTATTCTCTAAAGCTGAGTAATATTTCATTGAATATATATACCACATTTTCTTTATCCATTCATCTATCAAGGGACACCTAGGTTAGTTTAATAGTTTAACTATTGTGAATTGAACTGCTATAAACATTGATGTGCCAGCATTACTGAGGTATGCTGATTTTAAGTCCTTTGGGTATAAACCAAGGTCACTTTGTCTTTTTTCTAATTTTTAATTTTTTTTTAGTTGTTGGTGGACACAATGCCTTTATTTTATTTTTTTTATTTTTATTTTTTTATTTTTATTTTTTTCATCTTTCATACATTTGATTCAAGTGAGTTATGCATTTCCATTTTTACCCCAAATACAAATTGCAGAATCACATCAGTTACACATTCACAGTGTTTACATAATGCCATATTAGTGACTGTTGTATTCTGCTGTCTTTTCTATCCCCTACTATCCCCCCTCCCCTCCCCTCCCATCTTCCCTCTCTACCTCATCTGTTGTTGTTCCGTTCTCTCCCTTCCCCCCTTTCCCCTCACAACCTCATATATGTGATTTCGTATAACGATGAGGGTTTCCTTCCATTTCCATGCAATTTCCCTTCTCTCTCCCTTTCCCTCCCATCACTCGTCTCAGTTTAATGTTAATCTTTTCCTCATGCTCTTTCCCCCTGTTCAGTTCTTAGTTGCTCTCCTTAAATCAAAGAAGACATTTGGCATTTGTTTTTTAAAGATTGGCTAGCTTCACTTAGCATAATCTGCTCTAATGCCATCCATTTCCCTGCAAATTCCATGATTTTGTCATTTTTTAGTGCTGCATAATACTCCATTGTGTATAGATGTCACTTTTTTTTATCCATTCATCTATTGAAGGGCATCTAGGTTGGTTTCACAGTCTAGCTATTGTGAATTGTGCTGCTATGATCATTGATGTGGCAGTATCCCTATAATATGCTCTTTTAAGGTCCTCAGGGAATAGTCCGAGGAGGGAGATAGCTGGGTCAAATGGTGGTTCCATTCCCAGCTTTCCCAGGAATCTCCATACTGCTTTCCATATTGGCCGCACCAATTTGCAGTCCCACCAGCAATGTACAAGTGTACCCTTTTCCCCACATCCTCGCCAGCACTTATTGTTGTTTGACTTCCTAATGGCTGCCAATCTTACTGGAGTGAGATAGTATCTTAGGGTGGTTTTGATTTGCATTTCTCTGACTGCTAGAGATGGTGAGCATTTTTTCATGTACTTATTGATTGATTGTATGTCCTCTTCTGAGAAGTGTCTGTTCAGGTCCTTGGCCCATTTGTTGATTGGGTTATTTGTTATCCTATTGTTTACTTTTTTGAGTTCTTTTTATATTCTGGAAATTAGGGCTCTATCTGGAGTGTGAGGAGTAAAGATTTGTTCCCATGATGTAGGCTCCCTATTTACTTCTCTTATTGTTTCTCTTGCTGAGAAAAAACTTTTTAGTTTAAGTAAGTCCCATTTGTTTATTATTGTTATTAACTCTTGGGCTATGGGCGTCCTATTAAGGAATTTGGAGCCCGACCCCACAATATGTAGATTGGAGCCAACTTTTTCTTCTATCAGGTGCAGGGTCTCTGATTTGATATCAAGCTCCTTGATCCATTTTGAGTTAACTTTTGTGCATGGCGAGAGAAAGGGATTCAGTTTCATTTTGTTGCATATGGATTTCCAATTTTCCCAGCACCATTTGTTGAAGATGCTATCCTTCCTCCATTGCATGTTTTTAGCCCCTTTATCAAATATAAGAAAGTTGTAATTTTGTGGATTGGTTTCTGTGTCCTCTATTCTGTACCATTGATCCACCTGCCTGTTTTGGTACCAGTACCACGCTGTTTTTGTTACTATTGCTCTGTAGTACAGTTTGAACTCTGGTATTGCTATACCTCCAGATTCACCCTTCCTGCTTAGAATTGTTTTTGCTATTCTGGGTCTTTTGTTATTCCATATGAATTTCATGATTGCTTAACTATTTCTACAAGAAATGCCGTTGGGATTTTGATTGGCATCGCATTAAACCTGTAGAGAACTTTGGGTAATATCGCCATTTTGATAATGTTAGTTCTGCCTATCCATGAACAGGGTACATTTTTCCATCTTCTAAGATCTTCTTCTATCTCTCTCTTTAGGGTTCTGAATTTATTTATTTTTATGTGGTGCTGAAGGTTGAACTCATGCCTCACCAGCACTAGGTGAGCAATCTACCAGTGAGCCACAATCCCAGCCCCCACTCTCTTTCAATTAGAAAATTTAACTCATTTACATTGAAAGTCATTAAAGATACTTACTACTATTATTTTATTTGTTTTCTGGTTGTTTTGGAGCTCTATGCTCCTTTGTTGTTGTCACCCTTTGTGATTTGGTAATTTTCTGTAGTGTTAAGTTTTGATTCATTTCTCTTTATTGTTTGTATATCTGCTACTGGTTTTTGTTTTGTGGATACCATGAGGTTTATATAATACATCTTACATACTTACAATCAAATATTATAAGTAGATAACTTTTATTACATAAAATCTCTAAACCCCTTAATTTGTTTATGATTTCATAATCTACATATTTTATGTTATAAATTCCTTAACAACATGTGTATCTATAACACACTGGCAGTGTGTTATCATAGAGTGTATGATTTACACATTGCCATTGTATTATAGGAGTATTTGAGATTTGGATTTGACTGTGTGGTTACCTCTACTAGTGAGTTTTATATTTTCATATGCATTCATGATAGTAATTGTTGTCCTTTTGTTCTGCTTGATATCCTCTCTTAAAGCATTTCTTATAGGGCAGGTCTAGTGGTGATGACTTCCTTCAGCTTTTCCTTGTCTGGAAAAGATTTTATTTCTCCATTTCTGAAGGACAGCATGCTAGGTATAGTATTCTTGGCTAATTTTTTTTTTCTGTTCAGTACTTTGACTATGTCATCCTGTTCTCTCCCAGTCTCCAAGGTTTCTTCTGGGAAATAACACTGATAGTCAAGTGGGGATTCCCTTATATATGATTTAATGCTTTTCTCTTTGGGATTTTAATATTTGCTCTTTTGCTTTTGATAATTTGGTAATAATATGCCTCAAAGAAAAATTCTTTGAATTGTATCTATTCGGGGACTTTTGAGATTCATGTATATGATCTCCTAAGACTTGGGAAGTTTTTAACAATTATTTCATTAAATGAGCTTTCTGTCCCTTTCTTTCTCTCTCTCCCTTCTTTCTAAAACTCCCAGAATACAAATATTTATTCACCTAATGGTGTCCTCTAAGTTCTGTAGGCTCTCTTTGCTCTTTTTCATTCTTTTTTTCCCTATGAGTCACTTAAAAGGACTATTTTCATGTTCAAAGATTCTTTCTTTTTCTTGATCTAGTTGGCTGATTAAGGCCTTTTTTGTATTTTTATTTCACTGATTGAATTCTTTGCTTTAAGATTTTTGTTTGGTTCTTTTTTACGATGTCTTTTTCTTTGCCAAATTTCTTATTTAGATCATGAATTGTTTTCCTGGTTTCATTGACTTCTCTATTTGTATTTTCTTGTCTCTCACTGGGTTTCCTTCAGATCATTATTTTTAACTCCTTTTTAGACAGTGCTTCAATTTATCTTTCTTTGAAGTCAGTTACTGGAGAATCATTGTGTGGTGTCATGTTTCTTTGTTTGTTCACGGTTCTTATGTCTCCATGTTGATGTGTGTACATCTCATGGCAGTCACCTTTTACAAATTTTACAGAGTGGCTTTCTTGGAACACTTTTATCAGCAGGTGGACCTGAGGCTGCTGGTTTGGTAGGGTCTATTGGCTCTGGCTCCTTTTATTGTTCTCTGATAGAAGGAGGCTGATTCATAGCGGGGTTGGGAGGGGGGAGCATGGGAAGATTAGACAAATTCTAGATAGGGCAAAGGGGAGGAAAGGGGCAGGGCATGAAAAAAAAGATGGTGGAATGAGATGGACATCACTACTCTAAGTATATTATGAAGATGACACGAATGGTGTGAATATACTTTGTATACAAGTAGAGATATGAAAAGTTGTGCTTTATAAGTGTAATATGAATTGTAATGCATTCCGCTGTCATATATATCAAATTATAATAAAAATTTAAAAAAATGAATCAATAAATGGGGTGATATCAAACCAAAACACTTCTTCACAGCAAAGGACACAATCAAGAATGTGAACAGAGAGCTTACAGAATGGGAGAAAATCTTTACCACTAGCAACTCAGATAGAGCATTAATCTCCAGGATATTCAAAGAACTAAAAAGAAAAACTGCAAAGAGGCAGCCATATGGCAACCACTAGCAAATTTAGCCCAATCAATACATGGGCTAAGGAACTGAATAGACACTTCATAGAAGAAGAAATATGAATGGTCAAAAATATATGAAAAAATGTTCAACATCTTTAGTAATTAGAGAAGTACAGATCAAAACTACACTGAGATTCCATCTCATTACAGTCAGAATAGCAATTATCAAGAATACAAGTAATAATAAATGTTGGCAAGGATGTGGGGAAAGTGGTATACTCCTACATTGCTGGTAGGTCAGCAAATTGGTGCAACCACTCTGGAAGCAGTCTGGTGATTCCTCAGAAAACTTGGAATGGAATTACCATTTGACCCTGTTATTCCACTCCTTGGTTTATATACAAAGGACTTAAAATCAGCATATTACAGTGATGCAACCACTTCATAATTATATATTTGGATTCAAAGATGATAGAGGTCTGTGACAGAGGACAAAATATAAATAAATAAATAAATAAATAAATAAATAAATAAATAAATAATGAAAGTCTCAATGGAAAATTGAATGATTGCTTCAGTTTGCTTTCAAAATTTTTCTCAGCTTCCCTTCTCTGCAGATAGGTGGATTTGTCTGAAATTTGATGTTAGCTCCAGTCCAGTGGGTGCCAGACCAGTTGGGTGAGCAAGCTTATAGCAAGATGCCCTCACACCTTCCAGTCTTCCCACCAGTTGTAGCTGGCCCCTTATGGCCTGCATACTTCAGGGTTCAATGAGCTGGAGAGAGCCCAGTTTTCTCCAGTTTCTCCAACTTGTGCTCCCCTCAGGGAGCTTCTCCTAGTTTACAGCTTTCCACAGGCTTGCCAGACCCAGAATGGCCCATGCAAACTCAGCTGCAATCTGATAGACCTGGGCTTCAGCTTCCCCAGGCTTTGCCTTGCTGCAGTCCAAGATCTCAATGCTGTTTCAACTTGCAGAGGGACCACTAGGGATGCACTCACACAAAGAAGGGACCCTGCAAAGAGGCAGCCAGATGGAAACCACTGGCAATCCCAGCAGGAAGACCTCAGGTACAACAAGATCTGCAAGTACCCCAACAATATAACTCCAGGCCCTGGCTGGTGTCCCCAGATTGAGGTGGCTGCACCCTGAGATGGCAGAGGCAAACCTGCAGACCCTGGCTGGTGTCCCAAGATGGTGGTGGCTGCATGTAACCAAACCTGTGGGTACTGTGACAGTGGACTTCCAGGCAGCATCTGGGCAGTGGAAATCAGGCAATCTGCTGACAATCTGCAGGTGGTCTGCAGGCTAATGTCTGGCAATTGGTGGGTGGATGTTGGGCAGTGAGCAATAGATGGGCAAGAGGTGGGCAAATGGGCAAATGATGGATGATAGGTGACAGTCAATGAGTGATCTGTGCTTAAAAGGCAGGCAATATTCTGACAGACCATGGAGGAATGGGGTATAAATAGCAGGGGATCTGTGGGCAGCAATAGCTGCCTCACAGAGAAATAGTATTTTGTCTGCTTGAATCCCAAGTCACAGAGCAACAAAGGAATGCAGCCTACCTCTAGTTTACTATCTTGTATGTCTTCCTCACTTCAGTGTATATAGCAGGTCAATTCACAATAGCCAAGCTATGTAACCAACCTATATGCCCTTCAACAGATGAATGGATAAAGAAAATGTGGCATATATAAAAAATTAAATACTACTCAGTCTTAAAGAAGAATGAAATTATGGCACTTGCCGGTAAATGGATGGAACTGGAGACTATCATGCTAAGTGAAATAAGCCAGTCCCCTAAAACCAAAGGCAGAATCTTCTCTCTGATATGTGGATGCTAATTCACAACAAGTTTGGGGGAGATAAGAAGTTCATTGGAGTAGACAAAGGGCAATGAAGGGAAGATAGTAGGAATGAAATAGGAAAGACAGTAGAATGAATCAGACATATCTTTCCTATCCTCATATATAAATACACCATCAATGTTACTCTACATCATGTACAACCACAATAATGGGATCCTAATTGGACCAAGTTATACTTATTCAATATATATATAGTATTTCAAAATATACAATACTGTCATGTAAAAAAATAATAATTAAAATATTTTAAAAAACCCATCTAATATCCTTGTTGTGCTACTTGGCCTGAAAACTGGCTACTATTCCATTTAAGCATAGAGAAAGTGTTTAGTAGGTGATTGGAATTTGATTCCATAGTACAAAACAGCTTTATCATCAATAACATCAACATAATATAGCAGGGAATTTTGTGGTTTCACAGCAGTGATGCATTATGACCCCAAGCTGAATAAGGAGGGAACTGAAGAAAAATCTGATAAATAGGGAGAAAGTACAGGAAGAGGGATCAATGAACTGGTGTCTTGGTAACCTGAAGGAATGGTGATAGAGTAGTAGAACCAGCAATCTGGAAAGTTGTAATCAGAGATTATGATATTTGAATTAGTGATTTTGGAGATAGAGTGGTAAAGAGTAATGTAAACTTCCAAGGTATGGGAAGTGGATGGCCGATATAGAATGGGAAGAGGAATGTCACTGGAGATGAGGTTAAAGAACTGAGACGTCAGCATATTAGATATGCTATACCACACTTTTATTAATTTATCATCCTTTTAAATGGCAATAAAAATCACCCCACACCCAGGCAGTTTTTACCCTATTCAAAAATATCATTTAGAAGCCAAGTTACTGGGGCGAGGTAAATACATTCTATAGTCTGAGGCTTTCATGAAAACTAATATTGTTCAGTAACTATTTCCTCCAGGATCAGTAGGTTTACTATGAAATTTATTGTCTGAATCAAGCTTTTTCTTAGATGGAGGAAGGGATCTTTATATTAGTGTTCACAAGAGACACGTTTAAATGTCAGCTCTAGGACAGCTATTCTAGGCTATTCAAAGTCCATTCTCCAAGGAATTTGAAGAGCTCTTGGAATGAATATGTTAAATTAGCTGTTGCAGTAAGAAAGATGTGTGGATTTTCAATCTCTGCCTCTCTGGTATTCCTTTTGTCTTCAGACACCCTCAGGTTTCTTCTTCTAAAAAAAAGTGTTTCTTCCCTCTGGGGGTATAGCTAAGTGGTAGATGCTTGCCTAGCATGCATAAGTTCCTGGATTCCAGCACCAAAATTACCTTAAACTCAGCAGTTCCTTCAAACTGCCTTCTCAACTGTCCTTTTCCTTTTATTGTTCTAAATATTTAATATTCTCTATTTACTGGGAACAGCTAATTTTTACTCAAAAATATTTCAGAAAAATAAACCATAATTCTACCATCATAATCCACAACTTTTGCCATTTTGGGGTACACTGTTTCTGCTTATATTAATATATAATTTGTTCATAGTTTGAATCACAAACTATAGTAGTATGAGGGTAGAAGACCTGTCTGTTTTATTTATCTCTGTATATCTAGTATGTGTATGTCATATTAGGGGTTTCATATTTCATTTTGTATGGATGAATGAATGGTATATACTATAAATATTTTTGTTTTTTCTATTTAACATATAAAGCAATCCCTGTTTTCTTTATATCTTTATAATATTCAAAAATAATTTATTGTTTTAATGTATCATAAATTACCAAACTTTTTTCTTGTGGTTAGACTTTTCAAATAGTTTACAGGTATTTTTTGCCTATATATATTATTGTCTGACAACCAGACAATATATGCCCTCTTGCATTCATGCTCTGTTTACTGTAATTCTTTTGGTGAGCCATTTTTAGAGATATACTCCAAGGTGTGGGATTACCAAGCAAAAGGATATGAGCATTTTCATTCTGGTAAGCTTATTGAAAGAAGTGTATACCTTCTGCCTTCATGTTGTGACACCTTCCTAAGTGCCTTGGAATTTGGCCTCTGCCTCTTTCACTTCAGCTAATAGCACTGCAAAAAAAGAAAAAAAAAAAAAACTCACAAAGGTCACCAGTGACTTCCCATTTGCCAAATCGACTTTGTTCTGGGTTTCAAGAACCTTCTTGACTTCTCCTGCAACATTTACTATTACTTTATCACCATCACCTTGAAATTCTTCTGCCCTGGCTTAATGATATGGCATTATTTAGTTTCCTTTCTACCTTCCTAACTGATACTCTTCCTTGAAGCCCCCAAAGTAGCATTTTTCTAGGTTCTGACCTATCCCCTTCAACACTATTATCTTTTTTCTTAATAACCCCAACCATTATCTCTAGTCCTAACTTATTTCTTAAGCTCCTGACTTCTATTATTTGATCTCATACCATGTAGTTGTAATGTCTAAAAAAATGATTTCCACCCTCCAAATCAATGCCCCCTAACTATTCTCTTTCTGATAATACTACTACCATTCCTAGAGTCTAGACACCATAGAGACATTTTAATCCTTTCTCTTTTTCCCATCTATTCTGTTACCCTGTTACATAAATTCTCATTTTCTCTGTACCTCAGTTTTTCACATTACTTTTCCTAAATTGATTGAATCATCCACTTAACAAATACTTATGGAGAACTTCCATGTGCTAGGCACTATGTATGGCTTCAAAGGTATAGCTATTATCACAACAGACAAAGAGCATGGCCATCAAAGAACTGATATTCTAGTGGAGAAATATACAAAAAGCAGATAAGTAAAATAATAGACTGTCAGATGATAAAGTTACATGGAGAAAAAATAGGGAAAGGTAGGTCAGGGTGTGTATGTGGGCATAGTTATAAGTGAAATAGTACGAGAAAGCTGAGAAGCTAACATTTGAGCAAAGCTTTGGTGGTAGTTAGAATCTCTCCAGGCAGACATGGGAAAGAAAGAACATTCCAGGCAGAAGGTCTAGCAACTATAAAGACTTTGGGATGGAGGAGACTGTTCCAGAAATAATAAAGTGGCCAGTGTCACTGAAGCAGGATGAGTAAAAGGAAGAGTATTAGGAGGTGAGGTCAGAGAGGTAAGGGGAGAGGACTAGATCATGTAGGGTTTTGTAGGTCATTGTAAGAACTTTGTGCTATGAGTGAAACAGGAAGCCAAGAAAGGGTTTTGGACAAAGGAACGTCTTAATTTGACTTATTAGCAGGAAAACTCTGGTTGCTAGATTGTAGCAGGGGAAGGGTAGAAAAAGGAAGTGAGTGTGGAGGCTGTGTAGTAAGCCAGGTGAGAATTGATGGCTTGGTCTAACCTAGCAATGGTAAAAGATTGTTGGATTCTGGATTTGCCATTGATTGGACTTTAAGAGGAATGTAGGAGGAAACAGGAGTCAAGAATGACTTAAAGGTTTTGGCCTAGCTAGGCACGGTGGTGCACACCTGAAATCCCAGCAACTCTGGAAGTTGAGTCAGGAGGATGGAGAATTCAAAGCCAGCCTCAGCAAAAGCAAGGCACTAAGCAACTCAGTGAGACCCTGTCTCTAAATAAAATACAATATAGGGCTGGGGATGTGGCTCAGTGGTCGAGTGCCCTTGAGTTCAATACCCAATGCCCCCTAATCAATCAAAGTATTTGGCCTAAACTGGAGGACTGGAGGAATAAGCTTTTCATTTACTCTGTGTGTGTGTGTGTGTGTGTGTGTGTGTGTGTGTGTGTTTAATCTCTCATTTCATGGAACTCCCATAATATATGTTCTGTGCCTTAATTAATTTTTACCTGGGTTGTGTCAATAGTCTTGATAAATATTCAGTGGTAGAATTCATACTCTCCTCCCAGCCTTTCTCTTCCCTCCACTTCATCTTTCATAAAGTGAGACAGACATATGTTCTGTCACGTATCTTCAGTGGTTTCTAATTTTACTTAATTCAGTAGGCAGACTCTCTGTCTTACATTCATGGCCCTCATAATATGACCCTCCTCTGTTTAATTACCTGTTTCCTTTGTTGTCCCTTTATAGGTTCGAGATAAAGCAGTTTGCTACTTTTTGAATTTAGTGTTTATCAACATCTAAATTATTATAGATCATGCTTGTTTGATATAGCACAATTGTTAAGAACATAGAGTCTGTAGATGGACACCCTCTATTCCATTTGAATCATGACTCTCTGTCTCATTATACATTTGGACAGTTCACTGAATATCTGTCTTAGTTATCTATCTGTAAAATACGGATAACCTAAATCTACTTCATAGAGTTGTTTTGAGGATTAAATGAATTTATATGTAAAGCATTTATGCAGTGTCAAACATATGTGTTAGTTGCTCAAATTTGATAGCTGCTGTTATTTGTCACTTTTTAATTACCTTTCTCTAGATCTACTATCATATCAGGTCCATGACAGCAGAGAATTTTTTTGTGTATTGAGGATTGAACCAAGGAGTGCTTAACCAATAAGTTATACTCCCAGAACTTTTAGTTGTTTTTTTTTTAATTTGTAAACAGGGTCTTGCTAAGTTACTTAGGGCCTTCCAAAGTTGCTGGCCTCAAACTTGTGTTCCTCCTACCTTATTTACCAAGTACCTGGAATTGTAGGCAGGCATCACTGCTACCAGCTGAGGGCAAGGATTTTTTAATCCTTTTTGTTTACTGCCTTATTCCCAGTGACTACAGCAGTACCTCACATGTAATAAATGCTCAGTAAATATTTGTGGGATAAATTCTTGCTGTTTCCTCAACCTGAGATGTCTACTATTGTTGCCTTTCCCCCCTATTTTTTTATCTTTTTTTTTAGTTGTAGATGGATACAATATCTTTAATTTTATTTTTTTATTTCTATGTGGTGCTGAGGATTTAGCCCAGTGCCTCATGCATGTGAGGCAAGCGCTCTACCATGGAGCTACAACCCTAGCACCCCCCACCACCATTTTCTTAACAATCTGTCCAACTAAGAAGTCTCATCATGAATGACATGTATTCCATGGAACAGTCTGTGACTTTCTGATCCTTCTCCCCAATCTAAGCTCTCATTTCTTTGAACTCCCATAATATCTTGTTTATACTTTTCTTACATTTCTTTGCCTTTCATCTTAGTCATTTATATCTAATCTTGCTTACTAGATATTAAAGTCTTAAAGCATGAACTGTGTCTCACTCATTTTTATATTCCCTATGGTGCTAGTACAATGCCTTGAACATGGTAGATGCTCAATAAGCATTCACTGATTGAATTGAATTGAATTTGTTCTCCTATTTATGTACTTAGTTTTATATGAATTTTCAGATTTCTGAGTCATGCTCCCAAAATATTAAATCTCTATGCAGTTTATTTCTTAGGTATCCTAAATGTTCAAGCTTAGAAAGACTATACTTTTTATCTATAATTGCAGAAGAGGTAAATTTGTCTTACCCAAGCCAAGTTTCAAATATGGTAGCATATACCTGCAATTGGTGGTCCAGTAACCTTTCACCTAAGAATCTGGATAAAGGGAAAAAAAAACTTCATGTTAATAAGGTATATGTTCTAAAATCTATGCACTAAACTAATGCACTTTATAGGATAAGATCCTCAAATCCTCTCACAATTTATTTACTCATCCTTACACTTAAATCATGGTTATTGGATTTCCTAGCCAACAGCGATGGGGAGGCAATTTAGAAATGTTAAAAAAAAAAAGGCTCATAGAAGATGGCAGGAGTGGGCGACAGCTTACTCAAAGGAAGGAGGCAACCCCCCCCCCCCAAAAAAAAAAAAAACAGGTCAAGGACATATAGCAGTGTGGGACTAATAGCCTTGTATTGCTTAAATAGACCTTGAGGGCATCAATGTGTTATAACAGCACAGTAATTGATGTTCATAATAATGACCCAAATTCATCAAAAAACTCTTAAATTGTGATCACCCCCCATAGTCTGCTGATTAAGATAAGCAGTGAATATTAAGTGTTCATATTTCCATCCAGGAGATTAAATTGAAAATGTTTTTTACATGAAGTGGTAAACCTTTAACTAGTTGGACAACTTGAATAACCCATTCCTGAGTTACAATCAAGCTTTTCCTGCATTCAATATGTACTTTTCTGTTTCAGTTCCTCTAACTAGAATTGAAATGCATTGGTGAAGCAGCATGAGGCAGTAAATCCATAAAAATGAATTGTTCATTCACACTACATTTATAACATAGGAAATACGATTATAGAACAGATGTTGACTGATTGAAATACTGTATGCTCAATCATGTTAGTGTTTATTTGATAAAGAATGCCATTTGTTTAGCTTTGCTCATTTATTCAGTGACTGTGGCCTGGAATTTTATTACATGCTGTATAGCTGTCTATCTCTGCCCAGCAGAATGCCTGAAGGAGATTGGATGTGAAGTTGGAGTTTTTTTAGCTTTGGGAGTGAAGATGGGAAGACAATTTTTGAAGATTTTGACTTTAAACATCGTTGTTTTATTGTGTTTCATTTATGTATGGGCACCAGAACACAGAAGTGACAAATAGTCTGGCAATATTCATTACTTGTTTAACTTTATTCTGAAAACTTGTATCTTCCAAAAAATCTTTTCAGTGACTACCCAGGGAGAGAGAGAACCAAGAAAATTTTCTAAAATGGAACCATTTACAACTGATGTGTTTCTGAATAACAGAGAAAACTGAAATTTAATTTTAAATGTACTGATACTAGACAGCTTCTATATTCAAAATAAATTATTCAACTAAATTTTTGTCCTCCCTTGGAGCTTATTAGCAAATATCTTTTGTGTGGTAGCAATATTACAGCAAATCATTTCGTGGGAATATTTATTCAGATGTTGTATTTTATTTTATTAGCTGATATTATCTGGGCTTTTATGGCATGAAAACTAGTAGAATAAGTATTTGAATGAATAGATTTAGGAACTAGATAATTTGGAAAAAATCATTTCAAAACTTTGATTAACCTTGGCATCTAGAACTAGCATCTCAGGTGATCTGGTAACATGTTGTGCAATTTGTGTTACAGTGAAATAGATAATAAAAATTAAGAACTTAGGCAAAATATCTTAGAATCACCTTTATTTTAAAAATAAAATAAATAGGCTTATAACACTGCCACTTAAATATTTTGGTGTAGAGTTTACCCTTTTGGTAAAGGCAGAAGAGGGTTTTAAATAGTTGCCAGTGCAGACCCACAGTGGCTAAACCCCATAAGGTATGTAGACAAACTGAAGACAGTTGAGGGGAATGTGGTATCTTATGTAAATGTAGTACATTATTCAGCATTATAAATTCTTTATAATCTGCATAAAATTTTACTAATTGATTTTAAATTAACAATAATAAACCCAATACATGTTAGCAGCATTTTAATGAACAATAACTTTAAAATCTATTTATCAGGAACATTCTTGGCATTCCCTCTAAAAAGCGGAACAAGACAGGGATGCCCTCTTTCACCACTTCTGTTTATCATAGTTCTTGAAACACTGGCCAGAGCAATTAGACAGATGAAATAAATTAAAGGGATACACATAGGAAAAGAAGAACTCAAATTGGCACTATTTGCTAATGATATGATTCTATACCTAGAATACCTAAAATTTCCACCAGAAAACTTCTAGAATTAGTAAATAAATTCAGGAAAGTAACAGGATAGAAAATCAATACCCATAAATCAAAGGCATTTCTGTACATCAGCGACAAATCCCTGAAAGGGAAATGAGGAAAACTACCTCATTTACAATAGCCTCAAAAAAAATACTTGGGAATCAACAAAAAAGGTGAAAGATCTATATGATGAAAATTACAGAACCCTAATGAAAGAAATCAAAGAAGACCTTAGAAGATGAAAAGATCCACCTTGCTCTTGGATAGGCAGAATTAATATTATCAAATGACCATACTACCAAAAGCACTATATAAATTTAATGCAATTCTGATCAAAATCCCAATGGCATTCCTCATAGAAATAGAAAAAGCAGTCATGAAATTCATCTGGAAAAATAAGAGACCCAGAATCGCTAAAGCAATCCTTAGCAGGAAGAGTGAAGCAGGTGGCATCACTATACCAGACCTTAAACTATACTACAGAGCAATAGCAACAAAAACAGCATGGTATTGGCACCAAAATAGACTGGTAGACCAATGATACAGAACAGAGGACACAAAGACTAACCCACAAAATTACAATTATCTTATATTAGACAAAGACACCAAAAACATACATTGGAGAAAAGATAGCTTCTTCAACAAATGGTGCTGGGAAAACTGAAAACCCATATGTAACAAAATGAAATTAAAACCCTATCTCTCACCATGCACAGAACTCAACTCAAAATGGATCAAGGACCTAGGAATAAAAGTAGAGACTCTGCATCTAATCTCCATCATGTTGTATTAGGCCCCAACTTTCTTAATAAGACTCCTTTGGCACAAGAATTAAAATCAAGAATCAATAAATGGGATGGATTAAAACTAAAAAGTTTCTTCTCAGCAAAATGAGGTGAGGTGAATAGAGACCCTACATCTTGGGAGCAAATCTTTGTCCCTCACACATCAGATAGAGCACTAATCTCTAGGGTATATAAAGAACTCAAAAAGCTAAACATAAAAAAAAACCAACCAAACAAATAACCCAATCAATACGTGGGTCAAGGACCTGAACAGACACTTCTCAGAAGAGGATATACAATCAATCAACAAATATATGAAAAAATGTTCATCATCGCTAGCAATTAGAGAAATGCAAATCAAAACTACTCTAAGATTTCATCTCACTCCAGTCAGAATGGCAGCTGTTATGAAGACAAACAACAATAAGTGTTGGCAAGGATGTGGGGGAAAAGGTACAGTCATATACTGCTGGTGGCACTGTACATTGGTGCAGCCAATATGGAAAGCAGATATGGAGATTTCTTGGAAAACTGGGAATGGAACCAGCATTTGACCCAGCTATCCCACTCTCTGGCCTATACTCAAAAGACTTAAAAACAGCATACTACAGGGACACAGCCACATCAGTGTTTATAGAAGCACAATTCATAATAGCTAAACTGTGGAACCAACCTAGATGCCCTTCAATAGATGAATGGAAAAAAAATGTGGCATATATACACAATGGAATATTACTCAGCAATAAAAGAGAATAAAATCATGCCATTTGCTGGTAAATGGATGGAGTTAAGAGAATATAAGGCTAAGTGAAGTTAGCCAATCCCCAAAAAACCAATGCCAAATGTTTTCTCTGATATAAGGAGGCTGATTTATAGTGGGGTAGGGAGGGGGAGCATGGAAGGAATAGATGAACTCTAGATAGGGCAGAGGGGTGGGAGGGGAAGGAAAGGGGCAGGGGATTAGCAAGGATGGTGGAATGTGATGAACATTATTATCCAAAGTACATGTATGAAGACACGAATTGGTGTGAATATACTTTGTATACCACCAGAGATATGAAAAAATGTGCTCTATATGTGTAATAAGAATTGTAATGCATTCTGCTGTCATATATAAATAAAAATTAATAAAAAGATAAAAAGAACATTCTTATGTGAAGTGGCATTTATTTTTCTGCAAGTACACAATCATCACCATTATCTTAGAGCACCAAAAAGAAATTCCATGTTCATAGAGTCTCTCCCCTTTTCTCCTTAACCCTCCCCCTGTCCAACCCCTATGAACCATATAGAGACTTCCTGTCTCTGTATATTTGACTATACTGGACATCTCATTTACATAGTATTATTTAATATATGAACTTTTATGATTGACTTTTGTACCTAGAACAGTATTTATAAGGTTCATCCATATTGTAACATGAATAAATATTTTTATGGTTGAATGATTTTCTGTTACATGGATATACCACATTTTACTCATCCATCCATCCATCCTCCATCAGTAAATGAACATTTGGGTTGTATCTACTTTTGAGCTCTTTTGAATAATGCTTCTGTGAACATGTGTGTACATGTTCTTATGCGGATGTGTGTTTTAATTTCATTTCTTGAGGACAATTGCTAAGTCATATGGCAACTTTGTGTTTTAATTTTTGAGTAGTTGACAGATTATTTTCCAAAATTCCTGTACCATATCACATCCCCCAAGCAATGTATAATGTTCCAGTTACACTACATCTTTTTTTTTTTTTTATCAAATCGATCATAGTGAATCCAAAGTGCTATTTCAATTGTGGGCTTGATTTTCATTTCCCTAAATACTAATGGTGTTGAACATCTTTTCGTGTATTCATTGGTTATTCAGATATCTTCCTTCAGGAAATTTGTAATTTGAGTTATTTATCTTTATATTATTGAGATGTAAAATATGTGTGTGTGTATTTATATATGCACAGATAAGAGTTTCATAGTTTTAGCTTTTACACTTAGGTTAGATCTTTGATCCACTTTTTATTTAGTTTTTCTCTGTAATATGAGGAAAGCATCAGATTCATTCTTTGGTATGTGGATATCCAGGTTCTCCATCACCATTTTTTTAAAGATTAATCCCCCCATTGAATTGTCTTGGTACTTTTTAAAAAATTCAATTTTGATTGTAAATATAAGAGCTTTTTTCTAGACTCTCAGTTCTAATCTATATCTATATATCTATATCTAAAATCTCTATATTATTGTTGATTTCTTTGTGTATAGTTAATGACAATATCATATTGTCTTGATTACTTGGGGCTTTATATTCAGTTTTGAAATAAGGAAGTGTGTATCCTTTTTGTTACTCTTACCAAGATTGCTTTGGCTCTTCTATCCCTTGAATTTCCATATGAATTTTAAGATTAGTTTGTTGGGTTCTAGAAAGAATCCTGGATGATTTTTTTGTGTGTTTAAGATATTAAATTTAATGTTATGTTTTTTACCACAATAAAAACTGTAAAGGAATGAAGAAAGGTTTAGCATGCTAACACTAATGAAAAGAAAACAAGAGTAGCTCTATTAATTTTGGACAAAGAAGATTTCAGAACAAGGAAAATCATTAAGGATAAAGAAGCCAAATAATTAAAATGACATAACAATAATAAATATTTATGCATCCAATAACAGAGCTCTAAAATGCATGAAGAGAAAAAAGCCTGCAGAAAGAAGTCAACAAATCCACAATTCTGGTCAGAGAATTGTGCTGCTCTGTAAATAATTAATAAAAGAGAAAGTAAATATATTGAAGGCATGATCAACACTATTAACCAAATTGGCTTTTAACAGTTTATCCTACTGGATGAGATTTTGATAGGTTGTGTTAAATCTGTAGATCAATTCCTGAGGTATTGCCATCTTTTAACAATATTGTCTTCTAATCAAAGAACAAGGGATGTCTTCATTTATCTAGCTCTGATTTCTTTAAAAATGTTTTGTAGTTTTCAGTATAAATTTTGCACTTTTTGTTAATCTTATTCATCAGTATTTTATACTTTATGCTATTTTAAATGTTTTTTTCTTGGTTGTGCTAAGAAGTGAATCCAGTGTACATGTAAGCATGTGGTCTACCACTGAGCTATATCCCAATACATGGATTTTTAAAAAAAACATTAATTTCTGATTATTTATTGCAAACATAGAAATACAGCTATTTTTAAAGTTGTAGATGGACAAAATACCTTCATTTTAAATTTGTTTTTATTTTTGTGTTTTGCTGAGGATCAAACCCAGTGCCATACATGTGCCAGGCAAGCACTCTACCACTGAGTCACAACCTTTTATATTGTCCTTAGACCCTTCAAACTTGGGAAACTCACTTCTTAGCTTTAGAGGATTTTTCAAAAAATTGTGCAAATGTGTTTCTCTGTATATTATTCTGTCCTTTGCAAATAGAGATACTTTTAGCTCTTCTTCTAGCTTTTATTTCTTTTTACTGCCTTATTTTATAACTAGTAACAAGATGTGGAATAGAAATAGTGAGAGCAGACATCCTTGTCTTGTTAGGGGGAAGCATCCAGTCTTTAACATTTAGTATGATGTTAGCTATGGGTCTTTCCTGGGTACCCTTTATCCAGTTGAAGATATTTCCTTCCATTTCTAATTTTAATTTTTTTATTCATGAAAGAGCATATTGAATTTTGTTAACACTTTTATATATCTATTAATATGTTCATGGATCTTTCTTTATTCATATGGTGTATTCTTTTATTGATTTTCTGATATTAAACCAACCTTGCAATGGGATAAAATCTACTTGGTCATGGTGTATAATTTTAATGTATTGCTGGATTTAGTTTTATAGCATTTTATTGAGGACTTTTATGACCATATTCATAAGAAACATTGGTCTGTAATTTTCTTGTGATGTCTTTGTCTGGTTCTGATATTAGGGTAATATTGACCTCATAGAATGCATTGGGGAGTATTTTATCTTCTTAATATTTCTTTAAAGAATTTGGGAAAGGTAGTTTTTAATTGTTCTTTAAAGTTTTACTAGAATTCCATCAGTGAAGTTATCTGTGCCTAGGCTTATATTTGTGAACAATTTTTTAAAAATTCAATCTCATTGGTTTTAGTCTATCCATATTTTATTTTCTTACTTGAAGAGAATTTTGTAATATTTGTAATTCTGGGCATCTTTCCCTTTCATCTTAGTTATCCACATTGTATATATACAGTTTTTCAAATTATTCTCTCATAATCCTTGATATATATATATATATATATATATATATATATATATATATATATATATATAATGTAGTAATGTCCCCTTTACTAACATATTGCTATCACCCCGTAGACTTCTGCTATGTAATATTTCCTTTTTGGCTGGAATGGAGTAGGCCTCCAGCTAGACCAATGGTACAGAATAGAGGAAACAGAGACTAACCCACAAAATTATAATTATCTTATATTAGACAAAGGCAACAAAAACATTCGTTGGAGAAAAGATGGATTCTTCAACAAATGGTGCTGGGAAAACTGGAAATCCATATGCAACAAAATGAAATTAAACCTCTATATCTTGCCATGCACAAAACTCAACTCAAAATGGATCAAGGACCTAGGAATTAAACCAGAGACTCTGCATCTAATAGAAGAAAAAGTAGGCCCTAATCTTTATCATGGGATTGGGCCCCAATGTCCTTAATAAGACTCCTTTGGCACAAGAATTAAAATCAAGAATCCATAAATGGGATGTATTAAAACTAAAAAGTTTCTTCTCAGCAAAAGAAACCATCTGTGAGGTGAATAGAGAGCCTACATCCTGGGAGCAAATTTTTACCCCTCATACATCAGATAGAGCACTAATCTCTAGGGTATATAAAGAACTCAAAAAGCTAAGCACTAAAAAAACCCCAAATAACCCAATCAGTAAGTGGGTCAAGGACTTGAACAGACCCTTCTCAGAAGGTGATACACAATCAATCAATCAAACCAAATATTTTACCATGAAAAGAATACCCTGTTAACCAGTAAAGTGTTGTGATGGTAAGAAATAGATTCCAATAGATGAAGAGGCTTAGAATTGAAGCAGGAAGGAAAGTTATATCTGTTTTGGTGGTATTACCAAAGTATGTTTATGCAATCAGAGGCCCTTACAATTGAAAGATACTTTGAAGGTTATCAAATCTTATTCAGTAACACTGATAGCAGGAATTTATTGCATTTTCATTATATGACAGGAATAGTGATAAACACTTACCTGTATCATTTCTTTAACCCTTACAAGAACCCCTAGAAATATGTCCTATTGTTATTTAAATTTTTATAAGTGAGAAAACATATGAAAAAAGGAAACTACCTATGTTTACAATGCTGAGAATTGGCAGATGTAGGTTTCATATGTAGGTCTGATTCCAGAATTGTGTTTTTTAATATATCATGCGAGGACTGGGCATATAGCTCAGTGATAGAGTGCTTGTCTAGTATGTGTGAGCCATGGATTCAATCCCATTACCCTTCCCCTCCAAACAAGTCACAGCTTATATAGTGACTCTTGTGTATTGTGAGTATACCTTCCAGAGTATTCCTGAAAAATTATTCTGAATTCTGCCAGAATATCTTTTTTTTATTGGTTGTTCAAAATATTACAAATCTCTTGACATATCATATTTCATACATTAGATTCAAGTAGATTATGAACTCCCATTTTTACCCCAAATACAGATTGCAGAATCACATCGGTTACACATCCACATTTTTACATAATGCCCTATTAGTAACTGTTGTATTCTGCTACCTTTCCTATCCTCTACTATCCTCCCTCCCCTCCCCTCCCCTCCCATCTTCTCTCTCTACCCCATCTACTGTAATTCATTTCCCTCTTTGTTTATTTTCCCCTTCCCCTCACAACCTCTTATATGTAATTTTGTATAACATTGAGGGTCTCCCTCCATTTTCATGCAATTTCCCTTTTCTCTCCCTTTCCCACCCACCTCATGTCTCTGTTTAATGTTAATCTTTTCTTCCTGCTCTTTCTCCCTGCTCTGTTCTTAGTTGCTCTCCTTATATCAAAGATGACATTTGGCATTTGTTTTTTAGGGATTGGCTAGCTTCACTTAGCATAATCTGCTCTAATGCCATCCGTTTCCCTGCAAATTCCATGATTTTGTCATTTTTTAGTGCTGCATAATACTCCATGGTGTATAAATGCCACATTTTTTTAATCCATTCATCTATTGAAGGGCATCTGGATTGGTTCCACAGTCTAGCAATTGTGAATTGTGCTGCTATGAACATCGATGTGGCAGTATCTCTGTAGTACGCTCTTTTAAGGTCTTCAGGGAATAGTCCGAGAAGGGCAATGGCTGGGTCAAATGGTGGTTCCATTCCCAGCTTTCCCAGGAATCTCCATACTGCTTTCCAAATTGGCCGCACCAGTTTGCAGTCCCACCAGCAGTGTAGAAGAGTACCCTTTTCCCCACATCCTCGCCAGCACTTGTTGTTGTTTGACTTCAGAATGGCTGCCAATCTCACTGGAGTGAGATGGTATCTTAGGGTGATTTTGATTTGCATTTCTCTGACTACTAGAGATGGCGAGCATTTTTTCATGTACTTGTTGATTGATTGTATGTCCTCCTCTGAGAAGTGTCTGTTCAGGTCTTTGGCCCATTTGTTGATTGGGTTATTTGTTATCTTATTGTCTAATTTTTTGAGTTCTTTGTATATTCTGGATATTAGGGCTCTATCTGAAGTGTGAGGAGTAAAGATTTGTTCCCAGGATGTAGGCTCCCTATTTACTTCTCTTATTGTTTCTCTTGCTGAGAAAAAACTTTTCAGTTTAAGTAAGTCCCATTTGTTGATTCTAGTTATTAACTCTTGTGCTATGGGTGTCCTATTAAGGAATTTGGACCCGACCCCACAATATGTAGATCGGAGCCAACTTTTTCTTCTATCAGACGCCATGTCTCTGATTTGATATCTAGCTCCTTGATCCACTTTGAGTTAACTTTTGTGCATGGCGAGAGGAGGGGATTCAGTTTCATTTTGTTGCATATGGATTTCCAGTTTTCCCAGCACCATTTGTTGAAGATGCTATCCTTCCTCCATTGCATGCTTTTAGCCCCTTTATCAAATATAAGATAGTTGTAGCTTTGTGGATTAGTCTCTGTGTCCTCTAATATCTTTGAGGATGGTCAGTTTACTCTTTCCTTGAGGCAGTACTTTCCATTATTTGACACATTTAGTAGCTAGTAAAAAATAAGTTGTGCTAAAATCTGATTCTTTAAAACCATATAAACAAACAAAACAAAACGAAAAAAAGCATGGGCTGTTAGAAGGGGAGGAATTTAGAGATTATTTAATTCATTCTTTTCATTTTGCAGAGAGAAATTTCACTCTAATGAAAACAGGTGAACAAGATTATATAGGACTTCCAGACATTTCCCCCCACTCAAGCTTGATAGTAACTCTTTTCCTTATTTTTTTAGATCAACGCTTTTAATATTTGACATAGCTTTTGTTATTCCTCTTAATTTTATCTCTGTGTCAGATATCCCCAGTTTTTTCATTCTTTCTTTGTATGAATGATTTTCAGGTTTATCATTATTCTGGAAACTGTACTTGGAACTGAATCCCAGTTGCTTATTTCCTCCTTCAAAGTGTACCATGCAGAACTGAACCCCCATACTTTAGAGATTATTTGTTCAGCCCAACCTTTCTTTAATCCAGTTATTAGACTTCTGTTAATATAGACTGAGATTGTTAAAGGCTTTTCTTTCGAGCAGCTATTTCATTAAATGATGGCCAGGTCAAAGGAACCATTTTTGAGATGAAGCATATCTGATATCAAAGTTCTTAACACTGATTTAATAGTTGTTTTCTTCAGTTCTGAATATTCACATGCTAGTGTCATCAGTAATCTATTTGCTTAGAGACTGATTTTCTGGAAAAGTTAGATAACATCTGTAATTGTTCATTATCAGACAATTTATTCTTATACATTTATACCTAGATTTGACTGGTTAATTTATAAGCACCAACATTTTCCATATTTGCTGTTCCAACCTGTTTTAGGTAAACTAGCTTGCAGACCATTGACTTCTAATAGAATTGTAACGTTGATCTTTCTCTCTGAAGCCCAGGTGATGAAAGACTTTCTGTCTCAGCTAAACTAATGATATCCATAAATGAAAATGGTCTAACCTGGAAATCAAAGTGTGTTGCTTCCTCAGCATTGCTCTCTTTCTCTGCCTTCTAGGAGGCAGGGAGAAGGCATCATGGGAAAAAGTTATAGGGATTAGAGCAATTGACCTATGGCTGACCTGAACTATATTATAAAGGAAAAGGAAATAGTATGAAGAGAGGATCAGTTTTTATTGGAATTTAGATACTGTTACGTTTCCTTGAATGGTTCAGGACAGATTTATAAAGGAGATCTCTTAAAGAGTAGGAGGGAAGCACTAAGGATTGAGCCACTTTTTACTACACGTTAGGTGACAGAATTATCTTGGTACATTATATTAAGATGTAAATGGTTACCATTATAATAGATAGAAAGATTGCCATTTATGAATATTTAGGTGATTTTGCCTTGGAAAAAGTTAATTTCTCTAGACTGTCCTCTACACCTCAATTTTCTTATCTATGAAATGAGGAAAATAAAGAGTATGTAGAACACTCCCTACTTCTCAGACATCCCATGCAGAAAGTCTTCTGTCTCTTCACCCTTCTAGGGTTGGTTTTAAACTACTCTTAAAACTTCATATATTGATCTGATTATAATATCTTCAAAGTCAGACACTGATTTTTCATCTTTGATGACCTTCATGTTTCCTGATCTAAAGCCCAAATATTTAATATACATATTTATTATAATAATTTTAGTCGCCTTCTTTAAGCCATGATTTTATCTCATTTTTTCTTGGTATAACAGTGGGAATTTATTTAAGTATATGGAACAGCTTGGACAAGAAAGAGTAGAAAAAAGGAGAGACAAGAACAGAATAAGTGTACTTAATATAAGAGCTGAGTTAGGAAACACATAAGAAAATGAAAAATTATGTGGATGGTTTAAAATTTAAGCAGAAAAGCATCGATGACTATTTTAAGTCTGAGGGAAAGAGCTGGGTGACTTGACTCTTAAGGATAAGTGAAAATGACTTGATTAGGCACAGTAACAGTAGAGGAACAAACTTAGAAGAGGGAACAATGAGAAGGCAATCAACACAAGAGAGCATTCAAGATGTAAGACTTAAAAAGTGTAATAGTTGACTACTGATAGTTTTCTAGTGCTCTGACCATGGAGGAGTTGTAAGGAAAGGGTTAAGTGGCTAAGCACATGTGCTTTGGAATAAAACAGCCAAGGCCTGTCACTTTCCTTTTGAATTGGCCATTTTACTTGATTTTGTTTACCCTTAGTTTCCCCTTCTGGAAAATGAGTTTTGTAGCACCTGCTACGAAGGATTTTTATAAAGATCAGGTGAGGAAATGTGTGTCAGTGTAGTGATAAAAGCATTCAATAAATATTAGGTGTTGCTGGTTGTGTCTTCATGTTTATTTACAGGGGAGAAGTTGAAAAACAGTAATAGAGCAGGGGAATATGACCATAGGTACTAAGTATCTGAGAACTGGGTGACTTGGAAGAGAATGAAGTTTGACTGGGAGGAATTAGGTGGAAATATTATTATTGCAGTGTATTATAGCACTTTTATGAAGTGTTTTCCAGTACAGTATGTCATATGGTCCACATTTCACTTTAACCCACCTAACCCATCTTCTGGAGATCTGGTTGATTTTGGCATACATGTGGAATACCTGATGCTTAGCCAGTGTGGTTAAGCAGACAGAGAAGCAGAGTGATGAATGCCATCCCTGTCACCTTTGCCCTTCCCCCATCCCCATCCACCTAATCCCTTTGGTGGGAAAGGGATTGACCTTAGTTAATATGATATGACAAACATATTCACTTTTTCTTTACACCCCCTCCCCCTCCCTCTCTCTTTCTCTCTTTCTCTCTCTCCCCCGCTTCAAATACCCCCTCCCACAACTTTTTGAGCTGCACTTAAATGGAGTAACATTTCAGAATTTATGTGTGGAATATAGTCTTTGAGATTTAAATTAAAACCATCAATGAAGCTAAGAAGCTAAGAAAGTAATCAGGAGCATAATTGAGTAGGTGGAACAAATTTGTTAACTCTGTTTTGGGGAAACAATAAGTAGTTCTTAAGTAATAAATCAGCCTCAGGTTCACTGTTCCATAATCAAGGTGAGAACAAGGGAGGGAATAATGCATAATTTCTGAAGGTATCTGAGAAAACAAGCCCTGCCTCTGATATGGGTGATTTCAATGGGGTAATGGAGGAACCTCTTCTTAGTCATGTCCAGAAAAATGCAGATGTGATTTCAAAGAATAAATTTATTCATCTTGTGCACATTGTGGTATGTACCAGTAATTCAAACTATTGCAAAACAAGGAATTTGGGGTATGAGATTAATGTCTACTCTGTACTACATTAAGAGGTATAATTTCTGTTAAGTATTGATCTTAAGACAAAGCTGAACAGATGGATTCTTATTTAAAAGGATTAATTTTAGTATCAGAATTAATTTTAGTATCAGAATTAATTTTAGTATCAGAATCTCTGGGTTAGAACAAATGTAAAGGTCACAGCTAAAGTCTTCGTCTCCTTGGTGAATCACCTCTATAATATCTCTACCATGGTGAAGTCATCCTAGGTTTGAAATGTGTCAGTAAAGGAGAACTTGCCCTCACCAGAGATAGCTCATGTCATTTGTAGGCTGATCTAGTTGTTCTAAAAATCTTCCTTGTTTAATACTGTAGTCATAAATTCTCTTCCACATGACAGCCATTCATTGGGAGACAGAGATGACCATGTCCCCTTGAATTGTCTCCAACTCCCCATATAGATGCTAAACATGTTATTTCAACTGTTCCTTTGTTGCTTTGTTGTTCTTTCCACTGTGTATTATAGTCATAATTTTGTAACTGTATTTTTATACATCCTCTGACTTGTGAGCTCCTTGAGAGCATAGACCACATATTTTCTTTGAATGTGTCTGATACACAAAACTGAATAGAAAAACATGGTATTGAATCTCTTCACTCTCTAGTCTGCTCTTGTGGGGTGTTTTTCAATACTGGGGATTGGACCTAGGGGTGCTGTACCTCTGAGCTACATCCCCAGCTTTTTTATATTTATTTTGAGACAGGGTTTCACTAAGTTGCCCAGGCTGGCCTCAAACTTGCCATCCTCCTGCCTCAGCCTCCCAAGTGGCTGGGACTACAGGTGTGTGCCACTGCAGTCATCTCTAGTCTGTCCTTGTTTGGATGTTGTCTGATTTATCCTTTATTAAACAAAATTTCACCAATTGCTGTGTAATGGGCACAGCTAGTGTTTAAGAATACAACAGTGAAAGAAAAAGATATGGTCTCTGACTTCATGGAATTTAAAACCTAGTGTGAGAGATAAACAGGAAATGGGCAGTACAAAACAAGGTCATGATGCTACATTAAAGGAAGGACATAGCACATGGTCTCCAACCAAGCTTTTTGGGATCAGGAGAAGGTGTTTCCTATTGATAAAATGAGGAAAATATTTTCAGTGTGGTCTGACCTGAGTCTAATGATCATATGTTGATATGGATTTATGTGTTTATTGCAGCTTTTAGGTGATATTTGCCTTTTAAAATTCTAGATTGTTGTGCATTTATTAATTCAATAAGTATTTCTTGAGGACCTGTACAGGAATGAGAGCTATAACAATGATTAGAAGTGGATTTACTATGAAGCTAATTAAACTTAAGTCCCAAGGCCCCTCACTTGTCGGGGCTTTTTAGGGCCTTATAGCTCATTTTTTTTTTGTATTTGTAATTTTGAGTACACTGCAATTTGTATATGTTTCAAGAAATAATTCGCATCTGCATGTGGCTAGGAAGAAAATAGTTCCTGTTCCCTGTTTTCATTCAGATGTGAGCAGGAGTGGAATGGAGGGACAGACCACAAACTGATGGACAGTAGATCTAAAATATGTCAGAAGTAAATACACAAGAAAATTGGAGCAACGAAATGGATAGAGAGAGTGATTATGGTATTTCTGTGTCACTTATATGGTCAATAAAGGCCTTTCTTTATGAAAGTAAGACCTGGAGGAACTGAAGGTGAAAGTGGATAATTAAAAGAAAAAGCCAAGTAGAGAAGAAAGCATGTGCAAAGGTCCTCAGTCTAAATGTGTTTGAAGAATAGCAAAGGTACCAATTTAGCAGAAGCAGTGATAAGAAATGAAATCTGATGTCATGGTGATTCATTGAGCTTTCTATCAGCTCAAAATTCTTCACATGTGTACTGTATCACTTTATAATTTTGGAAATTTAAGAAGGGCTTTTCATTTGTTCATGCCAGATTTTATTGTTATATTCCAACCAGTGGTCTGTTAATTCCTGATTCTGACCATCCAAATATTAGTGATGGTTTGGATCTCAAATGACCTCCAGAAGCTCATATGGCTTGGTTCTGATTGATGGAACTATTGGGAAGTGGTGGAAACTTTAGGAGGTGGAGCTTAGTGGGAGAAAGTTAGATTACTGGGAGGATGCCATTAAAGAGGTTACTGGGACCCCAGTTCCTTCCTGGTTGTCTCTTCTTGGAGACCATGAGGTGAGTAGCTTCTTAACTACCTGTTCCCCATTGTGATGTTCTGCCTTACCTAGAGGCCCAAATCATGGACTGAAATTATGAACCAAGATAGATTTTTCCTCCTTTTAAGTTTCTTCATCAAGTATTTTGTCACAGCAATGGAAAGATGATTAACACAATTAGCTACCTCTGTGTGCTTCAGGCCATCTGCAGATTCAATCAACATTCTTTGCTTGCTATTCTACTCATCAATGGGAATCTCAAAGGGGGTGGGCCTTTTGGCTAGGGACCATTGGTTGACATTTTTTTCTGTAAAAAAAAATGTTCAGCATATGGTCTTTGAAATTATAACCAGTTCTCTCAGCTCTAATGTGGCACATTAATTGTGACTTTCTGAAAGGGAATTTTGAGACAGCATTAAATGCTTTATTAGAATCAGATATAAAAACAGTTATTACTTTCACCTGAAAGGGAGGGTGGATTAAGAGGGAAATAGGTAGGGAGAGGATGACCTTTTTTTCTTAAGAAACCCATACTAGCTTCTGGTATTAACCTGTTTGTTTCCTTTTTTTTTCTTTTTTTTTTGTCTGCCCCCCAATTTTTTAATATTTATTTTTTAGTTACAGATGGACACAATATCTTTCTTTTATATTATGTGGTGCTGAGGATCAAGCCCAGTGCCTCACACATGCTAGATGAGCGCTCTACCTCTGAGCCACAACCCCAGTTCCCCTAGAATTTTTAATTGTAGTTGTTATAGAGATAATTATAGATTCACGTGCAATTGTAAAAAATAATAGCTCCCTTGTACACTTACCCAGTTTCCCCTAATGGTAACATTTTACAAAACTAGAGCATAATATCATCTACCCATCTTATTTGGTTATCTTAAGATTTGCTTGTGCATGTGTGTGCTTGCGTGTGTATATTTAGATCTGTATAATTTTATCATCTGCATTTGTTTGTGTATCCACTATCACAGTCAAGATATAGAACAATTCCAACACCACAAAGATCCTTTGTACATTGTCCTTTTATAAGCACATGTATTTCTCTTGTGCATGATCCTTTCACTCTGTCTCTAAACCCTGGCAACTCCTAATCTCCTATTTTCAATATTTTGTCATTTCTAAAATGTTATTAATGTTATTATTTCTAAAATCATATTAATGGAATAAGACAGTATGCAAACTTTTGGTGTTTACTTTTTTATCAGCATAGTCCCTTTGAGATTCATCCAAGTTGTTGTGTGTATTAATAGTTTGTTCCGTTGTATTACTGGATAGTATTCCATGATATCGATGAACCACAAATAGTTTAACTAGCCACCTGTTGAAGGATATCAGGGCTGATTCTAGTTTTTGGCAGTTACAAATAAAGCTGCTATGAACACTCATGTACAGGTTTTTGTGTGGACATAAGGTATTTTTCTGGGATAAATGCCCAAGTGAACAGCTACTGTTTGTATGGTGATCGCATGTTTAGTTGTTTTTGATCCCCCATGCAAAGAAACTATCAAACTGATTTCCAGAGTGGCTATACCATTTTATATTCCCCCAGCAAATTTTACTTTCTCACCAGCAATGTATGAATAATCCTTTTTCTTCACATTTTTGCCAGCATTTAATGCTGTCACTATTTTTAATTTTACACATTTGGATAAGCATATAGTAATATCTCATTGTGATTTCAATTTTAGTTTCTTTTGTAGCTACTCATATTAAATATGTTTTTATGCACTTACTTGCCATTTCTATATGCTCTTTGGTTAAATGTCTCTTCATGCCTTTGTTCATTTTCTAATCTGATTGTTTCTTTATTTACTGATGAATTTTGAAAGTTCTTTAAACAATCTAGATACAAGTCCTATTACACATATGTGGTTTACAAATATTTTCTCCCAGCCTATTAACTTGTTTTTTATTATTATATATGCATAGGCTTTCACAGAGTATATAAATTTTTAATTTTGATGAGGTTCAATGTGATGAAAAATGATAATTGTGTTATATCTAAGAATTCTTTGTTTAGCCCTAGATCTCAGATTATCTCCTATATTTTGTTCTATTCTTCTGTCTCTTTTTGTCTTCCTGAGTTACTTGAATATTCTTAGCTTGATTTATTTATAGTGTCTTTTCTAAAATTTTTGGTACCAGGGACTGAACCCTGGGGCACTCAACCACTGAGCCACGCCCTCGGCCCTTTTAAAAAAATTATTTAGAGACAGAGTCTTGCTAAGTTGCTGAGGCTGGTTTTGAACTTTTGACTCTCATGCCTAAGCCTCCTGAGCTGCTGGGATTACAGGCATGTGATATTGTGCCTGCTTTATGGTGGTTTTGAGTGTCTCTTTTTTCATTAAAAAATTGTTCTTTTAATATATAGCTGACAGCAGAGTGTATTTTGACATGTATGAGTGTATCTCTTTATGTAGTATTTGTAGCAGTCACTCTTGGCATTTATATATATATATATATATATATATATATATATATATATATATATCATATATGCATGCATACATATGTTTGTATACATATGTACACACATACAATTTATAACAGTCTACTAGTATTGACATTTTTCCACTTTGAAGTTTGTAAACCTTACTTACATTTAGGTTCCTTTTTCTTGTTTTGAAATGTCATTGTCTTGAGTATTAAGTGTTACAATTTTGTTTCAAATAAGATTTATAAAACTCAGGAGAAAAGGGATAGTTTATTGTACATACCTATATTTCAACTCTTTCTTTTGTTTCTTTTCCTTCCTGGTGCTCTTAGAATTCCTCTATCATTTCTTTAGTGTTTGAAGATCTTCCTTTTGACAGTTTTTAAGGAAAGGTTTTATATCAAAACATTCTTTTTTATATATCTTTATTTTATTTATTTATTTTTATGTGTTGTTGCGTATCGAACCCAGTGCCTCACATGTGCTAGGCTAGTGCTCTACCACTGAGACACAACCCCAGCTCTTTATCAATATATTCTTACAGTCTCAGGGATGGAGAAGAAGGGGAGAAGGGCCTTCACCTGGCTACTTTTTCTGGCTGGGCTTCCAGTTTACTCTAATTCTCTGTGGTAGAGACCCCGTGCTCACCCAGTCTTGTCAGAGGACTACTGTTTGATTCAAGAGATGAATGAACCTACCTGGGCTGACCTCTGTTGCTAAGGGAGAGATTCTGAAGAACCATGTCTGGATGTTCTTTTTCTTTGGGGTAGGGGGAAATGAGAACTCATGTTGATATGCTCTTTCTCCATTCTTTGATGATCAGAGCTCAGTTTCTTCTTATCACCCTTCAGAGTTCACCTTTGGTTGTCTCTTATGACATTTTCAGGTTTTATAGTTGTGTTTAGCTGAGAATAACAGGGAAAAACATCATCCTGCTCAGATTGGGAGTCTTTTTAATAATGTGTTCTATCAAATTTGCCTGGAATTGCAGTTACATTCACCTGCTTGCAGACCTGATATATTTTTTTAAAAATCAAAAGTACGTGTGCCTCTCTCCAGACTCATGCCCCTTTCTCATTATTCACAATTCTGTCTAGACAGTAGTTTGGAAATATTCACCCAAGGTCTTTCCAGTATCCTGGAATTTATATTAGGACAAGTGCTTCTTAATCTCTCCTTGTGTCTCTATTTTCAGTTTCCTTCTACTAATGTTTCTTTTACCCTTTCTTGTCCTTCTAATTTTCTTAACAGAAGGCACATGGAAACAAAGTAGTAACTGAGTGATTTTTCTTTCTGTCACCTCACATTCTAACATTACATTTTTGTTACTGATGGCATTTTGAAGTCTCTTTCTGTTATCTTCATAATATATGACTTTCCAAGGCTCAGGTCATTCTGAACCTTGGCCTTTTTGGTGATGTTGCAAGTATATGTCACTCTTTTGTATTTATCATTGGTTATATGTAC
Organism: Callospermophilus lateralis; assembly: GCF_048772815.1. Lineage (NCBI taxonomy): Eukaryota > Metazoa > Chordata > Mammalia > Rodentia > Sciuridae > Callospermophilus > Callospermophilus lateralis. The sequence goes on along the minus strand of NC_135325.1, from coordinate 52,650,778 downwards.
TTCATTATATTAGCAGAGCTATCTATACCAAAAGAAGAGTCAGGTTTGTGTTTGAGTGTCACCTTTATATAGCTTTTCTTAGATTTGTGATTTGGAATCAGTTATTTAACCATTGAGCTTCCATTTCCTCATCTATAAAATGGAAATAATACTATTATTACTGATAAGACCAACTTCATAGGGTTGTTAGGATTAAATGAGATGCTGCATATTAAGTGTGTAGCATAATTCCTTACACAGAGTAAGCAATCAGTAATAATATCATTGCTATTATTGTTATACATTTTTAAAATCTGAGATTGTAGAATACTTTCACTGTTTTCTCTTTTGATGCCTATTTTTCTCCTTTGTGATTTTATAGTCAGAAATTCATTTTTGAGAGCCTTCCAGTCAGTTTATGTAAATTAAAGTTCTCAGGGAAGGAGATTGCATATCTTTTAAATTGTGAAATTTCACCTAATTTAATTGCAACTGACATTCTTAATGCAGTGCTGGTGATGGTCCTCTTAGTAGTAAATGCAAATATTTCACAGCTATGTCTCCATGCAATTGATGTGTAGGTGTTAAATTAGCCTTTCTGGTTAACCATCCATAAATATTTCAAAATACATACCTTGTGTGGGTACCCAGCTTGCTTCTACATGCTACAAAATTTTTTTCTTGTTAGGCATTTCACATTATCATATGTCCTACCTGTATTTCTTGCTATATTTTAAAATAAGTTTATGATTATAGTACATCAGCATACTTCTGTGGTGAAAAATGAAGTTTATTAGACATTTTGTCTGAACTCAACAGGAATCATAGCTAATATTATATTTTTTGCAGTGCCCATCTTATTGTCATTCAGATACTTATAACTAATGACTGTGCCTAAAATGATAGAGCAATTGTATGAAGGCCAGCAAAGTGACATTATTAGGACTGTATTCTAAGTAACCTGTTTCTTCCAGTATATTCTTCTATGAGGTAAAGTTGGTAATCTTTTTAATCTTGGTAAATTCTTTAGGTTTCATGTTTGATAGCTATAATTCTGGAACCTCCCAAAGCTATCTTAATTAGAGGCATGTTGAAATGTGTTTGAAATTTTTCTGCTATAGTTCAGTTACTTCTGGGCAGTATTATGTAATGTTAAGGATACGTGTTTTCTTCAGGGATTTAACCTTTCTTGCTATCCTCCATCTATTTTTTTTTTTTTAGTTCTCCACCCCCTCCCCTGGGGAGAATAGGAATACAAATCGAAATCGTTGCTAGGCTTTTGCAGATGTTTAGAACTAGGATCTTGCTAATTCTAACATTCAAATGGTCTAGATTATTTTAGAGGACCAGCACTAGTGTTGTGACCAATTTGTAACTTGGATAATTTATATACTGCTGTCAGAAATCTAATTGAAATGACCCAACATCTAGGGTTTTCCTTCTTGGTATCATGAAATGATGATGTGCAGTGGCTAGGTACTTGTTTTTATCTCTTTTGTTTCATTGGCAAGTTGATTCCAAGATATGATTTGTTTATTTTATGCTTGTAAAGTATTTTTGAGTTCCTTGAGGGAATAGTGGTGGTTGGGGTGCTTGATTAATGGATTTGATTAATGGTAGGTGGGGTGCTTTATGTTCCACTATAGAACTGTATGCTTGCCAGCAGAAATATAGATGAAATGAACTGAGTCCTTGGGCTTGAGCTGCAGTTGACCCTTCTCCAGACTTTCATGAACTACAGCCATTTTCTTGTCTCTTCCTCTAGCCCAATTCATGAATTTGCTTTTCATACAGAAGCATATTTTGGCTTTCCTTTGTGCAGGACCCTCTTCCTTAGACTGAATCCACATTGTATAATGGGTCAGGAATGCCCTCCTCTTTGTCTGCCAAACCCTTTATCTGCTGTCATCTTGAAAGAGCTAGAAATATCACCTACTTCATTAAACTCTACTGACCTAAGTGTCACAGAAATGACAGCTCCCTGAGGCATAGATCATGTAAACACTTCTCCCTGTCAGTTTATGTAGATGTTCAGTGTTTTATACTGCTGTCTTGGTATCTTTGTGGGATGGTTATCAGTGTTGTCTAGCATCTTGGATTTTTAAATCCACAGAAGGGATAAATGCTATCAGAACTACTGAATATTCAGTTTTTCAAGGAAGTAGGCATTTAATAGATTTTTCTCGTTGGAAATGTCATTGAGGAAAAAAGTGGACAAATTGCCTCTGTGAAAAGTTAGAAATCTTACTGATTGTTGTTGAACTTTCTAATAGATAACTGAACTTAGAAAAATGAGCCCTAGATATTCAAAATTTCAATTCTTGGCCACCTAGTATCTACAACAGTGTTTTGGAAGTTTTATTTCACTTTTCTATAAACTAGTAAGTCAATTTTAAAGACTTAACTTCATTGCTTAGTCATCTTTGCATGCACAATAATGCCACTTTGAGTTTACAAACCTTCAACTGAAAAAATTCCTAATTTCTGCTGTTATAATATATAAAATCTGGACCTCTACCTATGTGAAAGCCAATATGTATTAACTATCTAAACCATAACTTGTAGGAAAGGGGCAAAGCCCTTTATAATCAGAACTCTGCCTGAATTTCCTCTTTTATGTTCTACTATTTTGTATCACTCATCTAGTTCCAGCAATACCAAACTAATAGGAATTTCCTATGCTTACAGCCATACCTTATACACATAATATTATCTTCTCTTGAAGTGCTTTCTTCTTTCTCCAACCCTTTTTTCATTTGGCCTATTACTGACTTAACTGCAAATGTCTTCTATTCTGAGCATTTTTGACCCTTCCACTAGACAAAGATAATTACTTCCATTTCCATTTTCCTCTAAAGCATCTTCTACACACCACTAGCTTAAATGCTTAACATTGTATTTTCACCATTTCTATTTGTGGTTTTAGCCCTACCCATTCTATTGTGAGTTTCTTAAAGACAAGATCTGTTTGTTTTCCTAGAGTCTTGTAGAGTTGTTCACACATACCATCTGCTCACCACATGTTAGAATGAATGAATGAATGAACCCAAGTTAGGCATGTCAATAGAATTAGAAATCACAACAGTGGGGACTTATGGCTTTAACACAGTTGTTATAGGAACTGGTTTCATACCAACTGTCCCTCAAGAAGAATAAGAATGCTGGATAAAATTACAAAAAAAAATGCCTAAATGAAAGAATCAGAGGGCTACCAAAGCAAAAAGAGTCAAAGCCCCCGAAAAGAAATATATTAAGGAGCCTAACATTTTGTGCTACATGTACCTTCAAGGCATTTTCCAATGAAAATAGTATGCATAGAGAGGCTGAATAGCTGAACTGAAGATAGTAAACAAGACAAAAAATGTTGAGCAGAAGGTTCAGTGAATTCACAGCGTTGTAGAGACAGAAGTTAGAATTAAGATATATCCTGATAATTAAAACTTGAGGGTCCAAGATGCCAGAGAAAAGGAAAATATAATGAGTTTAGTTCAGTATTTTACACTATTTATCCCTTAGGATATTTGCTTATTTATAAGTGGTACAGGGCAAGGAAGTACAGAAAGTGGCAAATACAAAGCTCAGTAGCTAAGCAGAGCTTTCAGCAGTTTCACAATGCTGGAGAGACAAATTAGAGTCCAGAGCCTGCCAAAGAGGAGGGACCCTGGTAATTATCTCAAGTTTTCAGTTGGGATCCCCAAAGGGCTAAACTCTAGGAGTAAGGATGTTCTAGAAAAAACACCATTCCTCACAAAGCCTAAATTGAGCTTCGAATCAGCTCAATTTTAGGCAGGATTAAGTTGATCTGTCCCTCACCACCTACAAGAAGCAAAGTAAATATCTTGAGGGAAATAATATCATCCAGAGCTCCTCCAACTTTTAACATACATTGTCTGCCACTCATCAAAAATTATTAGGCTTACCAGGTATATGAGTTTGTTAGGGCTGCCATAACAATGTACCACGTGACTGAAACAACAACAACAACAAAATATCGTATCAAGGTTACAGAGGCTATAAGTCTGAGACCAACATGACAGAAGATTTTCAATTTAGTAAAGGCTCTTTCTGCTTTGTAGTTGACCATCCTCCAACTTGTGTCTTTGTCTAGAAAGGAGATCTCTTGGATCTCTTTGACAAAGGTATTAATCTCATTCATGAAGGCTCTGCCCTTATGACCTTATTGCTTCCTAAAGGTCCTTGACTCCTACTACCATTGGGTTAGGCATTAGGATTTCAAGCTATGAACTTGGGGAGGACACAAACGTTCAGTCTATAGCAATATGAGAGAAATCAAATTCTGGAGCAGAACATTACAGGAACTAAAATGAAGAACTTGGTAGATAGGTTTGAATGCAGATTAAATCTACAATTCAAGAGAGGATTGGTGACCTGGAACCTAGGTCAATTAAAAATATTCAGATTGAAGGACCAAGAGGAAAAGAGATAGAAAATGCAAAAATAAATATATGAATGTCTAAGCCCTGTATAGTGATGCACATCTGTAGTCCTAACTACTAAGGAGGCTGAGGCAGGAGGATTTCTTGAACCCAAGAGTTTGAAGTTAGCTTGGGCAACATAGTAAGACCCTGTCTAAAAAAAGAAGAAAGAAAAGATTTTCAACAACTTATTAGCTTCACTTTGGTGTACATCAACACAGGCTGTATAATAGATAGAACAATAGATTTATATTCAGACATCCCTAGGTTAGAACCTCCATTCTGCCTCTTATTCTCTGAGTATGTGACCTTTGATCAGTGGTTCACTGAACCTCAGATTCCATATCTTTAAAAGGAGGACAGTAATACCCACCTTATAGAATTGTTATGAAATTATATGAGAAAATATGTAAGTGCTTTGTAAATTACAAAGTCATGTAAACAATAGTATTTTTTCTTATTTTTATTGTCTTAATATAAAGTAACTTGGTACACTTATGCTATTTTGAGTAGATATTTACAGATAATTATATTCTAGGGTTAACATCCTCCCTAATAACAGAGATTTTATTCCATCTGTTGTATATATACTTGGGGTATTTTCTGTTCTGTGCTTTTTCTTTCAGGTCTCATTTCATCATCTTTATCCAAATGTAAATCTACTTAATTAAGATTGCTTGGATGGTCTCTTCTGTTTTTCCTATTTCTAAAGCATCTCATAGAAGTATATCATATTTGGGTGTGCTAAGCATTTTTGTCTTGTGTCTTTTATGTCAACTTATGTTTTCGGTTTACTATTGTTTGTAACCCCTCTATTCCACAGTCAACTCATTCAATAAACATTTGTTTCAGTTCTATGTATCAGGCACTGTGCTATCTGTTTGTGATAAAAGGAGAGAAATAGTGTCAGTGGGAGAAAGACACCTGAACCCATTTGATATGGTAAGATAATTATTACAGGGGAGGCATGTGAGTACCAAAGAGAGGTTACTTCACCCTAGGGTGAGATGAAGAAGATGATGTGTGAGCTAAGTCTCTAACAATTAGTAAAACATTGTGTAGAGAAGGAGAAGATATGCATTCCAGATATAGGAAATAGTATGTACAATGGCACAGGCAATTGTAGAATATGATGTATTCAGGGATCAAATATAATTTGTATGACTGGAGTGTAAGGTGTGAGGTAAGAAAAGAGGATGGAGGGACAGATTAAAGTGGAAATGTTGTCAGGAAGAAGAGTAATAATGAGGCATGGGAGTCACATAAGCTATAAAGTTGGTGGTGATGTGGAGAATGGATTGGAGAGAGGTGAGATAAAAAGGTAGAAGTAAGAATTGGGAGGCTGGTGCTGTATCCCAGGTAAGAAAAGAGCTAGGGCCGTGGCAGTGGGGATGGAGAGGAGACCAGATGTGAGAGACATAACAGAAATAATAGGTAAAACACATCTTTATGGCTTGGAGTAGTGATCCCCTCCCCACATAAATAAATGAATGGTTTATATCTATTATCCTTTTCTTAGTAAACTTCTAATACATAGTATATGTGAGATGAGGGTTAATGAGGAAAGACCACTTAAGAACATATACATCTAGGTGCAGTGTTGCACAACTATAATCCTAGTAACTTGGGAGGCCAAGACAGGAGGATCACAAATTGGAGGCCAGTTTACACAGCATAGTGAGAACTGCCTTAAAAAATAACAAGGAGTGGGGATGGATGTAACTCAGTGGTGGAGTGCCACTGGGTTCAATCTCCAGTACTGTGAAAAAAACAACAGCAACCAAAAAAAAAAAAAAAAAGAAAGAAAGAAAGAAAGAAAACCATACAAAAAAATAAGTAAAATGAACTCAAACAGATGGAAACTGATGTAGCCATGCTTAGGATTTAATGAAGTAACTGTATCATCAGGTGACCATTTCATGTCCTTTTTTCCTTAAGTCTCCATCACATCTCTCTCTTTAATTCTCAGTTCCATGTTTTTTTCCTACCAAGAAAAGCAAAAACAATGAGTAGTGAACCTTCAATAGTTCCTGCTCCCTTATCTATTCATCTACCTGCATCTGTGCCAATTTTCCCTGCTTACTATAGATGAACTGTCCATGCTTTTATCTAAAGCCAACATTTCCTCCTGTACATGAGATTCCATCTCTTCTTGCCTACAAAAATAAACTGCTCTAACAGTTTTTTTTTTTAAATGGGTACTGGAGATGGAACCCAAGGCTTCTCACATGCTAGGCAAGTGCTCTACCATGAAGCCACAACTCAGCCCTTTGCTCCAGCAAATGTAACCGAATTTTCCCTCTCATTCTCTCATACTCCACAGCCAATCCTCTATCTATAAAATAACCCCTCTGAATATTTCCATTCTTCTTCTTAGTCTTTATACTAGTGCCACAATAGAAATCACCATCATCTCTGAATTAGATTATTTCAGAAGTCTCCTAACTTGTCACTCTGCTTCCACTCTTTTATCCTATTTCATTCAAATCTTCACACAGCGGCACAAATGATCATTTAAAATAAAAAAAAATAGTGTACTTTTTTGTTCCCATTGGCTGAAAATAAAATCAACAGACTTTAACATGACCTACATAAAAGCTATACCTCTCTGGCAACATTTTCTACCACTTTATCCTTTACTCTTCATACTAGATAAACAGATCAAGTATGTTCTAAGCTTGGGTTCTATGTACTTTGATTCTTCTGTCTAGAATGTGTTTCTCACCTCTCCACAGATGTATGCCATATAGTTTGTTTCCTCATCTCCTTTGGTTCTTTCTTTAAATCACAAAATTTCTTCTCAGCCCACCCTTTATAGCATATAACACATTCCTGCATACCATCCATGTTTGACATTTTATCTTGCTTTATATGCCTTTATATTTTTTATCACTAACTTTCCATTTAGTAATTTGCTTATTTATGTTCTCTCCTTAGAATGAGAGAACTCTTTGAAGATGGATATTTTGTTTGTTTCACTGCCATGTCCATAAAACCTAGATGTACTGAGTGCTCAAGAAATACTTCTGAATGAACAAATGAATTAATCAATTAATCCGTCCTGGAAATGAGTCTTGAGAATCAAACATGAAAGGCTATTTCTTGGTGGAAAAGAAGGGAAAGGGTGTTATTATAGGCAGAGACAAGTGTCACTTACAAAAACAGAGATGTAAGAATGAATGAGCTCCTGAGTTTTGGGGACAGTAAGCATTTTATCTTACTACTGTGCAATAGTAGCTATGATGAAAAGCTTTATATTCTTGCTTTTTAAATTCTCTCCAGTCTTTAGAGCAAACTCTACTTCAGTTTGGCTCCATTTAACAATACAAGTTTTACTTTCACAATCAGACTGTTCCCTGAAGCAGAGACCATAGTTCAGTCATATGCACTTAATAGATGCTTGAAAGTGTGGGTTTAGGTATATTGTCACATGCCTATAATCCCAGCTACTTGGGCAGCTAAAGGCAGAAGGATTGCAAATTCAAAGCCAGCCTGGGTATCTTAGTGACACAGTGTCTCAAAACAAAAAAGGGTTGGGGGTATAGCTCAGTAGTAGAATACCCCTGGGTTCCATCCCCAGTCCTGATATAGGCTGGAAGGGAAATTCCTTGTGATGTGAGTGCTTTAGTAAATAAAATGGTCTACATGTGTGACTTCTTTTTTTATGATGTTTGGGATTGAACCCAGGCTATGTACATGCTAAGCAAATGCTGTCCCACTAAGCAATAATTCCAGCCCTTTATACAAATTTTATTTTAAAATTATTATTATTGTTGTTGTTGTTGTTGTTGTTATTATTATTATTATTATTATTATTATTATTATTATACCAGAGATTGAACCCAAGGGTACTTAACCACTGAGCCACAGTTCAAGCCTCTGCCGCCCACCTTTTTTTTGGTACCAGGGGCATTTACGTAATGAGCCACATCCCCAAAGCTCTTTATTTCTTATTTTGAGACAGGGTGTCACTAGGTTAGTTACAGCCTTGCTAAATTGTTGAGGCTAGCTTCAAACTTGTGATCCTCCCGCCTCAGCCTCCTGAGCCACTGGGATTACTGGCATGTGCCACCATACCCAGTACACCCACCCCTTTTTATTATTTTTTTTTTATTTTAAGACAGAGCCTCACTATGTTGCTCAGGGCCTTGCTAAGTTGCCTAGGCTGGCTTTGACCTTGTGATCCTCCTGCCTCTGCCTCCAGAGCTACTGGGATTACAGATGTGCACCACCACACCCAGCTTAAAATTTTTATTTTAGGAGAAGGTTTTGCTAAATTGCCCAAGCTGGCCAGGAACTTGGGATCCTCCTACTTTATTTAGCCTCAAGAATAGCTGTGATTGGGCTGTAATTGTAGCTCAGAAGTAGGAGACCTTGCCTAGCATGCATGACACACTGGATTTGATCCTCAGCATCACATAAAAATAAATAAATAAAATAAAGATATTATGTCCATCTACAACTAAAAAGTTTAAGAAAAAATTACCATCAATCCTGAATAAAAAAAGATAAAGAATAGCTGCAATTACAGCTGTATACTACCATACCAGGCTTATTTTGTGACTTTTGATCATTGAACCATAATAAAAAACATTTATTGCATTTAGTTCCTTCCCTTCATTTATTTGTTCTAAGGCAATGCTACTGAATAAGTATTTACTCTGGGATACAATTCCCTTCTTTTATCCTGGGACGATACTCAGATATGTCAAACTTCATCAATTTGTTTACTTAAAATTGGTGAATTTTTGTTATACCTTAGTTCCTCTTTAAATATTTGGTTGGATTCTCCAATGAAACCATGAGAATCTGGAATTTTCTTTGTTGGAAAGGTTTATAACTATAAATTCTATTTACTGAATAAATACAGAATTGTGCAGGATATCTATTTCCTCTTGAATGGATTTTGTTATTTTCTATCTTTCAAATAATTAGTCCATTTCATTTAAATGTCAGATTTATGTGCATAGAGTTGTTCATAATAACCCATATTTGTCCCTTTTTTTTGGTGCTAGGTATTGAATCCAGGGCATTTTACATGCTGGGCAAGTGGTCTACAACTAAGCTACACCCAGCCCCTATTTTTGTCTTTTTGATGAGTATTTGTTAACTTCACTTGCATTCTTTTGGTATGTGTGTGGTAGTAATGGAATCCAGGCACATTCTGCACTGAGCCACATTCTTAGCCTTTTAAATTTTTTTATTGGTTGTTCAAAACATTACAAAGCTCTTGACATATCATATTTCATACATTAGATTCAAGTGGGTTATGAACTCCCATTTTTACCCCAAATACAGATTGCAGAATCACATCGGTTACACATCCACATTTTTACATAATGCCCTATTAGTAACTGTTGTATTCTGCTACCTTTCCTATCCTCTACTATCCCCCCTCCCCTCCCCTCCCATCTTCTCTCTCTACCCCATCTACTATAATTCATTTCTCTCCTTGTTTTTTTTCCCATTCCCCTCACAACCTCTTATATGTAATTTTGTATAACAATGAGGGTCTCCTTCCATTTCCATGCAATTTCCCTTTTCTCTCCCTTTCCCTCCCACCTCATGTCTCTATTTAATGTTAATCTTTTCCTCCTGCTCTTCCTCCCTGCTCTGTTCTTAGTTGCTCTCATTATATCAAAGAAGACATTTGGCATTTTTTTTAGGGATTGGCTAGCTTCACTTAGCATAATCTGCTCTAATGCCATCCGTTTCCCTGCAAATTCCATGATTTTGTCATTTTTTAGTGCAGAGTAATACTCCATGGTGTATAACTGCCACATTTTTTTTTTTTTATCCATTCATCTATTGACGGGCATCTGGGTTGGTTCTACAGTCTAGCTATTGTGAATTGTGCTGCTATGAACATCGATGTGGCAGTATCTCTGTAGTACGCTCTTTTAAGGTCTTCAGGGAATAGTCCGAGAAGGGCAATGGCTGGGTCAAATGGTGGTTCCATTCCCAGCTTTCCCAGGAATCTCCATACTGCTTTCCAAATTGGCCGCACCAGTTTGCAGTCCCACCAGCAATGTACAAGAGTACCCTTTTCCCTACATCCTCGCCAGCACTTGTTGTTGTTTGACTTCATAATGGCTGCCAACCTCACTGGAGTGAGATGGTATCTTAGGGTAGTTTTGATTTGCATTTCTCTGACTGCTAGAGATGGTGAGCATTTTTTCATGTACTTGTTGATTGATTGTATGTCCTCCTCTGAGAAGTGTCTGTTCAGGTCTTTGGCCCATTTGTTGATTGGGTTATTTGTTATCTTATTATTTAATTTTTTGAGTTCTTTGTATACTCTGGATATTAGGGCTGTATCTGAAGTGTGAGGAGTAAAAATTTCTTCCCATGATGTAGGCTCCCTATTTACCTCTCTTATTGTTTCTCTTACTGAGAAAAAACTTTTTAGTTTGAATAAGTCCCATTTGTTGATTCTAGTTATTAACTCTTGTGCTATGGGTGTCCTATTAAGGAATTTGGAGCCCGACCCAACAATATGTAGATTGGAGCCAACTTTTTCTTCTATCAGGCGCAGAGTCTCTGATTTGATATTTTGAGTTAACATTTGTGCATGGCGAGAGAAAGGGATTCAGTTTCATTTTGTTGCATATGGATTTCCAGTTTTCCCAGCACCATTTGTTGAAGATGCTATCCTTCCTCCATTGCATGCTTTTAGCTCCTTTATCAAATATAAGAAAGTTGTAATTTTGTGGATTGGTCTCTGTGTCCTCTATTCTGTACCATTGGTCCACCCGCCTGTTTTGGTACCAGTACCATGCTGTTTTTGTTACTATTGCTCTGTAGTATAGTTTGGTATCTCTATACCGCCTGACTCACACTTCCTGCTTAGAATTGCTTTTGCTATTCTGGATCTTTTGTTTTTCCATATGAATTTCATAATTGCTTTATCTATTTCTACAAGAAATGCCGTTGAGATTTTGATTGGCATTGCATTAAACCTATAGAGAACTTTGGGTAATATTGCCATTTTGATGATGTTAGTTCTTCCTATCCATGAACAGGGTACATTTTCCCATCTTCTAAGGTCTTCTTCTATTTCTCTCTTTAGGGTTCTGTAGTTTTCATTGTATAAATCTTTCATGTCTTTTGTTAGGTTGATTCCCAAGTATTTTATTTTTTTGAGGATATTGTGAATGGGGTGGTTGTCCTCATTTCCATTTCAGATTTGTCGCTGATATACAGGAATGCCTTTGATTTATGCGTGTTGATTTTATATCCTGCTACTTTGCTGAATTCATTTATTAACTCTAGTAGTTTCTTTGTAGACCCTTTTGGGTCTGTTAGATATAGTATCATATCATCCGCAAATAGTGTTAATTTAAGTTCTTCTTTTCCTATTTTTATGCCTTTAATTTCTTTTTTCTGTCTAATTGTTCTGGCTAGTATTTCAAGAACTAAATTGAATAGAAATGGTGAGAGAGGGCATCCCTGTCTTGTTCCAGATTTTAGAGGGAATGCCTTCAGTTTTTCTCCATTCAGAATGATGCTAGCCTGCGGCTTAGCATATATAGCTTTTACGATGTTGAGGTAAGTTCCTGTTATCCCTAGTTTTTCTAGTGTTTTGAACATAAGGGATGTTGTACTTTGTCGAATGCTTTTTCTGCATCTATCGAGATGATCATGTGGTTCTTATCGTTAAGTCTATTGATGTGGTGAATAACATTTATTGATTTCCGTATATTGAACCAGCCTTGCATCCCAGGGATGAATCCTACTTGATCATGGTGCACAATTTTTTTGATATGCTTTAGTATTTGATTCGCCAGGATTTTTTGAGGATTTTTGCATCTAAGTTCATTAGAGATATTGGTCTGTAGTTTTCTTTCTTTGAAGTGTCTTTGTCTGGTTTTTGAAAATTTTGGGACAGGGTCTTGCTAAGTTGCCTGGGTTGGCCTTGAACTTGTAATACTTGAACCTTAGCCTTCTGAGTAGCTGGGATTACAGGCCTGTACCACTGCACCCAGCTTTCATTCTTGATATTAGTGATTTGTGTCCTCTTCCTGTTTTTCTTAGTTTTAATATTAAAGGTTTATCAATAGCATTGATCTTTTCAAAGAACCAGCTTTTGGTTTTGACTTTTCTGAATTTTTAAGATTTCCTTTCCTTTTGCTTACTTTGACCTCATCTTGTTATTTCTTTTCTATTTTTATTAAGCTGGACATTTAGGTTATTGAATTCAGACCTTTCTTCTTTCCTAGGATTATTTATTGCCATGAATTTCCCCTAAGCACTGGTACAGATGTTGACTAGGAGTGTTGAGATTCAGCATGCTTGTTCTGTTCTTGATCTTAGGGGAAAAGTATTAAATCTCTTATCAGTGAGTATCATGCTAACTAAAGATTTTTCATAGATGCTCTTCATCAGATTGAAGAATTTTCCTTTTATTGAAAGTTTTTATCAAGTATATACACACACATTCAATTTTGTCAAATGCTGATTTTGTATCTATTGAGATGATAATCTTTGCTTTCTTTATTTTGGTAGCAGGGATTGAACCCAGGGGCTCTTAACAACTAAGCCATATCCTCAGCATTTTTATTTTTTATTTGGAGACAGGATCTCTCTAAGTTACTTAGGGCCTCGCTAAGTTGCTGGGGCTGGTCTCAAACTTGGGATCCTCCTGCCTCAGACTCCCGAGTCACTGGGATTAACCGGTGCATACCACCATACCCAGCCATATTAATTAATTTTAAATGTTTTATTAAAGATTTTTGAAACTATATTCAACCAAGATAGTAATCTTTATTTCTTTCTTGTAGTGTTTTGTTATTAGTATAATACCTCATATAAAATGAGTTGGGAAGTTTTCCATTCTCTTTTATTTTCTAGAAGTTTATGATAAATTGGTATTATTTCTTCCTTAAATGTTTGATAGAATTCATTAGTGAAATAATTAGGGCTTGGAGTTTTTCTTCTTGGTAAGTCTCTAACAATGAACAAAATTTTAAAATAAGTGTGGGACCATTTGGATTATCCATTTCGTCTACAGTGAGCTTTGATAGTTTGTGCCTTTCAAAGAATTCATTAATTTTGTTTAAATTGTCAAATTTATGGACAGAGTTATTTGTAATATTCTCTCATTATCTTCTTAATTTCTGGGGGGGTCAAAAATGATGCCTTTCTTTCTTTATAATGCTGATATTTTGTATCTTCTCTTCTGTTTTCCAATCAATCTGACTATAGGCTTATTAATTTTTTAATCTTTTCATAGGAACATCTTTTGGTTTGATTAAAAACAGATAAATATGGGGCTGGGGTTGTGGCTCAGAGTACTCATCTAGCATGTGTGGAGCACTGGGTTTAATCCTCAGCACCACATAAAAAATGAAGTAAAGGTATTATGTCTACTTACACCTAAAAAATAAATATTTTTAAAAAGATAAATAACTGAGAAATAAATCCATTGATTTCTGTTTTATCTCTATTCTTTCTTCTCCTTATCTTGGGTTTTATTTGCTCTTCTTTATTGTTTTAAGTTGGAATCTTAGCTTACAAGTTTTAGTTTTCTGTACTCTTTTGTTATATTTCTGGTATTGGGGATTGAACTCAGGTGCTTTATCACTGAGCTGGATCCTCAGCTCTTTTTATTGTTTTATTTTGAGGCAAGTTCTCACTGTGTTGCTGAGGCTGGCCTCAAACACATCAAGGCTGACCTTGAACTTGGAATCTTCCTGCCTTAGCTTCCTGAGTAGCCTGGATTACAGGCATATATCAGTTCCTGGCCTCTATTCATATTCATTATCTCTCTCTCTCTCTCTCTCTCTCTCTCTCTCTCTCTCTCTCTCTCTCTCTCGGATACTGGGAATTGAACTAGGGTTACTTGACCACTGAATCATATCACCAGCCCTATTTTTTTATTTTTTACTTTCATTTTTTTATTGATTTTTTAAAAAAAATAAAGGACAGCAGAATGCATTACAATTCTTATTACACGTATACAACACAATTTTTCATATCTCTGGTTGTATATAACGTATGTTGACACCAATTCGTGTCTTCATACATGTACTTTAGATAATGATGTCTATCATATTCCACCATCCTTGCTAATCCCCTGCCCCCTCCCATTCCCTCCCACCCCTCTGTCCTATCTAGAATTCATCTGTTCTTCCCATGCTCCCCCTCCCTACCCCACTATGAGTCAGCCTCCTTTTATCAGAGAAAACATTCAGCATTTGTTTTTTTGGGATTAGCTAACTTCATTTAGCATTATCTTCTCCAATGCCATCCATTTACCTGCAAATGCCATGATTTTGTTCTCTTTTATTGCTGAGTAAAATTCCATTGGGTATATATGCCACATTTTTTTTTTTATCCATTCATTCACTGAAGGGCATCTAGGTTGGCTCCAAAGTTTAGCTATTGTGAATTGTGCTGCTATAAACATTGATGTGGCTGTGTCACTGTAGTATGTTGTGTTTAAGTCTTTTGGGTATAAACTGAGGAGAGGAATAGTTGGATCAAATGGAGGTTCCATTCCCAGCTTCCCAAGGAATCTCCATACTGCTTTCCTTACTGGCTGCACCAATTTGCAGTCCCACCAGCAGTGTATAAGTGTACCTTTTCCCCCACATCCTCGCCAACACTGATTGTTGTTTGTCTTCATAATAGCTGCCATTCTGACTGGAGTGAGATGGTATCTTAGAGTAGTTTTGATTTGCATTTCTCTGATTGCTAGAGATGATGAACATTTTTTCATATATTTGTTGATTGATTGTATATCCTCTTCTGAGAAGTGTCTGTTCAGGTCCTTGGCCCATTTGTTGAATGGGTTATTTTTTTTGTGTGTGTGTGTGTGCTTAGCTTTTTGAGTTCTTTATGTATCCTACAGATTAATATTTTTACTTTATTTATTTTATTTTTTTAATGTGGTCCTGAGGATCAAACCCAGTGCCTCACATATGTGAGGCAAGTGCTCTACTGCTGAGCTATAACCCCAGCCTCCCTATTTTGTATTTTATTTAGAGACAGGTTCTCACTAAGTTGCTTAGCACCTCACTTTTGCTGAGGCTGGCTTTGAATTCACAATCATACTCTCTCAGACTCCTGAGCCTCTGAGATTACAGGCATGCACCACTGCGCCTAGCTCTATTCTCTTTTAATATAAGCATTTAACTATGTCATTTTCTCTGTGAGCACTGCTTTACATCCCAGAAAATTTCATATATTGAATTTTTGTTGAGTTCAAAATATTTTAAAATTTGTCTTGAAAATTTTTTTTCACCTCATAGGTTATATAGATATATATTTTAAATTTTCTAGATATTTGGGGATTTTGGAATTATTTTTATATTATTGATTTCTGGTTTAATTTCATTGTGGTTAACAGTATAATATGTATGATTATACAAATCATTTGTATGATTATACAAATCATACAAATTTTGTCACTTATTAGGATGGCTACAGTTTAAAACCACAGAAAATAACAGTGGTGGCATTGTAAAAATGGTGCAACCCTATGGAAGGCAGGAAGGAATTTTCTCAACAAATTAAAGATAGAACTACCATGTGATCCATCAGTCCCACTTCTGGGTAATTATTCAAAAGAATTAAAAATAGAATCTTGATGGAGTATTTGTATACTCATATTTGTAGAAGCATCAAAAGAAAAAAGCAGCCCAAAATGTGCATTAATGAATGAATGAGTGAACAACATGAGTTATATACATACAATGGAATATTATTCAAATTCAAAAAGGAAGAACATGCTAAAACATGGATGGACCTCGAAGACATTATTCTAAATGAAACAAAGCAAAGATTGTATGAGTCAATTTATATGAGTTATCTAAAGTAGTTAAATTCATAGAACCAGAAAGTAGAATGGTAATTACCAGGGACTGGGGGTAGTGAGAAGAGGGTAGTCATCATTTAATGAGTATAGCATTTCAGTTTTGCAAGATGAAAAAGTTGTAGAGATCTGTTTCACAGTTATATGAATATACCTAACACCTTTGAAATGTACACTTAAAATGGCTAGGATGGTACATTTTATGTCATTTTTTACTATAATTAAGAAAAAACTTTTAAAGGTTTGTTTTATGGACCAGAATATGGCATAACTTGGTGATTTTTTTCTGTGCACTTGTAAAGAGTATATTCTGCCCTTGTAGGATGGAGTGTTCTATAAATGTCAATTAGGTGAAATTGGTTAATAGTGTTGTGCAGTTTTATATCCTTACTGATTTTCTGCCTACTTATTTTATTGATTACTGAGAGCAGAGTGTTAAAATCTCCAAGTATAATTGTCAATTTCCCTACTGATCCTTTTCAGTTGTATCAGTTTTTACTTCATGCATTCTGAAGCTCTGTTAGGTGCATACATAATCAGGATCATTAGGACTTCTTGGTGAATTGATCTTTATATCATTATGTAGTCATCCCTAATTATTCCTGGTAACATATCTAGTTCTGAAGTCTTCTTTGTCTTATATTATCTTAATCACTACAACTTTATTTGGATTAGAGTTTTAATGCTATTTTACTTAACTCATATAGGTCTTCATATTTAAAGTGGGTTTCTTAAAGACATCATATAGTTTTTTTAAAGCAGTTTGACAACATTAGTATTTTTAAAGATGTATTTGGGTAATTTACATTGAATGCAATTATTGATATAGTTGGATTTTATTCTGCCATTATCTTTGGATCTAGAATGTCCCCCAAAGGCTCACGTGTTGAAATCTTGGTCCCCAATGCAGCAACACTGAGCAGTAGGGTTTGGGAAAGTGATTCGCTCATGAAGGCTCTAACCACATCATTGGACTAATGCATTAATGGATTCATAGTTGAATGGGCCATTGGGAGGTGGTGGAAACTGTAGGAAGTATGGTCCACTTAGAAGGAATGAGTCTTGAGTGGTGTGCCCTTAGGACAGTTACCTTGTCCCAGGTCCATTCTGTGAGCACTCTTTTCCTCTCCCCCTCCTTTCCTCTATCCCTCTGTCTCTCAATCTCTCTCTACCTATTTCTTGTCTGCCATTGGTGAGCAGCTTTGTTCTACCATCCCCTCCCTGCCATGATGTATGCTTCCCAACAAGCTCACAGTGCTGGATCTAATTGACTATGGATTGAAACCTCTGAAAATATGTGCCAAAATAAATATTTCTCTCCTCCAAGTTGATTTTCTCAGGTATTTTGTCACAACGATGAAAAGCTTACTAACATACTCCTCTAGTTTTTGTTCCTGTATTTCCCATTTTCTGCTTTCTTTTGGAATATTAAAGAGTTTTTAATAGTCCACTTAGCTTATCTTTTGGTGGTTTTGCTATATGTCATATTTGTATTTTGGTGCCTGCTCCATGGGTTACAATGCACATACCAGATATTGCATAGTCTACTTTGAGTTAATATTGTATCACTTTGAGTAATATGAATAAGTCTTACAACCTAATGGATCCACTTAACTTTATTTTATTATTTTTGTCTTTTATAGTATGGGAGATTGAACCCAGGGGTGATTTACCACTGAGCTATATCCCTAACCTTTTTTTTCGAGACAAAGTCTTGATAAGTTTCCCTAGCTGGCCTCCTCTTTGTCATCCTCCTGCTTTAGCCTCCTGAATAGCTGAGATTACATGCATGTGCCCCCATGCCTGGTTTATAATTATTATATATATTATATTTACATACATGGAACATTCCACATACCTTATCATACATTTTCCTTCTTAGCTACACATATTTTAAAGAAGAACATCAATGTAATTTTTAGTAATAATGAGATAATTACTATTTCTGCTGGCACTTCCACTGTTCCTAAAGATCTAAATTTTTCTGATATCATTGCCCTTTACCTAGAAGAATTTCCTTGAGAGAAGATAGCTGATATCAATTCTGTTAGTTTTCCTTCATGTGAAAATGTCATTATTTCAACCTTCATTTCTGAAGCTCATTTCACTCTATGTCAAAGTCTTGATTGACAGTCCTACTTGTTCAGCACTTAAATATGCTTTTCTACTGTCTTCTGACTCCCGTGATTTCTTATAAGAAATTTCAGTTTCTTAATTGTTTATCTACATGTAATATATACTTTTTTAAAAAGATGCTTATAAGATTAAACAATCTTTGTTTTTAAGCACTTTGGTTATGATATGTTTAGCCATAGTTTTCTTTGTGTTTTATTATGTTTGGGATTTGCTGAGTTTCTTGGACCTGTCAATATGTCTTTAACCAAATTTGACAAGTTTTCTGTCATTATACCTTCAAATTAATTTTCTGCACTCATTTCTC
Source organism: Callospermophilus lateralis (assembly GCF_048772815.1). Classification (NCBI taxonomy): domain Eukaryota; kingdom Metazoa; phylum Chordata; class Mammalia; order Rodentia; family Sciuridae; genus Callospermophilus; species Callospermophilus lateralis. The sequence goes on along the minus strand of NC_135325.1, from coordinate 52,632,108 downwards.
CTCTCCTTCTCAGATTCCAATGACATGAATGTTAGAACGTTGGATGTTGTTCCACAAGTTTCTGAGCATTTAGTTTTTTCAACATTTTCCTTTCTATTATTATTACTGGATGATTTCTAATGATGTATCTTAAAATTCATTGTCTCTTTTCTCCATTTTTCCCATTTCCATTTTATTATTAAGCCCATGCAATGGTTTTCAAAATTCAGATTATATATTATTCAAATCTAAAATTGTATTTGGTTCTTTTTATGGTTTCGTTTTTTTGCTGAAACTATACACTTCCATTCATTTTAAGTGTGCTTACCTTTACCACATGCAACATAATTCTGTGTATTACTTTTCTATTGCTACATAACAAGTTGCACATAGCTGTGTAAAATAATACACACCTATTATCTCTCAGTTTCCATAGGTCAGGAGTCTGGGTGTAGCCTAGCTGCTTGGAATCTCATAAGGCTGCAATTAAGAATGGATTGCATTCTCACCTGAAGTTCAGGGTTCTCTTCCAAGATTCCATGGCCATTGGCAGAAGTCATTTCTTTGCAGCTAAAGGACTGAAGTCCTCAGCTATTAGAAACTGCCTGTAGTTCCCTGCCCCATGACCCTTTCCTTGGGCAGTTCACATCATAGCAGCTTGCTTCATCAAGGCCAGCAAGTAATTTCTTTCTTCAGTCTGCTAAACGTTTTTTTTTTTGTGAAGTTCTTATTTTAAATATTTTTAATATTTCTATTTTATTGTTTTTTACAATTGACAGATAAAAATCAGTGTGTATTTATCATGTACAACATGACTTGTAGACATTTTTTAGTTGTAGATGGAGTTTTATATCCTTACTGATTTTCTGCCTATTTGTTTTACTGATTGCTGAGAGAGGAGTGTTAATCTCCAACTATAATTGTTTGTTAGTTAGTTTGTTTATTTATTTTTATGTGGTGCTGAGGATTGAACCCAGTGCCTCACACATGCGAGGCAAGTGTTCTACCATTGAACCACAACTGCAGCCCCACAACATGATATTTTAAACAGTCTTATGCAACATAACAATCACTGGAGTGATATTCCATTATTTTTGCCATAAATGTAACCTAATTAAGAAAGTAACATCCCATCATCTTTGTCACAGTTTTGTTGGTCAGAGGCAAGTAATGTCCTAAAAAAAGAAGCAAGTCAAGTTCTACGCACACAAAAGGGGAGAGATCACACAAAGCTGTGGCTACCAGGAGGTGAGGAATCATTGATAGGTTGACTTAGAGTCTGTTTTCCACAAGTTGCTTTCAAGTCTTTGGTAATTTTAACATCTGGGTCATATAGAATATGGAATCTGCTGTTTGGCTTTTCATTTGTGAACTGGTCACATTTGTTGGGTTCTTTATATGTTGAATACTTTTGGATTGTATACTGGGTACTGTGAATGTTACATAATCTATTGGCCATATAATTCTCTAGAGAATATTTTAGAAAGTAATCATAGATTCAGAACACAAGTTATACCTTGCCTTACACAAATGGGAGTTCTACTTTCAGTTCACTTTTCCAAGTTGTTAGTTTGCTATTTTATTTTCCTTCTGTGCATGTAACATTCAGGTGTTCCAGTGTTGGATGGCTGTTGAAGTCTTAGTTCATTCTTCCAAGTTTTTGTGTGATCTTCTGGATCTGTCCTGCACATGCACATTTAAGTATGAGCATAAGACTTGTGTGCTTTCATATACAGAATTAGAGGATCACATTCTCTAGTTCTGTCCACTCCAAAATTTGCTTATTGAGTCCACTCATGAAGCCATGGTACACTCTTTACTGGTCACTATGTCTAGAAAGACAGGATGTTCCTTAGAATTTTATCTGCATACACAGCCATCATTGCCAAGCAATTCTATGTCTAGAACTTACTTAGTGGGTAAAACTAGAGAAAATACGAGGAAAAAAACAGCAAGATTATCCCATACATCCTTTGGCTCCAAGAAATATCTTTTAGTAATTATTCTGGCTGGGAATACAGCATTTCTATTGGACTTTTCACCAATCATGCCACTATTATTCTGTTCAGCTATGCAACTGGAATCCACCCTCGTGGGAAATGTGCATGAGAAAAAAAATATGGAGGTTCGAGAAATGACTCAGTAGTAGAGCACTTGCATGGCATTCATGAGACCCTGGTTTTGATCACCAGCACTGGGAAAAAAGAAAAAAGAAAGAAAGAAATGAGACACACACTTTGATGCTGGATCTTTCTCTAAGTTTTAAATCTTTTACAGTCTACCTCCTTTTAGTTACTTTTCAAAATTTTCAGGTAATTTATTCTTGTATTTTGCCCAGCATATTTAGTTTATCTGCTGTAGAGAGACACTGCAGTGAGTTTATTCCATCTTTACCAGAACAGGAACTTATAATTTATTTAAAATTGTTTTCTTATAGGCAACATACAGTTAACTTGTTTTTATACAATCTGTTAAAATTTGGATATTTAGATAATTTTCGTAGAGTGTAATTAGTTATGTTTGGGTTTAAATGAACCATTTTGCCATTTGTATTCTATTTGCTCCATCTGCTTTCTAGTACTTGGTTCTTCTTTTTCTTTCTTTTGGAGGAATTGAATGTTTATGATTTCATTTCATCTCTACTATTAGCCTATTTATTTTTAGTGGTTACACCAGGATATACTTATCACCATCTACTTTAAAATAATTGTATACAATTTTGTGTGTAGCATAAAAACCATATGGTTTTTGGTGGTGCTAGTAATTGAGCCTGGGGCCTAACATGTGCTAGGCAAGCATTCTACCACAGAACTACACCCCCAGCCAGTAATATAGCTTTATTTTGCAGTTCCCATTCTTTATGATATTGTCATAGATTTTATTTCTATATATACTATAAACCCTTTAATGCATTGTTATTAAGGTTGCTTTAAACCATAATATTTTTTGCCATTCATAGTAATCTTCATTTCTTTATGTAATAAAATTTGATTAAATTTGTTTCTGGTATCATTTTCTACTTGAAGAATTTCATTTAAAATTTCTTGTTAATTCTGCTGATAATAAAGTCTTTCAAATTTCTGTGTCTGGGAGTGTTTTTGTTGAACATCAGTTTTGAAAGACAACTTCACTGGGTAAATGATTCCAAGTAGACATATTTTTCTTTTTATTACTTCAAAGGTGTTATTTCACTGTCTTCTAAATAGAGTAGTTTCTGGAGATATGTCTACAATCATTCTTACCTTTGTTCCTCTATATAATATTCTTTTAATTTGGATGCTTCTAGCATTTTCTGTTTATCACTGGTTTAAAGCAATTAGATATGGTGTGTTTTAGTGTGGTTTTGTTTGTATTTGTTATTTGAGGTTTGTTGACTTTCCTGAATGATCAGGTTATCGTTTTCAAGAAATTAGAAAAATTTTGGTGATTATTTCATCAATTTTTTTCTACATTTCCTTGTTCAAATCTACTGTTGTTTTTCTTGTGTTTTTACTCTTTTTTTCTCTTTGTGCTGCATTTTGGTTTCTATTACTTAGTCTTCAAGTTTCCTGATTGATTCTGCAATTTTTAATCTGTTAAAATAATTTCATCCAGTATTGGTTTCAATTTAAATATCATAATTTAATCTCCGGAAGCTTTAATTTTTTTTTTTTATTTCTGTAACATCAGTGGTGATGTCCCCTATTTTATCCTGATTGTACTTTGGTTTTTCCCTCTGTTTTGCTTAGTTAGTCTAACTAACTGGTTTTCAATTTTATAGATTGTTTCAAAGACCTTAGTTTTGGTTTTATTTGTTTTATTTTTTCTATTCACAATTTTATTGATCTCTGTCCATATCTTTATTATTTCCTATCTTCTGTTTGCTTTGGGTATAGGTTCACTTTTTCTGTGATGTTAAGATAGATGGTTATTATTGGGGCTAGGGTGGTGGCTCAGTGGCAGAGCACTTGCCTTCCACGTGTGAGGCACTGGGTTTGATCCTTAGCACCACATAAAAATAAAATAAAGGTATGTGTCCATCTACAACTAAAGAAGATTAAAAAAAAGATAGAGGGTTATTGATTTGAGATCCTTCCTTTTTATCATAGACATTTCAAATATAAATTCCCCTCTAAGCACTATTTTAGCTGCATCCCACATTTTTTCTTTTCCCCATATTTTATTGGTCCATTATCATTGTACATAATGGTGGGTTTCATTGTTAAATATTTCTACACACACACAATATTATATAATTTGACCAATGTAACTCCAAAGTATTTCCCCTAATTTTTGATATGTCATGTCTTCATTTTTATTCATCTCAAAGGATTTTCTAATTTCCATTGTGATTTATCCATTGAACCTTTGATTATCTAGGAGCATGCTGTTCAATTTCAGCATATTTTTAGTTTCCCAAATTCGTTTCCATTATTGATTGCTAATTTAATTGCATTGTGGTCAGAATACATACTTAGTACAATTTATGTCCTTTTGAATTTATTTAGGCATATTTTATGGCCTAGACTATGGTCTAAACTGGAGTAAATTCTATCTGCACTTGAGAAGAATATGTTTTGTTCTTGGGTGGAGAATTATATTTATGTCTAGGTCAATTGGATTTACAGTTTTGTTCAAGTCTTTGGTATCTTTAATAGTCTTCCTCTTAGTTATCCTATTCATTATTGAAAATGAGGTATTGAAGTCTTCAGCCATCACTGTCAAACACTTTTCTCCCTTCAATTCTGTTAGATTTCACTTCATGTACTTTGGAGTCTTTGTATGTATATGATTTATAATTTTATATCTTCCTGATAGATTACCCTTTATCATTATATAATGTCCCTATCTATCTCAGTAAATTTTTTGTCTTAAAATCGCTTTTATTTTTATGTTGTTATTCCAACTTTCTTATGTTTGCTATTTACATGCTATGTCTTCCCATTCTTTTACTCTCAACCAATATGCATCTTTTCTTAAGACTTTTTTTAGTTGTAGATTGTCAAAATACCTTTATTTCATTTATTTATGTGATACTGAGGATCAAACCTAGCGCCCCACATATGCGAGACAAGCGCTCTACCACAACCCCTTCCACAATATGTATCTTTGAAACTGAAGAGTATTGCATGTGCACATCATATGTTTAATCTTGTTTTTTAAATACAGTGTGATGATCTCTTAATCCAGTCATACTTGTTTTTTTAATTTTTCATTTTATTTTAGAGGCAGGGTCTTGCTAAGTTGCTGAGGCTGGCTTTGAACTTGCAATCCTCTTGCCTCAGTCTCCCAATCCACTGAGAACTCTGTATGTTTAAAAGTAAATTCTGCTGCATGTTTTAATGTTTGTATAGTGCCACAAAATATCCCCCATAAAATGATGACTGTATTAACGTTTTTATTGATACTGTTGGATTTACATCTACCACTTTACTTTTTATTTTGTCCTGCTTTCTTTTCACTTAAATAACATTTTATGTAATATTTTTATTTCTTGTATAATTTTTTCACTATATTCTTTAGTTACTTTCCCAGTCATTGCTTTGGGGCTTACTGTATACATCTTAATTTGTCATAATTGATTTCATATTTCTATTAACTTAAATTCAGTGAGATATTGACACTATTGCTAGGTAGTTATAGTCTTTTCTCCCCTTTGTGTGCTATTATTGTTATATCTATTACATCTACATATATTACAAATACAGCAATATATTTTTATATTTATTACCTTATATAATATATATTTGAAAAAGCTAAGAGAATAAAGGAGAGCAAGTACATATTTATAGAGTTTGTTATATTAACCTTCCTATTGCCATTTCTGGTTCTTTTCATTTTTCCCCTGCAGATTCAAGTTACCATCTGGTATCATTTCCTTACTCATTATAGTTTGTTCTCACCCACGTCCCTAGTGCTATTATTGTCAAATTAATATATTTTTATATATTATATGCCCAATAGTTCAATTATAAACAGGTTGTTTCATACAATTAAATTAGTTCTTCTTAGGAAGAAAGGAGAAGTATACATTCATAATCTTTTATAATAAATTACACAATTATCTTTATAAGTTTTTTGCTTTTTGTGTAGGATCAAATTACCATCAAGGGTCACTTTCTTTTATCTTGAAGTATTTCTTATAAAGCAGGTATGCAAGCAATACAATCCTATCTCTGTTTTTCTTGGAATGTCTATTTCACCTTCACATATGAAAGATTGTTTTTTCTTGGGAGGATTCTTGGTTGACTGCTTTTTGTTTATTTTCCTTTCATTACTTTGAAAATATCATTCTACTGTCTTTGGCCTCTACTGTCTCTGATGGGAAGCCACCTGTTAAACTTATTTGGTTCCTCTGCATGTGATAAGTTGTTTTTCTCTTGCTAATTAATTTCAGTGAGATATTGACACTATTGCTAGATAGTTCTAGTCTTTTCTATAAAAGAAAAGTCTTTCCACTACTACATGCTGCTACCTTGGAAGTCATTCCTTTTATTCTTTTCTAATTATTCTTTTTCTTGCTACTTTCAAGATTGTCTTTCAACATTTTTACTATGATGTGTCTGGGTGTAGGTATCATTCTCTTTAGCTTACTTGGAGTTTGTTAAGATTATTGTGTATATAGGTTAATGTTTTTCACCAAATTTGTAAATTTCCAACCTTATTTCTTCTAATATTTTTTATTCCTTTTTTTCTCCTTCTGGTATTATTTGTATGTTGATGTGCTTAATGGAGTCCTACAGTGCTCTAAGGTTGTGTTAATTTTTCTTTGTCCCTCTACCCTGTTCTTTGAATTGAATAATCTGCTGATCTTTGGAATTTTCTCATCCTTTCTTCTGCCTGTCAAATCTACTGTTGAGACCCCCTCTATATATTTATCAAGGAACTATATTATACATAATATATATATATATATATATATATATATATATATATATATATATATATAATTATTTATTTATTGAGATTGTTAATTTGATGAGGCATTATCATCATAGCTTCCTTTTCTTTAACCAAAGTGTGCTTTAGTGGGTTTTTTCTTTTTCTTTTTCTTCTTTTATGATAGAGATTGAACTCAGAGTCACTCAACCACTGAGCCACATCCCCATCCCTATGTTGTATTTTATTTAGAGACAGGGTCTCACTGAGTTGCTTAGTGCTCACCATTGCCAAGGCTGGCTTTGAACTCCTGATCTTCCTTCCTCAGCCTCCTGTGCCACAGTGCCTGGCTGCTTTAATTTTTTAACATATTTATATCAACTTTGAAAACTTTGTCTGTTACATCCATTAGCTGAGCATCCATTGAGAACAAAGATAGTTTATCTTGCCAATTTTTAAAAGTTACATATGAGTCCCACTTTAGCAATTTTTTTGTGTGTCTTACAATCTTTTATTAAAAACTGTAACAACTTAGATAATATATTACAGCAGTCTAGATACTGATAACCACCACATCACTACCTCCCCTGAGTTCAGACTTTGTTGTTGTCACTGATAATTTGTTTAGTGAACTTGAATGTATTAGTTCAGGAATGTGTATTTTCCCACAGATGTCTTCTCAGAAGACATTAGGTTTGGCCTGTTTGTAGTTGCAGTATGATGGCAGTGGTTTGGGCAGGGCTGTATTTGATTGTCCTCTTTCTCTGATCATTCTGTTTGTCTCAAGTGGTATCATGTATTTAGCTATCATTATTTACCAACTGATTGTTCTATTGTTTTTAAAAATGACCTAAGTCCATCTGATCAAATTACATTTAGGCTATTTTTGACAGGTGGTTTTGAGATGAGTATTTGACATTCATTCTGACCCCAGGAGGCCTCCTTTTATAAATGTGTCTTTCCTTGGTTCTCTTTGTTAAGCATCTAGTTGATCTAAGTCTCAGCTTGTTGGTGTCATGGAGCAACCACTCTTCTTATGTACTCACCAAAATTCCATTGTTTTCCAGAGGTCTCTGAGGCTTAATCTTCCTCATGCTCTGTTGTAAGTAGAATCAGTTCCCTAAGGGGAGAATTATGGAGTCCTCTGTGTTTTTTTAATATTTATTTTTAGTTGTAGGTGGACACAATATCTTTATTTCATTTTTATGAGGTGCTGAGGATCGAACCCAGTGCCTCAAGTATACTAGGCAAGCATTCTACCACTGAGCCCCAACCCCAGCCCCAGTCCTCTGTTCTTATGGCCTTTTATGCTCTCCTCTCCTGGGGAAAATATCTGCATCATTTCTCCAGAACTGGAGCCTGAGGCAGTGGCCTCCTTTTCTCAAAGTTACACCTTTGCTTTACTAATGAGGGTGTCAACTTTTGAACTTCCTGGCTTTTTTTCTCCTGGTACAGACCCTTGCATGTGACTGAAATGATTTAAGGATATTTGGGACCCAGTAGTGTTGGCTAACCATGCACCACCAGAACATCTGCCCTACAAATGATAGCTGGGTAGAGAAAGGGGGTACCAGATCCCTTAGCCATGCCTACCTGGATTAGAGCTTCTGAAACACAGGATTGGGGGAGGGTGAGAAATTTTGGCATTCTGCCTTATACCACATGACACCATAATCCTAGGCTGCAAGCTGTGTTCTTGGCTTTAATTGCCCAGAGTAAAATTTCTGTCACACTAAGCTAGGGAAATGGAAGCAGGTGGGGAGTGGGGAACATAGGATGGATAGTGCCTTAAACACAGACTGCTATTGCTCTTAGGAAAGTTTAGTAAATATTCTTAATGTTGCTCATTTGCTGTATGCCCTTAGGACCATTTCTTGAAACTTTTAATAATTGTGGTTTTTAAGTAATTTTTACCAATTTTGGTGTTTAACTGGATTGAAAGTCTTTCCACTACTACATGCCACTACCTTGGAAGTTATTCCTTTTATTCTTTTCTAATTATTCTTTTTCTTGGTCTATCTGAACTCCATACTGTCTGTTCCACTCAGTGAAACCATTCAGGTCTGAATTTCTTCTTGTTCTGTTGCCTAAAAACTGCCTCCAAATAGTATTCAGGGGCACTATTGGGCTTGCCTTGTTTGTTTCTCTTTTTCTTGGGGCTCATGGTCTTGTGCTACTTGTAGTCTAATATCTAAAAGAAATGTTGCCTTGTATTTTTCTGCTTTCTAGCTGGTTAAGCTAGGGAGGATAAATCTGGTCCCTCTTAGTATATGCTGGAATTGAGATTCTCAACCCAGTGCCTTTCTTTTCCTTTTATTTTTCCTGATGAAGATCTGAAACTCTAGGTTGGAATTCTGGCATTTGATGGTTAAGGCAAGTCACTCCAATTTTCTGTGTCTTATCTTTCTTCTCTACAAAGTGGAGATAATAAGAATCTTTTCTTCTAGTGTTGTTTTAATGATTAAACAAGTTAATCCCTATTAAATGTTCATAACAGGATATGGCTGATAGGAAGCTATAATAAGATTTAACCACCATCACCACTGCCATCACTATTATTACTACTACTTAAACTCTCCTTATTTCCCAAATATCATTTGGGTAAATTTCTCAAGGCATTCTTTATAGTATAAATATAAACGATGACTAGACCATAATACCTAATAGTTACTGGTAAATATTAGACATTACATAGTAGTTTTCTGTGTATGAACTCTTTATCATTTATTTGTACTAATATTTGCACTTAAGATGGTAGACTTTCAAAGTCTGAAGAGATCACTTATAAAAATTTACTTACTTAGCATATGAACAAAGTCTGGCCCATAGGGCTGGTTCCCTAAGATAGTAAGATCATGTAACAAGTCTACCTTTGACTTCCCTTAAGTGTTCTTGGTGTCACACCATGATACCTGTTAGCTTTTCTGTACCTAAAGCCTCTTCTGCCATCATCCAAATGAAAATTGTGCCAGTAATTCTGTACAATCATGTGATTTTAAAAATTGAGGTAAAACCAAAAATAGATTTAACTTCCCACATGGAGTCTTGGGGTAATTCAACCTAGGTAGGTGGATGTGTTCAATACCCAGGCACTAGCAGAATATCCATGGCCTGTTTCTATTTTGTAAAGATCTGGAAATAGTTAAGGTGGCTAATTTTGGAAATGTGTTGCATTTCCATCTGGTCTGAATCAATGAACTTAAACTTCATGCTACGTGAGATGGAGACATTTTATGAGACACCAGATTTAGAGACTGTTATATAATGTTCCCAGAATCTGTTTAGTGTTATAAGAGAAATTTAATTACTTGTTTGGACACAGGTGATGTGGTATGAGTAATGTCTGATGAAGAAAACAGGGGAATGTCTTCTGTTGACTTAAACACTCTACCTTTAACCTTCAATCCTTCCCTATATGATGTTGTACATCAGGAGAGCAGTGCATTCTTGTTTTACTGTAACTCTTCAGCATAGCAAGGTGATGTAATAAAACTGACAACCTGTTATTAAATATGTATGTACCAGGCATTGTGTTCAACCTTTTACATACATTATCTCATTTAATCCCTACAGAAACATTTTTGAGGTGGGGATTATTTTCCAATTTTATGAAGGTAGAAACTGAAGCTCAAAAAGGTAAGTTACCAGGCTGGGGTTGTGGCTCAGTGGCAGAGTGCTTGCCTTGCATATGTGAAGCACTGGGTTTGATCCTCAGCACCACATAAAAATAGACAAAATAAAGATATTGTGTCCATGTATAACTAATTTTTTTAAAGGTGAATTATCTCTTCTAAGATTACATACTAAGCCAAGGGACAGATTTGGAATTTTGACCCATATTTTTTGACCCTGAAGCACATTATTTCCCATAAGGCTTATCATTGAAATTAGAACTGAGCTGTTTGTTCATAACACTGCTATATAATGCATAGCTCTACTGCATAAACTCTTAAAGGTGTTCTTACAAAGATACTACAGTGTGTTTCTGAAAACAGATGATTAACAGGGGAAACAAGTGATCAGGGTTGCATGTGAGATGAGACTTGGTGAAAGAATGCAAGAACCTAACTATGGGTTAGCTTCCTAATGGTATCTATCCATTGGTTTTACCCATCAGGATGTGTTTGTCATAAAAAGCTGTCTAAGCTAAACAAAAAGACATAAAGACATTGTGGTTTAGAGTAGTAAGTGGAGGGAGGGTAATGCTGCTAGGTTCCTATGTTATTCTGGCCTGATCCTCATGATGGTGCTTTAAAATAGGTAGTTACATTCTCATTTTTAGACAAAAAAACCTTGAAGTTTAATAACTCATTAAGGGCACTAGCTATCATCCTCCAGGTTGTGGTACTCTAGAGCCTCTCTCTTCCCCTGTCCCTTCTTCTCCCCTCCACTGCAGAATTGTTTTCCTCATAACAGTTTCCCTGCTACTAGCTCCTCTTCCTCTCTGCTTTGGACTTCTAGATTATTTTTCAAATAAAGAGAAGATATATTTCTTAAACTTTTTTTTTAATTTCATTTGGAGAGCTACATGGGGTTCTTTGAATCTGGCTTAATTCATCTACAGTCAGTGAAGAGCAGCAATAAGGATCTTTGAGCAGTGTTCACATACTAATTAATATGTCCAGTTCCCATATTTTACCTTGAAATTCTATCAAGTTGCAATAACACTCATTATCTCACACTGGTCACAAGTTCTGATTTGCAGCTATATATTTTTGATTGAGAAAATCAAGAGATTAGTTAATTAATAAATGCCATTTTTCCAGGAGATTAAACTTTCAAAAATGAGGTCCTTGGGGTTCAGGTTGTGGCCCAGTAGTAGAGTTCTTGCCTAGCATGCGTGGGGCACTGGATTCAATCCTCTGAACCACATAAAAATAAAATAAAGATACTGTGTCCACCTAAAAATGAAAAATAGATTTAAAAAACTAGGTCCTTTGTGGAAGATAGAAAAAATGAACTTTTGGTAAAGAAGACAGTTCTTGTAGTTGATGCTATTTGAGATTGGTGATCTTGCCAGCTAATGATTCTGCCTCCCTTCTTCCATTAATTAACCTTTAATTATAGCTATCACAAAGGACAAAACAAATAAATGACTTTGAGCTCCAGAATATTTTTAGTTTGAATCTTTTGTGCTGTGGAGCATCAAAGATGCTCATTAAGAAAGAAGAGACCCTACAAATAAAATACTAAAAGGTTCACTAATGGAATTGACTTATCTCATCCTTGTTCCAAAATATTGAGTGTCCCAGAAATATTTAGTCAGAAAAACTAAATTGTGAAAATCAAAATCCTCTACTCTTCCCCTTTCTTTCATTCTCCCTGTTTTTCTCCCTCTCTCCTTGCCCCTATCCCTTCCTCTGCCTCCCCTTCTCCTTGGTGTCCCCTCTTATTTCCTCCTTTTTAGTTGTTTTCATTCTGTCCCTTTTGTTTCCTCATTTCCCCCCACCCTCTCTCTTTCTCCTATTGTTTGCATTGTAGCTGCTTCTCCTTTATGTGAACACTAAGCAATAGTTATGTTTGCTCCAGGTTACCATGGAGATGTTGCATGTAGGCCTTTTAAGATAAATGGTCTGCTCTATTAGTGAAATCACACCCAGACTTTCTAAGGATGGTAATTTAGGAAAAGTTTCTACAGAGATTAGGGCTCAAAACTCTGAGGTCTAGGTACCCCTCCCAACCGAACATATACTTTTTTACTATTGTATTTTCCTAGAGGCCTGTGTGTGATTGTATTAAGAGACTAGATAGATTTCTGTGAACGTATTATTCTTTGATTTTTTTTTCTCCTATAGAACAGTGATTTCTAGCATGCTCTTTTTCAGAGTATAAGGGAAAGGTACAGATGGAAAACTTGGACATAGAAAACCTGGCTTGGGGTTGAAACAGAAGTGCTTTGGAGTGAGGGAAGAGGAGTCATAACACCTACAAGAGTATGCAGATAGGAAAAGTGCAGGTTTGCTTTGATGAAAGGACCCCTCCACCCCATATTCCTGCACCAGAATAAAAAAGAAAGCAGTTGAAGAGAGATGCCAGGCCTCTGGTGGGAAGACAAATGGGTTGTGTTTTCCTGGCTTCTAGGGAAGAAACACTTGGTACTGGTGCTGCCCAGCTAGAAGGGATTTAATGTCCATAACAGTAAAGGATGGGCAACCTCATGAAAGGCTGAGCTTCATTAAGAGGTCTAAAACTCCATCAGAAACTTGTTCCATGCACTGTGATGAATAAGCTGCTGCTTCTTGCCTACAAATAGGTTCTGATGTTCTAATCACTGGAGTTAGTTATAGATGGATATAATCCCTGCCCTCCTAGAGTTTACAGTCCTACTGGGGGAGGCAGGTAACAAATTTCAAAAATAGCTTAAAAAGTGTTAAGTGGTAAAGAAAATGAGGAAGGATATAAATAGGGTGCTGAGATAAAGATAAGAAGATTGAAAAGGATACTTAAAATTATTAGAAGTCCTATTTGAGACAATAACTTTTAAACTGAGATTTATAGAGGAGAGGGATCTTTCTTCACAAAAGAGCCAGGAGAGAAACAGTGTTTCAAATAGAGAACAAGGCAACATCAAAGACCCTGAAATGAGGAAGAGTTTGGCCTTTGTTAAGATCAATAGTAAGTGTAGGTAGTATGAAACATTGGCAGAGGCCAGATATGCAGAGTGAGATTTATATTCAATGGTAAGAAATTTGGGTTTTATTCTGAATAGAATGCGAAGCCATTGGAGTATTTTAAGCAAGAGCACAATGGATGATATGGTGCTTTAACAAGATTACTGTCTATAGAGTGGAAAATGGATTGAAGGAGGTCAAGAGTGGAAGCAGAGAGACTAGTTAGGAAGCTATTGCTTTTGTTCAAGGGTTATATAATAGATTAGAATAGTAGTGATGGAGAAAAATGGATGGATTTTGTTATAATTTGAAGATAGAGTCAACAGGGCTTGCTGTTGGGTTGGGTGGGGAGAGAGGAAAGGAAAGAATTAAGACTATTTTCCTTCCTACCTTGAGTTAACTGGGTTAGCCCAAAAATGGAGTGTTGGAAGGGTAGTTGTTATGATTAACAGGAAAGAGTGATTTGGAATAGTAGGCGCTCATGTGAGACTGGCAGAGCCCTGGAATTGACAGGCTTACAATTGTTAATTCAGCAGCTGTCATTGCTGTAAGGAGGCAAGTGCAGGAAAGCCTTAGTCCCTAAGAAGAGGCTCAAGGCAGGAAGTTGCTCTGACCACTCCTGTGGGTGGTTAGTAGCAGATTTAGATGAAATCCTGCCTGGATCAGGAGACAGTTGGAAAACCTGGAGTTGCAGGACTGGGGTTAGGGAGAGTTTACTGTTCTTTATGCCTTCATTGTGATCCAGGTACTTAAATTTTGCTGGTAGGTTCATGGGATCCAGGAAAACACCTGTTATACCCATAGTAGAAAAATCTTTGGAGATAAAGGCCACACACTTGTTTATAAAAGAGGGTTGTTTAGGTAAACAGATGAGAAATAAGAGTTATTGCAAAGTACTATTCTAGCTAGTGCCCCAGGGGAAAGTGAACCTTTATTGCTAAGAACTATGCTAAAAAGGCATATAACATGTACAAGTATGCATCATGTAAACAAAGTGAGGATATGTTTCAGGTTGCCTTTAAAGAATTATAACTTTAATATTATTATACTTAAAAAGGAATGCAGGGTGTCTTTAGAATTATCAGCAAAATGACAGCTGATATTTGACTGTTTCCTTTGTGAAGATATCATAGCATAGTGACTAAAATCATGGACTTTTGAGAAGCCTTGTTATAATCTCTGCTCCAACATATAAGTTACTTTTTCTTCATTTATGAAATGAGGATACTAGAACTTCCCTCATATGGTTGTTTCGATAATGAAATGTGTTGATATTTATAAAGTGCTTAAAATAGTAAACATGGTAAGGTGGTACACACTTACAATTATCAGTAACTGAGAAGGAGGCTGAGGCAGGAGGATTGCAAGTTTGAAGACCAGCCTTGGCAACTAGTAAGTCCCTGTCTCAAAATAAAAAGAGCTGGGGATGTAGCTCAGTGGTAGAGTGCTCCTGGGTTCAATCTCCAGTACCACAAAACAAAACAAACCATAGTATTCATGTTAATGATTGTTAGATAAGAAAATAAAGGAGTGTTTGGATAAGAGGCTAATCAAAGAAATGTAATACTGACCCAGAACAAGGGTCATTGGATAGAGTGGCAAGACAAAGAAAGCAGTTGGCTAGGAGTTGAGACACAGATTTAAAGCAGGTAGAAATGGCTCTGAAGTGGGACTGGGGTGCTTGTTCTGACTTGATCAGTCTCTCTAGCTGTAGGGCAGGAGTTGATATAGACCTCTTGAGGCACAGAGACAAGTGAAGAATCTCTAGATTCTCTAAGAATATTAACCTATATACAAGTAACATAGATAACTCCCTTTTGACATAAGGTTCAATAAGATATTAGTCTCTGCCAACCATTGTTTTTTCAAAGATTAATATGACTTCCAGTGTATCCTTATAGAAAATGTTCCTCTTACTGTAGTTCCTTTTTTTTATTTTTTTTTGGGGGGTGGTTGGTGGGGTGGGAGAGAGCTAGTAATTCTGTCAAAAGAATGGGTGAAGTTTAAAAAAATCATTTATAGTTTATCTTTCTCCTTAAGAAGTGACTATAAACTCTTTAATGAACATATAATGTGTATTTTTCCTATTAACCAGGATATTTCTTCCTCCTTCTAATTTTGTCCCAGGTATGCCTATCCAAAAGATTTATAATTGCATTCTTTATACATTAGAGGAACTACCAAGTAGTGCTTTATGAGCATCAAATGGCAAAAGTCAGCATCTGTGGATAGATCAGGTTGGTAATTATAAGTGGCACATTTATCTTATTCCATCTGTGGAGTACAGCAGATTTGAGTCCTTTTTTAGAGTTACAGTACTGTATGGGTTTGAATAGGTCTCATCCATCTTCCTCCCTCTAGGCTCCACTCTACCTAAACCTTTCTGGAAAGATGAATAACTTATTTTGAAAGGGCCTTTGGGAATTAAATTTTGTAACCTCCTTCTAAGTCATTTCTGTATATAGGAATTTCACTGTCAAGGCATTTTTTTTCTTTTATTCAAGTAAAATCTCATTACAAAGACAAAGATAGTTCCATCATCTCTTGGATGCTCAAATAACCCCATTCAAGCAAAAGTGATTTTTTTTCTGGTTTTAATTCCCTACCAGCTAGTTTATAATACAAAGATATGATTTTGTATGTGTTTTGGGAGAGAAAGAAGAGACAAAACCAGGGAGGAAGTATGAGAGGTTTACTTTTATAACCTTTCCTCTTTACTGTTATGTGTTCATGACTCATTGACTTACTGTTTGCAACAGTTAGTCAAGTGAGCTTCCTTTCTGGGCCCATTCATCTGGAATGTAATTCCTAGAAGTACACCAATTACTAAAAAATTTCTTCTAAAATCAAAGAAATGGAGGGTTGGTTAAGGGGAGATCAATTAGTTATGGGCTCTTAGCTATATTGACCATGTGTCCCTTTGCTTTTTATCAATGTTTAAAGTCTTCTTGTCCTTTTGATTTTCTCATTTGTCTAAATGTAGCCCATGAGAGAGCCCTAGTAGATGATGTTGGACTAAGAAGAAACTTGTTAAACTATATCTCTTTAGCAATTAAAGGGATCATCATAAACAATTTAGTAATTAAAGGAGGTACTGGCCCATCATGGTTGGTAGTAGCTCACAGTTCATGTTGGTTTAGTCAACTTAATTTCAAGATTGAGCATTAGTTGAAATCTCTAAAAAATAATATTGATTGCATGTTCCTGAGTGCTCAGCATTTAATCATTTTAACACAGTGTGTTTCTTTTAGGAGGTAAAAGTTATCATCTGGCATACATTAAGGACTTAATGTAGTCCATATCTTTTTCTTTATAACTAAAAAGATATTTTAAGTTCATCCCATCAAATACTGGGACAGCTCCTTAGCAGTAACATGTTCACAAGGAAGAAAATCTTACACATTTAATTCTGCCCAGAGGGGCACTGTAAAGCATTGTGAACAGAAACCTGAACTTTCATAATGAAGCAATTGTGGATATTGTGTCAAGATGTCATTTTAATAATCCAAATTTTAGTCATCCCGACTTTACCTGTCAGATCATATTTTATTTTCTATTAGCCATGCACCTCTGAAATGTTCACTAAAAGACAGTGAGGATGGAATCTACACCTGTCCTAATTTGTTTGCCTTGCCAGGTATTGATGGAAAAATAAGTTTAACATACTTCTACAAAGATCTCCATATGGATTCAATCTCTTTATATGGCTACAGATATGAACTTATCAGCATCTTTTGACTATAGTGATTTGTCTGCCTTTTTATTGTATATCACTCAGAAGCAGGGTTTATTCTGAAATTTATACTGAAATGCTCCCATGACATGACTAGATTGCACTAGAGAAAAGAAGATTGAGGGTCAAGGTGTTACCTCTTTATGGATTATCCTAGTGTGCTTGCTTTTCTCTCTTTCATTGTCCCCATTTAGACTTTTTCACTGTTGTTTGGTCCTGGGAACAGTATTTATAATCAGCAAACATTTTTTTGAGCAAATGTTTAAGTGCAAACTTAGACATGTTTGTTTTAATAAAAAAAAGACAGAAGTTAAAAAATAGATAAGAGACCACATCTTTTTCTTTCCATATGGATACTTAGGAAAATAATCACTGAGGTTGGGGATTTGGGATTATATCTGACTTCTGCTTCCACACAAGAATTGATGTACTGTCTGATCTGTTTATCCTCTAATGCGTTTTGATCTTTAAAGTTATTTCAAGTCATTATATATTTGAATTAATTAAAGAATAGGATTTATTATTCAGTAGCTTTGTGTATTTTAAGGTTTCATTCCTGTGTTTGTCCTAGAGAAATCAATGACTTTATATTTTCAAACCAGCATTGTTCCCCAGTTACAGCATTGTAACTGATGAGCCAGGATATACTAGGATATAGTCAATTCCAAGTGGACCAATATTACTTTTCTGTGCAGCAGACTGAATAAGATCATCTGTAGATTAGCCAGAAGGAAAATGGCTTTGTGTTTTACCTTTATAGCAGCCTCTTGAAGGGTATTTAATTTGATACTGTTATCTGTAAGAAATAAAATAAAGCAGGATGCAGCATGTACTTTCAGATGTGTAGCTGACAGCACTCCTGAAAACAGAAAGTGTTATTTTTTTACCTTTAAAAAAATCTGGAAGAGAGCCCCAAATAATTCAGGGAAAGAAAAATGATGCCAAAGTGAAGTCACATGACTCAGTGGATAATTCCAGTGAAACCCAGGAAGAACCGCATTAGTGATAGTCTGTTAAGTATACACAGTGCTTTACAATAGGTTGATTGAACTAAACAAAGGAGAAAATCCTTTCTCTGAGGAGCTTACAATCTAAAGATACAACTTGGTATGATACAATATGGAATGAGAACAATAAGTGAGCCCCTTGGTGGGTGGTCTTCATAGCTGAAATGCTTCAAAAACAAGTGCCTTCTTGGAAAGGTGGGGATTGGAAAGGGAGTGGCCCAGGCATGCAAAGAAGTGGAAGCCTGTTCTTTGGGGACTGGCGAGTGGGGATAAAGAAACAAAGGTTGGACAGTGTGTCTGAAAAGAGGTTCAAGGTAAAAATGGGTAGAGATGAGACTGACTTGGTATTGTAGAGCTTGATGGCTTAGAAAAAAATGAGAAAATGCCAGCAGAGGAGGATTGGGGTGGGCAGAAATAAAATATGAATTTTGTAGTTCAGCAAATACCACATTTTTAAAGACTCAGATCTGGAGAATGCTATTTGGAACAGCTCCTTATCAACGTAAATGGCTTCTATAGCAGAGAAAAGAACAGTCCAATGTGGTGGGAACAATTCAATGATATTCTGCATGTGAAAGAGCTTTGTAAGCAGCAGAGCAGTACAAATGTACATCATCATCATATTTTGCTTAGCTTTCACTTCATTAAATTTTTGGTGGGCAGAATATTTTAAGACAAAAGGGTAGCTGTAGAACTTGCCATTGCAGAGATGATACCAGGAACAAATTTGATATTATAAATGCTTCATTTGTTTCCATGTTATCTCATCACAAATTTTTATAGTAAATGTTCCCCCAAAGGGCTCTCTACCTTCCTTACAATGGAACTAATACATATCTTCACTTCAGTAACAATCCTCATTCTCATCCCTGTTCCTACCCCTTCTCTTATTGAGCAGGCTCTTTTATACCTGATGTCATATGTCCTGTGTTTCTTTTGGTCTCACAATATTATCTTGTACCCTGCTTCACTTTAACAAGGATTTGAGTTGATTTACACAAAAATACACACAATAATATGATAAACTGACAGAGAAATGGGTATGAGGAGAAAATAAGCGTAAGAAACAAAAGAGATCTGTCAGGAAAAGGGACCAACTATGGAATGAAATTGACTGAATTATGCTGTGTATGTATATATAAAAAGCACTAATTAAAAAACAAACAAATAGAAGGAAGACCAGTAGAACAGAGAATGTTGAACAGGGAGAGGGAAAGAGGAAGTATTAGGAAAATAATATAAAGCAAATTATGTGTCCTGCATGTGTACTTATGTCAAAATGAACCCCATTATTTGTAACTAGAATGCACTAATAAGATCATTAAAAATTAAAGAGCCCAGGAAAAGATTATTTCACCAAATATATAGCATTTTTATAGTTGTGCCCTAAGTTTGGCTCTGAGCTTCTTAACACACAGATAAAGAAGGGAAATGTTAGTTAAAAGATTTTCAGGTTTCTATAAGCTAAAAATGAACGAATTTCTCAGAAATATAGCTTCTCTTAAGACCTGTGAGAAATTGACCCCATAGGGTATGTATATGTATGTGTGTATATATATATATATATATATATATATATATGGCACTTTAGTGAGTTTGGATTTTATCCTGAGAGCACTGGGAAGCCAGTGAAAACTTTTGATCCAGGGGATGACATACACAAAGCTGTGTTTAGAGTAGGTATGGGAAAGCTCAAATGAGTAGTGGGGTGGGTTGGATGCAGGAGAACCACTTAGAGATGACTCTGTGATGACTAGGATACATCAAAGGGGGTGGCAAAGGAAGGAAAGATAGAGGGGAGATTTGGAAGATGTATGAATAGAAAGGGAACAATGAAGGTAGCCTTCAGGTATAGCTAGAGTGATGGTACCATAATCCTTTGCAAATAAAAGAGGAGGAGAGGTATATCCAAGAATACCCAGAAGGTGATGAAAAAGCTGAGATGACCACTTTGGGTTTTTATAGTCACATTTTAGAGCAAGCAGAACAAAGGAAATGGAGAGTTACCTTTTATTTAGCAATTTATATTTTATGAAATGCTTTTATATGCAGTATCTTATTTTGTCCTCATGACACTCCTGCAGGGAAAATACTAGTATCAACATTTTACAGATAAAAAATCTGGGGCTTTAATGATTAACTGATGTATGTAAAACTATTAAGTGCCTTGATTTTTCCTCCTCTGTATCACACTGCTTCTATGTGGAGCTCTTGGTGTAATATTACCAGATAACAAAATCAGGACAAGGTTAGAGTTCTGTCATAATTATGATCATCAATTTTTTTCTTTGCTTTATTCAATTGTTCCACTAGGGACATTTGATACGAATAGGACTGTTTGCCCCTACACTAAAAGTCCCCAGACTGCTATGCTTTTAAAATTTCATATCTGCTTTTTATAGTTCTTTAATCTCTTCCACTGCTGTCAGCTGTTACTACTTGATATATCTGGCAGCTCCCTTACTCCTAATCAGTTGTGCCCCTGGAAACCAGATAAATACACTTGGTACTTTTAGACACAGCCTTAAGAGTGACTATGCATTGGATTGGAACATAGGGAGTCCTCTGCTGAGAATCGTAACCCTAAATCTAATGTTATTTTTTATGAATAAAGAACATAAGCCTTAATGCTTGATCATTCTTAGAATATATATTTTTGGCTCTCTTCTGTTTTCCAATTCTGGGTAGTTGAGGGTGCTGGATAAGTTACTTAAAAGGTGAGTGTGAGTATATGCATTTGGGATATAATCCCTGACTCTTACTTTAAAAAAAAAATTTAGTTGTACATGGACACATACATTTATTTATTTATTTATTTTTATATGGTGCTGAGGATCAAGCCCAGTACCTCTCATATGCTAGGCAAGTGCTTCACCACGAGCTATAATCCTTGCCCCCATGACCCTTATTTTTGTAAACAAAACATATTGGTGGTGACTGGGGAATGTGACTATGTTTTACAAATGGGAGTTAGTTTTTAGTGAATGATAGTCTAGATGCCAAAGGTTTGAAGTGGCTGCCCAGTCTCCTTTATTCCAGAGTGATTAGCGACTATTTCTATCTGTCCCCAATTCCCTCTGCTGGAAAAATTGCAGACATTCCCTTTTATCTCTAGTAAGCCTTCCCTCCCAAAACACTCACTGAAGCCTCCAACCAGCCCTTCCCTTCCCAGGTTCACTTCCCTCTGTGAAAAAGTCTTTATTTATGAAAAGATTTATTGACTATCCACAGGGACATTGTTCCTATAGGAAGCACTGCACTCCACAGTGTGAAATCTGTGTCTCCATCTGGCTAAGTAAAACATTTTGTGACACTTGGTATATTGTGTGCATAATTCAAATATGTGGATTGTGGACAGCCCAGGCATCATAATCACCCTGGATCCAAATATAAATTTTTTTCCAAATTTACTTTTCAAATTAATTTTAAGGTGGTGGACAATTAGTGGCTAATCAATATATTCATTAAGCCACCTGAACTGGGTGGAAATGAGAAAGAAGGAGGAGGAAATATGATTTTCTTTCACACTCTGTTGAGTATGAAATTAATAAAAGTTGATGTCATTAGAACTCAGCAAGGTCAATAACTAAAACTCTTGGTCTTTTAAATGTCACAGGAAAGAAAGTATTCTTCAAAGTGATCGAAGGCAGAGTGCTTATTTCTTTATATGGGCAGTTTAGAACAAAGGAACTACTTTTCATGTTAGTTAAAAATACCCTCATTTCACCTTGTGCTCAGAAAAAAAATTGAGAATGATTTTGGATTTTCTGTAATCTGTGAAAAATACAGTTGTGATACTACTATCTTATGGCCTTGAATTGGGCTTCAGGAGGAAGTTTCTGGTCTGAAGGTTTTTGGAACACATGATTGAGGATAAGTTTACAAAGATGATTGGAAGGATACAATTCCTGATGCCCTTGCATGAATGCCTTTAAGACATAAAAATATTTTTTAGAAATAGAGCAGCCAGGCCTTGGTGGGATCAAAGGAGATTTCCTAGAAGCCCCTTGGCTTTAGTAGTTTTTCTGTTTTGCATGTAACCGTGTCAGTATATCTATTTTAGGCTGACCTTTCAGAAAGAGAGAAATTTGCTTTCCATTTTTTGCTTTCACATCTGTCTATTACAAGAACATACATTTGGTGGGCATTCAAATGCCTCTGATGAGGTGTTTATTGGTGAATGAAAAATGTTTTCTGAAGGGAGTAAGTGGTATGCTCTCTAAAGATAATCAGATTTATCAATTTGAAAATATGGCAGTGTAGCTTAAGTGTCCAGATTGAATGGTAAGCTATGTATTATGCCTACAGAATGCTGCAACTGCTCCCTTATGTGACCTCAACTTTGGCAGTATAATGAAGGTAAATTACTAAACATTTAAGTAGCCTCACTTACTGAATAAAAACAATCAGCAGCTTGATGTGTTATGTTTGGACCTAGCACTAGAGATGTTTCGAGTGTTATAATGCTTGTGAGCACTGGTATTTGGGAGATATTATGCAAATTTAACCAGAGCAGCATGGTTTGGAGTTTTCTGTCTGATGCATCAGTTAGCATTAGTGCCCTGTGGCTAAAAAGGATATGATGATGAGTGAGTATCAAGTGTAAGATTTAAAGTAAACCAATGAGATTTGAGGCTTTAGACTTCTAATTGCATTTCATCTGTCAACTGCATCGAACTTTCTTTTAGAAAACCAGACTAAAATTGACCTGCTAGAGTCTATGGGGAGACACTGCTACAATAAATCTTGATTAGGTATCAGTAGATATAATAGGGTCAAGAGATGAGCTAGCTAGAAAAGGAGAGATGGAGAGAAAGGATACTATTTTGTATGTGTGTGTGGTGCTGGGGATTGAACCCAGCGCCCTGTGCATGCATGGTAAACACTCTACCAAATGAGGTGTATCTCCAGCCCCAGAAAGGATATTTTGAACTGCAGAGGGGACAATGAGATTAGACCAAAAGGAAGGTTACTTAACTTTCCACGCGTTTTCTCTGCCACTATTTGGCCTAACCATTCAAATTTGTAGATCATGTATCCTTGTCTTAATTTTCTTCCACAAGTACCACCTTTATTCATTCCTTATTCTTTTATTTACTTATTTTTTTCTGCAGTACTGGGGATTGAACCCAAAGGTCCTCCACCACTGAGCTGCATCCCCAGCTCATTCTATTTTTTAATTTGAGGTAGGGTCTCACTAAGTTGCTGAGATTGGCCTTGAACTTTAGATCCTTCTATCTCAACATCGAAAGTCACTGGGATTACAGGTGTGTGCCACTGTGCCTGGCCATTCCTTATTCTTAAGGCCCTCTATGATATTAGAAATTCCTTATTAAGATCTTACATAATAAAATAAAAACAACAAGGAAAACTGTTTATGGTTTTTTCTTTGTTTTAGTTATATTTTTTAAAAATACCTCTTACTTCTACCACTTTCCTTTATTTATTGGTGCTACCCAAATGAAACCTTTATCAAATAATCTCCTCTCTCATATTTTTATAAAGGGACTCTGTCAAAAATGACTGAAGCTGAGATTATTTTGTTTATCTAAAGAATAACAGTCTCTGAATGGTATCTCAATCACTCTGACACCTTGTCATCTAGGGTGGCATCCCTGGGTATTTATAATCTTCTCAATGGTTAGCATGAAATTCTCAAACCAAAATTAATTTGAAGTCACTTTAACTTAAAATGATTTTGATAACATCCGCAAATCAAATTGTCATAGGCATAGTACCACTTAACAATTAGAAATTGATGCTTTGGAATAATGATTTTGTAGACTGTTCCATTTCTGAAGGAAATAATATTCTATGAACACCCCACCCTAAGAAGAAGAACAATCATTTATCACTAAACAGCCAAAAATTTGGCCTCCCCTACCCATGTTCCCCCCAATTAAAAAAAAAAAAAACTTTTCAGAGGTTGAAAGAGAATATGCAGTAATTTAGATAAGAAAGGAGTTAGCTTGCCCATTATCATTTATTCATTTCATATATTCATTCAACAAATATATACTGAGGGTCTACTGTATGCCAGCTTTATTTTATATAGGTTCTATCTACCTTGTTATACACAAGATCATATTTTCTAGTTTGAAAATACCAGTTTTCTAGTGGTGGGTAACACATGGATGGTATTAGAATGACCTTTCTGTAGTGATGAGTAATCTTTGGTTGAAATAGAGTGATCCTCAATTCCATTTCTTTCTGGTAGTCAGTGATGTGGTAGTAACTGTTATGGCTTAAATATGTCCCCTCAAAGTTTATGTGTTAGAAAATTAATTCCCAAATCTATATGTCAGTGGTATTTGGAGATGGGGCCTTTGGGAAGTAATTCAAATTAGATGTGTTTATCAGAGTGGGAATCCCATATTTGTACCAGTGGCTTTATAAGAAGAGGAAGGGAGACTCAACGTAACACACTTGCTCTGTCTTCTCTTGTGATATGCTCTGCCATGTTCCCATGCAACAAAAATGCTCTTACCAGATGCCAAGTAGATGCTAGTGCCATGCTCTTGGACTTCCCAGCTTCCACAATTTGGGCAAATAAATCTCTATTCTTTATAAATTACCTGTTCTCCAGTATTTTGTTATAGCAACAGGAAGCAGACTAAAACATGCATTATGTAGTTTGGACCACTATTCAGTATAATACTTTTGTTCTTCCACTCTAGGATTTTTCTCTAGCCTGAGCATATAACTAGAATGCAATGTAAAAACCAGAAAACTGATGTTGGTAAAATGTGTTTATATAATTTTATGCCATTTTATCTCATGTATATATTTTTGTAACCAATCAAGATAGAGAAATATTCCATCACCACAAATATTTCCCTCTGTCCCTTGCAGATGAATTCACCACTACCCATCTTTTACCATTCTTTATCCTTGGCAACCATTAATCAATTTTCCACCTCTAAAACTCTGACTTTTGGAATTGGCTTTTTCTTTAACTAAGCATAACATTCTTGAGATCCATCCAAGTTTTTGCCTGTAACAATAGTTCCTTCCTCTTCATGGCTGAGTATTATTCCATGGTATGAATTTGACATAGTTTTCTTAATAATTTGCCTATTTTGTTTCTGTATTTATATCATTGATTAGCTCTTGATCTCTTTCATTGAGGTTTCCATTAGACAATTTTATTTTTCAGTTCTAAACTTTCCATTTGATCTTCATTCTTTTCCTTTGCCAATGCTTTTTCTCATTTGTTTTGTGTTCATTCTTGCTTGTTGAAGAATGAGATGGTGCTTATTTAAAATCCTAGTCAGTTAATTCTAATCTGCTTCAATTCAGTATTAGCATCTTATTGAGTATCTTTTCTCCCTAAGATTGACCTTTTCCTGGTTCTTGATGTGACAAATGATTTTCGATTGAATCCTGAATATTTTAGGGTGTTATCCTATAATATGGATATTATTTTAATCTTCTATTTTAGTAGGCCTCTGACATTGCTCCTGAAAGGGAAGAGGGATACTACTTTTTTTTTCTGCCAGATGGGTGTGGATATCCTAGGTGTCCCACTCAACTGTCTTTGATACTCTAATCAGGCAGAGGATGTTTTGTTATTGTTATGTGTCAGAAGTGAGAGTTTAGGCTCCTCAGTAGGCTTCCATTGGTACCATCCAGGCAGGACAGGTAACTTCCATATTGTTGGGTGGAGGAGATGGTCCTTGCTCCCAAAATGATCCCTATTTTCACCAAGTGAGTAGGTCTCCTTACTATCAGGCAAGGGTGATGGTCCCAGCTCCCCATTCACATGTGTCTGACACTACTTCAGTGGAAGATACTAGAGGTGCCTACTTAGAGCTGGATAAGGGCAGAGTCTGGATCCTTAATTTGGCCTTTGATGAAAATGATGGGAGTGGGGTCACTGTTTTATACGTGGTATTTGGATGGAGTAAGTACATGATTATTTACATTTTATTTTGCTCTTGATAACTTGCGATTTTTCTGGCCCTTATCATTTTTAAAAAATATATTTTTATTTGCAGAGGGACACAATATCTTTATTTTATTTATTTATTTTTATGTGGTGCTGAGGGTTTAAACCAGTGCCTTGCATATACTAGTCAAGCACTCTACCACTAAGCTGCAACCCCAACCTGAGCCACCTTATCTTGAGGTTGACATTAGATACTTCAAAATCCTTAAAAGTAGTAGCATAATTACTAATAATATTGTGATTGTATTAATAATATCTTATTATTATTTTAAAATACTTTCTTTTTAAAAGTTTTTTTTAAAAAAATACTTCCATTGGGATGTAAAATTGGCATACGCTAAACATCATCCCCAAAAGTTTTCTTGGTCTCCTTTGTGTTACCTCATTTCACTTCCTGGTCAGCTTGTCCTCTGTCATTTAGTTTGCATATTATAGAGTTGTGTATACATGCTTTCATCTGTCTTTTTCCTTTCAGCATTATTTTTGTATTTATTCATGCTATCGGGTATGCACATAGTTCATTACTTTATTGTTGAATATTAGTATATTGTATAAAGATATGACAATTTCTTTTCCTTTCAACTGTTGATAGATAATTTGACTTGCTTTTACTTTTTCTCTATTGTAAATAAATGCTCTGAATATTTGTTGGCATGTATTTTTCTATGTATATGTATATACTTTTATTTCTGTTAAGTAGTGGATTGCCTCCCCCATCCCTCTCCCTATCCCTGCCCCCCTCCTTTATAGGGATAGAGTTGGAACCCATGGCCTTGTATATGCTATGTGAATACTTTGCCAATGAGTTACACTCCTAGTCCCAAATATACTCTTTGGTGAAGTGTCTGTTCATAAATTTTGCCCATTTTATTAAGTTCTTTATAATTGTATCATTGATTTCTAATATTTCCTTATATATTCTAGATACAAGTTATTTGTCATATATAACATGCAAATATTTCTTCCATCTGTAGCTTGGCTTTACCTTTTCACAATGGCATCTTCTGAAGGGCAAACATTTTTAATGTCCATGAAATTCAATTTAATAGTCCCCCCCCTTATGCTTTGTGAATTTTGTGCTATATTTTAAAAATAATTGTTAAACTTAAGTACACTTAAAATTTCTCCTGTAGTTTCAACTTGAAGCTTCATAGTTTTAGCTCCTATGTTTAGTCTATGATTCATAATCACTTATTTTTTTAAATACCATATGTGGTAAGGGTCAAGGTGTATTTATCTAGTTTGTACATGAGAGTACTTTTTCCAACAACATTTGTTGAATGAAATGTTATTTCCCCAATGTATTGCCTTAGTATTTGTTGAAAATATTGACAACATAAGACCAGATTTATTTTTGTGTTTTATTATGTTTTATCAATTTTCTTTATTTATGCAGTATACTATCTTGATTACTATTACTGCAGATCAAGTCCTGAAAGTGTATGTAAGTTCTCTAGCATTATTCTCTTTCAAAATTGTTTTGACTTATCTAGGAGCTTTGTTTTCTTATAAATTTTAGAATCAAATTGTCAATTTCTAAAAATATCTTTTATTTGGATTTTATTTGTTGTTCATTTTTTTCTTTTCTCACTGTAGGAAGCTGAGGTTATTGATTTGAGTATTTTCTCATTTTTTGCTTTTTTTGTTTTGTTTTTTGTTTTTGTTTGGGTCCTGAGGATGGAACCCAGGGCCTCAGGCATACTAGGTAAATGCTCTACAACTAAGCTACACCCTCAACCTTCTAGTTCTTTCCTAACATAGGAAGTTAGTACCATAAATTTCCCCTTAATTATTATGACTATATGTATTCATCATTCATTCATTTCAAAATATTTTTTCTAAATTCCCTTTTGATTTTTTCCTCTTTGACCCATTGAATAGTTAGAAGTATATTTAGTTTTCAAATACTTGATGTTTTTCCAGATTTCTGTTATTGAATTCTAATTTAATTCCATTCTTCTGAAGAAGCATTCTTTGTGTGACTTGAGTTTTTTTAATTTACTGAGACTTGTTTTATGTCCTAGTGTATGTTCTATCTTTGTAAATGTTCCATGGGCAGTTGGAAAGTACATGTACTCTTCAATGATGAGTTGAGTGTTCTATAAATATCAATTAGATCACTTTGGTTAATAATGTTTGCAAAGTCTTTTTTGTCCTTACTGATTTTCTGTCTACTAATTTTATCAACTAGAGAGGAAAGAATAATGAAATCTGTATTATTCACATTTGTCTATTTATCTTTTAAATTCTGTCAGATTTGTCTGTAGGTCTTGTGATGTTTTGTTTTGGACATGTAAATATTTAGGATTAAAATGCCCTCTTTATTAATTGACCTTTTCTCTCAGTTATATTATTGCTCTAAATTCTACATCACATGACTGATAAAATATTCCATTTTTCTTTTTATTGGTACTACCATTGCATGTCATTTTTTCATCCTTTTCCTTTTAACCTACTGTATTTTTATATCTAAAGTGTATTTCTTGTTAGTGGTGTATAATTGGGGCTGACAATCTCTGTCTGACGGTCTCTGTCCTTTAACTGAGACGAATGAACCATTTACATTTAATGTTATAGCATGGTTAGGTTTAAGTCTGTCACCTTGTCATTTTCCCCCTGTTTTTTGACCATGTATCATTGTTCCCTTTCCCTCATTTTCTGCCTTCTTTTGGATTAATGTGTCAATATGATTCAATTGGAAGGCCTTTGTTGCATTATCAGATTTGTATCTTTTCTACTATTTTAGTGGTTGCTTTACCCAATAATAAAAAGAATAACAAAAAAGAAACATATGTTTACCCATGTAGTTAACATTTTCAGTGCTCATCATTCCTTTGTATCAACTCATTTCCATCTGCTATCATTTTGCTTTTTCCTGAAGTATATGCTATAACATTTCTTTATTTCATTCTTTTTAAAATTAGAAAAAACTCTGAGTTTATCATTGATTGGTATGCTTATATAATAAATAATATAGGGATGTGTACTCATTACATCATTTCTCCAAGAGTAACATCTTGCAAGAATGTAGTATAAGGCTGGGTGTAGTGTTGCATCCCTGTAATCCCAGCAGTTTAGGAGGCTGAGGCAGGAGGATCATGAATTCAACACCAGCCTCAGCAATTTAGCAAGGTCCTAAGCAACTCGGTGAGACCCTGTCTCTAAATAAAATACAATAAAGGGCTGGGGATGTGGCTCAGTGGTAAAGTGTCCCCTGGTACCGCCCCACACACACCAAAAAAAAAAAAAAAAAAAAGAATGAGGTATAATATAACCAGGATATTAACATTGACACAGTCAAGATATAAGAAAGTCCCCTCACCATGGAGCTTTGTTGTGTTGCCCTTTTATGCCCCACCTACCAACCTGCCCCTATGCCTAATTCATGGCAACTGCTAATCTGTTCTCTATCTCTATAATTTTCTCACTTCTACAGTGTTATATAAAAGACATCTTATAGTATATGTCCTTTTGAGAATCTTTTCAGCTGACAGTGATTGCCTGAACATCCAATCAAGTTGTTATGTGTATCAATGATTCATTCCTTTTATTTATTCACGGTATGTTTAATTGTTCACAAGTTGAGGGACATTTGATCTTTTTTCCAGTTTTGCTGTAAGAATTAGTCTTATATGAACATTTGTACATAGGTTTTTTCTGGAACATAAATTTCTGTTTCTTGGGATTATTTCTCAAGAGTGCAATTGCCATGTTATATAATAGTACATGCTTTGTTTTAAAAGAAACTTCCAAATTACTGTTCAGACTGGTTGTAACATTTTTACCTTCCCACCAGCAGTGTATGAATGGTCCAATTTATTCACATCCTTGGTAACTTTAGGCATTGTTGTTAATATTTATTTTAGTCATTCAAATAGATATATAGTGCTATATCATTGTAGTTTGATGTTGCAATTGACTAATGAGGTAAAATATCTTTTAATTCATTTATTTGCCATCTGTATATAGTGAAATAGCTTGTTATGTTTCCCGTTCTCAACTTGGATTTTTTAAACTGTTGAATTTGGAGGGCTCTTTATATATTCAATTTACTAGTCCTTTGGGATATGTGTTTTGCAAGTATTTTCTTCTAGTTTGTAGCTTATATTTTCATCATTTAAAAGGATATTTTGAAGAGCAAAAAGATAAATAGGGCAAGGTTCAACTGAAAAAAAAAAGGTCATGTTTTTGGTGCCAAATTCAAGAACTCTTTGCCCAGTCTTAGATTCTGAAAATTTGCTCCTATTTTTTTAAGTTTCATAATTTTACATGTTATATTTAAGGCCATGATCCATTTTGATTTAATTTTGTATAAGGGTGAAAGTTAGCTCAACATTGATATTTCTGTATCCACATATTCAACTTCTCCAGTATCATTTGTTGATAAACTATGCTTATTCCATTGAATTGTTTGTATTGCTTTGTCAAAAATCAATTAGAGCATAAAAAGGAATGAAGCATTTATGCATGCTCTATTTTGGATTAATCTTGAAAATGGTCTAATTAAAGAATATAGATACAGAAGGCGTCATGTTATTTAATTCCATTTTTATGAAATGTCCAGAATAGGAAAATCCATCAAGACAAAATATAGATTGGTGGTTGCAAATGTTAGTGAGAAGGGAATAGGGAGTGATTACTAATTGACATGAGGTTTCTTTTAAGGTGGTCAATATATGCCAAAGTTATATACAGGTGATGGTTTACAACTATGTATACAAACTGCCACTTGAAAGGGTGAATTTTAGGCTGGGTATGAAAGTGTATACCTATAATCCCAGCTACTTGGGAGGCTGAGGCAAGAGGATCCCAAGTTTGGGACCAGCCTGGGCAACTTTGCAAGTCTTTGTCTCAAAATAAAATTTAAGAAGGACTGGGGATATTGTTCAGAGGTGGAACACTTGCCTAGCATGCGCAAGGCCCTGGATTTAATTAGCAGTACCACAGACATAAAAACAAAACAAAAACCCAAATAATAAAGAGGGCGAATTTTCACATAATGTAAATAATGGCTGAATAAAGCAATTGTTTTAAAAATTAATCAGGCATTTTAAGAGTTCAGTTCCAGGTTCTCTCATCTGTTATACTGATCTATGTGTGAATTATCCTCCTAATACTAATACTGTAAAATGTTAGCTGTAGGAACTCTGTGGATCCTCTTTATGAAGTTGAGTTACTTCCTTCTTATTCCAAACTCCTGAGAGGGTTTTCCTGCATGGCTGCTGGATTTTGTCATATGCTTTTTATATGTCAGTGGATATGATCATATGATGTTCTTATTTATTGCTTCTTGACCTTTTGGCTAAGATTAAGTGAATTATCATGTTGATTTGGTAGATTATTGATCTTCAAATGTCAAACCAGTCTGCATACCTGAAATAAAACATACTTATCACTCATCTTATGATTAATTTTATACAATGTTAGCTTCAATTTGATAATTTTGTTTTTGAGGTAAAGTCACATAAAATTCACCATTTTAATCATTTTAAACTGTCCCATTTAGTGACTTTCAATATGTACAAAACGTTGTGCAATCATTACCACTATCTAATTATAGATTTTTGTATCACCCCCAAAATTCCTTTACCCATTAAGCAATCATCCTCATATTCCCATTCCAGGAACTTCAACTACTAATCTAATTTATATCTCTATAGATTTCTCAATGATTGACATTTCACATAAAATGAATCATGCAGTTTTGTGCTACTGGCTTCTTTCATTTAGCATGTTTTCAAGGTGTATCCATGTTGTATTATATATTAGAATTTCATTCTGTTTTAAGGGTGAATAATTCCATTGTATGTAAGTACCATATTTTGTTTATCCATCCATCTGTTGTTGCTACAAATATTGGTGTACACAAGTCTAATTGAGACCCTGTTTTTAGTTCTTTTGGTTATATACTTAGAAATGAAATGGCTACATCCTGTGTAATTGTATGTTTTACTACTTAAGTAACCACTATACTGTTTTCCTTAGTGAATTTACCAATTTGTAGCCCCAACAACAATGTACAAATGTTCTGATATCTGCACATTCTCATATTATCTAATTACTTTCTAGGATTTTAAAAAAATAGCTATCCTAATTGGTATGAAGTGATATCTCCTTATGGTTTGATTTTTTTTCCCCTAATGATTAGTCATATGGAACATCTTTTTGTATTTGTTGGCCATTTGCATACCATCTATTTAAGTCATTTGTCCATTTTGTTTATTTTGGTGGTTTTTTTATTGTATTGAGTTGTAAAAGTTATTTATATATCCTAGAATTAATTCTTTATCAGAGAGATTGTTTTAAAATGTTTTCTCACATTTTGTGTGTTGTCTCTTCACTCTTTTATTTATTTTTTTAAAAAATTAACCAGCACACAAACATGTAAAAGTTGTACATATTAATGGGGTACCATGTAATGTTTAATACATGTACACATTGTATAATGTTTAAATCAGCTTAAATATATTTCTCTCCTCAAACTTTTATCATTTTTATGGTAAAAACTTTCAAAAATCATTTCTTGTAGCTTTTTGAAACGTATAGTTTATTATAGTTTTCTGTGGTCACACAGTTGTGTATTAGCACACCAGAACTTCTTGCTCCTGTCTAACTATAATTTAGTACCCATTAGTCAACCTTTAAAAATCCATCCCCATCCCTAATGTCCCCACTCTCTGCTTGCCATCATTCTACTCTCAGCTTCTGAGATCAACTTTCTTAGATTCCACATAAGATTGAACTCATGCAGTATTATCTTTCTGTGCCTAACTTATTTTACTTAACATAATGATCTCCAATGTATCCATGCTGTCACAGTGACAGGGCTTCATTCCTTTTATGGCTGAATAGAATTCCATTGTGTTTATATATATCAAATGTTTTTCATCCATTCATTAGTTGATGGACACTTAGTTGTTTCCCTTTCTGGGCTATCATGAATAGTGCTACAGTGAACATAGGAGTGTAGATGTCTCTTCAATATACTGATTTTATTTGCTTTGGATATATACCCAGTAGTGGAATTGTGGGATCGCCTAGTGGTTCTAATTTTTTCAGGAACTTACACACTTTTTTCCATACTGGCTGCAGTAATGTGCACTGCCAAAAACAGTATGTGTGCATGTGTTCCTTTTTCTCCACATCCTTACCAGCACTTGTTATCTTTATCCTTTTTGATACTGGCCATTCTAACTGGGGTGAGGTGATATGTCATTGCAGATTTAGTTTGCATGTCCCTGATAATTAGTGATGTTGAGCATTTTTTTCATAAACCTGTGGCCATTTCTGAATTCTCTTTTGAAAAATATATATTTAGATATTGTCCATTTTAAAATTAGGTTATTTGGAGTTTTGGTATTGAATTATTGGAGTTCTTTATATGACCTTCATGTCAATCCTTTGTCAGATGTATACATTGCAGATATATTTTTTCCCATCCTGTAGGTTGTCTCTGTATTCTGTTGAGTGTTTCCTTTGCTGTGCTAAAGATTTTTAGTTAGATGCAATCTCATTTGCCTATTTTTGCTTCTGTTTCCTGAGCGTTTTGGATCTTGTCCAAAACAAACAAACAAACAAACAAAAAACCATCATTGCATATGCCAATGTCCTGAAATATTTCCACTATGTTTTCTTCTGGTAGTTTAATAATTTTTGTTAAGTTTTACATGTAAGTCTTTAATCCATTTTTAAATTGATCTTTGTAACCGATGAGAGATGGGGGTCCAGTTCCATTCCTTGTAGTGTGGATATCTGAATAGCCATTTTTTCAGAAAGCCATGAATTAAAAAGTTTGTCCCTTCTCCCAATGCATGTTCTTTGTACCTTTGTCAAAAATCAGTTGGTTGTAGATGCATGGGTTTACTTCTAGGCTCTCTCTTTTTTTCCATTAATATTTGTATCTGGTTTTTATGCCAATGCCATGCTATTTTGATTACTATGGCTTTGTAGTGTGTTTTAAAAATGAGTAGTATAATGCCTCCTGCTTTGTTCTTTTTCCTTAAAATGGCTTTGGCTATTAAAGACTTTTCTGATTCAGTATCAATTTTAGATTTGATTTTTTCTAGTTCTGTGAAGAATGCTATTAGTATTTTGATAAGTATCACAATGGATGTCTAAATCTCTACGGTAATGTGGATATTTTAATAATATTGGTTCTTCTAATCCATGAATACAGGATGTCTTTCTATTTTTTGTGTCCTCTTCAGTTTCTTTCATCAATGTTTATAACTTTCACTTTAAAGATCTTTTACCTCTGAGTTAAATTATTCCTACGGTATTTTTTGTTAACTATTATAAATGGGATTGCCCTTTTGATTTCTATTTTATATAATTTACTATTAGCCTGTAGCAGTGCTATTGATTTTTTCTGTTGATTTTGTATCCTGTAATGTGCTGAATTCATTTATTCTGATAGTTTTTTTTTTTTTTTTTTTGCTGGAGCCTTTGTGTGTGTATATATGTTATTTTCACTTTATTTATAGTGTCCTTTAATGTACAGAAGTTTTTGGTTTTTTAGGTGATGGGTATTTTTATTCCATCTTTAGCTCTATTCTGGGATGCAGTTAAGTTACTAGGAAACAGTTTAATCCTTCTGAGTATTGGTTTTAAGATTAGATGGGTACAGAGCAGAGTTCAGTCTAGTGCTAATTATTCCCCACTCCCAAAGCCTATTGGGCACTCCATTCAATGCCTTGTGAATTATGAGTTTTTTCATTCTGGCTGACATAAAGGCTGTTATTATTTGGCACTGCGTGATCAGTGGATGTTGTTCCTGATAATCCTTTTGGATGTTTTTTTCCCTGTGGACTTAGGGTAGTTTTCTCACATACATGCACTAATTGGTACTGTGTTGAAACTCAAGAGGGAATCCTTACATATCTGTAGGATTTATTTTCCGTGTTGCTGCTCTACTCTCTAGTACTCTATCCTGTGAACTTTAAATAACCTTTATCTTCCCAGACTCAGCTCTGTGTCTTAACTCCGAGTCTGCCAACTTCCACCTGGGTTGTTCTTTCCTACAGTGCAGCCTGGAAACTCTCACAGCAATAATCTTGGGCAACCCCTGGAATCAATTCATTTGTTTCCAGTCTCTCAGAGATGATTCTTGTTTATTACCTTATGTGTAAGATCTTGATAACCTTTGTTTTATATATTTTTGTCTTTTTTGAAGAAACTATTTTTTAAAATTTTGTCATGTTTTTTTCAGCTGCTACTCCATCTTAACTAGAACTCAAACTGTTTTAAATTGTATATTTTTACTAGTAATTCAAAGAAACTTCTACTACAGAGATTTCCCTGAACCTGCAAATCTTATCATCTTTGAAAGGTTAAATATACAAATGTATATTAAATATATAAATGTAATAGATCAATCTAATCATTCAGTTGTTCCCTTTGTTCCTTTTCCAAACTAATGTAATAGATCAATCTAATCATTCAGTTGTTCCCTTAGTTCCTTTTCCAAACTAAGTGGAAACCTTTGTTCCTCTGCAAGGCAGCCCTCAAATTACTGTTCTCTGTTGAACATAAGTGTTAGGGAATCTATTATGGAGTAGCATAACTGATTCTGCTATCACCAATCTTCCACACTCAGGATAAAGCTTTATACACCCTAGTTCTTTCCATAAAATATTATGGCTCCATTATCCATAAACCTAAACCTTTAAAAATCATCGATGTGTGTATTCTGAATCTTTTTTTAAGATTCTTTTAGGTTTACTGCCCACCATGCAAAGTGTTCTTTTCTTTTTGTTAGTCTTTCTGAACTTAAATCCCTGACATTTCAGATAGAACTGTTCTTCTAGTGTTTTTGACGGACATGTTTATGTTCCCCATTCCCATGCTGTTCATGATGTAGTATGACTTTGATAATGTCCCATCTCAGTCATTGTTTTTCAAAACTAAACAGACCTCATTCATTCTTCATTTTATTATTATCATATAGCAACTTACCCTTCTCTACCTAACTAATCCCTCTGATCATTTTACTTTCAATTCTATCTTAAGATATGGCCCTTGAGCTACATACAATATTCCATATTATATCTTGAATATTTATATAATAGTATGTCTGAGAAGTATAGTATCCTTCTTTTACCTTTCTAAAAAATTCCTAGTGTTAATAGAATCTTTTTAGGATAAGGAATGCAAATTTGATGTCTTCTGGAAATACTCTTATATTCCTTTTAAGCTTATACAGTTAACTTAGAACATCACATTGTAAGTTATTTGTAGCATTGCTTACCAAATTTACCCCATTACCTATATAAACATGTGCCTAATTGATATAATTTACTTTATAAACCCTTTTATCAATTTGTTATAGAATTTAAACTAGATTATAATTATATACTGTATCTATTGTATTTCTCAACATCTGTTACATTTCTGTAGTTTGGTTTTGAGACATACTATGAAAAAATCTTGACTCATACAGATAATTCTAAATGGCAACACATCTTAATAGCTCATTTTCTAATCATAGATCATTATTTAATTAACTAATCCTCATGCTTAAGAGAATACTAACAGGAAGCTTTCATTTTAAAGTTGAATCAATACAATATCTGACAAGTGCTCAAATTTAACAAAAGTATTTTTTTAAAAAAAATCTAATACAGGTACGTAAACTATAATGCAATGTATCAATGTTTCCACTTGTTATTTTACAACTGATTATTTTAATATGAAAAGGCATAGTCAAATTGATATGCACAGTCTCAATTTTATGTGAGGTAAGGCTTAGGCACATATCCTATGGTTTTGTACTTGTTTTAAAAGTTTATATGAGCAGAAATTCATATCCATAAATAAGAGGGGAACTGTGACCTTTCTAATCATTAGTCCATCCAGAAGCATTTTATTACATGCACAGAAATGGCAGTAGATTTATTCTGAAATTTGAGCATATACTAGTTGGCCTGATAAAACAAGTTAATGAGTAGGCACTCTTCAACATTATATATTTAGTATATGGCATATTCAGGTATGTGTGTAGTTCTTAATTTTTATTGAAGCTTTTAAAACAATTAAAATATTTTAAAATGGTTTTTAAATTAAGCATTGGCAGAACCCCTGATGTATTTTAGTATTTTCCATTTTTTTAAACCTTTATTTTATGCATGTATGTATGTATGTTGTGCTGAGGATTGAACCCATGGCCTTGAACATGCAAGGCAAATACTCTACTGCTGATCCACAATCCCAGCCCTTTGGTATTTTCTTGATAACTTCTTTTCCTTAGGCATGTTGATCTCCTGAAAAATTCAAATTTACTTTAGTTAGAGATTATTTTCCTTTACAAATAAGCTAAAAGCATTTTCTCCAGTAGTTTAAAGCAATGATTTCTGTTAACCGTGGTCAAATTTTTAGACAAGTTGCATAAACTCTACTAGTATGGAGGTTAAACTTGCTCATCTGTGGTTCTTTAGAAACATTTAATAAATGTTGGGGATGAGTGAGTGAGTACTTTATTGACAGTTCCTCCATTCTTTGGCAGGGTGGCCAGAACTCAAGGCAGGTTATAACTTTACAAAGGATAACTTTGATTTCTCATCTATTTCTTTAAAATTATTGAGTGGATCAGACTCTGATTAAGGTAATTATATGTAGTTTCTAATTTGGGGGATTAGAAATTGCCACAGTAGATTGAGTACATCTAACCCTTGGGCTTTACAAGTTGTTAGGAATAAAAAAAAAAACTAGCTAATATCCTTTAGATAAGTATTGACTCACAAAAATTGTTTAATGTCTCTGATAGTCCTTTTTCATCTCTGATGGTATTCTTTCTTCTATGATCTTTTAAGTATCCCTGTCATCTTTGTGAATGTCATGTGGTTTCACCAGAGTCATGAACCACGTGAGGCTACATTATTTTGTGATACTATATAAATTTTATGGGGAAAGAGTTTCATGAAATTGCCTCCCAATTTATTAAAATTATAAACTGAAGTATAAATTACAAAATTATAAATTTAAACATAAAACAACATTGAAGATAAATTAGCATTTCAGAAAAAGTTTTGCTAAAAATGCATGTGGAGGTTGAATATGCAGTATGTGAACACAAGCTTATATCTTTTCTTGTTTAGGGAAGGAATTTTACATGCACCTCCAGTATTCAAGCATTCTTGTAGATAGATTCCTCTTTGTGTGATTTATGACTCCTGTCATAAGAGACACTGCTGTTTTTTTATAACAAAGTCTAAATTCCTATTCATGTCAACTCTATATAATGACCATATTTAGTAGAGTTTATGAGGTTTATCTTTTAATTCAAACCTTTTGTGTAATCTTGGAATGTACAAGTTTTTCCCAGTGGTATTTTCATTTGATTATAGCAGTGTAATACAAAAGTCAAAGTTAATATGCTGGGATTGTAGAAATGCTGACAAGTAGAGGCTCCCTAAATACAGTTGAGACTTCATTAAACATTTGAATTGAAGCTGGTGAGCCAGAGCAAGAATCTCTGTAGCTACAGACAAATGACAGGAAATATGGTTTTCCTATTGGTTTCTAATCTTATTGATTGTGGAGAAAATAACTGGAGGCAAAAGATGAGCCAGACTCCTGAACAGTGATAAATAGTGATCTAAATCTCATACCACTAAAGGTGTAAGAGTCTGAGTGCCAGGAAGTGCTTGTTAAATGTCTCCTCCTTAATCTATTTAGACAGTCTGGTTTTGAATGCCCCTTCATTTTCCTTTCTTAACGCACTTGCTAAATAAACCTTCTAAAAGTTCTCATGGTAAACCATTATTATATAGTGTGGTTTTCAACAATTGAAATGTTATTAGATTTGTATGCTGGCTGTTAAATACAATAATCATTGGTTTATTCAAAGTATTAAGAGGTCTGTCAATCTATCTTCCTTTACTTTTGAATTCTAGTCAGGACATTTAGATGTCAAATATGCAGTATAGGAACACATGTTTATACCTTTTCTTGTTTAGGGAAGGAATTTTACATGCACCTCTGGTAGACAAGAATTCTTATAGATGGATTCCTCTTTGTGTGAGCTTGAATCTTCTTGTCCATGGTTTTGTTAGCCATGAAATGGGGCAAACCAATTAACCTTAGAATGATGGAATAAAAATGTTTCCTGCAATTTGGGGGCCCAAATATTCATCTTGGGGGTTCAAAAATATTTTCTGTAAAGGGTCAGGGAGGTAAATAGTTTGGGCTTTCAGGACTATAGACTTCTGTCACAATTATTCAGGTCTGTTGATATATTGGATATATTGTCATAGACAGTATATGAATAAGTAAGCAGTGCATTTTCTAGTAAAATTTATATTTACAAAAATAGGCAGGAACATTTCTGCAAAGAATATATACAGATGTCCAAAAAGTGAAGGAAAAGGTGCTCCCCATCATTAGTCATTAGGGAAGTGCAAATAAAAGTCACTTCACACCCCAATAGGATATCCTTAATTAAGAAATATGGAAAATAACAAGTGTTGAGAAAGATTCAGAGGAATTGGAGCCCTTTCATTTTGCTGGTTAGGATGTAAAATGATAAAGATATAGTTGAAAACAGTTTTGCAATTTGCCATATGATCCAGCAATTCTACTCTAATCCCTAAGAATTGAAAGCAGATATTGAAGCAAATAATTGTACACAGATATTTGTAGTATTCATAATTACCAAAAGGTGGAAATGATCCAAATGTCTGTCACTGGATCAGTGGATAATCAAAATGAAGCATACCCATACAAAGTAGCATTATTCCATAGTGAAAAGGAATGAAGTACTGATACATAGCTGTGATATGAATAAACACTAAAACCATTCCAAGCAAAAGAAGCTAGACAAAAAGGGTCACATGTTGTATGATTTCACCTATATGAAATATTCAGAATAGGTAAATCCATAGATAGAGCATATTAGTGGTTTCAAGAGAGTAAGTGGGGGTCAATTAGGAATAGAGAATGGCTACTTAGTGGGCATGAGGTCTCCTTTGGGAGTGATAAAAAATGTTTTGGGAGGCTGGGGTTAGAGTTCAGTGGTAGAGAGCTTGCTTAGCATGTGTGAGGCACTGGGTTTTATCATCAGCACCACATATAAATAAAGTTTTATCAACAACTAAGCAGCAGCATATTTAAAAATGTTTTGGAATTAGATATAGGCGATAGTTGCATGACATTTGGAAAGTACTATGTGGATAATCAAAATTGTACACTAAATATGGTTAGTTTTATGTTATGAATTTGGTCTCAAAATAAAAACAGACAACTTACATGATTGGCCACAGTTTACTGATCTCTGCTATATTCAATATGTGAATGCCTTCTGCCGCAGTCCGGCTGCAGCAAAATAACCGGGGGGTGACGAGCAGCTTGTGTAGATTGATACAGCAGGAGTGGGAGCCGTTTATTGTAGGACAACAGAGGTATTTATACATTCCACACAGCTTATCTTAATTAACATAAACTAGATACAGCAGTCAACCAATAAGGAACCTCCACACTTAATGTCTCAATGGCGTTACTTCACAAACCACTCCCCCTGGCATTTTGCCAGGCGCCATCCAGACTTGTTTACAGACCCTAACATTTCTCTGGCAAGATGACAGGCGCCATCCTGACTTGTTTACAGACTCTAACATTTCCCCCTTTTGTTTAATTTAAATAACGACCTTAGTGGTTTTTACAAAAACACCATAAATAATCTGCTACAAGCAGAAGGGGAGGATACAAAATGCCACAATACCAAGCCAATTGATGGCTCCATGCAAGAAGCCCTTGGAAAAATTATACCAGCAATGACACCGTTAGCA
The DNA here is from genome assembly GCF_048772815.1 of Callospermophilus lateralis. Lineage (NCBI taxonomy): Eukaryota > Metazoa > Chordata > Mammalia > Rodentia > Sciuridae > Callospermophilus > Callospermophilus lateralis. The sequence goes on along the minus strand of NC_135325.1, from coordinate 52,591,192 downwards.
AAGATACCAAGTTACAATTTGTTGTAGATTACAGTTTGTTGTCTCCATACAGGTAAAGCAGTGTCTCAATAGATTAACTCACAGTCCAGGTAAGTTCTGCAGGCAGCTAGATTAAATCACAGTCCAGGTAAGTTCTGCAGGCAGCTAGCTTGATCCGAAGTCTCGTCTGGTTCTCAGCAACACTGGAAATTCTTCCACCTTCGTCTTCACTGGCATTGGGACGAAGGCAGGAACTACAGATGGCTAAAGAAAATCCTGTAGTATTCCAGCAGGCACTAAGAAAACAACCTTCTGAACAATTTAGTACATTATCTCAAGGTTTTTTACATTTGAAATAGGCCTTAATGGTGCTTATTGCTCATCAGCCTCCGGGTGTGGGAGAACCATTGTAGCTTAGTTATTGGCATTGAAAATGATCAAACATCAGGGAAGCTGGTAGCATCTTCTGCCAGCTGTACCTTCCCTGGAAGCCCCAGATGGCCCAGGGGAGAGTCCGGGGAGTGTCCTGGACTCAAACTGCCACTGGGCACAGGGAGCAAGAGCCTGCAAGACTGTGCCTCCGGGTCAGGTCTAGATTTGGGCTCTCAGCAGTGGAAGAGCCGGCTGCCGCGGCTTGGAAAGTCCTTGCTGCGCCATGACCAGCTTGTGCATGTGGCAGCCGCTGCACCGATTCATGCACCCTCCGGTAATGAAAAGTATTCAGTAATAGCCTTTTGCTGCAACTTTTTCTTGATAATCCTTCTTCTTCTGAACTTTCTTTTTCTTTCTGACTAGAGTTCCTGGGCTTCCATCAACACATGCCCTAACTATTCTTGGTTCCATTGGGGTGCCTTCTTCCCTTAGTAATTTACTTCTCATCCCTTCCATATTTTCATCACAAAGACAATACAATACACCAAGACAAAACAAGACACAAGAATACTGTATCAATCTTCTCCATTTTCTCAAAATGGCCATTTTTCCTCTCGCCCTATCTGCCTAGGGATGAGCAGATTTTCTCCTGTCCTATCTAGGGATGGGCAGCTTTTTTTTCGTCACTTACCTCCGAGTGTCCCGGGGCTCCCCGTACGGGCCACTATCTGCCGCGGCTGCAGCAAAATAACCAGGGATGGCGGGGGGTGGGTTACGAGCAACTTGTGTAGATTGATACAGCAGGGCAGGAGTGGGAGCCATTTATTGTAGGACAACAGAGGTATTTATACATCACACACAGCTTATCTTAATTAACATAAACTAGATACAGCAGTCAACCAATAAGGAATCTCCACACTTAATGGCTCAATGGCGTTACTTCACAAACCACTCCCCCTGGCATTTTGCCATGCGCCATCCTGACTTGTTTACAGACTCTAACATTGTGGCAGCCTTCTATCTTCTATCTTTGTGAATTCTCTGATATCATTGTGGTTACTTAAGAATATGTCATGAAGTAGTAGAAAGGGATTATATGGCTATGGTGCAACTTGACTACCAACTGATAAAACATGGAATGACAACTTTTTTTCATAGGGCTTTGCCGGTCACTTTAGTATTTGTGGTTTAAAGACAGAAACAAAGCTTATGGCTACTTCTTTTAGTAAATAAGATTTAGCTATCTCTCTATGTATATGTGTATATGTTTGTGTGTGTGCATTGTGCATTGCTCAAAAAGAATTCTACACCTAACCCTTAATCCTTATAATATTTTAAATCCCATACAAACACACACACACACACACACACACACATTTATATACACACACATACACACAATATCTCTTAGAGCACTTATTTATTCCAAGGCCAAATCTAGTCCACTGCCTGTTTTTGTAGATAAAAATTTATTGGCAGATGAATTGAGATACAATTCACAAACCATACAATTCACCTATTTAAGTTTTGCAATTCAGTTATTTTTAACATATTCATGGAGTTGTACATCCATTACCATAATCAATTTTAGAACATTTTTATCACTCTAACAAGAAACCTCATGCCCATTAGCAGTCACTCCCTATTTTCCCTGAATGTCCCCAGTCCCACTTTCTATCTCTATAGATTCTCCAGTGATGGGCATTTCATGTAGATGTAATCATATAATATACCATGCTATGGGCCTGACCTCCTTCACTTATCATTGTATTTACAAGATTCATTTGTATTGTAGCATATATCAGTACTTAATTTATTTCTATGGCTATAAATTTCATACATTTTATTTATCTATTTGTTAGTCAATGGGCATTTTGGTTGTTTCCATCTTTTTGGCCATTATTAATAATAGTTCAGTGAATATTCATGTATAAATTTTTGGGGTGGACATTTACTTGTCTTGAGTATACAACTTTAAGTAGAATTTCTGAGTTATATAGTAACTCTGTTTAACGTTTTGTTATACAACCACCAGCAGTTCATGAGAGTCCCAATTTCTCCACAACCTCATCAACCCAAGAAGTTTTATTAAAACACCACGATCCTAAATCATTTGCCTATTGTCTATTGTTACTTTTGCAGTACAACTATAGAGTTGGGTAGTTACAACAGAGACTGTTACTCATAAAGCCCCAAATATGTACCAACTGGACCTTTACAGAAAAAGTTTTCCAACTGTTACTCTGGAGGTATTCTTATTACATTAAAGTTAATCATTTTTTTAATGTCTTAGTGAAGTCTTCTAATTAGATGAATTGTCTTGTGTATACTTTTTACTTAGTATGGCTCTCCTAAGTGGCCTAAAGTGACTTAAAACAAAGTTTATCTTTATGACCAGTATACTAGATATGTAATTATATTTGTTATACAGAAATTCTGTGATTAAAAAATTGAAGGCAAGTATCCAGGCGCAGTGGCACATCCCAGAGGTTTGGAGGCTAAGGCAGGAGAATTATTAGTTCAAAGCCAGAAGCAGCAATTTAGATAGGCCCTAAGCAACTCAGAGAGACCTCACCTCTAAATAAGATATAAAAAGGGTAGATATGGCTCAGTGTTAAAGTGCCCTGGGTTCAATCCCTGGTACAAAAAAAAAAAAAGACAAATTATTGTCATAGTTTAATCATCAAAAGCTTCATGACAAATAGTAAAAATACCCAAAAGGTAAGTATAGTAGCAAAACCAGTAACCAGTAACCCTGATGTCTGAGAACATGTCAAATATATATCTTAGAGTATTATAGCACAGAGAGGGGAAGATTATATTTGTAAATTAATAATGGAGTGAGGAGGGAGTTTAGAGGGAAAAGACATGGGAGTTAAGGCAGGTGCTAAATCTTGAAAGTATGTGCAGTGCTCACTTTGTTCCCAGAAGCACTTACAACCAAGTCTACTCCTGACTTATTTTCCACTAAGAATGCCAAATATGGACTAGAATGGTTAGAGATAGAGAAAGCTAGTATCAGGACCATTCCTTTTGCTTGTTAAAGAAAAAGGATTGTGCATGAAGAATACCATCATGATAAAGACTGGATAGGTGAGGGAAGAGTAGAAAATTCAATTAGTCACTGGTAGAATTTGATTTTTTTGTCTCCTGAAAACCTGAGTGTTTGTTATCAATTGTCTTTAGACAAATTACATTAAATAATCTAGAAAACATTAACAGCTACTAAGGAAACTTGGACTTAAGGGAAGGGAGGGGTTAAGGAGCTTTGCCTAGAAGTTATTTTGGTCTTGCGTGGCCACACAAATGTGTAGCTTAGCAACTGTATTCAACTGCTATTCAACTGCGAGGCACATTAGTACTGTTTTGTGTGATTATATAGTGGTATTTGTTTTACGAGGAGCCAATTTCATTATGGAGGAGCTTTATTCCTGGAGGATTTGTTCATCGAGGTGTCTTAGGGATATAGTCTATTTAAAACATACTGAAAGAAATCACAGACCTAGGCTAGGGAGCAGGCCCATAGAGCATAGGGTGGCTGGCTTCTCTGTTGTGAATTAACTGACAAAAAGATCTTTGAAGTTTGAAACGAACCAAGGACTGAGGGACTGAAAAACTTGATAAAGCATCTAAAATACAATTTACCCCAACTCTAAAGCTATTACTAGAACAAAACAATATGTATACATTTACTCAAAAGGAAAGGAGATTTAAGTAACTGATATGGGATATTTTTTCCTTTCTTCGTGTGTACTATAGGGTTACTTCTTATATAGAATTAATTGAGACCACATTCACTAATTATTTTCTGTGGATCATTCATTTACCACATCACAAAATAACCATTTTCTTCAGAATCTGAGTCTTACTTCCATAAGTATGAAGTATAAAATTATGTTTTGATCAATTAATTATTATAGATTAAGGAATTAATATCAATGTATGTCAGATATAACTTCCATTAAAATTAAACTTACTGTGGCTAGAGGTGAATACAGTAGAGTCACTGGAATTAAAACTTTTAAGCAAATCACTGAATTATTTCTCATATTATTAAATAGGGATGGTTACCTGGAGGAGTTAAAAAATCATGAATCAGTTTGTATGACAGAAGAGATGTTTGGTGGCTTAGGGTGGGGAATACAATTTGTTCTTATTTCTTAGCAGACAGAGGTAGTAGCACAATGACCAAACAAGAGGATTTATGAAATCAGCAGAGATTTTTGGTGATGAAGTCATCTTAGATTCCTTGGGGCAAATGAATGTTCTGGACCAGCTGTCTCTATTTCCTCTCCATCTACTGTCACCATTCTATTAAAATCATTATCAAAGTCATTTTGGGCTAAATTCCAAACCCATTGGCCTTATTCAATTCTTATTCTTCATATTTTTGATGTACCTTTTCAAAACTGTTCCTTGCTCTCAGTGTACTATGCCATCCTATCTTGCCCTCTGCTGTTTTATTAATGTTCTTTCTGTATCCCTCCTTGGATTTCTTTCCCGTTTTTCTGTATTCATTCTTTTTAAAGACCATGTACTTTTCAGGTTGTACTTACATAGTATCTTGTGATAGCTTTAGAAAGCAGACTGGCTCTACTAAAATAGTTTGCCATCCCAAGTGGCAGATGCCAAATCTTTCCTAAATGAAAAGGAAAAATCAAGGCAGAGAGGCATTTTTTAATTTGGAGGCACTTTTTAATTTAAGTGTCAAAAATAATAATCTTGAATCTAGCATGAATTTAGGTTTCTGATTCTCAGTCATGTTTTAAAACCTTATAGATGTTTACTAAATTAATTCTATCAGCACATATTGAGGACATAATTAAATTATCTAATCCTCAACAATCCCTAATAACATCATATTTGTGAGTATTTACATGAATTTGGTGAATGAAAATATATTTTAAAAATCTAGTAATTTAATACAGAAACTATGCCATGAGAAAACAATTTATGTTCTCTTTTGTCAAAATCTATGTGTGAGACAGACAAAATGTGTTCATATCTTACTTTTACATGTTAAGTTGCTTAGCTACATTGTTTATTTAATCTTAATTCAGTTTATAGGATATTAATCAAGAGGAATATCCAGTGCATGACCAAGTCAGTGACTGAAACAGCCTCCTGTTTGGAGTCCTTCAATATATGCAACATACCTTGTATATTTAGTAGAATCATTTGGGCCCAAACGTATAACAAAACAAAGGCTGAATCACTTGGCAACCATCTTTTGTTGTTATTTTTCTCAGCTTCATGTGTTTTTACAGAATAATATGTTTCACATGAACCAGTGTCTGTCTTTGTGGAGTAAGTAGAGCAAAGCTTGTAGATGACCTGCTCCACACCATCATGTATACCACTGATGCTATTTACCTGCAAGTTCAAGGAACCTTTTAGAATTCTTTGATGAATTGTAAATTTTGACAACCTATAATTTTCTCATGACTTATTTGTTTACTTCACAAATGCTTTAAATTTGTGTAATGTTTTCACACATAACACCCCTCAAAACAGGCAAATTGGAGCAATTATGATAAGTGAAATACAGTTTTGCTTTTCATTGGATAAAATATTGCCCTTTTAAGGGCACATATGCATATATTTCACTTATGGGAGGGAAGATGTGTATTATTTAAGCTTTTTTTGTGATAGAAAACATATACATAAATACATTAGTATAATGGATACTGCATATATGTACCCATCACTAGGCTTCAACAAATATCAATCCATGATAATTTTTTAAACAAAATTTGAATGTACAAATTTGGAAAATGCATAATACCTAAGAACTTGATAGAATTTAGTGGTATTTTGGGAAGGCCTCGACATAGGAATAAGAAAAAAATACTTGACAAAATATTTATATGTTGATGCCAAGCTACTTTTAAAGTGCTTTGCTTGTGTCAATTGCATAATACTCACAAACCACAGTTTTGTGGGAACTATATTATTACAGTTTTATAAATTAAAAGAAAAACATCTGGGGTACAGGAAGGTAAAGTGTCATGTCTAAGGAACCCAGCTTGTGACAGAGTTGAGTTTTGTTCTCAAGAAACCTGGCTGCAAAAATCTATATACTTAATCACCATAACAGGAATATAAATAAATATGATATCCACTTGAAAGTAAAACAAATTAAAGTTGTATTCATGAAATTATAATGCATATAATTAGGCAAATAGTATATTTATCACAAATAAAGGCATACCTGTAGATTAAAAGGGAATTAAGATGGTAGAAATCTTCTTCTATAAGTTTTATTTTGCAGTCTGCCTTCCATCACACCGTATCATTAGTATTAGGTAAGATTCATTTTTTGTGATTGAGGGGTACTGGGGATTGAACCTAAGAGTGTTTAACCCCTGAGTCACATTCATAGCCATTTTTATGTTTTATTTTGGGACACAGTCTCCTATGTTGCTTAGGGCCTTCTAAATTGCAAGCCACAAACTTGTGATCCTCCTGCCTCAGCCTCCTGAGTCTAATGGGATTAGAAGCATATGCCACCATGCCCAGCTCAGATAAGATTATTTTGTCTACAAATAATAATATACAACTCTAAATGGCTTTTTTTGTACCAGGGATTCAACCCAGGGGCACTTAACCACTGAGCCACATCCCTAGCTCTTTTTTATTTTTATCTATCTGTCTATCTGTCTGTCTATCTATCTATCTATCTATCTATCCATCCATCCCCCCGCTGGACCGGTAGTCAGTGACGGATAAGATCCAATTGCAATGGTATCAACCTAAGACAGGAGGCTGACGCCTTGAGGTCAGCTCATCTGATGACGGGTAAGAACCATATGTAGTATTGGACAACCTAAGGCAAGCACAGTCCCTAAGCCACATGCTTGTTGTTTAAACAGAGAGGGGAAGATGTTGAGAGCCACAGCCGAGGGGCCCCAGCAAACTTCCAGCTGCCAGCAAACTTCTAGCTGCCAACTGATTGGCTCCTCTGCGGTGATGCTCATTGGGCTGTTTCCCCACCCTTTCAGACCATGGAGCTGCTCATTGGGGGACTTTTTTTGCCTCCGCCCACGCAACCCAGCCAATCGGCCTCAAGAGCAGGAGGAGTGGGGGAGGTTGAGAGGTTTGTGGGAAGCTGGTGGTGGCAGTTGGGCTCTGAGGGTTTTCCTGAAGAGCTGTGTGGTGTGGTGTGTGTTTTCTAAAAATAAAGTTCATTTCCTTTGACAAGTGGCTCCTGAATTGTGCCCAGCCAGACTGCGGCATCTATCTATCTAGACAGGGTCTCACTAAGTTGTTAGGGCCTCTCTAAGTTACTGAGGCTGGCTTTGAATTATCTACAACCCTTCTGCCTCAGCCCCCCACAGGTGCTCAGATTATAGGCATGCACCACTATGCCCAGCTCTAAATGGCTTTTTTTAAAGGTTTTTATTTTATCCTATAATTCACCAGTCAGATAGTTCTTGGGTTGAGAAATTCCTAGACAAGGTGATACCATAAAGGACCCAGACACTTTCCATCTTTCTTTTATCATCTCTTGCATCTTGCCTTTAGTTTTTAAATTTGTTCCCCAATGATTGAATTTTTTTTTTTTTTTGCTGCAGCTTCAGGTATTATGTCCTTACACAATTGTATCCATAGTTAATATGTCAGTAGTATGTCAGTGCTCCTCTCCAAGACCACTCCCAGGTCCAGAGATTCACTAGGACAACTTATCAGCATAGTCATACTCATGGCTATGATTTATTATAGCAAAGAAATGGAAAGTAAAATCTGCAAAGGGAAAAACACATGGGGCAGTCTAAAGGAATGGAGGCATAATCTTCCAAGAGTCCTCTCCTAGTGGAAAGGGCACACTTAATTCCCACAGCAACAAAATTGCAACAACATGTGTGCAGTATTTGTACCCGTGGAAGCCCATTGGAGACTCAGCACCCAGAGTTTTCACTGAGGGCTCATCATGTAGGCACACTTTCCCCACCACATATCCACATTTCAGCTCTCCCAGAAGGAATGCAGGTGTTCCACATAAAGCACATTATTTGTACAAAACAGTCCAGGCACAGTAGGCCATCCTTACCAATTAGGGAATGCAGGAATCATGTCCAAAATCAAAATTCCCAGGTGCCAGACTTGTAGGCGGACCTTTCTAAGGATACTAATCCCAGACCTGCTATGTCAACTGTTTTATGCACAAGTTAGGAAAATCTTTCTTAGAAGCATAGCTGCTTTGAAGACAATACCACTTTTTAATATCAGAACACTTGCCCATACCCTACTTAAAAAGAATTTGGAAAATTTAGTGTTTTGTGTTTTTAGCCTCTCATACAAGGTGATTTTCAGTATTCAGGTGAGGTAGAGAAAAGGGATTGACTATTGGGTAGAGACTACCAGTAGTTTCTGCTAAAACATCTTTACATCTATCTAGGTTGGAATTTCATTATTTGAACTTGTCCTTGTTGCATTTATCCAGTCAACAAATATTTATTGAATTCTTTTCACATAGAAATATTTGAGCTGACATCTGTGGATGAACAGTAGTTAACTAGGCAAAGAAGGAGATGCAAAGGAAAGATTCTGAACAGAAGAAAGAGTAGCATAAAAAAGCAAAAATATAATCAAAATATTAAAATACTGATATGGCAAGCAGAGAGAAAAAGGAGAGGAATGTTTTTTTTTTAAAGGTGTGAGATGTAGACAGAGGTATGACTAAGGACATTATATACTATAGTAGTGAGAATTTTAATCTTTAGATTAATAATGGTAAGAAGCCATTGAAGGACTTTAAATACTGTTGCACAGCTAGTGCTATTGGTTGAATAAAAAGACTAATTGAGTTTTTTTGTTATAATGAAGTAACATAAATATGTTGATTGTAAGTATAATATAAACAATTAAGTTAAATATTGTTAAAGTAGGATTTAAAAAATAATTGCTATTATTCAGCCTATGTGTGAGATTGATGAATATGCTAGAATTGTTAATAGTTGGGTTTGGTTGAGTCCTCCTCAGCCTTCTAGGATATTTCCATCAGTTTTTCATTTAAATTAGTTTAAAATTTGTTTGGAAATAGTTTAAATTCATAAGATATTTCAAAAACAGTACAAAGAGTTCCAGCATAACTTTTTACCCATAATTCCCCCAATGATAACATCTTCAATAACCATATTAAAATAATCAAAACCAGGAGGCTTACTTTGATACAATGCTATAAGTTAATATACAGACTTTTATATTTTACCAGGTAGTTACAAATTTTTAAAAATCCCTCTGGCTGTGATATAGAGAATGCTTTGAAGGACTAGACTGGAATTGAGGAGACCAGTAAGGAGGATATTGCAGTAGATGAGGTGAAATGATGATGGCTCAGATTAGACTGTTGTCAGTTAGGGTACTGAAAATTAGATTCTATAGATATTTGGGGAGTAAAATAAATAGAAATGGGTAATAATTAGATGTGATGTTATGAGGAACACTCAAGGATTTTGGGGGGCGGGTACTAGGGATTGAACTCAGGGGCACTCAACCACTGAGCCACATCCTCAGCCCTATTTTGCATTTTATTTAGAGACAGGGTCTCACTGAGTTGCTTAACACCTTGATAAGTTGCTGAAGCTGGCTTTGAACTTGAAATCCTCCTGCCTCAGCCTCCTGAGTTGCTGGGATTACTGGCATGCACCACCACATCCAGTTCAAGGATGACTTTTGGGTGACTGGCTTGGAGAACTTGATAGAAGATGGTGCTAGGTACTGAGATAAGGATTAGATTTGTGTGTATATAGTAGGGAGAAGATCAGAAACACACCCTTGGATAGAGAAGTAGATCTGTTGAATATAGCATTGAAAATGTAACTCAGAAGGGAGGTGACATAGAAGTCTTTTTTAAAAATCCATTCTTTTTATATATGCATGATAGTAGAGTATACTTTGACATATTATACATACAGGGAGTATAACTTATTCTAACTAAGATCCCATCCTTGTGGTTGTATTGTTGTGGAGTTTCACTGGTGGTATATTCATATATGAACATAGGAAAGTTATGTCCAATTCATTCTACTGTCTTTCTTATTCTCATCCCCAATCCCTTCCCTTCATTCCCCTTTGTCTACTCCACAGAACTTCTATTTTTCCCTCCTGCCTTTATTATGTATAGCATCCACATATTGGAGAGAATATTAAGCCTTTGTTTTTCGAGATTGGCTTATTTCACTTAGCATGATAGTCTCTAGATTGTTCATTTACTGGCAGAAGTCATAAAGGCATTATTTTTATGACTGAGTAATATTCCATTGTGTTTATATACCACATTCTCTTTATACATTAATCTGTTGTAGGGTACCTAGGTTGATCCATATTTAGCTATTGTGAATTGAGCTGCTATAAATATTGATGTGGCTGTCTCTCTATAATATGTTGATTTTAAGTCCTTTGGGTATAAACCGAGGAGTGGGTTACTGTGTAAAATGGTGATTCCATTCCAAGTTTTGTGAGGAATCTCCATAATGCTTTCCAGAGTGGTTACACCAATTAGCAGTCCCACAAGCAATGTATGATTGTACCTTTCCCCCCACATCCTTGCCAACATTTATTGTTGTCTGTATTCTTGATAATTGCCATTCTGACTGGAGTAAGATGAAATCTTAAAGTAGTTTTAATTTGCATTTCTCTAATTGCTAGAGATGTTGTACTTTTTTTTCATATATTTGTTGACCATTTCTATTTCTTCTTATGTGAAGTGCCTGTTAATTCCTTTGCCCATTTATTTATTGGGTTATTTGGGGGGGGGTGTTTGTTTGTTTATTTTTGGTATTAAGCTTTTTGAGTTCTTGTTTTTTCACTTTTTATTTATTTTTTTTTAAAAGTAAATGACAGCGGAATGCAGGACAATTCTTATTACATGTATACAGCACAATTTTTGAGTTCTTTTTATGTCCGTGAAATTAACCCTTTATCTGATGTGCAGGTGGCAAAGATTTTTTTCCCATTCTGTAGGCTTTCTCTTCACATTCTTGATTGTTTCTTTGCTGTGAAGCAGTTTTTTTGTTTAGTTTGATACCATCCCATTTATTGATTCTTGATGTTACTTCTTGTGCTTGTTGAGGAAGTCAGTTTTTAAGCTGCCATGATGGAAAGTTGGGCCTGTATTTTCTTCTAATAGGTGCAGAGTCTCTGTTATAATGCCCAAGTCCTTGATCAATTTTGAGTTCAGTTTTGTGCAGGGTGAGGAAAAAGGGGTTAAATTTCATTCTGCTATATATAGAATTATAGTTTTTCCAGCATCATTTGTTGAAGAAGCTGTCTTTCCTCCAATGTATGTTTATGGTACCTTAGTCTAGTATGAGATGACTGTATCTATATGGGGTTGTTTCTGTATCTTCTATTATATTCCATTGGTCTTCATGTTTGTTTTTGTGCTAAAGCCATGTTGTTTTTGTTACCACAGCTCTGTAGTATAATTTAAGATCTGGTATTGTGATGCCTCCTGATTTACTTTTCTTGCTAAGAATTACTTTGGCTCTTTGGGGCATCTTATTTTTCCATGTGTTTTCTTGACTACCTTTTTTATTTCTATGAAGAATGGGTGACATAGAATTCTATAGCATGGATGCTCCATGACATATTTAATAATCCTTTACTATTAGACATCAAAACTTTTTTCCTGAATTTTTCTCTTACAGAAAATGCTGCAATAAACATAACTGTAGCTAAATCTTTGTACACATCCTTAATTATTTCCTCTGGATAAATTCTCAGAAGTAAAATTTCTGGGCCAAGGAACAAGTATAATTTTTTTTCAAATTTTCATAGGTTTTAATCATATATCTATTTCTAGATCTTTTGCATGGTTGGAAAAAAAAGTCCACACACTTTTTTTTGTGCCAATTCTTTTCATTTCTATAGCTGACTTTTTTTTCATTCTTTCTTTTTCTGTAACTCCACAGCATGTACAACTACAATAATGGGATTTTAATTGGAACAAGTTCTACTTACTCTATGTTTATGTAATATTTCAAAATATGCTGTCATGTAAGAAGTAATAAAAATGGTATAAAATTAAAAGTAACATGTATATTGTATTGCTACTTTGTTAAATCTGAAGTTATTTCCCTTCTATAGGATTCCCTAAATTATTACAAACTTATTCTGATACTTCATTAGCATTTTTTAAACTAGAGTACTTGAGGTCCTTCTGGTGGGCCATAATATTGCTTTAAATCACTAAACGATATAATAATGAATTGCTGTAGTTTGAATGTGTTTTTTTCTTTAAAGGTTCATGGGTTGGGAGCTTGGTGCTCAGTATGACTGTGTTCAATAGTGGTAGAACCATTGAGAGATGGGGCTTAGTGAGGTTGTTAATCCTTGGGGGCATGCCCTTAGAACCGATCAGTCTAGCCTCTCTTTGGCTTCCTGCATTACTGTGTCATCTGTCCCTCCTGTAAGCATTTCCACCATGGTGCTATTTTTCATGGTGTGATTCACCCGAGGGGGCCTGAACCATTGGGTGCCTTCTGATCTTGGACTTTCAGCTTTCCCAACAGTGACTTAAACAAACCTGTTTATAATGAACTTAACCTCAGATATTTTGTTATAGTAATGGAAAATGGACCTATAAAAAGTTTGAGGTGCTATCTGTGGAATATGTGGGATAAGTGGGTCCCCAGGCATGAAACAGACTTTATTATATTTTAAGATAGGCTGGAATCTGGTAAGGAATAAGGAAGAACCAAAAGAAAATTTTGCATCAGCCATTGATAAAGTGGTATGTTGTGATACTAACAATCTCAATCCATTCCACGCTCCATTTTAAAATTTAAATTACTAGTGGATTTCTCTACATGTTAGGAAGATAAGTTTTCTTTCTGTAGGATACCTTCTATGAATGAATGAGTGTGTGTGTGTGTGTGTGTGTGTGTGTGTGTGTGTGTGTGTTTCCATTACTGAGGATGGAACCCAGGTCATAACCTACCAGACTGTAGGCAAGTGCTCTACCTACTACTGTGCTACATCCCCAGCCACCTGAGCTTTTGCTATTCCATAAAACAAAGCACATTTGAAAAGTTATTCTTAAAGAGACTGATAAAATCCCATATTTTCTGTAACCCATGAACATTTACCAATGCAAAAACCATGTTGTACCTGAACATATTATGAACACTCTTTTTCACATTTTGGAAGTTATACATAGTTCCAAATTAGATCCAAGAAGTGCCTTGTTCAGCCATACTTATGATATGTCCCCTTTTGGCCAGAGTAAGGCTGACATCTAAGTAAAATAAAAAACACATTTCCTGTGTACAGTACATTCATTGAAACAGATAATTGAAGTGATGAAAATAGCATTAAAACAATACAATTTAAGTTTTAGGCAAAGGTATCAGAAAATGTATTTATGACTTTGAACTAAGGAAATTCTATAGATTAATTCAGGATCACTCATAACATAAAAATTGGTTTATTTGATACATTAAAATTTTAAATTTCTGTTCATCCAAAGACACCATTAAAATGTGAAAAGACAACTCAAAAACCAAGAGAAGATATTTGTGACACAAATAACTGAAAAATAATTGTTCCTCAGAATGTATAAAGAACTTCTAAATCAGTTCCTAAAGACCCATTAGAAAAAAAAAAGATTTGGATAAGCTCTTCTCAGAAGAAATATGAATGATCAATAAACATGACAAGATTAGCATTCTCACTAGTAATCAGGAAATGCAAGTTAACATTTCACACCTGTCAAATTTACATAAATCACCAAGTCTGACAGTTCCAATTTTTTACTAGAATGCAGAATATTAAATCATTTTCTACATGGCTGGCCAGAGTGTAAATAGGTATATCCACTTTGGAGAACATAATGGCAATATCTATTAAAGTGGATGACATATATAACCCATAACTGAGTACTTTGTACTTCTGGAGAGATTCTTAGAACTTTTTTTTAACTTCTGAAGAGATTTTCTCATGATAAATCAGAAGACAAGCACTTGAATTTTTTTCATGTTTTGGAGTACTGGGAATTGAACCCAGGGCCTCACCCATGCTAGGCAAGCACTCTACCACTGAGCTAAAAACCCAAACCTTCTTATTTTATTTTGACCCATAGTCTTGCTAAGTTTCCCAGGCTGGCCTTGAAATTGGGGTCCTCCTGCTCAGCCTCTTGAGTAGCTGGGATTATAGGCACGTGCCACCTCACCCCACTCATTAATACATTTTTGAAAGCACATTGTTTATAATAGTAAAAATTTGAAGTAATTTAAATATCCATGAGCATGGAATGAATAAATAAAGTATGTATATTTATACAGTGCAATAATATACAGTAGAGGAAAATGGACTAGAACTATACAGATCAATATAAATAGATATCATGGTGTTGAACCAAAAAAGAGGTAGAAGTAAATATTGTTATATAGTTATTATATATTTAAATAATGGAATAATTTATATAAAGTTCAGAACTGTCTTCAACAATTGAACATATTATTAGAATTGTATATACTTACTTAGAAGTATATATAGAAGTACATGAACATGGTGAACATGAAATTTAAGATGATGTTTAACTGTTGGGAAAGAAAGGACAAGGTGATCAGGGAAAAGGTACACAAAAAGAATTCAACTGTGTTGGCAATATTTTATTCCTTTAGATGAATAGTAGAATATAAGTATTCACTTTTTTGCCTTTTTGTAACTTTTAAACATTAAAAATGCTTTCTAAAGAGTATTGTATTAAGCTTACAATCAACTGTATGTCTTTAGGCAAGTCATTTCTCCAGAGACAATTGGAAAAGTTTTGTAACTACAAACATTTGGCTCATTTAAACTCATTGTCAGGTGTAACATGTACTTGCCAATAGCTATCTAGCAATAGCTATCTAGCAACTGTTTCTTCACAGTTTCACCTAAATTCATTAAGATCAAAAGAAAATTATGCATAAGAGCCACAAAACACTAAAGTAAAAAACTTTACAATGTCAGAATCCTTGCCTCTGATCTCATATGTACCTGAAAATTTTGTGTTTAAATTATTTTGATTTCCTTATTCTATCCCTGGTTATCTTTATAACCTTGTAGACAGGAGGTAGACCTACAAATACAAAGTCCTACATGATTGAGAACCAACCACCTGTACTTAGAGACCTGAAGCAAGTAAACCTAAGTGATCAAAGGCAAAATTCAGTTGTTACTGTTTTTCTCCTTTGGTATGTGAAGATTTATGTGGGTGGCTGAAATAATTATGTGTAACTGATACAGATACTAAGTTTTCTGAGCTGTATCTATACCAATTCTTCTGTGAACATTCTCTGTATTATGATGCATCTTGTCTTTTTTAGCATTTGAAAAAGATGATTCACTGGTTAATATTTTTTCAAAACTTGTTTTAGAAAAATTGTTCAGACATCATGCATGATACCTAACATCACTGAGTTTCTATTGCTTTTATTCACTACTATCCTAATTTATATTTGAGAAAGGATGTTATTTATTTTATAATATTTCTTTGATAGAAAATAAATAAGATTTATAGTTGTTTCTTTTGAGATATACAACTCAAGGGATCATAAAAGTCAGTGTTGGAAATAGTTATTCAGTCTGCTGAGAAGGCTGAGATTGTAATTTAATCATTGTCCTATACATCCATGAAATATTATTACAAGAGGATCTCAAACACTAGTTCTCCTTCTCTCTCCAGTAAAAACTAAAAGAAATATGCTTAAACTACATTGGGAGTATTAGGTTACACATAAGGAAGAAATGCCCAATAATGAGGATTATTAAATAGTAGGTCAGCCAAACAAAGGAGATAGCTGAATTTTACTCCTGGGAAAACCCACATGAAATAGGTAGACAGTCATCCAACATGATTGACTGGTGAGAATGATCTTCATATTACTAAATATCCTCTTAGAACTCTTTATAAACTCTGAATTATTTGGAAATAATTTAATTAAAACCTGTTGCCAAAATAAATATGTAGTTATTAATATTATGTAGAATTAAAAAGTTCACAGTAAATGTCTACTAATTGGCATAGAAAACTAAAACACCCTAGAGCTTTATTTATAATGTTGTCATGGAGTATTTTTTTTAGCCTGCAACATTAATAGATGAGGAAACTGAAGACCAAAGGTTAAGTTTTCTGCCTAGGATCATAAAATGGCACTTTTAGTTTGTTTTAGAACCAAGCTCCATATTTCTGCTCCTGGTTCAACAGCTTTTTTTCTTATCAGCCTTGTGACCTTGCCCTTTGTGTTCTGGGACTGCTTGGAGGTAAGGCTTCCTTTTGACAAAGGCCTTCTGAAACATCTTAATTCCCCTGAGCTGTGTCCTAGACCAAGTTACTTAATGTCAAGTTCTGTTCTGTATGAAATAAAACTACAAGAGGCAACCTTGAAATTAAGGTACATGCTAGTTTTCCCTGTCTCTAGAGGAACAGAGTAGTCATGTGTAGTCAGTCTCTTCCACTGGGTCAAAGGCACCATGTCTACTTTTGCTCAAAGATAGTGCTTGACACAAGAAAATTACTCAGATACCTCTTAGATGAGTGAATGGATAAGAAAGATATTAACCTTCATTTTATTTTCAATCAAACATAAATTGATATACTATATGACTGGCTATTTTAAACCTGGGTATATCCTCACTTTTGCTTTCCAAAGACTACTGCAAGATAAACATTCTCTGCTCAGAAAGGCAAGACAATATAAAACTAAAAAAAAAAAAAAATTACTATTTCTCAGGTAGGAGCTTCCATGTTGGTTTGCCTCTTGTGATAGTCAAAATTCCTCTAGCAATTGCAAATGTGCTATTAAATCAGCTCCAACAAAAATGCTTTAATTAAGCAACCACGTGTCCTAGATGCTGATTGAACTTAAGCTGTGGTTATGATCTAACACAGACAATACTGATCAGGACATGCTATATGTGTGAAAGGACTCAAAGCTGTACAAATGACAAATAATAATTTGTTTACATTTATGAATGTGACTTTAGTATGTAACACAATCTGAGATATGAAGATCAAATATCTAAAATTTCAAAATTTAAGATGAACAGAGCGAGTTTTGGTTACATCATATCCACCATTTATTGACTACCTACTATGTTCCAGACATTCTGCTGGGGGCTCTTTCTCTTTGTCTCAAAAAAACTATATTATTAGCATTATCCTCAGTATATACACAGAGAAACAGCCTTAGAGACGGTAAGTAATTACCCATTACCATATTGTAAATAAGGAAGAATTTGATGCCAGATTACCTGAGTTGGGTAATATATGATTTTTCTAGTGTACCATCCTACCTTTTGGAATGTAGAAGAAGGAACTCTGGATAAATAATCAAAATACCTGGATTTTAGACCATATTGTGCTTTGGAGTAGTCATCTAATCACTCTGTGTTTCAGTGTTTCTTTTTGTATAATGGGGGAAGTTGTCTGTGTTAGGACATTCCTATGGTGACAGTATTTCCTAAATGAATAGTCTCAACTCATTCTATGAAGAGGGGAGCATATGTAATATTGGGATTATCAACCTAGCTAGGGCTCTTTTGTATTTGGTTGGCAGTATATATTTATTCATCTAATAAATATTTTAAGTCCTTAATATATGTAAAGCATCCTTCTATGTGACGAAAATACAATGATGTGGGAAGACAAAAAAGATAACCCCACATTTGTGGAGTATACAATAATTTATTTGGTGAGAAAAAATCACCAATAAGTGTAAAATTCATCAATAAATGCAAAAATCACCACTATGTTACATGCTACAAAAGACGAATATTATGCCAAGAAAGCATATCATATAGTGCCTTGATTCAGTCCTGACAATGAAGGAGGATTTATGATGCAGCAGAAATCTGAGCTATCTAGAAAGATAGGGGGATAGGTAAGAGAGTTGCAAGCAGAGGGAATAGCATCTATTTATTGGCAAATGCCATAATTTCGTTCTTCTTTATGGCTGGGTAATATTCCATTGTGTATATATACACCGCATTTTCTTTATTAACTTGGGATTTCTAGTTGGGAGTAAATTATGGACTTCTGCTTTAGTTTTCATTTCTTCCTCCATATCAATGTTTCTTGTTTTGTTTTTGCAATTATTTGGTGTACTTAAGGAAGAGGGAGTCCTCTACCCTGCTTACATTTATAAGCAGCTTCCTCCAGAAAGTTTCTAATTCTGTGTCATCAAGGTTAAGGACCTACTTATGGTGATTGTTACTTACTGCATTTAAGGTCCCTCAGTCTAAGTCAGCTTTGATTTAACCCCTTGAAATTTTGACAAGCCAAACCACTTAGCTGAGTCCAGAACTTTCTTTGACCCTTTTTTAAGTTGTCTAAAGGGGTGGTAGTTTTCTCGGGACATTAAAAGAGATGGAAGTAAAACATTCAGGGTGTCCTTTTATAAGAGCTTGTGCCAAAGGTGTCTCTCTACATAACTCTGAGGATCTGGAGTTGACATAAGCTATAGCAAAGGCACAGGGTCCTAATGAATCACTTAATTTTGGAAGAGTATGTTACAGCATATTACAAAGTAACTGTTCTTCACAGTGGGCTTCTATCTAATACAGAATGTAGTATTTCCCCCTGAGAACGCTGTAAAATAAGGAGAGAGATTTCATTAAGCTAGGCGCAGTGGTGCACACCTGTAATTCCAGCAACTTGGGAGGCTGAGACAGGAGGATTCCAAGTTTGAGACCAGCCTCAGAAACTTGGTAAGTCCCATTTCAAAATATAAATAAATAAATAATAGTACTTGTGATGTGACTCAGTAGTTAAGGGTCTTGGGTTCAATCCCTAGTGTCAAACAACAACAACAACAAAAAAAACAAGACTTAAATCGTATATCAAAGACACAGTGTAGGTCATCCTCTTGAGCTCAATCATGCCTTATTCTAGAATCAAACTCATGATTTATCTGAAACAATCATATTGGTCTGAGTCAATATACACAATGCAAGGCTACCTTAAAGAGGCCCTCAGACTCATATTACTGCTCCTAAATATCAATTACCAAAATTTTTTAGTTAGGTTAAATGTATAAGAGAGGCTTAGTAGGACTTAGCAAATGAACAACACAACACAACTTAGTACAAGCAGACCAGAAGATAGCACAGTTAAAAGTAATCTTGCCTAGCAGAGAGCAGAGAGCTAGTTAATAAAAACAAGAGGGAAAAAAAGCCCCTATGTCATGGTTTTTGCCTTGACATCTTACCATGCCAGTTTTTTTTTTTTTTTTTTTTTTTTTTTTTTTTGTGGTCACCCTGTAAAGGGACAGGATCAATTCACTACCCAAAATGTGGTTTCAGTGTCAACACTGGTGATGGCACACATGCACGAAAAAGTCTAATACAGTGTACTACTGACATAATGAGGTTTTCTGAGGCAATCGGGGATGGCTCCCAAGTCAATTTGAAATGGCTTGAGCGAAGGGAGTGGCTTTAGTTTTAATTGTGGTTTTGTGGTGGGGCCCACAGTGAGGTTTCATATGCTTGCTGTGGCTTGCATTGGTTGAACTTGCAGGCCAGTACCATGGGAAGGAATGTCCAGGTCTTCTTATCAGCTTGCCCTGCCTGATATGGGACAAAAAGTGGGGTTTGGCTTGAAAGCTGTCATAAGTTATTTATGAATAGTGTAGTCAGGCTCTTTATTATAATTTTCATCTCTAAAATAAAATCCACTGCCTTCAGTAGATAGCAAAGTAGAAATTTACCCTCTGAACACAAGGGATATGATGAAAAAAATGTTCAATTTCTTTAAAAATTACTAGCACTTGAACAAGTATCAGTATTAATAATCTCATATGTCTTATTAAGTTTATCATCTTTCTTTTGCTGTTATACATAAAATGAAGATGTAGCAGCGATATCCATTTCCTTTTCACTCTGTAATTCTATTTTTAGGAGCTTTGATGTTATTCCTCATTTTTAAAATACATAGTTTTATTTCTAAAGATTTCTTTGTCTTAGAATAAGCCAAACATTGCCTTAGAGAAGTTGAGACCCCTGGTCTGCATCAGTGGACTTGTATTCTATATCAGAAATTAATTGTGCTGTCTTGGAAAAACCATTTATTCTGTGCATCACTGCCCTCATCTGTAAATGTATTCATCTAACAAAAGATTTTTATGCATCTTCTGTGAGTAGACATTGAACGAGATGCTATGCCAAGGCTACAAAGCTGAGTAAGGCATGTTCCTTGCTCTGAGCAGTTCACAGTCTAATAAGGGACATATATGCCTGTGATTACAGTATTCGATGGTAATTGCCTAATAGAAGTATGCACATGGTGCTGGGAATTAAAGGGATAATACCTTTTCTACTTCCTCACTGGCGGGGGGAATAAATTGAGAATAACCGTGTTAAAGTTCTTTGAGATGTATAAAGCAAAACAAAAATCACAAATAGATACTCTACTTCCTTTTGTCCAATTTATTCATTTTGAGCTTAAGTATTTAGAGCTTATGGTACTCTTAAAAATATATTTTTGGAATTTTAGAATGACTTTGGAGCTATATTTGTTATATTTGTAATTAAGATTCATTTTTAGTTTCTAATGGTCTTATTCTCCAGATTAGGGAACTGTGTGTTCCTCTTACCACAATGACTGAGTGCTGCTGGAGCAAATGACACAACTGTGCAGATTGCTAATACTATAAAATTATGGTTTCCAAAGACCTCATTTGCACCCTTAGAGCACCATTTAGTAAGCCTTTTATGTGTTCTTAATTATTCCTCTTTTTCATTGACAATGTCTGCTATTGCAAACATATACCACAGTTCTCAGGACTACTGCTCTGTGTTCTAACCCCTCCCTGACTGTGACTCCTGTTGTTCCCCTTATCATTTTTCTGAGACACAGTTATGTGCATCTCTAACTATTGAGTGAGTGGGGCCATGCTGCTTTAGATCTCTACCTTTGTACCTACTAGTTCTGTGACAAATCCACCACCCCACAACAAACTTAATTTCTATTTTTCTGAAGACTAAGCTCATATATTTCCACTCTGTAAGGCCTGCTTTGGCAGCCAAAGTGCAGCTAGCCATTTTGTCCTTTGTACCACCATTAGACAGTATTTTCTGCTATTGTAGAATGGAGCATACTGTATTGTACATGTTTATTTTCATAACTATCTCCTTTCATAAACTGTGACATCCTAAAGAGTAGGGACTATTTAATCTTTGAATCCCCAGCACCTAGTATAGTTCTGACAGAAACATAAATATTTATGAAAGGAGGAAAGAGAATGAAGCAAAATAAATATTAGAAGTATACAGCTTCTTTGAGAACACAAACCACTATTTTATTACTTTCAAACTTTTCAGCTAATTTTCAATGGCATATTCCTGTTTCCTTTTTCTTTCAACCTTTAAGATTTTTTTTCCATTTAATAGATAGATGCTGAAAATTTTTAAAGAACTTCAACAAAGACAGCTGTCTGACAGCTGTACACCATCTGTGCTTTCAGGCTTGGGTAAAAACATCTGGCTACTTGAGAATAGAAGCTCTGTACTAAAGGAGTTTCCCAGGCTGATGGTGATTAGTTTTCTACAAATATGCTTTGCATCGTCCCGCTTTGACATGATAATGTATACAACTTGTCCCTCTAAATTATGAAGTTTCATTTTGTTTGCACACCTCAACAAAGGTAAAAAAATACCAAAATGTTAGCATGTTGCTACATTTTCCCATGAAAATTGCATTTATAGTAAAAGATGACATCACAAAAAAAGTGGTTGATCCAGAGGAGTTAGGCAAAATTACATACTGCATATGATTTTTTTCTTCAAAGAAAAAAGTAAATTTTAAACACTATTTTATTTCACTGATTTAAAGTTACCTCAGGAACCATTACTTCATTTTTAAAAAGGCAGAACAGATGCAGTAAAAAGACCTGGTTCCCTGCGTCAAAATACCTGTAGCATTGTCTACCTGTACTTAAACCTCCTAGATCAGCTTCCTTTATCTGATTTAGACAGCCTGAGTCTATAAAATATCTTATTTCCGTGAGTAGCATCTCCCCTCTTCCTCTCTGTTTATCTCTCCCACAGTCTATTTCTATTTTTTAAATAAAACAGAGTAGCTATCAATAATGATAGTATTTGAATTTCCAAAATTATATTCAAATACCATATATCTTAGTTTTCATGACTGAGATTTTTAAACTCTCATAATTTAAAAATACCTAAATTTATAAATTTGGTATTTGCTAAGATTTGAAGGTGTTATCCCAAAAAACTTGTCGGAAACTTAATCCCCAGTGTAATAGTGTGAGGAAAGTAGGATCTAATGGGACAACTTTTGTTCATGAGGACTTCACTCTTTTAAATGGATTAAGGCCAACTATAAAAGGACTTGAAGCTGCAAGATTGATCTTTTGTTCTGTCACTCCTATGCTTTCTTGCCCTTCCACCTTCTGCAATTGGATGTTGCAGAAAGAAGAGAAGGCCTTCACCACATGCCAGTCCCTCAGTCTTGGGCTTCTCAGCCTCCAGAACTGTGGGAAATAAATTTCTTTTCTTTATAAATTATCCAGGTTGTGATATTTTGTTATAGCAACACAAAATGAACTCAGACAATAATTAACTTTAATATTAGCACAGAATATGACAGCAGTTCAAATTTCAATGCCAAGATCCTGATGTATACCTTGTACACCTGCATTTATTAAAATAAAGCATACAGTCAACTATGCCAGCAAGTGGTATGGGGGCCTGGGGTTGTGGCTCAGTGCTAGTGTGCTTACCTAGCATGTGTGAGGCACTGGGTTCAATCCTCAATACCACATAAAATAAATAAATAAATAACAATAAGGTGGAAATTTACCATGCATTCATTCTTCTGCATGCCCATTGGATTTTTTCAAAAGTTTTTATTATAATAAAATACACACAACAAAAATTTTATCTTAGCTGTTTGAAGTGTAGAATATTATGAAATACTTTGACACTGTTGTGCAGTCATTACCATCCTTCATCTTCATAATCCTTTCTCTTTAAAGTGGGGACCTATATTTTTAAATTATGACACTGGGGATTGGATCTAGGAATGTTTTACTACTGAGTTACATCCCCAAGCTCTTTTGAGACAGGGTCTCACTAAGTTGCTGAGGCTGGCTTCAAACTTGCCATTCTCCTGCCTCAGCTACCTGAGTCACTGGGATTACAGGTTTAAGCAAGCAAGCCTCAGCTGGGACCTAACTCTTTACCTTCAAAGTTTTGTAGGTATGTCCAGAAATAGTTTGGTATTAAAATAACTTACTAAGAAACTATGGTGTGTCTGGAGGAAGCATAGCTTCTAGATGATCTGGAAGCCCAAAACAATATTTGAAGAACCCAGTTCTAGGAAAAAATACTGAGAGGTAATATAATATTTACTTTTGAAAGAGCAGAACTAAAGTTAATGGTGGCTAAGAGGAGAGGAGGGGAGAGGGTACTACTGGGAATTGAAATGGAGCAAATTATGTTAGATGCATTTATGAATATGTCAAAAGGAAACTCACTATTATGTATAGCTGTAATGTACTAATAAATTTTTTAAAAGAAAATTCAGGTCAGTGTAAGAAGATTTTTCTGGGATCTGAGATGCCTCAGGATGGACTGGGATGCCTTCAACACTGAAGGTGTTGCTGTAGATCGTGACTATGTATGTAGAATATGTGGCATGGAAGATTAGACTAAATGAGTTCTATCTACTTTCTATGATTCTGTTGAAGATGAGAAAGTCATTGAATGGTAATCACGTTTCTTGTTATTGTGGTTTATCATTCACCTGTTAATGAAACAATCTTTTTTCACCTTTAGATTGTTATATCATTTTGTCCAGTGTGATAGGCATTATACCCTTTTGCTCTTTATTTGTTCTGCCTAGAAGATTCTTCTCCTAGATCTTCAAATAACAGTACTATTTTTTATCTTACTTTTTTTTGGTGGGGTTCTTTTTTTTTTTTTTGTCTTTTTTGGAACTGGGGGTCAAACCCAGGGCTTTGCGAATATGAGGCAGACACTTTGCCACTGAGCTATGTCCCAGCCCTAACAGTGTTATTTTTATCACTCATAGATCAAATGACATCACTTCAGAAAGATCCTCTTTAACTATCATGTTCAAAACAGCCAATGTACATCCCTTCATCTCCATTCCCGTTACTATCACCTTGTTTATTTCCTTTAGATAAATTGTATTCTATAATTTTGTTTGCTTTTTTATTTCTTCACACAAATCTAAACACCATGAGGGCATAAACCTTGTTTGTCTTGCGCTTAGTAAATCCCTAGTTTCCAGAATGATGCCATGCATAAAAAGGAACTTAGTAAGTATTTGTTAAGTGGATAGGTGAAGATCTCCTATCCATAGTTTGGGTTTTATGTTATGTTAAAGCCATTCTGTTGCTAGAGTTTCTTGCTCAGAGACATTTTACACTTCATCACCATCTGATATCAGGTATTTGGATGTTCACTGTTGATAATTTTTCAATTTTTATTATGTCAAAAATGGCCCATTTTCTGTTACTGCTTTCAATGATAGGTTTCAAAAATATAAAGACAAGAACTAGAGCATTCATGGGGAAAATGTGTTGTTGAAATTAAAATTCTGTGGCTATATTTAAGAATAAATGATGACCATCACAGATGGTTGTTTGCAAAGATATATGTGAGCTCTTGGTTACTTGGGCCTCATCCAGTGATTTTGCTATAACTCAATTACTTAACTGATAGAATCAGAAATGGAAACACCTGAGACATTATGATAGCACCTGCTCCTGAAACCATTATGAAAGCAATCTTTATGACATTTTCCCCCAAGATCTAGTAACATTACCTGCCTTCTTTACCTTGGCCTGCCCTTTCTTCAGTGCTCACTAGTCATTTCTTTTTTCTCTCCTCTCCTAACTTTAATGATTTTTTAAAAAATAGTTCCATCAGTTATATGTGGGTGCATTAACATCAAACCACATTTTTCTTTTCATAAGTTCCCTAAAAACACATCCTTTTTAGCAAAACATTTTAGTTTGCAATGACCCTGTGTTATAGCTTGCCATTACTTCATTTTCTACATTCAACAGTATTGCCTAATGTATTTTGAGCAGGCTTTTTGATCAGTTTTTTACTGACAATAAGAGGCAAGTATTTCCATTAGTCTCAGTCTTCTTGCTCCTTTTATCCCTGTATTCTTTCTTCCTGTCTTTTCATCTTGCTTCTTCCCAAAGTATTATTTCTATTTATCTAAAAATATTCAGTGTGTGATGTGCCATGAATTGACATTGGCAAAATGGTTTCTGTCAACAAATGACTTCTTGAATTTGCTGCAAATTTTAATTGAATTATTCAAAACCAGAAGGGCCCCTTGTTTCCTCACAAAGACAAAAAGTAGTTCATGTTCACACCTGCAGGAGTGCTGTTTTAGTCAGCTTTTCCACTTCTGTGATGAAAAGACCTGACAAGAACAATTTTAGAGGAGGAAAAATTTATTTGGGTCTCACAGTTTCAGAGGTCTCAGTCCATAGATGGCTGACTCCATTGCTCTATGCCCAAGGTGTGGCAGAACATATGGAGGAAAGATGCTCAGGGCATGGCCACGAAGTAGCAGAGAGAGACTCCCCTCACCACTGACAATATATATATCACAAAGGCATGCCTGCACCAACCCACCTCCTCCAGCCTCTAGTTAACACCCAGTTAATCCTGATCAGCGGATCAATGAACTGATTAAATTAAGGCTCTCATCATTTCACTTCTAAATTTTCTTGCATTGTCTCACACATGAGCTTTTGGGGGATGCCTAATATCAAAACCATGACCTGTGCTAATATTATTCTTGTTCCTGTGGAAGCTGCAAAGCTGTATTGAGCAAAATTTTATTTTTTCTAAATGCCAGAATACTGTCTATTGATGAGAGGATGATTTATTATATAAGTTAGCCACAGGTTTTCTGTGTTATCATTATAGCTGTTAAAGCTCCAAGTATAAGAAGTACTAGAAGCTGGGATGACAGGGGCAGACCAATTAGGCACAAAACTGAAAAAATTTAGCTTGCATAAACATTTTCATAAGGTAACATATGTGATTGCCTTTGAAGAAATTAATGAAAAATTTTTTTAAAAAGTAATGTTACTAGATCTTGGAGGAAAATGTCATAAAGATTGCTTTCATAATGGTTTCAGGAGCAGGTGCTATCATAACGTCTCAGGTGTTTCCATTTCTGATTCTATCAGTTAAGTAATTGAGTTATAGCAAATCACTGGAGTGACTTCTAGCCACTTGAAAGATTAGAACTATAATTCTTAGTGGTGTATCTTTTAGGTATCTCATGGAAATTCTTGATAGTTGAATCATGTTCTGCATGAAATAAACTTGCAGAAATTACCAGTAGCTAATTGGATAGTTGTTGAAATATTTTCCCAAATGTCGGCCTGTGATAGGATATTATTCTGAGGCCTTGAATGTATGTTTACAGAGTAGCTTTTCCCAAATTTTGTTCTTTGTAACTCTAGGGTAACAAAGATATGAATAGTTTGGCTTGAGGGATAAAGGTTTCCATAATCAAAAGAAGCTTGGGGAACACTACATACTGCATTCCTTTTCATAATACATATTAGCATACAAGTGGCAGTAAAAATAAACTGTTCACCTTTATTTTACCCATTGTTCCCAACTTACTTGAAGAAAAATCCTTTCATTATGGGTTACATATTAAAATCTTATGAGATACTGGGTTTTGTTTGTTTGTCTATTTTGGCAGAGCAGTTTAGAAAATTCTGTTTCAGAATACTCTCCAAAATTTATTAGCTGAATAAGCTACTCTCTTAATGCTCTAATTGAAAACCTGCCATATTTTTAGGAAGTTTGATAATGTGTCTCATATGCCTCAATGGCAAGCTGAGAAAATAAAGTATAGATCAGTCATAAGGTGAGCACACAGATGAATAAAACTTAGAGTTGCGGCCCAGTCCGATTCTCCATTTATTATCTCTACAATAAAATTCTGGTGCTGCCACACAACCACTGTACCACTGCCATGAAACATTTCTGCCTTTTATTTTAGATTCCTCTATTTTAATTGTTCGTGGTGACTTTTCATTATATTGATGATCAGCTGAATTACTGGGCACTGCTTAAGGGACTTATAAACCAACATGATATGGAGGTTCATAGGAACAGTAAAAAATGGACTTGTAATGATTTTCAACAATTGTTGCAGAGCTCTCTTTTAAGACCATGTTTCTATTCTAATTTCCACTCACTCTGTAACATTCTATAGAGAGTAGTCTGGGTGACAAGTAACTCAATTGAAAGTCAATGCCTACAATTAAAAGTGTCTGTCCTTGTGATTTATGAATAGTCCTAGATATACTCACTAGGAATTGAGGATCTTTTAAAGCAAAGGGGTCATCCAAAGGAATTAGTGGAATTTGGGGAATTAATTGTCCCTTTTACCATACCCTTTTGAATATGCTGTAGTAAGACCCAGTGCTGGATGGATTCCAGATGTTGTTGTTCTAATTAAATTCTCATGGGGACCTGAGGACTCAGGAACTGATCCCAATATGATCTTAGCCATTCTGTCTTTAGGCTGACCTTTCCCTTTTAGAGCTCGACAATGGCGACACATTTCAGGCATTAATGATGTTGTATTCTGTGAGACTTCTCTTTGTATTCACTGTTTTCTCTGCCACCATGTCTCAATGCTGTGAAGAGGATCTCTGAGTTGTAGCTGCCACACAACTCTTCATGTTGAATGTGAGTGTACTCTTTGGAAAAGAATAGGCTTTCCCTTTCAGTAAGGCCACAGCTTCTTAGTGGAACACTGTTTACTCTGGTAGAGGATCTTGCCTTGCATTTTGGGTGGTCAGACACACTGCAGGTTCAATATCATGCTGAGTTGCCCTTAGAAAAGCACACTGCCTTTGAGGTCAACTACCAAATGATCTTCACATCATATAACTTGTATTTGCCCTCAAAACTGCCTTTCTTCCTTTTATTAAGTGATTATTCCTTTCAGAATGACTTTCAGATTCTCAAAATTCTCATTTGGTTTCGTTTTTGCCAACTCAGATTTGTTCATCTTCAAAATGGCATTTTGTTAGTTTAATTTCTTGAAAGTATCCACAACAACAAAAGAAAATAAATGCAAATAATGGAAATGCTCCTATCCATATAGGCTAAGATAGAAAATATAAATTTTTCAACCAAACTAAATCAACATTTTAAATGAGATAAATTCCAGCCTACATTTTAAATCACACTATCCCAATTCTGTTTAATTGTTTAATTTCCATCCAGCTGTTTTCAATAGTATGGTAACAAAGAGGCAGAAAGTTACTTTTGTTTATAAAGATTAGGTCCAAATGGCTTCAAATCCACTTACAGGCCACTTAAGACAAGCTTGTTCCTTTTCATTTGCTTCTATTCATCATCTATTTTCTCTATTAGAAAAATGCATTTATTTATCCCCTTCATCTTTGTAACCTATGCCCACAGTTGAACCTTTCCAACATCTATAACTTGGATTTAAAGTATCCTACCCTAAAGTATCCTATCCTATGCTAATCCTCCAGTCTCCTCCCTTCATTAATCCAGGTATCTCTTGAATCCCCACATGTTCACCTTACCACATGACATTAGCTAAATAATTTATAAAAAGAACCACAACTTTCCTAACTCCATCTAAAAGCATTAGACCATACGCACAATATGCACTTAATTCCTCTGTCTAGTCAGAAGAGCAATATGTTATTCCTTTTGAAAATATTCTGTTCAATACTTACTTGTCTATATGCTTACTTTATTACCTTCCATATATGTTTTCCCCTTAAAATTTTATAGAGGGAATCAAAATTCCTTTGTTCAGTATTCCACATATGTGTGCTGCTAATTAAAACGTGTGTGTGTGTGTTGGAGAGAGACGATAGGGAGAAGAAGCCAACTCTGGCATCAAGAATAGGTGATCAGCCAGATGGTGTAAATTAGTTGAAGAATGGGATTATCAGCTAAAGTTAGGGAGCAACATGTGATCAAATTGGTTAAAAGCCCAAAATTATTTCAGAATTAGAATGGGCCTTCTCTCTACAAGCACTGCTACAGTATATTAACAAATGTTATTAAAAAAAAGGAAGAAGAGAGATGTGGCGGCATTTAATTTATTGTGTTTACTTATTGCTCCCTTGCCTCCAGTTCTCCAGCAGCCATTCTCTGTGGTAGAATGATTTCCAATCTGTCTTCCAACAAGTCTAAGATCCTTCCTACCTCTAGAATCTCACCCAGTGCAAAGTTTCTATGAATTCAACTGTGTTCCAACTGATTGGTGTTTTCTTTCCTTTCTTCAAACTCACCAAGCTTGTTCCTAATTCAGGCTTTGCACACGCTCTTTTTATCTGCCTGGAAAACTCAAGCATATACATGGCTGACAAGAGAGAACACTCTTCTTTCAGGTTTTGGCTCACATGCTACCTCCTCAGAGAGGTCTCCAAACCCAATCTTTTTGTTTCCTTCATAGAAATTATCATGTTTAACTAATTTTCTTGTTTATTATCTGTCAGCTCTCCCCCACTAGAATGAAAGCAGGGTTCTTGCTTGTCTTGTTTATATTTGTGTCTCCCAAACATAGAACAGTGCCCGGCATATGGCAAGAGACCAATATATATTTGTTAAATAGATGGATGAAATGACTGAAATGTTGAAAAGAATGTAGGAAATAACCTAAATGTTCAACAATAAGAAAATGATCACGTAAAGTATTTTATTAAATTCAATGCAATATTTTTCATTTATAATAGAAATAATACATGAAAACTTAAATGTTTTTCTTAAGATAAGTGAAAA
This sequence comes from Callospermophilus lateralis, assembly GCF_048772815.1. Taxonomy (NCBI): domain Eukaryota; kingdom Metazoa; phylum Chordata; class Mammalia; order Rodentia; family Sciuridae; genus Callospermophilus; species Callospermophilus lateralis. The sequence continues at coordinate 52,561,042 of NC_135325.1, read as the reverse complement.
ATAAAGAATATAATTATATTAGTCCACTTATACTGCTATAACAAAATATTGTTGACTGAGTAACTCATAAAGAATAGGTATTTATTTTCTCAAAGTTCTGGAGGTTGGAAGTTCCATGATTGAGATGCCAATTAGATTCAGCTGTCTGGTGAGCACTGCTGCCTGCTTTTAAGATGGAACCTTGTTACCATATGCTCTGGAGATGAGGAATGTTGTGCCCTCACGTGACAGAAGATCAATGTATCCAAATACATGAAGCCTTTCTCCTCCCCCCACACACACACTCTACTGGGGATTGAGCCCTGAGCTATATATATCCCCAGTACCTTTTAATTTTGAGAGAGGGTCTTGCTAAATTGCTCAGGCTGGCCTTGAACTTGTGATCCTTCTTTCTCAGCCTCCAGACTTGGTGGGACTGCACCCAGCTCATGAAGCCTTTCTGTAAGAGCCTGAATCCCATTAACAAGGGAGGAGCCCTCTTGGCCTAATTGTTGCCTTTTCCCCCCAAAGGCATATACAGAGATTTATTTAGGAAAGTAGATACATATTCAAGGGAGAATGAAGGCAATCTCCAGAGAAATGCCTTTGGGGTAAAGCAAGGAGTATGCATTCTGAATGTGAGCTTTCCAGAGGGAGAGACAGCCATAATAACTTCTTAAAGGCTCAACATCTTAATACCATCACATTGACCTTTAAGTTTCAATCTTGAATTGAAACTGAATTTTGGAGGAACACTTTCAAAGCATAGCAATAATATTGTCTTATGCCAAGGAGGAAAATTACCTATATGGACAATAAAAGGAATTTAATGTGGGGATGGTGAGCTTATATTTTTCTTGCATTTTAACATGTTTATATTTTCTTCATAACAAAACAAATTGATATATCTAGGAGTTTAATTGACCAAAAGGAATGTCAATGGATTATCCTTGTTGCTAATGAAAATGTGTAGGAAAATAGCAAGATAATTTCAGAAATTCTTACTAGAGTGCCAAGATTTGTGTTCCAAAATTTGTCTTGAAGGATATGGTGAACTTGGAGATATTTAGGACAGTTGGCACAGAATCATTAAAGAAACACTAAAGAAATTCATTTTTTTCTTCAGGCAGAGTAATTCTACTTTATTATCTCCACTGAAAGCTGAATAAGCAGTACATTAGTAAATTATAGTATTATAGAAATAAACTTTTCAAGATGAATCTTAAAAGCAATGAGTCTGTGACAAAAGGGTCTTGTGACTTCTCCTACCTAGGAGATCTTTTAGTAACAATGGATATAGATGATTGTCTTTTATTCTTGAATGGGCTAAGTGTAGTCTTACCTAGAGGAAGGGAAAGGATAAGTTTTCCAGAGTTCCTTTAGGCTTGTCATTGGCTTCTTTGACATTTTTGAAGGCATGTACTCTACCACTGGGCTGCACTCTCAGCCCCTGCTTCTCTATGTTTTTTTGTCGGGGGAGGTAGTATGGATTGAACCCAGAAGCAATTTATCACTGAGCTACATCCCCCAGCATTCCCCCCTGTTTTTAGAGATAAGGCCTGGATAAGTTGCTGAGCATCACTCTGAGTATCTGAGGCTGGCCTCAAACATGAGATCCTCCTGCCTGAATCTCCCAAGTCACCGGGATGACAGGCATGTGCCACTACTCCTGGAAGCCCCTTCTTTCCTGACTTTGAATATTTTTACATCTATTTTACAAAGTCAGTTTATTTCTTGTTTACTAAGCAACAACCTGGGCAAGGCTAGAGATTATAAGGTAAGAGATATAAAGATAAATATGAAGAAAGTTACCTTTAAGGAGTTTATGGGTTAGTAAGCTACATTTGATGAAAATGTAATTTGATGAAAAATGGAAAAATTTTGTCCATTTAGACAAAAAAATATAATTTAAACTTAAAAAAATAAAGTGGATTTTCCTCAAACTATTGAAGCAATCCTCCAACACTCAAGGTTTGCTAATTTTATTCTTCTGTAGAGACTCAGATTTTAACAGAGCATCCTTTTTTTAATACTTGGGATTGAACCACAGGGGTGCTTTACCACTGAGCCATATCCCTATCACCTTTTTCTTATTTTTTATTTTGAGACAGGACCGTGCTAAGTTGTTTAGGGTGTCGCTAATTTGCTAAGACTGGTCTCAAACTTGGGCTCCTCCTTCTCACTCAGCCTTCTGAGCAGCTAGGATTATAGGTGTGTGCCTCTGCACCTGGTGTATCCTTTTAAATTTCTCACTTATTTAAAATAAAATTTGTGTATATTTGAGGTTTACAACATGGTATTATGGGATATTATAGACAGTGAAATGTTTAAATGAAGCAGATTAACACGTCTATCATCTCACATGGTAACTTTTTATGACAAGAAAAGCAAAAATTTATTTAAAAAATATCCCTAATGCAATCAAAATATTACGGCAATGGCATAAATTGCAAGTTGTTTTTATTCTCGTCTATATGTCCATTACTCTTTTTAGTAATGGCTACCATACCTTTCATTTCATTATACAAAATTTCCTGAGTCAGTGCAGTACAGAGTAAAGAACAATAGATGTTTAATTAAGAGATCATTTTTTCCATCCTCCCTTCCCTCTAAATTATCTGGGTAAGTCAGTTGCCTTATCTATAAAATGGGTATTATAAGGCTTTCCAAGATAGGTACATTATAAACTGTAAAGGACCTTATATATGGAATGGGATTGTAAAAGCTTTGTTAAATTAATGCAGAATATAACTGAGAGAATCTAATTGAAGATAAAAACAGGAGACATACAATGAGAAAGAAATGTAGATTACTATGAATTTTTAACCTAGATTTTCATAGTTCTTAGGCATTAAGAACAGATCTCAGGCTGGGATTGTGGCTCGGTGGTAGAGCGTTTGCCTGGCATGTGTGAGGCACTGAGTTAGATTCTCAGCACCTCATATAAATAAATGAAATAAAGTCCATTGACATCTAAAAAATTTTTTAAAAAGAACATATCTCTATGAGAATACAAATAATAATAAATGTTTCTGGGGATGTGGGGGAAAAGGGGCACTCATACATAGTTGATGGGACCACAAATTAGTTCAAAGTATTGGAAAGCACTATGGAGATTCCTCAAAAGACTAGGAATGGAACCACCATATGACCCCAGCTATTCTACTCCATGGTATTTATCCTAAAGAACTAAAAGCAGAATACTGTAGAGATACAGACATCAATATTCATAGCAGCCTAATTCACAGTAGCCACATTATGGAATCAACCCAGGTGCCCATCAGTAAATGAATGGAAAGCTGGGTGTGGAGGTGCGTCCCTGTAAACCCAGTAAGAAGTACATTATTAAATTATAGTAAATTATAATATTATAGAAATAAACTTTTCAAGATGAGTCTTAAAAGCAATGAGTCTGAGGCAGCCTCAGCAATTTAGCAAGGCTCTAAGCAACTTACCAAGACCCTGTCTCAACATTTTAAAAAAGGGGGGGTCTGGGGATGTGGCTCAGAGCCCCCTGGGTTCAATCCCCAGAACCCCCCCTCCAAAAATAGATGTATGAATAAAGAAAATGTGATAAACTGGGTGCAGTGATGCATGCTTGTAATCCCAGCAGTTTGGGAGGCTGAGGCAGAAGGATAGAAAGTTCAAGGCCAGCCTCTGCAATTTAGTGAAGCTCCAAACAATTTTGTGAGACCCACCTCAAAATAAAAAATAAAAAAGAGGGCTGTGGATGTGGCTAAATGGTTAAGCACCCCTCGGTTCAATCTCTTGTACCAGAAAAAAAGAATAAGAAAATGTGGTGTATATACACAATGGAGTTTTACTCAGCCATAAAAACTAAGGCATTTGCTGGTAAATGGATGGAACCAGAGAACATCATGCTAAGTGAAATGAGCCAGACTTAGAAAATCAAGGGTCAAGCGTTTTCTCTCATATGTGGAAGCTAGAGCAATATAAGCGGGTATTGGGGGAAACACATGAAAATAGAAGGGAGATGAGTGAAGCAGAGGAAGGGGATTGAGAGGGAGGGAGGACAAGGGATGGGAAAAGGAGGACCAGTGGGATTAATTTGACCAAATTATATTATATGCATATATAAATATACCACAGTGAATTTCACCTTTATGTGTATCTGTAAACACTCCCAGCTCTTTTTTTCTTAGTTTAATTTGAGACAGAGTTTCAAGTTGCTCAGGCTGGTCTTGGACTTTCAATCCTTCTGCCTCAGTTGCTGGGATTACAAGTGTGTACCACCACACCAAACTCAGCTGCATAATTTTTGAGGTCCAGTGCAAAATGAAAATGTGGCATAGAGATACATGAGGGGCCAGCATGGACCCTCACAGGGGATACCTGAAGAAAGGTCACTAGAGGAAGGACAACAGGGGAGATAGGGAAATAAGAAGCTCTGGAGACTGAAGTGGAGCAAATTATATTCCATGCATATATGATATGTCCAAATGAATGCCAATATTATGTATAACCATCATGGACTAATAAAAACATAAAAATCGATCTCTGGCCTGATTTTGACCCATTGACATGGAAAATTGAGAGAAATATCAGACATTCTCATATCCATTGAAAGGTAGGCTCTGAAAGAAACTTATTGATTGGTATCATTAGTTTCTGACTTGTGAAAAATCCAAATGGAGTTTTAATTAGCCTATTTTATAGGAGTGGTGGGAAAATGAGCTTTCATTCTAATGGCTGCTGTTGTGTTGCTTTTCTAGTAGAATTAAAGTTGTTTGAATTTCTGGTGCAGTTTTAGACTCCATGAATTGCAAGTTTTTCCTGCATTGGCAGGGAAACTCTTAGACATTGTGTGATTATTTCTTCAACCTCAGATTTGAGAACCATTGGGAAAAAAGAATCTAGCAGCCTACCAAATTGTCAAAATCCTCATGGGCCTAGCAGAATAAATTCTGCAATGCAAAGCCCCATCCCTCATCAGTTTTAGGTTGGATCACTGCACACTTTGGCCACCGCTTGCATATGTTCTTCTTCTGCAGACATTTGTTTAGAACACTCCACATCTGCTTTTGTCTCCAAAGTCCCACAAGCACAATTTATTCAATCCTACATAAAATGGCATGAAATGAGGATGATGAAACCTGCTGTAATGATGACCAACGAGTTCTTTCTCACCGCCACCTGACATAATTGGCATCAGCTACAGCCCAGTTCCACTCATTGTTTCCCAGGAGTGACCTCAGCAAAAGTACATTTTTCCTCTTCAGGCTTAAATTTGATTCTTGTGGAATGTGTAATTAAAGTCTTGATGAGTTGAGAAGAAGGAAATGAGGGAAAGGAAAATAAGTAATTATCACCAGTTGGTAACCTCGTAAACTTGGCTTTTCATGGGACTCATAAAATAGCATGCAGAGTGTATTCAACTATAGTTATTCTTTTAGAAACTCCAGACATTCAAGCACATTCATCTATCAGGGAGCTTTAGTTCAAACACAATCGAGCAGGGAAATTTTTTTCAGTTTGTATCTTTAATTTAAAACAGACTTTGCTTGTGGCAGTTTAATTATGGATGACCTTTCACGTCTAGTTTTGTTACAATCGGTTTTAGTGATGGTTTTCTTAACAGATCAGATTCTTGGATACATTTTTCATACATTTGTCTGTTTAGAAAAATCAGTGAATTGGTCTCTGTTCATTTGTAGATTTTCAGTATACTTATTCTTTTCTGTGAAGTATTTTCATCTCCCAGTGAATAATTAGTGCTGCAGCCTTATCTATGAAGGCTTTATCTGTCAAATACTCAGCATCCTAATGAGGAAGGACAATTGGCAACCTTGTTTCTGTTTCTGCCTTGGCCTTCTTTTGCCAGGGTTAATAGGTTAGCCTTTTGCCTTGATCAAATCTGAATAGTTCTAGAAGTTACAAAACACTTTCCTTGGTTTGGAGTGGCAACAGTCTCCAAGATGATTCCTGTTAATCCATGTTTTCTAGTATTAACACCCTTGTTGTTGTTTCCTCCCAGAATGAATAAGGCTGGTCTGTGTAACCAGTAGGACATTGTGGACATGATGAAGTATGAATCCCAAGGTTAGGTTATAAATAAAATAATATTGAGCCTTACAATTTGTTCTCTCTTGGACACTTGTTCTAGGGCAAACCAGCTGACAAAATAAGGGTACTCAAACAGCCTGTTGAAAGTTCTAGAAACGAGGCTTCCTAGCAACAGCCAGCAAATAAGTCAGGCTTTTTGTCACAGCCTTGTGAACGAACCATGTTAAATAATCCTCCAGGGCCAGCTAATCCTTCACATGACTATAGCCCTAGTTGACATCTTGATTACAACTTTATGAGAGATCCTAAGGCCAGAACTACTTAGTAAGCTGCTCTTGAATTTCTGAGCCTAGAAACAGTGAGATAATGTTTGTTGTTCTGGATCCAACACAGAAGTAAAGATTTGGGAAATTCAAACATTTCTAGTTTACCAGTGATGAGACTTGAGGAAGAAATTCTTGAACAGTTTTTAAATAGCAATCCTTAAGAACAAGGATAAAGAGAAATAGAATAATAAAAGTTGTATTTTTATTCATGTCATTGTTTGTGTTATTATTAATTACATCAACCACCCCAAAGAGGAATAAACAAGTTCAGAAAGAACTGCATGTGTAGGACAGCATATGTACTGCCCCCTGCCTTGGCTTGTTATTAAGAAGAAGCAATACAGATTTTCTCACGTTATCAAGAAAACAATCCCCAGGAATATTTAGGGGATTCTGTTACCTGGGGAATCCTCAGAAATATTTAATTGACCCCTTGGATATGCTGAAAGGAAATCTTGGTTTCCTCAGATTCTATAAAAAGTGCTTTCGAACCCCCATTAATACCAGCTCTAAATTTTATTGCTCCCTCATTCTTAACTAATCTTCACTGCAAGATTGAAGGAAGAGATATGGAAATTTGGACTATGTGAGAGTGGCAAAGACTAAAGTAACTTATTCACATGCTGATGAGAGTAGAGGATTAAGAACTTTTTTCTCCAAAGGCATAGACAGAGGTTTATATAGGAAAGTAGATACATATTCAAGGGAAAATGGGAAGCTAACTCAAGAGAAAGATCCCTCTGGATTAAAGCAAGGAATATGCATTCAAGGGAGAATACAGGCTATCTCCACATGGAGAGACAGCCACAATTGGAACTTTTTGGGGCTTGATTGATTGATATGAAAATCACCTTCTGGAATAAGGCTTAAGTTCAGAAGAATGAGGTGGAATCCAGAGTTATGATAAGGGTTATTTGTGTTCATTCAGAGATCCAAGCCAGAAATAATGCAAGTTCTTTCCTAGCTCCAAGGAGTAAGATTTTTAAGGATAACTGCACCTCGGTGACTTCAGGTGCACATACCAGATATTTCAACAAATGTAATTTGTGAAATATTGGGAAAACTGATAAATGAACGCCTACTTTTAATTTTTTTTAAATTAACATACACTAAAATGTACAATTTAAAGGAAGGCAAGTTTACCACTTAATGAGTTTTAACATACATATTCATTTAACTGCAGCCACAATCAGGATATAGAACAGTCCCATCACAATATATATATATATATATATATATATATATATATATATATATATATGCTTTCTACTACCTTTTCATAGTCATACTTTCCTCTCTTCTCTTGCCCCTAGGATCCATATTGCATTTTTGTCTCTTGAAGATATACACACACACACACACACACACACACACACACATATGTTTAAATGAATAAATATAGGATATAACCTTTGAGACTGGCTTATTTTATTCAGCATAATGCCTTTGAGATTCATCTAACTTGTTGCATCTATCAGTAGCTCATTCTGCTTCTGCTGAATAGTATTTCTTTATATGGATATACCACAGTTTATCCACTTACACACTAAAGGACATTTGTGGCTTTTCTCCAGTTTTTTATTATCATGAATAGAGCCACTAAAAACATCCATGTATTTATGTTGGTGTGAACATAAGTTTTCATTTCTCTGGGTTAAGTGCCTAGGAGTGGGATTTCTGGGTCTTAGGGTGAGTATATGTTTTACTTTAAAAGAAGCTGACAAACTGTTTTCCAGAATGGCTATGCCATTTACATCCCCACAAGTAATGTCTTAGAATTGCACTTTTTCCACATCCTTGACAGCACTTGACAGTCATTTTTACTTTTAATTTTAGCCATTGTGATAGATGTATAGTGTTACATATAGTGTTATAGTGTTTTTTGTTTGGTATTGGTTTTTGTGTATTGGGAATTGAGCCCAGAGATGCTTTATCACTGCCCGGCATCCCCAACCAGGGTCTTGATGAGTTGCTTAGAATGTTCTTAAATTTGCCATTCTCCCGCCTCAGCCCCCCAAATTGCTAGGATTGCAGGCATGTGCCTCTGTGCCTGTTATGTTATAGTGTTTCTAGTTGCACATTTCCCTAGTGGAAAATGATGTTGAATATGCCTTTATATGCTCAACTCCCTACTATTTATTTTGCAAACTGAGGACATTTTACAAATTAAATATAAAAGAACATTTTAACATCCAAAAGTAAGTAGAAAAATAGTACAGTAGTGATTATCAGATGCAAGGAAGGGTAGAGAGGAGTGGTAGAGGGGGTTCAGATAACAAGTACCAAAATACAGTTAGATAAAAGGAGTAAATTCTAATGTTTTATAATACAGAATGGTAACTATAACTTAAAGAACTAGAAGAGAAGTTTTCACAGGCTCCAAACATAAAGAAATGACAAATGTTAAGGAGATACAAATGCTAATTACCCTGGTTTAGCTATTATATATGTATACATGTTTCAGACTATTACAGTGTACTTCATAAATCTGTACAATTATGTGTCAAATAAAATATTTTAAAGTAAATAAGTATCTTTATGACAGGTTTACTACATTGTCTTGATTATTTTCATTTTACCTCAGGCCATTTGAAATTGGATTGTGAATTGACACTAGTCTAATGACAAGCGTAGGTCCAGTTTCTTTGGCATTGGCCTTATTATAAGAATTCAGGGATCAGACTAGTCAATTCCATCTTACCCAATTAAGCTTCATTGGCTCTGTGCCATTTACTGGGTCATGCAAACTTTCCGGCATGATACTTGAGATACTTCATAATTTTTCTTCCTACTAACTTTATTTAAAATCTTTATCTCCTACCATTCGCTCTGCTTTGCTTCCAGACACCTCACTTACTTTACTGTCCCTATGGAATCCCAATTTCATGCTTCATCTGTAATACCCATGAAGCCTATTAAATCCTGTTTTTTAAGCTGTTACTCAATGTTTCACAAGTATATCCTGAGATATACCTGTGTTGAAATAGTTTAGAATTATTAAATGTGCAAATCCCTGTGCATTGCTATAGACATACTAAATTAGGGGATGTACCTCAGAAATTTGCATTTTAACAAATGTCCCATATATGATCCTTAGAGACAACTGAATCTGAGATTCCCTGAATCTAACTGACTTTCCACTTTGTTGCAGCTGTCATGTGTGACTCTTAGACTACAGCAACCTCACTTTCCTTTGAAGGACTGTCAAACTCTATTCCTATTTACATTTGTCAGTAGTACTCATATTGGCATTTCATCTATTATGTTATATTAAGATTTAAATGTTAAATATGATTTAGTTTATAAGCCATTAAAGATGGGATTCTCTTCAAACTCTGTTTAGCATGTAGAATACTGTAATATACACAAATAAGCATATTTGCTTGTACATTACTTGGGACATTATTTCCATCCTTACTGGTAGTGCAGTTCTGAAATTCAAGGAGAATAATTGTTTCTAATCATTTTTTTCAAAGGCATAGTTAACTCTGGGAACAATGATGATATAAAGCTTTGGGAATGTTGTCTTCAAGGTGAAATATTTTCTACTCCCAGTGATAAATTGATTTAAGCTTTTGAATACCCTCCTGATCCTTTAACATATCTTAAATATCTTAAATATTTGTGATATGAAGGGGTGGTATGATTGGCTATCAACACACTGCTATGAATGGCTAATCAACATACTATAAAGCAGTAGTGTGTTGATTAGTCAGTCATCATTGTCCATGAAACATACCATGTTCATTCCATTTGCTCCTCAGTTCTATACTCATACCTTCAAAATTTTGTATACCATCTTTTCTTCCTGCCCAGTTTATTTCTGTTATTCAAGTCCTACAGCAATTCTCAACTCCTCTGTGAAGCTTAACCACTTCAACCCACAAAGATTTTCCGCTCTGTAAACTCCTGGTACTTTCTGCCTGTAGTTCTCATTTGACACTTAACCTATAGGTTGTCTGGTATCATACTGTTTGTTGTCTCACTCTGCCATTGTTTAGCTTTCCATGCTTTGCAAACTAGCCAACATTCCTTGCTATTAGGAAACTTAGAAAACATTGTTTTCTAACACTAGAGAAACAAATGAACTAACACTTTAGTTATAGCAATACATTGACTTTTGTAGAAGCAATTGTTGTACATAGGAGCTAGTTTCTTAAAAAAGCAATCAGGGTTGACAACAAATATTAAACATAGATCTACTGGGACATTGCTTACATGTAAATTTAAATGGTGTGTCTTTTTTCTTTTTTTTAACCATAATGCATATTTATTGAGTACTTACTCTGCGCATCCTACTGAAATAGTGTGTATTTTTAGTTCCAAAGTGTTTTAGTCACACTTGTAACTGTGTTTATAATTTGCAGAGATAATGACTAATGATGTGAAGGTGTGAATAAAACCATATCTATACTTGACCTTCATACTGATCTATGACAGGAATGGCCAAACTGTTCATTTTGTCATCTTTGTAATCAATATTAATTACTATAGCTGAATCCATCATGGAATGAGTCCCATTGGTTGTTAAGACAATCCTACAAAACAGATGGCCAGTGCCTTGGGCTGTTGGTTCATCATAGACAAATGTGGCCTTATAGTCTGAAGGATAGAATGACATTGTACAGCACCTCTGTGACTTGTTAGAATTGGCCTACCTCAGAGGGTACCTGGGAAACTAGATTTTTTCCCCTTAAGAGATCTAAAGGAAATGGTATGACTTGAGCCCCTGTCATCTTCTCAAATTCCCTTCAGTTCAGAGGCTAACTCTCTGATCCAGAAACCTAGGAAGTACCCTTAGCTCTTCCTTTCTCTAACTCATTTAATTCATTAGAAATCAAGTCCTATGTAGTCTACGTGCATACCATGTCTTGATTCCATACTTTATTTACATACTTACTGCTAGTGTCTTATTTCAAGGTTTCTTGTTTCATCAATATTAACTGTTTTCCTGCAGTCTCATCTGCTTCTAATATATGCTCCATACTATCATTCAGAAGGATCATGTTATTCTTTCTTAAAATATTTCCATCTCCTATAGCTTCAATATATGTAAAAACTTATCTTTAGGGTAGTATCCCCCAACCCTCTATTCTTTGACCTTTACCTAACTTTCCAGACCTGCCGCAGTCTGGCTGGGCACAATTCAGGAGCCACTTGTCAAAAGAAACGAACTTTATTTTTAGAACCACACACGCCAAACAAAACAGCTCCTCAGGAGAAAACCCTCAGAGCCCAACTGCCACCACCGGCTTCCCACAAGCCACACACCCCAACCCAGCCTCTTCCTCCCACAATCCTCCTGCTCTTGAGGCCGATTGGCTGGGTTGCATGGGCGGAGCCAAAAAAGTCCCCCAATGAGCAGCTCCGTGGCCTGAAAGGGCAGGGAAACAACCCAATGAGCATTTCCACAGAGGAGCCAATCAGCTAGGTGTTGCTGGGTCGCTGTGAGCCAATCATCAGCTGGCAGTCTGAAAGTTTGCTGGAGCCCCTTCGGCTGTGTCTCTCAACATCTCCCCCTCTCTGTTTAAACAACAAGCATGTGGCTTAGGCGTGCCTGCCTTAGGTTGTCCAATAGTAATTGGATCTTACCCGTCACTGACTACCGGTCCAGTATACAGCCACACCTGTGTGGAGGTCTTTGTACCAGCGGGGGCGTGAGGTTCTTTGCCTCACCTCTGTTGGCCCCCAAATTTTAGCTGAACGATCATGACAAGCAGAAGGGAGGAAGATACACCAAGCCAATTGACGGCTCCTTTTGGAAAAATTGTACCACCGATGATATCATCAGCAAAAATACCCCAACACTACCACAAGTCGCTGCACTAACAGATAGTTCACAATGCATATAAGTGAGTTCACAATGCATACAAGTGATACATAGTCCAGGTAAGTTCTGTAAGCAGTTCAGTGATGGCTATTGCAGAAGCTGTAGATTGGTTTTATCTTTGTCTTCATGCACTGGGATGAAGATAGGAATTCTGGCAATAATGGCTAAAGAAAAAAATTATGTAACATTCCAGAAGGCACTAAAAGAAAATAATTTTCTTAACAATTTACATTGTCTTCACCGGCACTGGGATGAAGATAGGAATTCTGGCAATAATGGCTAAAGAAAAAATTATGTAACATTCCAGAAAGCACTAAAAGAAAACAATTTTCTTAACAATTTACATTGTCTTTAAGAGAATTATTAAATATAATGAAAAGGAAAGGTGAAAGTAAACAAACAGATCTGTTAACCTCCTTTTTTGTTCATATTTTAAAACAATCCTCAACAGCTGTTTACCCAATTTAAATTAAACCATTTAAATCACGTGAATAAAAAAAATTATTTGGATCCATTTTTTCATGAGCACTCATCATATATGATATATGGACATACGTACATTCAAACATATAACACAAAACACAAGTGTGCACACATAATACATACAACACATAACATAATAGTAAAGGCCTTATAACTTTTTACAGGTGAAATCTCCATTGCAATGTTTAAAAACTCTATAGTCAAAAAATAGAACTGATCAGCAAAACATTAACCTAGGTCTCTATGAGCTCAAAAAACAAAATAGAACTTCATGATATGGGAAAGGGCAATAATAAAATAGATATTGAAAAAAGCATTCTGGTTCTGTCGCAGATGTAAGAATAACCAAACTGGAGTTCTGGATATCAGCTCTTATGGATTTGAGCTAAATCATCTTCTTTTTGGTCTGTAGAAATTGCTTTAGTTAATCTGTCTGGAATCCAAATCGGCTGCTGTTCTCCCTGTGGAAACACATAAACAGACCCCCGACTCCAGGAAATCACTGGGTCAGGACCTTAGTTAATCTCTCTGGAATACAAATCGGCTGCTGTTCTCCCTGTGAAAACACACAAACAGCCCCCCGACTCCAGACAATTACTGGGTCAGGACCTTTCCATTGTCCTGTTAGAATATCTTTCCAAAGTACCTTGGGCTTATGTACATTTTTTGGACATATATGCCTTTCCGCAGCACTAAGCCCTGATGAATCCAAATTTAAAAAGTTTAGAGTAAAAAGGGTTATTTTAAGTTTATCTTTGGGGAATATATACCCCTTCCCAATTCCTTCTTTTTGCTTTAATAAGTACATTTTAATAGTTTGATGAGCTCTTTCAACTATGCCTTGTCCCTGTGGATTGTATGGGATTCCTGTTATATGAGTAATGCCAAATGATGAGCAAAATTGTTTAAAAGAGGTAGAAGTATAACCAGGGGCATTATCTGTTTTTAACTGTTTTGGAACGCCCACAGTGGCAAAATTTTGTAAACAATGAGCTATAACATCTTTAGTTATTTTCTCCGGCATGAAGGGAGCCCATCAAAAATCCAGAAGAAGTATCAACTGTAACATGTAAATATTTTAATTTTCCAAATTCTGGAAAGTGTGTGACGTCCATCTGCCAAATATGGTTAGGTATCAATCCTCTAGGATTGATTCCAAGATTAACTTGTGGTAAAAAGGTCACACAATTTTGACATTGTTTTATTATTTGTCTAGCTTGTTCCTTAGTTATTTTAAAATGCTTTTGTAAAGTATTAGCATTGACATGGAACTTTTTATGAAAATTTATAGCTTCTTCTAGTGTAGAGAAAATATGTATGTCATGTGTAGTTTTATCTGCTAAATCATTGCCCAAACTAAGGGCTCCAGGCAATCCTGTATGTGCCCTGATATGTCCTATAAAGAATGGATCTTTTCTGTCCCAGATTAGACTTTGTATAGTGGAAAGCAAAAAGAAAACAGTAGAGGAAGGGGAAATCCTACCAGCATCTTCAAGGGATACTATAGCATTAACTATATACTGACTATCGGAAAATAAATTAAATACAGAATTTTTAAACATCACAAAAGCCTGTAGTACTGCCTTAAGCTCTACCTTTTGAGCTGATTGTTTGGGTACTAAAAATGTAAAAGTTTGATCAGGTGTAACTATTGCTGCTGTACCATTATTTGATCCATCAGTGAATATTTTTGGAGCATTCCCGATAGGTGTTTTTCTTGTCATTTTTGGAAAAATTACAGGATGTGATGACCAAAAAGACAATAAAGGATTAGATGGTAAGTGGTTATCAAATGAAACATTAGATTTGCACATGATTATTGCCCAAGTATTTAACTCATTAGCTAACTCATCAATTTGATTCATAGTATATGGAGTAATAATTTTATTGGGAGAAATTCCAAACACTCCCTTTGCTGCTTTTATTCCTTTGAGTATTAATTGTCCTACAGCCTCAGGATACCTAGTAAGAATAGTGTTAAGAGAATAAGATAAATGTATCCATAATAATGGACCTTCTTGCCAAAATACTCCTGTAGGAATATTTTTTGTTGGTAGTACAATAAATAATAAAGGCAAACTTATATCAATTCTATCCAAATGCATATTTTCCATATATGTTTCAATGATTTTTAATGCCTTTCTTGCTTTAGGCGTTAACATTCAGGGTGAATTTGGATCTGATGGACCTTTTAGGATATCAAATAAAGGTCCCAACTCTCCTGTTGGTATACCTAGATAAGGCCTTATCCAATTTATGTCTCCCAATAACTTTTGAAAGTCATTAAGTGATTTGAGTTGATCTACTCGTATTTGAATTTTTGGTGGACGGACCATGGTTGAGGATAATAGAACTCCTAAATAATTAATTGGAAAATTTAATTGTACTATATCTATTGCTATCTCTAGATTATAATTTTTTAATAAGTTTGTAAGTGTGGCATTACATTCTAGCAATGTGTTTTTAGCTTTGTGTGCCAATAGTACATCATCCATATAGTGAAATATTTGTAGTTCAGGATTTTGATTTCTAAGTGGCTGGATTGCTTTGTTAACATAAATTTGACACATAGTTGGGCTGTTAGCCATCCCTTGAGGGAGTACTTTCCATTCATATCTCTGATCAGGACCTTCATGATTCAGTGCAGGGATAGTAAATGCAAAACGTGGACTATCCTCAGGATGAATTGGAATTGAAAAAAAACAATCTTTAATATCTATAACTAAAACATACCAAGTTTTTGGCAAAGCAGACAATTGAGGAATCTCCGATTGAGCAGGTCCCATAATAACCATCTCATTATTAATGGCTCTTAAATCTTGAAATAATCTCCATTTACCAGATTTCTTTTTGATGACAAAAATGGGAGTATTATGGGGAGATACAGAAGGTTGTATATGTCCTTCCGCTAATTGTTGTTTGACCAGATCATGGGCTGCTTGTATCTTTTCTTTAGTCAGGGGCCACTGAAGAACCCATACTGGTCTTTCTGATTTCCAAGTAATTTTTATTGTCTCAGTGGCCCTTTCTGAAAATCCAACCCATGTCTGTCTATTCCTTCATCTATTTGTATTGGTGCTGCTATACCTTGTTCTTGTTTTCCTAATCTTTTTCCTTTCCTAAAACCTTGTCTAGTCATAATAGTGGGTGCATTTTGGTTGATGTTATTTGTTAATGTCAAACCTAATTGATCTAGGACATCTCAACCCCATAAATTTTATAGGAAGATGATCCAATACATATAGCTGTATAGTTCCTTCACATCCTTCAGGATCCTTCCAATCTAATACCATTGCACTTCTATGGGGATTAGTCGCCACTCCTAGGCCTCGAAGCGTTTGAGTGGCTTGTTGTAATGGCCAATGTTTTGGCCATTCTTGACGAGAGATGATGCTAAGGTCTGCACCTGTATCCAGTAGCCCATTAAATTCATGTCCTTGAATATTTAGTTTTAGCATGGGGCGAGAATCTAAATTTAAAGACAGCATAGCCCAATCTACACCTGTGGAGCCTAATCCCTTGGAACCTCTTTCTACAGCACGACTGGAAAATTTATCATGTAGGCTTGGTATTATTAGTAACTGTGCTATTCTATCTCCTGATGAAATTACTGATATACCATTTGGAGAACTGGCTATAATTTTTATTTCACCTTCATAATCGGGATCAATTACCCCAGGACTTATCATAAGTCCTTTTAGAGTAGAAGAGCTGCGTCCCAATAATAAGCCTACTGTTCCTTTGGGAAGAGGTCCTTTCACCCCTGTGGGAATGATTTGAACTCCCATCTCTGGAGTTAGTACTGATCTGGCAGAGGCACAGATGTCCAACCCTGCGCTCCCTCTGGTTTGTCTGATGAGGGATCTGATGGACAATGTGTCCTGGGCACTACCCTGATGGGGTTGCTGGGTTCCTCCAGTGCTCCGTATATTTGTGGTTTTGGGCCCCGGAGCATTGGGCCCCCCTGTCCATTTTTTGGCAATGGAGCCCAATGCCTTTTTCCATGATATCGTGGATAAACACTTGGTCCTTGTTTGTTTTTTGATAATGGAGTACCCTCTATGGTGGTTTGAGAACGGCATTCATTAGCCCAATGTCTCCCTCTGTGGCATCGTGGGCAAATACCCGGTATTCTACTCCTTTGATACCTAGTTTTGTTAAACCCTCCTCCTATGGGGCAATTCTTTTTAAAATGTCCTGTTTGTTCACAATTGTAGCATATTCTTGGCCTGGAATCTAAAGCCTGTTTTACTGCAGCTGCCACAATTTTCCCTTGTTCATTAATGTCTCTGGCATCTAAAGCCTGTTTTACTGCAGCTGCCATGACTTGCTCTTGTTCATTAATGTCTCTACATAATTTAATATATGTGTTTAAATCTTCATGTTTCCATGGTCTAATGATATCTCTGCACCAACGATTCGCTTGGTCATAAGTCAGTTGTTTTATTAATGGCATTGCTTGTTCTGTATTCCAAAAAACTCTGGTAGCTGTTTGAATAAGCCTATCTACAAATCCAGCATAAGATTCATTAGCTCCTTGTATTATCTTAGATAATTGACCTTGTAAACCTCCATGTCCTTGTAAAGTCTTCCATGCCTTAACTGCATCTACAGCAATTTGTAAATATACACCAGGATCATATGCAAGTTGTTGCTGCTGATCCTCGTAAGGTCCCTTTCCTAACAACATATCTAGATTTCTCTGAGGATAACCAGCTGCTGCATTTCGACTAGCCATCTCTTTGCAAAATTCCTCATTGGCAACCTTCCATAACAGGTATTGTCCTCCATTTAGCACAGCTTTACACATATTAGCCCAATCTGCTGGCGTCATGTTCAAGTTTGTAAAGGATTCGACCAAGCTTACAGTGAAGGGTGCTTGAGGACCATAGGTTGTTACAGCCTCTTTTAGCTGCTTCACTGTTTTGAAATTTAAAGCATGGTAAATTCGCTGCCCTCCTACCTCAAATACAGGGCATGTTAATACTTGAGATCCTGTCTCAGGATCCGAACTATCCACTGCGGGGGTTGGGGGCCTCTCAGCATATGGAGGTGGCCTTGTCAGTTGGACACTTACGTCCTCTGGTGATAGAAAGGTGTTAGTAGCAGTCTCCTGTAGAGGTGGTGCTGTTGGTTGGACACTTAAGCCCTCTGGTGATAGAAAGGTTTTAGTAGCAGTCTCCTTTTGTAACTTTCCCCCTGATGGCTTTTTCTGCTCTAAACTTTCTTTCTCTGTCTGATTAGCTCGAAAGACCTTTTCTTTTACTTGAATCTTTTCCTCTTTCTGACTAACTTGAGAGACCTCCTCTTTTACTTGAATCAATATGTCTTCTCCTTCCTCTACCTTTGTCTGAATTGAAGGCTTTGGACTAAGAAAACCAGATACCAACACCCACAATGCCAATGTGCCAGCTGGCAGAGTTCCTGGGCTGTTCTTTTCTTTTTAAATCTTCACCATGATGGTTCCATTGTGATATATTTAACAACTCCTCCTTAAAAAGCCATGGGCTACATTTTTGTATTGTATCAACGTATGCCCTGACTGTTCTTGATTTTACTGAGATGCCTCCTTCCTCTAACAATTTACTTAACACTCTTTCAGTTTGTTTTTTACTAATTTCTGATTCCGTATTTCTACTATAATACAACCCAACAAGATGACGCCAAACAAAACCGAGACAGAATGAAATAAAAATGGAACAACAAAAATTCATTATAGCCTTTCTATCCTCCTTACATGTGCATCCGTCTTTTCTCCCTATCTGTTCCTCATATGCAAATAGTTTTTCCTCAGATGTGAGCGGTTTTTCTTCCATCTCACTCATCTCCAGGGACAGGCAACTTAAATAAAAAATGAAGCAAAACAAAAGAGGAATCTTAAAATGGCTACCCATCCTCTCACCCTGCCCTCAGGGGCGAGCAGTTTACTTACCCTCAGTCGCTCCTCGTGTGAGCCACCAAATGCTGCAGTCTGGCTGGGCACAATTCAGGAGCCACTTGTCAAAAGAAACTAACTTTATTTTTAGAACCACACACGCCAAACAAAACAGCTCCTCAGGAAAAAACCCTCAGAGCCCAACTGCCACCACCGGCTTCCCACAAGCCACACACCCCAACCCAGCCTCTTCCTCCCACAATCCTCCTGCTCTTGAGGCCAATTGGCTGGGTCGCATGGGCGGAGCCAAAAAAGTCCCCCAATGAGCAGCTCCGTGGTCTGAAAGGGTAGGGAAACAGCCCAATGAGCATCTCTACAGAGGAGCCAATCAGCTAGGTGTTGCTAGGGTCGCTGTGAGCCAATCATCAGCTGGCAGTCTGAAAGTTTGCTGGAGCCCCTTCGGCTGTGGCTCTCAACACAGACCCATTCCAGGAAAATTCCATTTATTCTTTAGCCACATTGAATTTGAGATTTTATGCCTCTGTGCCTTTGCACACACTACCTAGAATGCCTGTTCTACCTTATCATTTAACCACCTAGAGGCTCTGAGAAAGTACTACTTCCTCTGTGAAGCTTTTCCTGATATGATTCCTGTCATTTATTGCTCCATTGCTCCCTCTGTAAAATATTTTTTAAAATTTTTGTTGTAGTTGTAGATGGACATCATGCCTTTATTTTGTTTATTTTTACATGGTGCTAAGGATTGAACCCAGTGCCTCACACGTGGTAGGCAAGCACTCTGCCACTGAGCTACACCCTGACCCCAGCATCTGTAAAATCTTAATGGAATTATTTGTTTATATGTCTGACTTCCCTAAGTCAACTATGAACATCTTTCTGAGGTGGGGATTACAAAAATACATAGTTAGAACAAGAAAAGATATGACAACAAATTATAAAATTTTAAAAGGCTTTTATCAAAACATTGCAAAATCTATAATAGTAATATATAGCTAAATATATACATTTAGACATAAAATAACACTTCAATACATTTTGTGGGGTACCAGGGATTTTACTCAGGACACTCAACCACTGAGCCACATCCCCAGCCCTATTTTGTATTTTATTTAGAGACAGGGTCTCACTGAATTGCTTAGTGCCTTGCTTTAGCTGATGCTGGCTTTGAACTCCAAATCCTCCTGCCTCAGCCTCCCAAGCCACTGGGATGACAGATGTACACCACTGTGCTCAGCTCAACACACTTTTATAATAGTTTTACTATGTATTTTTGCTGCCTAATTTTTCATTAGATCATTATAATTATATATAGTAGTTGGGTTAATTTTGCCAAAATCATATATGCAAGGAGTTAGATTACAATCCCCATTTCCCTACTTTTTTCCTTCCTCCCTCCCCTTATTTTCCCTCTTCTCCTCTACTGATCTTTTTTTCACTCCTTTATTTATTTTCAACTGTTACTTTCTGCATATACATAAAGGTGAAATTCCATTTGGTATATTTATATGTGTATATACCATGATTTTGTTAAATTCATTCCATATTTTCTCCCCTTTCTCCTCCTACCTCCCTCCCTCTCCTCCTCCTTCTACTGATCTTCCCTATGTATTTAGTGATATTCCATCCTCCATTGCCTTCTTTCCCTTATTTTGTTCTAGCTTATATATATGAGAAAAACATTTGACCCTTTATTTTATGAGTCTGGCTTACTTCTTTTAGCATGATGTCCTCCAGTTTCATTCATTTATCAGCAAATACCATAAACTCATTCTTCTTTCTCACTGAGTAAAACTTCATTGTGTGTGTGTGTGTGTATGTGTGTGTGTACCACATTTTCATGATCCTTTTATCTAATGATGGACATTTGAGCTGATTCCATAACTTGAATGTTATGAATTGTGCAGCTATAAACATTGAAGTGACTATACCACTACATTATGCTGATTTTAGTCTTTTTGGATAGATACAGAAAAGTGGGACAGCTGGGTCATATGGCCATTCCATTCCTACTTTTTGAGGAATCTTCACACTGCTTTCCAGAGTGGTTACACCAGTTTGCAGTTCCACCAACAATGTATCAGTGTACCTTTTCCTCCACATATTTGCCAAAGTTTTTTTTTTATTGTTTGTATTCTTGATCATTGCCATTCTGACAGAAGTGAGATAAAATTTCAATGTAGTTTTAATTTGCATTTCCCTAATTGCTAGGGATGTTGAATATTTTTTCTTATATTTGTTGGCCATTTATATTTCTTCTTTTGAGAAATTTTTCTTTAGTTCTTTGTCCATTTGTCAGTTGGATTATTATTTTTTTGACATTGAGTTTTTTAATATAGTATGGATATTAATTCCCTATCAAAAGAATATCTGGCAAATATTTCCTCCTATTATGTAGGTTCTCTGTTCATACTCTTAATCATTTCCTTTGCTATGCAGAAGTTTTTTTTTAAATTTGATGTCATCCCATTTATTGATTCTTAGTTTTATTTCTTGAGCTTTAGGGATTGTTGGTGCCCATACCTATATGAGAGTTTTTTCCCTGTTTTCTTTTAGCAGTTGCAAGGTATCTAATCTAATTCCTGCGTCTTTGAAACATTTCTATTTGAGTTTTGGGCAGGTGAGAGACAGGGATCTAGTTTCATTTTTCTATATATAGCTATCTAGTTTTCCCTCTACCATCTGTTTAAAAGGCCATTTTTTGTGCTGGGGTCATGGCTCAGTGGAAGAGTGCTCGCCTAGCATGCTTGAGATACTGAGTTCGATCCTCAGCATCACATAAATGTAAAATAAGGATATTGTGTCCACTTAAAACTAAAAAGCTAAATCTTTTTTAAAAGGCTATCTTTTCTCTTAGAAATATTTTTGGCACATTTGTCAAGTATTAGATGGCTAAAACTATGTGGATTTATCTCTATGTCTTCTATTCCATTGGTCTTTGTGTCTATTTTGATGCCAGTGCCATGCTGGTTTTGTTACTATAGCTCTGTAATATATTTTGAGGTGAGATGCCTCCTGCATCACTTTTCTTGCTCAGGATTGCTTTGGCAAATCTTCCAAATGAATTTAAGGACTGTTTTTTTTCTAGTTCTATGAAAAATGTCATTGGCACTTTGGTAGGGATTTCATGGAATATTGCTTTTGGTAGTATGGCCATTTTGACAATATTAATTAAGAACATGAGAGGTCTTTCAATATTTCTGAGGTCTTCTTCAATTTGTTTTTTAGTGTTTTATAGTTTTTATTTTAGATATCTTTTACCTCCTTGATTAGATTAATTCCCAAGTTTTTTATTTTTGAGGTGATTTTAAAAGCTATGGTTTTCCTGATTTCTTTTTTGGCTTAATCACTGTTGCTGTATAGGAAAGCTATTGATTTATGAGTGTTGATCTTGTATCTTGCTACTTTGCTGAATTCATTTATCAGCTCTGGAAGTATTCTGGTGAAATTTTTTTGGGTCTTCTAGATACAGGATCATGTCATCAGCAAACAGAGATGATTTGACTTTTTTTTTTTTTTTTGTACCAGGGATTGGAGGCAGAGGTGTTTAACCACTGAGACACATCCACAGCACTTTTATTTTTTATTTTGAGACAGGGTCTCACAAAGTTGCTGAGGCTGGCTTTGAACTTACTATCATCCTATCTCATGCTGCCAAGCTGCTGGCACCTAGCTGACTTCTTCTTTTTTTTATTATTCATATCCTCTAATTTCTTTCTCTTGCCTGATTGCTCTGGCTACAGATTTGAGAACTGTGTTTTGTTGTTGTTGTTGTTTGTTTGTTTGTTTGTTTTGAATACTGTATTGAATGGAAATGGTGAGACCAGACATCCTTGTGTTGTTCCTGGTTTTAGAGGAAAAGCTTTCAGTTTTTCTGTACTCAGAATGATGTTTACTTTGGGTTTGTTATATAGTTTGCTGCCCATTTTTTAATAAACTCTTCATATTTGTAATCTGTTTTATTACAGATGCTATGCTGTAAAAAAGAGCTAAGATTATGCCACATCCTCTTTTGTGATTACACCTTAACAGAGTACCAAGCCTATATTAAGTATCCAATAACTGTTTTGAATGGATTAATCACATTACTGCATAGCAATCTAGGTTTGTAATTGTTTCCTATGGCAGATAGGAAGTTTTTTGAATGGTTAGCCTTCTTACATGGAAGCAAGTACACATCAGGTCTTCTCACCCTGCTCAATTCTTCCCTTTTACCTTCTTATTATAAGTATCTCTTTTATTCTCTTTTGTGCTTCTGCATTTAAAATTTTCTAAATCTTATCAAACTAGGTTCTATTGAAAGGACAATGAAATAAAAACTTGCCTAATCACACATTATAGCTTGCCAACAATGATTGGATGTGTTTACCTGTGTACATGTGTTTTTCTCAGCCTTCATTTATTTGATTAGATCTAAAACCACTGTTCATTGTATAGATTGGTATGACATCCACTTAGAAGAGCAAATCCTCAATGGGTGAATAGTGATGTAAATATTGTAAATATTTCAAATGGAAGGGTTTCACTAACATCTTTTCACTTATTTTGGCTAATTTTAGAAACTTTCATATTTCTAATATTTGGAATATAAAACTGGAGACAAAGAATAATGAATAAACTAGGTTCCTATTATCCTCATCATCTGAAAACTTATTAGTAATACAAATTCCCAGCCACACCCCATTATCTGCTAAATCAGAAAGGAGAGGAATACACACACACACACACACACACACACACACACACACACACATACATATATATATATATATATATATATATATATATATATATATATATTAACAAGAACTCCAGATGATTTTGATACATGATAAAGGCAGGTCTTTGCATTTCCTCCTGCATAGAGATTAGGAAATTTGGGGGTTTGGTAGATCACAGATCTACAGAAACTCTTCAAATATAGAATAGTTATTTTTAAAAAAACACCTTCTTAAAATATGTGGTTGAACTAGCTCAAAACAGGAATATCTCTGAAAGCCAGAAATAGTAAGATATCACAAATATAGAGCAGTAAATCAAGGGTTAGTGAACTGTGTTAGCATTTGCCTGGAGTTATCTGCTGATCTCTGATGACCTTGAGCCCACTTTTAATGAATGGGTTGCTCATGTTTTTGGGAGCAGGAAATAAAGTCTGAAACTTGAGAAGAGTATTAGGTCAGTTTAGAGATCTCTAAACAAAGTCAGGGTTTCCAAAGTGTAACAAGCATAATGGGTGAACTAGGGGGAAAAGTGGAAAAACCTGACTAACTCAGATTAGTCAGCTGTCATTGGAGTGAGGAAAAAAATCTCAACAGGAGATTTCCTAATCAGGAGCCACACTCTAAAAGAATTGGGACCAGAATTCACAGTTCTTGTGCACATAAGAAACTCAAAGGCAAACTTTAAAGATGTCCCAGATTGGTAGTGATTTTCAAATACCTGATAATAGTGCAGATCATTTTTAAGAAACTTGTTTAAACACAGGATTCAGAGAATTCCTCTAGATAAAATGCCCAGAAATATGAACACACAATCAGAAATCACAAAATTTTTAACTAAGCAGAAATAGCAGACTACAGGAGTGGGCCTACAAAGACAACAGAAATGATCAGATATATAACTATTTAAATAAAACAAGGACTTTTAGGGATAACAGAGTTATAGGGGACTGTTAAATGTGTCAAGGCAAATTTGAAAAATAACCAAATTAAAATATCTGGAAATTTAAAAATTTCAAAATTGGAAACCAAATAGATTATAGTCGAAGATAGAATAAGTAACTGAGACAAATTTTATAGAATATAACCTGAAAACAAAGATGTAGAAAACATCATAGTTAAAGAAACAGGGAGGATATACTAAGAAACTCTACAATCTGTATAAATGGAGTTTCATAAGGAGGAAATGGTTAACCACATGTTTGTGACATTTAGTAGGAATTTGTGAGATATGAGGTAAAAATAGTAAGAATGCATAAAGACAAAGAATAGAAGAAACATCAATTTATGAAAGAGTTTTACATTTTGAAGAAAATATAAAGAAGTTACATCAGATCAAGTATTAGTTATCCTTTTTTGTATTAACAAATTACCCCAAAACTTAGTGCCTTAAGATGTTGAGCACTATCTCACAATGTTTCTGATATTTAAGTATCAAAGAGTAGCTTAATTGAATATTGCTGGCTCAGGTTTCTCTTGAGGTTGCAGTCAAGAAGGCTATAGTTGGCCAGGTACAGTGGCTCGCCTGTAATTTCAGCAGCTCAGGAGGCCAAGACAGGAGGATTGTGAGTTCAAAGCCAGCCTCAGCAAAAAGTGAAGCATTAAGCAACTCAGCGAGACCCTGTCTCTAAATAAAATACAAAATAGAACTGGGGGTATGGCTCAGTGGTTGAATGCCTTGGAGTTCAATCCTGGTACCAAAAAAAAGAAGGCTGTAGTCATCTGAAGTTTCAACTGGAGCTAGAAAATTTTCCTCCAAGGTAGCTTCTACACATTGGTATTTGCAGAAGGCCTCAGTCCCTCATCACATGGGCCTGTGCACAGGCTTTTTGGGTGCTTTTTTAATGGCACCTGGCTTCCTCCAGAATAAGTGATGCAAGAGACAAAGCAAGGATGGATGGAGCCATAGTGCCTTTAATGATTTAGTCTCCAAAGTTACACAACGTCAGTTTTATATTATTTTATTCATTAGAAGCAAATCATTAAGTTCAGCTCACAATTAGTAGGGAAATTACATTTCACCTATTGAAGGAAGGATTGTAAAAAGGCATATTTTACAACCACCACAGAGTGGCAACTGAGTTAGCAACATAAAATAACTACAACCTAAAAGCCTACACAATGGAGTATTTGCTAGAAGGAGCAAATTTGCCCTACAAAACCTCTGAGAGGTTTTTTTTACTTTCAAGCACTAAATCCCAGAAAAAGCTGGGTGATCTGCTGCACAGAAAACAATTGCATTTATTGAAAATCCATATACAATGATTGGAGTCTCAATTTCCTCCACCTTAACACTCTGTACAAAACCAGTAGCACACCAAAATGAAAGAAAGTGGAGCTTTGCAGTTCAATTCACAATACTAAGTTCAATTCACCAACCTAAATGGCCCTCAACAGATTAACAGATTAAGAAAATGTGACACACACACACACACACACACACACACCCCATGGAATATTACTCAGCCATAAAGAAAGAATGAAATTATGGCATTTGCTGGTAAATGGATGGAGCTGGAGAATATCATGCTAAGTGAAGTAAGCTGATCCCAAAAAACCAAAGGCTGAATGTTCTCTCCAATATGTGGATGCTGACACACAATAAAGGGGGGAGGGAAAAATAGAAGTTCCATGGAGTAGACAAAGGGGAATGAAGGGATAGGAGAGGGGATGGGAATAGGAAAGACAATAGAATGAATTGGACATAACTTTCCTGTGTTCATATATGAATACACCAAAGTGAAACTCCACATCATGTGCAACCACAAGAATGGGATCCTAATTAGAATTAATTATTCTCCATGTATGTATGATATGTCAAAACATATTTTGCTGTCATGTATATCTAAAAAGAATAAATAACAAAAAGTGGAGCTTTATTCTCTGAAGAAAAATTAGGTCAAATTCTTCATTGTTAACAGATGATAAACAGGATACTGTTCTGCCCTCAACTTGGCATGCATTAAATTGTGTGCCTCCATCATTTCTTGCTTCTCATACAGAGTGGGGATTATTAAGAAATTAAATGGTCAGAGAAAAGACTCCCATATTTGTGCCTTCTCCAGCAAATAATCAGCTTGCTTCTAAGGACCCTAAAATATGATCTACCTGCCAGGTGTGGTGGCCCAGGTCTATAATCCCAGCTACTTGAGAGGCTGAGGCAAGAGGATTACATGTTTAAGATCAGCCTGGGCAATTTAGTGAGACACTTGAAATAAAAGATAAATATAGCTTAATATGTCAGTCAGTGATAGAGAGCTCCATTACTACAAAAAATAAAATAAAAAATTAAATTATAAAAATACTTGATCAGCCCATTGACAGGCTCCAACCATACACTTTCAGTCAGCTTTTTAAAATTAATTCTTTGTTTAATATGACCATATAGGCAAGAATTAGGAGATGGTTTGAAAAGCCTCAAATTATAAAGTTAAGGCTAAATAACAACCAAACAAAACAGAAAAAAAAAACTTGAAAAAAAATAATGAAGAAACAATCTAGGGCCTGGGGATGTGGCTCAAGCGGTAGCGCGCTCGCCTGGCATGCGTGCGGCCCGGGTTCGATCCTCAGCACCACATACCAACAAAAAGATGTTGTGTCTGCCGAGAACTAAAAATAAATAAATAAATATTTAAAAAAAAAAAAAGAAAAAAGAAACAATCTATGTGTATGTATGTGTGTATACATACATTCTGAGCAAAGTGAAAGAGAAGGAAATAATTATGTACTAGCTTAAATATTGCACAACTGTATATTAGAGATTAAAGTGGAACAAAGCACCAAAATCTGGAACTAAGATTGTTATATGCATGCAAGTACTGACAGTTTGCTGGGCATGGTGGCATATGCCTACAATCCTATTGGTTCAGAAAGCTGAAGCAGGAAGATCATGAGTTCAAAGTCAACCTCAGTAATTTAGTAAGGCCTTAAGCAACTTAGTGACACTTTGTCTCAAAATAGAAAATTAAAAGGACCCGAGGATGTGGCTCAGTGGTTAAGCACTTCTGGATTCAATCTCTACTTGGTTCACTCCCCAAGTAGCACTCATTGGTATTTTACTTCACTATACTAAGTCATTACTGAATTAACTTTGCTTCTCTGACCTTTTTTTCATTATTTTAAAAAATCTATTCAGTGGGTTTGTTTTTGTTTTGGTTTGGTTTGGTTTTTTTGAGGGAGAGGATTGAACCCAGGGGTGCTTTACCACTGAGTTACATCCCCAGCTCTTTTCATTTTGAGTCAGGGTCTCTCTAATTTGCTAAGGGCCTTGCTAAATTGCTGAGACTGGCTTTGAACTCTTGATCCTTCTGCCTCGGGCTTGCAAGACACTGGTAATACAGTATGCACCAGTGTGCCCAGTTATTCACTTCTTTCCATATATTAATGTTGGAGTTATGTGCTTCAGTGGAACTAATTTTATTGATCCTCTTCTATTTCACTGTTAATCTTTTTTTAAAGTCTGGTTTATTGGTATAATTTATATTCAGACAATATTGCCTCTTTTAACTTTATAATTAGGATAGTTTGGGCAAACATATGGACACATAACCAATACTTCAGTCATCATATAAAACCATTCCATCATCCCCAAACTATTCCTCCAAACCCTTTTTTAGACAACTGTTCCCTCTAACCTTAGCCTTTGGTAACCCTTGATCTGGTTTTCTTCCCCTATAGTTTACCTTTTCTTGAATATTCTAAAAATACAGTCATAGAGTATGTAGTTTTTTTTTCATATGGCTTCTTTCATTCAGCATAATGCATTTGAGGTCCATCCATGTTGTTACATATGCTAGCTATTTATCCGAGCCCTCCCCGTGCCTATTTTTGGTACTGAATATTGAACCCAGGGGTGCTCAACCACTGAGCCACATCCCCAGCCCTTTTTTATATTTTATTTAGAGATAGGGTCTCCCTGAGTTGGTATGTGCCTTGCAAAGTTGCTGAGGCTGGCATTGAACTCGAAATCCTCCTGCCTCAGCCTCCCAAGCTGCTAGGATTACAGGAGTGAGCCACCATGCCCAGCTTGTTTATCCCTTTTGATTGCTGAATAGGATTCCATTTTATGGACATAGTACAATATGTTTACCCATTTATCAGTTAAAGGACATTTAGGTTGTTTCCAGTTTTTGTGTGTTTAGTTTTGGGGTTTTGTTTACTTTTTTTTTTTTTTTTTTAAGAATACCAGCTTGTAAAGTGTTCTCTTAAGCTTTGCATTTTAGAAGGATTTTACTTGGGGAACACAAGCATATTTAATATAATTTTTCTTGTAATGGAGATTGAACCTAGGGGTGCTTTGCAACTGAGCTAAATCTCTAGCCCTTTTCATTTTTATGTTTTTATTTTGAGACAGGGTCTCACAAACTTGCTTAGGGCTTTAATAAATTGCTGAGACTGACCTTGAACTTGCAGTCAGTCCTTCTGCCTCAGCCTTCTGAGTTGTTGGAGGCATGTACCATCACACCCGGCTTGTGTCCAGTTTTTTTTTGTTGTTGTTGTTTTGTTTTGTTTTTGAGAGAGAGAGAGTTTTTTTAAATATTTATTTTTCAGTTTTTGGCAGACACAACATCTTTGTATGTGGTGCTGAGGATCGAACGCGGGCTGCACCCATGCCGGCCCAGCGCGTTACCACTTGAGCCACATCCCCAGCTCTTGTGTCCAGTTTTTAATGGTTATGAATAAAGCTTTTGTATCCATGCATTTATAGTATTTTCTTAAACATAACTTATTGCTCTTGTAAATATATAGAAATTAGCACTTCTGGGTTATATTTTGAAATATATGTTTAACTTTAAAAGAAAATGTCAAAATGTTTTCCAATATGACTATGCAATGTACAAGAAAGTATCTGTTTCCTGGCATTGTTGTCTGGGAAATGCATTGTTAATTTTTTTTTCTTTAAATAGACATTGTAAAAATTGATAGTGCAGCCAGGCGCAGTGGCTCATGCCTATGATCCCAGAGATTAGGGAGACTGAAATAGGAGGATCACAAGTTTGAGGCCAGCCTCAGCAATTTAGCAAGGCCCTAAACAACTTAGTGAGACCTTGTCTAACATAAAAAATTAAAATAGTTGCAAAGCACCCTGGGTTAAATCCCCAGACCCCATATATCTCCCATTGAAATTTGCATTTCTTTAATGACTGATGAAGCTAAGCATCATTTTTAGTGTGGTGTACTATTAGTTTATTTGTTGCCTATTGCTTATTTTTTTGTTTTAATTTTCTTTATTACTGTCTTTTGGAAGTCATTATATCTTCTAGATAGAAGTACTTTACAAAGCATGTAGATTGTAAATATTTTCCCTCAGTCTGTGGTTTGTCTTATAGTGCTTTTTGTTGTTGTTGTTATTGATATTGTTTTGGTTTTGGTACTCTGGATTAAACTCGAGGTGCTCTGCCACTGAGCTACATCCCAATAATTTTTTATTTCATTTTGAGATAAGATCTTACTAAATTGCTGAGATTGACCTTGAATTTCTTTTCCTCTTGCCTCAGCTATCCCAGTCACTGGGGTTACAGGTGTGTGTTACCATGCCCATCCTTATTGTTTTCTCAACAGTGTCTTTCATCCAGCAGAAAATTTGATGAAGTCCATTTATCAGCTTTGTTCACTTATAGACATGCTTTTGGTGTTATATCTAAGAAACTTTGTCAAACTCAAGGTTATAGAGATTGTTTTTTAAGTCTTCAATCCATTTTGATTTATTTTTTGTACATGGTCCAACACATGAGTTGAGGTTCAGTATTTTTTACATATAGAGATCAGTTGTTCACAATGTATTGAAAAAGACTATCCTTTCCCTATTGAATTGCATTGGCACTTTGTCAAAAAGCAATCGACCATATATGTATAGTTCTATTTCTGGATGCTTTCTTTGTTCCCTCAATCTATGTGTTCATTCTGTCACCAATAACAGAGACTGATTCCCTAGTTTTATAGAAAGTCTTGAAATCAGATACTGTGAGTCCTCTGACTTTGTTCTTTTTCAAAACTGCTTTGGCCATTCTACTTTGATTTTTCTTTTTCAAAGCTTTCATGGTACTATTCAGATCTTTTCCACATCTGCGCCACTTAGTGGCTAGTCCGGAACCTGCACAGTGGTCTTACTGCTTAGTTTAGTGCTCAGTCTTTTATATGATGTTTAGGATCAGATCCATGCATGTGAAGATTGGGGATGAGTGCATGGATTGATAACCAACTTTATAGGATTGCTTTCTGGATCTCTACCCACCTCCTGCCACATAATCTCTCAGTCCTTTCCTGTTCTCTGTGACTCCTCTTTGTGATTCTCCATCAATGATAGGACTTGATTTACCTGGTTCTGACATATACTTCTCACTACTTTGCTTGCATCCAAGGCCATGCAGGTATAAGACAAAAAAAAAAAGGAAAAAAAATGATAGTGCTCCACTCATCTTCTTGAGACATCAGTTTCTCCAATTGGAGAGAAAATTTGTTCTCCTGAATTTTAAGCACCTACTTCCCAGTATTGATGCTGCCTCCACTGCCACTACCTCTATGGAGGAAATGTTCATCTGTAGTCACAAGAATATGGAAAAAAGAACAATAACAACAGATGAAAACCGAGTATTTACTCCACTGTTTCTGAGTGCTATGAGTTCCCTTTGCTGTTTTTCAGAACAGAACAAGAAGTATCACTCTTTCTTTAAGGGGAAAATGAGGAAGACTGCTTGGCACAACAAGTGACCAGTGCCTCCCCAGAGTCCTCAGGACTATGATTGAATTGCCCTGAAGCTCCTGCCATTTTTCACTGGAATAGGCTGCTCTGTAGGAGAGGGTAGAGATCCAAACCAGAAAGAAAACACATGTCCTCAAATGAAGCCGGTGTGGGCAGCCAGGGCCTAGTGGATCGGTAACTGTCTAGGCCTGCCTAAGGCTCTGAGCAGGTCCCAGAGTTACTGCTCCTTCTCTGCCTGCCCTTAGGCCTGCCTGGCTCACTTTTCTTTCTGTTGTTTAAGTGAAGAAATGACTCACAAAAACTCAAGGACTACTTACTATTCTTTTACCTTTAGTTGGTTTGTGTCTCATCCTCAACCCTTTACAGCATAAAAAAATAGCAAACTAAAAGATTTGCCTGCAGAAGTTCCTCAATAGACTGGGAGTAAGGCCAAGAAGGTTGGAGGAAGATAGCTGACTGACCTGGGCTGCAGAAGAGCCTTCTCTACCTACCACTGTGTGTCTGTATGGCTTCTTTTTCCTCTGTGCCTATATGACCATCAAACTGTAAGAAATCTGTAGTCTAGTGTTCAGTGTGTTGGTGTTCTTAGCTTTCTTGACAAGCAAACTCTTCTTCAGACAATAGAAGAAAAGTAAAAATTATTGTAAGCAAAGGAAAAAAACAACTTTATTGTACCTTTCATTTTTTAAAATATTTTTAAAATTGTTGATGGACCTTTATTTTATTTATTTCAATGTAGTGCTGAGAATCGAACGCGGTGCCTCATGCATGCTAGGCAAGCATGTTACTACTGAGCCACAATCCTAGTCCCTTGTACTTTTTCACTTTTTAAAAAACAAAATTTGTAACAGATTTGTTTTATATCTGATTATTGTTTGGAGAAGGTTTTTAGGAGGGGAATGGGACCAGCCAAGTCATTCATAGAAAACATAGGTCCAGATGACATTCTCAATGAGGAATTACATGTGTAGCACTTAGAAGAAAAGCCAAACTCTATATCATTTTGAATGGACCCTCAGGTTGGCAAGGAAGCATACTTAAATTTTCATTCATCTTTTCAGCTACTGAAGAATATTTCTATCATTCTCTTGACCTGTAATCATCCTGCAGTTTGGAAAACCTAGCTCTCCAATATATGGCAAGAGTCAACTGAACCAGACTTTGACTAGGAGACAGCTCATCCCAGAGAAGAAGATGCTTAGCATAAAGAAATACAAAATATGTTTCCTTCACTGCCAGGAACTTCTAACTGTATAGCAATATGACCTCCTGGTGACTTGAAAGACACAATTAGTGATGTAACAGTTCCCAGTACACTGTTGTTAATGGACAAAAATAAGAGAAAAGTGAATATGCTTTCTGACTGACTGCTAGAGGAGCCTCAGAATATGGCATTAGAAGCAGGAAAAGAATATCTTGTTTCTTTCTGCCTGAATAGCTGATTTATAGCATTTGGGTTGGCCTGCCTTATAAGAAACCAAACTCATGAAGATCTTCTTGCAGGTATATAGTAGCAGGCTTAGGAATATGCACATGGGACTGCGGTGAACAGGAAGGTGCTAAAAAGTTCCAGGGAAACATTCATTTCTATCTGAAATGTCTGAAATTGTCTTTTCCATTGAACATGCATTCTCTCCAGATAAGGCGGCTTCTGGATGCATCTAGAATGTGTTCTCCCAAATATACCTTCTGTTTCCCACCATGGTGTATTCACAGGATACACTCCCATGGAGGATCCTGGTTCCTCATTCACTGCTTTTAAAGTCAGTACTATGTAGGTTACTCTTCTTGTGCCCAATTTTTATTTCGGTTCAGCAGCTTATTCCAACAGTGACTGCTGATTCCCAATGTTATAGAAGAGAATTATTTTGTGTCAAGAGGTCTTGTATCTGTAAAAGAGAGAAGGGCTGAGCCACTCTTACCTCTGTCCTTCTATTTCAACATTTCAGTGGAAGACAATGGCTGGTATGTTAGTCCAGTGGTTTTGGGAACATAGAAATCTTTGCCTCAGGCTTGAAGTGTAGGGCTATCTTTTGGACTTAACATTAGGGATACATTCTGGAAGTTGGCTTGTCCTAACATGTCCTTTGCTGTAACTTAACAGGGAACAGAAACAGCCAAGTTACCATGAATCAATTACTGGGTTTCACCTGTTCCATTGGGCCTTTGCCAGGGGACATCACTTCACTGGACTCAAACCTGCTTAGCTTATATACGTGCTATAATCTTTTTTATTCTTTAAAGAAATTTTCCTATATATCAAATATAGAATAACAGGAAGTCACAATGTTTTGCCACTTCTCCATAAGGACTTTGAATATTGGGCTTTGCTTTCTTGACTTTACCTATTGGTTAAGGCCTGATTGTAGAAACTTAGTTTCCTGATTGGCATTTAGGCAACACTTAACTTCCCCATGTAAAACTTTAACTTCTTCATCCTTGCATTAAAGAAGCCTTGCCTCTTAAGTGAGGACAGCTAGCTAGGAATGATGACAAAACCTGGCACATCCTGGTACTTGATACCACCCTATGTGCCCTGTCTCCACAAAAAAAAAGACAAAGACAGTAACCAGTTTGGCTATAAGCTAATCCTCCTTTTTATCCTGAAAGGTTTTTTTTGTATCTTTATTTCACTCATTTATTTTTTTTATGTGGTGCTGAGGATCAAACCCAGGGTCCTACTGCTGAGTCACAACCCCAGCCCATCCTGAAATTTTTATAAAGTCATTCAGGTATTGATTGTGAGCAGTTCATGAATGGAGGGGTTTCTTTCCCAATGCACCTTTCTCACCAACTACCTCCACAGATCTCTTACTAGATATTTGACTTTGATGAAAGGGTAAAGAGCCCCAGTTCTCTTTAGCATGGAGGGCAATGATGATCCTTCCAAGGCCACTAGCACTTCAAGGTGGTTTCAGACACATGGGAGATTTCATTGTCATTTTCCCTAAAATTAAAAAGAAATAACTGAGTATCCAATAAGTGAATTGGCCATTAGTTCCATCCCCATCAGCACATCAGGGCTCCCTTCTCATTCCTGTTACCATAGTTACTTAGCTCTGTGCCTCCACTAGATCTTTGGGGTTGGGCCCTCCTCTTGCCCCCTCCCTCACTCACCCAGATCCATTTATTCTGCAGGGTTTTTTTTTTTTTTTTTTTTGAGCTCTCTTTATTTCACAGTCATAATTCCTAAAGAGTTTTTTTTTTTAATTTGGGATTGAAGCAATTGTTTCTCCTTAAGATTAATTTGGAATCTGTTCATTTTCAAAAACCCTTTATATTATACCATTAGGAGTTCTCCCAAGCCTTACAGTCCTTAAACCATTGCATGCTCTACAGATTGAAACAAGTAGGCCAGGATTCTGAGACATAAAGGGTCCTCCCTTCATGACCAGAGTGTGACCTGTGACTGTGCAATCTGAGAATATAAGGGTTGATCAGTTGCTGTACACGCTTTGATGCTTTCCAGAGATTTTATTCCAGGCCGTTCTGCAAGTGTGGGTAGAGCGTCTCAATAGCAAGTGTGCATTCATGACCTCCTCAATTCATATTCTCCTGCTGTTTGAAGTCTGTCTTGGTATAAACAGGGCCTATGAAGGTATAAGTCTGATGGCTGGTTTGTCCTCCAGTTAAAGTTTCACTTTACTTTGGAGTACAGGGGCCATAGGAATAACAGGGACCCTGGGGTTTCTAGTAGAAGTGTCGATTGCAAATTTATTCTCACTGAACTTGAAGTACATAGAAACAGCCCATGCTTATTAGGTCAAAGAGGTATCCAGTCCCTCCAAAGTATTTTCCAACTTAATTCAGTGAAAACATATAGTGGAAGTGCATATTCAGTCTTTATTCTTAGTATTTGCAACTGTTTTTAATGTCAGAAATATGCAATGGTGGTGATGTTATGTCAAAGTGGTTACTAAAGATCAAAACCTTAACTTTTCTATAAAGATATAATCTCTTACCCATCTCAGTTATCAAGCATGATCTGCATTTCTCAAAAAATAAAGGACTTCCATGACAGACTAGAAAGCATCATTACAAAGGAAATTGGTATTTCTTCTGAGGTATTTCTTACAAGCCCTCATGCCTCCTATATTTCTAGCCACCTCTCCCATTTTCACATTTCAACTAGTTTTCCATTCTCAATAATTTGCCAGGACAATATTGTCTCCAGTGTCAGAAACCATGATAGGACTACAGTTTCTCACATCAGGAGTTTAAAACACCATACGGCCAGTGTCACATTTGGCAAGTCACTACCACCAACATCACCATTGCCCCAAGGTGGACACATTTGTTCTAGAAACCTTTGGGGTGTTTACAGTTGACTAGGCACCACATCTGGATTGGCCACGTGGACAACAGGCACTTGTCTCTGTGGTCCTTTTTTTTTTTTCCAGATTCTCCACGGCTCCAGGAAAGTTCCATGTAGAGATATTGGTAGCCAATGGCTCCCAGTTTTCCCCATGATATATTGATAGAAAGCAAATTGGGATTCCTTTTATTTTGTTTTCTTGAATATTTTTTCTTTCTTTTTTTGTTGAGGGGTTGAATTTATTTCTGAATAGGAAAAGAAGATGAAACCATAGCCCTTCTAAGGGTTTGTATAGTTTTGAGGAGTGTTTTATCCTCACATAAACAATCTTAGATGTCTTTGATCAACTACACAGTCCTAAAAAATGTTTTTCTCAACTCTTAGTGCAGATGATTGTATGCAAAAGAGCATGTTTCTCCATTGTATTCAAAATAGTAAACAGGTTCCCTGAATAGCAATAGTACCAGTTGACATATTTCTTTCAATAGGTACCAGGAACACACTCCAGTATTTGTAGATCAACTTACAAAGGAAAAAGTAAACCTGTACTTCATACATT
Source organism: Callospermophilus lateralis (assembly GCF_048772815.1). Classification (NCBI taxonomy): domain Eukaryota; kingdom Metazoa; phylum Chordata; class Mammalia; order Rodentia; family Sciuridae; genus Callospermophilus; species Callospermophilus lateralis. The sequence goes on along the minus strand of NC_135325.1, from coordinate 52,525,213 downwards.
TCTAACTTAATTACCCAACTTGATGTTATAAAGAAACCTCAGTTTGTGAGATTTCCTTTTTTATTTTTCTTCTCTTCGTCCCACAATCACCTTTCCAGTGCCATCACCACTATCAAGTCTCAGATCAGAGGATTATTCATAGGGGTACTGGGGACTCATCCCACAGACACCCACAAGTGGTTAACTGTCTTCAATGTCCTCATGCCCCTATTTCAGAACAGGTGAGATATTTTCAGCATTCCTTTTTCTAAGCTCTCTACCAAATCGCAGGCCAGCTCTTATACTAAAAGTTCTTTTTAGGAGGCTTATCAATCTATTAAAAATATTTCAGGAAAAATAAGCAATTGTTTTAGGTGGGTAAATAGATTTACAAATGAGTGTGATTGAATGCGTTTGCATATGCATATGCTCCTCTATGTGCATTTTACTTCTGAGCCCAGGCAGCTGGAAACATGTATTTCTAAGTATTCTGAGACATAAATAAATGACAAGTAAGCTTTTCAAATCAGTGTTGCAACAGGCTGGCTCTGGGAATGAGCCTCATTTATCAGTCAGAAAAGAAGAGTAATAGCAAAAAAGAGACATAAAACTAAATATTATAAACCTCCATAATAGAAAATAATGTTCATTCAGCAATCCCCACTGGATCCATTACAAACTCTAATTTATTATATCATTATTTTGTCTTATTTTTGAGTTTTTGTGCATTGTAATTTTAAGTTGATGGGGTATTGATTGTAATTTTTAAAAATTAGATAATGCATAAATCAGCTGTGGAAATAAATTTTGGGGTTTTTTTTCAGTGTTTTTTTTAAGGTGATAATTAGAATTGAACCCAAGGCCTTATACATGCTATCAAGCTCTCTACCACTGAGCTGTATCCCCAAACTTTTTATTTTATTTTGAAGCAGGGTCTGACTAAGTTTCCCAGGCTGACCTCAAACTTGCAATCCTGGTATCTTAGCTTTCTGAGTACCTGGGATTACAGGTGTGTACTATAGCACCCAGTTTGGAAATTAGTTTTAATTAATTATGAATGTAATTTTTTTACCTTTTGTAAATACATGTAATGTTATTTCATAAACCATTTTACTGTTTACAAAAGTCAACTGTGAAATGTAATTTCATATATATATATATATTATATATATACATACATATATAATATATATTATATATACACACATACATATATTTTATATATATATTATATATCCATCCATCCTGGGGATTGAACCCAGGAGTATTTTACTGCTTTACTACTGAGTTACTTCCCTAGCCCTTTCTGGTTTTTTTTGAGGCATGGTCTCAGTAAGTTGCCAAGGTTGGCATCGAATTTGTGGTCCTTCTCCTTCAGCCTCCTGAGTCACTGGGATTACGGGTGTGCAACATAGCACTTAGCTGGAAATTATGTTATTTTTTTAAATATGTATGTCAATTTCAAGTGTACCTAAAATGGTTCCCCTGGGAGATAAATTTGTACATCATTAAGATAAACTCCTCTACAGAGAAATTAACCTTATTTGAGAAAATGAGAAATGGGTCCTGATATATTGTCTCAGAGTACATTTCCTAGCATGCCATGTGAACATAAATGTGACCTTTAAGTAAGATTCTTCTCTAATGGAGGGGGGAGAGAACTCAGTTTGGATTCTTTTTGTATGAAAATAAAATTACTTAATTTTATAAAAATAAGGCAGAAAGACTTGTAGGAGCTTCTGTCTTCTGTACATTGGACCCACATCTGTGTTTTGGGTTGTCTTGAGTTCAGGCAGCATGATACCAAAGGAAAATCAAGAAATTCACCTCCACTTTGGTTATACTTGGAATTCTAGTCTTATCCCAATATTCCTCAGGCTATTTACATTTCACAATCTTCAAATACCTGCTCCATTCATTCTAATTTTTATAGTAGCATTTAGTAGAAAAGACAGGGTGCCTTATAGTTACATAGTTACATCACCTTATTTGAAACCACAACCCTCCAAAGTTTGCTATAAAGCTTGATGGCACACTCCTGTAATCCTAGTGGCTTGGGAGGATGAGGCAGGAGGATCTGAAGTTCAAAGCCAGCCTAAGCACCTTAGTGAGATTCTAAGAAACTTAGTGAGACCCTGTCTCAAAATTAAAAAATAAAAAAAAAAACAGTCAGTGACAAACAAAAACTGAGGAAGTTAATCATGATAGGTGTACCTTATAAGAATTGCTATAATTGCAATTATCAAGGTCACAAATAACAATAAATGTTGGAGAGGATGTGGGGGGAAAAGGTAGGCTTATGCATTGTTGATTGAATGGCAAATTAATGCAACCATTTTGCAAATCAGTATGGAGATTCCTCAGAATACAACAGACCCATCATATGACCCAGCTATTCTACTCCTTGGGTTGTCTTTTTTGTTGGGGGGGATATTGGGGATGGAACCCCATGGGTATTTTACCATTGAGCTATATTCCCAGCCCTTTTTATGTTTTATTTTGAGGTAAGATGTAATTAAATTGCCAAGTCTGGCCTCAAACTTATGATCCTCCTGCCTCAGCCTCCCTTACTCCATAGACATGTGCCATCATGTCTGGCTCCACTTTACATATAATTATAATGTACTAATTAAAAATAATAATAGAAGGGAGACCAGTAGAATAGAGGAAGGTGATCAGAGAGGGAGGAGAGGAAGCAAATGGGAGATGCTAGGGAATGAGATTAATCAAATGGTTATGTGCACATTAAAATACGTCACAATGAATCCCACTATTATGTATAATTACTCACCAATAAAAACCATTTAAAAAAAGAAAAAAAATGCTCAAGGGAGTTTTTTGAGTTGAAACAAAAATGATGCTAATTAACAACATGAAAACATGAAAGTAAACTTGATGGATAGGGTAAATATACAGTCAAATTTATAATACTATAATGGTTATTTGTAAATTACTTACCTCTAGTATAAAAGTTAAAATAGGAGACTATTAAAATAACAATAGCTATAATAATTTCTTAAATGAAGCACAATACAAAAAGATGTGAATTTTGGGACTGAGTGAATTTTGTTAATTTGGGGACTAGCTGAGTAATAGGGTGCCAGCCTAGCACATGTGAGGCACTGGGTTTAATCCTCAGCACCAATATAAAAATAAATAAACAAAGGTATTATGTCCATCTATAAGTAAAGAAAAATTTTAATGTAAATTTTGATATTAAAATGTTGGGATGGGACAAAAATGTAGAATTTTTATATGTAATCAAAGTTATCAGCTTTAAATGACCTTTTACAAGTACAAGATGATACACACACATCTACTTACCTAATGGTAGTTATAAAGCAAAAACCTATAGTAAATACACAAAAGATAAAGAGGAAGCACTCAAAATATATAACTATAAAAAATCATGAATTCACGAAGAGCAAGAGAGGAATCAATGAATCTACAAAGTAACCATAAGTCAGTTAATAAAATGGTACTGAGTCCTTATCTATTGATAATTACCATGACCCTGAGTGAAAGGGGATCAGAGAAGGAGGAAAGGAAGCTACTCAGGACGCTGAAGCTGGAGGGTTGCAAGTTTGACGCCAAACTGAGCAATATAGAGAAACCCTGTCTCAAAATAAAATAAAATGGGCTAGGGATGTAGCTCTTTGGTATAATGCTTGCCTAGCATGCATGAGGCCCTGGGTTCAATCCCCACTACCACAAATTTTTTTTAATAATTAACTTAAATGTAAATAGTTTAAATTATCCAATCAAAAGACAGTAGCAAAATGGTGGGTTTTTTTGTTTGTTTGTTTGTTTGTTTGTTTTTAATGACCCAACGGCTAGGCATGGTGGTGCATGTCTGTAATTTCTCACCTCCTTGGGAGGCTGAGACAGGAAGATTGCAAATTCAAGGGCAGCCTGGACAACTTAATGAGACCCTTTCTCAGAAATTTGATAAAGCAGATTGGAGATGTAGTTCAACCCCTGGGTCCAGTCCTGGGGAAGGGGGTGACCCAATGATACTTTGCCTTCAAGCAACTCAAGCTTACAGGACATATGCAGATTGAAATTGACTAAATAGTAAAAAGTATTCTATGCAAATGGATACCAAAAGAACAAGAGTAGCTAGCAGCTATGTTTATATAAGAGAAAACAGATGTTAACTGAAAAAGGACAATGTCATTATATAATGTTAATGAGGTCAATATATTGAAAGGATATAATTATTATAAATAAATAAGGTTGAATAATATTCTACATATAGTACACTGTTACAGTTTTGATGTGAGGTATCCCCTAAAAGCTCACGCATGACACAATGCAAGAAGGTTCAGAAAAGAAATTATTGGATTGTGAGAGTTGTCACTCAAGTGAATTACTCCCCTGATAGGGATTAACTGAGTGGTAATTAAAGTGGTAGGATGTGGCTGGAGGAGGCGGGAGTTGGGGTATAGCTTTGGGTATATATTTGTATTTGGTGAGTGGAGTCTCTCTCCACTTTCTGACCACCATGATATGAGCTGCTTCCCTCTGCCACACTTGTCCACCATGATGTTCAGCCTCATCTCAAGACCTGAGGACTGGAGCCAGCTTTCTGCGGATTAAGACCTCTGAAACCATGAACCCTCAAATAAACTTTTCCTCCACTAAAATTGTTCTGGTCAGATCCTTTTAGTCACAGCAGTGAAATAGCTGACTAAAACATACACCATACTTTGTTTATCCATTAATTTGTTGATGGACACTTGGGTTGCTTCCATCTTTGGCTATTGTAAATAATGTTGCTATAAATGTGGCTGTACGAATATTTGTTTTAAGTTCCTGCTTTCTATTTCTTTGGTACTTACCCAGAAGTAGAGTTGTTAGATCATGTACTAATTCTGTATACAGTATACATTTTTCCCACAGAGGCTACACCATTTTACATTCCCATCAGCAATACACAAGGTAACAATTTCTCCATACTATTCTCCATACCAACACTATTTGCTATTTTGTTTTAATAATAATCTTCCACTTGGCATGGTGTCTCATTTTAACTTTGATTCACATTACCTAATTATTATTGAGGTTGAACATCTTTTGATGTGCTTATTGGCTGTTTGCACATCTTTTATTAGAGAAACATCTATTCAAATCCAGTGGCCAATTTTAATTATTTGTATAATTTTTATTGTGGTAATGGGGGTTGAATATATTGGTATTCTATGACTCAGCTTTATCCCCAGCCCTTTTTATTTTATTTGAAATAGTTTCTCTTTAAGTTGTTGAAGTGGGCCTATTTCTTGTGATTCTTCTGCCTCAGCCCCCCCCACCACCAAGTAGCTGGGATTATAGGCATATACTTCCATGCATAGCTTAATTGGTTTGTCATATTGATTATTGATTTATATGGGTTCTTTATATATTTTGGATACAAATCTCCTATCAAATATATGACTAAATATTTTCTCCCATTCTGTGGGTTTTCATTTCATTTTTGTCTGTTATCTGAAACACAACAAATTTATCTTTTGTGAAGCCTAATTAATCTATCTATTGCTTGTGCTCTTATTGTCATGTCTAGGAATCCATTGCCTAAGTCAAAGTCCTGAAATTTTATTTCTATTTTCTTTTAACAGGTTCATAAAGTTAGCTCTTACATTTACTTCTCTATGATTTACTCTAAGTTACTTTTGTGTATGATGTGAGGTAGGTGTCCCACTTCATTCTTTTGTATGTGGCCATTCAGTTTTTCCAGCACCATATATTGAAAAGGTTAATTTTTCTAATTTACTATTCTTGGCATCGTCACCCTTATTCAACATGAGTACGTGAGGTGTGTGGGTTGTTGCAAAAAGATAGAAAAAAATATATAGTCTTTAGAAACTAAGTTTTAAGCTTATTAAACTTACCTGCTTTTCAAGAATACAAGTAATGAACTTGGTAAAATACTGTCTGACTACAAATTTTTGAGGGGTACATATAACATTTCAGAAAGTATTTCACTTCACTGTCTGCAGTTATAGGCCACATGCACACATGTTGGGTAAATACTTGCAAAAGTGAGTATTGCAAAAAACTACATTTTTGAATACCTCTTTTTTTAACAGGATAGTTTCAGGTGTAAATATCTCTTGTTAGATATGAACTAATACTATATTCTTTTTAAATTTATTTTTCATTCCCAAAAAGCTTTAGTGAATAGAAATTATATATAGAGAGAACATGCTTCCTGAGGTTTATTTTAATAGGAAAAGTTTGTCTTATCAGTGTTTAAAATCCCCAGAAAAGAAATGTTTGCCATGGTTAGTCGGTCTGTCTGTCTGTCTTTCTCTCTCTTTCCTAGAACTAGGGATTGAAAATAGGGGTACTCTCCCACTGAGCTACATCCCCAGCCCTTTTCATGTTTTATTTTGAGATAAGGTCTCATTAAGTTGCTTGCTGAGTCTCACCTCTAAATTGCCATACTCCAGCCGCATTCTCCCAGGTAGCTGGGATTATAGGTGTGTACCACCACACCCAGCCATGGCTTCTCTTTTAGATGTGAACTAATCAAATGCCACACTTACTCTATGGTCACACTACTATTGTCTGAACAGAGCTGGGGACCAAAAAGTCTTCCAATTCTAATAATGTCTTTAAATGCCAGGACAAACCAATTGAAAAACAGAAGATTAAAGCCAGAAAGGAAGTTGAGAGATCAGTTTACCATAGTTTAAAATATTTAGTTTTTTTAAAAAGAGTTCCCCCTCAGCATACAATCAATCAATAAGTACATGAAAAAATGCTCACCATCTCTAGCAGTCAGAGAAATGCAAATCAAAACCACCCTAAGATACCATCTCACTCCAGTAAGAATAGCAGCCATTATGAAGTCAAACAACAACAAGTGCTGGCGAGGATGTGGGGAAAAGGGTACTCTTGTACATTGCTGGTGGGACTGCAAATTGGTGCGGCCAATTTGAAAAGCAGTATGGAGATTCCTGGAAAGCTGGGAATGGAACCACCATTTGACCCAGCTATTGCCCTTCTCGGACTTTTCCCTGAAGACCTTAAAAGAGCGTACTATAGGGATACTGCTACACTGCTACATCAATGTTCATAGCAGCACAATTCACAATAGCTAGACTATGGAACCAACCTAGATGTCCTTCAATAGATGAATGGATTAAAAAAAAAAAACGTGGCATTTATACACAATGGAGTATTACTCTGCACTAAAAAATGACAAAATCATGGAATTTGCAGGGAAATGGATGGCACTAGAGCAGATTATGCTAAGTGAAGCTAGCCAATCCCTAAAAAAACAAATGCCAAATGTCATCTTTGATACAAGGAGAACAACTAATAACAGAATAGGGAGGAAGAGCATGAGAAGAAGATCACCATTAAACAGGGTCAAGAGGAGGGAGGGAAAGAGAGAGAGAAGGGAAATTGCATGGTAAAGGAAGGAGACCCTCATTGTTATACAAAATTACATATAAGAGGAAGTGAGGGGAAAGGGGAAAAAACAAGAGAGAGAAATGAATTACAGTAGATGGGGTAGAGAGAGAATATGGGAGGAGAGGGGAGGGGAGGGGAGAGAGGATAGTAGAGGATAGGAAGGGCAGCAGAATACAACAGACACTAGTATGGCAGTATGTAAAAAAGTGGATGTGGAACCGATGTGATTCTGCAATTTGTAATTGGGGTAAAAATGGGAGTTCATAATCTGCTTGAATCAAATGTATTAAATATAATATGTCAAGAGCTTTGTAATGTTTTGAACAACTAATAATAAAAAAAAACAAAAAAAAGAGTTCTCCCTCAATTTTTCTTTTTTTTTGTGTGTGTGTGTGTGTGTGTTTTGAGATTCAGAGAGTTCAAATAAAAGGTTAAGCTTCAAACTTTCTTTGAAAGCCAGTAACTCTGGCTATCTTCAGCCTACATTCCCACATGTTAACGACGGGCATGAACTGAGGATAGTTCATGGGATTTTCTGGCGATTTATTTCTCTGATACAATGATGCTTCTTTCCTTTCCATTGATCATTATAGTTACACTTGTGTTTCATATAGCAGTCTATTTTATTCATTTTTGGTACATACCTGGACCTTCACAGCTAATTCAATTCTTATACTCTTTAATAGCTAATCCAATTCTCACACCCTTTACTAGTTTTAAGGGTGCCATTAAAAATTACTACAAACTTGGGTGGCTTAAAACGAGCAAAACAAATTTAACTTATGCTTCAGGAGGCAAGAGGTCCAAACTCAAGATCTTGCCAAGTATAGTTCTTTCTGGAAGCTCAGAGGGAGAATCTGTTGTGCTTATCTCCTAGCTGCTGCTGGTGATTCTTGATGGATAATCTGTTGGATTGTAGACCCAGTACTCTGGCTTCTTATGCCTGTGTCTTCACCTTGATTTCTTAGCTGTTTCTGTGTATCTTAAATCTCTCTTGGCTTGTTTCTTATAAGGACACCTGTCTTTGGATTTGGGGCCCATCCTAAATCCAGGATGATCCAATCTTGGGGTTATTTATTTATTGTGGTACTAGGGATTGAACCCAGAGGCTCTCTACCACTGAGCTACATCTCTAACCCTCTTTTTTTTTTTTTTTGAGACAGGGTCTTGTTAAGTTGCTGAGGCTGGCCTTGAACTTGATCTTCCTGCTCAGCCTCCCAAGATGCTGGGATGACAGGTGTATGCCACCATGCCCTGCATCATTAATTTAATTATACTTTTAGCTGGGCATGGTGGTGCACACCTGTAATCACAACAACTCAGGAGATTGAAGCAGGAGGATCCCAAGTTCCAGGCCAGCCTCAGCAATTTATAAAGAACCTGTCTCAAAAGGTAAAATGGGCTATAGATGTAGCTCAGTGGCAAAGCACTCCTAGGTTCAATCCCTAGTACTAAAAAAAAATCCCTAGCACTACATAAAAACAATCATAATAATGTATATACTCCTTTAAATGATAGTGAGTCCTCTATCTAGCTATTAATTAGAAATAATAATTTGTGAAGACTATTTTTTCCAAACAAGGCCACATTCACAGGTTTTAGGGTTAAAGCATGGACATAGTCTTTTGCACAGCCACTATTCACTCCACTAGACCCACATTTAACAAATAAGAAAGCTGAATCTAAGATAGATGAAGTTACTCTTCCACAAACATAAAACTAGTTTGTGACGGTTGATTCAAATTCCTTAGTCTCTTGATGCCCAGCTGAGTTTCCTTTCTATCATGTCATGCTGGTAATTAACTTCAAATCAATTTATGTTACAAATAAAATATAGAATAATCAGAAATAATGACTTACTTCTAGCTCTATTGTGATTTTGGATGATGGAAACCTTTAAAATGTACAATCCTCTTAAAAATTTCTATTACTCTATATATGCATGAGACATTAGTAAAGAAATCAGTTGCATGTTAATTTAAAACTGTCTGAAAAAAGTTCCTTTTCAGTTCCAAACTCAGCTCTACTACTAATTTCCTGTGTTACCTTGGCAGGTCACATCCTCTCTCTGGACTTCAGTTTTGCACATTGTAAAACAAGACAGCCTTGATGATGTCTAAGGTTCCCTCTACCTCCAGATTTCTAGAATTCTATTTTTCCAGAATTATTCTGAGGTGGTTAATCAGCTACTTTGAGGTACTATTTATTGTCCAATTGAAATTTCAGGAATAATAGTTTCCAGAAATAAAACTCTACTTCACCAACATCCGTGTTTGGGTAAAAATACTTTAAATTTAGTGGTATGAGTGACATCCATACTCCCCCTTCCCCCACCACTTATTTGCAACCTTCCTAAACTTACACACACACACACACAGACACACACACACACACACACACACACACACACACACACACTCTGATGCATATAACCTTATCATCATCTTCCTACTCCAGTCTGTAGCTATTAAAAAATGCCAAGTGACAAACCAAGATACTAACTCTGATTTTAGACTCATTAACACCATCCTGAAACCAAACAGAAATGCCATTTTGACTGTAAATGGATAAGATCTTACTTTGCATAAATTCTGTTTTGATAAACTACTTTCATCTTGGGTCTTTTTCATTGTGCTCCTAGACTTAACTTTATAAGTTACAGATTACCACAGTGGCAATTGTCATTTGTTCTATAGCTGGTTCAGGTGACCTACACTTTCTGAAATAAGGAGCCAGGTAATTTGAACTTCCAGCAAAATCATGCTGAGTACCGTTCTTTATAAGATATAAAAGTCTAACCCCTTTGGAATAAATTATTTCAGGTTTTACATAAGTGATGCACTTATTAGTTTGCTAGGGCTCCCATAAGAAAATACCACAAACTCTCTGGCTTAAACAAAAGAGATTTATTTTATCACAGTTATAGAGGCTTAAAGTCTGAGATCAAGTTGGCACTGGGGTTGTTTTCTTCTAAGGATTCCCTCCTTGGTTTGCGGAGGGCCACCTTCTTCGTGTGGTCTTTCCTTTGTGGGTGCACATTCCTCATGTCTCTCTGGGTATCCTAATCTCCTCTTCTGATAAGGACCCCAGTCAGATTGGATTCATACCCACCCTGTCAGCTTCATTTTAACCCAGTTACCCCTCTAAAGGCCCTGTCTCCAAATACAGAAACATTGTAAGGTGTTGGGGGTAAGAACTTTAACATATAATTTTTTTTGTGGGAAGATCACAATTCAATCCATAACATGCGCTGTATTATTTCACAAGTAATGAAATATTAAAGTTAGGAGGACTTTAGAGACTGTTTAATGCAGTATTCCCATTTTATGCTAAATATTGAGATGAAGGAGAGGGAGGTTAAGACATTTGCCTAAGTGAGCCATGTCAAATTCCTAGTAGAGACAGGACTAGAAATCAAATCTTCCAGCTCCCAGTTTCATGTCCTTTTGCAGCAAACCATGCTGCCACTTTTGTTCCTTCAATTTATACATGCCTTTGACCTCTCACTGTCTCCTATTTGGAATAAGTTTGGCAAAAATATGAAATCAGCTGATTTTCAGGTGATTTACTTTCATTTTCTTATACTTACTCCCTTTATAACTAACACTTTTTAAAAGAAAAAAATTAACGGGTTTTCTCCTTAAGTTCCTATTACTTTTCCATTTAATACATACATTTTTCATTCTTGCTTTGAAGTAATGGGATTTTTTCCTAAGGTAAATGAACTTGTCCTTGCCAGGATAGGCAATGGATTAAAATCAAAGGAACCTCAGCTTTTTATTGCTTTGGGGATCTGAAGTAGAGAAAGATTCCAACAAACCTCTGTCTTTCTCCTTTCTTTTCACCTATCCTTATCTTTTTCTACAATAGGAATTCAAGGCTTCTAGAAACCTTGATGCATACCCCTCCCCCTGCCCACCAAGACAATAAATGCAAGCATTCAACTGGTACCATAAAAACTGCCTGATTTTTCTTTCTTTAGCCAGAGGTATTTAAGCTCAAACCTTGAAACCTGAAAGGAAAGGAAGTTCTGAATGTAAATGTACCTTTTCTTCACTTGTAAATCTCCACTCTGCTTTTTAGAGTGAAATATAAGAGAAAAAATGGAAGAAATTTTGAGTTATAAAGTGTAGGATCTCATGGTTCCAAAGATTTATTAAAATTAAGTGTACTCTTCCATTTAATCCTCAAGGGTTTTACTTTTACTTAAACTACTGGCAGTAGCTATTTGTTCTCAACATTTAGTTACCTCAGTGAACCAGAGAATGCTTTCCTCTCTCTTCTTTATATCCCCACTTGGTTTGTATCTTGAGAGAGAGAGGTGTTTAAAGACAAAAAGGTTTTCTTCAAATGAGTCCCTTCTGCTAACATAGACATCGCCTTGCCCCTTTCTGGTTAAGTCATCCTCTGGGAGACAAGAGAGGGCCAAAGATTTATCCCATACTGCTTCTAGTATAGTGTGTCAGAGTTTGATCCTATTGCCCACTTATTCTGCATAGACAGAAACACTGGGAGGCACTAAAATATAGATGCTTAAGCCATTGAGCTATAAAAGGCAATTAAAATATATCTGTCAAGCAGATCTGTACAATACCACAGTCTTAATTATTTTGACTCCCCAGGAGATAGAAATGTAGATTAAATTTTACTGATGTGCTTTCAGACTGGACATGAATGTGGGAGTGAAAAATAAGTGCAGGATCATATTTAATAAGCATTTTGAACAACATGAGATAATACAGCAGTGGTTTTTGTATTTCAAGATGTGTTCTGAGAAGCTCTAGAAACTACTGATTTGGAGGAGCAGCCATGGCGACAGGTCTCTGGTCCTCCCCACTCAAGTAATGTCAACTGTAAGTTCTGCTTTAAACACACACACACACACACACACACACACACACATACACACACACACATACACACACACACACACACACACCGTTGTGATAAAAACACATAAAATCCACTTTTTTAAATATACTTTAGTAACTTAGTTTCTGTTTAGGTTCATATTCATTATAAAGAGTTCTGTTTATGTTTGAACATAAAGTTCCTTGGCTTCTAAAAATATCTATTAAACATATTCTTAGAGAATTTCTTCTTGTGAATATATTTATATTTAAAAATCTCAGATATATAAAGTAAGCATTTTCATGTATTAAAATAATTTTTAATGAAAAAAATAAAATTGGTAGTTCCCTGGTTTCTGTGCCTGTTGAACAAATTTTCTTTGCAAAGTAACAATTCACATGCTTCTTCAGCTTTTCCCCATCTTTGTTTTCAACAGTCAGAATAGCAAATGCTACTTTGTTGCCTGATGTACCTTGAGCCTGGCTCAAGTGGAGGCAGAGTTCTCTTGCTGCTTTTCCTCTTTATAATTACTAAGACATTTTCTTCCCTGTGACTTGGCAAAATAAAGTAAAAAGAGATAATAATGCAGTGATTTTGTTTTTCAAATTGTATTCTAAGAAGCTCTAAAAATTACTGATTTGGAAGAGCAGGGCTGGCTTATAGGTCTTTCTATAATTTTTAAGTGTTTTCCTCTATTATGAAGTATAGTCCTGAAGAGGAGCTATATTGTGTATTAAGAATAGAATTGTTGAATTCTGGTGGTTGGTTCTTTTAATTTGAGATCATACCATCCAGTAAACCTCACAGGAATGTATTGAAAGAAGATATTAAGAATCACTTGCATTCTATTACAACACTTCTGCTCATCACAGGGATGCAGCTAGTTCTATAAGAGATGCACAATGATACATCTGATAGTCTAGATTTTCTGTGATGGCCTTATCAAATGGTCCATATTAATTCTAGAAACTGCCATCACTCAGATTACCATTTGAAGCAGTCTTCAGCTGTTTGGTAATGAACTGTCCTTAACCGGTGACCTCCAGTCTGTTGTACCAGACCTGAGACGTTATCAGAAATACACTCTTCCTAGTAGCATAATCCAGAATTTTAGGTTGATCAGTTTGCTTTTCAGTGCTGAGGATCAAACCCAGAGCCTTGTGCATGCCATATAAATGATTTTATCACTGAGTTACATCCACATCCCCAGAATTCCAAAAAACTATGTTGTATATAAGGATATTTTAATTCTTGTTTGAATATTGAAGTTCCAATTATTGCAGTATATGTGTCTATAGATGATATATATAAATGTACAGTATATAGGCAGTGATTATTACAGTATAAATAGTTGAGATACATATAATTTTTAACTATTCCTACCTTTTCTATTCAATAATTGCATGGAAATATATATTATTTTACATTCTCCAAAGTACTTTTGCATTCATTCTTATTTAATCCTTATACTAACTCTGTGAGTAAAAAATGTTCTCTGTTGTATAGATAGTGAAGCTAAGAGAGGTAATATATCTTGTAAGATTTCAGAGCAAGGAAATGGTTGGGTCTGAATCATTTTTCTAAACTCCTGCCTACTACTTTCTCCTGTTTCCAGCTATCTTTGTTACAGAGGTAGTATAATAAATCCAGACTGTCTAGAGTTGAATCACAGTTCTTTTACTTCCTGGTAGTGTGACCTTAAACAAAATTCAACCTCTATGTGCCAATGTTTTCTCATCTGAAAAACGGGGATAATATAATTCTACTCCATAAGGTTGTTGCAAAGATTAGAGAGTTGATATGTAGAAGGTATTTGGAATAGGGGCTGGGGTTGCAGCTCAGTGGTAGAATGCTTGCCTCGCATGCATGAGGCACTGGGTTCAATCCTCAGCACCACATAAAAAATAAGTAAATAAAATAAAGATATTGTGTCCATCTACAACTAAATAAAAATTTTAAAAAAGGGTTTTGGGGGCTGGGGTTGTGGCTCAGTGGCAGAGCGTGTCTCTTGCACCTGTGAGGCCCTGGGTTTGATCCTCAGCACCACATAAAAATAAATAAAGGTATTGTGTCCATCTACAACTAAAAAATAAAAAATAAAAAAAGTTTTTTGGAATAGTGCCTTGAAAAAATGAGCATTATATTGGTGTTTGCTACTGTTATTACCTTTATATCATTCTTTTTTATTTTTGTACTGGGGATTGAATCCAAGGACACTATACTACTGAGCTATATCCCCAGTGCTTTTTTGTTGTTGTTGTTTATTTTGAGAGCCTCATTAAGTCGCTGAGGCTGGCCTCAAACTTGCAATCCTCCTGCTTAGCCTCCTGAGCCACTGAGATTACAGGCATGCACCACCATGCCTAGCTAGTTATCATCATTCTTATAATCAGCAGCAGTATTTTTGCAAAGTATGGCAGGTGAACTCTCAGACATCACATGAAGACTGCCTGGATTCAAATCAAAATTCAGCCACCAAATAGCTGTGTTACCTTGGGAAAGTTTCTTCAATTCTCTGTGCCTCAGTTTCATCATAAATATTCACATGAGGCTGCCATGAGTATTAAACAAGTTAATCCATGTAACATGCTTAAGATATAGAACCCTCACTTGCCTTTCTCCTAACATCTTGGCTGCAAACTCAGAACCATGAGGTGTCTGTATGGCAGTTGTGTAATGTATATGGCATATGTAATTCATCAGTCCTCTATACTCTAATCACACAAGCCAGTGGTTTAGTTGTCATGGTAGTTCTTTGGTAGGAATGTATTTGTCATATAAAAGTTATTTTGGTCAATCAGTGTGGTATGGTGAAATGAGCTTTCACTGGAGATCCAGTTCTCTGCTGAGTGGCTTTTACAAGTAAGATTCTGGAGCCTGGAGAAATCACTTAAGCAAGAGTAAGAAAGTAAGACACTAACTTTCCAGTTAGTGTCTTTTATCTCCGCCTGCTTATGCTATAGTGCTGTATTTTTCAGCCTACTCTAGAGCAGGCCTATCTTGATAAAGCAGTAAAGTATCATTGTATTTAGAGAGAAAAATTGTTCCAAATTTTAAAACTTTGTCCAAAGTTATATTAGTAATCTATAGGAAAACGTGGTATACGTAACAGTTACTATAGAAATAACTTTGGTAGTCCCTGTTCATTTAGCACTAACAGGATCCTATAGGCAGTTTCACAGGCAAAGCTTCAGTGTATGGAATGATTTTATTCCAAATGATGATTTCTTCATTGATTGTTTGGGACTTGCATGTTTCACTATATAAATTAGGTTATCATGGTAGGGAAGTTTCCATGTTAGCTCACAGTCTGAGATAGGACTGAAAATACTACTATACATGCAGTTCATAAATCAAATATTACAAATCAAATGCCTCAGTACTAGTAATTAAAGCAAAAACAAAAATTGAACAAGAAACAGCACTTTGAATGCTAAAGCATGGGAATAGTGTAGTTAATTATGGATTGAGAAGATAGATGGAAGCTTTGAGAGAATCTTTCTGAAGAGCACTTCTGGCTACTTTCAATGGATATTAGAAGTTGATAACCCAGATTTTATGTCTAATTTCACTTCAGAAAGGATGGCTTTCTTTTTCCTTGATACAGTTAGCTCACTAACAGTGCTCTTATAACTATCAGTCATGGTTATGGTCATTTGGGGTCCACAAATAGAACAAGGGGAACAAGGGCAATTGTACTTACTAGGCAAGAGAAAGGGAAAGGAAGGATTAAAGGGTAATATAGGTCCAAGTGAGGATATATGGAAGTTTAAGGTGAAATTAACCCCAGTGGATATTGAAGAAGATAAATGAAAAGCTCAGCTTCTGGACAGGGTCCTAGTAGAAAGACAATTTCCATGATACTTGAGCACCTTTTAATGAATTTTTTAGAGAGTCTTCCCATACCAAATTTACTTTTACGTGTCGTCTCTCCCCTACCAGGGTGCTCTTAGAGGGCATAAATATCTTATTATTCTTTCCTCTGCTCCCAACAATGTCTAGCACATAAGTGTTGAATAATCCATATGTAAAATGAAATCAGATGTGATCTCATAGATTAATGTCCTGACTTTTTATTTGACCAGGACATTAAAAAGCTGTAAAATTATGGGTTTGGCTAGTATATGGTACCTATGACCAGTATTTACCAGAGTTGAATACAGAATTGTGATGTCACAAATAGAGAACTGGGAATCTTAACATTAATTGTTTGGATTCTGCCATATTCTCTTCTCCCCATTTCATGGGGAACATTTCCCCCCCATTTCATGGGTTGCAGCCCTTCTTACTGCATATCTCTGCCTTGTAGCAGGATCTGTCCAAACCAATATTGTAAATACTCTAAACATGGAGCTTTGGGGGCTCCCTATTGTCAAAGCTCTCTGAAGATTTTATAGTTCACACCAAATCACATAACAACACCATGGTTCCAAAGAAATGGTCTAGACTTTGTCTACTGATTCTTTGTCTTCCTCACTTGCTTTTGTTCTGTTTGACCCCTTTCCTGATACATTCCAGCTAGAGACAAAGCCACATGCTGAACCATGGGGAACAGTCTGTAATGAAACAACAAGCTGCTCCCAATTTTAAATATTGCATGTTGGGGCAAAGACAGAGTTCCTTTTCCTCTAAAGCTATAACATTAAAAAAATTCTGTTTGATATTCAGAGTTATTTGATCTGGCAGTTTAACAACTGTTGATGTTTTAATTGCTTCTTTAAAGGATTTCATCTACATTTCTAGGTTTATTTTTATTTTACTCTGAAGGAATGTCAATATTAGCCATCACTTTGCCCAGTAAGTAACCATTGCAGGATCTTGGAGTAAAATCCAGTAATTACTGGAGCTGGTAACTTAAGACCCTGCTGAGAATCTTGGCAGTTTCCCTTCTCCTGAGAAGGCATCTCTTCCCATGGAGCTAGCAATCGTTTACTGTTCTGAATCATTTTTAAGCAGGTGTTGTACCTTCAAGATCAGCTTTCTGTGTTCCTTTGGAAGAGATTGAGGTCATTCTATTCTGGGTGAAAGAGGAATCTTAAGTCACTCTTAACTCAGACAAATGTACAATTGTAAGATGTGCTAACAAGAAAGACTTAGTGAGCTTATAATCCCTTAGGATCTTACTTCATTTTTATTTGTCTATTTGTAAGTCTCTTTCCAGGACCAAATAGAATGCTTTGTTGACATGCGACTTCCATGTATGCATCTAGCCATTTCAATACTCTGAAGAAAACTACTTATATTCAAAGTGCTTTAGAGATGAAAAGGTCCTCTGAGATCATCTAGTCCAGCCTCCTCTAAATGCTTTAACTTGCATTCATCAATAAAAGGAAGGCTGGCTGAGCTTACATCTTGGCTCTTTTGTTATATATCCTTTGAATTATTCCCATCAAGAAATGTTTATTGAATGCTTACATGCTGAACCCAGTCTGAAGCAATTTGCTTCAGAAGGCATGGTTCTTGGCATTTCGAAGCCTACATGTTAAAATCAACAGCACTGACATACCACATATTGATTCTCACATTTTCTCTTCTGAAGTTTCTTTACACTCCTCTTCCTCCTTCTCTACACACACACACACACACACACACACACACACACACACACATATTTTTGAGGAGATGAAAACAAACCTCCTAAACATTTGCTTTTCTGCTTTGAAGCAGCACTTCCAGGAAAAGGCTTCCTTTTGCAAGACATACTTTATCCTTGTCAAGAATAATCAAAGGTTCAGTGAAAGAACCAGCCAACTGATTGATGAGAGTGGCACTGGTTAAGATGATTGGGGAGCCATAGACTTAAGCATAGGGTGTATTATTCAGCTTCCCATTATCTTTAACTGCCTTTACCTGATCTCTTCAATGCTGGGACTATAAGATGTTATGCTTATAGACTTAAGACTTAACACTTTATATTTATACAATGCTATCAATAATATTTTTGGAAAATAGAACCTTTTACATCAATTACTACTTCTACTGTCCAGTTTTTCCTCTGAATTTTTAAAAAAGTATTTGAAATTAATCTCCTCACTTTTTTAACTGCATTTTTTTTTCTTTCTGTCACTTCACTAGGCTTAAAAGTTCAACCACTTCTTTGATTTTACGATTGTGGCTTTTGACTGTTCTCTTCTTGGCATCATTTCTCATTAGATAGCTCTCACTCACTGAAAATGTAAGATTGCTACTGTGCGAGGAATTTTGGAATATGTACACAGTATGATGTTAGAACTTGATTTTGCCTTGATTACTTTTACTAAGTCTGTTGATATGGACCCCTCCTAGCCCTCCCCAGTCTACTTTTTTGTGTGTGGGGGGCTTGGATTCACTGTACTAGAAGCTCCATGAGGGAGGAGACTATCCTGTTTTGTTTTTTTTCACTACTATCAGTCCATATATGCCTAACACAATATTTGGCACATAAAAGACATGCAATAAATACATGTTCATTTAATCTATAATTTTATCCAAGTTCACATATTTGCTTCTACCACCAATCTAGATAGAGCCATCTAACCAACTTCTGCCAAGTTATTGATGAAACAAGTTTCTCTATGGTCTTTTATTTAACTTTTTCTTAATATTTTGGTGCATTATAATTATATTTATTAGTGTGACTTGTTCTTACATATTTATACATGCACATGATATCATCTCTTTTGTTGATCTTTGAGTAAAGAGTACACCCTAGCAATTGCCAACTAAAGTCCTGTTGCTGGTGACAATATTTCTCTGATCACCCACACTTGAAACTCTTCAAGTGCTTTCTTCTCACACCAGATTTCTCTCCTAACTAACTAACCATTCTCATTTTCTGACTTATTCTTTTATTTATCTATTCACTACTTTGTTCAAGATTGTCTGGCTTGAAAACATTTTATTCAGTGTACTGTCCTTAATAGTCATTCTGCTGCTTGATCTTATAGAGTACAAAGTTACATTTTTACTTTTATTTGCATAATAAGATCCAACTCCTTTCAACCCCCCAGAAGGGCTACCCCAAATCATAAACAGTAACAAGAGTCTTTTAAGCACAAGGGCAAAAAGCAACAGAATAATTCCCTTTTTAAAAAAGTAATTTTTAAAATATCACATTGAAGTGATGGTGTGAAAGTATTTTCCTGAAGTTAAATTTGCAAGTGTCTGCCTTCTTCTTCTCTCCTCTGGATATCACACTGACACATCTGCCATTCAAATTGGATTTTTGTGAAGCTTTTGAATTGGGAGTGGTGACAAAGAATGCTGTGGCTTTTGGAATGTCTTTGTATTGTTCCCTCCTGAGAGCTAGGATGATGGGATATATTACAGTGGTGCTGTCTGTTTTCCCAATGATCAGTGCAAATTGACAGCAGCACCATAAAGTCAGGTTTATTGGCAAACACACACACACACACACACAAAATCACAGTTTGATAGAGTACAATCCCTACACTATGTATAAAAAATAAGAATACTTTTAGCTAAAAGTAATACCCTCTCTGTATTTCTACCCATAGCATGGAACATAGAAGATATTCAACTGAGTACATGGCAAAGTTAAAATTGTTGCTTTGATTATAGCTTCATTGCTCAGGATGTAGAATAATTCAGGCAAGGAACTGCTAGTCCAGTCATAATTCTGAATAGAAAGAACTTGCTGGGGAGATAGTGATCATAGGAACCTTGGGAGAAAAGAAGTGCATAATCTTTGAGTTTGTAATAATGAAGGAAGGAAATGCTGTTGATCATTCCACATTATTATAGGCTGTATAAAGCCTTATTTCAGAAATTAGGGGAATGAAAGGAAGATATGACTTCTTTGTCCTGGCATTCTGTTTTTAAAATGATGAAACATTCTCAGAATTGAATACTCCTAATTTCTGGACAATAGAGAAGGAAAGGGAGTATCTGAAACTGTCATACTCAACCTTTCTTATGCCCCAGCACACACTAGGACAGATATGGTAATAGTGTTCACTCCAGAAATCACAGGGACACACAGTACAATTTGCAAAAAAGCATATGTGATTTTAAACCCCATCCAAAGGGGCATTCTTCCTGCCCTATCCCCAACCCATGGCATCATTGATCCATATGACAGCACAAGAAGTTCTTTGATAAGCTCAGATGTGACATGATAAAAAGAAGAGCATAGAAACAAGTACATTTTTTAGAAAAGGTCATGATTCAAAGAATAGTATCATCAAGGTCAAAGCCTTGCAAAAGAAAATGCTAATAACTACTAAATGTACACATATAATTAGTCTGTTTGAGGTAAGAATGAGGGAGAGAGAGGCCTGCTTGGCATCCTGTTAAAAATGAGAACTGGCAGAACTCTTCACTAATATATCTCTATCAATAGAAATGGTTATCAAATAGAAACGGTGAACAGAAAATGACTAATAAGGAATTTGAAGGTCAAGGGAGATATAGAACTAGAAAAAAATATATCTATCTATTCCTTTTGAGTCTCCAGCCCCAGAAGAACTAGATCTAAGGGCACCAAAAGAATCTGGGCAAAAGTAATCATGAAAATATTGTAATATGAGCATGCCTCATCTGAAAATCTGAAATCTTAAACTTTTTGAAGCCAACATGATACCACAAATGGAAAATTCTCAATATCTGAGTTCATGTGATAGGTTGAAATTAAAACATAGGCACACTAAAAACATTAAATTACCTTCATGCTATGTGTATAAGATGTATAGGAAACAAATGGATTTTTTTTGTTGTTGTTGTTGTTTAGGTTTGGGTCTCATTCCCAAGATATTTCCGTATGTATACGTAAATATTCCAAAATCAAAACAAAATCTGAAATGCTTCTGGTCCTAAGCATGAGGAATACTCAGTGTGTACTCCACGTTTTTGGAACATCATGTAAAAGATAATTTCCAAAAGGCAAGAGATAGACAAATGACTTTCTCAAAATGGAAGGCTGAGAGTCATTTGCTGAAACTATGGATCTGTAAATTTGACAGTTACTCCCAGCATAATTCTAAAAATATATTTTCTATGAGATTGTTCCTAGACATTCATTAAAGAAAATAATGAGCACCAGGACCTCCAAGCTGGTTCTCTAACAATAAGTCACTAAGGAAAGAATATTTATGTGACATTTCTTGATAGAATTACTAAATTAGGCTTAAGAAAAGACACCATAAAATAGGGATCCAGTAAGACAGTTACCCTATATTTTGTGTTATTCTTGTAGAAAAAAAAGACATAGGAGAAGTCTAATAGCAGTAGGGGGATTTACAGTTATTTGAACTCTGTGTTTTTTCAACCTGTAGGGAGTTTCCCCCTAGTTTACCATAGAGCTCTATTCTAGTCAACATTGTTATCAATAACTTGGACAAATATATTGAAGGTATATGTATTAAAATTTAGGATCATATAGAACTGGAAACAATATCTAACATATGCATGACAAACTCATTTCAGAAGGATTAAGAAAGGCTTGAATTATAGCTAACAATTGTGACTTCACAGATGCCATATACAAGGGTATTGGCTAGGCTGCTTCTGACCAAGTCTAACCATGTCCAATGAAGAATGAGATTTTGTTTTAGTCTGGAAAGTAAAAGATTCTAGTGGGACATGGTAGTGGTCTTTAGTCAGAGGGGAAATTCAAAGGATGAGGGGCTATTTGTGACCAAGTGAAGGGAGGACGAAAAGATTTTTAGCCAGGCACAGTGGTGCACGCCTATAATCCCAGCAGCTCTGGAGGCTGAGGCAGGAGAATCGTGAGTTCAGAGCCAGCCCTCAGCAATTTAGTGAGGTCCTAAGCAATTAAGTGAGACCCTGTCTCTAAATAAAATATTTTAAAAAATGGCTGGGGATCTGGCTCAATGGATAAGCACCCCTGGGTTCAATCCCCTGTGCCAAAAAAAAGGGATTTTTTTTCTGAGTTCAGGACAAATTATCTGACAATTTTAGCTGGATTTCACTATTAAAATAGGAAACTGCTTCCTTGTTGATTGAAGCAGAAAGTAGACCATTTTTCAGACTGATTTGTTAAGGTGATTCTCTCATTGGGAGACAATTTAGAAAACATGAGTTCTAAAGTCCCTTCTAACTCTGAGATTCTGTCATGCTTTCTATACTGACAGTTTTCTGTGTCAATAAATGCTTCCATCATAATCTTCAGTGATGCAAAATTCACAGCATAAATAACCTGTCTATGAAGCTTTTCCCCCTAGTGTTTTTCCCCTGCCTCCCTTGCCTTTATTCCTTTCTTTCCTCTTTCGATACCAGTTTTAAGGTAAGTTAAATTAGTAATGCACCAATAGTGATAATTAAAGCCCTATTTATTTATACCTTCTACAAAACATTATTTTTGCTATCAGAATGAACTTTTAATGTGCTTACTCTTTTCTTCTGTATGTTTGAAGAAGAAAGTCAACCACATTTTTAAAAGAGCAAGTCAATATTTATTTTGTCGAAATGGATTACTGCTCTGTGTCTAATCATCCATCTATCATCCATCATCCATCCAATGAAATAAAATCTCTTATAGAAATATCAAGCACTGTTTTGTAATTTCAGAAGTCACCTAAAAAGATCAAGGATATGGTCCAAGCATTCTAGTATTCCCTATTAAATGACTATGGATTTTTCTCTTGTCTGCAAAGAGACAAGACCTTGCCTTAAGCTTTCTACACATTTCTGAGTATAAGGTTGACAATGAATTCACAAACTTTGGATACGTTAAAATGTATTTTTGGCACACACAAAATTTTATCATTATTGTGTATCTCTTTTAAGTGAATAATTCAAGATATTGAGTCCCTACTCCATACTGGGTAGTTCTATAGCCCATTATTTGTTCTTCATTTAAGGGGATTGTAAGGTAGATAGCATTACTCACAGTTTTCAACTTTGGTTTTCAGCAGGTTGTCTATAATGTGCATAGGTTGGGGTGGGAGTTTTTTTAATCTTGTTAAAGATTTACTGTACTTCTTGAATCTTTGAATCTATTTTATCCTTGATCAAACATAGGGAAAATGTAACCTTTCTTCAAGTATCTCTGTCTCATTTTCTTTCTCTTCTCCTAAGATTCTAATTACATATGTGTTAAACCTTCTGCTATCATCTCACAGGTCCCTGAGGTTCTACTTTTTTCAGTCTTTATTTTATCTCTGTGGTCCAGATTGGATAATTTCTATAGATCTGTCAAATTCACTGACTGTTTTGTCTTTTCTATTCTGCTAAGTCAATAGAGTTAATTTTTATTTCAGATATTGGATTTTTCTGTTTTGAATTTTTCATTTAGTTAGTTTTTATAGTTACTGGGTTTTTTGTTGAGATTTCCTATCTTTTCATTCATGATAGGTATATTTTCCTTTGTATCCCTGAGCATAGTTACAATTGGTGCCTTCAAGTCTTGTTTCAGTGTATGTATTGCTACAGAGTTAGTTTCTGTTGATTGTCTTATCTTTTGAGAATGGGTTACATTTTCCAGCTTTATCATACATTAAATGAGAAAAAACATACAAGCCAGGGCTATGGTGCATGCCTATAATCCCAGCCCCTCAGGAGACTGAGTCAGGAGGACCACTAGTTCAAAGCCAGCCTCAGCAAATTAAGGAGGCCCTAAGCAACTTAGTGAGAACTTGTTTCAAAATAAAAAAGAAAAAGGGCTGGGGATGTGGCTGAGAGTTTGAGGATCACTGGGTTCAATATGTAGTACAAAAAAACGGGAAGGAGGAGGAGGAAGAAGAGGAGAGGGAGAAGGGGGGAAGAGGAGTGGTGGAAGGGAGGGGGAGGAGAAGGAAAGAAAGAATAAAAGAAAAAAAGGGAAAAAATCAAAAGCATATAATATACTGGATTGGATCCAAAATACTATAAAAGAATGTATACTGAATAGATAGCATAGTGTATACTATAAAGATTATGTTATAAATGCTCTGAATTCTGTTATGTTCCTCCAGAGAGTACATTTTTTAAAAGCAACCATTTAACTGAGTTGAACTCAAATTGTATACCCTACCTCAACTGCAGTGGGAGGCAGATCACATCTACATTTGGTATTTTTCTGTCCAGCTGAACTGCTTGTAGACTGCCCAGCACATACACAACTCACAAATCAGCCTGATTTAGGTAGAATTTTTATAAAAATCTGGGGACTCCTCTGGCTGTCTCCTTTTCAGCATTTCCTCCTCACTTTCCAATGACTGGGATTGCCTTTCAATTCTATCCTCTGGTTCCTCATGGCAGTGAGAATGCAGATTTCTATTAGAATTTCAGGCACCCCATCAGATACTAAAAGTCATTTTTTAAAATGAGAAATTCACCCAGTTTTCCTTCTTTTAAA
Organism: Callospermophilus lateralis; assembly: GCF_048772815.1. NCBI lineage: Eukaryota > Metazoa > Chordata > Mammalia > Rodentia > Sciuridae > Callospermophilus > Callospermophilus lateralis. The sequence goes on along the minus strand of NC_135325.1, from coordinate 52,500,669 downwards.
TATAAGTTCTCCCTCTCATATGTTACATCTGCCTGTTTTTGTTTGTTCTCCAGTACCTTCAGGTGGTTTCTTTTTATTTTCTATTTTATCCAGAGAATATGGTTGTTATCTGAAAGAAGGTTGATCTGAAAAGAGCTCATTTGACCATGACCAGTAGTAGAACCATACTACAGTGTATCTACTCACATGTTGGAAGAAAATACTGAGGTTCAGAAAGGTTAAGTGGCCTTCTCAATGTTACATAGCTAGCAGAGTCAGAGCTTGGGTATAGGCTTTCTGACTGAAAATCCGGAACATCTCTATATATTATTTTTAAATATCAGTAATAATCCCCCTCAGGCATTATTCTGCCAGATTGATGAGTCCTGACTCTCTTAGTCTCTGCTTGTATAATACTTATTCCTTCCATCACCTTAATTAGATATAGATGTCCACTAAATATTTCCAATGTTCTGCTAATCTTTTTAGATTCTCACTGTTTTTCAGCAGTGGGTTTCATTTCAGAAGAGGAGGAAAGTATCTCTTACCTTTCTTTCCAGTGACCTTTCGGAATGATGCCCTAGCAGGATCTTCATGGAGTAGTTTTATAGGATCCTTAGATATGTCTATATTAAAAATAGAAGTGGAAAATCCAGGCATGGTGGCATATACCTGGAATCCCAGTGACTTAGGAGTCTGAGTTAGGAGGATCACAAGTTCAAGGTCAGCCTCTGAAATTTAGCGAAGCCTAAGCAATTTAGTGAGACCCTGTCTCACAATTTAAAAAATGAATAAATAAAAGAGCTGGGATATAATGCTCAATATAAAACACCCCTGAGTTCAATCCTCAGTAACATGAAAAAGAAAGAGAGAAAGAGAGAAAGAAAGAAAGAAAGAAAGAAAGAAAGAAAGAAAGAAAGAAAGAAAGAAACTGAGACATGTTACCCTTAAAATATTTTAAATTATTATCCTGCTAAATGTTACCTTATTCAATCTTATGAAATTTTACCTTTTTATTCTCCTATAAGTCTCATTAGGTGTTTCTTCTTGTAGTCTTTCCCTCTTGTTGTATATGGAGAGAACTTAATGTCAACTACAGTTGTCAGCCCATATTTTTCTAGGTCACTAGCAAAAAATGTTAAAATAGACTGTGTGGTATAATAAATTTGAAAAGCATCACAAGGAGCTAGATTATAACTCGGTGGTCAAGCATTTGCCTACCATGCACAAGGTCCTGAGTTCTAATCTCAGTACTGCAAAAAAATAGAAATAAAAAATAAAAACCACCACAACAGGTATATGTGTATGCAAAAACTATTTTCTTTTTTTTTCTTCTGAAAAAAAAAATATTTTCTAAGGGCCTTCTCTGCACTAGTCACTTTGCTAGGAACTGAAGATATAATAACAAGTAAAACAGACATAGTCCTCTTCCTCCTAGGTCTTTTCTGGTCTGGTAGAGTAGTTAGATAACTAAACAAGCAATAATAAAATGAAAACTTAAGTGTGGACATGAGCAGAAGTGCAGGGTGCCATGGGGGCTCATAACAGCAATACCTAACTTGTGTGGATTGGGGGAAGGACAGAGAAGACCCATCAGTCTGAAGACTTAGAGACTCTGATCCCAGTTTAGCTACTAATTTGTGTGACTTCCTTGTTATTGCTTCTCCTGGGCTTGTTTTATCACAAGTAAAATGAAGTTGATGAACAAACTAGTCTTCAACTTCTTTTCCAATTATTTATGTTTTTGGTCTCAGTCATGATGTGTAACAGCATAAGTACAAACTCTGAGGGCAGTTATCTGAGTTTGTTATCAATTGCAGGCTTAAGTTCCACATCTATAAAATGTGAATAATAACTACTTCAGCTAGTATGAGGCTTAAATGAGATCAGATATGCAAGCTCAAGGATTACAGAGAGGCCACAGAGTAAATATGAGCTATTTCTCTTCTATGCCTGTGTCTATCCATAGTAAGTTATGTAAAGCATGAATTTTTAAAATATTTTTTTAGTTGTCAATGGACCATTATTTATTTATTTTTATGTGGTGCTGAGAACCAAACCCAGTGCCTCACACTTGCTTGGAAAGTGCTCTACCACTGAGCCATAACCACAGCCCAAGCATGATTTTTTATGTAAAACTTTCTTATAAAGTAGAATACAAAAGTGATATGAATTTTTAAGATAAACCAAAGAAATTTTCTGTTTTGATATGTTCCTCTGCCATGAGTAGCATTTGTCTCTTCTGCTTTTATGAGTACTTTCAGTGAAAAGTTTGAGGAGCACCATGTCCAAGTGCCCAGTATGGTGCCTGGTACATAACAGGAGCTCAATAGATAATAGCCATCAGTATCAACATTTATATTTTTTATCTAGAGTAATCTCCCTTGTTAACTACTCTTCAAATTGCTCTCTTAGTATCACAACCTTTGTATTAATTCATTTTTATTTTTAAGTAATCATCTTTGGTGTGTAACTTTGAAAAAGAAAACCCACATAAATTTCATCCATCAATTTCCCATTGGCCACATCCTTATGTACCTCCTCAAACTATGCTTACAAATCAAGTGAGATTTCTACTCACAGAAAATGTGTTACCACGCCCTACTGAATTGTGTTACCATTTACATATGATCTTGTAGATTAAGGTATTTGAGTTCAAAACTAAGAATATTTCAGAACCACACTAAGCTTAGTAACACCCAATTCCTAACTTTTGTGTTAACAGCTAACGAAATATCATGGATAGATAAATCCACAAATAATCCCAAAACTTGTCTTTATCTGTTATTTGAACCCGTTTCTTTATCAGAAGCTACATGCCAGAAGAAAAAAAAATGGACCAGTTTTACTTTTCATTTCATCTTACCATGTCATCCCACTTTAACTAGCTCATATTAATCAACCTTTATTCCAAGTTCCCCTGCCACTTGGGTTTTCAATTTTTTTTTCATAATTGCACTTTTAATATTTTTAAGTCAATCTCAAGTTTTCGTATGTCTTGTATTTTACTTCCAGTAAAATATCACAGTCCTCTATGCAAGCATGAGATACATTTTGAGATTGTCTTTTCATATATATCTTGTTCTGTATTGTCTGGTAATTTACAAAGGTCTGTAAATAACTCACTTCCAGTCAAGTGAGTTAATTTTCTTTCAGTTTTGTCAAAACCATTTCTAAACTCCATCTTCATTTCTCCTATGAAGGCTTAGGAACCATTAATTTAACTAGCTGTATACCCTCTCATGAGGGTAACTACATTTAAAAAGGCAAAGGGATCAGAAAGGAAATAAAAGGTAATTAGTGATGAAAAGTGGTTATGAGGATGAATTATCCCCAAACTGACTTTATTTTCCCAAATCAAGAGTAGACAAACCCATCCTTTATGCTAAAGGAAGATGAATTCCTAATGAAAGTGAAAGGTAACTTGAACTCTCTGCAAAGAAATCCTTATTCTGAAATAATCTGCCTCACTGTGAAGTGACAGTTCTCTAAGAAATGTATTACCTGTTTCCTACAAAGAGAACCTTCACTCCTTTAGCAGTCAAGTGAGTTAATTTCCTTTCAGTTTTGTCAAAACCATTTCTAAACTCCATCTTCATTTCTCCTGTGAAGGCAATCAACTCGGTGGTATCTATACACATAGACTGGCTTGAAAAAAATCTCTGGAAGAATTAAACATAAGGTTCTTTTGAAAGCAACTGGTTGGATTCAATCTAAATACATTTATTTCTGACAAATCCTAGATATATTTGTGACTGCTTAGCAGCAGGAACTATGTAATAAATTTAATAGTCTAGCAGGAATCGGAACTTGAGAAATAGTCATTGGTGAGGAAAACCCATACATGATCAATAATTATCCATCTGGAATCCTACAAAATAAGGCAGAAAAGTCACTGTTCGTTTACTACGTTTTTGTCCCCACTACAAAAGATCCTTGGGTGCATTTACAAACACATTAGACACCAAACCTTGCTAGGATCACACCTGGGCTATTCAGCTTCTCCAAACTCATTAACTGAAAAGATATAGATTAATTGGAGAGAGTTCAGAGAAGAGTAACAAAAATGATTAAGGGGCCAGAGGGATTGATTTATGAGCAAAGATTAAAAGAATTTTGTCTATACAATTTAGCTAAGTGATGACTAAGGGGGAAGGGGGTGGGGACACAACTGTCTGAAGGGTGTAAACACCAAGGAGAGAGGAGAATAATTTACTATGCAACATGAGAATATAACTAGGGCTAATAAGCTATAATTACCCAAAGGAATAACAGAATAAATGTTTTAGGGAAACTCAGAACCATAAGACTGCCAACTTGTTTCTCAAGGAGACACTGGCAGCTACTTATAACCCTAGTCTCATCCAGATTAACAAGTATGTGGTATGGAATAATCATTTGATGCCATTGAGCTGCCTCCTCCCCCACCCTCTTCAACGGTTCTACATTTTACATAAATGCAGTATGTTTCAAGTCCAGCCTAGTACACAGGTCTACATAATTTTGTCTTCATTAGCTTTGGTGAGCCTTTCAAAGTTTAATTCCAGTAGTGGTTATACAAGAACCTTTTAGGTTTGCTGTGATTTTAATTGTAAAGCATCAAAATAAGGGAACAAATCTGGAACTGAGAAAATCTTGAATTTTTCTTCAGATTGTAAACAAACCACAAGTCATACTGTTTGTGTTTGGAATCTCCAATAATAAACTTTCAGATTGTATTTCATGTCGAGAAAAGTTCAATTTAAAAACACTAAAAATAAATCTTTGTAGGCTTCATGATTTGTGTAAACTTTGGAATGTGGTTCTTCAGAAAACAAATTAGTCTGTGGGTAACTGCAGGCTAAGTTATTTAGCTAATTCCTATTGTGCTATCATGACATTCCAGAGCATTGCTGTTTAACCTTGCCAGATAAGATTTTGCATGTTACTGCAGCAAAAGCAGCTTCTTTTGCATGCATATTTTTCTCCTTTTCCTTTGTGTTGGGAATCTTCATAGGATGATCCCATTCTGGAAGTAGTGTTTTAGGGGGTTTTGTGTTTTGTTTCGTTTTTTTTCATTATGGCACTGACAAGTTCTTTGGTTTTATCACACATTTTCTACTTCCTTGTCAACTGTTTCGGGGAGAGTCAATAATAGCTCATTGCAACATTTTATTTGTTTTGTCTTTTGCTGTTCTAGGTTTTGGTCCGAGGCAAGTGCTCTACCACTGAACTACACTGGTCCCCAATATTTTAAAAATATATTATTTTTTAAATTTGGAATACTTTTAGATTTACAGAAAAGTTGTGGAAATACAACAGAGTTCTCATGTCCTCCATCTTCCGTGTCCCCTATTTCATTAGTATTACATCAAATGAACTAATACTGACAGATTATTATTAATTAAAATTCATACTCACATTTCATTAGTTTTAACCTAATGTCCTTTTTCTGTAAAAAGGTCCCATCCAGGATGCCATAGTACATTTAGTAATCAGGTCTTATTAGTTTCCTTTCAACTATAGCAGTTTTCTCAATTTTCCTTGTTTTTGGTTACCTTGACAGTTTTGAGGCATACTGCTTAGATATTTTGTACAGTGTACCTCAGTTGGGATTTATCTGATGCTTGACTCATGATTAGACTGTGAAATTAGTCTTTTGAAGGTAAAACAACAGAGGAAAATACCATTCTGAATAAATAATAGCAAAGATACATAATATCAACAAGACTTATGATCAATGTTAACTTTGGTCATGGGGCCAATGTCATGTACATCAGGTTTCTCCACTGTAAACTTTTTATTTTTCCCCTTTTCAATATGGTATTCTTTTCCCACTTTTGATTGGTTGTTATATAGTAGACTATTGTTTTAGTTTTACTACGTCTACCTTTATTGGAATTGAAGGAGCAAATATTTATAAATTGTTAGACTTTATTTATATTGGGAAAAGGTATTTAAAATTCAGGCAGCTACCTTTTTATAAATGTGTGGATTTTGTGCTTCTGTATTAATTAGCTACAACTTAGGCAAAGGAAGTACCTGCTAAAGTGAATACTAAGTCACAAGTGGCAGAGAATCAATCCTATGTGATTATTGTGCAGAAAATGCAAGGAGTTTTATTAGTAAGCAAGATGGCTATAAGATAATTGTTTTTCTGGATGTGTCCAAGATTTAACTTTATTATCCTCTACCTCACTATCTTCACACTGCCCCCCGATACACACACTCCACTTTATATCCTTACCATCTAAACATGGAAATCACAGTGAGAAAGAATTAAGTGTATGCAGAATACATATGCAGCATAATATCTTCAGTGATTTTCATTCCTTTTCCTGTTACAGATACATAATTTCTTCCAAAAATTACTTGATTCTGGTCTCCACCCACTCCAGGTAGTGGGGATGGAACCCAGGGTCGCATGCATGTGAAGCAAGCACTCTACCACTAAGCTACACACCCCAACCTCTGCGTATGATTTTGTTTGTCCTTTAATGCTAACTTGGGTCCTATTTCTATGAATAGACTGACTACTGCCATGTTACCCCTGTCTCTACCAAGCTTTAAATTTATCTTTCCCCCTTAAATCCTGATCCCATCTTTCTCCATTCTACATATCATTCTTCCAGGGTCAAACTAGGTGAAAATATTGGACAAACAATTTTATTTTAAATGTGACTGGGAAAGAATACAACTAATATTAATTGAACATCTACACTACACCAAGGCACTTTTATATGTGTTCTTCGCAACCCCATGAGCTAATTGTTATTCCGATCTTACAAATGAGAAAATATATCTATATGTACTATTCCCCTCTGCTTAGGATACTCTTCAGTTCCAACTCTATCTAGTGACCTACCAAATTCTCAGGAGCAAATTCAGATGTCATCTCTTTGGGTTGTAGTCTCAGCACTACCCAAGTCAATTTGTAAAAGTAATCTAATACTTGCTCCTGGTCAAGTCATCATGCTAAACCATGGCTGTGCAAAAGGCAAGAGTCATACCTTAATGACATTTGCATTCCCATTTCAAAGCTGAGAGTCATTTGCATTCATGGTATGATATCACAGTGCTTATTGAATGAATGATTTGAAAGTTTATATAAATGCACATTTTTTCTGTGTTGTAGGTAGGTGGACTTAGAACCATTTGAGAAAATCTATTCATATTCATGATAAATCTCTGGGAAGGGGTAGAAGTGAAAGGTGGTGATAACTATGAGTGGACACATAAGGATAATGAGGCAAAGATTTTTTGAATGAAGAGATGATTATCATATTTTTATTTTTGAAAACAAAATTACTATTCTAATAATGCAAAGTACAAAAAATAAAAGTTTTAAAGTCCCTTTGGCTGGGGCAGATACATAGCAAATAATTTAAAATCAAGGATATTTCCTTGGAAAACAGGTGGATATAGGTTATATTTGTAAATAGTAGAAAAGCATTTGTAGGAATTCATAGAAAAGTTTTGGTAGGCTGGATGCAATGGTTCACTCCTATAATTCCAGTGACTTGAGAGGCTGAGGCAGGTGAATCGCAAGTTCAGGTCAGGCTGGGCAACTTAACAAAACCCTGACTCAAAAATAAGTAAATAAAAATAAAAAGGGCTGGGGGTTCAATTCCCAGTACAAAAAAAAAAAAAAAATTTAAAGTTTAAAAAAAAAAAGAAAAGTTTTGGTAGCCTAATATCCTTTACAAAAAGAAAAAAAAAAAATCTACTTGGTGAATCAAATCCTTTGGTTAACTTTAGTTCTGTTGTATTGAATGTTGCTACAAATAAATGTGCTACCAACATACACTTAGAAATCTCTTCATTCTATAAGTTTCCACTATTGGTTTTAGTATTTGTTGTAACAGAATTTGACCTTTATTGGCAAGGAATAACACAAACCATTTCTAATCAATTCTCAGGCAGGATATGGCAGCACTTTCCACACAACTAGGTACCAGCTGATAAGAGATTAGGTCTCTGATTACCATTTCAACAGTAACCATTAGTACAAGTCAAAATGAAAATTGTGACTGGCAAGTACCCAAGGATTTTAGTACTAACATAATTACTTATTGCTTAGAACTTGGCTCCACATGGTCCCAGTTCAATGTCAATTCAAGACCCCAGCAAGATACTGTACATTTGACTTGAATTGCCAAAGAAATTTGAAAACTTGTTTAAAGCTATTAAAAGCTTTCTTGCTGTTTTTTTTGGCAGTGCTAGGTAGAACTTGGCTCATCATGGAACTGGGGTAATCAGAGAGTGAGCAAATGATAATTTAGGTCCTTAGGCAAACATACAGGCTTTGAAGCCAGAATATTTCTAATTGCATGTCTAATGCCCAATTGACATGATTCTAAGGTTAGACAGCTACCCCAAGAAGCTACTCCTAGTTGCTGATTGTTTGCCACTGACCCTCCATTCCTTCACACAGAACTCTACTTCACACAGAGCGTCACACACATTCCTTGGTCTACTAGAGTTGAGGATATGCATCATCCTGGAGTGTAGATTCAACTCAAAGTTAAAGGAAAAAAAATATGTGTACACACATATATTCCTTGTAGATTAAAAAAAAATCCAAGAAAAGACTATCCTCACCCATCCTGCTGTGGTGGAGGCTGGGGCATTGAGAAGTAGAGAGAATAAAAGCACTGCTCTAAGTCATGACTACTTTTCTGGATTGCCCTTCTCTCTCACCTCTGCCCAGAAGACTCCTGCTTACTTCTCAAAGAGCATATCAATTGTCATCCTGCCCAACTTCCCTACCCTAAAGAAAAACTCCTCTGTGAACTTACTGTGGTATTAACCCCACAAATATGATTAGCTGCTTAACTCCTTACTAGATAGATTTCAAGCCTCAGAAGAGCATCTACAGAGCTATTTAGATACCCAGGGCCTTGCACAATATTTTAAAGGCAAGTACCTAGTAAATAGTGGATAAACGAATGGATGAATGGATCAAAAGGTGAACAGACATAAAAAAAAAATGATCACTGTCCACGCACCTAAAAAAGATTCTGATCTCCTATCCTAGTGTTCTAGTTGAGGCATTGGAATATAGAACTAGGCAGGTGCTCACTAGGTTGATTTCAACTTATATATCAGTTAATTTTTTTAATTGACCTAATTTTTTTAATTGGGGAAAATAATGTAATTTACTCTACTAAAAGTTTCAGAAAGAAAAACCATGTAATTGTATCAATTGGTACAAAGTTTAACAGAATCCAACACCAATTCATGATAAAAACTCTCACTTAATTAGTATAGGAGAGTTTCCTCATTCTGATAAGGGACATCTACAGAAGTCCTATAGCTAACCTCATACTTTAGGAAAGATTAAGTACTTTTCTAAAATCAAGTAATAAGGCAAGGATATCTACTCTCATTGCTTCTAGTCAACATTGTTCTGGAGAAGTTCTAGCAATGCAATAAGGAAAGAAAAAATAAACAAGAGGCAACTGGTTTTGAAAGGTAACAAAACCATCTTTATATGCAGACAACATGATCATCTTTGTAAATGCCATACAAAATTTACAAAGTAAGTGAAAGAACTAGTAAGTGAATTTAACTAGTTCACAGGCCATAATATCACTATTTAAAAATCAATTGTTTCTATATACTAGCAATAAACAGTCATAAATTAAATTTTTCCAATGATACCATTCTTTTTATTATCATTATTAGAGCTTTATAGTTACACATAGTAGATGGATTCATTCCAACAAACTCATACATGCATGGAATTTAATTTCAGTTCATGATTCCCCCCATTTCCCTCCCCCTTTTCCTTCCAGTCCTTCCTCTCTTCTCCTATTCTCCTTCTACTCTATGCTATACTTCATTTCACTTGTCTACTAATTGGTATTTGATTGATTCTTTATGTTTCTACATATGAGAGAAAACATTGACCTTTGATTTTTTGAGTTTGGCTAATTTCACTTAGCACGATAGTCTCCATTTCCATCCATTTACCAGTAAATGCCAAAATTTCAATCCTTTTTTATGGCTGAATAGGACTCCATTGTGTGTGTGTATGTGTGTGTGTGTGTGTGTGTGTACAACAATTTCTTTTTTAATATTTTTATTAGTTATTGATGGACATTTATTCATTTATGGTGCTGAGAATGGAATCCAGTGCCTCACACATGCTAGGCAAGCATCTATCACTGAACCACAATCCCAGGCCAATAATTTCTTTTTTTATTTGTTCTTTTTAGATATACATAACAGTAGAGTATATTTTGATATATTATACATATATAGAGTATACCATACTAATTAGGATCCCATTCTTTTGGTTTTACATGATGTGGAGTTTCACTTGTGTTATATTCATATATGAACATAGGATATTATTTTAGATTCATTCCACTGTCTTTCCTATTCCCATGCCCCTCCATTCCCTTTATTTGCCTTTGTCTAATCCACTGAATTTCTATTCTTTCCCTTCCCCCTTGTTGTATATCACAATTTTTAAATCCATTCATCTATTGATGGGCATCTGGGTTCATTCCATAATTTAGCTATTGTGAATTATGCTGCTATAAACATTGATATGGCTATGTTGTTGTATATCAATTTTAGATTTGGGGAGAAAATACCAAGGACTGGGATGGTTCTATCCCCAGCTTTTGAGGAATTTACATACTGCTTTCCAGAGTGGTTGTACTACACTGTAGTCCCACCAACAATGTATGCGTGTACATTTTACCCCACATCCTTGCCAATATTTATTGTTACCTGTACTCTTGATCATGGTCATTCTGTCTGGAGTAAGATGAAGTTTTAGTGTAGTTATGACTTGTGTTTCCCTGATTGCTAGAGATATTGAACATTGTTTCATATATTTATTGTCCTTTTGTGTTTCCTCTTTTGAGAAATTTCTGTTTCATTCTTTTGCCATTTATTGATTGGATTATTTGATTATTTGTTTATTGGTGTTAAGTTTTTCTATTTTTTTTATATTCTGTATATTAATCCCCTACTGCAGGAATAGTTGGGCAAGTTTTCTCCTATTCTGTAGGATCTCTCTTCACACTTATTTTTTTTTTTTTTTTTTTTGTACCAGAGACTGTACCCAGGGAAACTTAAGAACTTAAACACTGAGCCACATCTCCAACCCTTTTCCTTTTTTATTTAGAGAGAGAGAGACTCACTAACTTGTTTAGGGCCTTGCTAAGTTGCTGAGATTGGCTTTGAATTTGCTATTCTCCTGACTTAGCCTCTAGAATTACAGGTGTGTGCCATCATGCCTGGCTGAAACAAATCTGAGAATGAAACCAACTCACAGTGAAGCAGTAAAGAGGGAAGTCATTTGTATCCCTGGATCCTGCTGGACCAGCCCAATTCCCTCTTTCTTTTTGTACCAGAGATGGAACCCAAGGAAACTTAACCCCTGAACTATATCCCCTTTTATTTTTTATCCCAGCCCCTTTTATTTTTTATCTTTATACAAAGTCTCTCTAACTTGCTTAGGGTCTCGCTAAAATGGTGAGACTGCCTTTGAACTTGGGATCCTCCTGCCTCAGCTTTCTGCATCTCTGGGATTACAGATATGCCCCACCATGCTCTTAATCATTTTCTTAGCAGTGAAAAAGCTTTTTAATTGATGGAATCTCATTTATTGATTCTTGCTTTTGTTTATTGCACCATGGGGATCTTGTAAGGAAGTCAGTGCCAATTCCTATATGATAGAGTGTTGATCCTATATTTTCTCTTTTTTTCATGTATTTTCTTCTAGCAGTTTTAAAGTTTTTGGTGTAATTCCAAACTCATTGTTTCATTCCAGTTTGAGTTTTGTGCAGGCTGAGAGATATGGGTCTAATTTCATTTTCTACATATAGCTATCCAGTTTTCCAGCACTACTTGTTAAAAAGGCTATCTTTTCTCCAAGATACATTTTTGGCACCTACATCAAATATTAGATGGATATAGGTCTGTGGACCTGTCTGTCTTCTATTCCATTTGTCTTCATGTCTATTTTGCTGTCAATACCATGCTGGTTTTGAACAGTAACACTGATTTGTTTGTTTGTTTGTTTGTTTGTTTGTTTGTTGAACCCAGGGATGCTTTACCACTGAGCCACATCCTCATTCCTTTTTATTTTCTATTTTGAGACATGGTCTTTCTAGGTTACTTTAGGGCCTCTCTAATTGCTGAGGCTAACTTGAACTTGTGATCCTCCTACCTCAGCTTCCTGAATCTCTGGGATAATAGGTATGGGCCACTACAGCCAGCTAATAGCATTCTTAATAGCATCAAAAATATACTATATGTGAAGATGCCATTTTTCTCAGATCTATAGGTTCGATGTCATCCTAATTTTATTTTTGTAGAAGTTGATGCACTGATTCTAAAATTTGTGTAGAAAGGCAAATTACCTAAACTATCAAAACAACTTGAAAAACAAAAAAATAACAGAGTTGAAAGACTTGTGCTACCTGATTTCAATGCTTATTAGAAAGTTACACAAATCAAGACATAGTGTTTTTAATATAAAAATCATCAGCAAACGGGGCATAGTGGCAATGCCTATAATCCCAGCAACTCTGACTTCAGGAACTGAGACAAAAGGAACCCAATTTTGAAGCTAGCAAATAAAATTTAACAGATTAAAAGGCCTGGGGATATAGTTAAATGGTAGAATGCCCCTAGGTTCAACCTCTAATACCAGGGAGAAAATAATCAATAATAGATCAAAGAGAAGAATAGTGACCCAAGAAATAAAAACAAACATATACGATCAATTGATTATCAAAAAATTATAAGCAGTTCAATGGAGAAAGCATAGTTCTTTTAATAAAAATATGCTGAAACATTTGAGAATATTTTTATAAACCCTGATTAATACCTCATATTCTATATAAAAATTGACCCAAAATGGATCCTCACCTAACCATAAACTCTAACAAGTAAACTTATAGATATGACACCAATAAGAAAGCATGATCCATAAAAGAAATAATAAGATGGATGTCAAAATTAGAACCTCTAGTCTTCATAAGACACTGTTAAGAAAATTAAAAAACATGATATAGATTAGAAGAAAATATGTTCAAATCACATATCTGATGCAGGACTTATCAAGATTAAATAACAAACTTTAAAAACCTCAATGATAAGAAATAAACAACTCAAAATTTATAATGGGTGAAAGATTTAAACATATTTAAACAGAGAATATATATGAATAGATGTTCATTAGTCATTAGGGAAATGCAAATTAAAATCACAGTGAGAGACATTGCACACCTATTAGAAAGGCTAAACTTAAAAAGACTGACAATACCAAGTTTTAATGAGTATGTGAGAAACTGAAACTCTCATAAACTGCTGTTGAGAATGTAAAATGATACAACCACTTTAGAAAACAGTTTGTCAGTTTCTTATAATATACATTTTTATATGGTGTATGTAACCCAACAATTCTACTCCTAGTTATTTTCTAAGAGAAATGAAAACATACATCCACACAAAGAATTGTACACCAGTGTCCATAACAATTTTATTTTTAGTAAGTAAAACCTGGAAACAATTATTATGTCCAGTAATAGGTGAATGGATATATAAATGGTTATATCTATACAACAGAATACAACCTACCAATAAAAAGGAATGAACTGCTGATACATGTAGTAACATGAACAAATCGCAAAATAATTATGCTTACTAAAAGAAGCTAGACAAAAAGAACATACTGCATTATCTATTTATATGAAATTCTAGAAAATAAAAACTCACCTATACTGAGAGAAAGCAAATCATTAGTTGCCTAGGAATGAAGATGGCATTCTTCATTTTAGAAAACAAACTGTTTTCTAAAGTGAGAAGGCTAAATGAGAAGGCATTACATAGGAATATGAAGAAACTTTGGGGGGTGATGGGGATCATTATTTTGATTATGATGATGATTTCACAAGTATACATACATATGTCAAAACAAGTTGTGCACTTAAGTATGTGGAGATTATTGTACAAAGGCATAAAAATTATCTCTGTGACTGAAAATGAAGTTGGTCACATCTTAATCCAGCATTTGTGTTGTTTCAGTGATTGTAAGAGAAAGGGCATAATCTTTGAGGCAGGGATGGGATGGAGGGCAAGAAGCCAGTTAGATAATAGAGATAGGAGCTATGCTTAGGTGGCTTCTTGCCAACACTCTTTTTCAGGTGAAGGTCTCAGACACTGGTTTGAGTTTAGATTTCTGTTTCAAGGTTCCTGGTTGATTTTGAAATAGCCATATTATTTTTATTTTTATATCTTATGAAGTAATACATACATGTGGTTTTAAAAATATGAACTATGTACATAAAAGCTTATAATATAAGCAGTGTTTCACTGTTCCAACTCTTGCTCTACTAATCCTCTGAAATTACCTTTAACTCTATTAATCGTTTCTGTTTAGTTCTTCTGGTAATTGCCGCTGGTAATTCTATTTTTTGATTTATATATTTTAGGCTTCGTTAACTTTTTGATGTGATAAATGAGGCTTTATTTATCTCACTTATACTCCCTCTTGTCCTGATGTAGTTAATGTGCTTTTTAGGTCCTCTGTTTGAAGAATATACTTAGGCCTTTATTTCTTGTTCCATAAAGTATAGACAACCTCTGAACTCTGTAAGAGGAAGATATTAGTTCCCTACTCTTCTCTTTATCTCTTATTCTTTTAGTTTACCAACTCTTGTCATTTATACTTTTACTTTTTACACTGCCAAGAGGGATATTCTTTATCTACAGCTATCCTTATAATTATGTATCCTACACTTTTATATATCAGTTAATTCTAAAAGTCGAAAATCAGTATGCAGTGTTTATACTATTGGTAACCATTTAAATATTTTCTCTCTTTATCAAGTGTTATGAGAACATTATATTCTTAATTTATACTTTCTGAATTTTCTAATACTTTATTCTTCTTGCATTTTCTGTGACATGGTTCAATCATTCTAATTTCTTAAAGATAAAATTGTGAGACCTTCTCCCTCTCTTTTCTTGGATGCCTTCCTTTTGGAGTCTTCTTTGCTTCCATTTGTACTTACTGTTCCTTAGGCCTCCTGTGCAATTATCATCCTTGGACTTACATTTTTAGTCTTTGCATTTAAGTCCACTATTCCAAAATACAGTAAGTAATACAGTAAGTATGTCTATCTTTGTTTATGCTCTCATTTTTCTGGAGTACATCCTTAAGTAACTTTGTAGGGGAAAGGTATGGGAGGTAAAGTTTGAATTTTTGCAATCTTAAAAAATATGCTTATTTTGCTAACAGACTTGATTGATATTTAGAAACCAAATTATAGGTTCAAAATAATTTTCACTCAGAACTTTGAAGGGATTCCTCCATTGTTATTATAAACAGTGTTGCCAATAAGATGGCCAATAATTCCAACCCTTTTTTACTTTTTTGGTATCAGGGATTAAACGTAGGGGTGCTTAACCACTGAGCCACATCACCAGTCATTTTTTTTATTTTTTATTTTCAAGACAGGATCTCACTAAGTTGCCAAGATTGGCCTTGAACTTGTGGTCCTCTTGCCCTCCTTTCTCAGCCTCCCGAGTTGCTAGGATTACACATGTGCACCACTGCACCCAGTCCATTCCAACTCTTATTCCTTTCTTTAACTTGATTTTATTTCCCCTCTGGAAGCTGTTAACATCTTATTTATCTTTGATTTTCTGAAATTTCATAATCTATCTAGGAGTTGAACCAAATGACTGGCTACCCCAAATATAAGACCTATAAATTAATAAGCCCTTCCCATGTACATAGAGTCATTATGTTGGAGGCCCCTCAAATTCCTGAATATAAAGGCCATTAATGCTCATAGTGTCTCAATTCATACACAATTTATTCAATCTCTTTAGAGAAAGACCATATTAGCTTTTCATCACCATGACAAAATACTTGAGAAAATTAACTAAGAGGTAGAAAAGATTTACTTTAGCCCCTGCTTTGAAAGATTTTCAGTCCATGGTCAACTGGCTCCATTTTTTGTGGACCATAGGTGGAGATAGAACATCATGGCCACAGAAAGTGGTGGAACAAAGCTGTTCACCTTACAGCAGCCAGGAATTGGGAAGCAGAGAACAACAGACACAACGTACCCTTCAAAGGCAGGCCCCAAGTAAGGCACTCTTCCAACTAGGCCCCACCTCCAAATGTTTCCACCACTTTCCAGTAGAACTACCAGCTGTGGACCAAACCTTCAACACATGAGCCTTTGGGGGAAGTTTCAGATCCAAACTATAACAAAAACCTTCTGATTGTTTTTTCCCAGAATAAATGTCTGTATACTAAGGGTTCTGTTCATAGGGGAGGAATATGATTATTCAATACACAGATTTTTCAATGAATTTCTAACATTTCATTCTCACCCTCTCCCTTACTTGGCATTTCCAATTTTCAAATTTCTCTGTGGTCCTCCAGGACAGAGCATCATCCTCCCAAACTATAAGCCCCCTCTGTCACTTTCTCTGCTCATTTTTATCAGGCAGTATCCTATCTACTTTCTGCCTTTCAGAAATGTATTAAAATCTCTTTTCTGCTAATTCCCTTTATTATTCTCTTTATTATGTCTTTTTCTATTTGTCTGTCATTTTAATGTCTTAGGCAAGAAGAACTAAAATTGTTTGGTAATCAGCTACCTTGATCCAGATGTCTATATTCTTGTTTAAATTTTAAAGCATTCTGTGAATTTTTTGGAAATAGTTATAATTAGGAGCAATTAGCTAAGAACTGGACAAATCTACATTGTTTATCCTTTAGTAGAAATTAGAGGATTCATTAGGGTTAAAACTCAGGGAAAGAGATTAGTAGATAGTAATGAAATCTAATTCTCCATTGCTCTATGGAAAGATGGCTTTAGTCCTAACACTAACAATCAAACAATGGATATGCATAAAATTGAGTTTAATGAATAGGTTATTTGCCATACTTCATTTCATTTGTTTATATTTTATCTTAATTTCTTTTTGAGTGGGTAACTGCTGAGATACTATGGAAAAGATTTATGAAACCATACTCAGCATGAGGCTTTCTTTACTCACTGTCATGGTCATAAGCAAGAGTTAGGAATTTTCCTCTGAGAAAATAACATTTCCATAGAAACACTCTAGTACTGAATTCTAATCAAGAGCCATATTGAAATTTTTTTTTCTCTCGGTTTTACGGCTCTTGAAACAGGACTAGTCTGCTATTATATCACAGAAACAGTTATTTGGTGTTTATCTCAAGGGAGGCCCTGGCCACACTTGGGCACAAAAGGCACTAAAATGCCAAGTTAACTGAGGACAGCATTGCAACTTAGAATTTATCTAATCTCACAGTAAAATGCTCTTCCCAGCCTCACAGTTTTCTTGCTAGTCTTTTTATGCCCTTGGTGATTCTAGTTTTGCAGTTTTTTTTTTTTAATTCTGCACTTATGTCCCAGGCCCCTTACTGTTTTTCCCATTACTCACATTTAGTTCATTTATTACAGGCTGAATCTCTGCTGATTATATCATCTCTGATTAATCTGCCTGCCCTTAGTATACTTGTATCTTATATTCTATCCTGCTTAACCTCTCCCTTTGAACTTATAAACTGGTTACTGTGATTCATTTTCTATACTGATATTCCTGTGAGCCAGTCTTGGAATTAACAATCTGCTGGCCACATATCTGTGTTCATTTCCTTGTCATCCACCTTCCAATGTTTCGGACCATTGTTTCTAGCCTTTCTTGTATCATCTGAGCCTTAATTATAACCATTGAACTCTTGTCTACAATTTATTTCAGTATCTACTTGAACTGAATATGATTCATCTTTCCCTAAAATCCCCACTGTTTAATTTTCTACAATGTTTGGAACACTTTTTCCCTTTCAGAATCAATAGTCATTTGTTTCTCAATTTGCTTCTTCCTTCTATCTTAGTCTCCTCCAACAAATCCTGACTGTTGCCACTCTCTCTTCACTAACTACCTCAGTTTTATCCTTCCTCCATATCAAATCTTGAATATTGCTGTTTAGGTCTCCACTGAAAATGGAATGGATTTTGTGGAATGCTATGGACAGTAAAATGTTGGACAGGGGTGGGGCAGGGAATCCTATTTAAACTAAATGGTCTGTACAGGCAGTCTCATTTTTCCTCATAATGCTCTTCCAGCCGACATCAGTTCAGTTCATAAAGGTAAACTGTGGCATTGTTAATACAAATTTTCAAGATCCTTTTAAGAATTTATAGATTTTTATCTGTACTAATGTTTTGGAAATCCAAAGCTCAACTAATTTTTTAAGTTGTTTCTATTCAGAAATGATAGAATTTACTGATTTGCAGGTATTATAAGTGGAAGTATGTTTTTTTCCAAAGCACCTTTCACTTTAAAAGTATGAAGGTACTCCCAAGGCAGAGCAGTGACATCTAGTATATATTTCTGCCCTTCATCTTATTCAAAGATATCACAACTGATTTTGCCCACACTCAAGGGAAACAAATCCTAAATCTTCAACCAAGAGTCCTTTCTGTCTGACATATATACAAACTGCTTTTTGATTTGTGGCTTCAGCTGCTATTTGTATAGCCTGTCACTGTCTGTATTTCTGTGTTCAACTTGTGGTCAGCTGAAAGCCTTTGCTCAAAAAGAGTTTCCAAATTCCACATTGCTGCATTCCAAGCTGGTCTCTGCTGCTGTTTTTCCCAGCAGCCCACAGCTATGTCATATTATTTGAAGCTATGCTTTTCTGCATCTTTTAGAGTATTTCTTATGCCACCCCTGCTTGTGGTTATGCCATAAAACTCATCATACCAAAGATGGTTGGGTATCTTTCTGTCATTGCATCTCTTCACATGTCAGCAATGAACATCACTTTAATGCTGATAGACCAGCTGACTTCCAGAATCTCAGTAGTGGTGGTCCTCTCTTGCCATTTCACATTAAACATGACTCTGGCTCCAACAATAAAACAGATCAATGTGGTAAATGTGACATCTGTAGTGGTTGTGAATTTTCAAAATTTATGCAAAACCTGGACACAACTAGTATTATTCACTGATGAGAATTCAGTAAGCTTTTGTTTTTCTAGCTCTATTCTGTATGTTCAGGAAACAGAAAGTTGGAAGAGAGGTCCATTTCACCTCTTTGCATTAGAAGTTATGTTATTTATGATAATTTGCCTTGCCTTTTGCTATGTATCTTAAACAGATTTCACCCTTATCCAGAGGACAAGTCCAGGGCTGGGGATGTGGCTCAAGCGGTAGAGCGCTCGCCTGGCATGCGTGCGGCCCGGGTTCAATTCTCAGCACCACATACAAAAAAACAAAAGATGTTGTGTCCGCCGAAAAACTAAAAAATAAATATTAAAAAAAATTCTCTCTCTCTCTCTCTCCATCTCTCACTCTCTCTTTAAAAAAAAAAAAAACGGAGGACAAGTCCATACCAACTCTGAATCTAAAAGTATATGTACCTTGGAGGAGCTTACCTATAAAGGGAATAAAATTAATATTAAGTTATAGGAGGTATTATTTGATAAATGTTACATGATTTATACAGACCAAAAATGCACATTAAGAAAAGCCAAAGATTGGGCTGGTCTGTAGTACAGTTTCACACTGATACAATTACCAACTCCTCAAGCAAAGATACTGTTCTTTTTTATTTTTATATTTCTTATTTTGTTTTCTACTTTACAGTCACTTGCATTGTTATACAGTGATTTTTAAGTTAAATTGCCTAGGAAGCAGGATTCAGTGACTGCTTTTAGCTCTGAATATGATGGAAAATGTTGGTTGTGTTTAGCTTCCATGTTGAGCTTTTCTACATAATTTTAGAAATCTCTCAACATATCAACAATAGAGGATAGCAAGCCCTGGCACTCACATGAGAGATATTCAAGGTGCCAAGTTCATTTGAAATTTATGCTGATTGCTGCTACTTCTACCCCCATACTGCCAGTGGCAGTTCTCATGGGATGCTGTGATCATCATTGAATGTTCTTGTTTGTTCACTCCCAGCAACTGGCACTCTCTGTTCAGCAACCAACACACACTGTGCTTCTCATTGCTGTGTTTGAAACCTTACTGTCTCCTATTATGTAGTGCTATCTTTGCACTACATGGAAGCACTGTATTATTTTCATGTTCATCTATGTGTGTGAAAGATGGTATCTAGTTCAGCACTCTCCATATGGTAAGCACTCAGTGTTTGTTCAGATGATAACCTTTTGAATGAACCCTTTCTACAGACCTTTTGTTGACAATCAGAGCATGTTGAATTAAGGGTTCTTAATAAGATTAGAAGTGTGTTCAGTGCCACCTTTTGTATTCATTTTATATCCATGACATGTTAATAAGCATTTGGACAACCCTACTTCACTCATTGCTCATACCTTGCTTTAGTAGGATCACTTGGAGATTCTGTTGAATATTTCAGGGCCTAAATGCTTCTATTTTATTTGAAGGTCCAAGATGATTGTTGATAGTTGATGGTGGTGATGGCAGTGGTTGAAATAAGAAAAATAGATCAGTTTTTGATAAATATTAAAAGTGAAACTTCTTTCAAAATAGGCAATTTGATATTTTACAAGATCTGGTACTGGTATGTACTTGCCTCCTATTGAGAGAGATGTAGTACCAATTTCTACAAACAGATTAACTCCAAGAATAACAGAAGAAAAGGTTAAAACACTGACTATGCAGGAGACCTATTTTTCCAGGAAAGAAAAAATAGGTCTTAGCCTTCCTGATCTGTAGATAATGAACTGATTGAAAAATTAACAATATAGCAGTTTCTTAAAGTGTGATTTAAGGACTCCCTGTGTCAGAATCCACTAGTAGACAAGTTTTGAAAAGTCAGATTCTAGGGTCCAACCTCAGGCTTCATCAGTCTAATTTGTGGGAGAGGAAAGTCTGGGATTCTACATTTTCTTGCACGTGCTTAGTGATTCTGAGCACACCAAAGTTTGAATACCACTGAATTATAGGGTTTCTCAGTCTTTGGATTTCATTGATTTGTTTCCTGCCTATGGCATATTGAGTCCTTAGCCTACTTCTATATGATGGTCTCCAAAAATAGGTCCAATTAGGGTCAGATAAAATTCTGACTTTAAGGAATGGATTGGTGATAATATGTACTATAGTTTGAATGTGTCCCCTTCAAATTCAGATGTTGCCAATAAGGAGGTATTAAGAAGTAGGGCCTTTAAGAGGTACATAGGCTATTAGGGCTCCTCCCTCATTAATAGGATAAAGTACTTCATAAAAGAGGCTTCTTGAAGTATTCAGCTCTCTTGTCCTTCCACCTTCCACCATGTGAGAAGATAGCATTTCTTCCTCTAGAGGGCACAGCAATAAGGCACCATCTTGGAAGTAGAAAACAGCTCTCACCAGACAACCAAATGTGCCAGAACCTTGGGGGACTTACCAGCCTCCATAACTATGAGAAAATAAATTTCTGTGCTTTATAAATTGCCCAGTCTCTGGTATTTTGTTATAAAAGCATAAATGAACTGGGGTAGTTCAGTTATTCTTTTAATAGACATGTATAAATTAGGGGCCTACTGTGTGCCAGACTGAGGGCTTGGCACAAGGTATAAAATTATGGATGATGTGTGGCCCCTTCTCTTAAGAGGCTTGTGAGTCATGTCCTATGAATCATCTAGAACAATCAAGTTCATTAACCATGAAATAGAAATGAATTAGATTCTTTCTATGTCATATAAAAAGTACCCAATAATTTTGTGGGTTTAGATATTAGGGAAAAATATGTTTGTAGTAATATCTGGAGAGTCAAATAGCAATAATGGATGTATCCCTCATGTCTCACTGCTAATGAATTGTTTCCAGCTGAGATCCCTGTAATCTGCAGGTGCTGTTTACCATGTAATTGTACCATAAGAAACAAGGGTGTAATCACTTAATAAAGTGTAAAGAATTAGATTTTTTTTCCCCCTTGAGCAAAATTCCTGGCTGTGGCCAACATTCCTGATGCCTCCTCCCTTGTGCAATAGGAAAGCAATATTCTAAAAGAGAAGGCTGTTTTGTTCATATTCTGCAACTTGCCTCTGGAGGCCATACTAATGAATGCAAAACTAAAGCTAGAATCCTAGACTCCTTGTATGAACAGCAATTGATTTTTGTCTTTACCATTATACTATATAGAGGATAGTTTATCCACCTACCTCTGAGACTCAAAGCACTGTGAATAGGGAATCTCTTTCCTTTGAAGCAGTATATTGTATTGTTTTTCTCTGTATTTTATTGATAAAATAGAAACCATTCAAAGCATTTTCATATACAGGCATTCCCCTTCTAATGAACACTTGACTTATGGATATCTTATACCCATCAACAGCATCTCTTGAGGTAATTTTGAGATATTCCTACTACACATGGAAGCTGTAGTTTTTTCTGCTGTCTGCAGAAGTTTGTTTCTCCCTCATCCCTCTTGTTCTGGGAGTTTGAGTTCTCACAACCTGTCATCAGACACTTTGGAACAGTAACTACATGAGCATCTTGTCTCACTATCACCACCAGGACATGAGGTGCATAAGGCCCTGCCAGACCTCTTATAGGAACTGCACTCATGAAGGAGCCCACAGACTATGAAGGAACCTCTGGAGTTGTACTTGGTGTAGCATGGAGGTTCTCCATTTGCATTTTTAAATCCCTTTTCCCTAGGAATAACATTATCCTTTACCCACATAGAACTTCGTTAGATGATAAATTCATGTATTCATATTGCACCCAGGAATCAAGTAGTAAAAGAATGGTCTCTAAGCCACCAGAGAATATGCATCTTACTTATTGTAAAAGCCATTCAAATTCACTCTCACTGCCTTTTTATTCTGTTTGTACATGAATCTGATGAGTTTTAACTAGATATCAAGCCTATAGCAAATTATAAACAGCAAATTTGAAGGGACCACAAAAGATGTTACAAGTAAGGGAAGTGAAATCTGATAGTTTACAGCGAGATAACATTAAAAAGAAGTTTAAGAATTCAAAACCAACCACAGCGAAACACTAATTTATATCCACCAGAATGGCTAAAATTAAAATTACTGATAATACCAAGTGTTGGTGAAGATGCAAAGCATTAGGACTCTTGTATGTTGCTGATGGGTATATAAATTGGTACAGTTACTCTGAAAAAAATATTTTCGTACTATCTTATAGTAGACACATATCATGTAACCCAGAGGTTACATTATAGGTGTTTACTCAAGAAAAATTAAAACATATCTACACAAAGACCTATACATGGAGGTTCATATCAATTTTATTTATTCTAGACCAAACTGGAAATAACCCAAATGCCCATCAATGAGTGAATGCATTTTAAAAAATGATAGAGGCATACAATAAAATATTGTTCATCACTAAAAAGAATGGACTACTGATACATGCAACAATGTGAATGACTTCAGACATTATGTTGAAGGAAGAATCATATTCATATGTATAAAAATTATTTTGTGAGATGCTAGTCTAGAATGAGAAAAATTGAGATATAATGATGGAAATCAAAAACTGTGGTTGCCTGGGGCAGGTACTGAAGAATGACTAGAAGGTGCACAAAGGAAATTCTGATGTGATAGAAATGTTCTGTATCTTGAATGGGTGGTGGTTACAAAGATATATACATTTGTCAAATCTCTTCAAACTGTATGGTTAAAATTCATGCATTTTATTATATGTAAATTTTACCTCAAATTTTCATAAGGTACAGAATTTTAGAAAAGGAAAAAAATCCTTCGGATGATCACTGCCATAGGACCAAGTCTAAATTCCCTTAACATGATCTAATTCCATAAGATACTGAACAACCCTTGGTTCATTTCTCACAATTCCTCCCCACCTCCTAGCACTTATTCTAAACTATTTGTAGTTGCAAAAACTGCTATTCTGTTTTTACTCTGGGTCTTTAAAATACAATTCTCCCTTTGCCTGAAATTCCTTTTCAATTTTGCATTTATCACTGAATCCTTAACATCTTTCAGGATCAAATAGGTAGTACCTCTGCCAAGAAGCCTCATCTACTCCTGGTCTGTATTGGGTGCTTCCCTTCTTACTCTCAGAGAACCTTAATCTCCTCTCTAGCAAAGCATTATTGTAGTTGTAATAATAATGAACCCCCTCAATTATAGTGGACTGGGGCCATTTAGGGTATGGGCAAATAGTCTTCCACATATTCAGTGAGCCCTATATTAAGACTAATTTCTATTCAATATAGTTGAAGTATGTTTCAGCATTCAAAAGTCTTCAATAAAACTCTTCTATCCAGCATGACTTATAGAGTTGTAAATGATTGAGATTTTATTGTAAAATAACAGTCTGATTTTATGGTATTATTATTAGTACGTTAGTTTATTTATATTGCGGACTAAGTAACTTTCTGTGGATCTAGCCAGACATCATTATGTTGATTCTGTGGGAAAATGCATTTTACATTCCAAACAAGTGACTCAGAAATCCTGCTCAGTTGAACCATGTAAAATTGCTGATATTCAACCATTTTTGACATAAAGAAGTGGCAGTTTCATATGGTTCAATCTAAATACATTTTAAAATGCAATCCTATTGATCAATTAGAGATTACCTGTATATTCACCTATTAATTTGATATTTAACATATTAATATACCCTCCAAGATGCTAACCCTAAAAAAAATGCTAACCCTGCACCTTAAGGCTATTGGATATTAATGTTCCATATAAACAGTAAATCACAGGGCTTTAAACATAAAGTTTGTATGGAATGTTAAGACTTTCTGGGGTTCAACTCATTTTTTACAACTAATAAGAGATGCAAGAGACATGAAACTCTGGAATTGTTCTTTTTTGACACTAGAATAAAATGCAGATTCATTTTATTTCAGTTCATTTTTTTCAGTTCCAAACTAACCTATCTATTTTGATGATTAATTTTTATAATAGTAATAGTGAACACTTAGTGAGTGTGTATTACATGCTGATAAGTGCTGTGCTAATCCTACAACTGCTTTATGAGAAAGGAACTATTATCCCTATTTTCACATGAGGAAATTAAAGCTTAAATTACTGTCTAAGATTACACAGCTAGTAAGTTGTTGAGTCAGGATTAGAATAATTCACAAATGAAACTTTGTTTTATTATGAGAGACAGTGATTACAAGACAGTAGAAGAACAAGTACCAAAATGAATCTTTCCTTTTCTAACCATCATGTTTTATTAGGATATATGATTGTATGACAACTTAGTAGTGGAGGAGGGCAAGTAAACTTTTCCTTAAAAATTATTAAATAGGATAAATAATCTACTTATTTACATGATCAAAATGATTTTTTAGACTACAAGTGTTGTAGGAGTCTAGGAAAAAGAAGAAAATAATTTTTCACTTTGTTATGAGTAATTCCCACAGAGTGTTGACATACAGGGTACCTCAGTACCAAACCAAAGTACAGCATAAACAGGAATATGACAAAATCAAAGGTCTACAATAATGAGGTCCAAAGAGGAGTAGCAAACTCAAGTCTAGTTCTGGGCAAGCATCATTATTAGTATATATGAGGAGAGTTAGAAATTTGGGGCTAGGCCCTCTGAACCCATGGACACTTGTGACCTGTTGTATCACTCACTAGATATTCAGGGAAGAAGAGAGGGGATTCAGAAATTAACTAAAATGTTATGCCTTTGTGGTTCAAACAATAATGGTATCAAAATGAAAGCATTTGTATAATGCAGGACAAGATAGGGTCAGGCTTCAGACATGTTGACTTTAAAGTAAAGGCAGACCTTCTAATGAAAACTAGTTGCTTTTTGTGCTTTTGTTTGTTTGTTTTCTTTTAATGTTGGCTATGGCTGACTAGGGTCAACCTTTCACTCATTTACTTGTTATTTGCACAGATGGCCCTGCTGAATTTCTTCTTCCCTGATGAAAAGTCATACTCTGATGAGGAAAGTAGGCGTGTTCGCCGCAATAAAAGAAGCAAAAGCAGTGAAGGAGCAGATGGTAAGTCTACTCAGATGATCCTTTGTCACTTCTGAGTTATCTCTTAATAAAAACACCCTTCATCATCTCATATATTGTTCACAGATCCAAGGTCACAGAAAATTTATCCAGCCTAATGTACCAAAAGATCTTTGACATAGAACTGATATATACAAGGATCCTCCCTCCTCCAACTCCAAATACCTTCAGCACTTTCTCAGCATGTCTGAGAACCAAAGCAGCATTTGTGTCTCTCAATATCACCCTTCATAAGGACCTCCTCTGTCCATCCCACATCTTCTAGGGCCACCAAAAGGATTTGGTCATATTTTTGGAATTGACAGAGTGTTTCACCATGCTGGCACTTACATAATTGCTTAATTCCAATAATAATCATATCAATGTTTATATCTGCTATTGTGTCCAAATCTAAAGCTTCTAGAACTAGTCTTTAAGTTCCTTCAGGATAAGGATTCATTTCTCTTTCTATAACCTCAGAATCTGGCTTCGTATCTGGCTCACTATTGGTGTTTGTAATGTAAGTTGGTGATGTTCCCTGCCCCTTCACCAAAGCAGTGTGGTGTAATAGTTTTGAGTTAACTATAGTGCATTTGGCGGGACATAACCAAATGCTGAGCTAGCTCCTGGGCAGGTTCTTTGAATCCTCTTATTTCAAAATTATCATGTGACAGAATGCTACCCCTTTGGCACAAGGGTTTATAGAATGCATAGCTCTGGGCTGCTGCAAAGCCATCTGGATTCAAAGACAGCATGTGTCTGGCTACATCTGCCAATGATATGTGTCTGGAGGGGGTTACAAAGCAATATGATTTTGTAAAGATGAAAATGAAATTTTTAAGCTGACATTTGTCAATGTGAGTAAGGGCCAGTGGTGAAGCAGTTCCAGAAAGTGGGAGTTGTTGAAGAGATGGGGCCAAGACTTTGTCAGCAGAGGCAAGAAGCAGAACTGGATGAAATCTGAAAAAGAACTCAGAATAAAGATCTTGTAATAAGAAGACAGAAGAATAAGACAGGTAGGGTTTTCTAGTCAGTGAAGGTGTCAGCGGCAATAGGTCTTTTAATGGAGAACTGAACCAATAGGGCTGTACTCTAGAAAAGACAATTTACATACAATTGATGTTCAATTTCAAGTCCAAGAAACAAAAAGTAACCATTTTTTACCAACTTGTAGCCAGTTTCTTAGAAGCCGCTGGCTAAATAGAACCTGGGGACTGACAGTCATTATCCCTTTCATCTCATAATATCCCATCTTCTGTTGCATGTAAATCACTCCATCTTTGGTTTTTCACCAGAGGCTCTTCCCCATACCACCAAATCCTTCATAATTCCTGGTTGCTGAGGAGAAAGAGATAAGAGTGAGCTTGTCTTTTACAGTCAGGATTGTCATTCATCCCTCTCCAAGTGGAAAGTCAAAGGGTTTCTAAGGTTTACCTCTTCATCTAACCTTTCACATTTTCTCTTTTTTTATTATTAGTTGTTCAAAACATTACAAAGCTCTTGACATATCATATTTCATACAGTTGATTCAAGCAGATTATGAACTCCCATTTTTACCCCGTATACATATTGTAGATTCACATCGGTTACACATCCACGTTTTTTACATACTGCCAATTTCCTCCTTTTCCACTAATCACTTTATCTAAACCTGGCTACCAACATCTCTAATACTAATCTTCCTTAGAGTGTTTATTCTGTCTTGATACAAAACAGTTTCTCTCTCTCTGGTCAAGACCAAAGTCTCTCATTAATTTTTAGCACTTCTTATCTGCTTCCCTCCTGATCTGAATATCTACTTTGTGGTCACTCTGTGCCAATGATAAGTTTTTTATGCTATCCATGTATTTTTCATTACTGAGTATAGCTGGGAGGAATCCAAACACACCTTAAGAGTTAGTGATATAGAATGCCTGAGGATCCTGGGATTTGATTGGTTGTTCAGCCTTTCACATGGGAGGCTATGTTACCATTTCTTATTTGTGATGAGTGTCCCAATGAGTTAAAATTGAATGAGCAATCCAAATCTCCTCTTCTTTTAAACCATTTATTTTATCCTCCTGAATATATGCTATATTTATTCAATACATTCTTCGAATATTTGTTGAGTAAATTCAGCACCATATATACAGTAGAATAGAAATGCCATTTGAGTTTGATTTTGTTTGATTAACTTTTATATCCCCACTGCCTTGAAAAAGACCTGGCATATGATAGGCTTTCAATAAATACTTCTTTTTCTCCCAAGCTTTACTTCTAGTGCATAGACAAACAATAAACAAAGTTAGTGATGATAAGTGCCATGAAGAAAAATACAGCCAAGAAAAAGGATGAGAGAGCAAAGGGGTATGCTGTAAGGGGATCAAGGATGGGCTCTGTGATAAGGGAACATAGGAGAAGAGACTTGAGTGAAATGAATGTCCAAACCATGTGGATTTCTTGGGGAAGAAGAAACAAAATGCAAAAGCTCTGAAGCACAGGAATGATATGTTCCAGAAAGATTAGAGAAAACAAGAGTGAGAGGGAGGGATGTAAGGTCAGAGGCCAAAATGTAACCTCTAATTTTATGGGCCATAAGGAGTCTGGCCTTTTATTCTGCATCAGATGTGGAACCACTTTGAACAAAAGAGTGACAGGATTTGACTTGTGTTCTTCTGACTACTTTATTGAAAAGAGGTTCCAGAAGGACAGAAGCACGGAGAGTTATTAGGGAGAGAGTAATCCAGGTACAAGATGATGGTAGTTTAGACCAGGGTAGAGGTGGTGTGGGTGGTAAGAAGTGTGATTGGATTCTAGAGAGATTTTTGAAGGAATGGATGACAGGATTTTCAGACGGATTAGATAAAAGATGAGAGGCATAGAAGAGTTTAGAGTGACCCCAGGGTTTTGGATTTAAGGAACTAAATGAGTAGAATTGCCATTTCTGACATTTGGAAGAAGAGAAAAGGTGAAGTATAGAGGAATATGGGGAAAGAAGTAAGAATTTAATTATGTCCATTAAATTTGCCTATTAGCCCATTGGATGTATGTTTACATTGTACATCACTGTCTCAAGACAGTGAGCTGACTTGTATTCAAATAAAGGGCTTCTCATTGAAGAAGTGATTAAATTGTAAACTGTTCTGAACAGAGTAAGAGATGTGATAGTAAATCAAAAAGGAGTAAGTAAGTTCCCCCCAAAAAACGAACAAACAAACAAAATATATGCCAAGGAGTTGAAGGAGTCTACCAGGCAGTAATTCTAAATCCACAAGTTACTTGATATGTTATAATAAAAATTTAGCTGTCCATCTCAAGTTTCATTACAAGTGTCAAAGAAAATATCATTTGTCTTGAAGAGTTAAGAAATGGTTTCAGGAAGAAAACGTTTTTCAAAGGTCAAAAATAGAAACACGTTTAAAAGAGAACAGGAAAAGTCAGTTCTAGTTCCTTGTATTTTTTTAATCTGTTACTGTCCTTTGATTCCACTTCAGTTCCTTCACTATTTTATTGATAACAAGCCTTCTAGACAGTAACAGAAGGAACACAAAGATGAATAAGGCCTCAGAGATACTTACAGCTTAGTAAAGGAGCAGACATTTATAGGCAACAGGTAAGAATGAAGCAAAGGTGGGGTGGTGAATTGGTTCCTGGCATTTTACCTAATATGAACCTGTGAATAGAAGACACTCATACATTTGTCAAATGAACGACTAAACAAACAAATGTGGGGTCTAGATTTTATATCTAAAAATTATAGTTATTAATCTTAACAATCTCTGCCAGGCACAGTGGTTCACACCTGTATTCCCAGCTGCTCAGGTTATTGTTATATTGTTATTGTTATATTGTTAATCAAATATTAGAAAATATTAGTATGCCAAAGTACTGAGTACTGATCCTCAGCAGGAGGATCGTGAGTTCAAAGCCAGGCTCAGCAAAAGTGAGGCACTGACAACTCAGTGAGACCCTGTCTCTAATAAAATACAAAATAGGGCTGGGGATATGGCTCGGTGGTTGAATGCCCCTGAGTTCAATCCCCATACCAAAAAAAAAAAAAAAAAAAAAAAAGCTTAATAATCTCTACTAATCCCTATGGGAGAAAAAACATGAAATGGCTAATTAACAAAGAAAGAGGAAAGGATATGGTGACCATCAGGAACTTGCATAGGTTCACCCAGAATAAATCAGGCTGCAGAAGGCCATTTCTTTTTTTCAACGGACTATTTATTTAACTAGTTGATGGGAAACATAGCATAGACAGTCTAACTAGCCTTCACAAAAAAAGGTCAGTGGCTATGTCCAGGGTGTATCCAATCTTTCTGACCCACCATTCAAGAATAATGGAATTCATTTCAGTTTCTCCTTTCAAATTACTCTATAAATGAAGTCATTGACCATCTAAGCAGGAGTCCCAAACACAGGGTTAGTTCCCCTCCATTATAAATCTTGGAACTTTATAACTTCAACTCCTAGAAAACAAGTGAATTTCTACTTCTTTTAAAAATCTTTTTCATTAATTAAAAAAAATCAATGACAGCGGATGAATTTCTATTTCTTTACTACACATCTACCTTAAATTCATGGCTCTTGTCTTGGATTGATCAGAATTGATAGTTGCTAATTATATGAGGCCTTTTGGTAATTATTATTATGCAAGAAAAGCATGATCTCCTCTTCACATTGTGCTCAGTCACAACAATTCCTGAAAACTGTGCCAAGATTTCCTGCTGAGGTCCATCCTAGTGATATATTTCTGAAGTAGTATCAGCTCTAAGTGGCCTGCTTGGTCTCTCCTTCAGGCTACTCCATGAAATGTAGAACATATTCAGGAGGTCATAAGGTCTTGGAATCAGATAACATGAATCCTGAATTCCCAAGAAGGTAGTTTCCATATTTTACAAGTGTTGTAAAAGCATCTGATCTTTTCCTGTAGAACATCTTCAAGAGTCAATCAAAATATTTTTATCTCTCCACACCCAGCTGTCTCCAGTGTTTCTATCCTAGTAAGGGAATAAAAGTGCAACAAGGTACTGGACCAAGTTGCAATATATGGATCCTAGTCCTAATGCCCTTGCCACCTTACCACTCATGTGACTTTGGAGAAGTCATATCCCTCGGAGTATCAGTTTCTTTGTCTATAAAATAGGGATAATTAATGTGGCTTACCTCATGAGGTTGTTGTGTTAATCAAATATTAGAAAATATTAGTATGCCAAAGTACTTCAGTAATCATTAATTGCTATTATTATATAAAAAAAGAACAAATAGTATGGTGTCCCAGACATCTGGAGGCACTCATATATTCATTAATATATGGTCAACCATTATAATTTCTACACTTATGTTCTCTTTCAGCAAATTAACTATTTTTGTTCCTTCTGGTGCTATATAAGCCCATAGCAAGAAGACTTCAAGCCTCAAACTATGGCCTACCTCATTACAACAAATGATTACATCTGCACATCTCTCTGTGTAGTCTCTTACTCTTTCTTGCTGGCTTATATAAGTGTCCCTTTTTAGTATCTCCGAATTTTTTCTTCACAGTTCTCTTTACTTTCGGAGAGATCAAAAAACTTAGTATTCTTTTCTACCATTTTAAAAGTGTAAAGAGATAAATAAGATTGAAATATACCCTTTGTCCCTATTTCTTAAAAATAACAATGGAATGGGGGATAACTACTATTAAATTGATACAATGAACATGAAAGGCTATGGTGTCAAAGAAAATGTATTCTGTCTGTACAAATGTTAGCTAGAATTAAGATTGCCCTCATTCTAGTATTGCTCT
Organism: Callospermophilus lateralis; assembly: GCF_048772815.1. Classification (NCBI taxonomy): domain Eukaryota; kingdom Metazoa; phylum Chordata; class Mammalia; order Rodentia; family Sciuridae; genus Callospermophilus; species Callospermophilus lateralis. The sequence goes on along the minus strand of NC_135325.1, from coordinate 52,468,979 downwards.
TCTATTTATTGCTTTTCAGTGAGATATCACTGTGCTATTACCAAATGAGAGACTAAAATCATTTTGAGAACTGATAGATTTTCTGTGGCTTGTTCACAATACAACATTAAAGCTTTTGAAAGTTTACCATGTGTGTAGACTTGAGGATGATTTTTTATTTCAGATGTAGAGTCCCCAAGATTGCCTGAGGGTCATGGATGCCAACAGCTTAAGTGCTCAGAGGAGATCACTCTAGAAAGTGACTTTATATCAAATAAGACAATAAGTAAGCCAAAATGTCTTAGCTTGCTTACACGCCAAAATATCTTTCAAAGCCATACTTTCATTGATGGAACTAGCCCTGCAGTAAATGTTCTCAACAGGCTATCAACACTGACACATGGTTCACAAGCATTTTTAGAATACCAAGTATTTTAGCCATGCACAGTGGCACACTTCCAGCAACTCAAGAGACTGAGGCAAGAGGATCACAAGTTTGAGGACAGTCTCAGCAATGTAGTGAGACCCTGTCTCAAAAAAAAAAAAAAAAAAAAAAAGTTGAAGAGACTAGGGATGTATCTCATGGTAAAGCCCCTGGGTTCAATCTCCAGCACCAAAAAACAAAATAACAACTTTTTTAGAATATCTAGTAAGACATTGTGGTCGGCCTTTTATTGATATAGCTACCAATCTCCTGTTTCTTAGTACCTAAGGCCTAAATTGAACTAGGAATAGAGGTTAGTGAAAGTTTAAGCTGCTTAGCAATATTTATGGTTTTTTTTAGTTACAAAAATAATACTCATTGGAACAACATTACAAGCAAGAGCTGAGCTGGGTGTGATGGTACAGACCTGTTTCACCATTCACTAGGAAGGCTGAGGTGGAATGATCACTTGTGCCTAGGAACTCAGGACCACCATAGGCAACATAACATAACCCTATCAAAAAAGTAAATAAATAAGTAGGCAAACAATACAGAATCAGGTAAGGTAAAATGGGAACATGCCATCTCAATTATAAAAGTGTCATAAAGGTAAGGCATTTTGGCAGTATCTCTTACTTACCTAAAGGAGATGAAAGACCCATTTGATCTGAGATTCTCTAAAGGTACTTCCAGTCTGTCTCTATTTCAAGCTTCTTCTAGCTGTTTGTTTCTCAGTATTAAGGAAAGTGCTGAACTCTAAGCCAGAAGACATGGATTCTAATCCCAGCCCTGCTGTTAGTAATTATAACAACAATCTTATTTCACTTCTCTCATCATAATTTTTTAAAAAGGGTTATACTAGAATTAGTGATTCTCAACTATGGGGTAAGATATTCAAATCCATATAAGGAGTATTTTTCAAAATATACATACCCCTAAAAATTCTGACCATTCTACACCCCACTAAGGAAACTTTAGTAAGGTAGGTGCTGTTACTGATGAGAATATATCATATCCCTCAGATGCATTAGGATAAGAAAAAGATGTTGAACTACTGGAAAAGATGGTCTAATTGTTTCCTTTCAATTCTGATATAATTTGTTACTAACTATTCCTGATAGATGATGTCTGAATGATTAAATACTCAGGTTTTCAATTTGGATGGTCAATGAGCCTTTTCATTAGCATCCACGAGAAGGCTCAGTAAGGATTAAGAGCATGCAAATGGTTTCAAGAAGTGAAGGCTAAGAATCTTAATCTGTTGGCTAAGTAGTGAAGTGTTAACTCCCTCATGTATGGCTTCTCAAAATATCATAAGCAATTATTGGTGTGTAGCTAGAAGATACCTGTCGGCTCTATAGTGTATTACTATGCAACTCTGCCTTACTTTGGATTTTACTTCTTGACTTGCTCAGTCTCTTTGGTCTGAAAGGTAAGGAACTACCACAGCTGTTTTGTTTTTGTTTTGCATTCATTCATTTATTCAATGAATGTTACTAAATACTACCTGATTTTGTATTACTGTTTATTGATGACTTCTCCAGACATTAGGTACACAGTGGTGAACATGATTAGACCCAATCTCATCAAACTCACAATGGATGATTTTGTGTTACAGTGGGGTAGGTACATGGTGCTATGAGGCACATGTTATCCGTTCTACACTTGGGATGTCAGGGAAGGTCGCCTAACAGGTAACATCTAAGCTGCAACATGAAAGATGCCAGAGTTAGTGAGCCAAATGAATATCAAAGGGAAGAGTGCCCCTGGAAATACCTACAGATAATATACATGTTAAAAGGCTTAGAATAAGAAGAGAGTTTGGCTCATTTAAATAATGGAAAGAAGTTTATATGGTTAGAGTACAGAGATCTAAAAAAAAGTAATGATAAATGAACTGGCCAACAGGGTTCAAATCATGCTGGACTTGAAATCCATTTTATGGAGCTTAGAAACTATCCTAAAGGCAATGGGGAAGCACAAGATCAATGTCAAGAATAGATTATATGGCTGATACCTTTAAATGCTAAATGCACATGATCTGAACCAGCAATTTCACTTCTATTTATAGATATACTCACACATGGAAAATCATTTGTCAACAAAGATATTCTTGCTGTACAAGTGGTAATGGCACAGGATTGGAAATAAATACTCATTATTAAGGAACTGATTTAATGAATCATGAAAACCTGTAACTGGTAGTGTTGGTTGCTCTGGGGAAGAAACCAAATTTGGAGGCTGGGGTAGGAGGGAAATGACTTAATTTCCATGTTTTTTGACTTTTGAATTTCTGAACATATATATGTTCTACCAATTTAAAATAAAGAAATAGATAAAAAAATTATTTTAAAATATAAATAAAATGAGCATGATATGTATTTTTCTGCCAATACTGAAATACATTAGCAAAAATTTTATAATATAATAATGTTGTATGCTAATTAGGAGATAGAAAAATTCATATATATTGCTGGAGAGGATATAAATTGTTACAATCATTTTGGATATTAATCCAATTCTCTAGTAGAATTAAACATTAGGATACATTTGATATAGCATTTACAGGTGAGGGAATCTATCTTATAAAAATGAGAATACAGAGTTGAGGTTGTGTATATAAGGATGTATAGTATAGCACTGTTGTAGGGACACATGGAAGGATAACTCTAATACCTACAAGTAAGGAAATGGTCAAATTATGACATAGTCAAACTAGTAAATATTATGCAGCTATTAAAATGAATGAGAGATCTACATATGGATCTGAAGGAATGTCTATGTTTTATTGTTAGGTTTTAAAAAGGCAAATTTCCGAGTAATGTGTATGATTCCATTTTCATTAATAAAGGGAATGATTTTAAATCCCTAAAATGTTAATATATAAATGTAAAAATAACCTTGGAAAGAAGCATCAAATGGTAATTACTGATTGCTTCAGATGGCAATTGGGTGGGAAGAGGTAACTATTATGTGGTTCTTTATGTAGTTCTGTATTGTCTATCTTATTACAATAATCATGTGCTACTGTAATATGTAAAAAATTAAATAGTAGACAAAATAGGAAGAAAAAAATGGACTGAATGGGGCATGAGAGAAATAAAAGCAGTTGGGAGGCTGCTGTTACATGACACAAAGGGAATGATGGTGGCTAAGCTAGGGTAGCAGCAATGGAGACCAAAGTAGACAGATGTACCTAATAAGTGGAAAATAAAAGGACTTGGTGATTTGACTGAAGGAAGAAAAAGAGAATTCAAGGAAGCCACCTAGGTTTCTGACAACGTGGTGTTCTATTCACTAAGATAATGATCAGGGGAGGAATATATATATGGTTTCAGACAGGTTGAGTTCCAGGTACCTCTGGAAAATTCAATAAGAGAAAACTTATAAGCAGTGTGAGATATGCATCTGAAACTCAGAAAAGAAACCTGGGCTGGAAATATAGATATGGAGATCATTAACTATGTTAGAACTTTTGCAGTTGTAAGTGACAGATAGCTGCCTAAACTGGCTTAAGTTTAAATTTTTTTAAAAAATGAAGTGGTGGGATTTTTGACTCATTTAACTGCCAAGTCCCTAGTGAACCTGGCTTTAAAACATGGCTTAACCTTGGGCTGAAATGATGTCATCAAGACTTTCTCAGCTCCACTATCCTTTGACTTGGGCTCATTCTTTAGGCATGTTATCCCTATAATGTGGAAAAGATAGCTAATCAGAGCTCTTAGGTTTGCATCTTCCCAACATAAACCCAGAGGAAAGAGTGTTCTTCATCCCTCCATTGAACTCAATAAAAAGGATGTTGTTGACAACGTTGGGGAGAGCAGTTTTAGTAGAGTGGTTGGAGCAGAAGGGTTCAGGAATAAACCAAACAAAGTAGAAAATAGCAAAATAAAAGGGAGGAAGAAAACAGAGTAAGAGCTAGAGATTTTTTAAGCATCTGCTATTCACAAGGCACTGGGTTATAGTATATCCAGGGACACACACAAAAAGTATAATATCGTTCCTCAGTTCTGGAACCCAAAGTTTTAATTAAAAGAAAATCTTGTAAATAATTCACAGAGGTTATAAGTAGTGATATGGAGGTATGATAAGATTGCCATGGAAGTATGGAGGGGGGAACCACAGAATGGCCTAATACATTAAATATATCTCTGAGGAGAAATACACAATGGCTGGCACATATTAAGGCATGCATAAATGAATGAATGAGGTGACATTTGAATTGGATTTTGGAAGATGAATGGGACTTTGATGAAGAGCAGTAGAAAGTTCATTTCTAACAAAAGAACAGCAAGGACAAAGGCTAACCAATCCCTTAGGTTTTCTGACTCTCCTCTTGGCATTGGAGACTTGGAATAAGAACTGAGTGAAATCAGAGCTATTGGGCAGAGAAAATGTGACAAGAGCCTGGAATAGCCTGAGGGGGCATATTTTCAAATGCTCCCTCAGGTACTTAATAAATGGCATTTTAATCCACAATTATCTTCACATCTTTCTCACTTCACTATGCCTTGCCTTTACCCTTCATACACAGGAGAAATAAATGCTAGCAAAGCAAGCACAATTTTTCCTTGTTACTAAAAGAAAGTTATAAGTGACACATAATGGTTCTTACTTTTTGCAGTTAATTCTCTGATCTTCTACTTACCAATCCCTGATTCAAGGGAGCAAAATACATTTAGACTCTTGACATAATTTAGAAGCATTATTTGATCCTACTTTCGTTCTTGTTCAGGACTCTTGGCTGACTTAGAAGACATAGATCCTAAGTTGTTAACACATTCACAAATGGAGAGAGCTGATTTTGAGATGATAAAGAAGCAAGGATGAGCCTGCTATTGTAGCTCAGTGGTAGAGCACTTGCCTGGCACATGTGAGGCCTGGGTTCTATCCTCAGTAGCATATAAAAAAAATAAAATAAAGGTATTGTGTCCATGTAAAACTAAAAAATAAATTTAAAAAAGTAAAAATGAAAAAAAAATGACAAGAATGTTTTGCTGCAGGCTTATGAATCTTGGCTGCATATTTTACCACTGTTCCTATGATATAGCCCTTTTAATGAACCTAGTGCTGTGATGCATTAGGTCAGTTGTTTAGGATCTACCTGTGCTGAACTCCATGTACTCAGTCAAGAGTCTAACCAACCTATGGTTTGTCGCCTGGTACTGGAAAGAAGGTAGCATTGTGCAGATCTATTCTCCATATAGCAAAACAAGTCATAGGCCTGGCCTACTGCCAGAAAGTTAGTAGTGTCATCTTTATAGATGAAATTCAGCACATCATTATCTTACATTGTGCCAGAAAAGCAGGAAGGAGATTGACTTGGTAATTCACTATGTTTCGATCCTAATCTGTTTAGAAATATGATTTCTTTAAAAGGAAATGGAAAAAGGAATGTGCTTCTCACTATAGCTTCACAGTATCTCCTGAGAGGATGTTCAGTTATTGTAAATACAGCAATTTGATTCTCCTTGAATTTCAGATAGATTTCATCTCTTTAAAAAAATAAACTACATTGAAATGATCAGGTTTTAAAGTATGAAATGCATGCTTCCAGAAATGGAATTTTATATTTCAAGTCACACGTTTAAATCTCTATTTTGTTCAAAAAAAAAAACCTCACATGAGTCTTAGAGAAATTGGTTCATGTGGTACCTTATTTTTACAAGTCATCTCCAAAGCTCTTTAAAATATAAGTTTACATTGTATCCTATTTAAAGGAGAAAGGCATACTTGTGGTGCAAATATTTTATCTCAGAGGTCATCTTCACTCCCCACCCCTTAACACAATATGCAAAATCCAGAAGCTATCAGAAACAAGGTGCAGATTTAGTGCAATAAAGCTCACCATGCGTGAATAAAGCATACATATAAGAAATAAAACAATCAGCAGATATCAACAAATAATCTTTCTGATCCTTAATTTCTCTTTGAGACAGCTTGGAATAAGGAAAGAGCATAGAATTTAACACCACACCGATTTGATTTCAAATCCAAGCTCTACTTTTAATGATTTGGCCTTGGTAAGTCATATGACCTCTCTCAGCTTGAGTTTTCTCATTATATTAAGATAAGGTGCTCAATAATTAATAATTATTAATATCAACTATAAAGTAAGAATAGTACCAACATATATGCTTTTTAGGTTATGGGTAGAATAAATGAGAATACTTTTGGTTTCAAATGTCACAGTCTCTTAGCCACTTGATAGTTAAGAAGCTATCCTGCTTTTCTCACAGAATTGTGATCATCAAAAGAGATAATAAATTCTAAAACACTTAGAAAAATATGAAGTGGTGCTCAAGATTAAGGGGGAGTCTTTATTTTAAATAAAGCTTGTCTTAAGAGTTTTATTTTACTTCCCCTCTAGTGAATTAAAAAATAAAGAATAAAAATCTGATTTCATAGGCTTGGGAGGTCGCTCAGTGCTAGAGCACTTACCTAGCATGTGTGAGGCCCTGGGTTTGATCCTCAGCATCAAAACCAAAACAAAACAAAAAAAGAATTGGAAAAATAAAGAATTGGACCTCACAATCTGCCATTACTATTGATAATTTAGTTGTTGCCTCAGGTTTTGTCCATCATGCAGAATCTTAAGCTTAGAAAATAAAATATAATTATTTTTGCATTCTCTAGTTATCATAGGTTTTTTTTTTATCTGCAACCATAAATATTCCAAATATTGCCTAAAACCCCAAAGGTAGGGAGAATGGAAAAATCCTATGCTCTGTAAACAAATTATCTACCCCAATGACAAATTATTCTACCCCAATGACAAAGGAATGGCATCACTCTCACAAGGCCTATTGGGGTAGTGTTTTATATAGCAAATAAAGACTACTTACTAGTGTAATGAGCTTGTCTGACAAGCATTTGGAATGGGAGAAGAGCTCTACTAGATGTAAGAAAGCTGATACTCTAAGAATATATATTTAGTAGTGTGAAGAACCAAAAAATTCTGAAAACTAGAAAAGTGAAGTGATTTGGGGCCATTAATATAGGGATTCCCTATATATCTTGATGGATGCTGAGAGCGTCTCACTGTATGATCCATTATGCAGTATAGGATTTTCTTTCTTCTTTCTGTTTTTCTTTTTCTTGTACTGATATTGAACCCAGGGGTAATTTACCACTGTGCTACACCCCAAGCCCCCCTTTTTTTCAAATTTGGAGACAGGTTCTCACTAAGTTATTTAGGGCCTTACTAAATGGCTGATGCTGACATCGAATTTGTGATCCTCCTGTATCAGCCTCCAGAATCACTGGAATTGCAGGCATGCGCCACTGTATAGTATGGTGACTCTTAGCCCTCAGTTAGACAGCTATATCTCATATGATAAGACAGGAAAGTCTCAAAACATTTTAGAAATATTTCTGTCAGATTTCAAAGTTTGCTGTTAATAGTTTGCTTCAATTACCCAGTAAAATCATTTCTGTGGAACCACTTACATGGTATCAAGTAAATGAAGTGTTAAACTATGTATAAATCTACTAGGTGAGTACTATAGAACATTGCAATTAGAAATCTGAGCTATAGCTTTTAAACCAACTCTATTAGAAGCTATATTAATGATTATGTAACACATTCTAAAGTATTTCATAAGGATTTTGGAAATTCAGGTAAAAACCAAATATGCTAAACATAAAAATGAACCAGGACGTAATTTAATAATTCCTGATGCCAGATGTATGTCAGAATCTTATATGACCTCAAGAATATCATTTATGAACATAAATCATTGGTCAAAACTGTATATGAAAATATTGAAGATTGGATTGAATATGATCTGAGTTGGAGAGTTCACCCACTAACTTAGAGTTAGTCAACTCCTATGTCATTTTGCAGAGTACTGTAAGAGTCCAGGGAAATGATGTCTGTGCAAAGGATATGTGAACTATAAAGTGATATGAAAATTTAAAGTACTATTTCTCCTAAAAGTTGAATACAGGAAAAATGGTTTATAAGAGTTAATTGGCAGTGGCTAGGGAGGCTGAGGCAAGAGGATCGTGAGTTCAAAGCCAGCCTCAACAACCTAGCAAGGCTCTAAGCAACTCAGACCCTGTCTAAATAAATTACAAAAAAGGGATAGGTTAAGTGTCCCTGGGTTCAATCCAGGTACCAAAAAAGAAAGTTACTTGATTTGAGAATTTCAAAGAAGTAGGGGATTATTTAAAAAAAAAAAAAAGCTGGGCCTGATGGCACATGCCTGCAATCCCAGGGACTCAGGAAGCTGAGGCTGGAGGATGGCAAATTCAAGGCCAGCCCCAGCAACTTAGTGAGGCCTTCAGCTATTCAGTGAGACCCTGTCTCAAAAAAAAAAAAAGAACTGGGTTATAGCTCAGTGGTAAAGCGCCCTTGGGTTTACTCCACACTTGAGAGAGAGAGAGAGAGAGAGAGAGAAAAGAAAAGAGAACATGCTGTGGGATATCAAACATAGAGCATATCAAGGAATACTTTTTCATTTTATTTTTTATTGATACATAATATTTGTACATATTTATTAGGTACAATGTGATGTTTTGATTGATGTATACTCTGGGTAATGATTAAATCAGGGTAATTAGCATATCTACCACCCTAAATGTCTGTCATTTCTTATGGTGATTATGTTCAATATCTTTCTTCTAAATATTTTGAGATATATATCATTGTTAAATATATTTCTCCAAGTGTACCATAGAACACAAGAACTTATTTCTCCTAACTAGCTATGATTTGGACCTATTGACAAATCTTTCTCCCCATCACCCCTCCCACCTAATCTTCCCAGTTTCTGGTTATCACTTTTCTATACTCAACTTCTGAAATCAACATTTGTAGATTTCTCATATGAATGAAGTCATGAAGTTCACATTCTCACCACTAATCCTAATCCATCCTTCCAAGATCCAGCTCAAAGCTTCATGCTTTATAGTGGCCTTAACAAACTTCTAAAATCCAAATCGCTCTCTTCATAGTTTAACATTGTAAGAGACAGCCAGTATACAAAGCCTATGAAGCCACAAAGAGTTAACTATAGGGCAAATAGTGGGTAACTCATGAAAAATTGAGGGAAGAAATGTTGTAAATGTTTGTTTATAAGGGAACAACCTTTCAGCTATTTCTAGTTGCATTCTTGTACCAAGGTACTGTCTCCAAAGGGCAATACTGTACAATATACATGATGTTTCATTTTCATATCTAAACACAAATGAAGAAATAAAACTATATTGTAATTTATCATCACATATTTATTATTTCTACAAATTTTATTATTTCTGGACTGTTTAGGTATAGTGTGGTGCTTTTGACCTTTTATTGGCATAATACATGGTTTGTATAACATTCATATGTAGTCCCTAGGGATCTGTACATTTTTCTAGCACACTGGCCATAACTAGGCCTTTTTTTTCCCCTGGTAAAAAAAAAATCTATCAGAATGCAAATGAGAGTTATGCCATTATAGTTTATTAGTTTTTATTTAAGTAAATCATTGTTGACCTTAAGTACTTTGTAACAGTATTTACAACACACTTCCATATACTGCAGTTATAAATCACTGCAGCAGTAAAATGGACTTTGTTTTCACATTTGGGGACATGGGTTCAAGTCGTAGGTTTGCCACTTATTTCCTGTGAAACTTTGAACATGCTTATTAATCTCTCAGCCTCGGATTCTATAAAATGGCAATATCTTAATAAATTGGCAAATAGTAATATCTACTTCACTGGGTTTCTGTGGGGATTAAATGCAATGTTATTTTGAGTTCTCATAGTGAAAATTCTGGAAAATCTGAGTTCTGTGTTCCCAAACATACCTATATATTTCTCCTTTCTCTCATTGCCAGCCCCTTGGCTTAGGCTTTGAATTACCTATTGATTTGTCTCCTTCCTGACCTTAAATTCCTCAGCTCTTTTTCCTTTGGAATTATTCCCTTGTAGTTGACCCACTAACAGGCTCAGATTCACATTTTTTCCATTAGAACCAGCTAGGCTAAGTCTTAACTCCTAGAGGTGTTTCTTATTGTGGCCATGGTGATGAATTTAAATGTAGTCAGGGACATTAGAAAATAAAACCTCCTATGTCAGAATTTTTAATCTTTCCCCCACTCCCAGATGAGATCTCTCTCTCTCTCTCTCTCTCTCTCTCTCTCTCTCTCTCTCTCTCTCACACACACACACACACACACACACACACACACACACACACACACACCAAAAGTCAGTCTCTTTACCTCCATTATTTGCCTGCACATAGCTCAATACAGAAAGACAGCCAAGGGGATGCAGAGGAAAGGAATTGACCACCAAAAACAAAACAAGGGCCAGGCGTGGTGGTGCATGCCTGTAATCCCAGCAACTCAGGAGGCAGAGGCAGGATGACCATGGGGTTCAAAGCCAGCCTCAGCAAAACCAAGGTGCTAAGCAACTCAGTGAGGGCCTGTCTCTAAATAAAACATAAAAAGGGCTGGGGAAGTAGCTCAGTGTTAAAGTGCCCTGGGTTAAATTCCCAGGACCAAAAATAAATAAATAAATAAGTAAAATATAGATTACATGCTCAAATTAAAATATTTTTTATATATTGGCTTAAGTGAAATATTAAAATTATTTTCATCTGATTTTTTTTATTTTTAATATGGCTAACAGAAAATTTAAATTATATATGTGGTAGAAATTTGTAACTTACATTATATTTTTATTCCACAGTGGTGGTACAGGTTGAGGATTCCTAACCCAAAAAACTGAGATCCAAAATTCTCCAATTTGAGCACCTATATGATGCCACAAATCTAATGATTCAGTGTACTCAAACATAGTTTCAGCTGCAAAATTATAAAATACTGTATAAAATTACCTTCTGTTTTTTGTATAAAGTGTATATAAAATATAAATGAATTTTGTGTTTAGATTCCAGTCCTATCCCCAAGATATCTCATTATGTGTATACAGATATTCCAGGATCTGAAAAAAAAATCCAAAATGTGAAATGCTTCCGGTCCCAAGCATTTCAGATAAGGAATATTTATTCAACATGCATGAGAATTCTACAGCACTGCTCTTTATACATATTCCCAGTTATTATCAGAGTTAAAGCTATTTAGTTTGTCTTTTTAGGCTTAATAATTCTAATTTATTTTATTTTGGGGCTTCTGTAGCTTTAATTAAAATTTTAATGAATACAAAATAATACATGCTCCTTCTAAAACAGAATTAAGTATTAGAGAAATTTATGATATAACAGAGGGAAAGTAGCACTGTGATATCAGTTCCCAGACATAAGCACTATTAACCATAAGTAGATTTTCTATGTGTGTGTGTTTTTAAGGTATTAGAATCTGAGTCAGAGTTGTCCCTATTCTTTGCTTTCTCTGATACCAGAGAAGTAACGGAAGGTCATGGCTCAATGTTTGTGTCAAACAGAGAGCTAAAGTAGTGATTCCCACCTCTGGAGTTACAATACTCTATGGTTAGTTGGAGTTTAAATTTCTTTTCCTGGGCTAATCTCTCCCCTCCCTCTAGGAAGTGCCATTTGGCATGTTTGTACTAAAAGCTAAATAAAACTGAAATTAATGTTTGAAGAATTTCCTGATACCCCTTGGAAAAAATTTAGAGACCAATGTGATGTTGTAAAACCAGAACTAAGAATTACTGTTTCAGTGTATTGATCTCCTACAAAGTACCTGATCATTTCTCCCAGTGGGTATAAAATAGGCTTCTGATGAGAGTATAACGATTCGGAGAAAACAAGATGCATCCATTTCTCTTCAGTCATAGGTTTATTTCTATTCTTAGGAAGTCATTTAATGGGGTTAGCTGTAAGGGGTGGGGGATAAAACAGAATCCAAAGGTCAGATTTGGATTATGTGCAAGAACTTGAAAATTCTTTCCAAATTGCCTGAGGCTCTGTATCAAAATCATTAAGAGAGAAATAGTGTTTTTTTTCAAGCTTTGGGCTAAGTGCCATGAAAATTACAGAAGCTATTTTCTTTGTTCACATTATTGATTGACAAATTTAAAGATTTTTGGATAGCATTTGTTGAATAGCCACCAAAGAGTTTGTCATTTTTTCCTTCTTATCCTTTCAATGAAATGAATTCTTCATTCAACATCATATTCTTGGGAAAGATACCAGTGGATTTTTAAATGGTATTCTATATGTTCTTAGATCCTGCATTGGTTGAAACCTACAAGAGAAAAATAAATACAAACTGTTCTTTTACTGCTATTCTAATTAGAATCTCTTTCCTTTCCCTTCTTTAGGGAAATGCAAGACTAAGCTACGCATTCCAAGCAAGGCTTTTTCTGAAATTAAGTCATTGTTCAAGGCCATTCTATCAACCCTCAAGTCTGTTATAATTTTTCTTCTAAATCTAACCCTATTTACTCCTCAATGTTAGTTTGTCTGTTTCTCTCTTGCTCATGTTTGTCTTGCCTTCTCCTATCAGATTGGCAGTTCCTAGGGGTAAGAGGTCTAATTCCAAAGTAGTATAATATACATGTTCCAGAAAATACTTATTAACAGAATTGTTATCAAGAACCCATTTGCACCAAGTGCTTCCTAGGTTTATTTTATGCCAATCATACTGCTCATTAAGCCATGGGTACACATTACATGATAAACTTTTTCAGAGGATACATAAGAAAAATTTGAGTTAGAAAAAAATAGTCTACAAAAATCTTAGGTATCAATAGCCCTTTTATATATTTACATGGCTTTTGTTTGCTTCTGCTGTGCAAAAATATGTTCACTTTATAAAGTATTGTGTGATTTTATTAAAAGAATGATAGGTTAAACAGAGCATTTTGGTGGAAACACAAAAGTATTGACCAGATCAGTATATCCAAAATAAATCAGATGGTAGAGCATTTGCCTAGAATGTGTGAGGTCCTGTGTTTGATCCTCAACAGTACAAAAAAGAAGAAACATATCAGAAAGTGCTTGGTAAATTAAATGTATAAATATGAGGTTCTTCAGATGTGATTATGTTTGCAGATACAATATTCAAAAGAACATTTATTTCCTAACTTTCCTTATAGTTTGAAGATATAGACAAAAATTGCTTTGACCTTTGTCAGTATAATAAAAAATGCCAACCTTTACACACAAATGTATTTTATTTGAGAAAATAATATTATCTCTTTTAATCTTTCTTAAAAATTAAAACAAAACATTTTACTAAAAACTAAACAGAAAAATATCATTACTTATGATAAGCAAACGGTAAAATTGCAAGGCACCTAATTATAATTATGAATGTTATAATCTTTATTATTTTCTTTTTAGACTTTTTGAAATCAGGCAATAAATTTATATATTTATGGGGTAGAGTGTGATGTTTTGATCTATATATACATTAAAGAAAGATTCAGTCAAGCTGATTAATATATCTATCATGTCAACTTACCATTTTTGTGGTGAGAATGTTAAAAATCTGTGTTAGCAGTTTGGAAACATAATACACTTTTATTAACCATGGTTACTATACAGTAACAATACAGATCACTAAAATTTGTTCCTAACTTTGATCACCTTTTCTTTCTCTCTCCCTTTACTCCAGACTCTGGTAACTAATCTTTTCCTCTTTGTTTCTTTGAATTCTACTTTTTTTTAAGTTTCCACATGTAAGTAAGATCACACAGTATTTATTTTTCTGTGCCTGGTTTGTGTCACTAGCATAATGTCTCCCAGTTTCATCCATTTTGTCATTAATGTCAAAATCTCCTCCTTTTTTGAGGCTACAGTATTTCTGTGTATGTGTACCACCACATTTTCTTTCTCCATTCTAATATCTTTTATTTGACATCTCAGTTGTTTCCAGATCTTGGCTATTGTGAGTAGTGCTGAAATGAGCATGGGGATATAGATATCTCTTGAACATACCAATTTTAATTATGTTGAGTGAATATCCAGAAGTGGAATTGCTAGAGCATATGTTAATTATATGTTTAGGTTTTTGTTTTGTTTTATTGTGGTACTTGGAATTGAACCCAGGGCCTCACATGTGCTATCACTTAGATATATCCTCAGCCTTCACTTTTTATAATTTTACTTAGAGACAGGGTCTCAAGTTGACCAAGCTAGCCTTGAATTTGTAGTCCTCCCGCCTCAGGCTCCTGAGTAGCTAGGATACCATGCCTGGTTCATATTTGTAGTTTTTTAAGGAAATTTCAATACTGTTTTCAAAAATGTCTGCACTAATTTGCATCCTTGCCAACAGAATATGAAGATCCCTTTTTGTCCATACCTTTGCCAACACTCAGTATTTGTATTTTTAAAAATATTTATTTTTAGTTATAGGTGGACACAATACCTTTATTTTATTTTTATGTGGTTCTGAGGATTGAACCCAGTGTCTCACGCATGCTAGGTGAGCACTCTACCTCTGAGCCACAACCCCAGCCCCAGTATTTGTATTTTTATAATAATCATTCTAACAGGTGTGAGGTGATTTTCTTATGGTTTTAATTTGCATTGCCTTGATAATTAGAGTTTTCAAGCATTTTTTTTAGTATCTGTCGGCCATTTGTATGTCTTAATTTAAGAAATGTCTATTGAAATTCTTTGCCCATTTTTAAATTGGATTATTTATTTTCTCGCTGCTGAGTTGTTAGAGTACCTTATATATTTTGGATATTAGCCTCTCATCAGATGTGTAGTTTGCAAATATTTTCTTCCAATCTGTGGGTTGTCTCTTCATTCTATTGTTTCCTTTGCTGTGCAGAAATTTCTACTTTGATATGATCCCATTTGTTGATTTTTGCTTTAGTTGCTTGCGCTTTTGGAGTCCAATACAAGAAATCAATTTTATTGGGATATAATTCATATACCATATACTTCACCCATTTAATACATCAATTCATGGTTTTTAGTGTAGTCTGAGAGTTGTATAACCATCACCATAATCAATTAGAGAACATTTTCATCAGTTCAAAAAGAAACCCTTTCATTATCATCCCCTAACTCCCACATTCCCTTCCCTAGCCCTAGACAACCACTAATCTAATCTACTTTGTTATCTCAATAAATTTGCCTATTCTGAACATTTCATGTCAATGGACTGACACAATATGTGGTCTTTTGTGTCTGGCTTCTATCTCTGATCATAATGTTTTTAAGGTTCTTCCATGTTGTAGAATATATTAATACTTAATTCATTTTTTATTGTGATAGAATATTTATAACAATGTCATTTTAACCATTTAAGTAGTATTAAGTACTTTCATAATGTTTTGCAACTATCACCACTATTCATTTGAAGGTTTTTTATCCTACCAATCAGAAATTCTGTCTCCATCAAATAGTGACTCCCCACAACCCCTTCCCCTAGCTTTTCTTTTCTACATTCTATGTCTATGACTTTGCCTATTCTAGATACCTCATATAGGCAAAATTATATTTAGGCTTATGTGTTGCTTTATTTCACTTAGCATATGTTCAAATTCATCCATGTTATAACATGCATCAGTACTTCATTCTTTTCATGGCTGAATAATATTCTACTTACATATATACCATATTTTATCTGTTTATTATTAATTTATAGACACTTGGGTTATTTCCACTGTGGGCTGTTAGGAATAATCCAATAATGAACATCTGGGTACAAGTTTTTTGCATAAAAATGTTTTCATTTCTTTTCAGGGGTTTAACCCTGGGGTGCTTAACCATGCAGCCACATCCTCAGCCCTTTTTTAATTTTGAGGCAGGGTCTCACTAAGTTGCTTAGGGCCTCACTGAGTTACTCAGCCTGCTCTCAAACTTGCAATCCTTCTGCTTCAGCCTCCCAGTTGCTGGAATTACAGGTGTGGGTGGTGCACAGCTCATTGTAGTTTTGATTTACATTTCCCTGATGAGTAATAATGTCAAGCATCTTTTCTTGTACTTATTGACTATTTACATATTGTCTTTAGGGAAATGTCTACTCATATCCTTTGCCCAGTTTTCAAGTGGGTTATGTGTCTTTTATTATTGAGTTATTTAGATAATCTAGATCCAATCATTTATAAGATATATGATTTGCAAATATTTTCTCCTATTATGTGGGTAGTATTTTTACTTTCTTATTGGTATCTTTTACAGCACAGAAGTTTTTAATTTTGATGAAGTGCAACTTATTTTTTTTCTTTTGTCACTTATAGTCCTCATTTTTTCATTATTTCTTTTATAACTTCACAAAGTCTGGGTGAGTTTTTCACTCTCTATGTGATTTGATGTTCTGTCATGACTCAAGTGGCTCTGTCATTTTATGGTGATTTTAGAGCTCCATAGCTTCCTAAACAATGGTAGTCTAGTTCTGCCATCTTAGTTTCTCTCTTATCTGATTCCCTATTGAAAATAGAGTCAATATTTTCTCTCCTTGACCCTTCTGTACCCTTCTGTAAGAACCATTCCTTCCTGTCTTGCAGTTAGCAGAGATTATATAGATGTATCTATGCCTTAACATATAACCAACCTATGTATGGTCTATTTAATAATTGATTGAATTTTGCCTACAGAGATCTATTATAGTAAGTAGTCCATAATATTTTGCTATGATATTAGCTGCTAGGCTCTAGCAACCTGTGCTTTTTCTGAATAGCTTGGTTACAAAATAACTTAGCAGTAGAATTTATCTGAGCTAAATACTAGAAGAGGTCAAATTTCTGCCATAACAAAACTGTTACACATTTAAATCAAAATCCTTAGATGACCTCTAGAGTTTCTTTCAGTCGTGAGATTATATTAGTTTTAAATGATCAAAATGTTTTCATAAAAATTACTTACCATATCTAATTTATCTAGTTGGTTCTATAAGCCAAGGGCTATAATAAAGGCCTCAAGCTATAACCTAAAAATAACTATGATCTATTGCATTCCTACTATGTTCCATACAATGTGGCAGGCATTCTAATCCTCAAATCATTTCTGTACACGAAGCAGGGATAATTCTCATTTTACATATAGACTCCGACAACACCGCTAGAGATGTTAAGTAATTTGAGCAGAGGTACAGGTGGCAAGAAGATGTAAGGGCAAAGATAAAGTCTTCCTTATCTTATTTTGTCCCCTTTGGCAGGTGTTCATTTTGTGTTTTTGACATTTCCAGACTTGATCTCAACTTAAAACTATTCATAATACCCTTGTCTTGCCTGAGTCTTGAGCAGACCAGGTGTTCTTTAGAGCTACTTTTCTGCAAGACCTTTCTATCTATAAGGATTCCACTCGGGTTTGGGGGCAGAAGCTTCCTTTACTGTCTCTTGGTGGAAGGAACTTAGAGTACATTTTTTGATGCAAGTTTAGAATCTTAATAAAGCAACAAGACAGACCCACTCCCAACCAGCTGTCTTGGTGATGTACATCCCTATCACTAGATTCTTTTAGGTTGGTAGAATAGGACATTATTAGTAACATTATACAGTATCATTATGCTATGACTCATAATTTGAGCTCAGTTTCCCCATTCCTATGCCAGAAAAACAATCTTGCACTATTGAAGCAAACCTGTACCAAAGGTAGAACAGAATTGAGTTAGGAAATATTTAGTTTACATTGCAAAAAATTGTTTGTTTGATTTTTTTTCTTGCTTTGTGCATCTTAGGCTTCTATTCTGGAAGCTAGAGATAATGAATATAAATATCAAGATGAGATGACCATATCATTCTTTTTCTGTTCCAAGTGAATGATGGCTCTTTGTCCCATAGCTGTAACATACATATAACTACAGGAATTGAATTGAAGCCATGAGCAAAGCAGGAAGCAGCCATTACATGGTCAAGTGGGAGAAACATCAATTAAATACAGGCACAATTGTTAGAGGTCAGTCACTTTTCCTGGAAACATTTTCAAACTTATCGAACACCAACTCTGTGCCCTCACTTTATGTATTGTGTGCCATTGCATTCTTACAACAATCCTATGAAGTCAGTATTATTGTTTTCATTTTACAGATGAGCAAACTATACACTATGGTTCAGAAAGTTTAAGTAATTTGCACAAGGCCACACGATTAGTTAGTGGCAGATGCTGAGATCAATACAGGGTTTGTTTGGGGGGTTTTTGTTTTGTTTTGTTTTGTTTTTCTCACTCTAAAGCTCTTTTAACTATACCACCTCCAAATGACTTAGCCTGGTCACGGTCAGATACGTGCTTTTTTCCTTATTATATCCAGCATTATAATCAGCCTGGTGCTAGTAATGCAGCAACATTTGAAATGCATTTATTATAAGCAGAAGAGATGGTTTAAAGGCCAGAAAATGGCATGTAAGACAAGGGTTATCAAATGAAGATATGTGTCTCTTTCCTGAAACCTTTAACTGTAGCTTTATACCAAGAACTGTAGCTTTATACCAAGAATCCCAACAAGTTGCTGGTACTTAAAGTTGAGAGTACAAGTATGGGGAAAATGGTACTGCAGATACTTTTGAGCCTTAGAGCATCTGCTATTGCAGTCCTCCAAGGGATTCTACTCCCACCAGTCTTGCTTCTATTTGACAGTAATTGTGAATGTAAAATCTTGTTTTAAGCACAAGGAGCCAAAGTCTCCTACCACTTACATCTATCCCCCAAGAAACAAAAAGAGCTTTACAAAACTACAAAGGAGCATTGTATAGAAAGAGAATTTGGGTCATACCAAGAGTGATCAGTTTAACATTCTACAAATTTCCAGTGAAATTGGGAAAGGCATTTTGCTTGCCTTTCCATAAACCTAGTAAATCTCCATCTGATTTTTTCTATATGCGCTTTCATTATGATTTCTTCTTTAAATTATTACTACTGTCAGAAGTCCCCTAATATATCCCTGAAAAAAGTCTATTTGTGTGCCCTGCTGATTTTTTTCTTAATAAATAAAATAGAAGCACTTTCATTTTCACCAAGATGGAGAAAACCTATTCTTTCTAGGTCCTCTCTCTCACAACTAAAATGCTCTGGATGTAACACAAAAAGCAATGCTCTGAAAGGTGGAAAGAAGAAGGCAGGCTGCCTGGGGATTTGAGGAACAATGCAGTGGTGGGATCCCTGAGTTTCCTTTTGCTTCCATATAATGCAGAGAGGGCAGTACAGAAACCTCCAACCCATAATTGCCAATAGGCACAGAAAAAAATCAACCCTCTAAGAACAGCCTTGTTTCCCATATCCAATGGAAAGATACAAAGCAGATAAAGGGTCACCTTACAACAGAAAACTTTTTGGCAATACCTGCACTACTCCAGGCAAACACTTCCCCACCACCCTGTAGTTTTGATGGGGCTGAGCCAAAAATTAATCTTCTACTCCACTCCTTCCTCTAAGAGCAGATAGATTGTTTCTATTCCACTGCCAGGGTAGTGTTGGCAGGACTGAGCAGACAGCTGAACTTCCTCCCCCATCAGACAGAAGCAAATGGTGTACATATTCTGCCAGAGTAGTGTTAGGTCCAGTGACTAGCTAAGCTCCACACCCATCAGCACCAAGGAAAGTCAATGATTCTGCACTAGGGCAAGGTTAGTTGCCACTAGACTCCATGCCCCACCCCCATCTTCATGTCAGTGGAATCCAGTGGCTGAGGTGTACTGAGTTTCTATCTCTACCCAGCATCAAAAAGATTAAATAGGGCTGGGATTGTGGCTCAGCAGTAGAGCACTCCCCTAGCATGGGCAGGACACGGGTTCTGTCCTCAGCACCACATAAAAATAAAGGCATTGTGTTGTGTCCATCTACACCTAAAAAATAAATATTTTTTTAAAAGACTAAATAAGGGGTGCATTCCAAAGCCTGTAAGCACCCTATTTTTTCCACCCCTAGTGTCAGGCCCAGTGGAAAGCTCAACATTCTCACTCAGTTGGCAGTAAGGAGACTGAGAGGCAGCATGAACCAAGGCAAGTCAGCACTTGTATCTCTGCTGCCCTGGTGTTGTCCAGGCCCAGTGGGGAACTGACCTTCCACCCCCAGTGAGCATCAGTAATGTTTAACAAGATTGTAAAAGTAGAACTAGTCAGTGCTCTTCTTTTCCATCTCCCATACCCTGGTATCACCAAGGCCCAGCTGGGGGGTGAGTTTATACCTCCATTCAGAGGACACAGAAACCAGAAGCCATGTGGGTCTTTGCCCCACTTTCACTGCGATAATGTCAGAAGGGCCATGGGTTGCTGAATTTTCACTCCACTATTTGCAACAAGGAAGCATGAGTCAGTGCCCCACTGTTGCCTGGGTCATGTCAGCCCGGCACAGCAACAACTAAACATACCTGACCCTCACATTATACTGCACACAGGGACTGCCTGCTTTAAAAAGAAGAGAGGATAGAGAATTTCATAATGTAGTGGTCCAAAAGTTCAAGATTATATTTAAAAATCAGTCATGAATCAGAAAGGACAGTCAGTAGACACTCACTGTATCAAATTTTATCTGACAAGAGTTATAAAAAAATGATAAAAATGATCTAGTAACCATTACAGACTCTCTTGAAATAAAGACCTACAAAATCTCAGCAAAGAAATAGAAGTTATAAAAGAAGCAGTTTGAAATTATAAAGCTGAATAATATAACTGAAATTTAAAAAGCCAATGGATGGGCTCAATCATAAAGTAGAGATAACAGAAGATACAATCAGTGAACATAAGGACAGATCAATAGAATTTATTCATTCTGAGCAACAGAAACAAAATAGAATGTAAAAATTGTACAGAGCCTCAGGGAACCCAAGAGATAGTAACAAAAGATCCAGCATTCATATCATCAGTGTCAAAAAGGAGAGAAGAGTACAGGTACTTGAAAAAGTAATGGCTGACTTGGAAAGAAATGATGACATATGCACATGGGTAAACTTTAAGGGCATTATGCAAAGTGATATAAGCCAGTCATAAAAAGACTGTATGATTCCTCTTATATGAGGTACTTAGAGTAGTCAAATGCATAAAGTAGAATAATGATTGCCAGGGACTTGGGCTAGAGTGTATGGGGAATTGTTTAGTTTCAGTTTTGCCAGATGAAACAAGTTTAGGAGATTGGCTACATGACAATGTGAATGTACTTAACACTACTGAACTGTATGTATAATGATGGTAAATTTTTTGTCTATTTTATCACAATTAAATATTGTTTGATTTTTTTTAAGAAGTAAAGTCTGAGGGATGTGGATGTGGCTCAATGGTAGAGTGCCTGCCTAGCATGTGAGAGACCCTGGGTTCAATACCCAGTACCACACACAAAAAAATCAATTCTGAAAACTTCTCAAATTTCACAGAATACATAGATTCACTTAACTGAGTGAGTCCCACATGTAATAAACACAAATAAATCCATGCCAAGACACATCATAATTAAACTTTTAAGACTAAAGGTAATGAAAAAATTGAAATCAACCAGTATAAAAATGATGCATTGCTTATGGGAGAATATCAATTTGACTATCAACATATTTCTTATCTAAAAGTATATAGGCTGCGGGGGCTGGAGTTGTGACTCAGCGGTAAAGCACTAGCACGTACGAGGCACTCGGTTCGATCCTCAGCACCACATAAAAATAAATAAATAAAATAAAGATATCGTGTCCAACTACAACTAAAAAAATAAATATTTTTTAAAAAGTGTCTAGGCCAAAAGAAAATGGTACATATTTCAAGACCTCAAAGAAAACAATTGCCAATTGCAGATTCTATACCCAGAGAATTTCTTCAGAAATTAAAGGAATATAAAGGAAATTTTATATGAAGAAACCTAAGAATATTTGTTGTTAGAAAATCTATACTTATAGATTATCTAAAAAAAGTTCTATAAACAGAAATGATAACAGAAGTCTTAGGAGGGAAAGAAGTACACCACAGTGGTGAAAGTATGGCTATATATATATAATGGACCATACTGTGGATATATATAAGGGATTATCCTGTTTAAGTCCTTTGTGATGGTTCAAGCAAAAATGATAACACTATTTGATGAGGTGTTCAATATATGTTGAAGAAATAATTACTTCAACACTTCCCCTCCTTCATGTATATGCCCAAACATTTGAAACAGGTATTCAAATAAATGATTGTACATAGTCGTTCAGAGCACTATTTATAATAGCTAAACATGGAAGCAACCCAAACATTCATTGGTTGGTGGATGGATAAATAAATTGTGGTATATCCATACAATGGAATTTATTCTACATTAATACTGATATGTGCTATAATATAGATGAACCTTGAAAACAAGGTAAATGAAAGACACCAGTAACATATTGTATGATTCCACTGATATGAAATGTCCAGAATAGGCAAGTTCTTTAGGTAGAAAGCAGATTAGTGGTTCTTTGAGTTGGGAGTCATTGTTGGAGGAAAATGAGTTGGATGGGTAGCATACAGAGTTTCTTTTGGTGATAATGAAAAGGGTCCAAATTGATTGTGGTGATGTTTTCACAACTCAAAAATCGTTGACTTGTATATATTAAATGAACAAAATGTGTGATATAGAAATTATATCTCAATAAAACTATTATTAAAATATAATTATGAAGAGTGAAAATGGACCTAAATGGAAATAAGGGATGGTGTTTTATCCTTTTGTTTTGGTGGGGGTTTTTGTTTGTCTGGTTGTCTAGGTTGGCTTTTGTTTTGTTTGCGGTACTGAGATTTGAACTACAAGTAAGATTTCTATGCTTCACTTGAAGTGACAAGTCATCATTCCAATAGACTGTGATAAGCTATGTATGTATTGTAATACCTAGAGCAACCATTAAGAAATACTATATAAACTATTTTGAGTGAAATACTCAAAACCATTATAAACAAAGAATCATTGAAAAATGTTCAAATTACCCAAAGGAAGGCAGGGAAGAGGAAACAGGAGAAAGAGATAAACTAAACATAAAGTGGTAGAATTAAGTGCTAACAAATAAGTAATTGCATTAAATATAAATTACCTAAATATACCAGTTAAAAAACAGGTTAGCAGAGAAAATTATAAAATATTACTAAACTATATGCTGTCTGCAAGGAGCTCATTTCAAATATAACAGAATAGGTAGGTTGAAAATAATAATGGAAGAATATATACAATGCAGGAATTAATGAAAAAGAAACAGGAGTAGTTTTATCACTATCAGCTAATGTAGATGTACAAGCAGAGAAAATTACTAGAGGCAGAGAGAAACATTACCTAGTAATAAAAGGCCATAGTCATTCTAAATGTGTATGTACCAAAGAACAGTCCCAAAATGCATGAAACAAGGATACAGACAAATCCACAAATACAGTTGGTAACTTAAACAACTCACATCAATTGATAGAATTGATAGGGAGACAATTAGTAAGTATATAAAACTGAACAACACAGTTAACCCACAGAATCTAAATACACACACACACAGCCGGAGTATAGATTTTTGAGTACCCATGGAACATTTACCAAGATAAAGTACATCCTGAGCATAAAAAAAACTCTACCATATTTAAGAGAATTTAAGTCATACAAATGACTGTGTTCTCTGATCATGATAATTAAACTAGAAATCAATAGGAAAAAAAACACAAAATTCAACAAACACTTAGAAATTAAATAATATGCCTGAGAATAAGCATTTGGTCCAAGAAAATATTACAAAGGAAGTTTTTTTTTTTGAAAATACAAAGAATAGAAAATAGTAAAAAAAAAAAAAAAAAAAAAAAAAAACCTCCTAAATCTCCAAGCCTAGATGGTATCACTGGAGAATTCTACCAAATATTTTAAGAAGTAACAAAAATTTTATACAACATCTTCTAGAAAATAGGAGAGAAAGGAAGATTTCCTGACTTATTTTATGGGTCCAGTATTACCCTGATACCAGAATAAGATAAAACAGCACAAATGCTGGGTACAGTAGTGCTTACCTGTAAGCCCAGCAGCTGAGGCAGGAGGATTGCAAGTTCAAAGCCAACCTCAGAAATTTATTGAGGCCCTAAGCAACTTATCAAGACCCTGTCTTAAAAAATAAAAAGGGATAGGTATGTGTCTCAGTGGTTAAGCACCCCTGGGTACAATCTATTGTACCAAAAAACAATAATAACAAAAAGCACAAAAGATGACCAAGGACCAAAATCTCTTATCAAATTAAATGCAAATATTCTCAATGGCTACTAGCAAATCAAATTATACAATGTATAAAATAATTATACATCATGGTGAATAGGGCTTATTCCATCCCATTCAAGATCATTCCAAAATTTGGGCCTAGTAAATTTAGCCCCAGATATCTACCAGCTAAAAAAGAAAAACCATATATCAATTGATGTGGAAAATAATTTGACAAAATTAAAAACCCATTCATGATCCAAACCCTTAACAACCTGTAAATAGAACTTCTTGAAATTGATCAAAATCATCTACAAAAAAAGAAAGAAATTAAATTTCTATCTCTCACCCTGCACAAAACTCACTCAAAGTGGATCAAAGACTTAGGCACTAGAAGAGAGACCCTGTGCCTAATATAAGAAAAAATAGGCCCAAATCTTCCCCATGTCACCTTAGAACCTGTTTTCCTTAACAAGACTCCTAAAGCACAAGAAGTAAAATCAAGAATCAATAAATGGGATGGACTGAAACTAAAAAACTTCTTCTCAGCAAAGGAAACAATCAATAACATGAAGAGAGAGCCTACAGAATGGGAGAAAATCTTTACCACACGCACCTCAGATAGAGCACTAATCTCCAGGTTATATAAAGAACTCAAAAAACTAAACACCAAAACAACAAATAACCCAATCAATAAATGTGCTAAGGAACTGAACAGATGCTTCACAGAAGAAGAAATACAATCAATCAACAAATACATGAGAAAATGTTCAACATCTCTAGCAATTAGAGAAATACAAATCAAAACTACTCTAAGATTTCTTCTCATTCCAGTAGAATGGCAATTAATCAAGAAAACAAGCAATAATAAGTGTTGAGGATGTGGGGGGAAAGGTTTACTACTACATTGCTGGTGAGACTGCAAATTGGTGCATCCACTGTGGAAAGTAGTATGGATGTTCCTCAGAAAACTTGGAATGGAACCACCATTTGACCCAGCCATCCCACTCCTTGGTTTATACCCAAAGGACTTAAAATCAGCATACTACAGTGGCACGGTCACATCAATGTTTATAGCTGCCCAATTCACAATAGCTAAACTATGGAACCAAAGTAGATGCCCTTCAATGGAAGAATGGATAAAGAAAATGTGGTATATATGCACAATGGTATATTTCTCAGCCTTACAGAAGAATGAAATTATGGCATTTGCTGGTAAATGGATGGAGTTGGAGAATATCATGCTAATCAAAATAAGCCAAACCCAAAAAACCAAAGGCCGAATGTTTTCTCTGATATGTGGATGCTAATTCACAATGGTGGGGGTGGGGGGACAGTGAGAAAAATAGAGGTACTTTGGATTGGGCAGAGGGGAGTGAGGAGAGGGGAGTGGGTATGGGAGTGGAAAGGATGGTGGAATGAGGACATTATTACCCTATATACATGTATAATTACATGACCAGTGTGACTATGCACCATATCTAGCCAGAGGAATGA
Organism: Callospermophilus lateralis; assembly: GCF_048772815.1. Classification (NCBI taxonomy): domain Eukaryota; kingdom Metazoa; phylum Chordata; class Mammalia; order Rodentia; family Sciuridae; genus Callospermophilus; species Callospermophilus lateralis. Next base: position 52,443,108 of record NC_135325.1, on the reverse strand, counting down.
GAAGTTGTGCTCCATTTGTGTACAATGTGTCAAAATGTATTGTACTATCATATATAACTAATTAGAACAAATTTTAAAAAGATAAAAATAAACTAGCTGACATCATACTTAATGGCAAAATACTGAATGATTTCCTGCTATGACTGGAATGAGGTACAGATATTTGTCCTCTAGTCTTATTTGACACAGTAGTAAAAGTGCACTAAGAAAAACAAATAAAAGGCATAATGATAAAAAAAAAGTATTGATGGTATGCTTCTGACTGCATAGTAAAAGAGTGAAGGGAGATCAGTGGAGAAAAGGGACCAGTGGGAGGGAGGGGGAGAGACAAAGGGGAAATACTGGAGAATGAAATCAGCCAAATTATATTGTAATATTGTGTTCATGTAAAAAATTATAACACTAAATGTCATCATTGTGTACAATTATAATGCATCAATAAAAATATGTAAAAAACAAAAATTAAATAAAAAGAAGTAAAACTATTTCTATTTGCAGGAGATATCATTGTGTGGAGGTCTTCAATAAATCTAGAACTCCAGAATTAATACTGAGGGCTGGGGTTATAGTTCAGTGGTAGAGTGCTTGCCTAGCATGTGTCAGGCTCTGGGTTTGATCCTCAGCACCACATAAAAATTAAAAAAATAAAATAAAGGCATTCTATCCATCTACAAATTAAAAAAATACTGAGTACAGCAGAATTACAGAATACAAAATCAGAATAAAAAATCAATAAAATTTCTTTATGCACTTATCATATTTGAAGTGAGTTTCTTTTATAATTGTGTCATTTTTTTAATCCACCTTGTCAATCTCTGTCTTTTAATTGGTATATTTAGATAATTTATATTATGATAATTATTACTGATATATTAGGGCTTAACTCTGTCAAATGTCTTGTTGTTGTTTTCTGTTCATTCATTCTGATTTTTCTTCCTTTTTTTCTTTCCTGTGGGGTAAACCCTTCTTTAGAATTCTATTTTAATAGTGCTTTTCAGTGTATCTCTTTGTCTAGATTGTTTAGTGTTTCCTCTAAGTATTACATTACATGTATATAACTTATCAGTCTGATGGTGTAAACATTTTATAGTTTGCAAAAAAATGTAGAAACCTTACAGTTCTTTAAATCTCTGCTGTCTCCTCTGTTTGTAGATGTCTTAAGTAATCCTTCTACAAATATACTGTGAACCACATAAGGTACTGTTTAACTTTGATTCATTTGTCAAGCACAATTCAGAAAATAAGAAAGAAAAACTTGGGCTGGGGTTGTGGCTCAGAGGTAGAGCATTTACTGAGCATGCGTGAGGCACTGGGTTCGATCATCAGCACTATATAAAAATAATATGAAAGGCAGCAGAATACAACAGACACCAGAATGGCAATATGTAAATCAATGGTTCTGCAACTGATGTGATTCTGTAATCTGTATATGGGGTAAAAATGGGAGCTCATATCCCAATTGAATCAAAGTGTGAAATATGATATATCAAGAACTATGTAATGTTTTGAACAACCTACAATAAAAATTAATTTAAAAAAAAGATATTGTATCCACCTATAACTAACAAATAGATATTTTTTTAAAAAGAAAGAAAATCTTGTATTTACCTACATTTTTACTCTTTTGTTTTCCTTTTTTCCTTCCTGTTGACCCAAGTTTCCTTCTTTATCATTTCATTTCTCATGTCTTTTTTTTAATATTTATATTTAGTTTTTTTAGGTGGACACAGTATATTTATTTTATTTTTATGTAGTGCTGAGGATCAAACACAATATATTTATTTTATTTTTATGTGGTGCTGAGGATCAAACCCAGTGTCTCACGCATGCTAGGCAAGCACTCTACCACTAAGTCACAATCCCAGCCCAATTTCTCATGTCTTTTTTAGAACTTCCTTTAGCTATTCTTTTAGGTTAAGTCTACTGGTAACAAATTTTCTTAGTTTTTCTTCATCTGAAAATTTCCTAAATTCCCTTTAATTCCTGAACAATAATTTTACTAAGTATGAGATTCAGGATTTGACAGTTCTTTTCTTTTGGTACTTGAAAAATGGCATGCTGCTCCTTTATGGCCTTCCTAGTTTCTCATGAGAAATTCACTGCCATTTGAATTGCTTTTCCTCCTATAGTTAAGTTTTCATTTTTCTCTGGCTGCATTCAAAGATTTTTCTTTGTCTTCAGTTTTCAGAAGTTTAATTATAAGACTGCTACTGAGCCCATCAACTTGAGTTTTTTATTTCATTTTTTATTTCTCACTTCTAATATTTCCATTTGGTTATTTATACCTCCATTTTTCTTTTGCTGAGACTTTCTATTTCTTTGTGAGGCTTTTTGTCTTTTGTTTCAAGCATGCTCATAATTTTTCATTGAATCATTCTTATGATGGCCACTTTGAAATATTTATTATGTCAATCCTCTCATCTCCATTGTCTCACTATTGATTTCCATTGGTTATCTTTTTTTCAGTCAGTTGTTGGTATAATGTAATTTTTTATTGAATCCTTGACTTTTTTTGAGATTCTTGATCTTATTTAAACGTTTTACTTTAATGAACTTTTTGTGACACTGTTCCAGTAGGAGAAAAAGGGGTTGCCACCTCTTTATTGCAAGGTACAGCTAAAGAAATGTAGGTCCCATACTTGGTTGCATTTGGTACCTGAGGGGGAATGAGCTTCTTATTGTTTGGTGGCGGGGTTGGAAATCTAGCTGCCAGTAACTAGACCATGCTAGGCTGATGAAAATCCTAGCTCTTTATTTGGCCTTCTCAGATATCTACATCAGCAGGTGACTGGCAGACATTTTACAGCCTTATGAGAGTGGGATTCTAGGCTCCCCACTAGGCCTTTGTATGGATAGAACTGGGGTTGCAGGATTTCCCCCCAGAGCGTTTCATTAAAAGTTTCCTCCCATGTCAAGTTGCTCCTATCCTGGTCCTTCAGCTCACTAGAGCAAGAGTTTATTAAGGCTTTTTATGTCTTTCTTCCTATTGGTGTTTCCAGGCTTCATTAGTTATCATTCTGGGATATCTGAGGTGCTATGACTTGACTATTCCCTTCAAAACGCAAACTGATTGTGTTAAGAGGAGGGATCTTTAAGAGGTGTTTAGGTCATAAAGGTACCACCCTTATGAATAGATTAAGGCCATTATCAAGGGACTGGTTTAGTTATCATGGGAATAGATTAGTTAAAATGGCCTCTTTTCTCTGTCTCTCATATATTCTTTTTTTCCTAATTTTTTTAGTTGTAGATGGGCATAATGCCTTTATTTTGTTTATTTTTATGTGGTGCTGAGGATCAAACCAAGTGCTTCACACATGCTAGGCAAGTGCTCTACCACTGAGCCACAACCCCAGCGTCTGTTACACACTCTTGCCTATAACATTCCTCTGGATGATGCAGCACAACTGCCCTCACCAGATTCTGGCACTTAGATACTGAACATACCAGCCAAAAACTTCTGTTGTTTATAGATTATTCAGTCATATAGGTTATCAGCTATTTTGTTGTAGTCACAAAATGAACAAAAACAGGAGGCAAAAAGAGATCCCAGGGAAATCACCACCCTGTTGCTTCTTGAGTCCCAATGGTCAGTCCAGTTTCTCCGTGCTTGTCAGGTTTTAAATAAAGTCTTAAAGTGTCCTCAAGTTCATTGTTTCTGTTTCTATCTTTGGTTATCTACATTCTACATTTGAGCTCATTTGGTGAGATTTAAATTTTGTTTACTTAAGAATCACACACACACACACACACACGCGCGCGCGTGTGTGTGTGTGTGTGTGATTTCCAATTTGTTATTTTTTAGAACTTATTTTTCTTGGTTTTCTGTTTTTTCATTTCTTACAGGGGAATTTGTAAATGATTGTTGAAGCAATTTTATGGTGTCTCTTTTAAAACTTGTGTCAGATAGTTCCAAAGATCTGATTCATCCCAGTATCACGTCAGTTGGGTTTTTTTTTTTTTTTTTTTTCTCATCTACGATGTGGTTCTCTCTATTTCTTGGTATAAAAGATTTATTATCTCCTGGACACTTTGAAAAAACAGATGGTTCCCAAATTATAATAGCTAAATTTGGGATTTTTTTAACTTTACAATAGTGCAAAAATTATACACATTCAGTAGAAATCATATTTTGAATTTTGGATTTTGATCTTTTCCCAGGCTAGCAATATATAGTATGATTTTTTTTTATGCTAGGCAGCAGCAGCAAGCTGCACTTCCCAGTCAGCCACAATCACAAGGGAAAACAACCAGTACTCTCTAGTGTACTGTGTTACTAAGCTGTGGTGTTTTGGGGGACAGAGTGTTTAGATGTATTAAATGCATTTTCAACTGATATTTTCAAATTAAAATGGGTTTATCAGGATGTAACCACATTATAAATCAAGGAGCATTTGAATCATGTTAGGATACTCTTGACTCTATTTATATCTTCTATTTTAGCACGTTTTAGGTGTGTTGTATCAGTCCTGGCCTACTTTTATGGGCTATAATTCCAATAATAATTTAGTTTTCTGAGTCCCTGCAATGCTGCTATCCTGGTCTGCTTCATGCTCTGTTTCTACTTCAGATCCTGCTTGACCCTTACCCATGCTTCCTTTGGGGACAGAAGGTATTTCCATGAGTCACCCAGCGTCATTAGTTAGAAGGTCAGGAATGCCACACCTGCGAGGCAAAGAGCATGTTCCTTTGACTGTTCTCCAAGCCACGAGGAGATGATGAGCATTGCACTCCATCTCTGTGCTACCTACAGAGGAAGACATTACCTAATTGGGCTGCCTTCTGCCATGAGGTAGAGGTCCAACTGCCACAGATTCTGCATGAGAATTTGCCACTAAGTGGAGGTTCGGGAGTCATTGAACTTGGTTCACCTTCTTCACTCAGGAGTTAACCAGGCCTAGGTTGCCTTCCGCCATGTAGCAGAAGTGCAGCCTAGATTATCCTCTACTGCTGGATGGAGAGTCAAAGGTCATGGGTCTGGGTGGAGGTTTGGGAGGCACATGTCCAGGTGACACTGTTGTTACAAGAAAAGAAGGCTGCCTTCTACCCTCTGACATGGAGCAAGGAATGGGTTGACATGGCCAGATTCCACTGTTGGCAGTTACTTTGAAATGAATGGATGCCCTCTGCCACTGAGTAAGGGTTTCCCTGCTATGACCCCTTTGGGCTCCCCGTTTCCTGATCCTTTGGCCAGAGCCAGACAGCAATTTTTTTTCTCTTTTTGTCTGTGTTTGCTGGTAATTCCACATTTGCAGGCCTCTTTGGCACCCAGACTGGGACATACAAAAGAAAGAACACCCACAGAACTCACTCTCATGTAGTCTCTCAAGTCATGATGTTCTAGCTAGTCCCTGTTATTCTTTCTACTTTTCAAAGTCCCTTTATGACTGTTGAATTGTTTTTAGGGTGTTTCATTGTAGTTACAGGGGAGAAACCATCTTGTCCCAGAACCAAAGCCTGAGATAGATATATATAGATAGATAGATAGATATAGATAGATAGATAAAATTTTAAAAATTATAATAAATGTTATCTTTATGTTTCTTCAATTTGCTTTTCTCACACATCACATTTTGGAGATCCATTCACATTGGTAAACATATAGTTCATTTATTTTAAATACTGCAGAGTTTGCTATTGTATGAATTTCACACAAATGTTTATTCTCATTCTCCTGTTAGTGTTGGTGGACAATAAGTTTTCCATTCCTCTGTGATATAATCAGTGCCACAGTAAATATTCTCATGTATGCCTCTTTATGTACTTGTGAAACAGTTTATCTGAGCCTATATCCAGTGTTCACTTTCTACTTACTCAACTGTTACTAGGTCACAGGATACAGAGAGCATCAACTTTATCAGATATTGCCAAACTGTTCTTCAGAATTGTACCAGTTTATACTCGCATCAACAGTGCATGAGATGTTTCATTTGGCCATATATTTGCCAAAACTTGTTTTAAAGTAGTCAACTTTATTAAGCCTTTCCCTTATGGGTTTTCTTTTATATCTTGTTTAAGAAATGTATCCTACACTACGATCATAATATTCTTCAATATCTGCTTCTAGAGTATAAAACTTTTTTCTCCAATGTAGGTCTTTAGTCTGTATTAGTAATTCATTTTTGTATATGGTCTGATAAAGAAATGCTATTCTACTTTTTCCAAAATTGATAGCCATTTGGCCCAACACCATTCATTGAGGAGTCCTTTCATTCCCCCCATTTATTTATAATCCCACTTCAAGCATATTTCACATTCCCATATATGTCCAGGTTGATTCTGAAGTTTAAATATAACCCCCTAACATGAGGTTAACTAAAATATTGAATTTAAAGTGAGAAACTTCTTATTAATGGTTCTCCAAATAAACCCTTAACCTTAAACAAACTCTATTTTAATACTACTATTAAAGGAACTTCAAGGGCCAGAAGTAGAGATTGACACTGATTAGGTACCTAGTAACATTGATTAAGTTCCTATAGTATGTAAGATAATTCCAGGCAATTTACTGCTAGGGTCATTTTGTTTTTTTCCTTACAACAACTTCAAAAAAGGATGGTATTATTCTCATGTTACAGATAAGAAAACCAAAGCTTTGAAAGGTTACATTGCCTAGGGCCACACAGTAGGATTGACAGCTCAAATCCAGGTCTATCTGATTCTAAAGAGCTTATTTTTCTAAGGAAAGTCAACATCCCTGAACTGAGGAAGACATGACTTGCCCATTAGGAGTAGAGTGTGTGCAGCAAGCAGTACAGTGCCTTGAATGACCAAGTTCATAGAATGACTGCTTTGCATGTTTGCACCCATGATTGGTGCAAAACATCAGTCTAAGATGAGCTTCTGATTCCTCTTACCCTCTTCCAATTTATTTATATCTCTATCTCTTACTTGCCAAACTTGGGGTATGTAATTTACTTGTTGGAGAGCCTCATACCAAGCTGTAGGTGGTATGAGGGAGAAAAAATAAACAAGGAGTGGTTGAGGGAGAACTAGATCAATTATTTTTGTTTGCATTTGTTTGCAGGTATGGATTTTATATATTAAAGGTATTAAATGTAATGCTGATGTAATATTAGCCCCTACATGAGTTTATCATATTGCCTCAATTGGATATTGATTTCTTATTGAACTCTCATTTGTCTCTCTTTAGAACTCAGTGCCCATGGATCACTGTGACTGTTATGAGGTGTAATAAGTAGCAAAAAATGAGAGGTTAGGCATCCACTAATCTAAGTTTGAGTCTTAACCCTGACTTTGGCTGGCAGATCCTAGAAGACTGATCTTCTTTTCCTTTGCTTCAGGGGGTTTTTCTCTGTAAAATGGACATTAACACAGAGTTCATGTGAGAATTAAAACTATCATAATTGCATATTCACTTTGTAAAATGCTGTGCACAGAGATATGGCACTATTCTTCCTCATCTGCTATTCTCCATAATTATTTATGTTCTCATCTTATCTCTGGCACCTGACCCTGCCAGATTACCCTAGTGCAGCGACCTTAATGCCATCAGTTTCAAATCATAAGCATCACCAAGATCTTGCTTTGTAATTATAGATTTCCTGACTCTACTCTAAAATTTTATTTTGTAGTTCTGAAATGAGGTCCATAAATAAATAAATAAATAAGATTTATTTATTTATTTTTTAGTTGTAGTTGGACACAATACCTTTATTTATTTATTTATTTTATGTGATGCTAAGGATCGAACCCAGGGCCTCGCACATGCTAGGCAAGTGCTCTATCACTGAGCCACAACCTCCGCCCCAGAAATGTATATTTTTAAAATTCTTTCCAGGGAATCCTTTTTTTTTTTTAAAGATAGAGTGAGGGAGAGAGAGAGAGAGAGAGAATTTTTTAATATTTTATTTTTTGGCGGACACAACATCTTTGTTTGTATGTGGTGCTGAGGATCGAACCCGGGCCGCACGCATGCCAGGCGAGCGCGCTACCGCTTGAGCCACATCCCCAGCCCCTCCAGGGAATCCTTTAAAAACAGCAAGGCACACTTTGCCTGAAACACATAGAACTATATATACGAGGAAGAATCTATAATAACCCTGAGTGGGATTCAGGATTAAAGCACATTACAGTAAGAAGTTGCTAACCAGCCTTCCCTAATGTTCCAAATGCCTACACTTCCCAAGGTCTACAGGGACCTAGCCACATGATCTCTTAACATTCCCTTCCATTTCTGTGATTACAGCTGCATCTTGAGGCCTTAGAAGCAAAGCCTGGTAAATTAAACCAGCTATTATTGCCTTTTAAATGCTAGTGATTTTAAGGATTTTCTTTGAAAAGTCTTAGTCAATAGGAGCAGAAGACTATGAATAACACCAAAATATTTAGCTGTCTATTGATACTTCTTTACAATATCAAATAAAATGGGAACAGATGCAACTAGACTAGAGCTTGGTTAGTAGGTAACAGATTTATGGACTTGCTCATTTTAAAAAATAAGGTTATAAACAACATATGTCAAAAATCCTATAAAACTGCTCTGGAAACCATCTTCCTGGAAAGCCAAAATCCCTACTAATGTTCTGAATCTGCTTTTCAGAACTGAAAGATGACATTGTATACATCTGCAGCACTGCTTGAAACAATGCTTCCTTAAAACAGAGCTTACTCTGTGTGGGTGTGCATTCAGTAGCTATCCCAAAGTTTCAAACACCTGGCCTTTTCTAAAATGTAATCCATCCAACCCCTTGAGAGAAGACAGCTTCTCTATTTACAAATACAGGTGGTGTTGCTATGAGTTACAGTTTTCTGGAAGTTTTTGTACATAGCTCATGGTTTTAAGGCAAAAGGAAGTCATATGAGAATGAAATCACCAAGCCTTTGGTCTATCCTGAAGGCTACAGACTTGAGGAGACTCTCAATTGGCTCTTTTTCTTTTTTACTGTCACATATGCAAGTCTCCTGTTGAATCTCTCTGGTCCACTGTTCCCTCTAATGAAGTCATGTTCTGTGCTCAGGGCAGTAATATCCTCAGAAGCAGATGTCTCCCATAAAGCATGACCTCATTCCTTGGAATGGGAAGAGCTCGCAGTAGACAGTTGGGGTAATATGGGGGGATGGGCTTTGTTTAAAAATAGTTTTCTTAAATAATGTGTTCAACTTTTTTATACATTTCTATAAAAAGGCAAATCTAGTTTGTTGCTGTTTTTTGTTAACCTCACTCCTCGCTTCCAGAAGGGGCAATCACTGAGCCAGAAGGAACAGAATCCTCATAGAGCACAGACACTTCCATCCAGTTGTTTGTATAGATGAGTGAAACTTGGGATTTTCCAGATGCTAAATCTAGGCTTTGTATCAGATCCCACTGAATCACAGCCTAGATTTCAACAAACCTTTTTATAACAGTCCTGGAGCTTAGAGGAAATAAACTGAAGTGCCCAAGGAAAGTTACTGACCCAAATGCTCCCAGCAAATTAGACATGTGGGAACATTGATAGAGAAGGAAAGGGTAGAGCAAAAGAGTGGACCAATTAGAAGGATGTAGTTTGAAGCCAATCCAAACTTGCTCAGAAGGATGAGCTTTCCAGACTGTTGTTTTCCCTTAGAAAATTAGATGTAGGGCAGTTCTTGAACACTGACTTCTCAAATTATTGGGAATAACCAAAATGCATGACATCCAGTACTTCCTGGCACCTATAACGAGGCCTTGCAGTCACAGCCCATGGGTTTTAATATGCTCCTCACTTCTGTTTGTATCTATGCAGAAAGTGAATATGGTAAGAAAAAAAAAAAAAGACCCAAAGAGCTAATTTTCTAAACATGGAAGGTAAAGACCTTCCCACAGTCAAGAACGTAAGGAAATTAGGTACTCACCATCTGAGTTGAGTACCTGCAATTTGTATATTTAATCATTACATTCCCTCCAACCAGACTCCCTCCAAAGAGCTCTTTAAGCTTCATCCTCACCATAAAGCTTTTATAGGAACAAACCTCCCAGACTTTGTTTCTCATCTTTTTGAGTCTATCCATTCTCTTCCCTCAGTCTACACCTTTATCTTATATCCATGCCCCTTCTGATGGCTCTGGAAGTGTTGAAATTGGTGCCTGAAATGAAAGTACATGAAAAACAGATGAGAAGTGATCACAAGGTTTTTTAAAATACTAGCATGGTTTATTGTTACTTGTATACTTGATAATTGCTATTTTGACTGGAATGAGATGAAATCACAATTTAGTTTTAATTTTCATCTCTCCAAATGTTGGTGAGGATATGGAGAAAAGGTACACTCATACATTGTTGGTGGGACTGCAAATTAGTGCAACTACTCTGAAAAGCAGTATGAAGACTCCTCAAAAAACTTAGCAATGATACCACCATATGACCCAGATATTCCACTCCTTGGTATTTACAAAAGAACTAAAATTTTCATACCCTAGAACTAAAGCTGCTTCAATGTTTATAGCAGCAGAACTCACAATTTTCAAATTATAGAATCAGCCTAGATGTCTGTCAATAGATGAATGGATCAAGAAAATGTATATATAATTAATGGAGTATTACTCAGCCATTAAGAGCAATTACTTTATGACATTTGCCTGTAAAGGGTTGGATCTGGAGTCTATCATGCTAAGTGAAATAAATCAATCCCCAAAAAAACAAAGATCAAATGTTTTCTCTGATATGTGGAGGCTAACATACAATAAGGGAAGGGGGATAATAGAAGTTCGGTGCAGTAGAGAAAAGTGGAATGAAAGGTTGGGAGGGAGGATAGGAAAAGTAAAGACAGTGAAATGAACCTGACATAACTTTCCTATGTACATATATGAATGTACCACAGTGAATCTCAATATCGTGTACATACACAAGAAATTAATCTAAAAAAAACTATGGGTAAATGGCAGAAAGATCAATAGAGGGAAGGGAGCAGTAGGTGGAGGGAAGAAAGGAGAAGGAGAGGTACTAGAGACTGAATTAGAACAAGATATATTCAATACCTTTATAATTATGTTAAAATGGATTCTACTGTCATATTATAACTAAAAAGAACCAATCAAAAAACAAGTGAAAAAAAAAGAACTGCTAATGTTCAATGTGGTTCTTGAAGTTATTGCCAATACAATAAGGCAAAGAACTTAAGAGATGTAGCTATGGGGGAATTATATAACTATAATCACAGATATGAGTATATGGCTAGAAAACCCAAGAGAACTAATAAAAAAAACTATCATAAATAGAGATCACCAAGGCGACCAGGTCTTATATTGTACATTTTTGTACTATAAGCATGGAACTAGTAAATTTTCAATGCAAACATTTATGAGTTGAATATAATTGACAAAATTAACTGGAAAAAACTTTCTATATTCTTTTTATTATTTCTATTAGTGTATTGTAGTTATACATAATAGTAAGATTCATTTTGACAATCTATGCATGGAATATAATTTTCTCCATTTCAGTCCCTAGTACTTCCCTTTTCTCTACTGGTCTTCTATTTACTTATTGCTTTAAAAAAATTGTAGTTATAGATGGACAGCATGCCTTTATTTTGTATATTTTTATGCAGTGCTAAGGATCAAACCCAGTGACTCACAAGTGCTAGGAAGCCCTCCACCACAGAATTGTAGCCCCAGCCCCTATAATGCTTTTAATAGGTGCTTTACAGATATGCATAAAGGTGAAATTCACAGTGGTATATTGATAATATGTGCATAGCACAATTTAATCCATTTCATTCCCAAATTCTTCAAGGCCATATCCAAATTTTGCTGTGCCTTGGGATCATCATTTCTGGGTTTTTTGTTTGTTTTGCATCACTGAGGGTTGAACCTAGTACCTGGCACATGATAGACAATTGCTCTTCCCAGTGAACTACACCCCTGTTCTGGCATCAACATTCTGAATAGCAATTCATATTAGATTAAAAAAGTGTTGATGATTGGAGCTTTCTTTTTGCTTGAGTTTTGAATGAATGAAATTTATATGGTTGTGGAATTTTTCAGAGAAGAATATGTATTTATTTAGCACCTAGAGAATATCTTGTACATACTTTTATGTTATCCTGTGTAATACTTTAACTTTGTAAGGTAAGTAATAGTATTCCTATTTTACAAATGAGGAGGCACTGAGATGAAGCTATTTGTTCAATGTCGTACAGCACTTAGCGAGTGGTGGATTTAGTACTTGAATGCAATTCTGTAACTTTGAAGACCAAGCCTTTTCCACTAGCGGCTTCCAATTAATGTGTTCAATCTCCCTGCAAGGGAAAAGGTATTTCCTGGAACAAAGTTCTGCTGAGTACAATCTGTAGAGAATGACCAACTCGCAGCTACCGCAGAGATACTGCATGGAGAATGGGGGTGGCAATGCTGAAAATTGAAAAGGCAAGATAAACATTTACTGTGTTGAAGGATAACCTCATATGAAACCAGGTAGGTATAACCTTCTTGGGGAAAAAAATGGATTGGTTTTCTTTTTTCCTTTTTTTTTTTTTTTTTAGTTTAGTTGGGTTTTTTTCCCCCACAACTGGGAATTGAACCCAGGGGCATGCTATCAGTTAGCTATCCCCAGCCGTATTTATCTGTTTACTTACTTACTTAAGACAGAGTCTCACTAAGTTGCTGACACTGACCTCCAATTTGTCATCCTCCCTCTCAAGTAGCTGGGATTCTAGGCATGTGCCACTGTATTCAGCTTTGGTTGGCTATATTGAGCAGCACCTGTACTCTAGTGCAGCCACTAATGTAAATGATTAGAGTACACACAGACTGAACATCAGAACTCCCCAGTTTGTCCCATTATAAGAATCAGAATGACTCAGGATGAGCTCCTTCTTTGGACAAAGAGATACAACATGCACAGCAGCACAACAGCTAGCCATCTTGAATTGTTCCATGTCCCAATCTAGAACCATGTTGCATACAAATGTTCTCAGTTTAACCACTGTTTGTGGCCAGCTGTCATGGCTACACTCCTTCTCAGGGAAAGGGAGACAGAGGGCCATCCATTGACCCTTAGCAAGGCTGACAGAATTACTTATGGAAACAGCACATGACGCCAGCCATCTGGGTTCTTCAGCCCATTGTTGGCGTTAACCTGTCCACAGTAACATAGGGTAGCTCTTACTAAAAAGAAGAAATAAAAATAATAAAAATAAAAACACAGGGTAGCTCTGATGACTCATGTCAGGTTCCATCAGTAGGTTCTCTCTCTTATGCTCTGCTGGGCAAGAAATTTAGTATGTTAAATTACCATTATAACCTTTAACATGTTTAATGACAACACATCTCAACTACTAAGGCAGTCCACTTAATTCATGTGCATACAGCATAAAATAATTCCTTGCATTTGCTTAGCACTTCACACTTTCCAAAACTGTTTTTGTTTCTATTATCTCAGTGATCCCCAGAACTGGAAGTCTGAATATCCAAGGTATTCAAAACCATGCTACCATTAACAGAAATTAAGAAATTGGCATTTAGGGCTTGACCTAGAGCAGTGATTCTCAAACTTGCTCATATATACAATTATCTGGGGAGCAGTTAAAAATTCTTCATGCCCACGTTCAACCCTGACCAATTGCATCAGAATCCATAGAGGTGGGGTCCAGGCAGTCAGAGTTTTTGAAGCTCCCCAAGTGATTCCAATAGGTAGCCAGCTTTGAAAAACCATTAACAAGGTGAGTTCCATCTGAATTCCAGGTGACAGGAAGAATACATTCAAATGGCAACTGTCACAGTTGTAGTTGGAGACATGGGCTATGATTTAGGGAGTATGATTCTCTATAAGGGTTGAAGTCCTGGAACAAAATGTACTCATGAGAGAGTGTGTAGAGAAAAGAAAAACAGGGACCTGAAGACTAACCTTTGAAATTCATAATGCTTAAGATTTCTATCTCTGTTAACCTAGTTTTTTAAAAAGGCCACATGGTTTCATAATGAGAAAAACATACATGACTAATCAGAGGCCTTTGTGGAAGGAATTGTGCATGTATCTAAAGGGATAAATGGGTGTAATTTATGTAGACTTTCAGAAAGCCTCTAACTGAAGTTCTGCAGCAAGGGTTATTATGCTTTAAGTTGTGTCTTCAGGCAGCATGGAATTAGAGGGACCAGCCTATGAAGAGGGCTTGAAGGCATGAATAAAGGGTGGCAATAAATTCACATCTTGTTAGGTTGGGACACACAAACAGTAGAGTTTCTGTAATCTGTTTCTTTAATTTGATACTTTTATATATGGTCTGGGTGAGTTTGCAGTGAAATCTCTTAACTGTGCAGATGATGAATTGTTCAGAGCAAACACCCATTCAAAGCTCCACCACTTACTAGCTATGTGACCCCTGACAAGTTACTTAACCCCTCTTGTCCTGTTTCCTCAACTGTAAAATAATGGAATTGGACTTTTGTCTCAACTAGAAATTCTATAGATTAGCTTAGCTCAGCTCCCTTTTCTGTCTACGATGAAAACAACACATAATCAAGTTCTTTAGTTGATTTGAGCAGTGTTGGAGAGTGCCGATTATGGGGTCAAGGACCAGAGAAAGCAATTGTTATACAGAATTATTCACTCTACAGAATTCATTGTAACCAGATTGGCAAAGCACTGTTTCTGCCAGCCATCTGCTGGAACATAAAAATAGCTTTGTTATACAGGACGGTCGTCCTTTATAATTGGATTTAACCTGTACCACACATTTCTTCAACTGTAAATTTATAAATCTCTTATATAGCATTTTAGAGTTGAAGTTCATAAAATTTTAGAGGAAGAGGTCCCCTAGTCCTTACCTGTATTTGGTAGGAGAGAGAAATGTAGACAGGTAAAGTGATTCACCCAAGGTCAGATGGCAAGTAAGTTATAGAGCTATAGTTCTGGACAACGAGTTCAGTTCTCTTCCCCCTACATTCACTTCCAAAGCAATTAGTATTGTGGCATTTGAGTCCTCACACCAGGGCCATTTTGAAGTTGTTTTGGCAGCCCTATCAGCTGGATATATAGTTTGATAATGATGGTGATGACAAATGAATGTAATGATTATAGCTGCCATTTATTGAGTACCTACGTGTGCTGGCCATTATGTGCTGTGTATAATCTCAACTAATTTTCCTAGTAACCCTTTTGATGTAGATACCATTATCCCACTTTTCATAAACAAAGAAACTTGTTTGAGAGAGGGAAAGTAACTTTTCCAAGATCACACAGCCATTGAACGTCAGAAGTAGAATTCAAACTCAGTTCTGCAAGGACAACAAAGTTCATGCTCTTTCCACAACCCCGGTATTTTCCAAACAATATAATCCAGAACGTTAATTTAACAAGAGGTATTTCATGAAAAAGGTTCCAGAAGCAAATAAGTTTAGGAAATGCTGCATTTTATATCCCCTTTTTGGAGAGTCACATTTCCCATGTGTATTCGAAGATCTGAGAACCCTATATTTCTTATTTTTTTATTTTTACTAAGGAACACTTTTTCCAAGAACATGTATTACTATCACCCAGGACCCTGGTGCTTCCTCGAATATAGTGTAAAGAAAAACTGCATTAGACTACACAACCTCACATTCATAATTCTGATCCTCTTCAGAGATTATTGCTTTTAGTCCTGGCTTTCTTTATCTTAGCCACTAAAGTGACCAAAGACTCAGTGTTGCAAAATACTTCCCTGGCAAGAACACATCCTTGACATTTTGGCAACATGAAGAAACCTATACCTCATGGAACTTTGAGGGACCATTAAGCTTCTGAGTTGTCAGCAGTTGTTGGGACTGTTTTAGTATTGCCTTAACCACAGTAGTATTTTTGAGTCTTTCCCAAACCAAGCAAAACTGAGCCAGAAAAGTATCATAGCGGATCATAACTTAAGTCATGTTTGTGAAGCCTGAAGCCCCAGGCATGGGCCCCTACTGCAAAGGCTAGAAAGGAAATTCTTTAGATGAAGAATGCAAGCTTTTCACACCAGAAATACTTGAGATTGGGATGGAATGGAGTAGGGTGGAATTCAACTTGCACAATCCTACCTTTTCTGGACTTTTTGTCATACTTAGAGCAGATGTTGGAACTGTAATCTTGGTTCTGAACATGGGCATTCCATGTGGTTCTCATTCAAAATTCTCACTCTTCTTTGAAGCTAATGGCTTCCATCTTCTTCAAATGTATCGGGCTTACCACACGTATTTGTGCAGTCTCTCTGTTTACAATTCTGATGGTATGAGATAGAATATGAAATAAATTCCTTTTTTAGGGATAGTAGGAATTGAACCCAGGGGTGCATAACCACTGAGCCACATCCCCAGCCCTTTTTTCTATTTTATTTAGAAACAGGGCCTTGCTGAGTTGCTGAGGCTGGCTTTGAACTTGTGATCCTCCTGCCTCAGCTTCCCAAGCCGCTGGGATTACAGGCATGCACCACCATGCCTGGCCCTGAAATAACTATTAAGATGCCAAGATTTGAAGGAATAGACTTTCAAAGTGTAATTTTCTTCATAGATAGATAGATAGATAGATAGATATAGATAGATATAGATATGTAGATATAGATGGACACAATATCTTTGTTTATTAATTTTATTTTTATGTGGTGCTGAGGATCAAACCCAGTGTCTCACACATGCAAAGCAAGCACTCTACCACTGAGCTACATACAGCCCCAGCCCTAATTTTCTTTTTTTTTTTTATAATAATCTGCAGTCCTGTATCTCCCCATCTGTCTGCCACTGTCTTTACTTTTCTTTTTATCCCTTTACTAACTGATACTGAAGTATTGTTAGCCATGTCCAATTTCCTTGTGTAGCTCTCAAATATTATGGATGTATCACAAAAGAAAAAATAAATTAACATTTATTGAGTTCCAACTACTCTCTGCATGCCACTTTCACTTAATTTAGTCCAAAACAACTATGATTTGAAAAAATTATGCCATTTTACTGATGGGCCATTTTCAGATGATTATGATTGATATTTTTAGCGTGACTGAGATTCAGAGGAAACTGCAGTAAACTTTAAGTCTGAAAATCTTGATTCACATGTCAAGTTTACCATATCCTTCAGTCATTCGTTTGTTCATTGAATAAGTATTTTATTGAGCACCTACTATAAAAGCAATGCTTTTGGAGCTGAAGATACAGAGAAGAATAATTCACAACCCTTGCCCCCAAGGAGTTAATAGTCTACTAAGTGGAACAATCACATAATAGAATATTACAATTTGATAAGTGCAGCAGTGTATTGTAGAACACATAGGAATCAATGGTTGAATCTAAGTCTGAAAGGATGAGTACGCATTGAGAGAGTAGGACTGGAGAACAGCACTGTATCCAGAGGAAATGAATAGCATGAAGAAAGGTACAGAAACAAGAGGTATGTTGAAGGGGGTGCCACAAATATAGAGCCAAGGCTTAGAACTGTTTGCATTGTGGCATTATTTAAACTAGTGGATGTTTGATACGTTTATTACATAGACATCTTAAAGGAGTTCTGATTCATGGAAAAATTAAGCAGAAACAGTGTTCCCGTATATTCTGTCTTCCCACCCTTGGCAACCACTGATCTTTTTACTATCTCTATAATTTTGCCTTTCCATGTGTCATATGGTTGGAATTACACAGTACAGTACATAGCCTTTTTAGACTGGCTTCTTTCACTTAGCAATATGCTTTTAAGATTCCTCTCTTTTTGTGGCTTGATAGCTCATTTCTTTTTATTGCTGAGTAATAAAAAAATCCATTATATGGATATATCACAGATTATCATTCACCTGTCAAATCATATCTTAGTTGCTTCCAATTTTTGCCAATTATGAGTGAAATCACTGTAGACATCTGTATGCAGGTTTGTGCAGTCATAAATTTTCACCTCCTTTGATCAAATATCTAGGAGCATGATTTACAGGTCATGTGGTAATACTATATTTAACTTTATAAGAAACTACCAAACTGTTTTTCAAAATCGCTATGAAACCTGGCACATTGGCATGCACCTGTAATTCCAGCTACTAGAGAGACATACAGGATGATTTCAAGTTTGAGGCCAGACTCAGAAGCTTAGCAAAATCCTCAGGAACTTAATGTGAACCTGTCTCAAAATTTAAGAATAAATAAACAAATAAAACAGACTGGGGATGTTGCTCAGTTGGTAGAGTGCCCCAGGTTCAAGCCCCAGAAAAAAATATTAAAAATCCCAACCAAAATGGCTACATTCCCACCATGTGTAAGTTGCAGTTCCCTCCAGACAAATGATGTTGAGCATCTTTTCAGATGCTTATATGCCATCTTCATATCTTCTTTGGTGAAATGTCTATTCAGATATTGGTCCCATTTCTTAATTTGATGTTTTTTTTTTCCTGATTGTTAAGTCTTCTTTTCAAACATTTGCCTGTTTCTTTATTAGGTTATCTGTTTTCTTTTTGTTGAGATTTAAGATTTTTAAATTATGTATAAAAGTCCTTTATCTGATATATGTTCTACAAATATTTTTCATTGTCTGTGGCTTTTTGTTGTTGTTGTTGTTGTTGTTGTCTACTTAGTAGTGCATTTCTCAGAAAAGTTTTCTTGGTTTGGGGCGGGGTTTGTTGTTGTTGTTGTTGTCCTTGTTGTTACCAGGGACCAAACTCAGGGGCACTCAGCTACTGAGCCACATCCTCAGCCCTATTTTGTATTTTATTTAGAGACAGGGCCTCACTGAGTTGCTTAGCCCCTTTGCTGAGGCTGGCTTTGAATTTGCCAGCCTCCTACCCCAGCCTCTCAGCCACTGGGATTAAAGACGTGTGCCACTGTGCCTGGCTTCAGACAAGTTTTTAATCTTAATGAAATCCACCTTAACAATTCCTTTCTTTCAGTTTGTATCTTTGGTGTTCTATCTAAAAACTCATTGCCAGGCCCTATGTTGCCTACATTTCTCCTTTATTGTGTCATAAGAATTTGATACTATTTTGTTTTACGTTTGGTTCTGTGGTCCATTTTGAATTAATTTTTGAAAGGTGTAATGTCTATATCTAGATTCATTTTGTTTGCTTGGTTTGGGGGTTTTGTTTTCATTCTTGTTGCTTTTGCATATGGATGTCCACTTGTTCCATCACCATTTATTGGAAAAAATCTATCCTTTTTTCCATTGGATTGCCTTAGCTTCTTTGTCAAAGGTGTATTGACTTTATTTCTTTAGGTATACTTTCGGGTGCTCTGTCCTGTTTCATTATTCTATTATTTCATCAATACCACCCTCTCTAGATTGCTGTAGCTTTATAGTTTAGTCTAGAATCAAATAATGTCAGTTCCCCTGCTTTGTTCTTATTCCTTGATATTGTGTTGGGTACTCTGAATCTTTTTCTCTCTAAACAAACATCAGCATCAGTTTTTGATACCTACAACATAACTTGATAGAATTTTGATTAGGATTTTATTGAATCTGTATTCCAAGTTGGGAAGAAGAAACATCTTAACAATATTTTCTTCTTTTCCTGAGCATGAAATATCTTTCTATTTACTTAGGCCTTTACTTTTTTTCATCTAACTTTTGTAGTTTTCCTCATATAGATACTCATATTTTGTTAAATTTATATCTTAATTATTTCTTCCTTTTTCTTTCTATTGGGAATTTTATTTGAAATTTCAATAGCTCATGTCGAACATATTGGAAATTATTTGACTTTTATGTATTATGCTTATACCATGCAACTTTAAAATTGCCACTGAGCCCTAGGAGCCTTTTTGTCTACTCTTTGGCATTTTGGTTTGTGTCGTTTTGAGTTACTGGGGATCAGACTTAGGGTGCTATAGTGCTGAACTACATCCCTAGCCATTTTTATTTAATTTTGAGAAACGGTCTTGCAAAGTTGCCCAGGTTGACCTTCAATTTGCTATCTTTCTGCCTCAGCCTCCCAACTAGCTGGGCTTATAGGCATGTATTACCACACCTGTCTCTGTGGGATTTTCTATGTAGACAATCATGTCATCTGTGAACAAAGACAATTTTATCTCTTCCTTCCCATTCTGGATACTTTTAATTCCTTTTGTTGTCTTATTGGATTACATAGGATTTCCAATATGATGTCAAGTAGGAATGGTGAGAGTACACACCCCTGATTTATTCCCAATCTTAGAAGAAAACATTTAGTTCCTCACCATTATGTATGATATTACCTGTAGGGTTGTTTTCATTTGTTTGTTTGGGATAGATGTCCTTTATCAAATTAGAGAAATACCCTTCAATTCCTAATTTGCTGATAGTTTCTCTCATGAAGGGATGTTGGATTTTGTTAAAGGTTTTTTGAATTTCTTCTTTTTAGGTGTTCATGACAATAGATTGTATTTTGACATATCATACATAAATAGAGTGTAACTTATTCTAATTAGAATACCATTCTTGTGGCTGTACATGATGTGGAATTTCACTGGTCGTGTATTCATATATGAACATAGGAAAGTTATGTCTGGTTCATTCCATTGTCTTTTCTAGTTTTAACCGCCCCCCCCCCCCCTTCCCTTCATTCCCCTTTGTCTAATCCAATGAACTTCTATTCTTCCCTCCACCCCCCTTATTATGTGTTTGTAACCACACATCCAAGAGAATATTCGGCCTTTGGTTTTGGGGGATTGGCTTATTTAACTTATCTCTTCATCTATTGAGAATGATTATGTGATTTTCTTCTTTATCCTGTTGATTTGTAGGTGTATTATATTGGCTAACTTTTGAATTTTGAACCAGCCTTGCATACCAAGAATAAATCCCACCTAGTTTATTTCTTAGTCCATTTTCTGATGCAATAAAAAAAATACCTGAGTCCTAGTAATTTACCAAAAAATTGAGGTTTTATGGCTCAGCACTTTATATGCTGGGAAGTACAGGAGTGTGGTGCCAGCATTTGCCTAGCATCTGATGAGGGCCTTCCCAACTGGGTCATGGCATGGCAGAGGGCATCACATGGCAAGAGAGAGCAAGCATGCCAGAAAGAGCTTATTTTGTAACAGACGCCATTCCTACTATAACCCATTAATCCATTAACAAGAGCCCTCATGACATTATCAGTTCCCAAAAGTCCCATATCTCAATACTGTTAGATTGGTGACCAATTTTTCAACATTGAACTTTTCGAGGACATATTTAAACCACAGCAATTATGCTATATAATTTTTAGTACACTGTTGGTTTTGATTGACTCACATTTTAATGAAGATTTTTGCATCTATTTTGAAGAGAGGTGTCCGTCTATAGTTTCCTTTTCTTCTTTGTTTCTTTTTCTTATAATGTCTGGTTTGCAGGTCTCGTAAAATGAAGTAGAAATTATTCCTTTTGCATCTATTTTTCTGGAAGCAATTATAGAAAATTGATATAAATTCCTCCTTGAATGTTTGGTAAAACTTACCAGCAAAATCATATGGGCCTGGTGCTTTCTATTTTGGAAAAATATTAGATGTTGATTTGATTTTAATAGATATAGGCTTATAAATATTACCTAGTTCTTCGGTATGTTTTGGTAGATTATGTCTTTCAAAGAACTGGTCTATTTATATAAGTTATCAAATTTATGAGAATAGAGTTGTTCATAATATTCTTATATTAGCATTTTAATGTCCGTGGGATCAGTTGTAATACTCCTTCTTTCATTTCTGATATTATTAATTTGTGCCGTCTTTCTTTCTTAGCTTGAATAGGGATTTTTATCAACTTTATTGATCTTTTCTATAAAACAGCTTTAGATTTCATAGATTTATTCTATTTTTGTTTTAATTTTCATTTTTTCTGCTCTAATTGTTATTATTTAGTTGCTTCTCCTTAGTTTGGGGTTTCCTTTTCTAGTTTTCTGAGGTGGAAGCTTAGATATTGATTTTAGAGCTTTCTCCTGATGTGTGAATTTATTATTATAAATTTTCCTCTTAGCACTGTGTTTGATGCATCCCACACATTTTTATAGGTTTTGTTTTAATTTTCATTTAATTTGAAGTCTTTTAAAATTTCCCTTGAGACTTTTTGACCCAGTGTATTCAGAAGTGTGCTGTTTAATCTTCTGTAGTTCTAGGACTTTCCAGTGATGTTTCTGTTCTTGGTTTCTAGTTTTATTCCATTGTGATATAAGAACCTACTTTGTGTAATATCTATTTTAAATGTGTTAAGGTATGTTTTATGACACAGAATGTGTTCTCTCTTGGTGAGTGTTCCATATGAACTTGAGAAGAATGTGTGCCCTGCTATTGCTGGCTGAAGTATTCTACAGATGTCAATTAAATCTAGTTGATAGATGGCACTATTCAGCTCAACTGTATACTCACTTATTTTCTGCCTACTTGATCAAGCAAATACTGTGGGCATAGTTAAGTCTCCAACTATAATAGTGGATTCATCTATTTTTCCTCACGGTGCTCTCAGTTTTTCTCTCACATATCTTGATGCTCTTTTGTTAGGTGCATATACTTTAAGAACTGTTATATCTTCTTGGAATATCTTCTATCATTATATAACGTCCCTGATAATTTCCTTGATCTGAAGTGTGCTTTGTGTGAAGCACATTTCAGAATGAGCTAGCTTTATTTTGACTATTGTTAGCATGATATGTCTTTCTTATTCCTTTAATCTACCTATATATTTATAGAGGATTTCTTACAGGCAACATATAGTTGTGCTTTATATTTTTAATCTGCTCTGACAGACTTTTTATCTTTTTACTGGTATATTTAGAGTATTCACATTTAAAGAAATTATTAATATAGTTGGATTAATGTCTACCATACAATATTTGTTTTCTGTTCATTGCCCTTTTTCTTTTTTTTTTTTTTTAACTTCCACTCTTATTCTGCCTTCTCTGGTTTTAATTGAGCATTTTATGTGATTCTATTTTTCCCTCGTCTCTTAGCAATTATATTTTTTTTAATTTAGAGACTTCCCTACTGTTTGAAATATATATTTACAATGAATCCCAATCTACTTTCTTCTTATTTTAGTTTTGGTGGTAGTAATTGAACCCAGGCGAACTTTTCCACTGAGCCACATCCCAAGTCCTTTTGATTTTATTATTTTTAAAAAACATTTTGAGACAGGGTCTCTCTAAGTTGCTGAAGTTCTCATTGAGTGGCTTAGGCTGGCCTCAAACTTGTGGTCCTCCTGCCTCAGCCTTCTGTGTCACTGGGATTACAGGTGTTCACCACTGTGTCAGGCCTAATCTGCTTTCAAATAATACTATACCACTTCACAGGTAGTACAAGTACCTTATTACAGAATATTTCCAGTCCATATCTTCTATCCCTAATAACACTGCTTTCATTTGTTTCACATATTCAAAGATCATAACCATGGAACAATTTTTTGCTATTATTACCCTGAAGAAAAGTATCATCTATTAAATTAAGAAAAATAAAATAATTCATATTACCTTCATTTATTCATTCTCTAACTCACTTTCCTTCTTTATGTAGATCCAAGTTTATGACCTATATCATGTTCCTTGTTTCTGAAGAATTTCTGTTAACATTTCTTCCAAGTCAGATCTACCAACAACAAATTCCCTCCTTTTGTGTTTGTTTGAGATTTTTTGTTTCTACTTCATTTTGAAGGATAATTTCATGGATATAGAATTCTAGATTGTTGATTTTGCATCATCAGTCTTCATTAGAACACTAGGCTTTGAATAGAAATGAAGTATATAGTGTTCCCTAATTTAACAGATGAAGACTCAGAAGAAAAGTCACTTGCTTCATTGTTATTTTGTGGATGAGTCAAGACTACTATCTGTCTAGACCAGCTGGTGGCCTCTAGGGCCCTGATTCTATTACAACACACCTTTTCCTTTATGTCAGATAGGCAGACTCCCTGCTCATGTTGATCAAAATGAGTCTGATTTCAATTTTACTCCTATTAAAGTAGTCCCAGGTAATTCACAGCTATCTGTCCCACTCTCATACATTTGTGGGGTTTGCATGTAGAAAGTATGGTGGTTATAATTAGGGGGAATTTGAATGATATAGAAATGTAGCTTGTTGCCATGGAAACAAACATATGAGACTAGTAGTCCTCTGAGTAAGAATAAAGTTCTGAAGCATGTAGAGAAAATAAATCAATATATCTAAAAGGTTATAGAACTCAGCAGGGGTTACTGCTTTTGCTCTGTGTCAAGATGCTCACTTCTAGTGTGAGATAGTTCTAGCTTCCTAGCATTTTCTCACTAGAAGCTGGAAACCTACAGTGGTGTCAAGTGATAGCAGTGGGCATGGCAGATAGAGTCAGGCCTTAAAAATATATGTTGAGACTCATAAGAATGATTTACTGGTCATAGTAAGCTATGTTAGAACAATAAGGAACCCCTGTATTGCTGAGATGATGTACTTATTATCAACTGTGGGAAATGTGATGCAATCTAATGACAATCCTATATGTATTTTTCATCTTCTTTTTTACCCCAAGAGGTATGGCAAATGTTTACTAAGCAGAAGCTCTGAGTGCCTTCCTATGACCCAAGATGAAGTAGAAGAAAAGACTTTCAGCCTGTTTCTCTAAGTATTCTTCACATCATGGCCATTTTAGGGGAGAAAAAAGAAAATTTTACTTAGATTCCTAACTCACATTATATACCAAAAACATACCAGATTGCTCATTGATTTAAAAACAAAAATGAAACCATAAAAGCACTAAGAAAAATACAGATACCTATATAATGTTACATTAGTGAGGGTCTAACTAAGCATTACATTGAAGGCAGTAATCATATAGAAAAAGATTATTAGGATAATTATATTTCATTGAAAGATTCTCACATCCTTTGACCCAGCAGTATCATTTTATCTTTTGTTTTTTGTTGTTGTTTTTTGGTTTTGTTTTGTTTTTGTTTTTGTTTTTGGTACCAGGGATTGAACTCAGGGGCTGAACCACATCCCCAGCCCTTTCTTATATTCTGTTTACAGACAGGGTCGTACTGAGTTGCTTAGGACCTCACCAAGTTGCTAAAGCTGGCTTTGAGCTTGTAATCCTCCTGCCTCAGCCTCCCAAACCACTAAGATTACAGGTGTGGGCCACTGCACCCAGCCCAGCAGTATCATTTCTAATGAATACATTCTAAAACAAATGGGGGCAAGTTTATAAAAACATACATGTGTAAAAACATTCACTATAGCATTGTTTATAATAGTGCAATTAGAAATAACCTAAATGTTCATCAAAGATGATTAAATGCCAAATCATCTACATTTATAAAACAATGTAGAAATGTAGTTATTGACATAGAAAAAGTTTGTTAAACAACCTTTTAAATTTGATCACATTTTGAAAAATATATATTGATATCCACAGAAGATTTCTAATTTTGCCTAAAAATAGTAGTTATTTGCAGGTACTTTTGATACCAGTAATAAGAATCAATCAGAGCCAAGTTCCATTTCCCCAGATGTGAAAATCGAACACCTAAGAAACACCAAGGCAAGCACAGAAAGCAAGTTTGGTTTTTTAAAATTATTTTATTTATTCTAATTAGTTATAAATGACATCAGAAGGCAATTTAATTCATATTACACAAATAGAGCACAATTTTTCATGTCTCTGATTGAACACAAAGTAGAGTCCATGCTATTTGTGTTTTCATACATGTACTTAGGATAATGATATCCATCTCATTTTACCATCTTTCCTACCCCCATGCCCCCACCTCCCCCCTCTTCTCTTTGCCCTATCTAAAGTTCATCTATTCTGCCCATCCCCTACCCCCTACCATCCCATATCAGCATCCTTATATCAGAGAAGACATTTGGCATTTGGATTTTGGGAATTGGCTCACTTCACTTAGCTTGATATTCTCCAGGTCCATCCATTTACCTGCAAATGCCCTGATTTTATTCTCTTTTAATGCTGAGTAATATTCCAGTGTGTGTGTGTGTGTGTGTGTGTGTGTGTGTGTGTGTGTATCACATTTTCATTATCCATTTATCTACTGAAGGGTATCTAGATTGGTTCCACAGTTTAGCTATTGTGAATTATGCTGCTATAAACATTGATGTGGCTGTGTCCCTGTAGTATGCTGTTTTTAAGTCCTTTGGGTATAGATTGAAGAGTAGGATAGCTGGGTCAAATGGTGGTTCCATTCCCAGTTCTCCAAGGTATGTCCATTCTGCTTTCCAGATTGGTTGCACCAATTTACAGTCCCACCACCTATGTAAGAGTGTGTCCTTTTCCCCAGATCCTGGCCAATACTTATTGTTTGTTTTCTTAATAGCTGCCATTCTGACTGAAGTGAGATGATTTGCATTTCTCTAATTGCTAGAGATGTTGAACAATTTTTCATATATTTGTTGATTGATTGTGTATCATTTTTTGAGAAGTGTCTGTTCAGTTCCTTGGCCCATTTATTGATTGGAGCCTCTTCAACAAATGGTGCTGGGAAAACTGGAAATACACATGCAACAAAATGAAATTAAATCCCTTTTTCTCACTGTGCACAAAACTCAACTCAAAGTGGATCAAGCACCTAGGAATTAAACCACAGACCCTGCACCTAATAGAAGAAAAAGTAGGCCCAAATCTCCATCATGTTGGATTAAGACCTGACTTCCTTAATAAGACTCCTATTGGGCTGGGGATGTGGCTCAAGCGGTAGCGCTCCCGTCTGGCATGCGCATGGCCCGGGTTCGATCCTCAGCACCACATACATACAAGCAAAGATGTTGTGTCTGCCGAAAACTAAGAAATAAAATATTAAAATTCTCTCTCTCTCTCTCTCTCTCTCTCTCTCTCTCTCCTCACTCTCTTTAAAAAAAAAAAGACTCCTATAGTGCAACAATTAAAATCAATAAATGGAATGGATTCAAACTCAAAAGCTTCTTTTCAGCAAAATAAACAATCAGTGAAGTGAATAGAGAGCCTACATTTTGGGAGCAAATTTTTACCACTTGCACATCAGTTAGAGCACTAATCTCTGGGATATATAAAGCAATCAAAAATTTTAACACCAAGAAAGCAAGTTTTATTTAAAGAATAGAACAGAGCTGGACTTTTCTGTAGAGAAGGGGATCCAGAACTGGTATCTGAGGAAGTAGGGGTGTCCTGCCCCTTTTATAGATTTTAGAATTCCTTTTTTCTCTTGGCCTCCCCTGCCCATCCTGAGTCTCTGACTAGAGACCAAAAGGTGGGCCAAAGGTAGAGCAATCAGAGGGCAGAACAAAGCATCCCAGGGGTTCAGGCAGGAAGGGAGCAGCCCTGGAGGCATTCATTAGCAGCCTGGTGTAGGGAGGAACAATTCCCTGGAGTCAGGTCACCTTGACAACAGGTTGCAGCTTGGGAAAGGGCTCTGGGGGTATTAGCATTTCATTTCCTTCTGAATCAGCCCCCATCTTTCTGACCCAATCATTTATTGCCTACACTGTCTGTCTTTTTGTCCCCCAGCCTCACTTTAATAAGTTATTTTTTCTTTGAATTCTCTTTTTGTGTATTATTTATGTAAATATATACAAGTAATGAATAAGTATGTGTAGTAAAAAAATAATAGAAGTTTGAAAATTAAAAAAAAAACTCACTTTCCTTCTATTCAAATAGTGCATTTTTTTTCCAATAGTGCATTTAAATCAAACTTTCTCCGGGAAGGTTCCCCCCCCCCCCCCAGTTAGCCAGTATAGTTCCTAAAGTCCCCCATCTTAAGTGTTTTTCTAATTGTAATTTCTTTGAGGATGGAGTTGTGTTGCAGTATATACTATTCTCCATTCTGTAGGCATGTTCAGTAAGGTCTGGTTGACTAGTGATGGTCTGATTTCCTCAAAGCCTATTTTGAAGTCTGATGGAACAGCACTAACCCTCCAGCTGATTTAGCCAAAACCTTAGCCATGACTAGCACATCTTGGCTATGAGGGCAAGGTGGCTGCAGTTGCTGCCATCCTGTTGCTCTCCAGGTCTAAGGTTGCTGACTAGTCAGCTGGTAGCAGACTATTTGGGACTGGGCCCTTTGTGTGTACATCTTTCCCCAATCAGCTTTCTTGTTCAAGGAAGAGGCCCTTCTCAGTATGAGTTGCTGCCTCTTAGTATTATCTGTATAGTTGTACTTCCTTGCCAGAACCATCATACATATTCTCAAGAGCTCTCAATCTTGTTAAAAACCATAAAGGATGGGTAGCAAAAAAGGAGAAGGAGAAGAAGAAAGGACTGGGAGGAGAGGGAAGGAGGGAAAAAAGAGGATAGGAGAATGGAGATTCATGGCCTTTCAGTGCAGTAGGTTGCTCAATTCTACCTAAAACATCTCCTGCACTCAGGACCTACTATTGCACATGAAATTACTTTGCCAGGGAAGTCTACATAGACACTGATTTTTTTTCCACATTTTTATTGGTGCATTATGGTTGCACAAAATGATGGGATTTGTTGCTACATTTACATGCACACTATCACCCCCAGCACTTCCCCCTGCCTTCCCATTTCCCACCACTTTATCCCTTTCCTAAACTCATCTCCCTTTAATTATCATGAGATCCAGCCCACCTTTCTTTTCCTTTATTCTTTGTTGTGTTTTTCTTTCTAAAGGGCTTGTTCAACCCTGGCCACACTGGAAGTCCTTATAGGTTAGAGACTCTACTGACCTCTAGTAGAGACTGCTGTCATCGCTAGAGATTTTTCCAGGCTTGTTACAAGGATCAAATGAGAGAATATATGTAAATATGAGTTATAAACTATAAAATAATATTTGAACCCTTGATGTTCTTTTTGTAAGCTCTGGTGGGCCCTGACAGTGGATTAATGTTGTACAATATTGTTTTTGTGGGATTTTGGAACAGCTATCCTATACCTGTGTCTAAAGAGAGCCAGATCCATCTACAGAATGAAGAAAATGGGATCTCTGGGAGGGAAAAAAATGGGTGGGAGGCACCTAAACTGTGTATGTCAAGGGAGTGGTTGTCCCGTATTTCAGAAAAGCCTTGGGTTTTCTGAGTGTCCTCTGTTGGTTAAAATTATTTTCCTTAAGAGTAATTCCCAAGAAAATGCTTATGATTTCACTATCAATGAAACTGTTCACACTTCTTTTAAAGCTTCCATTAAGTTATGGTAAATGACAGTGTGAGATCATGTGGACCCCATATGAGTGTGTTAAGTTTGCAGTATTATCTATCTATTTCTTTATTTTAGTTGTAGACGGACACAACACCTTTGTTTCATTTATTTATTTATATGTGGTGCTGAGGATAGAACCCAGTGCCTCATGCATGCTAGACAAGTGCTGAGCCACAACCCCAGCCCCTGGTTGCACTGTTTTAATAACTACCAAATTAAATCACTATTAGAAAGTGACTAAAAAGTAAACTGTTGCTGTTTTGCTCCTTCCATGAAAACAACTCCTTTTTCTTTACAGCTTCCCCACATGAGACGCCGTATCAGGTCCTCACCTGGATGCGTGACTCTTCAACCCCAGGACTTGCAGAATTAATGGAATGCCGTCCTAAGGTTGTTGAGTTATGCATTTCTGGGCATTTCATCTCTACAAAGAAGCACCCATTCCCTTCCCCCAAAGAATAAGGCTGAAAGATTTTTCTCTCTAGGAAAGAATCTTCCTTGTCATCTTTGTGGTCTCAGCAGTCAGAAAACCAACTGGGAAGGCTTTGTAGTTGGGAGATACTTTGTCAAGAACCTGACCCTTGGCAGTCAGGCTCCCTTAAATTTGCAGTCTTGGAGGTCCTTTGCAGGGCCTGTCTTAAAAGAGTAAATATTTTCTGTTAATTTTCAGTGACTTAATTTTCCATTTTCTTTTTCTAATAGGTCCAGTTAAAAACAAGAAAAAGGGTAAGTTAAGCTCTTGATTTAAAAAATTGTCTTGTCATGTCTTTTCTAAAGTTAGAAGAAAAAAATCAAGGGAGTAGGATTTTTGTGTTAATTTCTTTCAACATTGTTTGTCTATTTATTCAATCACCTATGATGTGTATGAGCATTGTAGTTTTTAAAGAACAAAAAAATGGTTCTTCAGTAGTGGTCCATGAAAGATAAAACTGATTCTCTAGCAACATATAAAAATTGTTTTTGTTTTTCTTATTGCTTTCTTCACACAGGGCCTCGTGCATGCTAGAGCAAGTGTTCTACCCTGAACTACATCTCTGGCCTATCCTCATCCTTCCTTACTCCTTCCCCTGCCTTTCCTTTTTCTCTGTTATTCCCTCCTTTATCAAATCAGTGATCCTATATGAATGAAGACCTGAAGTGCTTATAAGAAAAAAAGTACACTACCTATGGAAAAATGTCAATATTTTGTTTTTTGGCCTAAATCTCAACCTATTCAATTTCCCAGATTCTCGGGGAAGATATGTCTTATTTGTAGGGATTCAATATCCTTTTCTCTATGATGGGAAAACTAGACTATAGTGTTACCCTGATCCTTCAGTCTTTCAAAAGAAACTTCTAGTTGGGCAGCTCTGTTGTACTGTTTCTGGGCCAATAAGTCTCCATTGTTCCTGAGATGAGACTGGCCCAAGGGCTGGTACAAGTGCTCATTTACTTGAAGAGAAGCATCCAAAGACAAAACAAGCTCCAAAGAAAGGACTAGGTGATATGATACACTCCTTATGTCTAAAAAAAAAACAACTATGAAACTAGTATATTAGCTTGTTTCTGGGTTCTGGCCTGAGGGGATGATAGATAAAATAAAAATAATGATTTTTCATTTAAATGTTTCAAGTGAAATGACTCTATTAAGATTTATGGAACTTTCTAGAATAGGTTATCAGCCTCAGACTGAGTCAAAAAGACTGGCTTCAGGTACAGTCTGCCACTTCTGACTGCCAGGGTACTTTGCTGCCTTGAGGTACTCAGGACCCCATGGTAAATTTGTTTTCCTTTTGTAACGAAACTGAGGCCTCCAGAGGACCTCAGCTGAGCAAGATTAGAAAAAAGCAGGAGACTGGAATCAGCGAAGAAACCTTTCTCTGTGGGACCTGTGCATTCACCACCAACATACTTTTTTTTAATATTTATTTTTTAGTTATAGTTGGATACAATACCTTTATTTTACTTATTTATTTTTATGTGGTGCTGAAGATCATACCCATGGCCTCGCACATGCTAGGAAAGCACTCTACCACTGAGCCACAACCCCAGCCCACCAACATACTGTCTTTTAAGAAAGTAAATTTGATCTTTAAGTGTTTAGTTCTTAACTCTTGTCACATCCCTTTAAGACAGAAATTACAATTCGGATCATTGCCCAGCACTGCTACCTCGTGTATGGGACATTATTGAGAAGAAAATGCACATGAGCTTTAAGCATTTACTTTAGCTGAAAGTGATTTAGAAGCTATTTAACATGGATTTCCTTGGACACAGTGAATAGGCCCATGCCTGAAGAGTTAAATTGAGTTATTCCCTTAATTTTCACACTTTAATGGAATTTTCCTACTTCTATAATTCATTCATATTCTCATTCATTCTCTCTCTCTCTCATTTTGGTTGTGATTTCAATATTTAGGGCTTTGCTAAAATGTTAGGGAACTGTCCCTTTGATGAAGTTCAACTTTGAAAGGAATATGCATATTCTTCTAGGACTACACAGGGTAACTTTCTAAGCATGAAAGTCTCTAGACTTTTGTATCATGAAATATTCTGTTAGGAAATCTGAAGAAGGAATTCAATCATCTAAAGTCAGCCTCTGGTCCAGAGGTCATTTTGAACATGCTCTTCTCTGGGCCTAACTTTCTATAAGTATGCAAGTATGAGAAGCACACTTGCCTGATTGCAGAGAGGCAGAGAAGACCAGCTGCACGACTAGATCACAGCAGGAACATTTTCTCAAATGCCTTCTAACATTTTCATAAGTGAACATTCTCTGTTTACACTGCAACCATTATTCTCTTGGACTGGAGGAGTTTCTGGCTGTAATTCTTCCAAAATTACATTAAGCAATTACAGGAGACTCACATTCTTGAAGCTGAAGTTTTTGCTACCCACAGAACACCCTCTAGCTGGAAAAATCTCTGTTAGGCCCCAAAATGCTAGGATACAGGATGGCCTAATATGCACCATCCTCTGTGTCTACTCCACCCAAAAATAATGAAGGAGAAGCAAGCCTTACAACCAAGCTAGGAAAGTTTCCTGGCTGCTAAGGGTAGGTCAGTCCTCCTAGGGAACCTTAGTCTCAGGAAGAAACTTAAAGAAATCATTGAGGCCAACCTCCTCATTTCACAGATGGAGAAACTAAGGCTCAAGAAGAGGAAGGGATATGCCCAAAGTGTGACTATGGCAGAGCTGGGGCTTACATTCTTATCTCCGGAGTACAGATTCCACTTCTTTCCACTACACTAGCTAGAATTGAAACTTGGGCGCTGAATAAGCCTGATTTGGAAGCTGTCCAAATCTGAAGGGAGATGGTTTTCCTGTTCAGCATCTTAAAATTGGCTAGATGTAGAAACTGAGCAGATCCAATCTTCTGCTGCTAAGTTCAGGGAAAACTCTAAAGCTCAGACCTCTAGGTCTTTAAGGCTACAGGGACTCTGAGAGAGATGCTCTCCAGACCTTCCTTTCTTTAACTCCCTGGAGAAGAGGCTCCCCAGTGATCTGTTCTTTCATTCCATATGCAGATGTGGATAAACATGGACAGTTGGCCTCTTGAGTGGCTTTGTCATGAGGATTTGGTTTCTTGGACATGAGGCATTATTTTCAAAGGAGGACCTGATAAGTCAGGACAGGATTTTGCAGGCTGAGTCTGATGAGCAGGGAGTTGGAGTCAGTATGGAGATTTTAAAGAAAGGGTTGTCTTTAAAATTAAACTACCTCAGCTGAAGGCATTGTGGTGGAGTCTTGTAAAAGGCTTCCATTCCTGGGACTTCCACAAAATTGTGAGAGGGTGGTAAAGGGAAGAAGAAGACACTGACCTCTGAGTGACTAGCTGCAGTCCTCAAGTGGAGCTGCTCAGAGCAGAGAAGTAAACAGAAAGAGCTGGAGGTTTGGGTTTAAGTCTCACTTAGCATGACTACATCCAGGTGGAAATGTTGGAAGGACAAGAATATGAAATAGGAGGACTGAGATTGTTCTGGAAATATCGTGAGGACAGAAGGGAGTGGAGTTGGTGATTATAATGAATAATACATTTGAGAATAGAGCCTCTGAGAAAAGACTCTGGGAAGTTGGATTATTTAGCATACGAAAAATAGAGATTGATGGGTAACCTAACGTCTTTGAGTGTATAAAGGTTATTATATCAATGATGCTAACTATTCTTCTCTGTCTACACAAAGGATGGAATAAAAGTTTAAGCTGCCATAGGAGGGATTTCAGTTATATCTACCAAAGAACTTCCTAACAGTGAGCAGTGAGGGGTGATAAACATTGGAACATGTTACCAAGGGAGTTTGCAGAATTTCCTTTCCCAGAGATCTTTAAAAATAGAGTTTAGAGAGGTCAGCTGAGAAAGCAATGCCTGCTGCCTTCTCCTCAGTTCTCTCTACTCTGCCTCCCCTTACTTCCTTTACTCCCCTTACTTTCTCAATATCCTCAATCGCTCTTAGCTCCCTCCCTCCCTCTTTCCCTCTCCTCCTTTCCTCCCTCCCCATCCATTTCTCATTCCCAGCTAGCACTGCCCCCATCCCCATCCCCACCCCCATCTCCTGCATATCCTGACTCCAGTAAGTGTCTTCCCAGAGCCAATGGTATTCCTGAGGTCAGGCTGTCCAGCTTCCTCTTGTCATCCACATCAAATCCACCAAACTAGGCAGTTAACATGAAAGTCCCACACTCTTCAACAATGGCCCAGTTCTGTAAAGAACCACAAAGTGACCCATAGGTCTGACTGCTTGGTAGTTGTTATCCTTTGGACTCAGCTGAATTGTAACCTTCTCTTTGAAGACTCCCCTGACCTCTTCAGCATTTGGTCCTTACCATTAATGTAGCACTCCTACTCTTCTGTGACTATTTCCCCACTAGACTGAGCTCCTTGAGGGCCATTTATTTTTGTATTTTCCTATCCAACTGAGAGAAGGGGTAGGGTATGCGTGATAAAAGTGTCCAGCTCTTTAGCAGGAACTCCCAGCCAGAGGGCTGACTTTATGTCATTGAAAGTCTCTAGAACTCCTGACAATATACTCCTGACAGTGCACTCTCAGTAGTAAATAACTACAAATGTAACTCTGATTCTTTTTTTTTTTTTCCAGGAAAGAAGGCAGGGCCGCCTGGGCCCAATGGTCCCCCAGGACCTCCAGGACCACCAGGACCTCAGGGACCCCCAGGGATTCCAGGAATTCCTGGAATTCCAGGAACAACTGTCATGGGACCACCTGGTCCTCCAGGTCCTCCCGGTCCTCAAGGTCCCCCTGGCCTCCAGGGACCTTCTGGTGAGTTCTCCTATCTCTTCACCCCCCAAGCACCTTATCAATACTTTTACAGAGCAAGAGAGGGTGATCCTGAGAATGGTTTCAAATAATGGTGATGGGATTGATGTGAAATAAGAAATGCAGGTCTCCTTTCCCAGTGTAGAGCTAGGAATTGGACAAGCCAGAAGAGTCTGGCCTACTCTACCTTCTTATTTGTACCAATCTGTCAATGACAGGCTACCTGTTCTTGTCCCATGTGAAATCTTCCATCACAATACCCCTTGACTTTAGGCCTCCCTATGATGTACCAGTAAATTTACATGAGCCAGAGAGAGGGGCCATGATGATTCATTGGGGTTCCTTTGGAGGATGGAGTTGGTCTGCTCTGATTCCCAGCATCTAACTCCACATACGGATGCTTGCATGGAAACAGACTATAGGGAGAGATGTTGAAGGCTGGAGGGTAGTTTCATCCCTTGAACTCTGAGATGCCTTTCCTATAGATGTAGAGAAGTAGTCACTGATGGTTAAGTAGCTGGAAATTTATGAGTCGCTCAGACTGTGAATCCAGCAGACCAAGGCATCATGGCCATCCTGTTCTGCAACAAAGTGCTTCTTGCACTAGATCCTTATCCCACAATACTGCCCAAATGCCATTTCATCCCTTTGCATCTTTTTCCTGGGGCCCAGAAGAGCAGCCAAAAGGTATGGCTGCAGACTCAGACCTGCCTAATTGGAGTTGACAGGAGTCAGACTGGACTTAGGTCAGTAGTTATCTCTTTCTCCTGCTCACTTCCTGTACCTTGGGGTTTAAAAGAAATGGACTCTTTATAGCCAATTTCTCTAGGTCTGAGAATTCAGCAGCAGGACTCATATTCTTTAACTTGGAATTCAAATAGGGCTAAGCAGTGTTACCATGGCCACAAGAGACAAAGTTGGTTTTTTAATTCAATCATTCCACAAATATTAATTGAGCACTTTCTGTGTACGGAGAAATACATTGCTGAGTGGTCCCTGTTCCTGTAGAGTTTATGTCCAGGAGGAGGAAGAGACAATTAAAGAAACCAGATCTTTATAAATGGTTATGGGTTCCATGAAAACTATTAACAGACAGCAAAAGAGTAAAGAAGCAGGTACTGTTGTCTCCGGTACATAGCGACAGGGATACCCTCTCATCGCTCTCCTCGGGTGCTCAGTGGGGCTTACCTTAGGCCTGTATTGGCAAAAGGCCAGCTTCCCTGATGGATGCCATGCCTACTGAAGATGAAGTTCAGGGACAGAAAGGAGAAAGAAAGGGCATCCTCTCACTTCCCAGGGCCCCCCATTGCATTCTGACTCTCCCCACAGCTCTAAGACTTGGGGAAGAAAGCTCAGACAGGGCTGGCCCCAAGGAGCAAGGTTCAGTGCCACTGGCTGCTGGGTGGGGAAAGGGTAGAAAGAGTACACCCTCTTATTGTCCTGTCCTATCTTGCAGGTGCTGCTGATAAAGCTGGAAGTCGAGAAAACCAGGTTGGCTGGGAATTTCTGTCTTCCTGGGGCAGAGGGAAGGCCACAGGCTTAGAGCAGACTTTCAGGCAGCTCCCTACCAAATTTCCTGAAGCTTTATTTGGTGAGGACATCTTGGAGGTTCTGAGGATTTTCACTTACAGACCCCTCCCATGTCTATGAATAGAAAAAGTTTGCCCCAGGGCCTGCCTTTAGCTATGGGAACCTGTCTAAACAAGACTTTTTCCCCCTCACCCACAGGAGACAGAGGGTCACCAGAGCTAGACTCAGTAGTGAATGGAAATGAGCCAACAGTCAGGAATGTTCACCTTGGCCTCCTACTCCCCACATACCCCAGACACCTAGTTGGCACTCAAAGTGCCTAGGAGACAGAGCTGAGGAGTTTAAGAGTGTGTCCTTGAAAAATAGCCAACTACCTCCAGGCCAAGCCCAACCTAGGCTTCTGCCTTAATGGCCCCAGGGGCTCCTCCCTAGTCTTTGAGCTTCCTAATCTGTCTCTGTTGGCAGGTTCTGCTGCCTTGCCTGGCTTTGTCTCATCTCAGCCACCCTCACTACAGCTGTTTGGCCACTGTGATAAATCTACACAGCTGCACAGTGCACGATGGCTTCGTGGGGCCATTTTATATCCATCACCTCATTTGATCCTCAGACGTCCCCATGAGAGAGGCCAGAGATTCTTATAATCCCCATTTTTCCCTGTGAGAGAAGCCAGAGATTCTAATAATCCCCATTTTACAGTTGGGGAAATGAGGCTCAGAGGCACTATATCTAGCTGAAGTCACATAGCATGGAAGTGGCAGAGCTACAAAATTATATTGCCCTCTAGTAGAAATGTAGTCACTAACATCCCAAGACGGGGGAGAAGAATAAGAATTGGGATACAAAAGGAGACTAGAAATGAGGGATAGAAACCTGGAAACCGTGGCAGAGTAAGAAACTATTACAGTGACTACTCTTTGTCTTTTTCATCCTCCCAGCCAGCTGTGGTGCATCTACAGGGCCAAGGGTCAGCAATTCAAGTCAAGAATGGTAAGAATCAAAGTAGGCTGCCTCCCTGAAAGGAGCATCTCTACTCCCTCATCCCCAGCCTCCAAATAATTGTCCAGCCTAGTTCCTCCCAGGCCTATGAGGTACCCTTGGCATAGAAGGCCATTCTCTACTCCATCATGCCCTCTACTGGCTATCCACAGTAATGGCTTGCACCAAGATCAATTGCTACACCTAAATTGCATTTAGAATTCACTAATGAGGGAGCTGAAAGGGACTTGAGACATCATCCACCCAGATATTCTTGAAGGATGGAGTCTATATCAGAGTCGCCATAGAGATATGTGTAGTTTGATAAACACTTTCATGATACAAATTTGAGATGGGAAAACTACATAAAATTGAGCTCTTCTTGTGTGATCACTCTAAAAAGAGAATGAGTGGGGGTGCTTCTCAGGGAATGAGGATTATGTTAGAATCCCTAGGGAGTATGAGATGCTAGTGTCTATCAAAAGGGAGAACATGTTTAATGAGGTTGAGGAACACTGCTTTAATATAACTCCTGCATTTAAGAGATGGAGAAATAGCTGGGTGTGGTGGCACATGCCTGTAATCCTAGGGACTCCAGAAGCTAAGGCTGGAGGACTGAAAGTTCAGGACCAACCTCAGCAATTTAGCAATGCCCTGCAACTTTAAAATATCCTGTCTCAAAATTTTTAAAAAATAAAATAAAATGTAAGGGCTGGGGATGTGGCTCTGTGGTTAAGCACCCCTGGGTTCAATACCTGGTACCGGAGAAAGAGAGAGAGGGAGGTGGGGAAACAGAGTCCCATAGGGATTGGCTAATACCATAATAATGTACGTGGCTTATGTTTGTATGGTACTTTAGAGTTTTCAACATGCTTTCTTTGTTTTTTATTTCATTTGACCCTCACAACTGCCCTATGAGGTAGGTATTAGCACCTTTCTACAGAGACAGAAAGCAAAACTCAGAGAGGTTAATTAACTGGCCAAGATGTCATAGTTTTTTAGGAGCTGAGATTTGAAACTGTTTGCCTGGCTCTTTGTACTGTGTTATGCTCCTTTGGTGATATGTATGTCCACTCCACTGAATGATTAGGTTAATTTTCTTCCCCAAAGAGACATGAACATTCATTAAAGAACAGCGCTTTGAAATAATGTCCAGTCCCCAGGGTGCCCAAAGCCTAAAATGCAAGAACCCCCAGGAGCCTTAGGAAACAGCAAGCTAGCCAAGATGCCAGATGCTTGCAGAGCTTGGACTGAAAGGGAGGGGTTGTGAGTATGGAGACGGTAAATGAAGGCCAAGAAACCTGCTATATGGGGACAGCTTTTAAGAGCCCAGTCAGTCCTGAACTGGTTTTGCTGAGTTTCCTTAATGATTGGACTTAGCTACTCCCCTTGCCTGCCACCTGGATGTCTGACTTAATAGCCTCATAAGCACAAAAAAATGAGCAGAATGGCACCAAAATCCTAGCAGTCCTGCTGGGAACCAGGTGCTATGGGCCCCAGGGCCTGGAGTGGGCCATGATTACCATCTGTCCAGGGAGGACAGGGACATAGGGAATAGATTTGTTTGGGTGTCTGGAGTGATGGCCTCAGTATTTATTCTGTGCCAACAGCTATTGATTTTGTTCCTGCTAACATATAGCAAGACTGTTTCCAGCCCCCGCTTGGCCACTCCCCAGTAGTTTCCATGCTATGAACCCTTTAGTTCCACCAGAAGAAGTGAGGGAGTCAGAGGTGACAGGACATCATCCAGAGTAGTCCACTGAAGAGATGGAGCCAGGGCAACTCCTCCTAACTCCATCCTATGTGTGTATCACCTTGAGGAAACATGGCAACCTATTCCAGAGGCCTCTTTCCTCACACCTCAGAGAGGCAGCCTCCTGAGACTGACCAAGGATGGATATTCAAAACATAATTTCTTGGGTGAAAAATGGATGGCTGAGAGGGGGAAAAGGCTCCATGAGCTTGGGTTCCCTCCACTCCACCCTGTCATAGTAGTAAATAATATCCCTCTTTCTGCAGGATGAAAAAGGGAAGTTTTCCTCTACCCTCATGTGCTGGCTCCCCCTGACTGGGGTAGAGCCAAGAGATAGATAGATGCCTTGCCAAGGGTGCCTCAACTCCCAGACACGCCCCCCCCATCCTTCTGGCTGGTCTACTGCAACCTGGCAGTCTACCCCTCACTCTCTTAAAGATCCCTCACACCTATGGGACTTGATTACTGGTGGTCACTAGCTCCAGCTGACATGGAGTCTCAATCACCTCTGATCCATAAATGTTCTCCAGATAGACCATTCATTGGGCTGAGTAATTGCCTGAAGACCCAGGGAGGCTTTCCAGAAAGGAATGGGTGTGGAGGAACCATAAAAAGGACTCTCTTAAGGAAGAGAAATCCCATGAACCTATGAAACAGGAGAGGGATTCAGGAGCTACTGCTGGGAGAGTAAAATTGAATAATAAGACCTAGCCTGCCACTCAGTGTCTGAATTTTGCCTGTGCAGGCCCCATAAAAAAATAAAAAGAAAAAGAAAGAAAGAAAAGAAGAGTGCCCACTCTTCTCTTACCACCAGCACTCCAAATTCTAACTGGAAGGTGTTGGTTAAATACTCTTTCAGACAAAAGAGTCAGGAAAGGAGAGATGAAGAAAGATAGGCAAAACACAGGGGCTCTGAGGCAGGCCTAGGAGTCCTTTAATAAACGGCACTACTTCCCTGCTTCCAAATGCTCTTCTTAAAGCTTGGCCTCTGGGCCTTCCTAGTCACCTGGGGCAGGGTAGGGGATTGTGTACTGTTTGGTATTTATTTCTATTGCCCAGATTATTCTGACATGTACTGACTGACTGCCCTTCTCTCATACTGAGATCTTTCAGGTGGAGTGCTCAATGACTGGTCTCGCATCACTATGAACCCCAAGGTGTTTAAGCTACATCCCCGCAGCGGGGAGCTGGAGGTACTGGTGGACGGCACCTACTTCATCTATAGTCAGGTAGAAGTGAGTACGGTCTTAGGCCTAACTCTTCTTATATCCAGAATGCAGATCCGGTGCAGGCCACATAGGGGCACTATGGAGACAGCCAAGACTATCCATTGGCTAACTTCCTGCTTTGGCAGGCTGGGTGGGGGTGAAAGGGTACTTCCCCGGGGGAGGGCGTTGTAAGGAGGAATGAGGTGGGGGGGCTGCTTCATTTTTTTTCCTAGCCATGTATCATGGAAAAACTGAAAAGAGGCCCCTCCCACATCCTACTATCTGATTCCCTCCTGCAGGGCCCCAGGCCCTTGTTTTCCCTCTGAACTGTTTGGTTCTACTGCCAAACTTGAACTTGGTCTCAGCATAGTTTTTGAGAGTCAGTTCCAGGGCTGCTGAGAACTGCTTCCCACAACACTGCTAGCTTGGGCATTATAATGAATTGTGCTCCTGCGGACTTTCTCTCCACCTCAAAAACATTTCTGACTCTTTCCTTCCTCTTTCTCCCATTTGTGTCTCTGTCTTTCTGTTTCTGTTATTCCTGCCTCCTTCCTTCTGTCATTCTCCCAGGCCTTTCTCCCTCTGTTTTTTGTCCTTTCCCTGCCCTGGGCCCACTCCCCAGGTCTGCCAGTGCCCATCCACTGCCATTCCCCATTGGGTGCCCCCACTGGGGAGGGTCTCCACAGAGTTAGAAGTAGATGAGCCTTGAGATTGGGGCTTCTCTGGGGTGGGCAGCAAGCAGGCGGATGGACAGAAGGACTACGGAGCCAACAGATGGGTCTCACAAGAGAGTGGCCAGAGAAGGTGGGTCAATAAGCATTCGCTGGGCACACTGAGCATCCTGGCATAGCTTGGTCCTGACCCAAGAGATAATATAGCACCTGAATACACAGCTCCTAGCTTTCATAAAGCGATTTAGGGTGTCAGATGGTCTCAACCCCTATGGGGCATGTGGGTATGACCCCAATGTCCTACAGACTACGTGCCATTTGGTGGTGGCCAATAATCAAAAGGGGATGGGGCATGATGACTAAGGGTAATGCAGATGGAAAAAAAAATACTTTTCTAAATGTAGGGGAGAATTGAGAGAGGCCCATGCAGGCTACGAAAATCCCTGTGACCCCAAGCCATCAAGCATAGGTTAGTGTCTCCTCCTGGCCATGGGAGTGAAGTTAGGTACCTGGGTTCTGCCCTTCCAAATTTGATATATCATTTGTGGTGGATGGCTCACCATCTTTCTGGATCTGTTTCCTTAGTCATCTAATGGGAGTATCAAGGGGTCCTGTGGTTAGGGAGAGGAGTTTAGTGCTGAGAGGGGCTGCTGCAAGCTGAAGGGGCTTCTGTTAAAGAGCTGAGAACATGGAATACCATTACTATGACCTCCCTGGGGATCAGTGACTTCTAAGTTTAGTAGCACATAGTCATTGGGGCTTGAACTTGGAAGTTAATTTTTATCTAGAGCATTAATCAAGCACTGATTGAGCACCTAAGGTGTACAGATCACTGTGCTTCATACCAGGGATGGGGTGAGGAGGTGTTGAAGGGGCAAACAAGGCACAATATTTTACCCTCACAGAGTTTGTGACAGGTGTGCTGTTGTAAGAAAGGTCTGCTCAGCCACCTGAGCCCCGTGGAATAGGGGAAAGACAGTGCATGAACCTATCACCTGCTGCTCCTATTGGCCCACTAGCATGCCTTCAAGTGGCACTGCTCCCTCTACAAGGTACACTGGCAGCTCATCTCAGAGGGTCCTATCTGGTCACTATAGGGGAGGGCCCCCACCCTCTCTTTCCTCTCTTCCCCAATCCCTTCTTGTTGCCTCTCACCCAGGTTTACTACATCAACTTCACTGACTTTGCCAGCTATGAGGTGGTGGTGGATGAGAAGCCCTTCCTGCAGTGCACCCGCAGCATCGAAACAGGCAAGACCAACTACAACACCTGCTATACTGCGGGTGTCTGCCTCCTCAAGGCCCGGCAGAAGATCGCCGTGAAAATGGTGCACGCCGACATCTCTATCAATATGAGCAAGCACACCACCTTCTTTGGGGCCATCAGGCTGGGCGAAGCCCCTGCATCCTAGACTCCCCCCATTTTGCCCCTGCCCATGTCCCTGCCCCAGGTTTGGGAGCCGGGACTCCCAGAACCTCTAAGTGCTGCTGTGGAGTGAGGTATATTGGCGTTGCAGCCACAGAGAAAAACGCCCCTGTGCTATTTATTCCCCAGTGACTCCAGGATGATAAGGCCTGCTTGATTTTCCAGAATGACTTTGATTTAACAGGACAGTTGATGGAGCCCCAGGGTTTACAGGAAGCAGAAACCTTCTTTGGCTCCTTATTGACTGGCTTATGGCATGACTCTTCAACCCCGAGGTCCCTGTTGTCAGATTTATCATTATTGCACTAAAATGAGGATCCAGGGCAGTGGACCAGAGAAAGTGAAGGTACACTCCAGACTCTGGGGGTGACCCCAAGGGTGCTGCTGCTCCTCTCTTGGCTGGGGGTGGGGCAAGGGTGGCATTAGGCTACAGCCTAAGGAGAGAGCCAGGAAGGAAAAGATAGGTGCTGGTGGCAGAGACCAGGGGAAAAACCTGCCAAGCAAGTGTCCTTGGCAGTGGAAGCATTCTTGCTGCTCTGCACTGTGACCTGCAAGAGGGTCAGGGAGCCCTTCCCACTCAGGCTGAGAGCCACGCTGTGGCAGCTTTCTGGGCTCCAGAGACGGGAACTTCGCTCTGCCAGGGAACCATTGCAGGAACAGCCACAAACCTGCCTGCATAAGACTCTAAATCCGTACTTGGGGCCACATGTCTCTTTGTTTACAGCTATGCTGCATGCTCAGAAAACTCCCTAGGGTCCCCCTCGCAATTGCACCTGCCCCAATCTGACTAGAACTCCTGTCTTCTTTCTCCACAGAGCCTACCTCTGTCTGAGACAGGTGCCTAACCTGGGACCTGTGCTTATGTCAGTCTGGGATATTCTTTAGCTTACCTGGGCACAAAGAGAAGTTTCCATTTACTAAACAATACA
Source organism: Callospermophilus lateralis (assembly GCF_048772815.1). Lineage (NCBI taxonomy): Eukaryota > Metazoa > Chordata > Mammalia > Rodentia > Sciuridae > Callospermophilus > Callospermophilus lateralis. The sequence continues at coordinate 52,400,408 of NC_135325.1, read as the reverse complement.
AGAAGTATTCATCTAATTCTAATCAAACCGTGTCTGAGGGCAAGGGGTTGGACTGGATGACCTCCAAACGTCCCTAAGTCAAGTTCTAATATTTGTGACTCTTAACAGGCAGCTGCCACAGTAGCCTTCTGAATTCCCAAACCCTAGACTGCCCTTGGGCATCAGCAAAGCAGAGTTTTACTACCTGGCCTAGAAAGGGCAAGAGGTAGGGATAAGACAGGGGAGTTTTGTCCAAGTTGCCGCAACCCAAGTGATCATTAGGACAGGCTTCATCCGAAAGGACAGCAGCCAATGGCCTATTAGAGCTTAGTCACCCCAGAGCCCCTGCTGCTTCACTGAAGTCAAGCTCAGGAGAAGCCAGCATCTGGGCATTGGGCAGGGTTCTGTGCCCTAGCTCAGGTCCAAAAGCACCTTGGCCCAACCCCAAGCTTCCTGCCAGGTCAAATGCTAGGACCATTCAAGGGCTTTATTTCTACCTGCCTGGATACAACCTGGCTTCTAAGTGCTAGGTCCAGGCCAACGCTGTGGGGTCGGCCTTGTACAGTTTGCTCCTCTTGTTCCTAAAATCTGTTTTCTTCTGAGGAGATGGGAATACATTCCTTCAGGCAACTGGAATCTACCAAGAACAACAGGTATTTCTTTCTCAGATGTGCCTCCCCTTCAAGGGTCAGGGCAAGAAGTGGTGGACCAGGCCTCTATTGTCCAGTTGCTAATGACAGCCTTGCAACCAGAGGCAGAGGCAAGGCAAGCTACAGGCTCAACTCCTTTAAAGTGCCTTACACAATCTGCCATTGTACTAGGAACTGGCAGAACCTCTCAAAGTTTGGAAAGTACTTTCTCTTTTATTGTTTCCTTTGAAGAAGGCAGAGCAGAGAATATCTCAAATGCCATTGTTTAGATGAGGCTCAGAGAAGTGAAGTGCTTTGACTAAGATTTCACCCAGTTTAAGTCAGCTAGGTCTGACTCCAAAATTATTCCCTTACACCATAGAACTGTGTGGAATTGGGGTCTATAGAGAACCAATAAAGGTGATGATATGGAACCAAGATCCTTGAGAGTCTTAGGGAGAAACCCAGAGATGCCCATTTTCATTACTTGATAATAATCCCAGTTCTCTTGGCTGTCAGGAGCTCTTGTAGCAAAGGGTCAAACATCTCTTTGGGAAACAGCCATCAGCCGTAGAGGCTGCTGAGAAGAATCTTCTTGGCATCACATCCAAGCAGCAGCCTCTGGGACCCCATAATGGGTAGCCCCTGATGTTCTTTTCACCCATCTGACAAAACAAGCAGCCATCACAAATGGAGTCCTACTGTAGGCAAAGTCCTCCTTACAGACAGACAGCCACCAGGAGCCCACGGACTCCTCACAGCTACTAAGTGACTCCTTATCTCTTTCTACCAGAACACAGAGACCTTGATAATATCAGCATCTCTCAGGAAGATTCGAGAGAAGGCTGATTCTAAAGCCAAGTGGGTTTGAGGAGAAAGGAGGAAAAAATTCTGAATTGTACCCCTAAAGGACAGTCTGACACCCATCCCATTCTCCAGATATGGAAGGGATTATAGGGAAAGCAGGATTCCCACTAGACCCCACATTCTTTCTGAACCCTCCCTAGACAGGGAGTGATGGTAAAGCAAATAAGAAATAGCTGGGGAACCCTGCTGTGGTCTAGTCATTGGTGAAGTAGTGAAGCAGTTTACTGTTGGAGGATGTGGAGATAGATTTACAGTTTGGAACTATGATGATGGGAATTTACCAGAAGGCTAAGGCTAGTGTGGAGAATGGGACAAGGACATTGGAGGGGAAGCAGATGACAGGTTTGCAAGAGAATTGCATGGCAGGAGCCTCTGCCAGCTGCTTGGCTTCAACAGCCAAGCTGGTACAAAAGGCAGCTGTGGGAGGCTGCTCAGCTACTGGTTCCCTGTAAAATGTAGCATTTGCCTTATTTCCCCCACTTTATCCATCCTGAGCCATATTTCTTTTGCTTAACAGGAAAGGGCTAGGAACCCTGTATGCACTCACATGTGAGTGTGTGTGTCTTATGTAACTAGAAGATTCAGAGAAATTTAAAACTAAAAAGGCCTTTAGAGTGAATATAGACTGACCTACATTCCACCCTCTTACTCATGTGGAAACCGAGGCCCAGAGAGGGAAGGTGATCTGCCCAATGATGAGCAAGCTCTGACCTCCAGATTCAGCAGAGAAAAGGAAGGAGAAGAGCCACCCCTGTTGTACGGGGCCACCTTCTTTCTTCCACCCACCTACTCAAGGCTGGACGTGCTTGGCCCCCTTCAGGAGCCTGGCCAGGCAGGGAGAGGAAAGAGGCAGCCTTCATCAGAACTCTGCTCTGCCCCCCACACACACATTTGCCCAGCTCCTGCCTGTGTACTAAAAGGTTCCAGATTGGCCCAGTACCAGGAAGTTCTTAGGCCACCCTAGTGCTGTCTCAGGTCCCATCCTTGCCTCAGGGCTCCCCTAGGCCTTGCCAGTACAGAGAAAGAACCCAATTTTTTTATCTTTTAATCCATTTCAGGGCTCTCCAGGAGGCATTGGGGTGTGTTATTTCTTTATTCAGAGAGCTCCAGCTGGGATAGGGGAGAGTAGGCTTTGTTGTGAGAATGGCCTGGAGCAGGCCCATTGCTGCTTTTGGGGGGTCAGCATCCAGTGTGAGATACTGTGTATATAAACTATATATAATGTATATAAACTGGGATGTAAGTTTGTGTAAATTAATGGTTTATTCTTTGCAAATAAAGCGCTTTCCCCCTCCTGTTCTTGAAATCAGTTTGAGCACTTCCTATGGGCTAGGTGCTTCTTTGCAAATTATACCACTCATGAGCTAGAGAAGGGACCAAGGCACTCATTTCAGAGGGAACAAAAGAAAGAACATAGTCTGAATTTCCTGTCAGGAGCATCCCACATCCTCTCTGTGCTCCAAACCACATGCCCCCATCCCTATCACCCTAGATCTGGAACCATATTTCTGGGAGGCTAGATGTCCTACCAAAAGGAATATTGTCCTGGGGCAAGGACACCAGCATGTGAGACTAACATATATTTCAGGCCTTGACCCAAAACAGCTTGGGGGAATCTAGCCTTCAGCTCATCATTAAGGTATCACCTCATTTTGCAGATGAGAAGAGCAATGTTCAAAGATTTTAAGCAGCTTGTGGAAGGCCATCCACCTAGTAGGTGTTTCAACCTTGTCAGTTCCCAGTGCAGGACACTTTCCCCTCTCCCTTGCTGCCTCTGCCTCTTGGTCAACACTCTTCCTGTGGAGGCTTGTCCTAGGGAAGAGGCCCACTGGAAGAGGACCAGATAAGAGAACTCAGAAACATGTAGCCCAAAATCCAAAAGCATTCTGGTCACTTTTCACAACCCAATGCAGCCTTTGTCTCCAATGTATAGATGGAGAATGTGACATGTAAGCACAGAAGCCCAGGTTGATCTGTAGTGGCCAGATGTGCATAGGCCATATGTTGGAACCCAAGATGGTCCTCTGGCTGCCTTAAAGGGGATTTTTTGATTATTTGTTTGTTTTGTTTTGAAAGGGAAAATAGTTACAGGAAACTTGGAGACTATTTCAAAACACCATGGGGTATAACTCAGTGGTAGAGCACATCCTTAGCATGTACAAGGTTCTGGATTCCATCCCCAACACCCAAACAAAACAAAAGCACCTTGTGATAACTCAGGGAGCACAATAATCCCTGGCACAAGAAGTACCAGAGAAAGCAAAAAAGTGGAAGCATTTTTTGCCACACCATGTGTAAATCATCACATAAGGCAGGCACCCAGGGCAAAAATGTATGTCACACTATATACAGGGTATTCTAAACCAAATTGAAAAATTCAATGCAGGTAAATCATTGGACCAAAAGGTGTTACACTCAACAGGGATAGAACAAGGGCCCTGTGGACCAAATTTTGTTACCTGTCATTGCAGTATCCACTGGGCCAAGAGTCTGAGAGACTTGCTACTTGGAAGGAAAGTACTCTATGGCTACTGGAAAACAGGTACTCAAAGGACAGAGTCATAGGGCCAGGCAAGTACAGTCAAGTTGCTAAAGGAAAGATGACAAATAAGGCCTGAGCCTGACGCATTCTACTATAGATTTATGAGATGGAAAACAAGTATGTATAAGAGTGGCAGTTGGTAGCCATTTCTTAAACTTTCAACGCAAGATCATACACTATTAAATTTCTTTTAAAATTAAGATGACATGAAATTGAGGGCATTGTTAACTCAAGGACAGGAAATGGTTGGAGAATAATCTGGTATAGCTCTCCAGTTTATAAAGTTCAGTCACATCCAGTATCATTTGCTCTTCCCAACAGCCTTTGAGGTAGGTAGGGGAGGGATTATTGGTCCCATTTTACAGATAAAACTGAGGCTCAGAGGAGACTGTCCTCAAGGTCACATGGCTTGAAGGTAGTAAAGCCTAAACTCAAAGCCCACTGGCTCTTAAGGCACCCGGTCCTACAAGAGGCTGATGCAAAAAGATGGGGCTATTGAAGATTTCAAGAAGGATAGACTTGAGCTGGGACCCTACAGCCCTCCGAACAGACTAGTTGGGGCTCACGTAATATCAGAAGATGGGCTTTTTATTGTGTCCATTGTTTTCCTCAATTCTGATGCCTTCTAAGGGAGCCTTCAGGGCACCTCTACCCTAGGGCATCCCTGCCTCTTGAAGCTAACTCCCCATGGCCCTCAGGGGAAATCAAAGAGCTAAAAGGAGAAAGATGGAAGTGGAAGGACCAGTACACAGAACACCCCCATGGACAACCCCTCCCCTCCCCATGAGGACTGATCAAATCGAGAGCAGGAGTCCGATAGGAGACTTTCGACCTCCTTTTTTCACAGGTTTCACAGCTTCCAACCAAGCTGTGAGGCTGCTGGGATGTCTGTCAAACTACCACCAGCTCCTGAGTCTCTGAGATGCCAAACTTGGTCTTATGCTGATCAAACAGTTTGCGTAGGGCGTCAATATAGAGTGCGTGGTATTTAGCCACAATGTCCTTGCTCGGATTCTCAATCTTGGGCAGTGCTAGAGGCTCCCCGACTGCCAGGAGAGACAGAAGAGGGAACAGGAAAAGTATCAGAATGGCTCATTCCTCAGAATAGGTGCCCTAGGCCTCAAGCCCAGCTTCTCCCCACCCTTGCCCCCAACTTGCCACGCATCCTAGCCAGCCTCCCTGTCTCTGAGCACAGCCAGAGCCAAAGCTCCCCTCAGAACTGGATCCTACATCCTCGACTGATGCTGCCAATAGAAAGGGATACTCACCAATGGTGGTTAGAGTCTGGGCATGGGGCAAAAGGCCCCAGGAATTCTTGGTGAAGCCACGCCCATAGAAAGCACAAGGGTAGATATGTACTACACGCTGGAACCATTTCTGAAAGCGGTTGACCAAGCCCCCAGGAGTAAAAATGTGCTGATTGTAGAGGTCTGTCTCTCCAAAGACATAGGCAGGGATTAGAGGCACCCTGAAAGGAAAAAGCATCTTCTTTAATGCCCAGAAAGTTAGGGACCTTGCTGAAGGCAGTCCCTCAGTCTGTCTGCAGGCCTCCCCAGATCTCAGTCCAGCTGCACCTAGGTCCATGGACTGAGTGTGGGGGCTCCATGGCCTAGCCCAGGCTTCCCATGGAGGCAAAGCAGCAGCAACCTCAAGGAAGAAAGCCCAGGTACTCCTGGGAACCAATTGGTCTGAATTTCCATAAAACCCAAGGGCCATTTCATTCAGCTTCTTTCCCTTTACCCCACATAATAAGCTTGCTCTCTCTGAGCTGGGGTTTCAGCCTGACCCCTTTTCAAGAGGGACTGGCCCAGATGAGAGGCTAATGTGAGGGAGAACAGGCTGAGGGCTGGCCATCTACCCTTTCTCGGTATGCAGAAAAGCCTCCAGGACTTGGCTGTTGCTCTACTCCAACCTGGACTCAAGGTTGCTTTTTTTTTTGTTTCAATGACAAATACAAATTGTATATGTTTATTATGGCCCTGGTTAGTAACAGTAAATTGTATATTCCCACCTCCCTCTTTAGATACCACTTCCTCAACACCCTTCCCTCTTTCCCCGTTGGGCTTTTGGATCCCCACCACCCCTGGAGCTGTCCTTACCCATGCCGAAGGGCCATGCGCACAAAACCACACCGGTTCTTCAAGACCAGGGTGGAAGAGCCTGGCAGGCTGTATCTGCACTCAGCCAGGCCACCAACCACCACAATGAGCATGTTGCCTGTGCCTTTCTGGGTAAGTAGAAAGTCCATGGAGGATTGGCTCACAGAGCAGGCCCCTGGCAGGCAGAAAAAGTCAAGAGGTCTTTGGCCATGTTCCAATCCCCCAAACATCCCCACCTCCATCTGTCTTTAAGGGAGGGGAAGAGCTAGAAACCTCCTTTTAGACCAGCCTAGTGTAGCTGTTCAGGATCAGAAGATCATGGAGTTGGCCTTGCTCTCACCCATCTCCCCATTTTTTTCTTTTTGACCTTATGCCCTAGAAGCCAACTCACCTGTAGACATTATGTATTCTCTGAGGAAAGGCACCCAGAAAAAGGCTCCCAGGGTGAGCATATAAGGGGTGATGCCAGGAAACATCTTGGTGAAGTTTTTATTGTCGGTGGCAAAGTTACCAAAACATGCATGGGACATGAGCCCATGAGGGTGGCAGGCAAGGATATAGTTGTGGCTGGGGGAAATATCATGAGTCTTCAAAAGCTGTAGAGGAAAGTGGAGTCAGGAGAGCTACATCCAGGGCAGTGGCCTCCTGTTGGCCAGAGACCTGGAAGGAAAGGGCTTCTGGGAATGGCTATGTAGGTTGGGCAATGTACAACCCCAGCAGGCATCACTCTCATAGGCCCCGATATGGATGGTACCCACCACCACAACTGACCCAGCTGCTGACCCTGGAATTGGTACTGGCCTGGGGTCCCACTGGGGCTCTGGGGCTACTCACCTTGATGGGGAAGTAATTGCAATAGTGTTTCCACAGGCACCACTTTCTCACACAGGCAAACCGGCGACCACCTGAAAGCAGAAGCAATGTAGCACAGCTTTGTCCACCCCACTGTCCTCTTCCCTTGCCACAGGGTACTCTTATCTGCTGCTGGCCTCTTAAAAGTGACAACCTGGGTAAGCATGTCAGGGCCAATTTAGGACAGACTGAGCTTCTGTTTCATGAGCTTCCCCTTCCCTAACCCACTCCAGTTCTAACTGGGGCCTTTTCTGACACCTTAAAAGGAACCCTTCCCTCAGCCTCTCTAGCCCAGGGAGAGACAGACTGAAGGGCTGCCAGGGAATTGGCCAAAGACTCAGGATTAGGAGAGAAGAGGGAAGTGTATGTGGTACATGGCAACACAGTTGCACAGGGCCCTTACCTCTCTCAGGGGTCTTCCAGTCAAAAGCCAGCCAGGTAAGAATGAGCACAGTGACAGGCCAATATGGTGTGAACACCACCAGGTAGAGGTTGACGAGGAGCACAGTGATCACTGGAGGGAGCCCAGCCCAGAAATAATAAGTTGTGAACAGTCCCGCACACTTACCCTCCCTCCCAAGTTCTGTCCACCAAAGTCACATATACTCTCACCCAGGCCCACTCAACCCTCACTCCCTCACCCTAGTACATGGTTTGCATGCTCAGGTCCCCAATCCCCTTCTTCTCTCTGACATTGGGAACCTGATTCAAGTCTAGAAGTCAAGGAGTTTTCCTCTCCTCTCCAACTATGTTTCACACAGTAAGCCCTCCATCCCCAGGACCTTGCTGGGGCTTGGCTCTGTCTGCAGTGGGGTCAATGGCAGGGAGCCACTTATAGCCATCAGAAGATGGAACTCCTGGAAGAGTTTTCCTCCAACTCATGTTTTCCTCTTTGCATCTTCTCTGCAAGACTTCAGTGGAGGGGACACCAAGGAAGTGAAAACCCAACTTCAGCAGGTTGGAAGCATACAAGATGGCAAACAAGAAACAAAGGAAAACAAAAGCTGGGATAGAAGAAGGTACTAGGCCACATTAATCTCCAAGAAGCTAGGAATAGTGTATGTTGGAGTACTAAAGAGTTACTGGAGATGAGTCATAGGGAGCCACACTTGGTATTATTATTGGGTTCAATGTTTAAAGCATCGGTGGGTAAGATTGTGTGGGAAAGTGGGTCAAAATCAAGGTTAGAGAAGACAGAAAACACTCCTAATTGGACATAATAGATTGAACACAACTTTTTGTCTTGACTTTTTGCTGGAGCCCCATGAAAACTATCCCTAAAATGTTTTTTTAATATAGATCCATAAGAAGAAAAAGAATTAAGAGAGGCCCAACAGTGGATGAGAACTATCTGCAAATATTTGCATGTTGTAAAATAGATGAAAGAGAAGGTAATTAAGAATAAAGAAAACTAGGACTGGGACTGTATGTAGCTCAGTGGTTGAGCGCTTACCTAGCATGTGTGAATCACTGCGTTCCATTCTCAGCACTACATAAAAATAAATAATTAAAATAAAGGTATTGTGTCCATCTACAACTAAAAAAAGTTTTTAAAAAACAATAAAGAAATCTGGAGTCTAAGCGCCTGTGAGGGGAATACCTACAAGAAGCAAGCCTGCTTGCACTGAAGAATCTGGCAAAGACTTAGAAATTGGAGGGACCCAGTGTCTCAAAAGGCAAGGATGATGCACAGGCTTTAAAAATCAGTGGTTGAATTTATCTCAAGGAATTAGAACTGCAAGTCTCATCTCCTCCCCTACACAACTAGATGATGAGAGAATTACTCTCTGAAAAATTGAACCAAAGGAATTCTAGATTCAAATGTAGATGGTCCCAAACTTATTATAATGGTTTTACTTACAGTGTTTCAACATTATGATGATGTAAAAGTGATATGCATTCAAAAGAAACTGAACTCCAATTTTTGAATTTTGATCTTTTCCTGCACTAGCAATATGTGGTATGATCCTCTCTTGCATGCTGTGCAGCAGCAGCAAGCCATAGCTCCCAATCAGTCACATAATCACAAAAATAAACAACTGAGACTCTACAGTGCTATGAGGTTCAGTAGGTTAGATGTATTAAATTCATTTTTGATTTAAGATATTTTCAACTTCCAATAGTTTTATCAGGACATAACCTCATAATGATTCAAGGAGCTTCTATACTTACCTGACACACAGCTGGGATACTCTGTATAGCCAAATTATTCATTAAATGTGAAAGTAGAATACAATTTCAGATATACACAATCTCAGATCATTTCTCTCCCATATCCTTTTCTCAGAAAACTCCTTGAGGATTTGCTTCACCAAAATTATGGTGTAAACCCAGAAAGAGGAAGGCATGGGATCCAGGAAAATGTTGATCCAATGAAGCAGGGTCAGGGAGAGGAAGAAATGAGCAAAGTCCTCAGTACACAAAATTTAAGAAGACAGTCACTCTTAGGGATGTGCAAGCACTGTCCCAACACTTGCATATCCCTGAGAGTGAGGACCTTCTTAAAGTTTGCACCCAAGTTGCCTCAAGGACCTGTGTTAGGCCAGATGGTAACAAGAAAATGCTGGGCTCCAGCAGCTATGTGTTCAAAGAAATAAGAAGAATGGGGGGGAACTTAAAGATTCCTGATGTGGGGGCTGGGCTTGTGGCTCATGGCAGAGCACTTGCCTTGCACATGTGAGGCCCTGAGTATGATCCTCAGCACTACATAAAAATAAATAAATAAAAATAAAGATTAAAAAAAGACTCCTGATATGTTTGAATATTTTGAGAGATTGAAATGTCTGTGGGGAATTTGGAGATGAATTAGTTATAAATAATAGATGTCTAACAGATAACAAAAGAAATTTAAATGAGTCAATTATGAACTCCAGGGAAAACAAGAAGTCAAACAAGAGCAGAAACATAATCTTGGTACACTAAAGAGTTTGATTGTGACTAAGATTTCCTAGGTATGACCAGGCATTTAATCAATATCTGTGCTATAACAATTTGGGGAGGGAGGGGAAAGAGGAAATTCTAGCAATGTTGTATAGAGCCAAATTCCCATCTTCACTATTAGGAAGTCAATATTAAGAAGTCAATCTTAGGTATATAGAAATATTAGAAAATCATCTTCAATATTAGAAAGTCATAGTGTCTAAAATGGTTACATCAGAAAATAGTAATATGTAGGGCTGGGGCTTTAGTTCAGTGGTAGAGCACTTCCCAGCATATGCAAGGCCCTGGGTTCCATCACAATATGAGTGAGAGAGAGAGAGACAGACAGACAGACAGACACAGACGGACAAAGGAAGGAAAGAAAGAAAGATAATAGTAATATTTAGGAATTCCAAATAGTAAAATTCAGAAATATGGAGGTAAATACAAAAAAAAAAAAAAACTAACAAAATTGAAAGTGACTGCCTCAGGGCTGTGGTTGTGGCTCAGTGGTAGAGCACTTGCCTAGCACATGCGAGGCCCTGGGTTCAATCCTCAGCACCACATAAAAATAAATAAAGGTCTATCAACAACTAAAAAAAAAATTTAAAAATAAGGTGTCTGCCTCTGCGGAACAGAACTAAGACTAAGGACAGAGCAAAGGCCAGCAGTTGTGGCTAACAATTGTGACACAAGCCACATAAAACTATTGACTTCAAGAATTAAAGAGAGGCATGGGTCTAGTACAGAGGATACTTCCTAATTTCCCTTAGCCTTTGCTCAAACCCAGGCAGTGCTGCAGACAGGAACATGGCCTAGGGCAGAGCACCCTACACTGGGATGAATCCTGGATCTGCACTTACCATGTATGTGATCAAAGACAAAGCTGAACCTTATCTGCAAAATGGGAATTAAAATACCAATATCTACCCTGTCTTCCTCACACTTATTAAAAGGGTCTTCTTTTCAAGGCCTTTAGGTTCCAGATGGATATAACTCCACATCAAGTGAAGAGCTAGGAGGGTTCCAAAGGCTCATTTGCCTCACTTGTCCCATGTGAGCTGGTATGGGAGGAGCCAACCCTGGAACCCACATCTTCTGCTGCCAGGACCTAGAGCTCTTCTGACTGCCCCATGCTACCGCTCTGTGCACCCCAGAGCCTAACTCTAAGAGTCCCCTGGGAGAGTTTTTTCCCTATCCTCATCTGCCCTTCAGCCACTCTCCTCCTTAACCCTTCTCTGCTCCATTCACCCCTCTGCCAGCTCACCCTGGGACCCAACCCCTCAGTCTTGCTTTCTCTCTTTATCTCACTGACATCTTCTGATTATCAAGTCAGGTCAATTCTACTCCAGTTTCTTGAATCTCTCCTTTCCTCTTCATGCCCATCACTAGCCTGGTCCAAATCATCACCATGTCTCAAAAGTCTCCTTCCTACCTGGCATCATTGCCTCCACTCCTGCTTTTCTGTGATCAATTTACAATTTACTATGCAGAACTATAATGTTCTCTCCAAACAACAAATCTGATGCCATCATCCTGTGCCAAACCCCAGCCTGGCTCCATATGGCACTCAGGAAAAAGTCCAAATTCCTCCCTCTCTCTCTCTCTCTCTCTCTCTCTCTCTCTCTCTCTCTCTGTGTGTGTGTGTGTGTGTGTGTATATGTGTGTGTGTGTGTGTGTTTTGATACAGGGTCTCCTAAGTTTCCAAAGCTGGCCTTAAACTTGAGATCCTCCTGCCTCAGCCTCCCCAGTCACTGGAATTATTACATGTATCACCAAACACTGTTCTTTCCATGGTTTTCAATGCCCTACACAATATTTTCCCTGCCTGCTTCTCCAGTCTTTTCTTTACTCCTCTCTCATTCATTCATTCATTCATTCATTCACTATATACCAAGCACCAATTCTGTGCCTCTTATTCCCACTCCACTTAAACACTGGCAGCCCCTTGGATGCACTGGCTCTGCCCTTCGTCCTGGCATCTTCACATGTTGCCCACTCTCTATCCCCAAATCTGTCCCTTCTTTGCCTTTCAAGAGTTGACTTGAATTCAATGGAAAAACAGACAAAGGTCATGAATGGGAAGTTAAAAGAAAAATAGAAATCACTTGTAAGCATACACAAAGATGCTCAACCTCATTCATAATTAAAGAAGTTCAAAATAAGGCTAAGGCTACCGCTCATTGTTGTTTACCTATCACTTCTGGTTGGAGAGAGTAAGAAGTTCACATGAGTTCTGCACTCGCTTTCCTTCTTATGCTGTGATAACCCCTGAAGCCACATTTTGTAGCATCCCCATCTGGAGCTGCCTCTGTTTTCTGAACATTAGTGTCCACAGTGGGCAGAGACTCCCATCCACCTATTTTGGACATTTAGCATGAAAAAGAAATAAACATTTTCTGACGTAAGCCACTGAGATTTCAGGGTTAATTTGTTACTACAGCATTCCTAGACTATCCAGATTAATATATTTTAATTATATACCCATTTTACAAATGAGAAAAACAAGACTCAGAGACAATAAATACTTTGCTGAAGGTTGCACAGATAGAAATTAATAGAGCTGGAATTTGAAATCAGCAGTCTGGCTCCAGACTCCCAGTCTCATTTTCAACACCTATATTATAGTCCCTTTCAGAGGCTGTAGCGGGGGGGTGCATACATTATTTATACACATACATTTATACATAAATATGTAAAATCTCCATCATTTCTGCCTATATATACACACACATACACACACACACACACACACACACACACACACACATACACAAAAAATTCCACTAAGAGTGGTTATTCTGAGGAGTGAGACTGGGGATTAGATTGAGGAAGGAGAGATAGCAGCCTAAATCCTCCATCCCCTTTATGGGGTCTGGGACTCCCAGAGCCAAAGCCAAAGCCAAAGCCTGGGTGGCCTTCAATAAATGGTCATTCTTCTTCTCCAATACAGTGTCAACTCTTAGACTTTGGGGACTCTGCTCTCTGTGGGAACACAGTTGCTGTGATGGGTAGCAAGACAAGTTTGGGGCTAGGACAACGATTCAAGAAAGACAGGGGCTGGGGATGTGGCTCAAGCGGTAGCGCGCTCGCCTGGCATGCGTGCGGCCCGGGTTCGATCCTCAGCACCACATACAAACAAAGATGTTGTGTCTGCCGATAACTAAAAAAAAAATAAAATATTAAAATTCTCTCTCTCTCTCTCTCTCTCTCTCTTCTCTCTATCTTTAAAAAAAAAAAGAAAGAAAGACAATACAGGTTGGGCATCCCTAATCCCCAAAATCCCAAATTCAAAATGTTCCAAAATCCTAAACATTTTTTGTGGTACTGAGCATTCTACCACTGAGTTACATTCCCAATCCTTTTTATTTTTTATTTTGAGAGAGGACCTCATTAAGTTGCCAAGTTTGACCTTGAACTTACAATTCTCCTGCCTCAGCCTCCCCAATAGCTAGAATGACAGGTGTGCACCAGTACATCTGGCCAAAATCCTAAACTAGTTGAGAATGACCATGACATCACAAGTAGAAAATTCCACACCTAATCTCATGTGACAGTTGTAAAATTTGGGTGCTCGGAAAATATTGTATAAAATTACTACCAGATGATGAAACATAGATCACTGTAGATGAAACATAAATCAATTTCTTGTTTAGACTTGAGCCCCATCCCCAATGTATCTCATTATGTGTATGCACATATTCCAAAACAAGAAAATCCAGACTCTCAAACACTTCTGGTCCTGAGCATTTCAGATAAGAGATATGTGACTCCTAGAACAGAACCCAATGTCCCAAAGCTTCTGCATCAAAACAGCATCACAGGGAAGAACTGGTGGCAGGTGCCACAAAGCTACTGATTAAAGTTTCTAGGACTCCTGGAGCCAAATCCAAAGATCCTTTTTAACCAAGTGAAGACGCCCTAGCCCTGAAGGGAAACTGCTCTTCCTCAGTACTTTTCTTGGCACTTTCACTTCAGATGTTTTTGAGCCCCAGTAGCCAGAGAATTGGCAGTGAGGACGGTTACCCATTCAGCCATATGGGGAACTCAGCCCTTACTGAAGACAGTGTTTGCCCAGGCCACATAGTGGGGAGAGTGCACAGGCCCAGCTGGGACCCTGTCTTCAGCAGGAGGCCATTCTGAGCTGGCCTTTCCTCTTTCCAGTAAGGAACTCTTACATATGCAGAAGGCCTGACTTCCTGTCTCCCCCTCTGCATTTGTGTACTCTGGGTTTCACCCCAAACTTCCAATCAGCAGTGAGTCAGCAGATGCAATTGCCTAAGAAAGGAACTTAGGTTCTCAGGAACTCAACTCCCAGCCCACCTCCACCCCTGCCAGCCATGTAATCTTGTACTGAACGCACAAACTACAGCTTGCTCAGCTGGACAATGGTGATTAATTAGCCACATAAAGTGCTTAGAACAGTGCCTGGCATGAAATAAGGGGGCCATAAATGTTAGCTAGTCTTATGTAAGTGTCAGCTATCATTCCATGTGTGCAGCTATTAGTATGAATTATTATGTATAAGAATAGCTTCTACTTCACAAGATTGGCAGAGGCTGGCATGAAATAACAGATGTGAAATTACCTGGTACAAAGTAAGGACCTAATACATATGCATTCCCTTCTCTGGTCTCTTCCAGCTCTAACTGCCATCATTCCTAGGTTAATTAACACTGCTCTTTTCAGTCTTAGGGAGTCCTGGTAGGCACCCAAGGCAGGCCTCTGAGCCCCCTGCTCCCTGGCTCCTAGCCTGGAAATCAGTTGCAGTAAGAAATGTCCCATTTGTTGGCAGGTCCCTGTGCCAACTCCCAAGTTCTCAGGGCCTATGTACATTCCCCAGATAGCTTACAGGATCATTAATTCATGTCCTTGACTCCAGCCACTACTCACATGAACCATTGGACAGGCAAGATTTTGGTTTTGTTTTCCAGGCCTCCCTCCCACAGTGATGGTTTATTTCAACATCTAGAACACAGTGGCCAGCATATCAATCAACCTCACAGAGTGTTTGTGGCACAGGTGTTGGAAAAAAATGGATGGATAAATGGATGTGTTCCTCTGGACGACAGGTTTCCAAGCCTCCCTCTGAGTGCCAACTCTCATTATGTGTGTGTAGTTTTTAGCATGAATAGCTTATGTGGAAGAACCAGAGAAGGGAATGCATATGTATTAGGTACTTCCTTTGTGCTAGGCATTTTCACATCCATCATTTCATGTTAGCCTCTGCCAATCTTATGAAGTAGAAGCTATTTTCTGCATAAAAATTCATAGTAATAGCTACACACAGAATGATAGCTGACACTGACAAGGAGGGCCTGAAAAACTGTCATACCATCAGGTCCACTCCCACTCACATAGGGTTTGCTCAACTTCCTGAGGTTACACAGTCAAGCTCTCCTCCTTAGCCAGCCTCAGTGGAACTGCTCCCCATCATCTATAACATTCCCTCCACACCACAGTGTAGACCCAGGTGTGCTACACATACCTGCAGAAAGGCACACATGCACACGTACACAGGCATGCATTCCTTCCTGCCCAGGCACATATTGTAGGTACTCACACATACCCACAGGTTTCACAAATGCCATGCCCCCCAGCCCAGGTGGGTCAGGACACAGACCATGGTGACCAACTGTCCGTGTTTGACAACCTCAATTTGGGCATTAAACATCCTAACAACCCCAAATCCTTCCTTCCTAGGTAAGCCAGGATCGTTGGTCACCCTCCAGAAGCCTGAAGACTCACCGATAAGGAAGGCACTGAGGGCCCACTGGAAGATAGCAAAGACCTCCATGGCGGTCTTGAGGTCCTTCTTGGAGGGCAAGAGCATTATGCCCAGGATCCCAGTGGCTCCAGGTAAGTGTTAGACTGTCACCAGCCCTCACTGCTCAGGGGCCAGCGATGTTTCCTCTCTTCATGCTTTCTTCTCTAGCGCTGCCTAGTCTCCGCCCCCTGCCACACCTCTCCCTCCAAAAGATTGCAGGACTGCATCTGCCTCTGCTTGTCAGAGCCTTCCATCTGCCCACCCACCTGCACTTTTACCCACTTGAACTTGGCCTGAACTGAGGTTGTGACATATCTTTGCTCACCTGGATAGTGAAGCATGGATGAAGTCCTGGTATGGGAAGTGAGTAGGTGGAGGTGAGGCTGCTGAAAAGTTTTCAGGGCCAGCCTGAAATGGTAGGGTGGGCTGGAAGGAACCCAGCGCTCAAATGGGACACAGGATTTACATCTCTGTTTCTGAGGTCAAAGTATCTGTGGTCCCTCAGAATGTACCTGGAGGGCTAAAGAGAGAAGGTCACAGGTCAGACCCTGAAAAGCCTTTGGCCTTCTGATCAGTGTAGGAACACACATTACTCACAGGGAAGAAACATGACATGTATGTCTCTGGGTACACATTAGGTACTGAACAATTTTTTATTGAATGAATGAATAAATTAGCACATATTGTATTATTCCATATACATAAAGTTCTAGAATAATCAAAACAGATTCATCTATCTTGAAAAAAAATCAGAGCAATGGTTGCTCTCTGCTAAGGGATTTCCTAAGAAGGAGCTTGAAGAAAGTTTGGGGGATGAAAGTAATATTATCTCTTTTTTATTTTAATTTGTTATATATGATAGCAGAATGCATTACAATTCATATTACACTTATAGAAAACAACTTTTCATAATTCTGGTTGTACACAAAGTAGAGTCACAGCATTCGCGTCTTCATACATGTACCTAGGGTAATGATGTCCATCTTATTCCACCATCTTTCCTACCCCCACAGCCCCTCCCTTTCCCTGCCTCCCTTTTGCCCTATCTAGAATTCATCTAATCCTCCCATGACCCCCCACCACCACCACATTATGAATCACCAACCTTAAATCAGAGAAAACATTTGGAATTTGTTTTTTGGGATTGGCTAACTTCACTTAGCATTATATTCTCCAACGCGATTCATTTACCTGCAAATGTTACGATTTTATTCTCTCTTACTGCTGAATAATAGTCCACTGTGTATATATACCACATTTTCTTTATCCATTCATCTGCTGAAGGGCATCTAGGTTGGTTCCACAGTTTAGCTATTGTAAATTGTGCTGCTATAAACATTGATGTGGCTGTGTCCCTGTAGGATGCTGTTTTTAAGTCCTTTGGGTATAGTTCAAGGAGAGGGATAGCTGGGTCAAATGGTGGTTCCATTCCCAAGGATTCTCCATACGTCTTTCCATATTGGCTGCACCAATTTGCAGTCTCACCAGCAGTGTATGAGTGTACCTTTCCCCCCACATCCTTGCCAACACCTATTGTTGTTTGTCTTCATAATAGGTGCCATTCTGACTGGAGTGAGGTGAAATTTTAAGAGTAGTTTTGATTTGCACTTCTCTAATTGCTAGAGATGTTGGACATTTTTTCATATATTTGTTGATTGATTGTACATGTTCTTCTGAGAAGTGTCTGTTCAGTTCCTTAGCCCATTTATTGATTGAGTTATTTGATTTTTGGTGTTCAGATTTTTGAATTCTTTATATTTCTTAGAGATTAGTGCTCTATCTGATGTATGTGTCGTAAAAATTTGTTAGAAATTGTAGGCTCTCTATTCACCTCACTGATTGGTCCTTTTGCTGAGAAGAAGCTTTTTAGTTTGAATCCATCCCATTTATTGACTTTTGATTTTAATTGTTGAGCTATAGGAGTCTTATTAAGGAAATTGGGGCCTAAGATATTATCTCTTTTGATAGGACTTTGGGTTACATAGATCAAAAACTCATTTGTAAAAATTCAGTGAATATACACTTAGTATTTGTGCCTTTCATTGAATTTAAATTTTACCTTAAATGTAAACATTTGAAGTGTTTAATGGTGAAGAGTCCTGATGTCTGCAATTTACTCTGAAATGCATATAAAATGTATTCCTAGGTGGATAGAGGGATCGTTAGATATAAAATCAAACATAGCAAAATATTATCTGCATGATCTAGACAGTGGGTGTTCACCATATTATTCTTTCAACTATTCCGTATGTTTGAAGTTTTATAACAAAATGTTGCAAAAAAGTTCCTTCAAGGTCATAATAAATTTATTTTGAAAATATGATTTCCCAATGCATGTACATATGCTCATGTGACCACTGCGTGTGCATCTGCATGTACAAAGGTCTCTAGTTGTCAGCACATTTGTTTACATATCCTCTTCATTTGATGGCATCTGCAAGCATGTGTTTGTGTATGATGGAATTTTGGGAATGTGAAGGCATATAGGTTCATCCAGATATGTGCTGTGGGTCAAGAACTTGGAGGAGAGACATCCTGGAAGGGTTTCTTAATGGAACATATAATTATTGAGGACACAGTATATGCCAGGCACTGTTGTAGGCAGCTGGGTTACATCAGTGAAGAAAATAAACCAAAACAAATCCAAGTCTTTGAGAAGTTTGCAATGTGGTAAAGGAAGATAGCTAGAAATTAGTTAATTACCAAATTATATAGTATGTTATGAGGTGATCAATGTTATGGGTGAAAATTTTGAACAGCATAAGGTAGAGTACTTGGAGTACTGAGTGGTGGGAAGGGTTTGGGTAGAAAGAGAAGGCTTTATAGTGAAAAGGAGTGGTCATGGAAAGCCACACTGAGAAGGTGGCATTTGAGTACAGGCTTGATGGACATGAGGAAGCAAGGAGTATGGCTGTATGAACTTCATAGCTCCTTGCATCAAAAAGACAAGCAAATTGAGTTAGAGGAACTAAGTAGGTGAAGTCAGAGAGATTGGTAGGATCTAGATTATAGAAGGTCTTCTAGGTCAAAGTATGGACTTGGCCTTTTACCCTGACCAAAATGGGGATCCACTGAAAGGTTCTGAACAGAGAAGAGACAAGGTTGGTTTGTGTTTTAAAAGGGGAAGGGAAGAAAGAAGAGACTTTTGAGGGGCTATGGAATTACTCCTCTGTAGGAGATAATGGTGCCTAGGACCAGTGTGGTAGTAGTGGAAATGGTGGGAAGTAATCAGATTCTAGATGTATGTAACAGAAGATGTCTCCTTTGAAACCAAAGCCCTGGTTAAGGGGCTAGGATTGTGGATCAGTGGTAGAGCGCTTGCCTAGAACATGTGAGGTCCTGGGTTCGATCCTTAGCACCACATAAAAAGAAAGAATAAACAAATAAAATAAAGTTATTTTTTTAAAAGCCCTACTTAAAATTTCTCCTGAGACTCAGATGCCTCCACAGGGGAGTTCTGTTGGTGAGCATCCACCATAGGCCCTGGCCCAGCTTGGGTACCTTCCAATCTTATGCTACTCAATTCTGCTAAAAATACATAGAGGTTATTGGTTGCAGGGCACCTGCTTGGCTGGAATGTTGGTTCTAGGAAAGTCCTCCTGGCAGAAAAGGGCAGCAGGGTCAATCTCCAAAAGCGTGGACTCCAAGGCAAGGATTCTGGCCTTAATCCTTTGGACCCTGAGGAAGAGAGATCAGTTTCTGAGCAAGCATGATAATTTATATCAAATGCCTAATGAGGACAAATTTCAGGCACCAGGGGGCTGTCAGAACCCAGTTGCCCCTGTGATTGACTTATGATTCACTCTTTGTCTGTCTCCAACACCTACTTAAAGGACCAGGTCCACCTCCATGCAGAGTAAGTGGCTCATGGTGTAATTCCCCATAATGGCTCATGGAGACTTGTCAGTACAAAAGGCCTGCTGGCCTAGATCTCTCTCCCACTCTCCCATTAAACTAACTTTATTGTTTTGTTGTAGAGGAGGCTCACCCCTTATCAGGATCCAAACTCTTGTTAGGGAAATTTTCGGAAACCATTCCCTCTTAAGGAACACAGGCAAGGGACAGAAAGACCTCAGACAGATAGGAAAGAGTCCAGTCTGGGGATTTGATATACAGATGCGGGGGAGAGGAGCCACAGAACATGGCCAGGATTCTGATTCATTCCCCGAGGGTGAACAGTGGGGATGGGGAACTCAGGAGGAGAAACACTTCTTACAGGGTAGGTGGAGCAAATTATGAGGTTCTTTTAGGTCACCATTTGTGAGACAAGCAGCCCCTGGGATGACTAGTAAGGCCAGCTACTCATTTTCTAAAGCATATTCTGCTGGCCCTGGCTTTCCAGAGACTTGTTACAGGGGCAACTGAGGTGGGGGCACTGCGAGGGAAGCTGAGTAAAGGATTGTGAACTCTATAGTCGGCTCTTGAAACAGAGAACCAGCTCTTCTTTAAATCTGTTGACAACTGGAATTCCAGGAAAGATTGAATTTGACAAAAGAATTGGAGTTAGAGGCAGGGAAGAGGAAGAGGAACATTCTGTGAGGCACTGTGGAAGCCTAGCAAGAGATGATCTGCACTTTCCTGCCAAGGAGAAGCTGCCTCAGCCTAGCTGGGGGTGGGCTGACGGCCAAGTTCAAGGGCCCCAAGACACTGCCAGGGGCCAGTGCCAATGCAACAAGTGACGCTAAATAGGCTTGAAAAGAGAGGAAGTGCTACCTGATGGAAAGGAGGAATGTCTGTGGCCTGAGTTCTCACTCCCACCACTGAGCCACCCCGAGGAGGTCCTCTGGCCCTGAGGAATTGTGTGGTTCCCACATTTTCACACATCAGTCTCCTGACCCTGACCCTTCATCCCCCAATCTGGAAACTTTCTGGATGGTTCTGGGTCTTACTGTTTGGATAGCCCTACCCTTAACACAGGAAATGCAGTAAACACTCTTTGACCTTCATTATAAAAACAGATGAGCGGATGGAGGCCCTGCCTGTGTGGCATGGGGCAACCTTATGAGGCTTGGTTCCCTCACTTGGAAATAGAGACATTGAGTAGTAACAGATGGTTGGTCACTTTGTGAACTGTGAAATAGTGTCCACATGTAGGTCACTGTTTTCACCCTGATTAAGAGAGGAGTGAGAAGGTTAGAGAGGGACACTAGTAAAGGCCCAGAGTTAAACTGACACTGCCCCAGGCCATCTTCCCTCTAACTGTGTGACCTGGGAAAATGGGTACCAGAGATTCAAGAGTAGAACCCCTAGCAATGTGAACATTTAGAATATTTAAAAGGCTCTGCTATTACATTCACACAGAGAAGACCATGTGCCCAGCATCAGCATGCATCCCACCATCCTAACACCAAACAGAAATATGGTCAATGCCATTTAGAAGCATCCAGCTCTCGGTCCTGTCCCTCTACATCATCACAAAATTCCTGGTCATTCTGAAGCTCAGAGATTGTCAGAACTAGAAGGGCTCTCAGAGTTTTCTAATTCCAAGCCACCCAGGGATGGACTCCCCATGGCCTTCACTGAGGTCCCTCCCAGTGAAATCCTCAACCCTAGACCTAACCCCCACTCATTCTACTTTAGGCCCCTACAAGCAGACAAAACCAAAACCAGTCCTTCCCTTACATAGTAGTTTTCATCCCACCTAAGAAAGGTTGCCAGATAAAATAAAAGACACCATTTAAATCTGAATTTCAGATAAACAATAAAGAATGTTTTAGTATAAGTATATCCCATGTAATATTTGGGACATATTTTGTCTAAAATATTGCTTCAAGAGTCAAATATTGCATGGGATATACTTACAAAAAATTCTTTGTTGTTCCTCTGAATTTCAAAATGTTACCTTTATTCATTAAATTCCACAACCCTATGACCCAGGATCACATGGTCAGAGGAGTAGGCACACTGTGGATGTCGCATACAGATAGCATATTCCACTCAGTGGCTCGGAGGTTTTCAGGTCAATCCCAATTTCTCAGCTGCCCCAGAGATCAAGTGAGCCTCCACCTCCTGCACTTAATGCTTTACTCATTCTCTCAACAGAGTCTTTACTATGCTGAGGGATTTTTCTTGTATGCCTGAAACCCTTTTCCATCCCACCCATCTCTTCTGCTGGGCAGGGCTTTTAAGTATTTTGGCTCAAGTATCACTTGTTCCTTCTCCCATTTATCAAACTGAAAATGATCATGGATGGAAGCCTTACTAAGAAAAGAAAGGAAGAGATTCGTGATTTAGGGGATGAGGGTACCAACTCAGCTCAAAGGCGCCAGAGTGGGCCCCTAAAGTGTAGGAGGATTGGCTATTGTTGCTCTCCTCTGCTGCAGTATGTACCTTTCCTGTTCCCAAAGGGCTCCTTTATGTGGTCATTTCTCCCTCACCTCCAATCTCATGCTAGGGAAGACAGTTACAAGTCTCAAACTCTCCTGTGTATGCTCATGTGATCCTTTAGCAGATGTAGAAGGGGACAGGAAAAGCTGCTGTGAGTATATAGACTAGCAATGAGGAGGAACAGAGGGATGAAAAGTGTTAGAATCCTAGTCAAGAGCAAGATCGTTGAACCTCATGTCCAAGTCAGCTTCAATTTTGCATACTGTTTTGAACTTATTTGATTTTCATCTGTCTTCTATTTGGCTGTAAACTCTTTGAAGTTAGAGATTCCTATTTTGTTCATTATTATATCTGCTATCTCAGAACAGTGCCCGACATATTATAAAGCTGATAGGTGATGGCTAAATTAATGAGTGGGCAAAGCAGGTCAGAGCTAGGAGCAGGAGCAGGAACAAGGTTGGGGTCAGTACAAAAAAACAGGGCTTAGCAAAGCAGGAAAATCTTGTGGCCTTAAAGTCTTAAGGAATATGTAGGAAGATGAGGAAAGAGCAAATCCTCATTGATCTAAAAATGCCTTCAGTGAAGTTGGCTCTCTGTTACCCAATCTATTCTACCCCTTTGCTCACATTCTATCGCCCATAGACTGTTGATATTACCCCTCATCAGCATGTTCTGGGGAGATGATAATTCTTGGAATGCCCAAGGGATGTGAGATCAGGACAGGATGGAATGTTTTCCTCATAATTCTGCTCTTGAGACCAAATAACAATATGTGCTATTGTACCTAATTAGGACAACTTGGATATAATAGCTTATGTTTGACAATTTCTCAACAGCCCTTGAGCTCACTGGAAACCTCCCTCTGACATGGGTTAGGAACACAGTCCAGACAGACACTAAGGGACCATTAAACTTTAAACTAATAGGGATGCTTATTACCATGGAAATTGCCATCTCTTATGCCCTCTGAAGTCCTCTAATGGGGAAGATGAACAAGGTAATAAAGTAGAAAAGGACTAATGTTGAGGTATGAAATAGGAAGCAGAAGCTGGGAGGTAGGAACTGAGGTATGGTAGGGAGAAGGAACAGCCATTTATTACTGGCTTCCTTGTTGTCATGTACTAAGTGGAGGTTCCCACATACATTTGATCATCGCAATTCCCTGCAAGATAAGCATTAACTCTCTTGCCCCTTCTACCTCACTTTCTGGCAAGCATACCCTTAATCAACAAAGTAGCCTATTGTAAATCAACAAGGTGGCCTATTGCCATTCCCAGTAATTCTTATTAGAAAAGGTAAACCTTGAATTCCTTGTAGTCACATCCTTATCAAAAGCTCAGTTGTATTCATTGGAGTAAAGATAGCCTATTCAACACATGGTGCTGGCAAAACTGGAAATCCATATGTAACAAAATTAAATTAAAACTCTGTCTCTCACCCTGCACAAAAACCAATTCAAAGTGGATCAAAGGCCTAGACACTGTGCCTAATAGAAGAAAATGTAAGCCCAAATCTTCACCACGTCAGCCTAGGATCTGACTTCCTTAACAAGAAGCACAAGAAGTAAAATCAAGAATCAATAAATGGGATGGATTCAAATTAAAAAGCTTCTTCTCAAAAGGAAACAATAAATAATGTGAGGAGAGAGCCTACAGATTGGGAGAAAATCTTCACCAGATGTACCTCCAATAAAGCATTAATTTCCAGGATATAGAAAGAACTAAAAAAACTTAACACACACACACACACAAAATAAATAAATAAATAAATAAAATAACCCAATCATTAAATAGGCTAAGGAACTGAACAGACACTTCACAGAAGAAGAAATACAATTGATCAACAAATATATGAAAAAGTGTTCAACATCTCTAGGAATTAGAAAAATGCAAATCAAAACTACTCTAAGATTTCATCTCACTCCTGTTAGAATGGTAATCATCAAGAATACAGGCAACAATAAATGTTGATGAGAATGTGGGGAAAAAGGTATACTCATACATTGCTGGTGGGACTGCAAATTGGTACAACCACTATGGCAAGCAAGCAGTATGTAAATTCCCCAGAAAACTTGGAATGGAACCACCATTTGACCCAGCTATCCCACTCCTCGGTTTATACTCAAAGGATTTAAAATCTGCATACTATAGTAATGCAGCTATGTCCATGTTTATAGTAGCTCAATTCACAATTGCTAAACTATGGAACCAACCTAGGTGTCTTTCAATAGATGAATGAATAAAGAAAATGTGATATATATATATTTTTTTTTCCAATGGAATATTACTCAGCTTTAAAGAAGAATGTAATTATGGCATTTGCTGGTAAATGGATGGAGTTGGAAAATATCATGCTAAGAGAAATAAGCCAGTCCCAAAAAAACCAAAGTCTGAATGTTTTCTCTAATATGTGGATGCTAATTCACAATAAGGCAGGGGGCACTAGAGAAGAATAGCATTACCTTAGATTAGGTAGAGGGAAGTGAAGAGT
This sequence comes from Callospermophilus lateralis, assembly GCF_048772815.1. Classification (NCBI taxonomy): domain Eukaryota; kingdom Metazoa; phylum Chordata; class Mammalia; order Rodentia; family Sciuridae; genus Callospermophilus; species Callospermophilus lateralis. The sequence continues at coordinate 52,375,937 of NC_135325.1, read as the reverse complement.
CAGGAGGGGAGGGGATGTGGGAATAGGAAGGATAGTAGAATGAAACACACATTATTACTGTATGTATATATGTGACTGCATGAGCAATGTGATTCTATAACATGTACACTCAGAAAAATAAGAAATTATATCCCATCTATATATATGTATATATATATATCAAAGTGCATAAATGCATTCTATTGTCATGTATAACTAATTAAAACAAATTTAAAAAATTAAAAGAAACAAAGAATAAAGGACATACAAAGAAAAAACCCTCAGTTGTGAGAAATTATATTCATAGAAAGATTCCTGAAGAGCATGCATCTCATCCACTGCTGGACACAAATGACATCAAAAGGCAAGGTCTTTGGCCTGGCAGCTGGATCATAATCTCCAGATGTGTGAGTGTGTGCTGGAGGAGTAGACTTCAGTGATGAGCTAGAAAAGGCACATTCAATATTATAGTAACTATAGTTTCTTTAACACAAAAGATAGACAATAAAGTTCAACATTTGCAAAGCTGGTTTTGCTGCACCTTGGACCACAAAAACAAACCCATGCAATGGGACATGATATTCAGACGAGATTGGGCGCGTTCAGGGTGGTATGGCCATAGACAGGGACATGATATTCACAAGGACCTGTCATCCCTTCTTCAGAATCTAAAAAATTAATCTTGATTGCAATAATTAAGAAGACTCAACATGAATGTTGTTATCATGATATTGACGTCCAAAAGATGTATCTTTCAGGATCAGCATAATAATTTTCTTTTTTTTTAAGAGAGAGAGAGAGAGAGAGAGAGAGAGAATTTTTTAATATTTATTTTTTAGTTTTTGGCGGACACAACATCTTTGTTTGTATGTGGTGCTGAGGATCAAACCCGGGCCGCACGCATGCCAGGCGAGCGCGCTACCGCTTGAGCCACATCCCCAGCCCCACATAATAATTTTCTAAAATTATCATTGTTCTGATTCATTTTAAGTCACAGTATTTTATTTCTTAAAAACATGTAAATGACAGCAAGGGAGAGTGTTTAGTATTTCTGTTTATTTAAGATAAGGGAAGATGGACTAGACATACTGTGTCCTATTTCTCTTCGTATTACTACTAAAATCCTAGACATTACATATAAAGCAAACATAAGAATATTTGAAAAAGTGGAAAGAAGGCATCTATGGTCCTCAGGATATGAGAAATTAAATGAATTTACTCTGTGTCTCTTATATCTCAGACTTGGAGTTGAAGAAGCTAGCAAGCAAAAAACATTAATAGGCACAGACAAAGGAAGTCCCATCAAAAACCTGTTATTTCTGGTCAAAGGAGTAGGAGGGGACTAACTTACCAAAACAGAAGATTTTTAGACAATAACTACCCTACTCCAGCCCAAACCAGAGAAAACACTGTGGGCCTACCTGTATCCACACAAGCAAAGACTAAGAGTCTTCCACTCCCTGAGGTTATATAGACATTTTTCAGTAACCACAATCCCCTGCCAGTGTGATACCAGAGAATGGAGCAAGAGATTTTGATCTCCCTGGCAGATAATGAGAACTGCATATACATACTTCGCCCCTAGAAACAACATGGGGAGCCAAATTTCCATCCACACCTAGAAACAGTGGGGTGCTCCCCTTCACCCATCTGAGGCAATGTCAGAGAAGATATGGTGAAGAGTCAGGACTTTGAACACTCCACAGTGGTAAAGAAGCCAATACATTCAAGTGAGTGTCAGAGGAAACAATAATGAAAGAAGCCATATCTAGTCACCCAACCCATCCCAAGTAGGTGGGTATCAGTAGAGAGCTAATATGGAACAGAAACTCTCCTCCACGTCCAGTAGTAATGAGGAGGCCCCAACCTTGGGTGAGAGTCAGGTGGGGAACCTGGACTTCTATTCCCATGTGGTAATAATGAAGTGACATATTTTTTTCTCCACCAGTGTCAGTGTCAGAGGAGGCCAGCTAAAACAAAAGGTTTAAAAGATATTCAAGGTTTCATGATGTAATACCCAAAATACCCATGTTTCAATAAAATGTAATTCATCATATCATGAACCAAGAAGATCTTAAACTAAATGAAAAAAACAATGAGATAGGTATCAGACTGACAGAGATGTTAGAATTATCTGTTGAAGATTTTTAAAGGAGCCATGATAAAAAGTCTTCAGTATGCAGCAAACATGCTCAAAACACATTTAAAAACAGTTACAGGTAAGATAGAAATAGAAAAAGAAAATTAGAGCTGGGTGTGTTGGTGCATATCTGTAATCCCAGCTACTTGAGAGGCTAAGTCAGGAGGATCACAAGTTCAAGGCCATCCTCAATTGTGAGATCCTGTTTCAAAAATTAAAATACAAAGGGCTGGGTAAGTAGTTTGGTGATAGAGTGCTTTCCTAGTAAGTGTGAGACCCTGGGGTTAAATCTTCTGTGACATATACACACACAGCTCTGAGGTCTTTCCTTATGGAAAGATACACACACACACACACACACACACACACACACGAAATTAGAAAGAGAACAAGAAATTGAAACTGTTAGCGAGGAAAATAAAAGATATAAAGGAGAATCAAATGGAAATTTAGGAATTTTAAAATTTAAGAATATAAAATTTGGGGTCTGGTCTGGGGCTATAGTTCAGTTGGTAGAGTGGTTGCCTTGCATGCACAAGGCCTAGGGCTCAATCCTGAGCACCACAAAAAACAAACAAACAAAACCCTGAATATTCCTTTGGGGCTGGGGTTGTGGCTCAGTTGTACAGTGCTCACCTAGAACATGCAAGACCCTGGGTTCGAGCCTCAGCACCACATAAAAATAAATAAAATAAAGATATAAAAACAATAAAATAAAATTTGGGGGCTGGGGTTGTGGTCCAATGATAGAGCACTTTCGTGGCATGAGTGAAGCACTGGGTTCAATCCTCAGCACCACATAAAAATAAATAAATAAAATAAAGTTACTGTGTCCATCTACAACTAAAAAACTATTTAAAAAATAATATAAAGAAGAAGGGGGCTGGGGATGTGGCTCAAGCGGTAGCATGCTCACCTGGCATGCATGCGGCCCGGGTGTGATCCTCAGCACCACATATAAACAAAGATGTTGTGTCCACCGAAAGCTAAAAAATAAATATTAAAAAAAATTCTCTCTCTCTCTCTCTCTCTCTCTCTCTCTCTCTCTAAAAAAAAGAAGGGCAGCAGAATAAAATAGACATTAGTATTGCTGTATGTATTTAGGTAACTATATGACCAATGTGATTCTGCAATCTGTACAATCAGAAAAAATGAGAAATTATACCCCAGTTGATTCAATGTATGAACTGTCAAGATCATTGTACGGTCATGTGTAGCTAATAATAAATAAGTAAATAAATAGATAGATAGATAAATAAATAAATAAAATCCCCATATGAATACAAAAAAGAAAAAATAATATAAAATTTAAGAATAGATTTTCAAGATGGCAGAAGAGAGAAGGTTACTTTCTTGGTTGTTCTGTGGTGTGAAACCAAGAAAGCAGATAAGCAGCTTCTCAGCAAGGTAGGTGAAGAAAAAGAGACTTTACTGGGATTTAATACCGGTCATTCAAAACAGATTGGGCACTCAGGAGGTTGGATAAAATAGGGAAGAAGTCCCCAGCACCACTGCCACTGTTACCGCCAGAGGCACCAGCCAGAGCTGTTGCTCTCTTAGCAAAGTAGAGGGATAAGGGAATTTAAGGAAACTACATTTTTAGGAGGCCTGAGGCATGTCTAGGTACAGAGAAATCAGAGATTAAATACACTACCCAAATAAACTAAAAGGTATGCTGCACAATATCCTTATGCAAGAAAGAAGCCATATCTCTCCCATTTGCTTAAGGAGGAGAGAGGAAGGAACAATTTTCCAGCTGTGATGTGGGAGCTGGCAGCTGGGGGACCCAATTCCTGGGAAACTCAAGTTTGGCCCAAAATATAGGCCTGGAAAACCCAACTGCATGACATAGAGTGTACCTAAGTGACCTAGAGAAAATCAAATTTGGAGAGGGGTTTAAATAGGGGAATGCTGGTCATGGAAATCCCCTTGCCACCCCCCTCCAATCTGGCTGCTTGCAGGACCTGCTGGGAGAGACACACTTGGCCAGGAATTTGAAAGGGTAGGGGTGGGATAGATTGAGTTTGGTGACTAAACCCAAGAGACCATGAGATATGGGGTCCACAGGTGATGGGGGGGATAAAGAATTGGCTCCTCCACTGCATGAGTGGAACCCAGAGGAGATCCCTGGGGTACAATCTTTCAGCATGAACCAACAACTGCTAGGCCCTGGAAATGCACTGATTTAAAATCTTCAGACCAATTACTATTTAACAAAGAACCTGGAAAGCCCACCTCCAGCAGCCTCACCTATGGAATTTTCTCTCACACTCTTAGCAACCCCACCCTAAGGGTGGGAGCGGGCATCACACTTCAACCCACCCCACCTAACACTGCTGAGAAAGGAAGCTGAGAATCTTTTGGACTCCAACAGAAACAATTTTTTAATTGTATTTGTTTTTGTTTTTTTTTTTTAGTTATTTATGACTGTAGGATGTATTTTGACATGTTTTACATACATGGAGTATAACTTCACACTCTTGTGGTTGTACATGATGTGGAGTTACACTGATTGTGTATTCATAAGTGAACATAGGAAAGTTTTCTAATTCATTCTACTGTTGTTAGAAACAATTATTTAAATTCTCATTGAGATCTTTTTTTTAATTTTAATTTTCTTTTTTTGCTCTGTTTAATTGTGACCTAAATGGTTCATGGACACTTACATATATGCATATTTGTTTTTTCTTATTTCTAGCATTTTTGAAGCCAGTTATTTTTCATGGTTTAGTATTTTGATGACTAGGGTATTAGATTAGTATATTTTGGTTCTGCTTGCATTTTTTATTTTTTAAAATTATATATATATATCTCACTTATCTGTCTCCCTTGATTCTCTCTCTCTTTTCTTCTGCTAATAGCCTATCTATATTGTTTTTTTTACTCTTCCTTTAATATTTTACTTCTATTTTCTGTCCTCCTCCCTCATAATCATCACATCCTACATCAATTCTGTTCTCTCCCTGTCCACCCTTTGAAATGATAAACCCTTTTGCAAACTTACTATTTTTACTTGGGCAATAACTGGTCAAATCATTTTGTTTATTGTGACAATTAACATTGTAGACATCATAAAAGAAAGCATTTGGTTTGATGCTGTATATTGTTTGCATTTGTTGTTATTATTATCTGTCTCTCCCTAAAAGGTGAAGTACTAGAAACCTTCAGGGACATTATAAGTGCAAACAGTAGAAATTCTATTGCCTCAGATCCATACAATTCGATGTATAGACAAATATTAACAACATGAAAAAGCAAGGGAACAAGTTTCCCTAAACAAACCAAGATACCTCAATAACAGAATCCATCAACACCACAGTGGAAGAAATGACAGAGAAGGAGTTTAGAATTTTAATCATTGATCCACAAAATAAAGGATCATTTAGAGAGTGAAATCAGATAGAAAATACAGGAAGTGAAAGGCCACTTCAATATATAGAAGATATTCTGAAAAAAAATCAAGCAGAAATCATCAAAATGAAGGAATCAATATACCAAATTTAAAAATTCAAAGGAAAGCATCACCAGCAGACTAGACCACTTGGAACAGAGTTTAGGCCCCTCAAGATGAAATACATAATCTTGAAATAAAGTGGATCATAAATAAAAGATGGTAAGAGGCCATGAAGAGAACTTCCAAGAAATATGGGATAACATGGAAAGACCAAATTTATGATTTATTGGGATAGATAAAGGCTTAGAGATACAAACCAAAGGAATACACAATCTTTTCAATGAAATAATACCTGGAAATTTCCCAAAACCTTAAAAATGAAATGGAAAATCAAATTCAGGAGGGTTACAGGACCCCAAATATACAAAATTACAACAGACCCACACCAAGGTACATTATTATGAAAATGCATACTACAGGGACACAGCCATATCAATGTTTATAGCAGCATAATTCACAATAGCTAAACTATGGAACTAACCTAGATGCCCTTCAATAGATGAATGCATAAAAATGTGGCATATATACACAATGGAATATTACTCAGCAATAAAAGAATAAAATCATGGCATCTGCAGGTAAATGGATTGAGTTAGAGAAGATAATGCTAAGTGAAGTTAGCCAATCCCAAAAACCAAATGCCAAATGTTTTCTTTGATATAAGGAGGCTGATTCATAGTGGAATAGGAAGAGGGAGCATGGGAGGAATAGACTAACTCTAGATAGGGCAGAGGGGTTGGAGGGGAAGGAAGGGGACATGGGGTTATTAATGATGGTGGAATGTGATAATCATTATTATCCAAAGTACAGGTATGAAGACACAAATTGGTATGAATATACTATGTATACAACCAGAGATATGAAAAATTTTGTGCAATAAGAATTGCAATGCATTCTGCTGTCATATATAAATAAAAAAATAAATTAAAAAAAACAAATTGCCTAACACATTAAAAAAAGATAGAATTTTAATGACTGCCAGAGGAAAAATGAAGGTCATATGTAGGGGGAAATGAGTTGGGATCTCAGCTGATTTCTCAACACAGACCCACAAAGCTAAGAGGTCTTACAATAATATATACCAAACTCTGAAAGAAAATAGATTTCAGCCAAGAATACTATACCCAGAAAAATTAAGCTTCATACTGATGATGAAATAAAAACCTTCCATGATAAACAAAAGTCAACAGAATTGACAACTAGAAAGTCTGTACTACAAAACATACTCAATAAAATATTTCATAAAAAAGAAATGAAAAATAAAATTAAAAACCAACAAAGGGAAAAACTACACTGGAAAAAATAGTCAATGGAGAAACCAGTCCAAATGAAAAAGCAGAAATAAATCAAAATGACAGAGAGTAAAAATCATTTCTCAACAATAACATTGAATATAAATGGCCTAAACTGATCAGTCAATAGAAATAGACTGGCAGATTGAATTTAAAAACAAGATCCAACAACATGCTGTCTCCAAGAGAGACACTTCATAGGCAAAGACATCCATAGACTAAATATAAAAGGATAGGAAAAAACATATCATTCATGTGGGTATCAAAAACAAGCAGGGTTTCTATCCTCACATCAGATAAAGTGGACTTCAAGCCAAAGTTAATCAGAAGGGACAAAGAAGATCCGTTTATACTGCTTAAGGAAATCATACAACAAGAATAACAATCATAAATATTTATGTCCCAAACAATGAAGCATCTACATAAATCAAACAAACCCTTCACAATCTCAAGAATCAAATAGACCACGACACAATAATACTGGGTGAATTTAACATGCCTCTCTCATCACTATATAGATCATCCAAAAAAATTAAATAAGGAAACTATAGAACTAAAAAATGCAATTAATGATTTAGACTTAACAGACATATATACAATATCTCATTCATCAGTGACTGTATACACTTTCTTCTCAGCAGCACATGGATCCCTCTCTAAAATAGATCATATCTCAGGCCACAAAACAACTCTTAGCAAATACCAAAAAAAAAAGAGAGAGAGAGAGAGAGAATACTTTGAATTATATCAGATTGTAATAGAACAAAATTAAAAATCAATGATAAAATAAAAAATAGAAGCTACTCTAACACCTGGAGACTAAATAATACACCATTGAATGACCAATGGAAAGCAGAAGAAATCAGGGATGAAAAAATACTTAAAGGTAAGTGATAGAGACACAACATAATCAAAATCTCTGGGAGAGTATGAAGGTGGTTCTAAGAGGAATGTTCATTGAGCTCATTTATTAAAAGAATCAAAAGTCACATTACACCTCAAAGCCCTAGAAAAAGAAGAAAAAATCAACACCAAAAATGGTAGAAGATAGGAAATAATTAAAATCAGAGCCAGGGCAGGGGTTGTAGTTCAGTGGTAGAGTGCTTGCCTAGCATTTGTGAGACACTGAGTTTGATCCCCAGCACCACATAAAATAAAATAAAATAAAATAAAGGCATGTGTACATCTACAACTAAAAAGAAATTTTTAAAATAGATACTGGGCTGGGGTTGTGGCTCAGTGGTAGAGCACTTGCCTAGCATATGTGAGGCACTGGGTTCAATTCTCAGCATCACATATAAATAAATGAATAAAATAAAGATCTTCTGTTAGGGTCTGTAAACAAGTCAGGATAGCGCCTGGCATTTTGCCAGAGGGAGTGGTTTGAGAAGTAACACCAGCGAGCCATTAAGTGTGGAGATTCCTTATTGGTTGACTGCTGTATCTAGTTTATGTTAATTAAGATAAGCTGTGTGTAATGTATATATACCCCTCCTGTCCTACAATAAATGGCTCCCACTCCTGCTGTATCAATCTACACAAGTTGTTCGTCACCCCCTGGTTAGTTTGCCCAGCCAGCCGGGCTGCGGCAATCTTCAACAACTACAAAATAAATTTTAATTTTTTTTAAGTCTTAAAATTAAGGACTGGGGTTGTGGTTCAGTGGTAGAGTGCTCACCTAGCATGTATGAGGTCCTAGGTTTGATCCTCAGCACCACATAAAAATGAATAAATAAAATAAAGGTATTATGTCCAACTACAACTAAAAATAAATATTTTTTAAAATTCTAAAATTATTTTAAAAATCAGAGCGAAAAATCAATGACATTAAAATAAACTAACAAAGGTCTGGGGTTGTAGCTCATTGATAGAGCACTTGCCTCGCATGTGTGAGCACCAAATAACAATAAATAAATAAATAAATAAAGATAAAGTTATAAAAAATAAATAGATAAACTAACAAGAAATGATTAAAAAAAAATAAAACAAAAAGTTGGGTTTTTTTTTCAAAAAAATCAATAAAAATTTTGATAAACCCTTAGTCAAGTTAACAAGGACAAAGAGAGAAAAAATTCAAATTACTAAAATTCATGATGAAAAAGGAAATATTACTATGAATACTACTGAAGTACAAATGCTAATCAGAAACTATTTTGAAAATTTATATTCCAACAAAATAGAAAATCTTGAAGACTTCAACAAATTTCTAGAGTCATATGACCTATCCAAAATGAATCAGGAGGATATAGAAAATTTAACCAGACCAATATCTAGCAATAAAATTGAACCCTACCAACGAAGAAGAGCCCAGGACCAGATGGATTCACAGCCAAGTTCTACCAGACCTTCAAAGAATAACTAACACCAATCCACCTCAGATTATTCTATGAAATAGAAAAGGAGCAAACCCTTCCAAACTTGAAGCTAGTATCACCTGATACCAAAACTGTTAGCTGCAGGGCAGGATGAATAAATGTTAGCTGCAAGGTGGACTGAACACTTGACCTCCACCTGATCCCCATCTTCTGGTTCCTTATAGTTTGTTTGCCTCAGGGCTGAACACTCAACTCCACATAAGGCTGAACACTCAGCCCCCACCTGTCTGGTGCAATGGAAACCCACATCTGACCCCTGCCCGGTCTGCCTGAGGGCAGAAGACGACACCCTTAACAACTACTGTATGAACCAATCACTGTACACCAACAAGGCAGCTTGCAGACCCAGAGATCCCATTAGATTTTGGCTATAAAAACTCTCTCTTTCCAAGGTGCATCTCTCTCTCTCTCTCCCTCTCCCTCTCCCTCCCTCCCCCCACCCCCCTCTCTCTCTCTCTCTCTCTCTTGTCTTTTCCTTCCCTGTTAATCAGACACTGCTTCAACAAAGATCTCTTGGTCGCTCGAGTGTGAGTGTTGGAGTGTCATAGTCACTTTCCTTTCAAAAACCAGAAAAGGATACATCAAGGAAAGAAAACTTCAGACCAATATCCCTAATGAACATAGATATAAAAATTTTTAATAAAATACTGACAAATCAGTGTTCATAACCACTGCTGCACCACCTCTAGCTCAACAAGCTCCAGAGAGGGAGAAGGGGGTTTAGTAAGCAAGGAGGTCTTTCTACTGTGGCTCCTGCAAAGCATACTGCCCGCAAATTGACCTGTTGTAAAGCACCCAGGATACAGCTGGCTACAAAAGCCACTCTCAAGAGTGCACCCTCTACTGGAGGGATGAAGAAACCTCATCGTTACAGGATACTGTGGCACTCAGAAATTAGATGGTATCAGAAGTCCACTGAACTTCTGATTCACAAATTCCCCTTCCAGCTTCTGGTGTGAGAAATTGCTCAGGACTTCAAAACAGATCTGTGCTTCCACAGCGCAGCTATTGGTGCTTTGAGGAGGCAAGTGAGGCCTATCTGGTTGCCTTTTTTGAAGATACCAACCTGTGTGCTATCCATGCCAAACATGTAACAGTTATGCTAAAAGATATTAAATTAGCTAGCACATGACATACTTGGAGACCATGCTTAAGAATTCACTATGATGGGAAATATCTCATTCTCAAAAAAACTTCTTTTTCTCTTCTTCCTGTTATTGGTAGTTCTGAATGTTAGATATTTTTTTCCATGGGATCAAAAGGTACCTAAGTATATGATTGTGAGTGGGAAAATAGGGGACAGAAATCAGGTATTAGTCATTTTTCCATTTTCATTTGTGTGTACATTTTTAATATAAATGTGGGGATATAAGTCATTAATGCATGTCAAAATGTTTCAGTGAACAAGTTTCAGCTCAACTTTATAAAATTATAAATAAAACTGTTAAATTTTCTGGACAGTGCCTGCATTTGACTTTTCTTTAAACAAGTAAATTTCTTATTGATGGTAACTAAATGGTGTCTATAGCATTTTTTTTGTCATGCAGTAGATTCCATCCATTCACTATTCTTTTTGAACTGAGTTGTCCTACATGCAAGTACATGTTTTTAATATTGTCTGTCTTCTGTGCTGCTCCTGTAAGTTTGCTATTAAAATACATTAAACTATAAAAAATACTGACAAATCACATACAAAAATATGTTAAAAAGATAGTGCACAATGATCAAGTGGGGTGATGATGATCCCAGGGATGCAAGGTTGGTTCAACATATGGAAATCAATAAATGTAATTCATCACATCAACAGAGTTAAAGAGACAATAATCTCATGATTATCTCAAATAGATACAGAAAAAGCATTTGACAAAATATAGCATCCAATCACACTCAAAACACTGGAAAGACTAGGGATAGTAGAAACATAGCTCAATCTTGTAAAAGCTATATATGTTAAACTCAAGGCCAACATTATTCTAAATGGAGAAAAACTGAAAGCATTCCAAGAACTGGAAAAATATAAGAATGTCCTCCATTCAACATAGTCCTTATAACTCCAGCCAGAGCAATTAGGCAAAAGAAAGAAATTAAAGAGATACAAATAGAAAAGTGAAGCAGGAGGCATCACAATACCAGATCTTAAATTATACTACAGAGCTGTAATCACAAAAAACAGCATGGTATTGGAAGCAAGACAAACACGAAGACCAATGGAACAGAATAGAAGACACAGAGACAAACCCACATAAATACAGTTATCTCATACTAGAAGAAGGTGCTATAAACATACATTGGAGAAAAGATACCTCTTCACAAATGGTGCTAGGAAAAGTGGAAATCCAAATGTAACAGAATAAAATTGAATCCTTCTCTCTCACCATGCACAAAATTCAACTCAAAGTGGATCAAGAACCTAGGCATTAGACCAGAGACCCTGTGCCTACTAGAAGAAAATATAGGCCCAAATCTCCATCATGTAGGAACCAAAATCCTTGACAAGACTCCTACAGTGCAAGAAGTAAAATTTAAAAAAAATCAATAAGTGGGATAATATCAAACTAAAAAGTTTCTTCAGGGCAAAGAAAACAATAAGAAGCATGAAGAGAGAGCCTACAGAATGGAAGAAAATCTTTGCCACCTGCATCTCAGATAGAGCATTAATCACCAGGATATATAAAGAACTCAAAAAACTTAACACACACACACACACACACACACACACACACACACACAAATAACTCAATTAATAAATGGGCAAAAGAACTGAACAGGCACTTCACAGAAGAAGATGCTCAACAAATACATGAAAAAATATTCAACATTTCTAGCAATTACAGAAATGCAAATAAAAACTAAGATTTCATCTCACTCCTGTCTAATGGCAATTATCAAGAATACAAGTAACAGTAAATGTTGTTGAGGGCTGGGGATGTGGCTCAAGCGGTAGTGTGCTCGCCTGGCATGCGCGGGGCGCTGGGTTCGATCCTCAGCACCACATAAAATAAAGATGTTGTGTCCACCAAAAACTAAAAAATAGATATTAAAAAATTCCCTCTCTCTTTCTCTCTCTCTCTCTCTCTCTCTCTCTCAAAATAAGGTTGTTGAGGATGTGGGGGAAAAGGTACACTCACATATTGCTGGTGGGACTGCAAATTGGTGCAATCACTCTGGAAAGTAATATGGAGATTCCCCAGAAAACTTGGAATGGAACCAGCATTTGACCTAGTTTTCCCACTCGTTGGTATACTGCCGAGGATGTTAATTCAGGGGGGGTGGGGGTGGAAACAGACAAGAGGCAATGGAGGATGAAGAAAAGACAGACACACATAGAAAAGGGTGGGGTCAGGTGGGACACTGCTCTCTGATGGAGAAGAAGTGACCCAGAGCTAGCTCAGCATGTTTAGTATATAGGCTTCATTTTCAAAAGGTTATTAATGAGGGCTGGGGTTGTAGCTCAGAGGTAGAGTGCATACCTAGCATGCATGGGGCACTGAGTTCAATCCTCAGCACCACATAAAGTAAAATAGAGATATTATGTTCATCTATAACTAAAAAGTAAATATTTTTTAAAAGATTATTAATGAGAAAATTTTAGTAAAGCAGGAAATCTGAAGGATGCAGGACTGATAAGACATTAGAGTCATCTTGTTATGCTCAGAATTTTCTATCACTTGGAGCTGATGCCTGAGCTCAAGGTCTCAACTAATACAGCTGGGTGCCTTTGCATGTAGTCTCCTCTGGTTGGTGTCACCATAGCAAGTAGGTCATTTCAACCTACACTTTTTTTTACAGGGAGTTCCCGGCGCAAATGCAGCTGCAAAAGAGTCAGAAAGACCATGATTCTCTCAGTACAGAGATTCCTTGGGAATCTGGGAATGGAACCACCATTTGACCCAGCTATCCCTCTCCTTGATTTTTACCCAAAGGACTTAAAAACAGCATACTATAGGGACACAGCCACATCAATGTTTATAGCAGCACAATTCACAATAGCTAAACTGTGGAGCCAACCTAGATGCCCTTCAGTGGATGAATGGATAAAAAATGTGGCATATATACACAATGGAATTTTGCTCAGCAATAAAAGAGAATAAAATCATGGCATTTGCAGGTAAATGGATGGCAATGGAGAAGGTAATGCTAAGTGAAATTAGCCAATCCCAAAAAAACAAATGCCGAATATTTTCTCTGATATAAGGAGGCTGACTCATAGCGGGGTATGGAGGGGGAGCATGGGAAGAATAGATGAATTCTAGATAAGGAAGAGGGGTGGGAGGGAAAGAGAGGAGGCAGGGGATTAGCAAGGATGGTGGAATGTGATGAACATCATTATCCAAAGTATATTATGAAGACACGAATTGGGTGTCAACATACTTTATATACAACCAGAGATATAAAAAATTGTAGTATATATGTGTAATAAGAATTGTAATACATTCCACTGTCATGTATTTAAAAAAATAAAAATCAATTAAATTATTAAAAAAAAGACCGGGCTGGGGTTGTGGCTCAGAGGTACAGCGCTTGCCTAGCATGTGTGAGGCCCTCCCTGGGTTTGATCCTCAGAACCACGTAAAAATAAAATTAATATATTGTATCCAACTATAACTAAAAAATAAATATTTTTTTAAAAAGACCATGATGCAAATCACCGCTTGCCACAGTATCTACCCAAAGGACCAAATCAGCATACTACAGTGATGCAGCCACATCAATGTTTATAGCAGCTTAACTCACAATAGCCAAGCTATGGAACCAACCTAGGTACCCTTTAACAGGTGAATGAATAAAGAAAATGTGGCATATATATACAATGGAATATTATTCAGCCATAAAATAGAATGAAATTATGGCATTTGCCAGCAAATGGATGGAACTGGACACTATCATGCTAAGTGAATTAAGCCAATCCTCAAAATCCAAAGGCCAAATGTTCTCTCTGATATGCAGATACTAACACACAATAAGGGTAGGAGAGGGAGGAATAGAAGTTCATTGGATTATACTCCATGTTTGTATAGTATGTCAAAATATACTCTATAGTCATGTATATCTAAAAAGAACAAATAAATAAATAAATTACCAAAAATTAATCTCTCATCTGTTAGTCTGACTTTTATCAAAAAGAAAGAAGAAAGTATTAGTGAAGATGCAAAGAAAAGGAAAGTCTTATACACTGTTGGTAGGAAAGTAAACTGGTATAGACATTATGTAAAATGGTATGGGGATTCCTCAAAAAATTTAAACTGGAATTGTCATATGAAAAATAAATAAATAAAATAAATTTAAGATATAAAATATAATAAGTAAAATAAAATACTGGATAGCCACAATATCAAAAAGGACAGGTTCAAAAGAATCAATGAACTTGAAGACAAAACAATTTAACCTATCCAATTTAATAATACAGAGTAAATAAACTGAAAAAAAAACAAACAGAAGAAGAAGGCAAGCCACAGACTGGGAGAAAATATTTGCCAAAAGCATATGTGATTAAAAAAAAAGAAACTCTTATCTAAAATATTCAAACTCTTAAACATGAAACACTGGAAAATGAAAATCTTGATCAAAAAGTGGGTGCAAGGCCTGAATTGACACCTCACCAAGGAAGATATACAAATGGTAACTAAGCATAGGAAAACATGTTTAATGTCATATGAGATTATAGAATTGCAGATTTAAACAATGATATATCACTACACACCAATTAGAATGGCAAAATTCCAAAATGAAACAAGGTCAAATGCTTTCATGAATATAGAACAAGAGTAACTCTCATTTATTGCTGAGAGGAGTATAAACAATACAGGAAGACAGTTTGTCCGTTTCCTACAAAACTAAACATACTCTTATCATATGATCCAGCAATTGTACTCCTTGGTATTTTCCAAAATGTATTGAAACTTTTTACACAAAACCTGAACACAGATGTTTATAGTAGCTATATTTACAATTGTCCAAACTTGAAACCAACCAAGATGTCCTTTAATAGATGAATGGTTAAATCAATTGTGGTACATCCAATGAAATGCTGTTCAGCACTAAAAAAAAAAAATGAACTATCAAGGCATGAAGAGACATGGAGGAATCTTAAATGCATATTACTATAGAGTAAAAGCCAGTCTGCAATTCTTCATACTATATATTCCAACTATATGACATCCTGGAAAAGGCAAAACTATGAAGATAGTAAAAAAGATAAGAGGTTGCCAGAGGTTAAAAGGGAAGGAAGGATGAATAGGAAGAGCAGAGAGATTTGGGGAGCAGTGAAAACACTGTACAATAGTCATAATAGATCTATGTCATCATTCATTTCTCCAAATCCATAGAATGTACAATACCAAGAATGAACACTTATGTAAACTATTGACTTGGGATGAAAGTAACATGTCAATTAAGGTTTATTGATTTTATCAAATGTATGACAGTGGTTTGTGCAGGATGTCAATAGTTGGAGGGGCCCCTTAGGGCATAGGATATATAGGAACTCTATACTTTCCACTGAGTTTTACTGAGGACCTACAACTGCTCAAAAGAACAAAGTTCATTAAAAGTTTATTTTAAAGATGATAGCATATGCCTATAATCCCTGCAACTCTGGAGGATCACAAGCTCTACGTCAACCTCAGCAAGTTAGCAAGGCCCTAAGCAACTTATCAAGACCCTGTCTCAAAATGAAAAATAAAAAGGGCTGGGAATGTAGTTCAGTTGTAGTGCACCCCCATCGTTCAATCCCCAGTATCAAAAAACTAAAATGCAATGAATAAATAAAGAAAAGAATAAAATTATTAAAAAAATTAAGGTGAACAGATCCTCAGGGACCTGTGGGAAAACAGCAAAGAATTTAATGTTCCTGTCTTCAGAATCCCAGGAAAAAGAGGGTAGGATTTTTAAATATTTGAAGAAAGTATAGTTGAAAACTTCTTAAATTTAGCAGGACATAAAAACCCATAGAATCAAGAATTTAAGCAAAACCTAAATGCAATGAACCCATAAAAATCTACAACATACATCACAATGTCCAAAACTAAAGACAGAAAAAAATCTTGAAAGCAGAGAGAAATAATCTGTTACCAATTAAAGGAAATACAATTCAAAAGACACTAGACTTCTCCTCAGAAGCCATTGATGCCAACAAAAAGAGGCACATTTTTCAAGAGCCAAAAGAAAAGGATCATAAACCCCAAATGCTCTTTCTATAAAATATATATATATATATTTTTTTTCCCTCAAGAATGAAGGGGAGGACTGGGGCTGGGGTTCAGTGGTAGACCCTTTGCCTCAAGTGTGAGGCATTGGGTTTGATTCTCAGCACCAAGTAAAAGAATAAAATAAAAGTCCATCAACAACTTAAAAAAAATTTTAAAAAAGAATGAAGGTGAAATCAAGATATTTATAGATCTAGGAAAACCAAGAGAATTTTACACAAGGAGATTTGAAAATAAATGACTAAATGAAGTAGTCTAAACTGAAAAAGATTTAAAAAAAAGAAGTCTTGGAAAATCAGGAAGGAAGAAGGAATATGAAAAGCAGAACTCTGGGGTAAATACAATATATTTTCCTTCTCCCTTGAATTGCCTAAATTGTTTTTAAAGTTTGAAGCCAAAACTAGAAAACTAATGTGATTCTCAGTGTATGTTGGGAATATTGAAGAAAACTGTATTACAAATGGGTAAGGGTAAAGGGATGTAAAAGAATATAAGCTTCTATACTTCACTTGAATTGTTAAAAAGACATCAGTAGACTTTGATAAGATATTCTTTTCTCTCTCTCTCTCTCTCTCTGTCTTTCATACACACATACACACACACACATACACACAAAAAAAAAATACATATAGTGGCCACTTAAAAAGTTATACAGAGACACACTTGAAAATATTACAAATATGTCAAAATTAAAGAAATATTCAAGTAACCCACAGAAAGGCAGGGGGGAAAGAAACAGAGAATAAACTGAAAAGAAAAAATAAAGAAATGACAGTCCTTACATACCAATAACTACCTTAAATATAAATTATTATACACACCAATTAAAAGACAAAGATTGGTAGGGCAGATTAAAATGTATGACTATATGTTGTCTACAAGAAACTAATTTCAAATAAGGGCTAGATGTAGTGGCACGCTCCTGTAATCCCAGCTGCACAGGAGGCTGAGGCAGAAGAATCACAAGTTTGAGGCCAGTCTCAGCAACTTAGAGACCCTGTCTCAAAAATGAAAATACAGATGGGTGCAGTGGCACATGTCTGAAAATTCCAACTACTCTGGAGGCTAAGGTAGGAGAATGCCAAGTTCAAGATCAGCCTCAGCAACTGAATGAGGTCCTAAACAGAGCAGGTCCCTGTCTCAAAATAAAAAATAAAAAGGGCTGGGGGAGTAGTGTAGTGGTAAAGTGCCCCTAGGTACAATCCCCAATACTAGGAAAAAAATACAAACAGATGGGGATGTAGAGAGCTTGCCTAGCATGCACAAGACCCTGGATTCAATCCCCAGTACCACAAAATAACAATAATAGGAAGTTAAGTAAAATTTTAATAGAGAAAAAGATTTATTAATATCAGTAAAGTAGATTTACAGCAAAAATATTGTAGTCACAGGGACTTCATTTAATGATAAAAGGGTGGATACATCAGACTAACATAGTATTCCTAAAATGTGTAGGATTTGCAACCAAGATGGGAAATTCTTGAAGCAAAACCTAAAAGAACTGAAAAGAGAAATAGAAAAAAAGCCACAATTTTAGTTGGAGGTTTCAACACTCCTGCCTCAATAATAAATATAATAATTAGGTAGAAAATCAGAAATATGTAGAATTCAACAACACCATCAACCAATACAATCTAAATAACATCTGTGGAACATTCCACCAAACAATAATATAGTGTACTTTCTCTTCAAGCACCCATGGAATATATATCAAGATAAACCACCTTCTGGGCCATGAATAAACCTCTGCAAATTTAAGTGAATTGGGATCATATAGAATTGGGTTCTCTAATCACAAAGGAATCAGAGTAGAAATCAATAACAGAAAGAAAACAAGAAAAACCTTCAGACACTTGGAAGCTAATAACTCACTTCTAAATAATCCATAGACAAAAGAGTTCCAAGGAAAACCAATACATGCATTAAACTAAATGACAATGAAAATACAGCTCATCAAAACTTGTGAGATACAATTAAAGTAGTACTGAGAACAAAATTTACTGCACTAAATGCATATGTTAGAAAAACAGAGAAAGTCTTAAATCAATGATTCAAGCTCTAATCTCAAGAATAAGAAAAAGGAAATAAAACAAAAATAAAAAGATGTACAAAGTAAACCCAAAGCAAGCAGAAAGAAAAGTGATAGGGATAATGGATGAAACAACAAGCTTTGTTATGGTTTGGATCTGAAATGACCCCTGCAAAACTCATGTTTTGAAAACATGATCTCTAATGCAGCAATTTCCAGAGGTGGGACTTTTAGGTAATGATTGGATCATGAAGGTTTGACCTCATCAGTGGATTAATTCACTTGATATCTCAATGAAATAATGAGAGGTAGGACCTAGTTTAAAGAAGTAGGTAACTAGGGGCATATCATGGAAGGGTTATCTTCTCCTTATCCCCCAACACTTGGCTTCCTGGCTGCCATGAGCAGAGCAGTTTTCCTGTGTCCTATCTTTCCACCATATTTCTATCTTGGACCCAGCCAACCACAGATTGAAATCTCTGAAACTGTGACCCAAAATAAATCTTTCCTCTTCTCTGTAGTTCAGGTCAGGTTTTTTGGTCAAAGTGATGAAAAGTTTACTAACACAATCATGTTCTTTGAAAAGATCAAAGAAATTGGAAAAGTCTCTTGCAAGACTGACAAATAACAAGGAATGAGAGAGAAAAGGTAACACATTATCAACATTAGCTAGGCACAAGAGTGCACACTTGTAATCTCAGCTACTTGAGAGGATGAGGCAGGAGTATTACAAGTTTGAGGCCAGCTTTTCTCAACTAAATACAAGAAATGAAGTAATTCCTCAGAAAACATAAATTTCTAAAATCTAATCAGTATGAAATACATATTTTTTACATAATTGATTAGCCTGACTAGAGAAAATTATTTTACAATTTAAAAACTCCCTCCAAAAACTAATTTTTGGTCCAAATTGATTTGGTGGATAATCCTACCAAATATTTGAAGAATTAATACAGATTTTACACAATCTCTTCTCAGATAATAGAAAAGGGAACACTTCCAAATTCATTTTATGAAGCTACTAATTCTGATACCCAACTAAACAAAATACTGCCAAAAAAGAAAACTACAGACCAATATCCCTCATTTCAAAATCCTTAAAAAAATATTAGCAAAACAATTTAACAACACATAAAATGAATTATAAACTATAACTAAACAGAGGTATAATACAGGAGTGCAAGACTGGTTAATACTTGACAATCAAAAAATTTATATATTAACAGGCTAAAGAAAAGTAGCATACACTTATCATTAATGCCAATTTTTTGGACAAAATTCAATACCCATTCATGCCCAAAAAAATCTCAGAAAAAATAAAAATAGAAGGGAATGTCCTCAAATTGTTAAAGAGTGTCTACAAAAACTCCATAGCTGATAGCTTAATTAACAGTGAAACATGAAATATTTTCCCCCTAAGATCGGGAACAAATTAAAGATGTCTGTCCTCACCTCTCTTCTCCAACAATAGTGCTACAAGTTCCAACTAGTCAAATAAGGCAAGAAAGGGAATAAAAAGCATGCAGATTTGAAAGGATGAAATTAAATGACCCTATTCACAGTTAATAGGATTGTCTATGTAGAAAGTTCCAAGGAATCTACCAAAAGCACCTCTAGGAAAAAGGTGACTTAAGCAAAGTCATAGAACACAAATATTCAAAATCCACTATAAAGCTGGGTATGGTGGGGCATGCCCATAATCTCAGCAACTCAGGAGGTTGAGGCAGAAGGCTAGCAAGTTTGAAGCCAGCCTCAGAAACTTAGTGAGGCCATAAGCACCTCAGCAAGGCCGTAAGCAATTTAGTGAATCATTGTCTCAAAATATAAAATAAAAAGGACTGGGGATGTGACTCAGTGGTTAAGCAGCCCTGGGTTCAATCCTTGGTGCCAAAAAAAAAAAAATAGTCCACTATAGTTCTACTTATTAGCAATTAATATGTGGACAATGAAATTAAAAACAATACCTTTCATAATCACTCAAAAAACAAAGAATTCATAAGTAAATTTAATAAAATACACACAGAATTTATATGATGAAAACTATAAAGTGGGTAACAAAAGAAATATAGGAAGATTTGAATAAATGGTGATAAATGCATAGATGTTCATGGATTGGACATAGTAAACATAGTAAAGATGTCATTTTTTTTTTCAAATTGATGTACAGCTTTAATATAATTCTTATGAAAGTCCTGCCAGATTTTACACATATATAATATTGTAACATTTATACAGAAAGACAAAGAAACTAGAGTCACTAAAACATTTTAAAAGAAAAGAAGAACATTGGAGGAAATGGTTTTCCTGCTTTTTAGATTTATCACATAGCTACACTAATCAAGACTATATGGTGTTGGTGGAGGAATGGACAGATAAATGGAACAGAACAGAGAGCCCAGAAATAACCCACAAAAATATGCCCAACTGAGTTTTGAAAAAAGTGCAAAACCAATTCAATGGAGGAAGCATAGCTTTTCAACAAATGGTATAGGAACAAATGGACATCACTAGGCAAAAGAATGAAATTCGACCTAATTCTCAAACCTTACACAAACAATAAAGTCAAAATAAACCACAGATTTAACTATAAGACCTAAAGCTATAAATCTTTTAGTTTTTAAAACAGGTCAAAATTAGCTGGGCAGCCACAGTGGCTGAAAGGCGGAGACAAGAGGATTACAAATTCAAAGCCAGCCTCAGCAAAGGTGCTAAACAATTCAGTGAGACCCTATCTCTAAATAAAACACAAAATAGGGCTGGGAATGTGGCTCAGTGGTTGAGTGCCCCTGAGCTCAATCCCTGGTGCAAAAAAAATAAATAAAATAAGAGTTGCTAGGTGCAATGGCACATACCCGTAATCCCAGAGGCTCAGGAGGCTGAGGCAAGAGGATTACAAGTGCAAAACCAGCTTCAGCAAATTAGCAAGGACCTAACAACTCCTCAAGACCCTTCTCTAAACAAAATATAAAAAACAGCTGGGGATGTGCCTCAGTGGTTAAGCACCCCTGGGTTCAATGGTCGGTGTCAAAAACTAGTTAATAGGGGCTGGGGATGTGACTCAAGCGGTAGCGAGCTCACCTGGCATGCCTGCGCCCGGGTTCGATCCTCAGCACCACATACAAAGATGTTGTGCCTGCCGAAAACTAAAAAATGTTAAAAAATTCTCTCTCCCTCTCTCTCTCTCTCTCTCTCTCTCTCTCTCTCTCTCTCTCTCTCTCTCCACTCTCTCTTTAAAAAAAAAAAACAAACTAGTTAATAGGGCTGGGGCTGTAGCTCAGTGGCAGACAGCTTGCCTAGCATGCATGAGGCACTGAGTTTATCCTCAGCACCACATAAAAATAAACAAAATTAAGGTATTATTCCCATTTACAACTAAAACAGAACAAAACAACTAATAAATAAATATAAAATAAACAAAATTAAAAAGAGTAGGATTGTAGCTCAGTGGTAGAGCACTCCCCTGGCACAAGTAAGGCCTGGAGTTCCATACCTAGTGTGTAATAAATAAATAAAAAGAAATGAAATTTTGATACACGCAGCTAATTGGATAAAGGTCCACTTTCCTTATTTGTAATAATGGGGAGGCTTTATCTAAAGAGCTGATCTGCTTGGGGATTCAAGATACAAATGAACAGGATGGGGCAGGATGAGAGTGCATTTGAGTTTTTTTCTCTTTGCAGAACTTTTACAGATTCAAAATAATCAGAAGTGGTTTGATGAGCTCCGACCATGGTGCTTCCTGGACATCCTAGAGAGTCCATTTGAGGAGCTGAGGGCCTAAGTGAGGAGGAATTTAGAATAGGTGAATTCTGATGCCTCAAAGAGAACTGCTTATTTGTGGTGAGTAGCTCTTTGGAGAGTGGCTGTTGCCTTCTTAAACTGAGATGGAGTATGTTGGATTTAAGCCTTAAATTGGAGAGACTGTGTTCCCAGGAATGTAAGGAAATGTCTTTGTTCCGATACACAAAGATTAAGGGTTAAATGGTCAATGTGGCTGAGACAATGCCAAGTCCAGGGTCAGAATACATTCAGCTAATGACATAGAATTTATAATGTGTTATCAAGCATGGCCTGTGCCTGTGTTGTGTCCAAACTTGGGAGCCAAATAAGTAGTAAAAGTCACAGAAAAGCTCTTCAAGCCCAATTGCGGCCTGTATTGCGTAAAGGCGGTTTCTTACCAACGACCTTTGAATTCCGTTAAAACCGGAAGCAGGAGTTGCTACGGGTTCTACTGAAGATGTACGTAGGGGTTTCCCAACAGCCAACCACAGTGTGAGATGTGTTCAGGGGCGTAGCCCTAGAGAGACTGGCCAATAGCAGAGAGGATTGTGAATAAAAGTAAGCGCAAATAGCTTTTCGCGTTCACAGCGCCGAGGCTCGCGAAGGCTGAGGGGGTTGAAACTACCATCAAGTTCATACGGTTACCATCCGTAGGACACTATGGATGACTTACGGAGTGAACACCAGCGGATGATACGCCGCCACCACCGGGAGAAGAAAGAGCTACAGGCTCGCATCCAGAGCATGAAAAACTCCGTCCCCAAGAGTGATAAGAAGAAAAGAAAGCAATTGCTCCTAGACGTGGCCCGCCTTGAGGCCGAGATGGAGCAGAGGCACCAGCAGGAGTTGGAGAGGTTCCAAGAGAACTTCCCAGACAACAGTGATCTTGATTCAGTCACTGAAGATCTGGCCAAGATGGATCTCGAGAACCAACCTCCCCGAGTTTCCAGAGCACAGAGAAGACGGGAAAGAAGGGCAGCCTTGGAGAGAGATAGCCTGGAAAGAATCGCTAAAGCAGAGATGGAGCATATGGCCAGCTTCCGTCGTGAGGAGGAGAAGAAAGTCGCTGCCATTCTTGAATCCAAGAATCTGGAGATGAAGGATATACCTGCTGATGGCCACTGTATGTACCGTGCCATCCAAGATCAGCTGGCGTTCTCTATGACGGTGGAGAGCCTGCGCTGCCGCACTGCTGAGTATATGCAGAAACATGTCGACGACTTCTTGCCCTTCTTCAGCGACCCAGAGATGGGTGGCACCTACACCCGCGACGACTTCATGAGCTACTGCGAAAACATCAAACGCAGTGCATCATGGGGAGGCCAGCTGGAGCTGAGAGCCCTGTCTCACATCCTGCAGATGCCCATCGAAGTGATCCAGGCCGATTCACCCATCATCGTCATTGGGGAGGAGTACAAGAAGAAACCACTCATCTTGGTCTATCTACACTATGCCTGCAGCCTTGGAGAGCACTACAATTCGGTGAAGCCACTCGAGGCTGGCGCTGTCGGTGGTGCAGCTCCTCGACTCTTCTAGGCCTTTTCACATGCTACAGAACCCTCTGGATGCCATTGCTGCCACGCATCGCTAGAGCTGAAGCCGCTGCCTTATCTGCTCAGTAGGCTTATTTTTTTTCCATTTGGTTCTTTTTTTTTTTCTTCACTCCTCGTTTTACTTAATAGGTTCCTCCCACTGCCGCTTAGCCCTTGGCCTTCTATCCTCCCTGTGGTTCCTTGATTCCTTCAAGCGGTGGGAGATGGGAGACTGATGAGGGAATGTCTAATTTTACTACATGAGAGACAGGAGTTTGATAAGCTCTGAACTCTTTTTGCCCATGTAGATCTTTGGTTCTCTCTCCTACTGAGAGTTGGTAGTGTTTCAAAGAGTTTTGGATAAAAATGGGAACTTGTTGGGGCTGCGGCTATAGCTTGGTGGTAGAGTGCTCACCTAGCATGTGTGAGGCGCTAGGTTCGATCCTCAGCATCACATAAAAATAAATAAAGGTGTTGTGACTACCTACAACTAAATATTTTTTAATTATTTTAAAAAATAAATAAAAGGCATGGGTCCAACTACAACGTGTGTGTGTGTGTGTGTGTGTGTGTGTGTGTGTGTATGAACTTGTGTTTTGACATGTTCTTAACTCTGGATAAATAAGTTCAGTAGAGTGTTCCTCATCTTCAGATTTTCCCATGTGTCTGCTGGGTTACTTAGATAAAGGAGTTTATGTGATCACATTCCTTTGTGGATACCTTTTGCTGTTTTTTGGGGGAAAATGGTCACCAACTGTTCTTGTTGGGTTGAGGTTTTGTTTTGTTTATGTTGGGCTATGAGGCAATGTCTGAGGTTATGAACTAGAGTTCCAATAGTAATTTTTTTCATTGAAAATTGTGGGACTGAAAAATTTTATTGCTGAAATGTTTTCTAAATTGTAAATAATTGCATTTGTTAAAAGGTAAATGTGTTAAATATAAAAAGTTAATTTAGATAGATTTAATAGACAGTGTGGCTCATTATAAGATGTGAAAAATCTAAACTTAATTTCCTTTTGTATTTTTTTTAAATTTTAATTTGTTATACAGGACAGCAGAATGCATTACAATTTATATTACACTTATAGAGCACATTTTTTATGTCTCTTCTTGTATACAAAGTATGTTCACACCATTCATGTCATCTTCATACATGAACTTATGGTAGTGAAGTCCATCTCATTCCACCATCTTTTTTTACCCCCTTGCCCCCTCTCTCCCCTTTGCCATATCTAAAGTTCATCTAGAGTTCATCCCATGACCCCCCAAACCCCATTACGAATCAGCATCCTTAAAACAGAGAAAACATTCGGCATTTGTTTTTTGGGGATCGGCTAACTTCACTTAGCATTATATTCTCCAACTCCATCCATTTACCTGGATTTTATTCAGGTAGTTTAAACCATTTCATTATCTCTTCAAGCAGTGTGAAGTAAAAAGAGATGAACCAGCAGGTAGTTTAACTTCCAGTAAATTTTCTTTGTTCTTAAAGATATTAAATGCTGTGATCTTATTCAGGTAGATGCACCCTGTTATGTGAACTGGTATGAAGCGTGAAAGAATGAAATTAGTGCCTTCTCATATTTTTTAAAACAAAGTATTAAAAAAAATCTTAAGTATAAAGTAATTGATCTAGTTACATCAACAATTTCCATGAGGGAAAAAAAAAGTTAAATGATGTAGGTTTGTTGATTAAGATTCATTGATGCTGTGAATTTGCAAAAAAAAAAAAAAAAATAGTAAAAGTGAAATCATTTGCAGTAAATTTGAATTTAATCTTCAGAACCTGCATTTCAGTGGTGTTGTTGAAATCTTAAATTATCTGTGCATTTTAAATGTTCTAAAATATTACAGGTTAATTTTTTTAATTTAGGCAACTTGTTTAAAAATAAATTAAATTTTAAAAATACCTGGTTCTCTATTTTTGTGTGGCTAACTTAGTTCACATGGGTTTTATCCATACTAAGTAATGGTAACCTGGGGAATAAGGAGCAGAT
The DNA here is from genome assembly GCF_048772815.1 of Callospermophilus lateralis. Taxonomy (NCBI): domain Eukaryota; kingdom Metazoa; phylum Chordata; class Mammalia; order Rodentia; family Sciuridae; genus Callospermophilus; species Callospermophilus lateralis. Next base: position 52,350,154 of record NC_135325.1, on the reverse strand, counting down.
GCAGAGGGAAACCAGGTGAGGCTTTTGGGAGGAGGAATGTACCTGCAATCGTGATGATGGACTGGAAGGAAGGCTGTCCTGAGTTGATATTTCACTCAGTAAACAATTAATCTGTTTCAGTTAAGGATGTTCTCATTGCTGTGTTTGAATAAGAACCCCCACTTCCAAAACCTAGTCATTCTAGGGCTATATTCCAGCAGGGAAAAAAAATGCTATGGTGGGGGCTGAGGTTGTGGCTCATCGGTAGAGCCCTGGGTTCCATCCTCGGTACCACATAATAATGGATAAATAAAATAAAGGTTAAAAATGCTATGGTATCTTTTGGGTGTTCCCAAAATACAAATATGAAAATCCTGCCAGATAGACCTCACTGTGTAAATGAGAGTAACAGAAGAGTTTCAGCTAGTCAGCTCTCTGAAGAGGTCCCCGAAAAAACTTGGTATTGGGATACATTGTGAGAAGAGAGTCATTTATAGGGATGGGAACACTGATGAGGGGATTATGGGCCAGGGAGGAAGGGGGACAAGCTGCAGAAGGGACACAGGCAGGATAAGAGAACAGGTTAGGAAGGTGGGTACAAGTTGGAGATAGGGGCAGTCTAAGAGATTGAATAGGGCATTGCAGAAAAAAAGAACTGGGGATGGGGGTGTGGCTCGGGGCACAGGCTAAGGAATAAAGCATAAGTGATGAGGAGGCCCTGGCTAAAGAAGACCTGCATGGGATCTGGGATGAAAGGAGGGGAGGCGTTCAGTCTTGTTAAGGTTTTGATGGACAAGGAGGTACAGCTTGGTGGTGTTGGGAGCACAGGCTTACAGCAAAGGCCTGACTGAGGGAAGATGCCTGGCAAGGGAAGAGGTCCAGGTTATGGATAGGGACACAGGCTGGTGAAGGTCTTCTAGTAGGGGCAGGTGACCCAGCTGGGGTGAGTTTTATAGAGTGAAGGGGGAAAGGAGTTTTACAGAGGAAAAGGAAGCTGGCTGGGTACTGGGCTGCATTCTGGGTAGAGTCTTGTCAGGGCTAGGATTGGATGGGCTTGGGAAAAGTGCCTGGCTGGGAAGGGAAAGCTAGCTCAGAAAGGAGACATAGACAGAAGAGGGGAACCTTGCTGGGGAAGGGGTCTAGTTGGGCAGAAAAGTGAGCTGGACAGGGGGAAAGATTCTAACCATGGAAAGAGAAATAGGCTGGCGAATTGGCAATTCTTTGGTGCAAGAGGCCAGGTTGGAAGGGTACAGTAGATGATGAAAGGGTCTGTGGCTACTGAATGGGGAAATGCTTGGGGTAAGCTGCAAGCAGAAAAAGGTCACCTGCTGAGAAAGGGATCTGGTAGAAGAATGGGCCTTCCTAGGGAAGAGGCATTATCTGGGGAACAGGGTCAGTCTGGAGGAGGACAGAGGAGGGAGCCTGGCTGGTAGAGGAGCCACCAGGCTTGAAAGGTTGGAATGAATAATCTGGGATGGGACATGATTTGGGAAGGGATCCTGACAGAGAAGAGGAAGCTGACCCAGGCAGGAAGGCATAGGCAGCAGAGGAGGTCCTTGCAGAAGAATTAGGTCTGGATGGGGAAAGGGGTGTAGGCATGCAAGGGACATAGGCTGGAGAAGGCCCTATGGTGTAGAAAGTCATGGAAGGAGAAGGGAGCCTAACTAGGGTAGGGGGATGTTAGGAGATGTAGACCCAGATGGGTAGAGGGGCCAAGCAGGGGAGTGGCAAGGCAAGAAGAAACTGGAACAGAAGGAATAGGCTGAGGAAGGGAACCTAGCTGGGTAGGGAGTGAGAGGAAGTGGACAGGCTATGGACAGGGACACAGGGTAAAGGAGGAGGCCTAAGTGGGAAAATGGTGTTAATCTCAGTGACTCAGGAGGCTGAGGCAGAAGAATGGCAAGTTTGAGGACAACCATAGCAACTCAGCAAGACTGTGTCTCAAAATTTTTTTAAAAAATAGGGCTGGGGATATAGCTCAATTTGTAGAGTGCTTGCCTTGCATGCACAAGGCCCTGGGTTTGATCCTGCGCCACAAAAAAATAAATAAATAAAAATAAGGGATAGGGGTGTAGCTCAATAAATAAATAAAATAGGGTGCAGGTAAGGAGATGTTCAAAGAGGAAGAAATTAGCTGGTCAAGGGAAGGAAACCTAGTAGAGTAAGATGTCAGAGAAAAGTGTCCCTAACAGTTACAGGGGCAAAGCCTGGTTGAAGGGTGCCTGGCTGAGGGAGGAGCCATAGGCTTTCAAAAAGAACCCAGGCCAGGGAAGGACACTGAGTAGGAAAGGAGATCTAGCTGGAAAATAAGCAGAATCTGGAGAAAAGGCCATAGGCTGGTGAGGACCCTGGTGACAAGGGAAGGAGCCTGGGGATAGGGCTGTACAAAGTGTTTAAAGGGAGCAGAGGCTTGAGAAGGTAGAGCAATCTGAGGAAGGGAGACTGGCAGGGACAGGGGGTGGAGCTGACCTTGGGAATGGTGAGAAGATCCTGGCAGGGAAATTTTGCCTAACTGGAGAAAGAGGCTAGGCTAGGAAAGGGAAGCTGGTGTGGGAGAGGTTTGTATGCTGAGAGCAACAAAAGACTGGAGATGGGTTAATAGAGCAGGCTGGGAGAGAGGGCCTAACTGGTAGGAAGGGCCTGCTAGGGAAGGGATCAGCCAGGCTCTAGAGATCCTGACTGAGGGAGGGCCCACATGGTTTAGGAAGGGGCATAGCTGAGGAGTGAGGTACAGGATACGGGTGGGATACCTGACTGGGCAAGGGAACAACACAGGCTAAGAAAGGAAAATTATGTGGGGCCAAGGACCCCACCTGGAGACAGGGATATGTGGGTGAAGGGGACCTCACCAGAGTAGAGCCATGGCTTGGTAGAGTTCCTGCATGATTGAGGTCATAGTTGCCAAAGAGGGTCCTACCTGTTCTCAGGAGTCACAGGCCAGGAGGGATACCAGGCTGGGTAGGGTGTTCATATAGGGTTGCTACAGGAGTAGGTACTGGGTGAGAAATGTGGCCTGGCAAGGGAAGGGGGTAAAGGTGTGTATAAGAAAAACCTGCCTGTCAAGGGACAGGGACCTGGCTGGGGATGAGGACTTAGCTGTGAAGAAGGCACTGCCTGGATAATATGGGCCTTACCACAGGGGTGGTGCTAGTGCTGCTCAAGTAATTCTGACAGAAGTCATCAAAGACAGTAAAGTTCAATTTTATATGATTGCCCCTTAATACAAGAGAAATAAGTGTTCCTATCTTAGAAACCACGAAGATTTTATTGGAGTTGTCCCAACTTCCCTGACTGAGTCTGTCTTTAGCAGGAGGAAGAGGTGTTAACTTAGACCAGATCATAACCATGCCCAGGGCACAAATCAAGAGGGAATCTTCACTGTGGGATCTGGAAGGATGAGGGATTGAGGAGTTTGCAGTCTTTCATTCTGTAATAGTGACTACAGTCACTGAAGACAGCAACTTGTATGGGCGATTTCATGTATGAAAGAGGTGGGGAACTATTCTCAAAAGGGATCTACTTCCAGAAATAACTCTCACTCATTACTGTTTTTTTTTAAAATACTTTTTTAGTTGATGAACGTTTATTTTTAAAGTTTATTTATTTATGGTACTGAGAATCAAACCCAATGCCTCACGCATGCTAGGCAAACTACAACCCCAGCCCCATCATTAATGTTTTTCTTTTACTCATTTGTTGTTTGTTTTTTCATGTACCAGGGATTGAACCTAGGGGGCGCTTTACCGTTGAGCTACATACCCAGCCCTTTTTTATTTATTTATTTATTTTTTGTTTTGGGACAGGGCCTCGCTAAGTTGCTTAGAGCCTCACTAAATTGCTGAGGCTGGCTTTGAACTTGTGATTCTTCTGCCTCAGCCTCCTGAGTCGCTGGGATTACAGGCATGCTTGCCAGCCTGGCTCTTTTACTCATTATCATACTTTATCTCTTATTGCCAGAGCAACTAAATAAGGTGCTTCCTGTATGCAGATGTAGGCTCTGGAGTCAGACATCTATCGGAGTTTCAAGCTCAGCTCATCCACCCACTTCCTAGCATTGTGATCTTGAATAAGACACAACCTGCACTTCAGTTTCCTTGTTGATAATATGAAGCAATTAATATTTGTCTTTGCTGTATCTCTTGAGGATGTTAGCATTGAATGAAAATGCACACAGAATGTCTAATAAGTGCCCAGTGAATTTTAACTACCATTAACCTCCATATAGGAGTCCAAGAACATGACAATATCAATGACAATATCTGATAACAGTCACTCCTTGATTTTTTTTAATTAATTTTTATTGTTGGTTGTTCAAAACATTACATAGTTCTTGATATATCATATTTCACACTTTGATTCAAGTGGGATATGAACTCCCATTTTTACCCCGTATACAGATTGCAGAATCACATCAGTTGCACAACCATTGATTTACATATTGCCATACTAGTGTCTGTTGTATTCTGCTGCCTTTCTTATCCTCTACTATCCCCCCTCCCCCCTCCCCTCCCCCTCATCTCTCTCTACCCCCTCTACTGTAATTCATTTCTCCCCCTTATATTTTTCCCCCTTTCCCCTCACTTCCTCTTGTATGTAATTTTGTATACCCCTGAGGGTCTCCTTCCATTTACATGCAATTTCCCTTCTCTCTCCCTTTCCCTCCCACCTCTCATCCCTGTTTAATGTTAATCTTCTTCTCATGCTCTTCGTCCCTACTCTGTTCTTAGTTACTCTCCTTATATCAAAGAAGACATTTGGCATTTGTTTTTAAGGGATTGGCTAGCTTCACTTAGCATAATCTGCTCTAATGCCATCCATTTCCCTCCAAATTCTATGATTTTGTCATTTTTTAATGCAGAGTAATACTCCATTGTGTATAAATGCCACATTTTTTTTTATCCATTCGTCTATTGAAGGGCATCTAGGTTGGTTCCACAGTCTTGCTATTGTGAATTGTACTGCTATGAACATGGATATAGCAGTGTCCCTATAGTGTGCTCTTTTTAGGTCTTTAGGGAATAGACCGAGTAGGGGAATAGCTGGATCAAATGGTGGTTCCATTCCGAGCTTTCCAAGAAATCTCCATACTGCTTTCCAAATTGGCCGCACCAATTTGCAGTCCCACCTGCAATGTACAAGAGTACCCTTTTCCCCACATCTTCGCCAGGACTTGTTGTTGTTTGATTTCCTAATGGCTGCCAATCTTACTGTAGTGAGATGGTATCTTAGGGTGGTTTTGATTTGCATTTCTCTGACTGCTAGAAATGGTGAGCATTTTTTCATGTACTTGTTGATTGATTGTATGTCCTCCTCTGAGAAATGTCTGTTCAGGTCCTTGGCCCATTTGTTGATTGGGTTATTTGTTATCTTATTGTCTAATTTTTTGAGTTCTTTGTATATTCTGGATATTAGGGCTCTGTCTGAAGTGTGAGGAGTGAAGATTTGTTCCCAGGACGTAGGCTCCCTATTTACCTCTCTTATTGTTTCTTTTGCTGAGAAAAAACTTTTTAGTTTGAGTAAGTCCCATTTGTTGATTCTAGTTATTAACTCTTGTGCTATGGGTGTCCTATTGAGGAATTTGGAGCCCAACCCCACAGTATGTAGATCATAGCCAACTTTTTCTTCTATCAGATGCCATGTCTCTGATTTGATATCAAGTTCCTTGATCCACTTTGAGTTAACTTTGGTGCATGGCGAGAGAAAGGGATTCAGTTTCATTCTGTTGCATATGGATTTCCAGTTTTCCCAACACCATTTGTTGAAGATGCTATCCTTCCTCCATTGCATGCTTTTAGCCCCTTTATCAAATATAAGATAGTTGTAATTTTGTGGATTGGTTTCTGTGTCCTCTGTTCTGTACAATTAGTCCACCCGCCTGTTTTGGTACCAGTACCATGCTGTTTTTGTTACTATTGCTCTGTAGTATAGTTTGAAGTCTGGTATAGTTATACCGCCTGATTCACACTTCCTGCTTAGCATTGTTTTTGCTATTCTGGGTCTTTTATTTTTCCATATGAATTTCATGATTGCTTTCTCTATTTCTACAAGAAATGCTATTGGGATTTTGATTGGCATTGCATTAAACCTATAGAGAACTTTTGGTAATATCGCCATTTTGATGATGTTAGTTCTACGTATCCATGAACAGGGTATATTTTTCCATCTTCTAAGATCTTCTTCTATTTCTCTCTTTAGGGTTCTGTGGTTTTCATTGTATAAGTCTTTCACCTCTTTTGTTAGGTTGATTCCCAAGTATTTTATTTTTTTTTTTGAGGATATTGTGAATGGGGTGGTTGTCCTCATTTCCATTTCAGAGGATTTGTCACTGATATACAGGAATGCCTTTGATTTATGCGTTGTTGATTTTATATCCTGCCACTTTGCTGAATTCATTTATTAGCTCTAATAGTTTCTTTGTAGACCTTTTTGGGTATGCTAGGTATAGAATCATGTCATCTGCAAATAGTGATAATTTGAGTTCTTCTTTTCCTATTTTTATGCCTTTAATTTCTTTCGTCTGTCTAATTGCTCTGGCCAGTGATTCGAGAACTATGTTGAACAGAAGTGGTGAGAGAGGGCATCCCTGTCTTGTTCCAGATTTTAGAGGGAATGCCTTCAATTTTTCTCCATTCAGAATGATGCTAGCCTGAGGCTTAGCATAGATTGCTTTTACAATATTGAGGTATGTTCCTGTTATCCCTAGTTTTTCTAGAGTTTTGAACATAAAGGGATGCTGTACTTTGTCAAATGCTTTTTCCACATCTATTGAGATGATCATATGGTTCTTATTTTTAAGCCTATTGATGTGGTGAATAACATTTATTGATTTCCGTATATTGAACCAACCTTGCATCCCAGGGATAAATCCTACCTGATCATGGTGCACAATTTTTTTGATATGTTTTTGTATCCAATTCGCCAGAATTTTATTGAGGATTTTTGCATCTAGGTTCATTAGAGATATTGGTCTGTAGTTTTCTTTCTTTGAAGTGTCTTTGTCTGGTTTAGGAATCAGGGTGATGTTGGCCTCGTAGAATGAATTTGGAAGTTCTCCCTCTTTTTCTATTTCCTGAAATAGCTTGAAAAGTATTGGTATTAGTTCCTCTTTAAAGGTTTTGTAAAACTCTGCTGTATACCTATCCGGTCCTGGGCTTTTCTTAGTTGGTAGTCTTTTGATGGTTTCTTCTATTTCCTCAATTGATATTGGTCTGTTTAGGTTGTCAATATCCTCCTGACTCAATCTGGGCAGATCATATGACTTAAGAAATTTATCGATGCCTTCACTATCTTCTATTTTATTGGAGTATAAGGATTCAAAATAATTTCTGATTATCTTCTGTATTTCTGAAGTGTCTGTTGTGATATTGCCTTTTTCATCCCATATGCTAGTAATTTGAGTTCTTTCTCTTCTTCTCTTCATTAGCGTGGCTAAGGGTCTGTCGATTTTATTTATTTTTTCAAAGAACCAACTTTTAGTTTTGTCAATTTTTTCAATTGTTTCTTTTGTTTCGATTTCATTAATTTCAGCTCTGATTTTAATTATTTCTTGTCTTCTACTTCTTTTGCTGTTGTTTTGCTCTTCTTTTTCTAGGATTTTGAGTTGAAGTATCAGATCATTTATTTGTTGGTTTTTTTCTTTTTTTAAGGAATGAACTCCAAGCAATAAATTTTCCTCTTAGAACTGCTTTCAATGTGTCCCATAGATTCCAATATGTTGTGTCTGTGTTTTCATTTATCTCTAAGAATTTTTTAATTTCCTCCTTGATGTCTTCTATAACCCATTGATCATTCAGTAACCTATTGTTCATTCTCCAAGTGATGCATGATTTTTCCTTACTTCTTTTATCATTGATTTTCAATTTCATTCCATTATGATCAGATAAGATGCATGGTATTATCTCTACTCCTTTATATTGTCTAAGAGTTGCCCTGTGACATAATATATGATCTATTTTTAAGAAGGATCCATGTGCTGCTGAGAAAAAAGTGTAACTGCTTGATCTTGGGTGGTATATTCTATATATGTCAATTAAGTCTAGGTTATTAATTGTGTTATTGAGTTTTATATTTTCCTTATTCAACTTTTGTTTGGAAGATCTGTCCAGTGGTGGAAGAGGTGTGTTGAAGTCTCCCATGATTATTGTATGGTGGTCTATTAGACTCTTGAACTTGAGAAGAGTTTGTTTGATGAACATAGCTGCACCATTGTTTGGGGCATATATATTTATGATTGTTATGTCTTGTTGGTGTATGGTTCCCTTGAGCAGTATGTAGTGTCCCTCTTTATCCCTTTTGATTAACTTTGGCTTGAAATCTATTTTATTTGATATGAGTATGGACACTCCTGCTTGTTTCCAAAGTCCATATGAGTGATATGATTTTTCCCAACCTTTCACCTTCAGTCTATGTATGTCTTTTCCTATCAAATGCGTCTCCTGAAGGCAGCATATTGTTGGGTCTTGTTTTGTGATCCATTCTACTAGCCTGTGTCTCTTAATTGGTGAGTTTAAGCCATTAACATTTAGGGTTATTATTGAGATATGGGTTGTTCTTCCAGCCATATTTGTTTATTTATGTTACTAAACATGGTTTGTTTTCCTCTTTGATTATTCCCCCCCCCCTTTACTGTACTACCTCCCGTTGTTGGTTTTCATTGATATTTTCCATTTCCTCTTCCTGTAATATTTTGCCGAGGATGTTTTGAAGAGATGGTTTTCTAGCTGCAAATTCTTTTAACTTTTGTTTATCATGGAAGGTTTTAATTTCATCTTCCATCCTGAAGCTTAATTTTGCTGGATACACAATTCTTGGTTGGAACCCATTTTCTTTCAGTGTTTGAAATATGTTATTCCAGGATCTTCTAGCTTTCAGAGTCTGTGTTGAAAGATCAGCTGTTATCCTGATTGGTTTACCCCTAAATGTAATCTGCTTCCTTTCTCTTGTAGCTTTTAAAATTCTCTCCTTATTCTGTATGTTGGGCATCTTCATTATAATGTGTCTAGGTGTGGATCTCTTATGATTTTGCACATTCGGCGTCCTGTAGGCTTCTAGGATTTGGGATTCTGTCTCATTCTTCAAGTCTGGGAAGTTTTCTCATATTATTTCATTGAATAGATTGCTCATTCCTTTGGTTTGGACCTCTATACCTTCCTGTATCCCAATGACTCTTAAGTTTGGTCTCTTTATGTTATCCCATATTTCTTGAATGTTCTGCTCATGGTTTCTTAACAGCTTTGCTGAGCTGTCTATGTTCTTCTCCAGTTGAAATACTTTGTCTTCATTGTCTGATGTTCTATCTTCTAAGTGTTCTACTCTGCTGGTAGTATTCTCAATTGAGTTTTTAAGTTGGTTTATTGCTTCCTGCATTTCTAGGATTTCTGTTTGTTTGTTTTTTATAACCTCTATCTCCCTGTATAATTGATCTTTTGCTTCTTGGATTTGTTTATGTAATTCATTGTCGAAGTGGTCGAAGTGGTCTTTCATTGTCTGATTTTGCTGTCTAATGTCTTCCTTGAGACTCCAGATCATCTGAAGCATGTATATCCTGAATTCTTTATCTGACATTCCATCTGCTGCAGATATTACCTCTTCTAAAGTTGAGTTGACCTGCATTGCTTGTGGTCCTTTCTTTCCTTGTCTTTTCATACTGCTCGCGTTTCTTTCTGCTTGGTGAAACTGTTGTGTTATTGATTTTCCCCCTATATATTTATATTGCTCTTGTATAGTTGCAAAGTCTCCCTCGCAGGCTTTGGCTGTGGTTCTGCCCCTCCTCCAATTGGGGCAATGTGCCTACCACGCCGGTAGGCCGCTGGGTCTGTACTTTTGGTGGGCCTGTTGTTTCGGTGGTCACAGGTCTGCCTACCTTGCATGCGTGAGCAGCGGCTCTGCCCCTCCTCTGGGCGCTAGGCCTGTTCTGCCTGTCGGTTGCAGGTCTGTCTACTTAGCAGGCGCTGGTGGCAGCTCTGCCCCTCCCCCAACCGGGGTGATGGTCTGGCGGGCCACTGGGCCTGTTTTGTCAGTGGTCACGGTTCCGCCTACCTTGCAGGCGCGTGGGGCAGCTGTGCCCCTCCGCAGGTTGCTGGGCCTGACCTGCCGGTGGGTCGCAGGTCTGCCTACCTTGCAGGCTGGGGGGGTGGCTCTGCCGCTCTGCGGATTGCTGTGCCTGTTCTGCTGTTGGGTCGCGGGTCTGCCTACCTTGCAGGCGCCCGGCGGCTCTGCCCCTCCCCCAACCAGGGCGATGTGTCTGGCAGGCCACTGGGCCTGTTTTGTCGGTGGTCACGGTTCCGCCTACCTTGCAGGCGTGTGGAGCAGCTGTGCCCCTCCTCGGGTTGCTGGGCCTGACCTTCTGGTGGGTGGCAGGTGCACCTACCTTGCAGGCGCGGGGGTGGCTCTGCCGCTCAGCGGGTCACTGGGCCTGATCTACTCCTTGATTTTTGTCTATGGTGACTTTTGGGGCCACCTGGCCTCTTCCTGGAGGTCTTACATTGCAGGCAGAATCTCTCCTAGGCCTGTCTGTGCCAGCTATTGTCACCAGAACTTCTACTAGGGCTCATCAGTGTGCCCTGTTAAGGACAGGGTGGCATGCATACAGGGACTCTGAAGGCCAGAGTATCTTTTCTTCCAGGATTTTTCTACACAAACATAATCAACTCACACATTTTAACAAGATTAGTACCATTCTACCATTCTATTGAAATTGCTTTTTTAAAAAAAACTTAATACATTATCATCATTTCCCTGTGTCCTTAAACAGTCTTCAATATGATGATTTTAATGCCTGCATTATAGCCTATGAATGTGCCATAATTTATTTATCCAATTCTATTGTTGGACATTTAGATTGCTTTCAATTTCTCACTACTATAAATATGCCACTGTAATATCCTTGTAGTGACTCTTTGTCTGTATTTTCTGATGATTTCCTTTTGATAAGATTTCTAGAATTGATCTAGGTCAAAAGGAGAGGCTTTTAATAATACTGGAAATTGCCCTCCAGAAATGTTGAATCAATCTTTTTTCCTATGTAGTTGCTAACATTGAAAATTATCATCTCTGCTAATTTTTAGGTGGAAAAAATATTAGTTGACCCTTCATCAATTGCTAATGAGATTGAATATCCCTGTATGCATTTATTGGCATTTTCATTTGATTCATGCAGAAACAAATATTTCTTAATTTATTGCTTGTTCCTAAAATTTTCCTTAATTTTCTATGGTATATGTCTTGGGGATTTATAATAGGCCCTTCCATATGAATGAATCTGGTCACTTGTCATTTGGATATTTTAAAAAATAGTTTTTCAAAAAAATAGTTTTTTCCTTACATGTTAGCCTTACATATTTTTAAATATGTAACCATTATTTTTTATTTATTTGTTTTTTATGTGATGCTGAGGATCAAACCCAGTGCCTCACACAAGTGAGGCAAGCACTCTACCACTGAGCCACAACCCCAGCCCAGCTTTTCAATTTTGTTCTTATCATCTTACATATGCTGAAGTTTAAAATTGTGATGGAATCTATTAACCCTTTTCTTTATGATTTATGAAATGTCCAGCTTAGAAATGTCTTCCCCAACTTGAGACTGGATCAGTATTTGTGTATACTTTATGTCAAGTATTTTGTTGTTGTTGTTTTGGTTTTGATTTGTTTTTGTTTTTTTTTGTTTTTTTTTTGGTACCAGAGATTGAACCCCAGGGGCATGTAATCACTGGGAAACCTCCTCAGCCTGTTTTTTTTTTTATTTTTTATTTAGAGATCAGTTTTCACAAATTTTCTTAGGGCCTCACTATGTTGCTGAGGCAGGTTTTGAACTTGAGATCCTCCCTCAGCCTCTGGAACCACTGGGATTACAGGCATGCACCACTGCACCCAGCTCAAGTTTTTAAATACTTTCTCTTTAACATATCCATCTGGAAATTACTTGAGTGTAAGCTAAGGGTATAAATTTATTTTCCCAAATTATGATAGGTAACGAGTTACCAACATTATTTATTGAATAATCCACCCTTTCACTATTGATTTGAAGTGCTACCTTCCACATATATTATGTTTTTATGAGAGAGTGAATCTTTTTGGATCATTCATACAGAATGGCTCTATTTCTCTGATCTTAGCTGTCCCTTCATTCATTCATTCCATATTTACTGAAGAGAAAAGTGATAAACAATAGCTTAGAAAGATAAAAATCCAATCTCTGCTCATTGTCTAATGAAGATGGCAGATCATCTAATGAAATAGATAGCAACATGACCAATGTGTGATGGAAGGAAGCACAGAAAAAGGACGTACCTGCTCAGACTTGTGTCAGGGAGGCTTGGCAAGGAGCTCAGAGAGAGTGCAGGCAGGAAGGAGAATAAACACAGGGTGTCTTCCTGTTCATTCTAGCTGGAGAGTAGAGGTGAAAGACTTGTGCAAAAAAGCCTGGAGAGGGGAGCAGGTGAGGTCTCCCAGCTTAAATAAAAATTGTTTTACTCATAATAGTACAGATTAAATAAATAGGAATTAAATGAGATACCATTTTTCATCAGACAGATTGGTAAAGAAGTGAAGTGAATAATATGCTGCATTGATAGGGGAATACAGAAATAGGCATGCTCAAATACTACTGATGGTCAATAAAGACTCTTTGGAGGGTAATCTGGCAATAGCTATCAAATTTAAAGTACATAAACTACTATCATTTGTATTTTTATAGATATAAACAGTTTCTCATGAATAGGATATTGAAAATTAGAATTGATTGCTTTTGACAAAAGGAAGCAGGTTGCTGGGGGGAAAATGGTAGGCAGCTTTCCCCTGTATAATCTCCTGAAATTCTCATATCTTGAATCATATGAATGAATACATAAATACATTTAAACTTCCCCTACAAAATAAAATGCATATAGCTATTGCTGTACTATACTATAGATAATACATATTATAAAACATTATTTCAAGGATGTTTATCATAGCATTGCTTATTAAAGTAAAAATCTAGATATAACCTAAAAACCTTCAATAAAGAATAATTAAATAAATATTAGTATACCAAATTATTACCTCTAGGGAGAAGGGTGGAAATGAGTGGGTAAAAGGAGAAAGACAATGAGACGTCACTTTTGTGTGTGTGTGTGTGTATGCAAACCCGGCATCTGGCACATGCTAGGCAAGGGCTCTACTATTGAGCCACATCCCCAGCCCCAGCTTTCACTTTTCTATGCTATATAGTTTAATTTTTTTATTGTGGTGAAATATACATGACAAATTTTACCACTTTTAAATATTGTTTTTACTTTTGATTGGATTATAGTCTGTTGCTTTCCTTCTGATATGTTTTTAATTTTTTTTTTTTAGTTGTAGATGGACAAAATACTTTTATTTTATTTATTTTTATGTGGGCTAAGGATTGAACTCAGTGCCTTCACACATGCTAGGCAAGCACTCTACCACTGAGCCACAACCCCAGCCCCACTTCTGATGTGTTTTGATATAGACAGCAGCCTCTTGAAGAAAACCTCCATTTTCACTGGGTGGGACTGCTTGTCCTAAGCGTCTATAGGAGAAATCACCCCCTTTTGGGGGGGTATTGTGACTTGAATTCAGGGGCGCTTAACCAATGAACCACTCCCCATCCCTTCTTATTTTATTTTTTTAATTTTGGGAAGAGTCTCACTAAGTTGCTTATGGCTTTGCTAAGTTCCTGAGGCTGGTTTTGAACCCATGATCTTCCTGCCTCAAACTCTGGAGTTGCTTGTATTACAGGCATGTGCCGCTGTGCTCAGCCCACCTATAGTTTCTAAAATCAGCATTAGGAATTCATAATAGCTAAATATGGAACCAGCCTAGTTGCCCATCAACAGATGAATGGATAAAGAAAGTGTGGTATATATACACATGGAATTTTACTCAGTCATAAAGAGAAATGAAATGATGGCATTTACTGGTAAATGGATGGAACTGGAGACTCTTGGCTAAGTGAAATAAGCCAATCCCCAAAACCTAAAGGCCAAATGTTCTCTCTGATATGTGGATGCTAACGCAAAATAAGGGGGCAGTTAGGGAAGAATAGAAGTACTTTAGATTAGACAAAGAGGAATGAATGGAGGGGGAATGGGAATAGGAATGATAATATAATGAATCAGACATTACTTTCCTATGCACATATATGATTACATGACCAATGTAATTCTATGTCATTTACAACCAGAAAAAAATGAGAAGTTATACTCCAGATATGTATATTATGTCAAAATACATTCTACTGTTGTTATATATAACTAATAAGAACAAAAAAAATTGGAAGTCTCCTCTCTTTGTAAGTGAAGTTACGGCCCCTGAGATGGTGCAAATGGAGAAGCTGCCAGGGTTCCCTTTTTACCCTTGCTGCTTGGAAGCTCCAGGACAAGTGGCAATGTGGCCATTCTTTCTGCATATTAACTGCTTTTAAGTGTACAGTCCAATGCCATTAAGTCCATTCACATTGTGTGCAACCATCACTACCATCCATCTCCCAAACTTTCTCATGTTCCCAAATTGAAATTCTCTGTCCTTTTTGTAGTTGTGTAGCCTGTTTCCTAGCCTGATCTTGAATTCTGGGTTCAAGTGATCTTATACTTCAGTCCCATGTGTAGCTAGTTCCCCAATTGTCCCTTTCCCCAGCTCCTGGCAATCAACATTCCACTTTGTTTCAGTGAATTTGACTACTGTAGGTACTTCTTACAGATTGAACTATACAGTATTTGTCCTTTTGTGTCTGTGTTAAATTAAGCCCAATGTTCTGAGGGTTTAACTGTATTGTAGTGTAGGAGAAAGAGGGATCCCCTCTAACCCCCTTAGTACTTATGTGCACTATGTGATTGGAACTAGTAACCAAATTAATACAATGCTGATTAGCAAGAGAGAAACATACAATTATATTTACATGTACATAGGGATCTTCAAAAGAGACTGAAATCTGAAGAAAAGACCAAAGCATGAGCTTTTATGCTTTTTAAACAAAGAACACTAAATTTGTGAAGGAATGAAAGGACAAATGGATCTCTGGACTACGGTAAATTCTAAGAATGTCACTAAGTGATGTAAAAACTACTTGAAGAAAAGTGTTACCAGAATGAATTTATATTTTTCTGGTTCATTACACCTATAATTACGAGACTGGTGATTAAGGCTATTTTCCCACATTTGGGAGAGGACACTCCTTCCAAGAAGAGTCTTTATGCGGTAGCGCGCTCGCCTGGCATGCGTGCGGCCTGGGTTCGATCCTCGGCACCACATACAAACAAAGATGTTGTGTCTGCTGAAAACTAAATAGTAAAAAATTCTCTCTCTCTCTCTCTTTCTCTCTCTCTCTCTAAAAAAAAAAAAGAATAACAAATGCTAGCAAGGAGCAAAAGGAACTCTCATAGATGGAAAAGGTAATTAGTAAACTATGTAGAACAGTATGGAGTTTCCTCAAAAACCTAAATATAGGACTACTGTTGATCCAGCTATCCTAATTCTCAGCACATCCAAAGGAAATATAAGCAGTATAACAAAGAGACACCTGCATGCTCATGTTTATTGTGGTACTATGCACAATAGCTAAGATATGAAATCAGGCTATGTACACATCAACAGAAGAACTGATAAAGAGTATACAAAAAGAGTCTTTATGGCTTGGTCCCTGTGGAAAAATACAAGCCTGATGGTCCTTTCTGCAGTTATATTCCTTGAGTGATTTAAGCTTGAAATAACCAATATTCCAATTTAGCATTTTGGTTTGGTACTGGGGATTGAACCCAGGGATACTTTACCACTGAGCTACATCCCCAATCCTTTTTATTTTTTTGAGACAAGGTCTCACTAAGTTACTAAGGCAGGCCTAGAAATTATAATCCTCTTGTCTCAGCCTCCTCAGTCACTGGGATTATAGGCATGTGCCACCATGTTTAGCCAGTTCAGCATATTTTGAGATGGTACAACCTTAACTCTTTGGGTAGCACATATCAAAATTTCCTTCTTTTTTAAGGCTGTATAGTATTTTATTGTGTGTCTATGCCACATTTTTTAATTCATTACATTGTTGAATTTTTAACAAATTATATATTATCTAAAAATAGGGAAAAATCTTTTAAAAATTGAGACATTTTTCTTTTTGCTCTAAAATATTTAAATAGCATAGAATTATCTGCTCCTAAAAGTTGAAATAATCCATTCACTTGTGAAAATGGGCCTGGGCCTTTTAGAGATGAGACTTTTGACAGGCAAAATTCTTGAAAGAAAATCTATGAAGTGAAAAAACAATCATAATCCATCTAAAAGAGATAGGGACAAAAATTGGAGAACAACAAATCAGGAGGGAAAGAGTAAAGGTGACAATTTTCTCATCTCCTAGAGGGTAAATCAGAGATAACATTTTGCTATTAAAGTTGAAATATTGAGAATTACAGGCTTCTGCATGGTGCTTAACATCATAAAAATTTCCACTAGCAAAACTAAAAACAGATTGCCTATCCCCCCATTTAGAAGTTTTTTTTTTTTTTTTTTTTTTTTTTTTAAGAATAGAAAAGAAAACCCAGCCCTTGGAGCAAAAGATAGAACACCAAGGTAACAAAATGGATTATAGGCCTTGTGAGGGAAGGGGATTTAGGATGCACATTTTTCTCTAGAAGTTTTCATTTTTAGTTTGTTTTAAATTACTTTGCATATGGAAATAATGAGGTTGTGGACTATACCTACTTTCAGATGGTGTTGAACTTATGACACAAAGGAAAGACCAACGACTCCAATTTTAAATCAAATTAAAACAAGCATATATTGTGGACATGGGAGAGCTAGCTGGCCAGGAGCTGTCTCACCCAAAATCAGACTGGAGAACAGTAGCCCAGCTCTCCAGGAAAAAGGTTTTATAGCACAATAAGTTACAAAGTGGGGTGTCTTGGGAACTTACAGCTAACAGGATTCTGGAAAGCATAATACAAAGGCAGATAGCAGGTTAATGATCTACATGGCTTAACATTTCAAGGTATGGAGTAAATTGAGATTCCAACAACAGAATTTATGAGGGGTTGTTAAGGTTTTAGGGAGGGTTGTTATCTGGTCAAGGAGAGCCAGGCATGGGTTAGTTGAGAGCATGGGCAGGAATTCCAAACAAGATTAGCCCTCCAACTTCCTGGACTCACTCAAAATTGGCCTCCTTGATCTGAACTGACTAGATTTACCTATATATACTGTCTATCTAATTCTGGCTTCATTCCCCCCTTCTAATTTTAGCAACATTTTACTGCTGTAAGGAAAAATGGTGATGATGCTCTGGCTACTTTGGAGCTGAGAGGGGGCAATGTGAGATGAGGCAAGCAGTTTGTGGTTCCCTTTTAGAAGTCAGGTTGGATCGAAGTCTGGTTGGGGAAGAACAGGTTGTAAACTCATCTAGGGATGGGTGCTTCTATGAGAGAGAAACAACAATGACAACAACAACAAAAAAACAACACATGAGTACTGAATAAACATTGCAACATCTGGAACATGTCAATGAATATCATGAAGATGATAGAAGTCAATAGTCTTTCAGGAGATATGAGGGCTGAAAAGCTATCCCCATAATAGGGCCTTTATTTGGAAATGTAAATCTTTAACATCCTCAAAGTTATCAGGAATGTAAACACAACTAATGTCACAGAAGCCCATTCCCATAAGATATAGTTAAGCTACTTCATGTCATCTGATCTTGTAAAATCTTTTTACTGATATGACCTCTGTATGTAGTAGAGATCCCTTTATTCCTGTTACTTCAGGCTAGATAATCATGTTAGCAAACAGCAATCTTACCTGTGTAGATTAGAAAGATCTATAGGCCTTAAATTGACTAAAACTTTTGACTTGGCAGTTTCACTTGATAGTTATTAGGCATTTCTTCCTAAGAGTCTTTCTTTTGTAGCCTCTAGTCTTACTTTTTTGGGGGGCTAATAAAAGGTGTATATCTTAAGTTACATTTAACTATTATTGTTTATCTTTTTTAATATTTATTTTTTAGTCATAGTTGGACACAATACCTTTATTTTATTTATTTATATGTGGTGCTGAGGATCAAACCCAGAGCCTTCCACATGCTAGGTGAGTGCTCTACCACTGAGCCATAGCCCCAGCCTCTATTATTTATCTTTTAAAAGTCCAGGAATGGCTGTGTTTGGGCTTTAACTGTTTTTGCTAGGTATCTAAGATGAAGCAGGTCAAACTGACTTTTGTTTCTATCTATTGTTAATAGTCAGCTGAGTTCCCATGGGAGTCACTATTGGGGGAACTTGAAAGAAGCTTCTTAGCTCTGCTAGTGCCATTTGAACTAGAATGGTTCCAGGTCTTGCTGACTATGTGGCTCCCCTTGGAAGCATCAGGGACATCTCCTTTCTCCAATGACCTTCCTCTTTATAACAAGTACACTGATTGACTTTCCAGTTCTCCAGTGGTCTCATTAATCTCCCTAATTGGGAGTTGCAGAGCTCTTTAGAGAACTTCCCTGTTCCATGGGTTCAGACTGACTTGGAGGACAAGAGTCAAATATTTGGGGGGGTGTTGGGGGGCACTTTTAAATTAACTTTAATTTTTAAGTCTTGATCTTAAACATCCAGCAAGTCAGTCTCACTAATAAGAATACTGGGCTTTAATGTCTATAACCTTACAGTCATTTTTTTTAATTTAATTTTTTTTATTTTTTTTTATTATTAGTTTTTCAAAACATTACAAAGCTCTTGACATATCATATTTCATACATTTGATTCAAGCGGATTATGAACTCCCATTTTTACCCCTTATACATATTGCAGAATCACATCGGTTACACATCCACTTTTTTACATATTGCCATACTAGTGTATGTTGTATTCTGCTACCTTTCCTATCCTCTACTATCCCCCCTCCGCTCCCCTCCCCTCCCCTCCCATCTTCTCTCTCTACCCCATTTACTGTAATTCAACCTTACAGTCATTTACCCCTTTCTATTAATTGGGGTCTATACTATCCTATCTGTACTATAGGTTATGGCTTATTATCTTAAATTAACCCAGGTTGTGTGTTCTTGAAGCAATACCTCTGTAAAACATTAACAGGCAACATTTAAACAGTTTATAAGGAAAACACAAAATAAAATCAATAAGTAAACCATATTTAGTTTGTGTAATAACTATTTTTAATTTTGGCTGAGTTATATATTATATGCCCTGTTTGAGATCCTAGTAATCTTAACAACAAAAATCAATACTTTGAACACAACTTTAAATGAACTGAAGTCTGGTCTACTTTGGAGTCATTCTGACACGTAGTAAGGTGGGAGGCAGAGATTTATCTCAGGTAAGGCTGGGCTTTTTATAAATCTTAGGTAAAGTGTTCTAGTTTAAAATTGATCATTGTTTTTTAAATAAAATTTTACAAAGTTTACATATATTGTTGCTTGAGTTCACATGAATATTAGCTAACATAATGTGATACTACATTTAAAACACGAATTAAAGAAAGGCTGAGAGTTTTTAATGTTGTGGAAAAGTGGCAAAATACTTTTGTGTTTTACAATATTAATGTTTATATAGATTAGGCTCCCATTAACTTAAAAATACACTTAAATTGAGCTGGTGTTGTAGCTCAGTGGTAGAGCACTCAACTCACCCACGCAAGATCCTGGGTTTGATCCTCAGCACCACATAAAAATAAATGAGTGAAATAAAGGTAATGTGTCCAACTACAATTAAAGAATAAATATTTTTTTAAAATACATTTAAATTGTACCCCAGTGTAAAAAGTAACATAAAACTTTATATCTTATTGACAACAGTTCCAGTTATAGAACATTAAATGATATAAATAAATCTCCAATAAAGTTTGTCATCCTTATAAGCCCCAAATTACTATACAATTTTATAGTTTGGAGAATACCAGCTTGATATAATGTTCTTTTAAATCTTCTACCTTAAAGGCTTATATACCTGGAAGATAAGTACACATTTAATATACAAAGAAGAGTAATAGTACCACAATTACATTGATGTTTTTATATTAATCAAGTTTAGCTCTTAAAGAAATAACATATAACAATATTTCAAATAACAGTTGTTGTTTAACCACAATTGTATAATTCTTAATTCCTTCAAGATTTCTTGCTCAAAAAATACAAAATAAACACAATATTATGGGTAAATTAATGTTTTAAGAAATCATTGTCCTTTTTACATATAGATTATTTGGTTTATATCAGTACATTAACATTTGATTTTAGGGAAAAAATCTTAAATAGCTTTGACTGATTGTTTCACATATACATATAACCAACTTATACAGACCTTCTTTATCACTTACTTAAACCCTCTTATTTAGTTCATCACACAGAGACTTTCTAATCCAGAAATGCTTTCTTTTTCTTTTATTAAATATGTTCTCCATACCTAGAACCTTCTAATCCCTCCTTCCCATCTGTTAACCCCCTTTTTTATTCACATTTTTAAATAATCCTTGTGAATTTCTGAATTTAGATAAATTTTTTCATTTTAATAAACAGAAATACTTTGTTATTTACAGTACTCTTAATTGGAACAGTTGAAACTTTTGGGCCTTTTTACATAGAAATCTTCTATAACCTTTGTATTATAGAATCACATCTGTCTACCATTTCATGAAAATACAATGTTCAAGTATAAGGAATTATACCTGTTGGGACTTTAAATTCTTATTAACCTTTTTTCAGTGATGATAAAGCAACTTTAACTCCTTTTTTTCCATTTACCAATTTATGAAAACATCAATAATGTTACCCAATGGAATCCAAGGAGTAAAGAGTACTTGATGCCATATTTAACAGCATGTTTTTAATATTTAGTTTTTAGTTGTAATTGGACACAATACCTTTATTTTATTTATGTATTTATTTTTATGTGGTGCTGAGGATCAAACCCAGGGACGCACATGTGCAAGGCGAGCGCTCTACTGCTGAGCCACATCCCCAGCCCCTATTTAACAGCATTTTAACCTTGTAAATTAATCAGATGTGTAACAAACACATTTATGAGTAATCCCATGTAAGATCTACTTTACTTATTTTTACTAAGATATCAGATAAATGTATTTAACAGTATTAACTATTTCTTCCTTGTTGAAGAAAAGTCCTAGAAACAATGAATATTAGACATTTTATAGACATCAACACTTTATTAGTTCTTCGACCACCTAGAGAGACTTGTGAGTTAAGTTTAATTTTAAACACACCTTTACTTTCATCTGTTTACCCAATTTAAATTGAACTGTTTTAAATCATGTGAATTAAAGGTATTTGGATTCATTTTTTTAAATTTTTGAGTGCTCATTTTCATCTGCCAATCTTGATATCATGTAGATGACATATGGACACACACACACCATACACTTATGGACAGACAACACAATACACAGTGTGCACACATACAAAAGTAAAGGCCTTGTAGCTTTTCACAAGTGAATCTCCATTGCAATATTACAGACGTTTAAAAACTTCATAGTTGAATAAAAATTAGGACTGATCAGAAAAAAAAAACACACATTAACCTAGGTGCATAGGATGGAAATCATGAGCTCAAAAAATATGGAATTTAAGAAAAAACAAGAGTCCTAGAAAAATGACCAGCCTGTAATTAGTAAAGTACCACACAATTTGTTTTTTGGTTTAGTCTAATATAAGTTAAGGTAAAAGACACTTTTACTTTTTTTTTTTCTGGTGCTCAGATCTGTCTCTTACTGAGTTTGTCTGCTTCTTCCATTTGCAATTCAATTTAAGTCCTGGTTGAGGTCTGGGAGGAGCTGGGAAAAACTGCTGTTCTGAGCAGAAACCTCATGCCTAAGGTGTTTTAACCCTTTTTTTATTTGGTAATCAGACAGGTTTGGATGAAAATTATGATACCTTAGTTTTTGAGAACAAAGCAATGTTAAGCTCATTAATGAGATAAGCT